>NC_137072.1:38309741-39520639 GCF_951640355.1 Cnephaeus nilssonii | reverse complement strand
GAGCGAAATCCTCGGGCTCCCCTGCGAGACCTTCTGTCTCTGGGCTGATGACCGCCCCTCCAGCCGCACCGGGTGCCTTCCGGGCAGCACTCTGAGCCTGGGCCCTCGGCAGGTGCTTCCGGTCGGCTCAGCGCGCCTCCCTTGGCTGCCCCTTCTGTGCCCACAGCCGACGAGTGTCTCCTCCTCCCTGGGCTCCTTCTTCCCTTCCCACTCACTGACAGGCGCCTCGGCGGCGGCGTGTCAGGCTATTGGACAGACTTCCCGCTACACTGGAACCTGCTCTCTGTAAACCTCTGCAGAGCCTCATCGCTCCTCTGAGGCGTCCCTGCGCACCTAGCAGACCACTCTGTATGTTGGTGCTAATGGGTATAGCGGCGTTCGTGTGTGACTTTCTCCGGAAGTTGACGTTTACAGTTTAGTAAAGTTCGGGTTGTTTCCAGAGAGCCGGTGCCTTAGGCAAAATGACTTGTGACCAAACTGGTGCAGTTCAGGAGTTGTGGGCGTGGTCTTTGTGGGGCAGGAGAATGCCATCCAGGTGCCTGGAATCGGACCGGACCGCGCGTGTGGCCCACTGTGCTGTTTGAAGGTCGGTCCTGCCGGCTGGACGGCATCTCTCCTGCGGCGGTTAGGACGGCTGCTGCCAGTGCTCGCTCCCTCGGGAGAGGGGGTGCTATTGGAGCAGTCCGTGTAAAGCGTTTGCACACTTCTCCAGGCAGCAGGTGAGGATGCTGGCAGCTCAGGTTCAGGCCACAGATGCCAGCCGGGATCGCCCACGCCCGCTGCTGTGGGAGATGGGCTCCAGATATGGCGGCTGAGAGTCTAAGTCGTCAATCAGCTCTCAAGGCTTTTGGTTCTTTAACCCCCATCCTAATGACACATCAGATCGTCAGAAACTAATAATATAAACTGGCCGTTTTATCACGGCTTTTGTACTAACTTAAGATTTCATTTCAATTTCTATGAATGATTAACGTGAGCCATATTTGCAAAAACATTTTCGTATCTTTGAAACTTTATCTCGAAGAAGTCGTCTACTGCAGTGCCCCTTTCCTTTCTAAAAAACAGGAGGGATAAATGTGACGTGATAGGAAATCCCAGGAAAAGCTTCCATTTCCAGACTAATGTCTCTACTTATTATCTTTTAACAAATACCTACAATTCAATTTGTTTCATTTTTGACTCACTGGTATGACATCTGTAATTTGTACCAGAATATATAGAGCCTGATGTTATGCTCCTGTTTCCTGGGTTAAGTGGGAGCCCGTGTTCCCAAGGTGCTCCCCCAGGGGCAGCTGGGATTCTGACGGGCAGCCCAGATACCAGAGCTGGCTACTACTAAGCTTTGCTACTTAGCACAATGGGTTCAGATATGGGGCTTGTAACTGGAGATATTAGAGACCCGTCAACTAGCATGGAGGGTGTTAGAAATGAGCTCTCAAGTGATCACAGCAACAGTTCAAGGTGTAAGGACGGACTACAGTGTACTAGGGAGGCACCTCGCTTTGCACGACCAGGGGTACGGTCCTGCCTTTGACTCTCAGGATCGTGCCCTGGCCTCGTCCAGCGTGTGCAGGAGGACTCTGCCGTCGGCTGCCTGCTCTGGAGGGGACAGGATCCTGCCTCCCGCATTTGTACAGCTGCTTTCAATGAATTCTTTCTGTCATGCAAGATGTTGAGGGGGAACCTAAAGGAACAGAGAGTTGGTGGCTGCTCAAGCTCAGAGTCGAGGTTGTTTGGGAGTGTTTGGTGCTTGCTTTCTAAGAACAATTTAGTTCCCAAGTCAGAATTTGGTCTAGGATGGCGTTTCCTCGTTACCTGGCGGGAGGCTGTGGGGTGGTAGCTGCCCTTACACAGCTCAAGCCTCATTGTCTGCCAGCGGCGCCGAGCAGTGAAGGGCACAACGGGCCCGGGACCGCCTGGGACACTCGGGTCCTGGGAAGTTCAGGGATAGTTTTGTTACATCTAGTGCCTCTGCTCTGCAGCAGGGGCCTCATTTCTCTGGCCCTGTTTTAGGAGCTAAGATCATGCATCCCAAGTGCTTTTTGAAAGGAGACGGAGTAAAACACTAAACCCATGATGACAATGAGAGGACGTTCTTACTGGCTTCTTTGGGGAGGAGCGCATGGCTTTTCTCTTCACTTGTGGCTTATCTCGAAGTATCTATAACCTTGTGCTAGTGAGAACCAAGTGCAGCGCTCGAGCAGCGCGTCGGGGAGGGGAACAGGGAATGAATGGTGCCTGAGGTTCGTTTCTAACTGGTGATGCCCCGGTGCCACCTTTCGAGGCTGCAACTCAGACCCTGCAGCCTGAACAGTCATGTCCCCTCTGACACACCAAGAAGAGGGAGCCACCGCACTCGTGCCTGCAGGTGTGGCGGGCGGGCGGGTTCCAGCAGCCTGGGAGTAGCCATCCGAGAAGCAGCACGTTCCTACTTCAAGTCTAGTTGCTCATCTGAACATTGCACGCTCGCATATTTCTGGAACACCAAAGGACAAGGAACCCACAGAGCCGGTCAGCACAGTCTTGTTGCTCCTCACGCCCGCCCGGCCTCCTCAGGCATCTCACTCTGTCCGTGAGCCCGGGGCAGCCACTCAGAGGGTGAGTAGGAACTGGTCCTGCTCGGGTGGCTTCCTCACCCAGGTGCCCAGGCCTGCCTTTTGAAACGCTTTGAACAGCTGCTGCTTAACTGACTGGTAGGTGCGCGCCCCCAGCTTGGCCTCACAGTACATGGCCGGCGTGTCTCCGTGGCTCGGAATCCGTGTGCTCAGCTGTGGGACAGGAGTGAGAAAGGACTAGTGAGCCGCGAGCAGAGGCGGAGCCCCAAGGCGAACGGCACAGCCGCACGCGTGTGACAAGCAAACATTAGCTCCTGGTTCCACCTTCTGTTTTTATTTTTTAATTTCTTTTTTGGTTACAATCTGTTTCAATATACTTGAAATTTGGGAGAGGGTTGATCTTAGATTAAGTTTTCTCACTGCGTGTACACACACACACATACACTCACAAATAGTAACTGTGTGGAGCTGATACATGTGCTAGCTCCATTGCAGTGGTCATTTCACATGTATCTGCACCACAATATCAAATTGTACACCTTAAATATACAGGATGGGGCAAAAGTAGGTTTACTGTTGTCTGCATGGAAAAGAATACAATCCTATATAATAAAACCCTAATATGCAAATCGACCGAATGGCAGAACGACCGGTTGCTATGACACGCACTGACCCCCAGGGGCAGACGCTCAGTGCAGAAGCTGCCCCCTGGTGATCAGTGCGCTCCCACAGGGGGAGCACCACTCAGCCAGAAGCCGGGCTCACAGCTGGCGAGCGCAGTTGGCAGGAGCCTCTTCTGCCTCTGTGGCAGCAGTAAGGACCCCACAGAGAGTGGGCCTAAGCCAGCAGGTGGACATCCCCTGAGGGGTCCCGGACTGTGATAGGGCGCTGGCCAGGCTGAGGGACCCCCTCCCCCCAGTGCATGAATGTCATGCACCGGGCCTCTAGTAATAAATAATAATGCAAGAACAAACTGTGTTTCACGTACTCACAACCATGAATCTACTTTTGCCCCACCCTGGATGCAATGTTTATGTCAATTATACCTCAAGAAAGCTGTTAAAAACAGAATACCCATTCTCCCTAAATTGACCTACTGATAAAGTCAAATATCACCCAAAATTCCAAAAAACATTCCCTCTATTAGTTACAGTTAATTATTAATTCTAAAAGTAACTATTAGAATTATCAGGCAAGTCTAGAATTCCATGGGAAATCCCACGTATTAGGGAAACTGCTTCCCCAGAGTGTGAATGATTAAGGAATAAAATGAACAGGTAACTTGCCTGCTATCAGTCACAAGCGCTGTGTGTAGTTTTTCTCTTTGGAGGAGGATCAGGGCTCAGATTGGGGAGGGGATGGTGGTGCGGGATGATTGTGGGAACTAAAGCAGCAGGGTGGAGGCAGGGCCAGGAGGTTTTGAGCTATAGTCTAACTGGCAGGAGGACGATGAGACGGGGATGTTCCCTCTCCTGAGCCATGGCAGGCACAGCCGTGCAGCCCACACAGGGTGGGACCAAGCGGGGCCTGACTACCCACCCAGCAGGGAGGTCAGAGTGCACAGGGAGGGCCAGAGGGCGAAGTCTCCCAATCCCCCTGCAGGGTGCTCGGCGAGTAGAGACCAGCCCACCCACTTGCTGCCACCGCCACCTGGAGCCAGGGCAGAAGAAGACAGCACCGCTGGCCTGCTCCGACCTTCCAGGCCCCACCAGTGGGTAGAAGGGACGGGTGCAAAGTGC
This sequence comes from Cnephaeus nilssonii, assembly GCF_951640355.1. Taxonomy (NCBI): domain Eukaryota; kingdom Metazoa; phylum Chordata; class Mammalia; order Chiroptera; family Vespertilionidae; genus Cnephaeus; species Cnephaeus nilssonii. The sequence continues at coordinate 39,516,345 of NC_137072.1, read as the reverse complement.
CCGGAGCAGGTGGGAAGGGAGGCAGGCTGCAGGGTCAGAGCAGGCCAGGTTCCCAGGCCCCGCGGGGCCGCCGGGGTCACTGCCAGGGTCACTGCCAGGCTGAGAGCTGAGATGTGCAGTTCCCAGGGTCCTGAGTGGACACAGTGTTCATTTTAAGCACCAGCAGGTCTGTCCTGCTCTTCTGCTGGCTAAGTCAACCACAGCTCTCCTTTTCCCTGGATGAGAAAGTGGGACGACCAGCACAGCAGTTTTAATGTGTTTCTTTGTTTCCTTTTTTTTTTTGGGTTACAATCTGCTATGCTTTGGAAACACATGGAAATACATATCACAACTTAGAACCCAGAAATGTCGTCATGACCCGATTCACAGGGGAGAAAGCAAGCCCAGAATTGGTGCCGTAGAAACGCACAGCCTGCAGGGTTGGAGAGGAGAGGCAACCCTCTCTGGCCCTCACTACCAGCACCATTTGGGCAAATCACCCTCCTCTCCTGAATGCCAGTTTCCTTTTATCGAAACTGAAAAGCCGTCTATGGACTTTCCTATGTTGCCCTGTGCTGGCCACCCCAGGTGTCCCGAACAAGCCCCTTCTCCACCTGACTTCTCAAGCCGCTGGCCTGGCCCCGGCCTGGCGGAAGTCTGTGGGGAGTCGGGGAAAAGGAAACAGATCTGGGGCCAGTTCTTGTGTCACGCGTCCCACTGGCTGCAGGCCCAAAGGCATTCTTCGGGCCCCTGGCCTGTGTCCAGGTGGGAGCCCAGGGCTGGCTGTGTTACCCACCTTTCCATACAGCCGCGCCCACCGGGCAGAGAGCACGTGCTTGCAGAGCCGGGAGGAGCCCCCGCAGCTCCGCCTCCCCGTGGTGGCGTCCAGGACCTCCACGTCCGCGCTGCCCACGACCCAGTTCACGCTGAAGTGGGAAGACTTCCCGGGCTGGCGGGCCTCGGCGCTGCTCACGCCTGTCGGGAGAGAGTGGAAGCAGCGGCATCAATGCTCAGACCCTAGGCCGCCAGGGCCAGACAGGCCGTGGGAGACGCCTGCCCAGGATGGCACAGCCGTGTGCACCGTTCTCACCTTTAACCCCTGGCCAGGTTATGGCTTCCCTTCAGCTTGACCCTAATGGAGGCCTCGCAGAGACAGTTATTGTGGAACTAATTTTTCACTTTTTACTTAAAAAATGTTTTTATTGATTTCAGAGAGGAAAGGAGAGGGAGAGAGAGATAGAAACATCTATGATGAGAGAGAATCATTGATTGGCTGCCTCCTGCATGCCCCCCACTGGGGATTGAGCCGGCAACGTGGGCATGTGCCCTTAACCAAAATTGAACCTGGGACCCTTCAGTCTGCAGGCCGATGCTCTACCCACTGAGCCAAACCAGCCAGGGCTCACCTTTTACTTTTAAGAGATTATTATTGTAAGGCAGTCTAGTAATAAAGCAGCTCTGCCCATTTCCTCCTTCCTATAAAGATTTGTTGATGGATTAATGAACGATGGAGCCAAGTGGACGTTGCCTGAGCACGTGGGTTCATTGGGACCTGCTACATGCCCTATTCTGCTCAGTACCAGGTGGGCCCTGCGGTTCCGAGTTGGGTCAGGAGATAGAGAAGCTAATGAAGACCAGATGCCCTAAGAGTGCAGCCTAGTCCATCAATGATATGACCCAGAGACAGCGCCAGCTCCAGCGTTTGGGAGACCCAGTGTCAACGAAACCACAGGCCCGTGTTCCATGCTAGTGAAAATTTCAGGACGACGAGAGTGTAAAAGCCCCTGTGGTCCTTCTAAGCGTGGTCCCTGTGTGACTGCACGAGTCCCACGCCCTGAGGCTAGTCCTGTCCAGAAAGCCTCCGGAATTGGCAGGAAGTCCTTCTTACAATCCTCCTGGTCAGATTGTACACTGATTTCTAATTGGGCTGACACGTTCCTTTTAGTTGCCACACTTGGTAGCATCTAACCTCAGCTCAGCCTCTGTCCCATCCACTCCCAGAGGCTCCTCACGTCCATTCAGAGATGCTGGCGGTGAGATGCCTAGACCCACATGAGCCCTAAGGGCACCTCACCAGCCTCCCCTGAAATGCCCTGAGGATTCTGAAACATGCTCGATTCTGGTGCTGCTCATCCCCCTTTCTGCGCCCCGCCGTCCTCTCCCCAATGGGGCATGTGTCCTTGGAGAGTGGGTGCCTGTGGGGCAGAGCCGGCTGCTTTAGCGCATTGCACCAGGTGACTGCTCAGGGTCATGGCAGCGTTGCCATGTGGTGGAGAAGCCATGGTGTTGGGGAGCAAGGTCTGGTGGCCCTTAGGGGGCCTGCCGTAGGCACCCCGTAGGGAAGCGACCCTTGCATCCAGGGACAGCCAGTGCATGTGCAGTGCCTTCTGTGCAGCTGCCAAAGGCAAAGCTATGGACTCCAGGGCTCTCCTACTGCCCCCACTGTCCAGGGGCTTCTTGGATAAATCGATGCCACCCTCTGCCCAGGCGCTATTGGAGTTTGCCATCTGCTGCCTGCACAGACCAAAACTACCCAGTGACCTTCTCCTGGTCACAGATGGGCTGTGCTGGGCATTCAGGCTACTTCCACCCATGTCAGCTCCTTTCTTTCCCTTGAAGTGGTTCTCTGTGGCAGCTGCCTGTGCAGGGAGCTGGGAAGGGGGACAATCTGGCATGTTGGCTGCAGAAGGCAGCGGCTGGGGTCAGGGGTGACCAGCTGCAAAGAGATCAGCACTGTTCCAGAGCTGCACGCATGCCCCAGGCACGGCCCCTCCAGGACCTGCACTGCCTCCCCAGCCTCCTCCTCCACCTTCTCCACCTTCTCCTCCTCCTCCTCCAACTCCTCAACCTCCTCCTCCTGCTCCTCCTCCTCTTCCTTCTCTACAGAAGTCTCCATGACCAGAGAGGGGAAATGTGGGGTTGTAGGAATCCAGAAACAGTTCTAGTCCCGACTTCGCTCCTAATTTTCTCTGGTTCTTCACCAACAAAGATAACTTCTTGCTGAAGGGCAAATGGGCCACATAGGAGAACTGGCAACCGGGTCCAGTGCTGTGGTTATTGTTATTTTCATTTGAAGGGATGAAGGCCAGCTTTGGTTTGTTGAATGATCTCCACATTGTAGATCAAAACTGTTCCCGTGAGACCACAGGGACGTCCCCAGTGTCGCTGTAGTTGGGAGACCGGCTCACCTGGACGGGCTCAGGGAGTGGAGTGACTACCCGCAAACCAGGGCCAGAGTGCCGTTCACAGGAAGCTTTCGTTTCACTTGTCTGTTCGTGAGCACATTCCTCTGCTGGAGATGTTATTGTCTGTCTTACACTTTGAGCTTCTAGTTTAAGGATGGTCTCTCCTTTCTTGTCTTTTGCTTGCAAGGAGAAACTCCCAGGGCAACCTGGCAGAATGGCAGTGCCTCCTCCCTCCCCTCCTGCTCTCTCCCCACTCAGCCCCATACAGACAGCACCTTGAATGCTTGCTGAATATTCGCGGCACACCTTCTGATATCCCTGTCATTAGTGACTATCGCTGACTACACCCGAGGAGACTGACTCAGTGTGCCAGACTCAGCTGACTCTCACGTGCAAAGGTGCCAGTACACAAGGAAACATAATGACCTCAGGCGGTCCGTGTCCGTCTAAATGATGCATTCTCTTTTGTAGGGAAGCCCGAGTGGCGAGGCCGTGTGCAGCCCGAGGTGGTCTCGCCATCAACGTGACAGCAGGCGAGTTCTTTATCATCCAAACACTCACCAGCACCACCTCTCTCTTTCTCGGTCTCTCTCTGACGTTGCCTCTCTCTCTCTCCCCATCTCCCTTAGCCTCTCTCTTATAAGGACACTTGTGATGGCATGTAGGACCCACTGACATAACCCAGGATAATCTCATCTCAAAATCTTTAACTTCATCGCATCTGCAAAGACCCTCTTTCCAGAGAGGTTGGGTGGCCATTACCCAGCCTATCACCAGCGCTAATTCTGACTTTGGAACTGGTCTCTGAACCGAGTGAGAACCTTTCTGGGGAAAGAGCAGTCCGGCCCTTTGGCACCACTTCTGCAGGAGGGCTGGGTGTGGAGGTGAGAGGGTTCCGCTGCTCTCAGCCGGGACTGTGGTGGGGAGCTCAGTGAGGCTCCTCTCGGGGACGACTGGCTGGTGAGAATGGAGGGACGCAGAGCCCCGCCCGGCACATGGGGTCGGCCTCAGTCAGCTAGGACTTCGGTTTGGAAACCTGGAGAGAAGCCCACAAAAGAGTGGGAGAATAGAGGTGTCCCTAAAGGTGGTGTAACCTGGTGAAGGACAGACGACCAGTCTTTCCTTTAGCGATTTCCTAGGGTCCTGGAAATGGTGACTACCCCTGACACAGTGTCTCTATCAGAGCAACCGCTCATGCAGGCGATGCTGATAAGAATCTGTGAAACCTGATGCAGACTCAGAGACATGTGGACCTCTGCTCATGTGTACGTGCACATGTGGGCTACCCACACGCGTGAACATTATAGAGAAGTATTTCATGCTAAAGCTTATCTGTAGGAGGATGGTCAGGTCTCCATCACCTTCGACACAAATCCCCTGTGAGGTGAACTAATTCACGAAGATGGTCTGATGTTTCACTCAGTGCACACGACTGGGTTAATAGGGTGGGCTCTGGAAATGGTGCACGTGCAGAGATCTCTCCCGTGACTTACTAGCAGTGTGGCCTCTGGTTAAGTCAATTAACCACCAACTACTGTGACTACCACCACCACGGCCACCAAGCCCGCGCCTGCTCCCACCGGTGTTTTAGAGCAGTAAGCGTGAATCCATGCTCAGCCGTGAAAATGAGTCCGATCATTGCTCATGTAGCTATTAGATGCCTTACCTTGAGAAAATCTTACATACCTTTTAAAAAGCAGTGTGTAAGAGAGACATTACGGAGTTCTTTAAATAGCTAGTGGGCCTACTATATTTAAAATGTAATTCACTTTCCCCAAATTAAATTTACACAAGACACTCAGGGCTGTAATTTTTACATGAAGTGAGGCAAGTCTGTGTTACAGGGCAGCACTGTGTTTAGTTTGTGAAACGAGTGAAGCCACTTCCAGGCGTGCACAGAATCACAAAGGTGCAGGATAGAAGGGGCCACTTGAGGTTTATACACGGCCATACCTGTGGCATCTCATGGGCACACATGCACGCACACGCACACACTCATACACATGCACACATCACACACTACACACACACACATGCATACACATCACACATCACATGCAACACACCACACACACCACACGTGTGTACACATACATACCCATACATACCACACACCTCACACACATACCCATACATACCACACACCTCACACACATGCACACACCACACACACAAGCACATATACACACACAAGTACATGCACACACAAACACACCATTCACACCCATTCACACCCATGCACACATAGCACACACATGTCTGAGAAGGTTCTGCAGAGAGTGGCAGCCGTGTCGCCCACGCGGGAGGCTGGGGAGTCTGCTCTAATGAGAGTTGCCGCACTGACTGTCAGGGATTTCCTAGAGTCAATAGGAACGTGACCTTATTTGTGGTCATAAATGACTGTGGTTTGTTTTCCTCATAGTGTAAGGTACACGGGCTCACAGGGTGCTCTAAAAAATGGGACCTTTCCTCCATGGTGGGGGGAAATGGAATATATTATTTATAACTTGATAATGACATGGTGCTTGGTTTCTGTAATGATTATCATTACTTCAAAAGATATGGATAAAGGGACTTTGGCAGAATATGATTGATTTTTGCCTCAAATTATATATTTTTCACGACTAGAGTATCCAAAATGTAGTAATAAGGCAAGTTTTATGAAATTTTATAAAAATGTGGGTGACTTTCATCTCTGTCTATTCTGCGTTATCCACGTGGGGTCATTTCTCTCATGCCCAAATAACAGAGTTAGTGTCTCCTTTGGTGGGAGCTTGGCTAGAGCTGAATCAGTTCTGTTTCTGTCTGCCTGGAATGCCCTTACCTTCATCTTTCAGGGAGTTTTTGACTGGGTCTAGATTTTTAGGTTGAGATTAGTTTTCTATCAGTTTTTACAGAAAGCATTTTCTTTCCTTTCCTTTCTTTTTCTTCTTTTCTTTTTGTCTTCCAAGAATCAGCTCTCAGTCTTATTTAGCTTCTTTGAAGTTGATCTGTCTTTTATGTTCTGACTGCTTTTTAGATTTTTTTTTAAAAAGTAATTTTACTGCTGAGGGAGGATTAAAAAAAATCTTCTTGGGGTATAATGTGCTTCTTAGATCTGTAGCTGGATGCTTTCCATCTGTCCTGCAAAGTCTTCAGTTGTTATTTTGTCTTTAAATATCACTCCCACTCCATTTTTCTCTCTCTTCTCCTAGAACTCTTGTTACATGTAGATGATATGTTCTCACTCCGTCTCTTACTTTTGTTTCTTTTTGTATTCTTCCCTCTGGGATGCTTAATTTTATGTGTCAACTTGGCTGGGCTAAGGTGCCCAGATCCTTGGCCAAACACCAGCTGGCCTTGCTGTGAGCGTATGTTAGCTGGGGCTGGCATTTAAAGCAGTGGGCTGAGTCAAGCAGAGCATGCCCCTCCCCCATTATGCAGGTGGGACTCAGCTAAGCAGGTGATGGCCCTAGAAGCCAAGCCTGAGGTCCCCTGAAGAGGAAGGAATTCTGCCGACAGACGACCTTTGCACTCGACTGAAACATCAACTGCAGCTGGAATTTCTAGACTTAGAGCTTGCCCTGCAGATTTCAGACTTGCCAGCCTCACACGCACTGGAGCCAATCCCTTAGAATACATCCCTTTTCCAGGAGGAAAAGGAGCACCTCCCATTGGTTCTGCTCTCTGGGGAACCCCGACAGCCACTTCCTCTCTCGGTCTCTGTGCTGCACTCGCAGTGTCTTCTTCAGAATGATGTTCCAGTTTACTAATTTCCTCCTCAGCTGTGCTTAATTTGCAATTAAACCTTCCCTCTGGTACACACATTGTTTTATTTTCTTTATTTCTGCAATTCCCATTTGGTTATTATAATTTTTTTCTATTTGGTTCTTTTTCTTTCTGGCTTCCATCTCTCCCCCTACGTTTTCCATCTTGTTTATTAAATCCCTTTTACCCTGCTGGGTGTGGTTCTACGAAAGTCTGTGTCCCTGAACCCTGCTCTCTGGAGGTGTGGGTCTGTGTCCACCCTCTGCTGTCTGCTGTTTTTTTTTTTTTCCAATTTTTTAAATTAAGGTATTATATGTGTACATATCTTACCATTGCCCACCCCCCCCACCCCACTCCCATATATTGTCTGCTGGGTTTTGTTAAGGTGGTCCTATCCCCTTCCAGGCCTGCTCCTTTTTGTTGTGTTTGAAAATTTTCTGTGGGGTTATTTTGCTCTAACTCTTAGTAGAACCATCTTAATCTAAATTTAAGAATAGAGATGATTTGCCCTAGCTGGTTTGGCTCAGTGGATACAGCGTCAGCCTGAGGACTGAAGGGTCCTGGGTTCAATTCTGGTCAAGGGCACATGCCTGGGTTGTGGGTTCGATCCCCAGTGTGGGGCGTGCAGGAGGCATCCGATCAATGATTTTCTCTCATCATGGATGTTTCTATCTATCTCTCCTTTCTCCCTTCCATATATATATATATATATATATATATATATATATATATATATATGAACAGAGATGATTTTAAGCTGCCCAGTGAGCCCGCAGCGGCCTGCTCCTGTAGGGTGCAGACTGGCTGACGACTCCACTAAGCACAGCTGCAGCCCACCTGCTTCCTGAGCCCCTGGAACCCTCTTCAGTTCTGCGCTCCACCCTCCTCCTTTGTGTCCCTCCCACATGCTCCTTCTCTTGCCCTCCAGGACTTGGCTCAGATGTCATCTCTCAGATCTTTCCTGACCCTCTGATAGGAATGACGGTCACTTTTTATTTTTCCATGATAAATACCTTTTTTCATTATTGTTTAAAGTATTACATATGTCTCCTTTTCCCCCATCAACCCCTCTGAGGCCACAATGGTCACTTTTTAATCTCCTCTTTGCATTATTTTTTATTTATTTTTTGTTAATCCTCACCTGAGGATATTTTTCTATTGATTTTTAGAGAGTGGAAGGAAGGGGGAGTGACAGAGAGAAAAACATTGATGTGAGAGAGACACATCGATTGGTTGTCTCCCGCACGCCCCTGGCCAGGGCCGGGGATGGAGCCTTCAGCCGAGGTATGCCTTGGGATCAAACCTGTGACTCTTCAGTCCATGGGCAGCTGCTCTATCCACTGAACCGAACTGGCTGGGGCCTCTTTGCATTACTTTTCTATAAGGCATTTATATTTTGTTTATTTTCCCCATTGCAATGTAATCACCTAGGCCCTAGGGCATATTGATTTTTGACCATCTTATTCACTGCTCTATTCCCAGTGCAAAATTGTCGCTGGCACATCATAAAGATCAATACATATTTGTTGAATGATTAAATGAGTGCCTGGCTTATGTTGACCAACTTCTTAAGGTTTGGATAAATGAAATGTATTGACAATGGACATATTTTTCTTAAATGGTGAAATTCCCAGGAGCAATGCAATTAAGTTTAATGTTCAGTTCTTTTGTGAAACAACTCCTAGAAATCATGATAGAAATTAAATGAAACTTAACTAATATACAAATATTTTATAAAGAACTCCCCAGACAACTGAAATAAGTGTTTTCTATAATTTTAATTTTTTATAAGCTATGGGCTAATTTGCTTAGGGAGATTAGTGCTAATGTATGTAAATATCTTATTAAATAGTTCTTTGTTGAATCTAATATTTTGATCTTCATGCAAAGATATTAGGATTGTTTTTAGATTTTTCTAACAAGATATATAATCTCCAATTCCTTCAAGGGAACAGGAGGATAAATGTCTACCTCTGGTGACGGTAGGACAAAGGAGCTTGGCAGATGCTTTTTTGAAGCTCTTAAACATTTATGCAAAAGTTGTAGGCTATTCCATAACATTTCAGTGTTTGTTTTAATATGACAATATTGCAAATTACTTACTATCTGCATAAAATAAATTTCTGGGTTATTTTGCAAGATACTATTAATGATCATCACTATCAGAAATTTCTCCTGAATTAAAGAGGCTGGAGATTCCCTATCAGAGTCTACAGCTTAGTGCGACAATATTTTGGAAATTCAAACTCACGAAAAAATGTGGCTATAAATGGCAACAGGTCTCCTCTGCACCCACTGCTGTTCCCTAAATGGGGGCGTCTGGAACGCGACCGGGAGGTGGTGTTGGGCAGGAGTTACAGCCAATTGTTGGCACTCGTTTCAATAAGTAGCAAACTTCTCTCTGATAAATTCAGTTGATTATGAAACATGAAATCTGAAAAGTCTTCTGATATACTGACTAGTCATTTCTACTATTTCAGGAAAACATGTGCTGTGAAGAAAGATGACTGAGGCTCTTTTCTATCTGTCACTGATCCTGTTATTTTTGTCATGTGAACGTGAGCCACGAGCCTTAACTCATAGTTCTAACATTCAATTCCTTTGGCCCATCTCTCAAATTTCATTCTCATCGCCAAGACCGTGTCATGGGCTATAGAGCAAATCATAAGCTTAATCTTCAGTGTGGACTAAGAATGCTCAGTATTAAACATCTTATCTGTTAAATGTGTCATCAGCACGAACAAAGACATGATCGGTCCTATCCAGATTTCTGCCCTTGGTTATAACATTTTTTTTCTTGATGCAGAAAAATAAAAGCTGAGCCTTGAAGTTGGAGGCTCAGACACACCACCCCCTCAGCCTGGTAGGTCAGGATCCACAGTCAGCTTCCATCTCACTTTATGTTTTTCAGAAGATGAGTATGCAAAGCACCGGTTTTTGTTGTCATTCTCCCCACCTTTGTGAGAAGGACCAAAGGCAAACCTTCAGGGTGGCTCTTCTCAAACACGCAGGTCTTGCTGAAGGATTCGGGCGCAGGGCAGCCATGATGCGGGCTTGTGTTCCTCAGGCTTTGCCCATAGGTGTTGGCTGGTCTATGCAGAACTGGTCAAGTACAGATGGGGGCAAAAGTAGGTCTACAGTTGTAAGTCGGCGAAACACAGAGTTTGTGCTTGTACTAATTATTATTTCCGTACAAACAATTGTAAACCTACTTTTGCCCCACCCTGTATATGGTTGGAGTGAGCGGAGAGGCCTCTTTCCTGAATACTTGCAAATAGAGCAAAGTTAAGTGCTCTTCATGAATTATTTCTTTTGGTTCTCACTACCACCCCCACGGGACACTCTTACTCCCCTGATTTTAAAATTTAGAACAATTTTATAACATTGGGAATAAATCTTAGGCCCAGTTCTTAGCCACACACTGGAAACAGGTCTTCTAGCTTCTAATTTTCTGTTGCAGAGAATCTGTCAGAGACGTAAAGCAGCCAGTGGCTGCAGTCCGCACTGCCTGCCAGCACCACTCTCTGCCTGGCGCACCTGCCTGGTTTTGCCGATGGTGCCAGCGGCTCCTTCAGAGCGCCCTGCTTGGGCCAGGAGCGGCCTCAGGTGCGGTGTTTCCCTGCAGGCCCCGGACCAGGCTTCCACAGTGCGAGGCAGTGCCAGGAGCCTCCCACGGGCCTGTGTGTGGAAGGCCCGCCGTCACAGTGGAGGTGTGTCCTTCCCAAACCGGACCTTCCTAGTGATCATAGAACTTGACACTTCCATGGCCATGTGCCTCCTGGTCCTCACCACAGTGCTGGGCGCCTGGGCTGGCCATCCCCGGGTCATGGTGGGGACGCTGGGGCGCCAATGACACGGGCGGTGTGGGAAGCTGGGAGTAGGACGGGGAATTGTGCTTCCAGCCCAGAGCTTGCTGGCTTTCTCCGTTGCCTCCAAAATGAGCTTCCCCAGTGTGTGCTAGCCTCCGGATGGCGCAGAGAACAGCGGGACCCCGGAGTCCAGCCCCCGACCCAGGGCAGCCAGGCCCTGTACGGTCCCCCTCCCCCCAGCCTCGAACCTGCAGGCCCTCTTTCGGAAAGGCCTCTGCTGACAGGTACGTTGCTGTCCTGCTGGACACGTGCACGGTTAGTTTTACTTCCACTGGGCACTGTGCACACCGTGGCTGCGGTCATACGAGGGCGCACGGATGTGCCGCGTGCATCCTGTTGTACATTCTCTGAAACGTGGCCCGGCCTACATTCAGGCCTTCCTTCTTCGTTAAGTTTCAGATTGCTGTAATTTTGCTCGCTACGTCTTAAATATCTATTGGCCAAAATGAGTAAAATCTGCCCGATTTGGCCCCCAGGGGGCCTGCCTGTGCCAGCCTGCTGGGGGGTGTGTTTTTGAGGACGATTCTCTTACCACTGAGGAGGGGCCGGTTGTGCTGGTATGAGGGGGGCAGCTGGCCGATGTCCTCGGCCCTGTGGCTCATCACCCGGCAGAGGTGGCCGGTGTGGTGCAGGCTGCCCACGACGATGCTGTGCAGGTACACGGGCTCGATGAAGTGGCAGAGGAGGGCGCCCTGCAGTCCCAGCACGTTCCACCTGGAGGGAGGGAGAGGGAGGAGTCAGTGTGTCTGCCCACCGGGGTGAGGACGGAAGGGCAGCCTCGCAGGCCCCCCCTGCCCCCGGGCGGGCTCCAGCTGGGCCTGTTGTGCAAGGCACCTGGGCCTCTCTTCCCTCCGCTCTGCCCCCGAGTGTCCCTGACCCCCCCACCGAGACTGATGGGAGCCATCGGCTCTGGCCTCCTGCTGCGAAGGAGCTGAGCTTCCTAACTGCTGGGGACAGGGGCTGACGTGGTCTGCACTTCAATAGACGTGGCCTCCGCTTCTGGAAGTGGACTGTTAGGTGGACTGGAAGCTACATATTTTCTCAGGGACTTAAAATTAGATTAAAAGGGATAGAAGACACTCGGTCCCCGACGTGAATCTGCATTTTTCTTTTCTTTTTTTTTACAGAGAGGAAGGGAGAGGGATAGAGGGTTAGAAACATCGATTTGAGAGAAACATCGATCAGCTGCCTCCTGCACACCCCCTACTGGGGATGTGCCCGCAACCAAGGTACATGCCCTTGACCGGAATCGAATCTGGGACCCTCCAGCCCGCAGGCTGACGCTCTATCCACTGAGACAACCCAGTCAGGGCTGCATTTTTCTTTATATTAGCTTGGAAGTATCAGAAATTTAGTTTATTTCAGTTTAGGGGGCATACTCTCGCCCCCTCCCTCACCCCCCCTCCTCCGCAGTCAGAGTGACCCATAGTGTTGGAATTAAGTGACATTAATAAGCGACCTTGTTTTGCTGTGGGGTGGCTTTAGAGGCCGGATCAGAGATGAAGGGGAGCCCATTTTCTCTGAAATAGATAAGCACTGGCTGAGTGTTTTTGCTTCTTCACGCAAAGATGACAGGGGCGCTTTAAGATTTTTTTTTTTTTTTCTCCCCACATTTCGGCGGTGCCAGGTGACGTGTATCTGATACCTAAGGCACCGCGCTGTGGTCTCCACTCTAAATAACGCGTTTAAGAAAGACCCCACCGCCATCAGCAGCGAGCGTTACGCAGCTCATTTCTTACATCATTGTGCTTTTCATTAATTAACATTTCCCCGCGTGAGAGCGGTTATTGTGGGGCCGCCGTGCCGCACGTTTCCTTTCATGATGAATAAGGACTCATTCCATTTTCCCCTTCCCGAAGCAGCCCATTAACACAGGGCCCTGCCCGTTAATTACCGCGTGCTCGCACCGGCCCGCCCTACCTGGAGAGCAATCTGCCCCAGAACCGGCGACGCCGATTGCTTTAAAAAGTTCTCTTTAAATTTTATTCCAAAAACACAAGCAATTTAGCCGGCGACATTAATCTGCCTCGGAAGCACCGTGGTGAATGAAGAGCATCTTTCAATCTCATGCAAGAAGAGGCAGCCATCTGGCCGGCCAGGGCGGCGCCGCGCCCCCCTCCCCGCCGCGCACCCCGCTCCCTGCGCACGCGCGGGCCATTAACGCGAGGTGCTCACCCGCACAGAGCTCCAGTGGAATATAAAAGGTAATATTTATATACAAACAATTTAGGGCTGCCATTTAAACAGCCGTTGGTTTTATGAGGCGTTTGCTTTATCAGATGTGCACAGCTCCCCTCACACCAGAGGAGGGTGGTCACGTCTGCGGCCCCGCCCTTGCTCTCCGGAGGGAACCAAAGCGCTTGTCCTCTGCGTGGTTGTGACTTGGCCAAAGAGGGGCCGCCAGAAAGTTCGGGAGGGGCACGCGTTTCTGAAAGCGGCGCAAGAGCTTATCACAGATTTCGGGGGCCCTTGGTTCGGCGGTGCCGTTTCTGCACGGACCTTTGTTTCCCCATGGACAGCGCAGTCGGATGTGGCAACCTGGGGCCTGGGGGGGGGGGGGGGGGGGGCGCAGTCAGCGAAATCCCCACAGGGAGTGTGTGGTGGCCGGGCTCTTCCGGAAGGAGCCACCCCCATGTGTCTGAGTGGTGATGATGGGATTTGGCTCCTTCCCTTAAGTCAGAAACTGGAATTTCTTTTTTTTTTTTTTTCTTCAATTTTTTTATTAAGGTATTATATGTGTACATATCTTACCATTGCCCTCCCCACACCCCACTCCCATATATGCCCCCACCCCCCAGAGTTTTGCATCCATTGGTTATGCTTATATGCATGCATACAAGTCCTTTGATTGATCTCTTATCTCCCCCACCTCTCCCTAACCTTCCCCTTGTAATTTGACAGTCTGTTTGATGCTTTACTGTCTCTGTATCTATCTTTTTGTTCAAGTTTATAATGTTCTTTATTATCCATAAATGAGTGAGATCATGTGGTATTTTTCTTTCATTGACTGACTTATTTCACTTAACATAATGTTCTCCAATTCCTCCCAGGTTGCTGCAAATGATGAGAATTCCTTCTTTTTTATGGCAGCATAGTATTCCATTGTGTAGATGTACCACAGTTTTCTGATCCAGTCATCTGCTGACGGGCACCTAGGCTGCAGAAACTGGAATTTCTAAGGACAGACCAAGAAAGGGAGGAAAAACTCAACAAAGTCACCTTTTGGCAGTTGGCAGTAATATGGGCTGCAAAATGCCAAATCTCCTTTAGATTTGAAGAGGCTGGGAAGGTATGCCAACAGCAACAACAACAACAACAACAACAACAACACCTCACTTGACAGCAAGACTGCTTCACTGTAAAAGTTCTTGGTATTCGTTTTTCACGTTTGATCCAAATATAGGCTTTCTTGCATTCGTATGCATTGACGAGAGAAGATTTTCTTGCAGTGAGGGGCCGAGATGCGGTAGATTTTCAGGGACGATGGTAAGTTACCATTTATGGTGAAGGATTGTGGGGTGCAGACCTCAGTGGGTGTCTCATAATCTCTCAGATAGGTAGGGAAGTTTTAACACTTCTTATCAATTAAAAGCAGGGACGTGGATGTTTTGCTGCTCGTTAAGAAAGCACTTTCTTGAAATAAGCTATGTCTTGAACAATAAAATTAGTATTCTTAGAAGAGATATCACTACGTTAGGCCACTCACGTACTGGCTTTGAACAAAACTTCTGAAACAGGTTTGATTGGTCCTGACTCTACAGGATTGTCTAAAGACAAATGACTTCTGAATCTGGTTTCCTGTAAAAACTTTTACCACAAAGAGAAAACCAACCTTCTCCGTGCCTGGCTACAGGAGTTTAAAGCTATTCAGCTACCACGATCAATAAAACCAGATGTCTTCCTGATGTAGACGGGAGGATTTTCAGCATTCCGTGTTGAATGGAAAAATACCTCTCCTTTTGTTCAAACAGCCGCTATTACTGTCATGTTGACAGAGAAAAAAAAAAAAATCCCATGTCTGGTTTTCAATATAGAGAGTCCCTAAATAAATATTTTTATGTCTGTTTGTCAATCACTGAAATACCAAAGGTAAGTGGGGAGAGATCTTGGGAGAAGGCTGCCTTCCTTTAACCAAGAGAAGCAATCTCCTCGCAGTTCAAACCCTGGCTCCAAGGGTCCATGGAGACAATCGCAGGGAGGGATCTTTCTTCAGACGGTCGCTGCCCGTTCGTACCTGGGACGCGGGCAGAGAGCAGTGGTTGCCAGGCACGTTTGATGGTTGCTCTTCCTGCCTGTTGCTTTTGCCACTTGACGTAGCCCAGAAAGGACATGGAACTCTCCACAGTGACAGTGAAGTCTGGGGTGCATCGTTCCAGTCCCATCAAAAACATATACCTAACCTAGTAAAGACCGGTCACATGGATCACAGAGCAGAATGGGAACACCAGAAATAAGCCCTAATCAACGTGCAAGGACTCAGGTATTGCCCCACAGCAGTGGTTTCCAACTTCAGCGCTCACTGGGCCCATTGGGACCTTGGGCACTCCCCTGGTGCTGGGTGCCCCCAGACTCTGATGGGGTTGGTCCAGGCGCAGCACGGGCCAGTATTTTCAGTGGCCCCAGGCTATGCTAACGGGAGCCAGGGCTCAGAACTGCAGCCAAGCACCCAGCACAGATTTTGGAGTAAGAGAATTAGGCAGAACACGGTCCTGACAGACCACTTCCTGTTCCTCTAAGTCACTGCAGGTCCTCCGAGCTGGGGCGGGGCTGCGGGTGATTCTCATGGTCCCTGTGCTGGTCATATGGTCATAGCAGTAATGTAACTTCTCCATTATGCAATGGTCTCCATCACTGTGAAGGCTGTTGTCTAGGGGTTGACACTCTCCCCTTCTCATCCTCTCCCATCCCCAACCTCACAAGTTCTCCCCTCACTTCTTTGACCAAGACAGGCAATGATGCCAAGTCAGAGGCATTTCTGCACAATGGCCCATCCCGTTGCCAGTCTCCTGATATCTCTCCTTGGGCCTTTCTAAGGAAAGGAGAAGACCAGTGACGCTTCCACTCTGTAATATCACCGCTAGGAATTCATCCCAGGCATATACTCTCAATAAAAGGCCAGGAGATACACACACACACACACACACACACACACACACACACACACACAGTCACAAGAGGATTGTTTGCAATTGCAAACAAAACAAAACAAAACTGGAAATAATAGAATTGCCTCTTAGCAGGGAATGGCTAAGTAACGTATGGTGCAATCAGGAAGAATACAGACATGACTGCCCACAGCCTGCCTGACGCTGGGGCATGAGTCACCAGGTGCCCTGTCTGCGCGCCTGACCTCCTGGCTGCACCTCCCGGCTGGACTGCTCTTCTCTCCCAATGGCCATCCTGCTGGCACCCCTCTCCTCACGCCCTTCGTAGGCCACGAGCCCGCCAGTCACAGTGTTGCCACAGAACCCACATGTGGATCGCCCGCCCTCACTCATGCTGTCACCTCCACCAGCCTCCTCTTGGACCCCAGCTGCTGTGCTGTGCGGGGTCCCCATAGCCCATGAAGGGAACCCCTGCTGCCGGCCAACGCCCACTTGCCAGCCCTGAGAGCGCGCCATGAAGGTTGGCAGCCGAACAAACGACCTCTTTCAGGCCCCTAAGCTTTGGGGTGGTTTGTTACGCGCAGCAGATGACTGGTGGAGTCAGTTACGTTTTCGGAGTTGTTCTCCGTTGGGTCTCTTGGTCCCAGGTGCTGTCCGTCCTCCTCATCCCAGCCTCCCTCATGGGGCGAGGCTCTGGGGTGGTGACGCAGCGACCACGGGGGATAGGGAGCCTCTCCCGTGGCGGAGTCTGGAGAGGGGCCCCTGGGGCCTGGCCGCGGGCTCTGGCTGCATCGGCTTCTTGATCCCTGGGCGGCAAACGGTGCTTACCCTGCGCGGCGCCTTTTTATTTCTTTTGTGACGGTGGAAGCCGTGAAAGGGAGCTCTGACCTGTGTGTGCACCCCGCAGGCTCACGTTCACGGCTGTTTCTCTCCTGCCCTGTGACCCTGGCCTTGCGGTCCCCACCGTGTCCCGCTGACATCATGGCCTTTGTGAGTTGTCTGTGTGTTCTCCTACATTGTCATTTAGGCCACGCCTGTTTCCCCTTAACACTCCTGCTGTCTCTCACTTGACTAACGAGGTTTCTAGCTTCCCTTCTGCAGACACGGAGCTTTGCTGGGTCCAGTGGGTGGCGAGTGGCGGGTGGGGGTGGGGGTGGGGGTGGGGGTGGCGGGTGGCGGGTGGTGGGTGGGTGGCGGGTGGTGGGTGGAGGGTGGGGGTGGCGGGTGGCGGGTGGCAGGCCGTGGGCTGCTGCCTCAGACCTGGGCGCTTCCCGGTGGGGTGGCAGGATGACAGGGGGCAGACACAGAGCATTATGATTGGTTGCTACTACTTTTATGTTGGATCAATATCATTGAATTTATCACTCCCTGCTTTCCCCACTAGGGATAGTGTAAGATTTAACCTAGAAGCTATAAGATTACTACACAGTCTTTGGGAAAGAAAGAGGAAAAGGTGATTAAACAAGCTATGGAAATTTGGGGCTGGGTGTTTGGGAAGAACAGTTGTTTTTTAAGGACCTGCGTTTTGAGATTGGAAAAATGAACAGCACTCTCATCTGATTTCAGGAGAGCCGGCGACGCCTCCAAGGCAAGGTGACTGCCAGTAAATCAGGTGCCAGGCCCCCGTGGTGGGGGGCCCGGAGGAGAGGCTCACCTTGAGGACCGTGAGCGGCAGTCTTGCCGTCGGGAGAAACCCGCTCTCCACAGCCCGGAATCCACGGTCAGACGCCAGGCAGTGCCGGCCTCCCCAGGGAGCAGCTGGGATTTTTACAGCTCATTTTTATGGAGAAGGTTTTAATCTGCTCATTTAAAGACCCATTGCGATCAATAATCAAGCTCAGGTACTTAAAATTAGAAACCATGTCTAAAGGAACATTAGTTCCAGAAGCTTTAGGTTTTTATATGCCGCTCAACTTTTGATTCCTAGAGACAAAAGCCAGAAACACCTCCCTGTTCCCCTCTCTAGGGTGCTGGCGTTGGCCTGCTGGTGAGGTGCAGGTCGGCCTCTCACAGCCAGAAAAGCAGGTGGCGTCCACGGGACGTGGCGGCGACAATGACGTTGGCTGTTGTCTGTGTCCTTGTCACACGGAGGCGTGGAACTTTGTTGATTGGACTCCTCTGAGTTGAAGGACAGTGGGACTACCATGACTTTGGTGTGCCACCCAACCCAACTCGTGGTGTTGAAGGTTAATTTTCATTGATGTGGGGACACGACCCTTTTCTGTAGTTTCCTTCCATCTTCACCGGGTGATGTTAACGGTGGCATCTTAGGAATAGATTTTACTATAACTTTTTTGTTTGTTTTGTTAATCCTTACATGAGGACATTCTTCCCTTTGCTCTTCAGAGAGAGTAGAGGGAGGAAGGGAAGAACAGAGTGAGGGAGAGAGATAGAGATAGAGATAGATAGATAGATGATAGATAGATAGATAGATAGATAGATAGATAGATAGATAGAGAAACATTGCTCTGAGAGACACATTGACTGGCTGCCTCCTGCACCTACCCCAGCCGGGGGTGGGGTGTGAACCCGCAACTCAGGTATGTGCCCTTGATCGGGAATCAAACGCGTGACCCCTCGGTGCACGGGCTGATGCTCTGACCCCTGAGCCCATCGGCCAGGGCACTATGACTTTTTCTTGTTCTGTGATTTCCCAAAGATTGAATGAGTTGGGCTGAGAATATCTCTCACCCAGGGCTGTCCTAGCAAACCACCACAGACCGGGTGGCCCAGGAAACAAAGGACGTTTATTCTGTCACAGTTCTGAGGTCCGGGTGTCAGCAGGGCTGTGCTTCCCCTGGAGGGTCTGGGGGGAATCAGTGCCAGGCCCCCCTCTAATCTGCCAGCGGCCGTGCCGTCCTGCCTGTCCCTCGGCTCGGAGACGCAGCGCTCCAGTCTCTGCCTCCATCTGCAGGTGGCTTTCTCCCCAGCGCCCTCTGCCTCTCTTACAAGATACATGTAGTTGTGCTGAGAGCCCATCTGAATAACCTAGCATAAGCACCTCCTCTCACCATCCTTAACTCAGCATCACCTTGTATAGAAGGTCACAGTCACAGGGCCTGAGGACATGGACATATCTTTTGGGGCCACGATCCAGCCCAGCACTCCTGCTGGGGTCCATCAAGTGATCTGCCCCATCTCTTGTTTATGACCACCTCTGGTTTACCCTCCACCATGAGCTCCGTACTCCACTGTGGGGAGGATGTCCCAAGTATGGATGTGGAGAGTTGGGAGCCTCAGGAAACTGTGCCGACGGCATATGAGATACATGTAATATACAATGTTGAAGTTACAATATGAGACACAAGGTTACACACAATGTTACAGACATAATATGAGACAATGTATGTACACTGTTATAGACAATGTATGTACACTCGTATTGTGTTATAGACACAATATGAGACAATGTATGTACAATGTTATAGACAAAATATGAGACAACGTTACACACAAGGTATAGACACAATATGAGACAATGTATGTACTATGTTATAGACACATGATGAGACACAGTGTTACATTAAGGCTATATTTTAAAAGGAGCCATGATTGTAGCATTAAGCAATTGCTTTTGAGAAAACTGCTCTAAGAAGCAAAATCCTGACAACAGGAAACAGTGTGCATTTAGGAAAAAAAATGAACGCAAATGTAAAAGCTGACTACTATTTCTGTTATTGGGGTATTAGCTAATTGGTTACTTTCTGATTTTCATCTTCTTTAATTTTTTTCTTACTGTGTTTTACTTTTTAATGGGGGACCGCCTGCATCGAGCTGTTTTCCAGCGGTGACGAGTGGGTATCCGAATGCTGTTCCCGTTGTTCCCCTTTCACCAGGACCAGCTCCGGGGCGTGCGGGGCTGTCTGTGCCCCTGGGGACTTTGTGGTCTTGTTTTGCTGTTGGCGCAAAGCCAGTTAACCCGTAAGAATCATATGAAACGGCTTTTATCTTCAAGGTGGTCTTTAGCTCCAGGGTTTTAACTAAAATTTCTTTTTGACCAAAAATCCAGAAAGGAGAAGTTATTTCACTATGAAAAGACTCGTGGCCTAAGAATTTTCCTGTTAATTCCAATGACTCTGTTCATAAGAAAAGACATCAGATTTTGTTTTCTGCTATGTTCAAAATAAACATTACTTTGAAAGGAAGAACAACGTACCTGTTGTAGCCCACTTCAAGATTCCGGGGTGTTTTCCCATCAAAGGGGGAGAAAGAGCTCTGGCTGCGACTCAGGATGTCATGTTCGCGTCCGGTTGGCAGAAGTGGGCGTTCGGGCTGTGGGTGGCACCTCCCACCTCCCACTGCGCAGCGCTGTCCCAGGCATTGCTGCCAAAGGAGCGGAGTGTGACCGTGCTCAGGAAGCCTGGGGACCCGCCTGCTTTCTGACCAAGGCATTCAAGAAAGCAGACGTCGTTAGCTGTGCCAACTGGTGGACACACCTGGCACATCACACATGTTCCCCTGGGCCTCGGGGCCCAGGTCTTTGAAATGTGTTGGCCAACAATATCATTAACAGCAGCAGCCCTGTTCACCTTGGAGAGCAGTCACCTTGAGTACTGGACTGAGAGAAATTGAAAACACTGTGGAAAATTGGCGTCGGCAGGTGCACAGCTTCAGAAGACCAGGTTCTTATCAGGTGAAAGCAGTCCTTTGGGGCCAAGGATGAGTAATCGGCGAGGTTCTTGGTGCAGAGGCAGGTGGGACCTCGAGAAGCTGCGCAGGATGGGGTCCTGCCCTTTTGAGCGAGTGCCCCCACCTGTCGCTGAATCTGGATCCCTGAGGGGGGCGGTGGCCAAGGTGCATCAGGGGGAGCAGGTCTAGTGACAGCTCAGGATTTTCCTGAATGGGGAGGAACGTCGTCTACGGACAGAGGGGCTGTGCAAGAGTCTCCCATTTGCTCTTGCGGGCTGACCTGTTTACTTACGATGGAGAGAAATTTGTTCATTAAGTGTTTCCCGGAGAAACGTAAATAAAGGTCTTGTGAAAAAAGTGCGGGAAATCAATGCTTAGGGGATTGGCCTTCTTTTTAGTAGGGTGCTAACCTTGATAAAGAATGGGGACAGACGTGAGCCCCATCAGTTAAGCCGTCACCCTTTTCCGTCACACCTACTTCCTGAGGACTCATGACTGTAGCCGGGGGTTATAGAGAGTGTCCCAAAGCCAGGGCAGAGAGGACCAAGGGGAGGGTAATTGGAAACATTAGCTGACATGTAAGGGAATGGGGAAAATGATCCCATTGATGGAACTCTAGGAAGTCTCTCCACCATGTTTTATGGCTCATTGAGGCCACTGTGAAAGTTTCAGGGCTTCTGTAACATGTTTTCCTGTAAACCTGCCTTACTACTGACATTGTAAAATGGTATCAATTGTTATTCATGGGATTCCGCACTCAGAATGCCTGTTGTGGTCTAATTTATATTATTACTTAGGAATTATTGATCCAGACGGCGAGACCTGTGCATTACTTTTGAGCTGTAGGTGGGAAATAACCGAGCAGTGTAGGCTCTTCGATCTTCTGAGATAAGCGCTCTGGTTCATTTTTCACCGACGTCAAAGGGACGGTTTGCAAAGAGAATTACAAATCTGCATAGTGGATGCATCTCCCCTACCTTAATTAAAGACATGGTTTTATTCACTGACTGTCATTTTAATACATCAGCGTCACATGGAATAGGCGTTGAAGGCAGTCCGCCTCACACTCCTGGCTCCCGGCTGCGAAAAGAAGCTGCCTGTGTTCAGAAAAACCTTCCTAAATCACCAAGTGTGTCTGGCTGTGGGCTCCCGGCAGCAGGTGGGGTAAGGTCCTCGGAGAGTTCCTGGGAAAGGAAACTAGTCGTTTTCATTGGTGACAGACACGTCCCTCATGTTTATGGGCAGCGCATGTAACTTCTTCCTTTGGCCGCTGAGCAGGGCAGACTTTAGGGGTTGGCAGAAGACGCGGTGTTCACGTATCCACGGCCGTCTGCAGGGGGCGCTGCGAGGGCCGCGGTGTCAGTTCCCGGGCGGGCTCTGACTGCCACAGCACTCCCAGTTCCCTTGTGGCCATCCTGCAGAGGAGGTTTCCTTCACCCAGTATTTCCCGAGTGCCGGCCCTGCGTGCAGCGTCTGCATCCCGTGAGGGGTGCAGAGAAGCATAGCGTTTCACTCACACAGACGGTATGATTGAAAGCAGAGCAGGCCTCTGTCTTCCCTGGTGTTCATGCTCCGTGATCGATACAGGTCTCGGTTGTTCTCGATGGCTAGCGCCATGTCAGCAACAAGCGCAGCTGTGAGCAGCTGGCTCTGCCAGCACCGGCTCCATCTCCACCGCTCGACAGCGTCCCTGAGCGCCTTTGGGGGAATTAAACGCCGCGTGGCCACGTGTTAGGACAGCTTTTCACCCCCCTGTCCCCGAGTCCACTGCCCACTGCTCACCGTCTCCTGGTCCGCGCCGTACCCGTGTGCAAGGTGCTGATGGGACGTGAGCCCCGGAGGTCACTGGGCGGGAAGCGTCCTCCGGAGGGAGGCGGGCCTGGACTGGGTGCCGAGGAGAAGCCGGAGCCTCTGCTCTCAGGGACCAGGCCCTGGGCCCGCCCCACGTGGAAGGAGCCACCTGCCCCAGGGGACTGGGAGGAGGGCGGTGGCTCCCTTCCTGAGCTCAGTGACCGTGACCGCCCAGCGGTGCAGAGGAGGCCAGAGGCTCATGGAGAGCCCGGTGAGCGTGGACAGTGCTCTCCGGAGACCGGCTTAGAGAGAAAGTCTCCGGCTGCAGCTCCAGGGGCACGCTGGGCGTCGGGATTTATTTCTGAGGATGAGAGAGATGAGCTGATGTCATGATGACATGGTCCGCTTCCGGCAGCGGGTGCAGGAACGACAGGGAGGTGTGGCGGCGGAGGCGCGTGGCAAAGACCCCGGAGAAGCGAGAGGCTGGATGCAGCCAGGATGAGGAATGAGATGACGACATTCTTGCAAAGTGAGCGAGAGCTGGAGGTGGGTTTTCACTTGTGGCTTCTGTTTCCCCACCGAGGTGGGACAAGGGCCATCCCTGCGTGGCTGCGGCTGTGAGTTAAAGGGGTCTGTCCAGTCCCACTGTCCTCCTGCGTTCTGCCCTCTCACACACCGAGTCTGGGCTCCTGACCCGTGAATTCACACTGTCTCCCCACAGAGAGGACAGACAGCAGAGCCAGCCTCAAACACGCTATTTCCAGACTCTGCACACAAGTTTAAGACCCCTCATGACACTGACGTTCAGTGGTAGGCTGGTAACAGTTGGCTCAAAAGAGAAAAAAAAAAGGCACTGATTTGTAGGTCTTGCCAGTTTCCATGGTGTAAATACCATCCCTGTGGCCGACTTCAAGTAAATTCCTGCGTGCTGTCGCTGAGCGCAGGTTTGGGTCGAGATGAGCAGTGGCACGCACCTCGCCCTGTAGACACAGTGGGTGCTAATAACTCCAAGAGCAAAAATAATAAAAAATGTAGTAAAATAATTAGGAAAGGAGTGAAATTTGGGTATTTATTGCCTTTGTCTTAATATAACACATTTAGTTGTAAGTTTACATAGTTTAATTTTTAATAATGGCCATGTTTAACAATTAACATTTGAAATTGCCTTTCAAAATTGCCTTAATCTAATTTCAATTAAATTTTGAAATTGCCTTTCAAAATTGCCTTAAAATGACCAACTCTGGTGGACCACGCTGGCTCCAGCATGCCCCGTGCCGGGTACAGTGCATCCTCGTTCTAGGTTTTATAGCCACACGTGTCCTGCTACCGTCATGTAGATTCTGGAAGGAGGGACCGTGACTTCCACATCTCTGTGTTCTTCGACCTCCACTTGCTGAGCCGGAATAGTTTGTCTGCATTTGTGGACGAAGGGTCTTTTGTTTGGAACATTACCTAAACCCTAGGTTTAATTTTTGATTCTGCACAGGACAGATGAACACACGGTCTCAGATGGTCTCTTTTTGAAGCCTGTGCACAAATAATGCACGCCACAGATGCTTCTGGTCTGAATCATTAGCTAACATATGCTCCCGCTCAAAAGTGGCGACGGAGGCCCCGCTCTCAGATAGCTGGTGCCTCGGCGCTATGTCCTCGCCTCGTGCTGGGTCTGACTCTGGTGGATGCGCAGACACCACACGCCAAGGTGAGGAGGCTGTCAGCTGCCCAGGCCTGGCACAGGCAGGACCCTTCGCCACTGATGGCATTTTCCTTCTTTATCCTCCTCCTCCTCATCACCCCTCCTCCTCCTCACCACCCCTCCTCCTCCTCATCACCCCTCCTCCTCCTCACCACCCCTCCTCCTCCTCACCACCCCTCCTCCTCCTCACCACCCCTCCTCCTCATCACCCCTCCTCCTCCTCACCACCCCTCCTCCTCCTCACCACCCCTCCTCCTCCTCACCACCCCTCCTCCTCCTCATCACCCCTCCTCCTCCTCACCACCCCTCCTCCTCCTCACCACCCCTCCTCCTCACCACCCCTCCTCCTCCTCCTCACCCCTCCTCCTCCTCACCACCCCTCCTCCTCCTCCTCACCCCTCCTCCTCCTCACCACCCCTCCTCCTCCTCCTCACCCCTCCTCCTCCTCACCACCCCTCCTCCTCCTCCTCACCCCTCCTCCTCCTCACCACCCCTCCTCCTCCTCCTCACCCCTCCTCCTCCTCATCACCCCTCCTCCTCCTCACCACCCCTCCTCCTCCTCATCACCCCTCCTCCTCGTCATCACCCCTCCTCCTCATCATCACCCCTCCTCCTCCTCACCACCCCTCCTCCTCCTCACCACCCCTCCTCCTCCTCATCACCCCTCCTCCTCCTTACCACCCCTCCTCCTCCTCACCACCCCTCCTCCTCCTCATCACCCCTCATCCTCGTCATCACCACTCCTCCTCCTCACCACCCCTCCTCCTCCTCATCACCACTCCTCCTCCTCCTCATCACCCCTCCTCCTCCTCACCACCCCTCCTCCTCCTCATCACCCCTCCTCCTCTTTATCACCCCTCCTCTTTCTCCTCACCACCCCTCCTCCTCGTCATCACCCCTCCTCCTCGTCATCACCACTCTTCCTCCTCACCACCCCTCCTCCTCATCACCCCTCCTCCTCCTCACCACCCCTCCTCCTCCTCACCACCCCTCCTCCTCCTCACCACCCCTCCTCCTCCTCATCACCCCTCCTCCTCCTCACCACCCCTCCTCCTCCTCATCACCCCTCCTCCTCGTCATCACCCCTCCTCCTCATCATCACCCCTCCTCCTCGTCATCACCCCTCCTCCTCCTTACCACCCCTCCTCCTCCTCACCACCCCTCCTCCTCCTCATCACCCCTCATCCTCGTCATCACCACTCCTCCTCCTCACCACCCCTCCTCCTCCTCATCACCCCTCCTCCTCCTCACCACCCCTCCTCCTCCTCACCACCCCTCCTCCTCGTCATCACCCCTCCTCCTCCTCACCACCCCTCCTCCTCCTCACCACCCCTCCTCCTCCTCATCACCACTCCTCCTCCTCCTCATCACCCCTCCTCCTCCTCACCATCCCTCCTCCTCCTCATCACCCCTCCTCCTCTTCATCACCCCTCCTCTTTCTCCTCACCACCCCTCCTCCTCCTCATCACCCCTCCTCCTCGTCATCACCCCTCCTCCTCATCATCACCCCTCCTCCTCGTCATCACCCCTCCTCCTCCTCACCACCCCTCCTCCTCCTCACCACCCCTCCTCCTCCTCATCACCCCTCCTCCTCCTCACCACCCCTCCTCCTCGTCATCACCAACAAGTGTCATTGAGGAGCCACACATGCACCTCACTGTGGTGCACAGAACCCCTTCAGTCACAGGAGCCGCCACACGCAGGAGCCAACAGTACAAGGAATTCCTGGCATGTCAGCATTGGGGATGGAGCCTGCAGGGCAAGATCCTGGGTGGGGGGTGGGCTGGTGGGAGGTCGGCCGTGTGAGCATGAAGTGTGAGAAGAGGCAGAGGTGGCAGCGTGTCCAGGGCAGAGATGGATGGGAGAGAGACAGAGAGAGAGAGAGAGAGAGAGAGAGAGAGAGAGAGAGAGACAGAAATAGGCAGCAGAGACAGAGCGATAGAGAGAGATCAACAGAGACAGACAGATGCAGAAACAGAGAGAGTCAGAGACAGAGATAGAGAATAGAGAGACAGACAGAGACACCCAGAGAGACAGATAGACAGAGAGAAGGAACGACAGAGAAAGGGGAAAGGAAAGGGTGAGGGAGAAAACAAATGACAAGGAAGCAGTGGGAAGGGGTGGGCTCTCGGGGACCACGTGAGGGGGGAGGAACTTGGGGCAGCCTCTCCTTTAGGTCCTCCCCACCTCACGGTGGCTCTCGGTGCGTCGCCACCAGATTTGGGGGCCAGAACTAGGTGCGTGAGAGACTCCCCACTGAGCTCAAATCCACCTGGCACTGTGGGTGGATTCCCGGATCCATCAGGGAGGGCTGTCCCCAGCGGCCCAGAGCCCGGAGGCCACCAGGTCCGCACACCTGAACTCTTCCTCAACGGCGTGCTAGTCTTTCTCACCGGGGCACTGTCTGAGCACTGCGGGAGGGCGCACTCTGGACTTTGTCTTCCCAGTTGGTGTTATTAGAAAGAACAGAACCTGACTCTGAGCAGCTACATCACCACCGGCAGACCCGTGACAACAAATGCAATGTGGGTTCTGTAGATGCGTTTAATTTGCTGTCTAGTGATGTTTAAGATCCCAGAGACAATGAACTTTCAATTTTACAGCATTAGTTCACTTCGTTTTTCTAGGGAGTTAATTTAGATAGGATCCCATGTGACCAAGAGAATTTCCGTTCAGGTGAAAAGGGCTCCCTTTTCCGGCCTCTTGAGCAGGTGAAACTATCACACAGTAGGAACACATCTTGCTCTGAAAGACGAGCTGGCTGAGGACAGCGGCTGTTCCCGAAGATGCAGAGTCAGTGCTTTGGCTTATTGTCATTAGGCCCTCCTGTCGCCTCTGCTGGGCTCGATGCTCTCAACCTGGGAAGCAAATGGCCCTGTCTCTCCTGCAGCCTTTTGGCAACTCCAGTGAGAATTCGGATCCCCTGTCCTCAGGGCGGAGCTGTTATGAGAGCGGGGAGGGAGGCCCTGAGAAGGCGGGGCCTCGGCAGGGTCTGCAGCACCTGCGGCTCTTTCCCCCACCCCGGAGCTGCCCTGCCCCTGAGTCCACGGAGGGACCCTTACCCTTGCTGCCGCCCCTGACTGCTCTGCTCTCTGGTGTCTAGGAGAAAGGCGGCCATTGGATGAATAATTTCAGTTATCACAGGTAAAGAACTCATTCAACCCTTAGCACACGTTTCCGGAGCAGAGGGACATGCCAGGCCTGCGTACTATACTCTTTGAGTAAAAAAAGGACAGACAATCCCAGCTCGTGGGGGTCCCCGTGCTGGGAACACGCTTGGGACAGTGCCCGTGGCCTGGGAGCTGTGGGCACCCGGCCCCCTCACCCTACCCCCAGTCCTCCTGTGGGTGGGGGGTTTGAGACGCTGCCCTGGCATCCCTCCCCCACCTCACTCTCCCTAAACGTGAGAGCAGCCTTCCCGTCTGCTGAGGTTTGACCCCAGGACTTCCCACGTGGAGCATCCCGGGGGCAACGTGGCTGGAAGTGGGACCACGTTTGATGAGACTGCACTGTTTTCACTTGGTTGATAGATTACTGAATAGCGAATCCCTCCAGGTTTCCCAAAGAAGTTCTGATTCACTCTTAACACAGGTTTTTCAGCATCACCTCGCTGTTATCACCACAGCGGGGAGGGGGGCGGCTGACTTGCCCAGGAGGCAGGGCCTGTTTTCCACGCCCAGTCACAGAAGTGCTCCAGGGGGGTGTCCACTCCTGGGAGTCTATTCACGGTGACCACAGAGTGTCTCCTGCGACCACACACCTGCAAGTCCCTCTCCCCCTGCTGGCTGGGCTGAATCCCCGGAGAGCCTCTAAAAGACCACCTCATGGGTGGGGGCCTCCCAGCCGACAGCACAGGTGCCCGAGTTTTTCACACATTTGTCAGGTTTCAGGGAAGGTCAGAACCTCAGAGGGCATTCCCCACACTGTGGGGGACAGGGTGTCCCGGGAGGGCTGTGTGAGTGTGTGTGTGTTTGTGTGAGTGTGTGTGTGTTTGTGTGAGTGTGTGTGAGGCAAGGTGCGACCAGGTGTGCTGAGCACAGGCAGGCTGAGTGGAGGGCCCGCCTTGCCTCCCGATCATCCCGTGAGCCTGGTGGTGCCCAGCCCGTCAGACGGGGACCCGCACCTGCCCTGTGTGTTTTTGTGTGTGTTTGCAGCGGCAGCTTGGACTTGCCAGGCCTGTACCCGCTCAGGGCACCCTCTCCGGGAACACGTGGAACTCAGAGAGTGGTCTGTGAGGGAGGGACAGGCCCTCACCCGGGCGCTCCCTGTGCCCGCTGTCGCTCGCTCGGGCTGCCGGAGGGGGAGGGGCGGTTACCTGGCGATCTTGTCTGTGCAGGACATGGTGATGAGCTGCTCACCCAGCAGGATGCCGTCCCAGGTCTGCACGGAGCCGGGGCCCCGGACCGGCACGGTCCCCTCCCCGGACTCAATCTTCGTGCGCAGGTGCCCGCGGAACTTCCTGACGATGTGTTTGCTGCTGGTCACTAGGAGATAAGAGGTGGTGTGAGAGGTGGCTGGCACCCTGTGTGCCCAGAGACACAGGCTCCCAGCTTGGAGGGAGGGGGAGGTCTGCCCTCAGGAAAATATCAAGTGCCACTGCCGATGTGTTAGGACAGGGAAACACAAGTTGGCGCCAGGGCAGGAGGAAATTCTTCTCTCCCTCAGTGATGTGGTGAAGAGCTGGGCCCCAGGGCACCACCCCTGGAGCGGCTCGGCCCCCTGCTGGGAAAAGGCGGACAGTGGGTGTCTGAGGTGCTGCTGCCATTTGGTCACAGCCGCTCAGCTCTGCCCCAGGCACGGAGCAGCAGCCAGGCCAGCACAGCCAGGGGCTGTGTTCCCGCTCACTATTCACACTGAAGTTTGAGTTCCGTCATTTTCACATGTCATGAAGTATTATTCTTGTCACCCTTTCAACTATCTGAACATATGAAACCATGCTTAGTTCATAAGCCACACAGAAAAGAAGGTGGGCGGGATTGTCTGAGGGCTGTGGTCTGCCCTCCCTGAGAAGGATTTTAATCTTGGCCCTATCGTTTCCTAGCTGCATGGAATTGGGAGTGTTGCTTAAAACCATGGTGACACAGTGATTTCATATTAAAGTTGGGGTAATACTGGTGCCTGCCTCCTAGGCTGTGGGGATGACATGAGATAGGACATAGTGCCGGCTGTTACTGAAGGGCCTGGCTGTGTGAGGCAGGGGTCTGCTGTGCCCAGGAATGAGGTGACAGAGCCTAGGGATGGGTCCCTGTGGGTCCCTAATACCTGTGCTCTGCGTTATTTCTCCTTTCCTTTCCAGAACCCTCTACACACATGCCAGAAGCCAATTCCAGTATGTCAGTAGGGTTGAATCATCTGGGAATGGCTAAAGGCATTTCCCCAAACCTGAAAAGGATGATTGCTTGCTGCCAGACAGCTCAGGGCATCTTAATCTACATGTTATTGCCTCCTACTGGCCAAACACCTGGACAGCTGTAGGCAATTCACCAACCTGACAATGGATTCTGTACCTAACCCTACCCTTTGATGTGTATATCTCTACCTTGCCTTAGGACAAATTGTGTTAATAAAAAGCAAGGGGTCCTGAGATGCGGAGAACTTAGTTCCTTTAGCTAAGTCTTCTCTGACTCCCTATAATGCCTTTCAAAATTATGTTTCATCTCTGGACTCTTATTTAATTTATGCACAGCACCTTCTCCAAATTGCTGAACCCTTCTAGATGCCGGATCAAGACCACCAGCATTACACACACACACACACACACACACACACACACACACACACACAAATGCGTGTGCGCAATGTGCCCCCACCCATAGTTATCTGGAGAACTAGCATGAACAAGGGGATGATTATATTTACATTTTCTTTCTTTAAAAAAGTTCTGTATATTAAGTTTAGATTATACTGTAATTTGGAAATAGTTAACTTCTTTGCATACACATTATTTACAAAATAGTACAGTGATTTCTACATTTACTTTACATATGATGACATGGATGGATTCTAGACGCTTTCTTTAAAAAGCTTCAATTTTTGTTTTAGAAGTTATGGAGATGGGATTTCTCTTTTATGTACCCTTACCAAAGACATCAAATAATAAATAACATGTATGTTTATGCAGGTACATTCTCTTACAGATTTCAAAGTAACTTCCAGTATGTTTTCTCATTTCTAAGAGCTAAAGTTATTTTACTACATACCCGTAGTACCCTAAGACCATCTTGTGGGAAGAAAGATTGCCATAATTCTCAGAGAAAGTAAATGTTCAAGAGGTTTCAGATTGCTTTGTGATCCTGCTATCAAGTGAGTACTTGATGAGATCCAGTTTGGACTGGTCTGTGAGTCATCCACAGAAGGAAGAACCAAGGTCAGAGGCTGAGCCTGGGTGGGCACAGCCAAGGAACACCCAGCCCTCCCCCTTCATTGCCGCTTTAAGTGGCACCATGAATCATGACAGTGACGATGATGGTGATGATGGTGACAATGCTGATGACAGTAATGATGGTGATGGTGGTAATGGTGATGGTGAAGCTGATGATGGTGATGATGACGAGGATGATAGTAATGATGGTGATGGTGATGATGGTGATGGTGATCATGATGGTGATGTTGATCATGACAAAGATGATGAGAGTGATAATGATAAATTGAACTTAAAATGGTTCATATCAATCAAAAACACATGCCGCCCTCTTTGGTTTGACCTAACTTTTTACACTGTCCAGGTGGGGTCTTTATATCACATCACTTCTTATGGCTGACAGCCTTGGGAGAGTGGGGGATGAGCATACCTAACAGTTTCCACAGTTTACCACATGTTAGTACCTTGCCTCTTCTATGTGGGGGATGTTTTCTCAGGGAATATGGTACTTGCTGTCCCTCTCTTTCTGGGAATTATAGTATTCATAACATTCTTTTAATGCTTCCACTACTGTGCCATATTCCATATCTTGAAAGCGCCTATTATATTGTAGGGTTTTCTCAAATTTTATTCCTTCTTCGGCACAACTAACTTCCCATGAAATAGACCCTACAGTCAATAATGCTATAGCAACAGGGAGGCCTGGCTTGACTTAACAGCTGGTTTCAGGAGCTAACCCAATGTTTTTGGGCACATTAATGTTTCCTCAAGAGTCAGGTGCAGGAGAGGCTCCTGAGAAGTGTTTATTTTGAAGGTGTTAACTCTCAGGCTGCCTTCTCTACCAGCTTCCCGATGAGCATGATCAGTCCCTGGGCTCTGAGTGTTGATGATCTTACAGAGCCCTTTCCTCTGGCTCTCTTGTGCCTAATGGTGAGAGGCAGGAGAGAGTTGAGATGCTACTTCAAGCAGAACAAAATGCCAAGTGAACCAGAAACTGCAGGGAATGGAACTTCAACAACCTGTAGTGAGTTTGCGGTGCACCCTACAGCAGAGATGTGAAACATGAAAATCCTGCCTGCTGTGCACACATATACACTCCCAAATCCATGAGTACATTCTAGTCTAATTCTAATTGTCCAAGTCACCAGACTCTTCATTATGGTATTTATTAATCTAAACCCTTACCTTTGGAGACTGATGTCATGACAGGGTGAGGGTGGTAATATGCTTTAGGAAACTATTAGGTGAATATGTTATTTTTAGGAGAGAATCAATGAGAGGGGGAGACAAAGTGCAGTTTAAGAAGTCCACCTAGGAGCCAAGGTCTAGTTAAAAAGTGACACCTGGTTGCTGTGAGGCAATAGGGGAGAGAAAGAGAGCTGGACATGGGAAAACAGGTATAGGAAAGAAAGAAAACAAGCTTTTAAACACCAAATAAACTTTTAAGTTTTAAGTCATCTTCAAAAGGCATAACCTAGAAAGTATACCCGTGAAGCAATCTAGAATTTATTTTAATAATGTCACAGTATTTGTCATGTGATCACATGGGTGTCCTTTGTCTTACTTGATGAAGACAGTGTGTGAGGATAGTGAATAATGAGGCCATTTACATTCATTAATCCTACGATGCACAGACACATAGGGCGTGTTTCTGTAACTCAGCAGGCAAACCTGAAGACAGAGACTTCAGGAAGTACATCTTAGGTTCCCTGACTTCCTATGGGATTTGGGCTTGTCTCTTGTACTGCCCTAATGTACAATACATGGAATAGGACATAGGAGGCACTTAGCACACGAGTGTAAGATATGACACAACTGTGCTCTTTCTTGTGGCATCTTGTGTGAAACAGGTTGGAGAATTGCACTAAGCTATTAAATTCTTGGGAACATGCAGTCAGAATGGAATTTATCAGGCTATTTAAGAACATGCCGGAGGAGAAATCAAGATGGCGGCATAGGTAAACACCTGAACTGCTGCCTTGCACAACAACTTCAAAACTACAATTAAAAGACAAAACAGACATCATCCAGAACCACAGGAAAGCTGGCTGAGTGGAAATTTTACAACTAGAAGGAAAGAGAAAAGCACACTGAGACTCAGAGGAGCTGCGGAAGTAAAGTGCAAAGGTACTGAGGTGCGCACGCGCGGAGAGGGCTGGCAACTGAGTACACGGCTGGCTTTTTCAAGTCGGAGGGAGACAAAAGCTCCTAACTGATCTGAACTCCAGTTCCAGGTGAGCCTCTGGGGACCCAGACTCATACGGGGAGAAACTGGACTGTCTGGCATTGGGTGGAACTCGAGGGTGGCTTTCTCTCAGAGGTGCTTGCAGTGATTACCAAGGGACACTGAGACCCGGGACCTCTTAGGGCAGGGCTGACAGGAAGCCATTGCTGTTTGCTCCGCCCTGAGACCCCGCCCCAGCCAAGCTGTGTGCAGAGGCTTTTGCATATGAATGGCCTGGTCCTTTGAAATCTAAACTTACCTAACAAACTGCAGCTGAGTCAGTGAGACCCAGAACATCCAAAAGAAGGCCCAAGGCCCCACAGCAGCTTGCATTGCTTCACAGCTGGGCCTCATCTGGGCACCTCCAAAACCCAAACAAAGAAGAGGAATCTGCAGATCTCTCCATAGCTCCTGCTGGGTGGCCTCAGGCAGAGGCTAAATTAGCACCTCCTTGGAGATCCAAGAACCAGTGTACCCAGGGGTCAGAGTGGGACCATCCAGATTACAACTCCTCAGACCCATAAGGGACACACTCAAGGGGCAGACTCAGTGAGCACCAAAGCCCCACTGAAGCAAGTCTTGCTTCATAAGGGTGTCTCCAGCACAGAAGTTCTCCCATAGTAGACACAGCTGATCCTCACAGCCAATTGGCCTGGAGGTCAATTCCTCCCAGTGATACCAACAACAATCAAGGCTTAACTACAACAAGACTGTGCACACAGCCCACAAAGGGGTGCACCAAGAGTGTCCACCTCAGGTAACTGGGGAGGCTGAGCCACTGGGCCCTATAGGACACCTAGCAAACAAAGCCACTCTATCAACTCAGGGAAGCAGCCAAAATGTGGAGACAAAGAAACAGGTCACAAATGAAAGAAATGGAGGAAAGCAAATGACTGGATATAGAGTTCAAAACCACGGTTATAAGGTTTTTCAAGAATTTTCTAGAAAAGGCCGATAAATTTAGTGAGACCCTCGAAGATATGAAAAAGGACCAACTAGAAATTAAGCATACACTGACTGAAATAAAGAATAATATACAGAGATCCAACAGCAGACTAGAGGATCGCAAGAATCAAGTCAAAGATTTGAAATACAAAGAAGCAAAAAACACCCAACTGGAAAAGCAAAAAAAAAAAAAAAAAAAAAAAAAAAAGAATCCAAAAATACAAAGATAGTGTAAGGAGCCTCTGGGACAGCTTCAAGCGTACCAACATCAGAATTATGGGGGTCCCAGAAGAAGAGAGAGAGCAAGATACTGAAAACCTATTTGAAGAAATAATGACAGAAAACTTCCCCCACCTGGTGAAAGAAATAGATTTACAAGTCCAGGAAATGCAGAGAACCCCAAACAAAAGGAATCCAAAGAGGACCACACCAAGACACATCATAATTAAAATGCCAAGAGCAAAAGACAAAGAGAGAATATTAAAAACAGCAAGAGAAAAAGAGCTAGTTACCTACAAGGGAACACCCATACAATTGTCAGCAGAAACTATGCAGGCCAGACGGGAGTGGCAAGAAATATTCAAAGTGAGTGAGTGAGGGGATGAAAGGAGAGTGTGTGGATGAATAGCAAGAACCTACAACCAAGATTACTCTACCCAGCAAAGCTATCATTCAGAATTGAAGGGCAGATAAAAAGCTTCACAGATAAGAAAAAGCTAAAGGAGTTCATCACCGACGAACCAGTATTATATGAAATGCTGAAAGGTATTCTTTAAGAAGAGGAAGAAGAAGAAAAAGGTAAAGATAAAAATTATGAACAACAAATACATATCTATCAACAAGTGAATCTAAAAATCAAGTGAATAAAAAATCTGATGAACAGAATAAACTGGTGAATATAATAGAATCAGGGGCATAGAAAGGGAGTGGACTGACAATTCTCGGGGGAAAGGGGTGTGATGGGTGCGGGAAGAGACTGGACAAAAATTGTACACCTATAGATGAGGACAGTGGAGGGGGGGGGGTAAGGGCAGAGGGTGGGGTGGGAACCGGGTGGAGGGGAGCTATGGGGGGAAAAAGAGAAACAATTGTAATAATCTGAACAATAAAGATTTATTTAAAAAAAAAGAAAAAAAAAGAACATGCCAAGGGAGAGAACTTTGAATTAAAAATATTGGTGAGCTAGAGGGAGGACAGTAGTTGTCCTACAATAGCTCAGCCACAGGGAAGTGCCCAGCAACACCCTGGTCAGCTCAGGGTCTCGTCAGCACTGCCTTGGGTCCAGCTCAGGCCTCCCAGAGCCGCTCAGGAAGCAGAATCACCCTCGTGGGGTCTGGCCTCCTCCCGCTAGTCACTCTGAGAGGGTCAGATCAAGACCTACCCAGGCAGAGCCTGTGGCTGGAGCTGCTCTGGTCCCACCGGTAAAAGCTTTGCTGCCGCCACATCTGCCTGGCCTTCGCAGAGACCCCAGCAGACGCGCTGAGCATGCAGACCTTCCCAGGACACCAGCAGGAGATACATGCCCAATCGGGGCCGGGGGCAGGTTAGGGATTTCCAATCTGGTGGCTCAACACATGGGTGATCCTTATCCCCAGAAGCACCGGGGGAATGTTGAAAGTACAGACCCTGGGGCCCCACCACACCAAATGTACCAGAATCTTGGGGAAAGCGCAGGTGGCAGGAACCTGCATGTTTAGAAACTTCCCGGGAGGTCCTGCCCTTCCAAGCAGGAATATGGGTTCCCTGCCCTTACTGAACGGGTGAGGGAAGGTGATGGTGGTGATGATGATGGTGAAGCTGAGGATGGTGATCATGATGATGGGGATGATGACGGTGGCAGGAATCTTGGCAGATGGTCTGTAGGACAAGCTGGCCAGGGGCCCCTCCTCAGTGTCCCCAGTAGGATGCACTGGGAGAAACGCCAGCCTCAATAACTCGGGTGCTGCACCTCACTTTTGCCTGGCATATCTGCAGGCAAAATGTGAGGAAATGCTTTATTCCCCACCCCTCAGCAGCACCTGCCACTTCTAAAAAGCACCATGAAATAAAAGACGCCTGTGTCTGGAAGCAAACCCCAGGGTGCATCCGAGACATATCTGTTTTGTTTTTCTAAACCCCCGGCTTTGCAAGTTGGAGTCAAGGGCTGGGGAGGCCGCAGCAGGTGCCTGAAGTGCAGAGGCGGGAGCCCAATGAGCTAGAACTGCCCCTCTGCGGGGACCAGCGGGCTCAGCAGGACAGGAGCTCCTGCTGGGAGGAGGCTGGATGATAGGGCCCGTCCCACATGTCTGCAGGGCCTCCCCCCAGACCCTGAGAGCCCTTGTCTGGGTCTTCATGATGCCAAACGTTTCAAATGAAAATGGAAAGATAATTCCAGTAGCGAAATGGACCACATTTCACAGTGTTGTGTGTGTGTGTGTGTGTGTGTGTGTGTGTGTGTGTGTGTGGCAGGGGCGGGGGGGGGGGGGGCTGGGGTCCTGCAGACCTGGTCTGATGAACCTCTCAAGAAAAATGAACGACTTTGTGTTATTTTTTCCTCTTTCTCTTTCTGAGCTGGCGTGGGAGTGAAGGAACCCCGGTGTGACTCCAGCGGGCTGTGGCCGGCAGAACCCTTTCCTCAGAGGCAGGGCCGCGTCCACCGCGGGGCCCAGGCCCACGCCAACCTCGCACGCCGGGGCAGCACCTGGAAAGGTCCCGGAGACTTAGTGGATTCCTCTCTCTTGCTTCTCATTAGACTTGGCTCTTCCACTTACTTTCCATGGGGGTGTTGTATGGACCCAATGTTTGTGCTCATCCAGTTCTCATGTTGAAGCCCTAACCCCCTAGTGAGATGGTATTAGGAGGAGGGGTCTTGGGGAGGTAATTTGGTTCAGATGAGGTCATGAAGGTCCATTCACCTACAGGTGGAACAGAGTGTTGCCCCTCAGCCTCCACCATTCATTAGGAGCGGATCCCTCATCGCGCACATACATTTAATGGATGGCTTATGTCAGAAGAGTTGCCTCATGCAGTTTCTGGGAGGGAGTGCATGCATGTGCATGTGTGTGGTGTGTGTGCACAATATGTACACACATACTATCAGTCATAGACTTTCTTAGCTGCACACTTTTTATTACACATGGAGACACTGACCCTCAGACCCCGCTATGTCCTCCGCTCTGGAACACGGCGCCCTCCGTGGTGGTGGGGGTGAGTGGGCCTGTGGGCATCTGCTCTGAGAAGCCCCCAGAGGGCAGGTCTTGTGAGGGGGTCAGCACGAACTCTGTGGGTGATGCCCGCTACCCTGGGGAGGTGTCTTTGCTGCCTGGCATCAAGCTTTGCTAAAAAACTGAGTTTTATTCTCCCAAAGATGCAAAGAAGGCAAACAAAGCAGCTTGAGTGTGCTGCCACTCCGTGAAATCCCAGTCCCTGTCCTCTTTCATCCTGTCCTCCAGTTGGGACAGGGAGTTTCTGACCGATTGAGATGGAGTGGGGACCCATGCAATGAAAGAGCTAACTTTGGATTTGACATCACTCCTCTCCCGTGACCGGGGCTCTCAGACTGATCTTTGAGAGGGATGGCTACACAGGACGGCAGACACCACCTGTGTCCAGCGTCTCAGGGCCCGGCCACACCACACACGCGGGGTCTGGGCACAGATAGCCTGGGGCCGAGTCCCCGACCCAGGAGAGCATGGGCTGGTGAAGAAGGTAAAAACGCTGTCGCTTACGGTCCTTGGTGATTTCGTAGGGCGAGTGGAGGCGCGCGTCTCCGCAGGGGGACGTGCTCACGTACAGGTGGAACAGGGTGTTGTCCCTCAGCCGGTAGCCGCCGTCCTTCAGCCGCACGAATATGGAGCGCTCCCAGTCCTCTCGCCGCTTGCTGGGGGCAGAAAGAGGCCGAGTCACGACTGTGGGCCAGATGGACATGTCCTGATTGGGGGTGCTTTTGTCCCATTTTGTTGTTATTCCCCCTTTTTTTCCTCTTCACCCTTGCATGGAAACTTCCAGAGTAGGGGAAACCATGTGAAGGCACACACAGCGGAAACCCATCCTGTCTGCCTCCCCCAACATTCACATCCGGGCTGATCTTTCCCCATGCCCGGCTCTGGTGGGTATGCGTGTGAGCCTGCGGATTCACTGTCAGCCCGGCCCTGGTGGGTATGTGTGTGAGCCTGCGGATTCACTGTCAGCCCGGCTCTGGGGTATGCGTGTGAGCCTGCGGATTCACTGTCAGCCCGGCTCTGGTGGGTATGTGTGTGAGCCTGCGGATTCACTGTCAGCCCGGCTCTGGTGGGTATGCGTGTGAGCCTGCGGATTCACTGTCAGCCCGGCTCTGGTGGGTATGCGTGTGAGCCTGCGGATTCACTGTCAGCCCGGCTCTGGTGGGTATGCGTGTGAGCCTGCGGATTCACTGTCAGCCCGGCTCTGGGGTATGCGTGTGAGCCTGCAGATTCACTGTCAGCCCGGCTCTGGGGTATGCGTGTGAGCCTGCGGATTCACTGTCAGCCTGGCCCTGGTGGGTATGTGTGTGAGCCTGCGGATTCACTGTCAGCCCGGCCCTGGTGGGTATGCGTGTGAGCCTGCGGATTCACTGTCAGCCCGGCCCTGGTGGGTATGCGTGTGAGCCTGCGGATTCACTGTCAGCCCGACTCTGGTGGGTATGCGTGTGAGCCTGCGGATTCACTGTCAGCCCGGCTCTGGGGTATGTGTGTGAGCCTGCGGATTCACTGTCAGCCCGGCTCTGGGGTATGTGTGTGAGCCTGCGGATTCACTGTCAGCCCGCCTCTGGTAGGTATGTGTGTGAGCCTGTGGATTCACTGTGTTGCGGGCATGGTGGGTTTTGCATGCTCTCCATGGGCACCACGTTTCTGTATTCACAGGAGAAGGGAACTTTGAAGGAGGCAGAGCTCGGCTGCCAGCCAGTGAGGAACCCAGTGCACGGACCCGCTTGCTCTGCGTCTAGCCACGGCCAGGGGGTGCTCCGGCACCAAGGGCCTGCAGCCTTTGAGGGCACGCCCTCTGCCCTGGATGTCTCCCGCAGTCATCACACCCCTGGCTCCCCGAGGTGCTGAGGCCACACTGGGTGCTGAGCTGGCCTGGCTGCTCCCCCCTCAGACCGCACTCTCACTGGTATAGGCTCCCTGCTTCCTGCCCACTGTCACCGGCACAGCCTCCCTGCTTCCTGCCCACTGTCACGGGCACAGCCTCCCTGCTTCCTGCCCACTGTCAGCGGCACAGCCTCCCTGCTTCCTGCCCACTGTCACGGGCACAGCCTCCCCGCTTCCTGCCCACTGTCAGCGGCACAGCCTCCCTGCTTCCTGCCCACTGTCACCGGCACAGCCTCCCTGCTTCCTGCCCACTGTCACCGGCACAGCCTCCCTGCTTCCTGCCCACTGTCACCGGCACAGCCTCCCCGCTTCCTGCCCACTGTCACCGGCACAGCCTCCTTCCTGCCCACTGTCACCGGCACAGCCTCCCTGCTTCCTGCCCACTGTCACCGGCACAGCCTCCTTCCTGCCCACTGTCACCGGCACAGCCTCCTTCCTGCCCACTGTCACCGGCACAGCCTCCCTGCTTCCTGCCCACTGTCACCGGCACAGCCTCCCCGCTGTCTGCCCACTGTCACCAGCACAGCCTCCCTGCTTCCTGCCCACTGTCACCGGCACAGCCTCCCCGCTTTCTGCCCACTGTCACCGGCACAGCCTCCTTCCTGCCCACTGTCCCGGGCACAGCCTCCTTCCTGCCCACTGTCACCGGCACAGCCTCCCCGCTTCCTGCCCACTCTCACCGGCACAGCCTCCCTGCTTCCTGCCCACTGTCACGGGCACAGCCTCCCCGCTTCCTGCCCACTGTCACCAGCACAGCCTCCCCGCTTCCTGCCCACTGTCACCGGCACAGCCTCCCCGCTTCCTGCCCACTGTCACCAGCACAGCCTCCCCGCTTCCTGCCCACTGTCACGGGCACAGCCTCCCCGCTTCCTGCCCACTCTCACCGGCACAGCCTCCCTGCTTCCTGCCCACTGTCAGCAGCACAGCCTCCCCGCTTCCTGCCCACTGTCACCGGCACAGCCTCCCCGCTTCCTGCCCACTGTCACCGGCACAGCCTCCCCGCTTCCTGCCCACTGTCACCGGCACAGCCTCCCCGCTTCCTGCCCACTGTCACCGGCACAGCCTCCCCGCTTCCTGCCCACTGTCACCGGCACAGCCTCCCCGCTTCCTGCCCACTGTCACCGGCACAGCCTCCCCGCTTCCTGCCCACTGTCACCGGCACAGCCTCCCCGCTTCCTGCCCACTGTCACCGGCACAGCCTCCCCGCTTCCTGCCCACTGTCACCGGCACAGCCTCCCCGCTTCCTGCCCACTGTCACCGGCACAGCCTCCCCGCTTCCTGCCCACTGTCACGGGCACAGCCTCTTTCCTGCCCACTGTCACGGGCACAGCCTCCCCGCTTTCTGCCCACTGTCACGGGCACAGCCTCCCCGCTTCCTGCCCACTGTCACCGGCACAGCCTCCCCGCTTCCTGCCCACTGTCACCGGCACAGCCTCCCCGCTTCCTGCCCACTGTCACCGGCACAGCCTCTTTCCTGCCCACTGTCACCGGGCACAGCCTCCTTCCTTCCTGCCCATTCTCACCGGCACAGCATCCCTGCTTCCTGCCCACTGTCACGGGCACAGCCTCCTTCCTGCCCACTGTCACCGGCACAGCCTCCCCGCTTCCTGCCCACTCTCACCGGCACAGCCTCCCTGCTTCCTGCCCACTGTCACCAGCACAGCCTCCCCGCTCTCTGCCCACTGTCACCAGCACAGCCTCCCTGCTTCCTGCCCACTGTCACCAGCACAGCCTCCCCG
Organism: Cnephaeus nilssonii; assembly: GCF_951640355.1. NCBI lineage: Eukaryota > Metazoa > Chordata > Mammalia > Chiroptera > Vespertilionidae > Cnephaeus > Cnephaeus nilssonii. The sequence goes on along the minus strand of NC_137072.1, from coordinate 39,475,988 downwards.
CTTCCTGCCCACTGTCACCAGCACAGCCTCCCCGCTTCCTGCCAACTGTCACGGGCACAGCCTCCCCGCTTCCTGCCCACTGTCACCGGCACAGCCTCCCTGCTTCCTGCCCACTGTCACGGGCACAGCCTCCCCGCTCTCTGCCCACTGTCACCAGCACAGCCTCCCTGCTTCCTGCCCACTGTCACCAGCACAGCCTCCCTGCTTCCTGCCCACTGTCACCGGCACAGCCTCCCCGCTTCCTGCCCACTGTCACCGGCACAGCCTCCCCGCTTCCTGCCCACTGTCACCGGCACAGCCTCCCCGCTTCCTGCCCACTGTCACCGGCACAGCCTCCCCGCTTCCTGCCCACTGTCACCGGCACAGCCTCCCCGCTTCCTGCCCACTGTCACCGGCACAGCCTCCCCGCTTCCTGCCCACTGTCACCGGCACAGCCTCCCCGCTTCCTGCCCACTGTCACCGGCACAGCCTCCCCGCTTCCTGCCCACTGTCACGGGCACAGCCTCTTTCCTGCCCACTGTCACGGGCACAGCCTCCCCGCTTCCTGCCCACTGTCACCGGCACAGCCTCCCCGCTTCCTGCCCACTGTCACCGGCACAGCCTCCCCGCTTCCTGCCCACTGTCACCGGCACAGCCTCCCCGCTTCCTGCCCACTGTCACCGGCACAGCCTCTTTCCTGCCCACTGTCACCGGGCACAGCCTCCTTCCTTCCTGCCCATTCTCACCGGCACAGCATCCCTGCTTCCTGCCCACTGTCACGGGCACAGCCTCCTTCCTGCCCACTGTCACCGGCACAGCCTCCCCGCTTCCTGCCCACTCTCACCGGCACAGCCTCCCTGCTTCCTGCCCACTGTCACGGGCACAGCCTTCCCGCTCTCTGCCCACTGTCACCAGCACAGCCTCCCTGCTTCCTGCCCACTGTCACCAGCACAGCCTCCCCGCTTCCTGCCCACTGTCACCAGCACAGCCTCCCCGCTTCCTGCCAACTGTCACGGGCACAGCCTCCCCGCTTCCTGCCCACTGTCACGGGCACAGCCTCTTTCCTGCCCACTGTCACGGGCACAGCCTCCCCGCTTCCTGCCCACTGTCACCGGCACAGCCTCCCCGCTTCCTGCCCACTGTCACCGGCACAGCCTCCCCGCTTCCTGCCCACTGTCACCGGCACAGCCTCCCCGCTTCCTGCCCACTGTCACCGGCACAGCCTCTTTCCTGCCCACTGTCACCGGGCACAGCCTCCTTCCTTCCTGCCCATTCTCACCGGCACAGCATCCCTGCTTCCTGCCCACTGTCACGGGCACAGCCTCCTTCCTGCCCACTGTCACCGGCACAGCCTCCCCGCTTCCTGCCCACTCTCACCGGCACAGCCTCCCTGCTTCCTGCCCACTGTCACCAGCACAGCCTCCCCGCTCTCTGCCCACTGTCACCAGCACAGCCTCCCTGCTTCCTGCCCACTGTCACCAGCACAGCCTCCCCGCTTCCTGCCCACTGTCACCAGCACAGCCTCCCCGCTTCCTGCCAACTGTCACGGGCACAGCCTCCCCGCTTCCTGCCCACTGTCACCGGCACAGCCTCCCTGCTTCCTGCCCACTGTCACGGGCACAGCCTCCCCGCTCTCTGCCCACTGTCACCAGCACAGCCTCCCTGCTTCCTGCCCACTGTCACCAGCACAGCCTCCCTGCTTCCTGCCCACTGTCACCGGCACAGCCTCCCCGCTTCCTGCCCACTGTCACCGGCACAGCCTCCCCGCTTCCTGCCCACTGTCACCGGCACAGCCTCCCCGCTTCCTGCCCACTGTCACCGGCACAGCCTCCCCGCTTCCTGCCCACTGTCACCGGCACAGCCTCCCCGCTTCCTGCCCACTGTCACCGGCACAGCCTCCCCGCTTCCTGCCCACTGTCACCGGCACAGCCTCCCCGCTTCCTGCCCACTGTCACCGGCACAGCCTCCCCGCTTCCTGCCCACTGTCACGGGCACAGCCTCTTTCCTGCCCACTGTCACGGGCACAGCCTCCCCGCTTCCTGCCCACTGTCACCGGCACAGCCTCCCCGCTTCCTGCCCACTGTCACCGGCACAGCCTCCCCGCTTCCTGCCCACTGTCACCGGCACAGCCTCCCCGCTTCCTGCCCACTGTCACCGGCACAGCCTCTTTCCTGCCCACTGTCACCGGGCACAGCCTCCTTCCTTCCTGCCCATTCTCACCGGCACAGCATCCCTGCTTCCTGCCCACTGTCACGGGCACAGCCTCCTTCCTGCCCACTGTCACCGGCACAGCCTCCCCGCTTCCTGCCCACTCTCACCGGCACAGCCTCCCTGCTTCCTGCCCACTGTCACGGGCACAGCCTCCCCGCTCTCTGCCCACTGTCACCAGCACAGCCTCCCTGCTTCCTGCCCACTGTCACCAGCACAGCCTCCCCGCTTCCTGCCCACTGTCACCAGCACAGCCTCCCCGCTTCCTGCCAACTGTCACGGGCACAGCCTCCCCGCTTCCTGCCCACTGTCACCGGCACAGCCTCCCTGCTTCCTGCCCACTGTCACGGGCACAGCCTCCCCGCTCTCTGCCCACTGTCACCAGCACAGCCTCCCTGCTTCCTGCCCACTGTCACCAGCACAGCCTCCCTGCTTCCTGCCCACTGTCACCAGCACAGCCTCCCCGCTTCCTGCCCACTGTCACCAGCACAGCCTCCCCGCTTCCTGCCAACTGTCACGGGCACAGCCTCCCCGCTTCCTGCCCACTGTCACGGGCACAGCCTCCCCGCGTCCTGCCCACTGTCACGGGCACAGCCTCCCCGCTTCCTGCCCACTGTCACCGGCACAGCCTCCCCGCGTCCTGCCCACTGTCACGGGCACAGCCTCCCCGCTTCCTGCCCACTGTCAGCGGCACAGCCTCCCCGCTTCCTGCCCACTGTCAGCGGCACAGCCTCCCTGCTTCCTGCCCACTGTCACGGGCACAGCCTCCCTGCTTCCTGCCCACTGTCACCGGCACAGCATCTCTGCTTCCTGCCCACTGTCACGGGCACAGCCTCCCTGCTTCCTGCCCCGCTGTCACGGGCACAGCCTCCCTGCTCCTGCCCACTGTCAGCAGCACCCCTGCTCCTGCCGTTCTGGCTGCTTTCACACGTCCTGCCCCATTGGTGATGGATTCTGTTCTGCGGGATCTGAGCTCACACAGGCAGCAGAACAGACATTCTCTCCCCAGGAAGCCCTGGAGGCTCCCCACCAGCCTTGTGCTTCCTTGCCTCTGCTCCTTCCATGGCCAGGGCCCCCTCACTCTCTCAGAACACCACCCCTGGCCTGCTGGGTGGCTGTTTGTGACTCGCTGCCTTCCGTTGGCTTTCTTCAACCTTTGCTTAACCCTCCCCCCATGGGTGGGGTGGGGCTGAACCCCTGCCAGCCAGTGGCTCGGTGCCAGCACGCAGCCCACCCAAGGTCCGTGTGGGCCCTGCGCCTTTGATGACACAGAAAAGTTAGGAATATTTGGGAATATTCCTGCTGGAGCTCTTGGAGATTTAGGAGAAGCCCTTCCCCACGTTTGGAGAGATTTGCAGCTCTGTCCCCCACATTCAACTCTTGCCACTTCCACGGTAGGGCTGCAGCTCACCGCCCAGGGTCAGGCATCGCTTCCCTGGGCCAGCCCGGCGTGCCTCTGGCCCTTCCTGCCCCTGTGCGGCTGCTGCACACCTGTCCCCTGGCGCCCCGAATCCGTGGCTTGGAGAAATGCCGTCTCAAAGGATGCAGAACAGCTGGAGAGGCAGGAAGAAGCATTTCTGACAAAGACACAGCCATGAAGTCCCGGTGACCAAACAGCTGGGTACAGGCTCATGTGCACCTGCAGTTCTCCTCCTCTGTTTTGTGGAGATGCTAGTGCAGGGCATCTTGGCGGCCCCAGCGGGCTGCCCAGTACACGGGACATCCCAACTTGGGAGCACCCTCCTCAGGGTCTGGACAGAACCTGCTTTTAGAACAGCCCCCTGAAGCCACGCTCAGGGGAGCAGCAGGCAGGAGACAGCATCTAAGGCCCACCACCGGCCACTTCCGTCGTGGCGCCCGGACACAAGGTCTGGGAGGTGGGGGGCACTCTGGGGCTGTGGGGTGCAGGAGAGGGCTGGAGTTGAACCTGGCCGATGTTTCAGGTGCACTCAGAGCTGCTGGCGGGGACATGGGAAGTTGGCCTGGGCTTGTCTGGTGGCGTTTGGGCCCCGTGGCCTGGGATGGGATGAGACCTGGGGAAGGGAAGCTGAAGGGCAGGTTGTCTCGCAGCCCGGCGTTGGAGGGGAAGCAGCTAGTCTTGCAGAAGAAATCCTCTCTCTGAAGAAGTGTCCTTGGCTGAGAAATTGTCAGAATAGGAGACAGACACGGCAGAGGGAGGTGCAAACCCTAGCTGTGCTGCAGGTTGCGGGTGAAAGCCCTGGACGTACTGAAAGTGCCCCCCTCTGAAGCGGGCACAACTTGGTCAAAATGGAGCTGGGGTGTCCGTCACGGGCACGTCTGGGACGCAGTGGGCCAGGGAGCGGGGCGTTGCTCTGGGTAACAAGCACAGTGCCCTCCCTCAGCTCCCTCGCCACCACTCTGCTTCCAGGACAGACAGCGCCATCTCCCAGAGACGGCTTTTCTGTGAGGTTTTCTTTCTTTGTAAAATGCAAGGCCAGTTCTGAGATGAGCAACTGGGAGCTGGCGGTGGGAAGAGTATTGCCTTCCCTTAAGCCCACTGGGGCTGCCCCCTGGGGGCTGCCTCTGCACCCCTCCTGACAGCCCGCAGTTCCCACCGTCTCCTTGTGTGTGGAGTTCAGAGGGTGAGTCACCCGAATGACAGTCGGCAGCATGGGGAGCAATGGGGTGGCCGTGGCCCTCACCCACTTTCTGAACAGTGCCCTTGACCCTGCACGCACTCCGCTCCCATGAAGAGAGCATTGCACCAGCTGCCTGTGCTTTGACAGTAGTATGCTGTGCTGTCGTCTAGAGACCTTCTGCCATGCACTGAACGTGTGTGTCCCCCAAACTCCTTTGCTGACACTAGGAGGTGGGCCTCTGGGAGGCGATTAGGTCATGAAGGTGAGGCCTTAGCCATAATGGGATCAGTGCCCTTATAAAGGAGACCCAGAGAGCTTCCTTACCCCTCCATGTGCGACTCAGTGAGAAGACACTGTCTATAAGCCAGGAAGAGGGTTTATAGACAGCAGACACGGGGCTGCTGGCATCTTGACCCTGGACGACCAGCCTCCTTCTGAGCATCAGTGACTAAGGCCCCAAGCTGTGGTGCAGCCTGAGCTAAGACACCCGGAACGTTTTAATAGAAAATGTCATCAGTGACAAGGCATATGTGTGGGGGGATGTGCACCTTGCAGATTGTCTGCTACAGTCACGGTCACTCGCGGGCAAGCAGGGGTTTCCTGGAAGGAGGCCTGAGAATCCCGGGGGAGGTGTCTGCAATTTCAACGTTTGACCATCCTGTACGGCAACATTGCTGGTGCTTGAAGGACGCCACCCATCGGGTAAAACGTGTGCAGTGGGGACAGCCATCCACCATGCCTGGGTACAGGGACTAACACCGGAGCTGGCCTTGGCCACCAGCCCGAGCTCACCCCCAGCGCACACGCCCCTGGGACCGGCGCTCACCTGAGGTGCAGCTCCAGCTGCGCGTACAGGAAGTGGAGCAGCGCCCTCCGGGCCACAGTCTCCGCGTGGCAGTCGTTGACCACCAGGCCCTGGTCACTGATGTACTCGCCGCTGATGCACTTGGTCCCTGAGGACAGGACGACAACCTGAGCTTGCCGGACATCCAGGCCTGGAGGCAGAGAAGGCATCAGTCAGAACACGGACGGCTGCCTGCTCCACGGGGTGACTCTGCTTCCCCTGCCCTCCTCCCCCTGCCACCTCAGCCCACCCAGGGGCCCGCCGCCCTCGGCTTTGAGATCTCTAAGCGGCGAGCCTCCACGTTCACTGTACTAGACCGCAGACAGCGCAGGCCAGGAGCACCAAACCGGCCAGGGCAAGTCCGTGTAATTAGATGGATTGCCTGGGGCAACTGGAGTGAGCAACAGATTCTATTTTCTGGTGCTGCCACCTGGTGTCAAGAGAATGGGGTCAGGCCACCCTTAGCCAGTTGCACCTTTTAACAGACGTCTGCGTCCTGCTGGGCCCTACTCCATGAGTCCTGCAGACCAAGCACATGCTGGAGTGAACCTTCTGTGTCTAATGAAATTTACTTCTTCAAACGCTTGACAGAGCTGGGCAGCTAATAAGTTCCTTATACGTGCATGTTGCTCAGCTGAAAGTTTGAAAGCCTACAAGCTCCCGGCCATTCCCACTCCACACAGCCTGGCTCTTTCTGTAGAGACGGGGCGGAGCGGAGAGAGGGCCCATGAGCACTGCAGGTGGGAGGAGGCAGGACGGGAGAAGAGGGTGGACTGAGCCGAAGTCGCTCTCTTGGTGTGTCAGGGGCTGGCCCACCACGTGTGCGGTGAGACCGCCGGGCAGATGGACCAGAGCTGCACAGTGTCGCTTCCTGTCTGTCCAGGTCCCTCCTTCCTTGGTCTCCGTTTCTGAGGCCCTGCAAACCGCCCAGGTGCGGGCTGGGCTGGTCACTGCTGCCCCCTCTCTGCTGAGGTCTGGCTGCATGGAGACCTCAGGAAGCAACTGGACTTTTGGGAAAAAGTTTGCCTCCCTACGTTTCGGTCACAAAGCAGCAGCCACAAGCTACGCTGCTTTAAGAGAAGTGGAAACAGAATACAACCACCCCCTCGTGGAATCTTCCCCAAGGACCAGCCAACACACTTAGAAGGAGCTCAAAACGCAGCTGCTCCCCTTTCCACAGGGCCCGGCCCTATGGCAGTGGCTCCCTGGGTGGACTGGAAAGACATTTGTCCATGGTACCTCACTCCAGAGGGAGCCACATTCTAACTGAAATGCTTACCAAGTGGCACTGTGGAGGACTAGCCAGTGAGCAGCCATTTTGACAGAGAACTCATTTTACAGATCCCAGCTTCATTCAGGCAAGTATTCAGAGTAATGGAAATGAACATTTATAACGATTTCCTGAGGTTCTCCAGCATGCAGATGTCTGGTGCACCTGCGGCATAACTTCTCAACAGACAAGGATTGGAGACCTGGCCCCGCCTCTCCTGGGGCTGGTCCGCTTCTCCTCTTTGGGTTCTGGGGAAAGTGGAGCTGCTGGAAACAGAAATGGCTTCCCCTTCACCCCTCATTAGTCCGCGCTCCGCTTCACTCCAGGCGCTGCCACAGTCATGACAATTTTGTGGCCCAAGAAATGCGCTATTTGCTTATTCGCTCTCCGCTAACCAGCCTCCTGGGTGCCAGCCCATCCTGAGGAGCAGGAGACACTGAGGGGGCTAAGACACCGTCCCGTTCTTCAGAGGGTTTGTCATGAACTTAGGGAAATGACACAGAGACAGACATGTCTACAGGTACGTTATTGTGTGATAAATATCAGTAAGTGCTGCACACAGATTGTCACTAGAACCAGAGAAGGGCGGGGGGAGGGGGGGCTGCCCACACAGGCTTCCTGAAAGCAGAGGCCGAGTCAGCGATTCCTGGGCAGTGATTTATTGAGAGGGTTTCCTCAGGAGGAACCTAGAAGACAATCATGGAGACAGGCTAGGATGGGGATGAAGCCAGGCAAAGAGGAGGTGTCACTTGCGTTTAGTTTCAGCTGATCCGATAGAAAACTCTGGAATGTGCAGGGCACCACGGAGGCACCCTGCTGTGGGGGAAGGTGCTGCCGGCTCCCACCCACTGGGGAGAGGGGCGGGGTCAGTGAGGAGCTGGGAGTGGCACCTATACAGCCTGTTGCTACAACTCAGCTACAACCAATGAAACTCAAGTTGGTGTAGAAGCAGGACTCGGCACACAGAGGTTAGTGGTTATTCCTCGTCCCATAAAATGGCTATTGAGAGTAAAACTCTTATGCTGACAACACGAGGAATGGTCACAGAAAATATAAACACATTGATTTGTATAGAATAAGTATAACAAGTGATCAGAGCTCCCCTCCACCCCCAAAGCACCAAGCCATTAGTTTTGTGGGAGATTTCTACCAACATTGAAGTAGCAGATGATTTCAAGGCCACCTGATGTGTTTCAGAGCATATGAAGATGAGGAAAACTTTCCAATTGTTTTATTATAAAACGCCCATATTATCTTGTTTAGAGTGAGACTGAACAAGGAAGAAAACTACAGATGGCCTCAGTTATGGATATTAAAATTTTAAACAAAATATAGACCACCAAGCATCAGAGAAAAAAGAAGCAATGCTGTAACTACTGTCAGCTAGGTTTATTCTGAAATGCAAAAATAGATTATATTAAAAAATTTAAGTGTAATGCAAAAATGATTATAACCACAGACAGTGAGAAAGCACCTTACAAAATCCAACAACTACTTTTGATAAAAACTCAATAAATAGAATAGATGATTGTTTTCCAGTGTGATTTTTTATATATACACACCAACATCTACATATAAAGGGTGGGGCAAATGTAATTTTACAACTGTTCATATGGGAAGTAATATAATAATCCTACCTAATAATAGACAAATATGCAAATTGACCATACCTCTGACATGCCCATAAGCCACGCCCACCAGCCACGCCCACCATCCAATCAGAGCGAGTATGCAAATTAACCCAACCAAGATGGCTACAGCCACAGAGAGCAAGGTTTCCTAGGTAACAGAGGAAGCCAAGCTTTCTGCCTGCCCTTGACAGGCCTAAGCCTCCACTCAAGCTACAAAGTTTCAATTATAGAAGGTAAACAAATTCAAACAGAAATGGCGGCAGAATGGAGCTTGAGAGAGCAGGCCAGGGTTGCTCCCAGCAACAGGGGAAGCAAAGCTTTCCGCACACCCTGGCCGGGCCCACCCGCTTAAGGCTACAAAGTTTCAATTATAACCCCAACAGAAATGGCTGCCGGCCTCGGATTGAGCCCCAGGCTTGGCTCCGCTCCAGGCTACAAAGTTTCAATTGTAGAAGGAAAATAAATTCCAGATACCAGGGCCTCCGCTTCGGTTGCCAGGGGGCATGGCCAGCCTGCAAACCACCACAGGCCCCTCGCTCAGGCCGCCCCATGCCCCAAGGGAACCCCACCCTGATCAGGGACACCCTTCAGGGCAAACCAGCTGGCCCACACCCCTGTACCAGGCCTCTATCCTATCTAATAAAAGAGTACTATGCAGATTGATCATCACTGCAACACACAATATAGCTGCCCCCATGTGGTCAAAGATCCTGCCCCCATGTGGACACAAGATGGCCACCACAAGATGGCCAGCAGGAGAGGGCAGTTGGGAGGCACCCGGTCTGCAAGGGAGGGCAGTTGAGAAGGATCAGGCTTGCAAGGGAGGGCAGTTGGAGGTGATCAACCCTGCAGGAGAGGGCAGTTAGGAGTGACCAGGCCGGCAGAGGAGGGAAGTTGGGGGCAAATAGGCTGGCAGCGGAGTGGTTAGGGGGTGATCAGGCTGGCAGGCAGAAGCGGTTAGGGGCAATCAGGAAGGCAGGCAGGCAAGCAGTTGGGAGCCAGCAGTCCTGGATTGTGAGAGGGATGTCTGACTGCCCGTTTAGGCCCGGGATCGGGCCTAAACGGGCAGTCGGACATCCCTTGAGGGGTCCCAGATTGGAGAGGGTACAGGCTGGGCTGAGGGACAACCCCCCTCCGTGCACGAATTTCGTGCACCGGGCCTCTAGTTAGTAAATAATAATACAAGAATAAACTACGTGTTTCACAGACTCATAACTGTAAACCTACTTTTGCCACACAAGAGGTATATAAATAAACACACATATGTAGAGGTAACACACACATATAAATTATACACACACACACACACACACACACACACACATACATATATAGGCAGAGACATATATTTTATGTAGGATGGCTCACGCACACACACACACACATACCCTCTGCATCATGCTTAATGGGAAACACTAGACAGCTTTCTACTGCACTCAGGAACATGACCAGAATGCCCACTCTAACTCCATTACTTAACATCTCCTGAAGCTATTAGCCAACACAACAAGAGAAATTCGAGGTACGATAATTGCAAAGGAGCTGGTAACACGCTCACTGAACACACTGTGATTGTACGTGTTGAAACTTCCAGAGAATGCAGTTGAAATACTGCTGGAAACAGTAAGGGAGTCGGTGAGGTGGCAGGGCAAGTTAATATACAGAAATCAATAGCTTTCATATCACACCAACAACTAGCGAGAAACCAGAAAGGAGAAACGACTCCACTTATAGCGGTAGCAAAGAAGGTAATAGGAAGAAGTTTAACAATAAACGAGCAAGAGCCATAATGAATAAAACATTAAAACCTGACGGAAAGATACCAACAAAACTCACACAGACAGAAGACAGGCCACATTCCTGGACCGGAAGACTTGACACCCTGGGTCCTCTCTGAAGTGACAACGAGGTTAGGGTGACTCCAATAGGAGCAGCATCATGGGCTTTGTTTCTGACAAAGACAGCCTGCTTCAGAGTATGGTTTTTTGTTTGTTTCTGAGACACACAAGCTGATTCTAATGGGTCACCCAGGGAATTCTGAAGAAGAGGACTGATGCTAGGAGACAAGCCCCTAGTAGACATCAAGCAGGTGATAAAGGCTCAGTGACAAGTCAAGTGGTAGGAAGCAGCGAGTCCAGAAATTCATGTGCACTCCTGCAGGAATCTAGTGTGGGATAAAGTTACTACATCTCAACCTGAGGGGCAGAGATGCTCTTCCGTGAATGTTGTCTAATAACTGAAGAGCCACCTGACAAAGTTGCATCGTCACCTTACACCATGTCCCAGGGTAAATCCCAGTGGCTCAAAGGTTTAGATGCAAAAAACGAAGAACTATGCACGGAGGGTAAGAGCAGTTTGTTCATAATTGCCAAAACTCGGAAGCAACCAAGATGTCCTTCAGTGGGTGAATGGATAAACGGTGATATATTCAGTCAATAAAATATTGTTCAGCATGAAAAAGAAATGAGCTATCAAGCCACGAAAAGACACGGAGGAACCTTAAACGCATGTTGCTAAGTGAAGGAAGCCAATCTGAAAAGGCTACATACTGTATGATTCCAACTCTATGACATTTTGGAGAAGGCAAAACTCCGGAGAGTGAAAAGATCAGTGGTTGTCAGGGGTGAGGTAGGAGATGCAGAGGGGAGCACAGAGGACTTCAGTGCAGGGAAGCCACTCCGTGTGATACTCCAGTGGTGGATACTCACCATTGTTCATCTGTCTAAACCTACAGAATGTACAACTCCAAGCATGGCCTTAATGTAATGGACTTTGGGTGGGTGAAAAAAAAAGTTGTAACTGTAGTAGAAGAAAACATGGGATAATTTCTTTATAAATTTGGTGGATGAAAGACCTTTCTAATTATAATTCAAAGTCCCAAAGCAGTAAAAATTGTTATATTCAAATGCATATAAAGAAAAACTCTGTGCAGACAAATATCTTAAAGGCAGTAAAAAGACAATTAAAAACTGGGAAACCTTGCACTTTATATCACAAAAAAAGCACTCTCTCTCAAATATATAAAAAACATTTCGAAAAAAAATACCCCAATAGAATAATGGGAAAAAGCTATGTAAAAACAGTTCACAAAAAGAAAATATAAAATGGTTCTTAAATATATGTAAAAATAGTCAACTTCTGATAAAACAAAAAATATATATACATAATCAAGTTAAAAATGCAATGAGATGTAATTCTTCATCTCTCAGGTTGGTAAGCATCCGGAAGTTTATCAATGTGCAGTTGAAATGGCTGTGGAGTCATCTCCCTGTAACTAGCTGGCAGGAATGTAAATGGGTGAAGTACATTTGAAGGATAATGGAACAATATCAGATTACAAATGAATACACCCTTTGACCCAGCAATTCTCTTTCTGGGAGTTTATCTTACCCATATACCTGCACATGTAAAAATGATGTGTGTACAAAGCTATTTGCCTCAGCAACGTTTGTAATAGCAGATAATACAAATGACCTGAATGTCCATCCATAGGGACTGGTTAACGTATAGACATCTGTCTCCTGGGCTCGTGGGGCTGTAAGACAGGGCAGAGACCTTCTCTAGATGTGGGAAGATTTCTAAGATATATTATTATTATTACGTGGAAAAAGCAAGTTGTAGAGCAACATGTGTAATAGCCTACCTTTCGTGTTGAAAGGGGGAAGAGAAGAACACGTGTATTTCTTGCACAAGTGTCAAGACTCTGGGAGGGTATCTGTCAGGGTCTGGGATTCTACCATACCCATCAGCTGGCAAGTCAGCCTCTTACCATCTCATGGATGCAGGAGGAAGACACGAGTTCCTAGGCCAGAGGTAAGGGCCATCATTACTCACAGAACGGCAGGTGGCATGGGGACCTTCCTTTTGCCCTGATACCTAAGCCCACGTCTCCTAAAACTGAAGGCAAGACATAGCAACTGCAAATAAGTGAGATCATGTGATATTTGTTTTTCTCGGATTGGTTTATTTCACTTGGCACAATAGTCTTCAGGTCCCTCTCTGCTGTCCCAAAGGGTAAGAGGTCCTTCTTTTTCTACTGCATACTATTCCGTTGTGTAGATGTACCACAGCTTTTTTTATCCACTCATCTACTCATGGTCACTTAGGCTGTTTCTAAATCTTAGATATTGTAAATAACACTGCTATGAACATCGGGTGCATGTATTCTTTCTGATGGGTGTTTTGGGGTTTTTAGGATCTATTTAAGTAAGACCCAAAGCATAAGAGTCATTTTGAAAGAGAAGAGAAGGAGCAGTGCTAAAACCATCTGTTTTTTTCCGTGTGGCCCAGTGCAAGCTCTCCATCCGACCTGGGCCCTTGGAAGCTTGGAAGCAGTGGGCCACTCTCTGGCCTCACCAGGCCGCTGCCAAACTGCTTTCTCTTTCAAAAGTACAACATGAGCCCTAGCCAGTTTGGCTCAGTGGATAGAGCATCGGCCTGCGGACCAAAGGGTCCTGGGTTTGATTCTGATCAAGGGCACGTACGTCGGTTGCAGGCTCTCCATGGCCCAGACCCTGGTCAGGGCTCGTGCAGGAGGCAACCAATCAATGTGTTTCTCTCACATCGATGTTTCTCTCTGTCTTTCCCTCTCTCTCCTACTCTCTCTGAAAATCAATGGAAAAAATATCCTCGGGTGAGGATTAAAAAAAAAAAAAGTACAATATGAGGCATGGAACAGACTGACATATCTCGATGTGGGGTTAGGGGAGGATAAGAAGAGATAAATCAAAGAACTTATATATACTTATATGCATAGCCCATGGACATGGGCAATAGGGTAGTGAAGACCTGAGAGGAGGTAAGCGGGGTGTGTGTGGGGGGGAATGGGAGACATCTGTAATACTATCAACAATAAAAAATTTATTAATAAAAAATGATATAGCAACCAGCGTCAGAGAAACAAATATCAAAACAATAGAAATTAGAGACAGAAAACAATGGTCTTTATCCCCTGAGCAGATGGTCCGAGGGTGTAGTGTAGAATGAATTCCAACTCCCTGTTATCCAGAGCTGTGCCTGTTGGGTTTAATGACTCACAACTTCCCTTCCACAACCTATCAGCTCAGCGTTAGGAAGCCTTCCTCAATAGTCAGCCTAAGTGACCTCCAGTTCCACCCCCTTACTCAGGTCCCCAGCCCCTGGTGTTTTGCAGCCTCCGAATATTTGCACAGTACTCCCTGCAGTTTCACTTCTAGTCATCATTTGTTCAAAGTCTATGATTCTCAGTCTTCTGCGAATCCATTCCTTCCTCATCTAAGTTTCTGTTTACGTTCTCTAAATTTCCCCTAATTAATTTCAAATAAAGTGGCCTTAAAAGTGCCTCACAGGCAGGTGTGGCCTGTGGGGGACTGACTGGACCAGGACCGAGAAGGTGTTTTTACTCTGGACAGGGGAGGTTTTCTCCCGCTCAGGTCCTGATTCGTGGCCGTCTTCACAGCCCGAAGGCCTCAGTGGCCCCAGGTCTTCTGCTCTCTAAATGTTGCAAACGGATGGATGTTAGGAGGAAAGTGAGTTATGTGTGCGTTGCCCCATGAATGAAGGACGATATGTCTGCAAAGGGCATTGGACCACGACTTGGGCAGGGTCTGACCGTCTCCAGGCACAAGGTTGGGGTCGGATAACCATGTCTCTACTTGCTTGAGACTTCGGTCAAGTACCTTATCCATTGTCTCATCTGGAAAATGGGGACAAAACGGGTGCTATCAAGGTTTTGAAGATTAAAGAAAATTGTGTCACATGTTTAACATGTGCCTTTCCGAATATCATAAAAATGCCATCATTTTAGCTGTTAGTACTGCATGTCCTGCAGTTCCCCTGTAATCACATTTGTCTCCCTTATCTGCAGCCAGACCTTTTCCGATGACTCCTATTGCTGGGATGACAGTAAAGGCCACATGTGCTTTTATTACTTAGATTGACTATAAAGCTCGCGTTCTTCATCTGAGAACAAGAGGGATTGTTTGGAGCAGCTGGTAAATAGAGCGCGCTCGAGAGTTTCTTAAAAATAAATCTGACAGTGGCACTGGGCTATAGGCGCAACCAAAATCAGTCACGAGTCTCACTGAGAGCTCCCACCTTATCATCTCAAGGGCATATATTTATCTATGTCATTCACTCACTGTGCACTGAACACCCAACTTACCGGAGGGAGTGGGGATGGAAAACTACAATCCCAAGGCCCCCTTTGGCAGCTTGGCTGACAGCTGGGGGAGTGGGCAGGCGCACTAGAGAGAGGGACCTCAGTGCGACACAGGCTGTGACACGTCGGCGGATGCTCCTGAGGGGATGGGTGATGGGACAAGTCAAGGCGAGTTTTTTTTTTTTAAATATATTTTATTGATTTTTACAGAGAGGAAAGGAGAGGGATAGAGAGTTAGAAACATCGATGAGAGAGAAACATCGATCAGCTGCCTCCTGCACACCCTCCACTGGGGATGTGCCCGCAATCAAGGTACATGCCCTTGACCGGAATCGAACCTGGGACCTTTCAGTCCACAGGCCGACACTCTATCCGCTGAGCCAAACCAGTTAGGGCAAGGCGAGTCTTATAAGCAATTGGGAACCAAAGATGGTGTTGAAAGATCCTTGAATGGTCAGTTGTCTGAGGGACGTGGTCTCAATGAATGAGCTGTGTTTGGCTAAGTGCAGGGTGTCCCTCTGACTTGGGCTTCTGAATAATCTCAGATGCCTACTTAGGTAGGTGTCTGTGTGTTTGTGGAGCATGGCCAGCGCCTGGCTCATGATGCCAGGACCATGGAGGGTGGTACCTGGACCAACCACCTTCCCTCTCAGCGCCTCCACCATGGGAGGAGGGGACAGAGCCTCCAGGGCTGCCTTCGCCGGCAGTGAGATCTGCTCCAGGCATGAGAGACAGGAAGCTAGTGTTGGGTGTTTTGCTAAATTCGCTGGTAGAAGAATCTCTTGCATGCGTTAGGAACCAGTGATGTGACACTGATCCCCATGAATGTGAAGCCCTAAGACTCTGGAATGAAAATCTCTGTGTGAGGATCCTGAAAACCAGCCTCTGAGCAATGTTTCCAGGTGATTCAGGGCCAGGTGACTAGAGGGGTGTGGTATGTGAAAAGGCAGGTGCAGAATTTTCGCTCTTTCACTGGCTGTTCGATGCCGTAGGGACAGTTTGGGGACAGGTGGTTTTCCCTGCAGGGGAAGCTTTGGCTAAGCATCAGAAGCAGTTTCGTTGATACTGAGGGTTTGCACATGTAACGGCCCGGTTTGGAGTTCACCAGATTCAGGGGTGCCTGCAGAGAAACTTGGCTGTGTGGGGGCCCGTGGAGACATGCTGTTTGCTGTCTCTGTATTTTAAATGACAGTGAGTCCTAAGTGCTGACATTGGTGGGTTTTGTGAGTGAGCCGTGAGCCCTGGGTTTCTAAGTGGCCCTCGGTGGTTAGAGCAAGTACAGAATTGCTTGCTCATTACTTTCCTTCAGAAGGAGTGGCCCCCTCCTCTGTCAGTTGGGTTGGCATCGGGCAGTTTGGCAGAGGTCTCTGGGCAGTGCACCCCAGGCCTGGTGAGGCCTGAGAGTGGCCCACGGCTCTGAGGCCCACTCGGGGCCAAGGTGGGATGGAGTGCTTGCACTGGGCCACACGAAGAAATGGATGGTTTTAGGGTTGCTCCTTCTCTTCCAAAGTGACTCGGCTTGCTTTGTAGAGGGAGCTCCGCACGTAGCCTGAGGAGGAGTGAGGAACAGTGGGCGTGGTTGAGTGTGCCCTGTCAGGTACGGACAGGACATGCTGCTCACCCCCGGACCGGGACTGGGACCGGGACCTACAGCTCAGGGGCACCGAGGAGATGCAGAGACAGGGGAGAGACGGACACTAACAAACACTCACTCACGCATCCTGACCCCGCGTGAGGGGCTGACTGCTGGATGTGGTCCCCCCTCGGAACTGAGCTCCCTAACTCAGTGGGGTGTAGGTAAGATGAGAGGTGAGCATGGGGGGCGGGGAAACTTAGCAGAGGCTGTGGGGGGCTGATGGCTGTCCCAGAGGTCTCTGGGAAGTGCACCCCAGGACACAGTGACTGCAAGTGCCTGAGGGAGGCGGGCGAGGTGGGGGCTGAACATGGGGTCTAGTGCCAACACAGACAAGTTAACAATCACATTTCAGCCATTGGGCTGACTTTGTCTACATGATAATAACATGTCTGATGCACTTTCCCTAACAAATTAACTCAACTTTTCAAAATTTCACTTTTGGGGTCAGGGATAGGGTGGACCCACTGCAGTCCTACTTCCTGCCCCACGGACCCGTCTCCCCTCTTCCCATCAGAGCTGAGGACTCAGGTGGTGCTCACTATCAAGCCAGTGGCGGGGGAGTGGAGGCCCCGTGAGATAGGCACCTCTCACGATCAGCCGCTTCCCTGGGCACGGGCCAGCCCCCCTCTCTTCCTGGTTCAGCCAAGCTCTGACCAGGACGAGGGGCAGCAGCACTTTGGAACAGGATGAGAGAAAGTCAGGAAAATTACAGACGTGAAACCACGAGGGGCCTGATGGGAGCCAGCAGCCCCCCGCAGGTGGCCAGCCCGCCAGCCCTGTGAGACTAATAAGATGGGACTTTGTTTAAGACGCTGCTGATCCGCTATCGTATGTCCCATTACTGATAAACTTCCGAATGCGAGAACTTCAGGCAGAACAAGGTATACACCAGAAGGCGGAGATGGCCAGGTTAGCTTCCAAGGAGGCTGGTTATCAGTTGTATCCCCGAATGCAAACATGGTGTCCTTACATTTAGCATCTTGCCCCCCAAAAGTAGGATGACAGGAACTCTGCAATTAACTCTGCTTATCTTCCCAGGTGGACTGGCTGAGCAGACTCATCCCATTAGGAACTCATTCTTTTAGATCAAAGGGACAGGGATGCAGCAGCTGATGTGAGTGATAAGCAGCATGGCTGACAGGATGCCTGGCTGGAGCTGAACCCAGAAATAATGAGAGTGTGAAGCAGAACTCATGCATAATTCATGAGCTAAATATTTTAAGTGAGGAGGCTTCCTCTGGGCAAGTGGTCACTTGAGGATCTCCGTGTGTAGGAAGGAGGCTGGGGGACCTGTTTGAAGGGGTGCAAAGGGGACTCTCATCAGCCCCTGGATCCCGTCTCTCTGACGGGCACTTCTCTGATGACCTCCTGGTTCGGTCTCTTCTTTTCTCTGTGAGACTTAGGTTGGGCACAAGTGTCTGGTGCCCATCTAATTGGTGACTTAAAAACACTCTTTGGTTAATGCGGTAGTACAAGCAATGTATGTGTGCTCACCCCCCTCGTCCCTCATCCCTCATCCTCTCCCTCTCCTGACTCAGCTGACGGCTGGCTTGTCCTTTTATTGGACTGTCTCCAGGAATGACCCCAGAGCTGACTCCTCACCGTCAGTGGGAGCTAATGCTTCCTTCCTTCCTCACCTTCACCCTGAGGGATCTTGACCTGGGCAGCACAGGTGGCAGTCCCCTGCCCAGGCTCTTTCTGGGGGGTGTCCAGAGCCCTCCTTCCTGGAGAACTTCCAAAGCCCAACACAGGAAAGAAACCAGGTGTAGACACAGGCGTGTGTAGGGAAGGTGACAGGGAGTAGACACAGGGGTGTGTAGGGAAGGTGACAGGGGTACACACAGGGGTGTTTAGGGAAGGTGACAGGGAGTAGACACAGGCGTGTGTAGGGAAGGTGACAGGGAGTAGACACAGGGGTGTGTAGGGAAGGTGACAGGGAGTAGACACAGGGGTGTGTAGGGAAGGTGACAGAGAGTACACACAGGGGTGTGTAGGGAAGGTGACAGGGGTACACACAGGGGTGTTTAGGGAAGGTGACAGGGGTACACACAGGGGTGTGTAGGGAAGGTGACAGGGAGTAGACACAGGCGTGTGTAGGGAAGGTGACAGGGAGTAGACACAGGGGTGTGTAGGGAAGGTGACAGAGAGTACACACAGGGGTGTGTAGGGAAGGTGACAGAGAGTAGACACAGGGGTGTGTAGGGAAGGTGACAGGGGTACACACAGGGATGTGTAGGGAAGGTGACAGGGGTACACACAGGAGTGTGTAGGTAAGGTGCAGGGTGTAGACACAGGGGTGTGAGGAGGGTGTGCCCTGAGTGGACACAGGTGAGAGAGGAAGCTGCGGTGTTGGTGTAAAGGCCCTCTGTGAGACCCTGGATTTCCTCGGTGTGATTCCCCGCGGTCTGATTTGGGGGTCATGGAGCAGCACCACTTGCTCCTCAGTGTTTGCTGCACAGCAGGGCCACCTACTGCAGGCAGATTCAGTGACAATGTAAATATAGGTCTAGTGGGTAAGAAAGGAGTAGAAACCATGACCCCCAGTGCACATGTCTGGGAATCCAGAGGACTTCAAAGGGCTACGGCTGTACCCAGCTTCACATTGGTTTGCTAGTTAGTCCAAGTCCTACAGAATATCTTTGTTACACCTCCAGCCATACATGGGGGCCAAAGATAATTAACTCCTCCTAAAACAGGTAATGGGCAAGAATTGTCCTGAGCGCCTTCCTTCCTTTCTTCCTTCCTTCCTTCCTTCCTTCCTTCCTTCCTTCCTTCCTTCCTCCCTCCCTCCCTCCCTCCCTCCCTCCCTCCCTCCCTCCCTTCCTTTCTCCCTCCCTCCTCCCCTTCTTTCTCTCTCTCTCCTCCCCTTCCTTCCTTCCTTTTCTTAAAAAATAAAATACATTGTTGAGGTTATTCCCCCCTCCCCCAATAAAACCTTTGGGCAGTTAAATGCTGGGTTATGACTTAATGATCAGGAAAACATTGAAGTATTTGAACAGCTTTGGTGGGGGTACATGATCTTGAAAGAACACAGGAAAACATTGTCTTCCCTTTTTTATGCATTATCTTAGATGCACCTCCTTATTGAGAAGGAATAAATTAAGGCATTTTGTGAGGATTTAGCCCTCTCTTGAACAAGTTTATTTTCAGTGACATTGCTCAGCCCCTTGTGAATTATTCTGGATTAAACTCCCATTTATCTCTAAATGAGCAGGAGGTGTGTGTGTGTGTGTGTGTGTGTGTGTGTGTGACTGATTTTAAGGAGGGACGTTTAGTACACACAAGTCAGCATCCATGTGACACAGGGTAATATCTATTTTGTGTTTTGTGGTTTTAACAGATTTAAAATCAATTGTGCATCCTACTCCTGGTTTGAGGACGGCCCTCGTGAATCTGAGCACACCCACTTCATGTGTCTCCTTTCCCGCTTAGTAGTTACTAAGATCAGTTCCTTGAAATCCACATGGTCATTCACGGTCTCTGGTTCCAGCATGAGTTTCTGTTCAGGGCTTCCTGTTCAGTTCACTTTCCCACTCATCTGCCCCATCCATCCCCACTGGGCATAAATAAAAAGACACTGCTTCTGATTTTATGGCCAAAGTAATTAATTACCAGTCATTCGAGAAGGGGGAAAGTGGAAAGATAGAGGTTCTGGAATATTAGGGGGTACACTCCCCGCACCCCCCTCCACTAGGCCCCTGTGAAGATGGGCCTTCACAGGCGTCCTCCTGGGCTGAAAAGAGAAGTTCAGCTGCACTGTCAGGTGCGAGTGTCTGTGGAGAGCACACCTGACTGGAAGTGACCTCTTAGGATGAACAACGGAGAGTCTTACACTGAAGGAACTGGGGGAACTGCCTGAGACAGTCAGGGGTCTGATGGGGGGTTTACCTCACAGGCAAAACTCCCTCGTTGTGGCACTGAGTGGTCCCTTGCCAGCAGCCAGCTCCTGCGCACCAGCCCAAGGACCTGGCTGCTATTGACAGGGAGACCAGCCAGGCAGCCTTCCCGTGTGGGTGACAGCTTGTTGGAGAAAGTGACCATTTCGCACACCTGGAAATCCATGCCTGGTCCAGTGATAATCAGTCTAATATTTTATTCCCAGTGAGGCTATTCAGACAAGAATCCTACGCAAGATGGAAGAGAAAGACTGAACATGAAGCGGGGGGGACGGGGGGTGGGGGGGTGGGACGGGGGTGGGGTGGGGAGGGAGGGAGGGCTGAGGGAGCCTGGCCACAGAGGAAGCATAGCCCCCAGGGCAGGGGGGAGTCAGGGATTTGCCTGCGAGTCACCTTGGAGAGACTGGAGGAGGCATGGCAGCTATACGACAAGAAGAGTGTCCCTTGGAAAAGGGGAAAACTGAGGACAAGAGCAATAAAAATAGATTGCAAAAATCAGGGGGAAAAGGGCAGTTGAGTTGTCAGATAAATTTAAGAAATTTCTAAGAACACAGAGTAAAAATAAGGAAGGAAAGGTAAAAAAAATGGAAGATGTATTCAGAATATCGAGAAATTCCACAAAAACATGTATGAAGGAAGGAGTTTATCAAAGAAACCATAGAAGGGAAAAATGCACAAATAAGCAGCTAAACAAATCAGGGTAGGTAAATGGCTCCTCCTTAATTTATGAACAGGAAGTGAGGATGGGCTATCTGAATTTGATAGTGTAAAAATAAAGTTTAAGAATTTATCTAAAAGTACAAATATCACACATAAACAATGAAAAGCACAAAATTTTAACAGTGTGAGTCAGCAGATAGTATTTAGAATTGAAAATCCAGAAATGCAGAACCAATATAGTATTTATAGTCACGAGAACAAAAATTGAAAATTACTAGAGGTGCCTGCCTCTGAGGAGCAAAGGAAAGGAGGAGTAGGGGGATAATATTGTTTTTCATTCATAGTCTCTTCTGCTTGAATTTTTACCACATGGCTGCATTATTTTATAAAAATAATTGTTCATAAATGTACTTTTTTGTTATCATATTTCTCATAATGGCTATAAATTGGTCTGATGCTCATAAACAAAATGGACATTACATGAACTAATTGATAAGGGTGAATTAGTATCTCACCAAAAAATGCAGGGGCAATTGTATTATTTTATTTAAAAATAAATGTAATTTTGTAGCATTGTTATACACACACACACACACACACACACACACACACATATCACTTCATCTCAGTTTCTTAGGAATTTGCTTGAATAACTGAACTAGAGTTAAGATTAAATGGCAAATCAGCTTTAAGTAAGTAAATGTTTCTATTAGTAATTTTGCTCATTTCTCTCTAATCTCTTTTTGATCAACATGTTTATTAAATCTTCTCTTTATAACAGGAAAGTAAATTTCAGCTATTTATTCTTAAATATTCATAAATTACTAATTAGTGAAGCTTTACCTTGTAAAATCTCACTTTCATGTAATAACTTTAGTTCATATAGATAAATTGCCTGCACACAAAGCAGTGCATTCACTAGCACTTTTAAGTACCATTTCCCCACAAGTCCTTGTAAAACATCACTGTTTTCCAAGGGAAGTCTTTGAGTTTCCTCAAAAAGTGGAAAACTATTGAACAATCTCAGCTCCAGAGCTGAGAAATATTAAAAACTTCTCACCGAATCATACTGACGTATGCTTTTGGGGTTAGGAATATATTGCACAATAAAGAGGAAACATGGGTTGGTATCTTTCCTTGCTTTCCTCCCCTCTTTCTTTCTTCGCATTCATGGGTCAGACCAAGCTCATTTAAGATACGTTATCCTGGAATCTGTGGCAGAAAAATCAATGAGAACTCCAAAATTAAAAATTTGCCAAGATTTTGTTTCTGTGATCCTACAACTCTGTGCATATAACTCTTTCACACTTTTTACATTGGATTTAAACTTTTCTTTATGACCCCTTCCCAACTGGGATGGAAAACTCGCACAGGCAGGCGCTTCATCTATTTTGTTCTCTGTGGTTTTCCCAGAACCTAGGATGGGCTCTGGTGCTGGTGAGCACTCTGTGAGTAATTTACGAATAAAAGAGTGCAGCTACTATTAATAGCACTTGTGTGGCACATATTATGGGCTGGAGTCTTTCTAAGTGCTTGTATATATGAACACATTTGACCTTGAAATGAGTTTCCTAGCAGGTGCTCTTGTGGTCCCTTGTCCCAGAGAGGCTGACTGGCCGAGGTCACATCGCTAGTTGCTGTGGAGTTGGGATTGAAACCTAGGCAGTTGCTTTTTTGCCTATACCACCTCTCAGTGTTTCCCAGGAGGTTACGTCTTGAGGTGGGGCTGTGCCTTTTCTTGTGCCCCTGATGCATGCAGAATGGTGTCCACTATGTAGATGCATCTGATTAATGTCTGCTGGTCTGGACAGAAGGGCCACATCCGCAGTGTGGTCCTGACAGAGGGGACTATGTCATGTGCAGATGTCCTCAAATGTGTGGAAGGAGGGCGAGTGTTGTGGCTCAGGAGATGTGTGCCACCAAATACAAGGGTGTTCTCAATGAAACAGAATCACCTCTGACTTAGAACATGATCCTGATAAGGTGATTTTACCTTTCAAGCATTTAATATACTTTATCCCATTCACCAAGTTGCCCTGGAGGAGGTGTTTTTATTTCCCTTTTAAAAGATGCCAGACATGTTTTGAGTTTATTTTTTGTGTATGGTGTAAGTTGGTGGTCTAGTTTAATTTTTTTGCATGTATCTGTCCAATTATCCCAACACCATTTTTGAAGTGATTATCTTGACTCTATTGTATGCTCTTGTCTCCTTTGTCAAATATTAATTGAGCAGAATGGCTTGGGTCGATTTCTGGGTTTTCTCTTCTGTTCCTTTAGTCTATATGTTTGTTCTTATGCCAGTACCAGGCAGTTTTGAGAACAGTGGCTTTGTAATATATCTTGATATCAGGTATTGTGATCCCTCCAACTTTCTTCTTCTTTTTCAGAATTGCAGCAGCTATTTTGGGTCTTTTTTATTTCATATAAACTCAAAATGGATAAAAGACTTAAACATAAGACTCCAGGAAGCCATAAAAATCTTAGAAGAATCCACAGGCAGCAAAATATCAGACATATTTTGTAGCAATATCTTTACTGACACATCTCCTAGGACAATGAAAACGAAGGGAAAAATAAACAAATGGGACTACATAAAAATAAAAAGTGTCTGCATCACAACAGAAACCATCAGCAAAATAACAAGAGAGCCCACTGCATGGGAGAACGTATTTGCCAATGTTATATCTGATAAGGGTTTAATCTCCAAAATTTACAGGGAATCATACAACTTAACAAAAGGAAGATAAACAATCCAAACAAAAAATGGGCAAAGGACTTAAATAGACACTTTTTGAAAGAGGATATACAGAAGGCCAAGAGACATATGAAAACATGCTCAAAGTCACTAATCATCTGAGAGATGCAAATCAAAACAATAATGAGGTACCATCTCACATCTGTCAGAATGACTATCATCAACAAATCAACAAAGGACAAGTGCTGGAGAGGATGCGGAGAAAAAGGAACCTTTGTGCACTGCTGGTGGGAATGCAGACTGGTGCAGCCACTGTGGAGAATAGTATGGAGTTTCCTGGAAAAGTTAAAAATGGAACTCCCATTTGACCCAGTAATCCCACTTGTAGGAATATATCCCAAGAAATCAGAAACACCAATTAGAAAGAATATATGCACTCCTATGTTCATAGCAGCACAATTTACAATAGCTAAGATTTGGAAACAGCCTAAGTGCCCATCAGCAGATGAGTGGATTAAAAAACGGTGGTACATCTACACAATGGAATACTATGCTGCTGTAAAAAAGAAGGAACTCTTACCATTTGCAACAGCTTGAATAGACCTGGAGAGCATTATGCTAAGTGAAATAAGCCAGTTGGAGAAAGATAAATATCACATGGTCACACTCATTTGTGGAATATAATGAACAACATAAACTGATGAACAAAAATAGATACAGAGACAGAGAAGCATAGAACAGACCGTCAAACCTCAGAGGGAAGTTAAGGGAGGGTGTGTGTGGGGGTAAGAGATCAACCAAAAGACTTGTATGCATACATATAAGCATAACCAATGGACAGAGACAGTAGGGGGGTGAGGGCATGTGCTGGGGGTGGGAGCGGGTGGAGAGAGGTCAATGGGGTAAAAGGAGACGTATGTAATACTTTCAACAACAAAGAATTTTAATAAAAAATAGATAAAAGATGCCCCAAACAGAAAGGACAAGTGACATATCCTCTGGCTGAAATGAAGACAGTTTCCTGAGTGCCATGTGCCTGCTCCTGTGTCCTTGCACAGGATGGCACTGGGGTCGAGAACGATGGAAATGTACCAATAGCCTGGTTTTAAATAGATTTTAATATCCTAATATATAAAGAGCCAGGGTCCGTAACGTCCAAAACGACCAAATGGACGACCGATCGCCAGGCTGCGTGCGCAGCAGGCTCGGGTAGGCGGGGACTGGTGAGCAGGCTGAACTGCTGACCTCTCAGTCCCTCTTGGGTCATGGGTGCTATAGCGACCCAGTGCTGACTGCCACCGTCAAGGCGGGTGCGATGCGATTGGTTGGGGGCCCCGCCATCGCCCCACAATCACTCTGCAGAGGGAGGCCCAGGCCACCTGCCGGGGGCTCCGCAGTCGCCCCAAAGAGGGAGGCCCAGGTTACCCGGCTGGTGGTGGTGGGATCTCCCTCTGCGGGGTGATCAATCGCGGGGCTCTCAGACTATGAGAGGGCACAGGCCAGGCTGAAGAAACCCCCTTCCCCGAGTGCTCGTATTTCATGCACCAGGCCTCTAGTAAATATATAAAAGCCTAAGAGACCTTTACAACCGAACGACCAGTCGACCAGCGGCTATGACACACACTGACCACCACAGGGTAGATTCTCAACACAGGAGCTGCCCCCTGGTGATCAGTGCACTCTCACATCCAACCTCCCATGATCCCTCCCCTCAGCTGGCCCTGATCGGCCCCAATCGGGCCTGGGTGACATGGCCCCAATCAGCCCCGATTGCCAGCCAGGCTGAGGGACCCCATCTGTGCATGAATTTGTGCACCGGGCCTCTAGTACAAATATATTTGGACATCAGGTAGATGGTCCTTTTCGGTCTTAGACTTCTACACATGCAGAATGTGTGTGTGAAACTCAACTCAGCTAATTCTTTTTATAATAACCATTTTGTAGCATATTGTTACCAACGTACGCCAAACTTTGGAAACAAAAACATTTGAATTCAAATAACTAGCTGGTTAGTTATCATGAATAGGTCCATAATGTTCTCACTAGTGCTGACTGCTTAAATTCAACCACCATTTTCTCCCACCTTGGCTTATAAAAGCAGCCATGACCGTGGCTGTCGATGGCTTCCTTTGGTTCTGTCATTGGTGCCTGAGGATGGACATCCATCTGTGAGCATTGTGTGTGTGGGGTGTCCTGGCAGGAAGGGGTGCATTCATTCTTATGTGATAGGATTCCTGGGCGGACTGTACCCCAGAGGGAGGGGCTCATAATTCTCAGGTGAAGTGGATTCTCTGGACGGGGCTGAGCACAGAGAAAATGCAGTGGGGGAGGGAAAGGCAGAGCGGGAAGTAATGGAAGCCTCACCCACCAGCCTGGAGTGACTTATCGGGTGGCCTGGCCTTGCATTCCAGCTTTTACTGGTTCCTCCAGCACCGCACACTCTTCCTGCCAACGTGATGTAGGGAAATGCCCAATAGCAAAGGGACCGGCCAGTCCTTAGTTTAATTTTATGGAAATCGAGAGAAGCCTGTGCAGAGACGGCTGTAAGGAGGTGCAGTTACACAACCACTGGCACTACAGGTTTGCTGGTCACACACTCTGTCACTGATCCCTCTGTGTCTAGTTTTGTTTTCCTTTTCATGTCTTCAGATGGAAGGGAGAATCTTTTGTTTCCTAAGACCAGGCAAGTGCTAATTTCCTCTCCTTGAGATGCAAATCCCACAGCAAAGACGTGAGGCGTTACCTTTGGTCATGACAATCCCTGCCAGTGCTCTGTGGCGGGCGTGCATGGACGTCAGGCCCACCGTCAGCTCACGAAACTTTTGCGTGACCATCTGGGACACAGAGTCGGCGAATTCCTGCAAGACAGAAGCACCAGGCTGCTTTGACACTGAGTGGTTCACGCTCACGTCCTCCCCTCCTTCTCAAAGCCATGACCCCATGTGCGGAGTCTGGAGGTCACCCTGTCACACGGCGCCCCGCCACCACACGCACTGAACCATGACCCCCTGGCCTCGGGAAAGAGTCAAATACTTGATCGACGTGGGCCCTGATTCTGAGGAATTAACCCCCAGTTTGGCCGCTGGGTAGGAGCCTGCCTGTGCCTGAGCAGAACCCTAGCAGGGAAATGTGTCCGTGTCTGCGTCCTCCCTTGCCCTGCCTCTCAGAGGGGCAAGCTCAGCTGTGTCCTGAGGGGAGCCTGGGGGACCTGCATACATGGGACAATTGGTTCCCACTTTCTGCTTAGTTTTGCAGAGCCAGTTTCTAAACACCCACTCATCTCAGGGACTTTCCTGGCTGAACTGCTCTCTACAGCTCACTCATGACCTCCTCTCTTCATGTTTCTGCACATGTAAATACACACAACATGTGTACACACACCCATGCACACACAGACACACGTACACAGAGATACACAAGCACAATACATACCTGTACATATGCATACACATACTATTCAGGCAGTACATACACACAGCACACACATGCCTGTGCACACGCACACACACATAAAGACAAATACACACACACACACACACAGCAACTTGATATAATCCCTAAAGTACCTCGCATGTCTGCTAAAGCAGCACATGTGAAATAACATGGCTGGTGTTGCTCAGAGCCATCTCCTTTCCCCTGGTCCCCTATCCGTGGCTGACACGTTGTTCTTCTGCACATGGCCCATGGCTACTTTTTGTGGGAGGCAGCTGGGTGGCAGTGACCTGCATAGGCCTTGGACTCAGAGAAACCTGGTGTGAGTCAGCTGGCACCTGGTCTTCTAATTTGTTAGTTAATCCCCTTAATTTCCATCTGACGGTGCTTTTGTTAGGATTAAGTGGGTGGATGGCTCTTAAATGCTTAGCATGGGGCCTCTGGGTGAGTGCTCAGAAACAAAGCCGGCTATTCTTCTTCCGTCATTATTATTACTGTCCCATCATCACTATTATTTCCCCGTCACTGCAGCCAAATCACAATATCCACTTCTCCAGAAGGTGGGCAAACAGGTCATTTTCTGTTGGAATGGGTTTTCACTGTCTCACCAGGTATGTTTGGCTATTTTGTTCCAGATAAGAACAGGTCTCAGGTAAGTACACTACGAAGGATAAATAGTTAAAAAAAAACACACCATGTTCGTGTGAAAATAGGCCTGCCTCCTGGAAACCAGAAACCTGCCAAGGAAACAGCTAGAGGCTTCTTAGCTCTTGCTTCTCATAGAGAGCAGGGGAGGTGGGCCAGCACCCCTCTTCCCAGTACCTGTGGGGCTGGGGGTCTTTCCCTGTGCTGCTGTGGCTGCTCCGGAAACCCATAGGTGACAGATGCCATGCAAATTTGGCTTCCCTTAGGGTTGTGGGCTCCTGGCATGGCCGGCTGGAGATGGGGGCCGGCTGTGGGCCTGCTGTATGTGGGATGTGTGTCCTGGGGGTTCTCCCTGGCTCAGCTCTGAGGCAACCCGGGCTGCTTGGAGAGATGCCTCACCTTGGGGTGGGAGTCACAGACTCACAGAGTTTTAGAAATAAACCCGGAGGCTGTCCTGTCCCTTTGTGACCTGGAACCTGGGGTCCATAGAGGGCGTGCACATGTCCCTGGCACCTGTGTGTGAGTGTCCCGAGGGCTGCTGGGACAAGTGACCATAAACTGTGCAGCCGGAGCTCTAGGGGAGGGTCCCTCCTGCCCCTTCCAGCCTCTGGGGGCTCCAGGAATCCCTTGACTTGTGGCTGCATCCCTCCCATCCCTGCTTCTGTCTTCACGTGGCTTCTCCTGTCTGTCTCTACTGTGCTGTCTCTTCTCAGGACACTGTCACTGGACATGACATCAGTGGTCATAGTCGCTGCCACTGACTGAATGCGCACCAGGTGTGGACATGGGCTGGGAGGGGTCACGGTGCCCTTTGAGCCCTGAGCACGAGGTGTTGGTCTTATCCTCCCCGTTGTAATGATGGGCCCTGACCAAATAGCAAGTCATCCTTCAGGTTGGGAGGCCAGTGAGGGGGGGCGGACCGCTGACCGAGGTGGGGCTGGAGTAGCCAGGGAGCCCAGGATCTGAGATCCAGGTGGCCTTGGGGAGCATCTGCATTTGGAGCAGGGCCTCTGAGCTCTGTTCTCAAAGGACCGGTAGCAAGACCCAGCACCCGCACCCCTGCAGCCGCATCATGGGGAAGAGGGTCCCTGCCGGGCGGGGGCCGAGGGCACCATCCACTCCGGGGTCCAGAAAGGCCTCGTGGATGTTGACATCCGAGATGACCTTGAAAGGAAAGAGGGGCTCACGGGCTTCCTTCCACAGACGTGTGTTTCTCAGGCCACAGGCTGAGCGGTGTCTCCTCACTGGCGGGCTCCGTGGCACACCGCTGACTGGGGTCATCCGCCACTGTCCTGCTGGTGTGGACACAGGAACCCAAATGACAGGGCTCCCTCCCCTGGCGGGGCAGCCACCACATCCAGAGTCAGTTCTAGCGGCTTCCTGTGTGTTCACCTCGCCTCCCCGAGATTTAGGCGCCTCAGGGGCAGAGCTGGTGTCCTTTGTGTCTTCTGTCTGCCTCAAAGTGCTGGACTTCCTCTCCCCCCGACCCCCCCGCCATGTGCTGTGGGAACAAGAAACTGCTCTCAAGGTGCCTTCAAGTGTCCTTTTCCTTCTGTGTAAAAGGAGATTTCTGAATGTTCCAGAAGTGATGAGACTGCCAATAGGAGACAGCTTGTCACTTTGTGTCTGCCTCCAGGGCCCGTAGGGCCCTCAGAACAGGATGCTCCAAACCACTAAGTAATAATATAAAGCACACAAAAGCCCTCTTTCATTTGGAAACCCAGAGAGCACCCTCCTCACTTAGACGCAAAATAGACTCGGGGTGCCAGCGCTGACAAGGAAGCTGCTGCAGAGATTCTCAGGGATGGCCCAGGGACACGCAGGCTGGTGGAAGGGTAAACATTCCAGAGGAAACAGGTTGTTTTTTTCTGATACTAACACTGTTGATCTGCTCAGATGCCATAACAAAGCACCAGAGACTTTGTGGTTTACAGACATTTATTTCTCACAGCTTTGGGGCCTAGAGGTCCAGGCCATGGTGCTGCAGGGCTGGCCTCACTCTGGGGCCTCTTCGTCTGGCTGTGAGCTCCGTGGCCTTTGGTCAGGGTGAGTGGAGAGAGGCGGCCGGCTCTGGAGCCTCCTCCTATGGGCCGCACCCTCAGGACCTCATCTAACTTAGTCACTTCCTTAGAGGCTCATCTCCACATACAGCCACTCTTGGGCTTCAACATGGATTTGGGGGACACAAGCATTCAGCCCATAGTGCACTGGAAATACAACATCACACAGACAAACATCCTTTCTGATGATGGTGCTCTACACCAAGGGCTAACTAAGTGCACCCCTTCCTCCCTCTGTTTCCTCTCTCGCCCACCCTCAAGCCCTTACTTCTCTCTTCCCTCACCCAGGCTGGATGCAGGGAAATAGGCTTAACATAAATGTTCAGGACGCCTGATAAAAGAATAGAGGCCCATGTAGAAGCCACCACCTGAGACCTCGGGAATGGACCTCCACACGGAGGGGCCGGGGCTGTGAGTTCCCCACCCGCTGATGACTGCGTGGGATTATAAGTCACTGATTTTTCAGGGTGTAGGTTACAGCAATGGCATTATTTACTCTGAGTAATAGAGAAGGAGAGGAATCTATTATAAGAAGGCAAATAAAACCTGACAATCAATTAAGGAAAAGCAAATAGTGCACAAAGCCTTGTACTTTATTATGAATAGCAAATGCTCTGCACCATACCCCACAGTTGAAGTGACAGGCATGGTAAATCCAGATGACCAGCTGATCTAGAGTTGATCTGACAGGTGTGGTGGATCCAGATGACCAGCTGATCTAAAGCTGATCCAATGGGCATGATGGATCCATATGGATCCAGATGACCAGCTGATCCAATAGGCATGATGGGTCCGGATGACCAGCTGATCTACAGCTGATGCAATAGGCATGATGGATCCAGATGGATCCAGATGACCAGCTGATCTGACAGGCATGGTGGATCCTGATCTAAAGCAGATCTACGGCTGATTCAACAGGCCTATGGATCTAGGTGATCAGCTGACCTGTGTGCTCCCTAGGGACTCCTCAGCCTTGGGGAAGTTCTCTGTGTGAGGATCAGTGGTAAAGGCTCCTGGACACTATGGGTTAGCTTCTCTGCACAGTTCTATTGCCAGTTAAGCCATAATAGGGGTTTCACGTAAGGAAGGTTTATTTTTGTTTGTCTGTGGTTGTCGGATTGAAATATGCAGTAAGAAGTGTAGATAAGGTAGCTCATGCTCACCTGCTTTATGCCAGTTGATGTAGCACAGGAGGAGAGATGAGGGACTCACCATTCCTGGACTTGTTCTGAGAATCTGTCTAAACCCCTGCAAGGCTGTGCTCTATGCAAGGCACCTGAGCTGTGGCTGGTGGTGAGGACAGGTGGCTTGGCTGGGCTGAGAGTCAGCTCTGAACGGTGCGCAGAGATGTCAACCCAGAGCCCCACAGGCTTCCCAGGCACCCGTCTCAGGCCCAGGTCTGCGGGGCGGGCTGCGTGCTGAGCTGCCCTCTCTCCTCCCCGAACCAGGCATGCTCCATAGGGACCTTTTGTTAAACATCTCCTCCCCTCTATCCTTTTAAAAAATTTCTTTTTTAGGGGTCCTTGACATTTATGTTAAGCACATTTCTCAATTAACATTTTATAGAGGCAGCGAATGTAAAAAAAAAAAAAAAGCAAAACAATCCTTTTAACTTCCTAGGGCTGCTTTGGAAAGTCTTGCTGTGGCTTTTTGAGGGAGAATTTATAGAAGGTTTATGTCTTGAACCATCATCACCCTTAGTTTTTCTGGTTTTAAAGGTCAAAGGAAGAGATATCATGACTAATCATCTCCTTCAGAAGATAGAGCACCAGTTACAGGGACTCAGGGAGTCTCTGAGGAATGAGAGGTATTTTGGGTTTGGGAACATCCAGAGAAACACAGCATTCCAGGTTTCTGCTCTGTGTCCTGTGTTTCCTCAGTGGAGCAGTGGGCGCCTGCCCCTCACACCCCGCATCTCTGGCGGCACCACCAGGCTAAGTGCTTGATTGGTTTTTAATTAAATCACACACAGGACTGCAGCTGCAGGTAGCTTCTGTAGTTGGCTCTGTGTATGTACTAGTAAATGACATTGTCGTTGATGACTTGGGGAGTTAAAAGCTAGACTTGGAACTCACGTTGGGAGACATACTTACTGATTGAACACTGGAAATTATTTATGTTTTAATCACTTGGGATTTAATATATACACTCCACTTGGGTTACTTCAAACCCAACTCATCAGACTCTGAAATAATCTGATTTTCTTCGCCACTCCACACTCTCTTTACGGGAGAAGCAGCTACAGTGTTCAAAACAAGCTCATGCCTCTGGTTACTTTTATAAACTCAGATTTTAGTCTCCGTCCCGGGGCTGTGAGGAGGTCATTCCAGTCTTGAGGATGAATAAGTGCAAACTACTTAATTTGAAGAGTATTTTTTTTTTTTTGAGCATGTGGGCCAAGCTATTTTGTATCATCACTTTTAAAATTAATGTGAGATTTTTCCTCTGACATTGAGCACACAGACTCCTCACTGTATCTTATGAGCAACCCACATCTTCGTTTAACAGTCTTTTATTTGGGGGCTGGGTCCAGGCCCGGTGGCAGGGACCATGGTGCTTACAGACACACATTCCTGTCTCTGTCCAACAACGTCATAGAGGGTAGACAAGTACCCTCCAGGCCCTGTAACAGCTTCCATGGTGATCGCGTGTTTCCTCCAGGCCCCAGTAGCACTTACACGCTGTGACCTCTTTGGTACAACCTGAACAAGTTGTTTTTCTTTCTCCTACGCATGCCATAACTATGTGATGTACTATAGCTACCCCATTGTGGACAGGGGTCAATGTTTTTATTGACTTTGTTGGCAATAGTAATTATAGCCAATGTTATTGCAAGGTCACTCCTTGTCAGACACATTCTAAAGGCTTTTTGTGTTATTGCAGTTAACCCTCACATACGGCAGGGACTATCATAGCTCTGATCTGTTAACAATCATGTGAATTAATTAATTACAGAGTAGACAGCCTATGATGCATGTCCTCCATGTGGCCAGTGGTGGAAGTGTACAGTTATACACAGCGAGGAGAAGTCACATATGGGCAGTGGTTCGGGGTGAGGCAGTCAGGGAGGGCTCCCTGGAGGAGGAAACAGACACGTTAGAACTGGGCCCGAAGGCCTCTCATAATCTATATTGGCAGGGATTAGAGGAGTAGGAAAGTCTTGGGGAACCATGGCCTGAAGTTCAGAGGTCGAACAATCTATTTCTGGGTTGGCAGTGAGCAGTTCAGTATGTCCTGAGTAAAGGACTCATGCAGAGCAGTCATGAGAACTTGAACTGAAAAGCCACTGGGTGAGAGCTGAGGACGTTGGTTCCAGGCCAAGTTCATCTGCCTCCTCGGGCTCAGTGCTGTCAAGCACCAGGGACACATCATCACAGAAAGCAAGCGGAAGGCCCTGACGGCAACTCAGGGTGGGGTGGTCTGGCCCAGCGGATGCCCCTGCTTCCTGCAGTGAACAGGAGAGGCCGGGCCCAGGGACAAGTGAGAGGCCAGCTTTGTGATACAGAAAGCCCTGCACAGAGAGGCTCTGAAAACCCACTCCAAATCCCGAATAATGGCCTGCTGTCATTTGCAACATAAATTCTTTGTTAAATATGAAAAAGAGAGACATTCAGCTGTCCTCGTTATTGTTGGTGATTTAGTAACTTAGAAAGGGCCTCTAAAGGGTCGCTGGGTATGAGGAAAGGGCTGTGTCTTTCACACCTCACTCCTGGCCGCCGGGAGCATTTGCACCGGGGCAGGCTGGGTGGGGGTGTGATCCCACTGAAGGCTCCTCCTTGCAGAAGCCTCACAGGGCTTCTCTCAGGACAGGTATAGGGGTGGGCAGCTGGGTCTGGGTCTGGGGGCTTGCAGAGTCTGTGTGGATGCCCCAAGTGCCTGCACAGAGCCCCGATGAGCTCCATCTGACAGCTGCAGAGCTGACACTGTTCATGCACAACTTGGCACTGATGGACATTTGGAATGGGACCGATCAGAGGAGAGAGGACTTGGCTTCTGTGAAATGATGGTGATAATCAGGTGCTCCTGGTTCCACAGGTTAAGTGGAGACAGTGCCCCGTTGTCAATGAGCTGTGTATTATTGTACTTAATGGAAAAACTAAGCCAAAACGCTACTTTAGCTTCTGCTTGGGGCCCGCATGCTGCCTGTTGGCCCCAATTACCATGCCGAATTACCAGCATTATTCAAATAGAAAAAATAAACTTCACGCAGCCGCACCAAAAGGCTCAAGCTTTACTCATTTCCAACACTAATACTTTGAATGCCATAAATAAATAGAATGTGTTCAAATGTGCAATGGCAGTCCTCAGGGTAAAACTGACATTCAGCCCAAGTGGTAAGGATATTAAAATCGATAGATTATGAAGGAGAAATCCTTCAGTAAATATTTTCCTGTTGAAATCCTGTCTCCGGGTTTGTAGTGCTGGAATACCAAAAAGGTTAGATTTGCATGTGGGTGGGGCAGGACAGCCTGGGGACCAGTGCTAGCAGTTTCTGTCGTCCCTTCTTCAAACCTTGTTCTGTAGGCATGGTGGTGCATGGTGACGCTCTGAGGAGATGAATGGTAAGGGCCTGTGGATGGCGGCCAGCACTGGGGCGAAGGTCTTGTGCCAGGCTTGTTGGAGCTCATCCTCCACAAAGCACATGCCTCCTCCCACCGTTCTCCCACCAATTTCCACTCTGAACTGGGAAGGCTGGAGAAATGCTGCTGGAAGCATTATCCAGCCACCAGCAATTCAAAGCCTCAGAAATAACCCCAGTGGATGGGAGATGCTCCTCCCCAACTTACATCTCAATGTGCCTTTGTGTTTCCATGGAGAAGGCCATCTCTAGGTCTTGGTCATGACTCCTGTTTGCTGGCAATGGCAACAAAGCCTCATTAATTTCAGAGTCAGGGACTGTGCAAACCAATGTCCGACCACATCATTTAAATGATTTGACTCTTTAATTAGTCTATATCTCAAATTACCCAGAGGCCAGTCATAGATTTGGAGGAAGGTGTGAAAGATGAAAACTCTTAATTGCATCCATGGCATCGTGGACAAAGCCCCGCATTTGGAATCAGAAGAATGGGGCTTGAGCTCTGTCAACATCTTCTCCCAGTTGTGCAGCTGCCAACGGGCACTTGGCATCTCTGAGCTGTTGGTTTCCTCGTGTGTCGAAGAGGCATCATTACCTCTGAAGTCCACAATCCCGATTCTTGGCATAGAGACCTACGGCATTCCACTGAACATTTCTGGACCAACATCACCCACCTACTGCTCATCTCACCAGCAACCTCCATACATCCCCGTCCAGCGGTTGGCCCTGTGCCCTCTCCTTGGAGACTGTCCCAACCCCAGAGCAAGAAAATAATGTTGGCAGTGGTGACTAAGCTCAAGTTAAGACTGTGAAGGGTTACTCAGCCGAAGACTTAAAACCAGACTGAACTCATGCTCTTCCAGATTCAAATTCTGGTGTTGCTACTTGACAGTGGTGTAACGTGAGCATTATTTAGGCCTCCGTTTCCTCATCTCTAAAACAGAGTGATGCCTACATCATAGGATTATTACAAATGAAATGAGAATATATCTCTCATTTCATTTGTAATATGAATTGAGAATATATAGCAAGATGCTTAATACAGTACCCAGGACTGTATACTCAGTATCTGATACCCAAGTGTTAACTGTTGTCATTATTATTGTCCAAACTTGTGCAAAGACATAGTTTCATAGAAACACTTCCCATTTATTGACATCACTAGAGGCCCGGTGCATGAAAATTCATGCACTGGAGGGAGGGGTCCCTCAGCCTGGCCTGCCCCCTCTCACAGTCCAGGAGCGACCCAGCTATCAGGGAAGGCAAAGCCCCCATCACACCTCTGCTGCTGCCACTGCGGGCAGCGCAAGCCTTGGCTGGCCCTGGTTACCTGAGCCTCAGGCGGCCCTGGGTGGCTGGGCAGCCACCATCCTAGGCTTGCCTGAGCCTTGGGCTGGCCCTGGGCAGCTGGGGGGCTGAGGGGACTCTGAAGGCAGGGCCCCCAGTGGTGCTGAGGGGACTGGGCGCCACCATCTTGTGGCTGCGGGTGCCACCATCTTTGAGGGCGTGGCAGTCAATTAGCATATTCCCTCTTTATTAAATGAGATTAGTGAAATGAAAGTTTCCTCAGGAGTGAGCTGCTTAAAGGATAACTTTTGATATAATTAGGCAGGTGTGCGCTCTGTTTAGGGTGTGTGGGGAGTGATCTCTGTGGTCCTCCCACCATCCTGCCCACCGACTCTGACTCAGCCCTACGTTGGCACGCCCAGTGCAGCACATGTTTAAAGAACCCAAACAGTGAGGAACTCTGAAAGCTGCATAAGTGAGTTTTAATCCATACCCCTAGGCACAGACACTGATACCTGGGATCGTAAAGAGAAATCACATACACGTCAACTGTCTCATGCAGTCATTTTAGTGACATCATCCATTTGGGGTGAGGAAATGCTAGCTGGTTACACTATTTACTTGATCTTTTACCAACTTTAAATTTGTTATCATGTGTTTAACTTGGAAGACAGCATTGTTGGCAACAATACATTCCAGCATTAAATAAATGTTTGCAATCATGCTGACCCACATCGTTGGCTACTTGGCTGTCTATACGTGGTTTCCTGGCTTTGGGTTCTGTCCTCTCTGACTTCACCCTCCAGCCACATTACTTCTGACTGCTGACATGAACATCACCCTCCTGGCGCCTGAGGACGAGCATCCCGTCTTATTCACCTTGGCCGCGATGTCAGCTCGCACACATGGTGCGACGCGAAGTGTGCATTGCCTCTGGGGTTGGAGCAGCGCAGGCAGGTGCTGGCTGAGCCTTGGCTGTGGAACGTGCTGTGTCCACAATGGCCTGGGGAGAGGCCAGTGTGGAGCCTGTTCCTCAAACATTTCCACCTTTATCCCACCACCATCCCCGTCTGCTGGGGGAGAGAATCAATCAAAATTGATAGAGCAAGACACTAATGAAATACAGAGATGAAAAGACAAGGTCCTCTCTATAAAAAAGCCCATAACGGAAACCGGGAAGTATGAAGCTGCGTGACAGATGGTGGCCGATGTTTCTCAAGGGCCAAAGCTCTCAGGTGCTGGACGTCCCGTGCATCTCGTTTCCTTAATCTGCGTTATCACCCGGGGAGGCAGGCACTCTTAGGACCGATTTTACAGACGAACCAGCAGAGGCTGAGAGAAGTAAACTTCCTTGCCAGGGACACACAGGTCTGGTCAGACCCGAGGGCATGTGCTAAACCCCTGGAGGTCTCAAGAGAGACCCTGTAGGTCTCTTGAGAAGGATGGTGGGTGCCCTGGGAGCGACACCTCCTCAGACCACAGTGAACACGGTCAGCCTAGGAGCACGAATGCATCGTCGAGATGACAGGTGGGGAATATGAAATTCTGCCTCTCACACAAATGCGGCTTTTATGGCTGCCTTCCCTGAGTAGTCTAGGGAGCAAAGGACGCCTGGCGATTGGAGAAGGACTCTCTGGGGGAGGCAGGCGACCACTCCTGGCAGAAGAGCCACCAGGGATGGTCTTTGGGTCCACAGGCCCTTCCTGGACCCCGAGTCAGAGTTTCAGGCAGTGCAGCCTGCGTTGGCATGTCCCGCAAGCTGCTCAGGTGATCACAATCACACTGGAGTTTGAAACCTATTGTGACAAAGATTCTCTAATTGGCCAAACTCTGCTCAGGCTCCCTTGAGCTGCCTTTTGGGCTTTTTGTGTTTCTCTCTGCATCCTCCAATTTTAGCACAAGTCCAGGGCCTTGTCCAGGGCCTTTAGCACAAGTCCATCCCTGATCAAACTCCTCATCTCTCACCGCCCCCAGCTGATGTCTGATCACAGGGCCCATCTTCAGCAGGAGTCCTGAAGGTCTGTTTAGCCAGAGGCTCCCCACCCCCCAGACCCCTGATGTTTCCTTTTATTGAGCTTCTATCCACGGAGCCCACCTGCTCCTCGCTGTAGATCACCACTTTCCATGCTGCACTCAGAGCTGAGCCCAGTCTCTCCCCTGCAGATTCCACGGCAGGGGTCCCTTCACCTACCACCACCTTCCCCCACCCCCCGCCCCGGCCCCCTTGAATAAAGTCTCCCTTACTGTGCTAAACAAGTGCCAGCAGTGAATATTTTTTCTTTAACATTGCCTAAAACCTGGAGAGGACCTGAAGGTCAGAGCATTGGGGGTGGGGCTCTCTTTGCAAAAGCACTGAGGGAAGCAGCCAGTCATGCTCAGGGCTGGCTGAACTGGGATGACCAGGGGGATTGTGACAGGCAGGCCAGGTGCTCCACCTATGCCTCCTGGGGTCAGAAAACTGGAAGGACTGACTTCTCCGTGCAAGAGCCATGAGCTGC
This sequence comes from Cnephaeus nilssonii, assembly GCF_951640355.1. Classification (NCBI taxonomy): domain Eukaryota; kingdom Metazoa; phylum Chordata; class Mammalia; order Chiroptera; family Vespertilionidae; genus Cnephaeus; species Cnephaeus nilssonii. Next base: position 39,437,929 of record NC_137072.1, on the reverse strand, counting down.
GCATGCAGTGAAATATTAGCCCATCTTGTCATCTTCTCCCAGTCAGCCTGTCCTCCACGTGACTGGTGTCCTGCTTCCTCTTGCCAGCGCTCTCTCTCTTTGGTCTATGCAGACCTCCCCCCATGCAGAGCTACAGTGTGGCCCCCACCAAAGTCAGCCTCTCAAAGGAAGAGCAGTCCTCACTCCTACCTCTGAATATGCTGAAACCAGCTGAGCAGATCCAGGAGCAGGACAGCGAGGGTCCACCTTTGCTCCCCTAGGGCTGGGCTCTAAACTGTGGGTCGTTTGCTGAACAAGAGAATTATCTGCCTGTAGACCAAAAGGCCCCTCAGTATGTACGATGGGATGGATTTTAATAGACAGGGCTGGGGGCTGGCCACATTCGTACATTCCAAATGTAGAGACATGAAAGCATTTCAAATCTTGCATTGTTGACATTTTAAAATTCTACATGATTAGTTATATTAAAGAAACAGGAAAATAAAGAAAATATTTTTAAATAAAAGAAAAAGGTGGGACACATTTATATGAATGGGTTGTGTGCTATGTTGGTGACAAAGGTTTAGCAATATCGGGAGCTGAACTTCTTTTTCTTTTTCCCCCAGGTCTGAGAAATGGATCACATCCTCTGCTTTTTGCTGTTTGTTTTGTGAATTAGCCCAGCCATTGTCCAGCCCACGAGCACCTCCAGTGGAGTGTGACTAGAGGGCAAAGGGGCTCCAGTGGTTGGGTTATTATGAGCAGTGCAGGTAGAGGCCCCTTTCTGCTGGCAGGAGGGAAGGGAATGAATGACAACCTACAGCTGCTCCCAGGCTGCTCCCTAGGGACCGGGCATCAGGGTGGTGGGCGTTTTGTGATGAGGCAACCAAGGCTGAAAAAGCTAAGCTGACTTGTCACAGCCGACTCAGGCAGTTGCTAGTAGGGTTAGAATTCAAATCCAGGTGTGTGAATTCTAGTTTAACATCTGGGCTCTTGTCCACAATGTCAGAAGTGCCTTCCAAAGGCTTTTTACTCATTGAGGATTTCAGCAAAGCCTAAGAGATCCCATGCTCATTACCTTGAGGAGCTGAGAGTTGAGGATTATGAGCAGAGATATCTGTATATCTACCCTCTGATTAAGTAAATTTATAGTTATTCACAATTACCTAAATTGTTAGACATCTGCAAATCTGTTAAAGCAGTAGTTACTGTTTTAACAATCAACTTCAAATTGGAGTACAATAAAAATGTAGAAAATAAACTAAAACCACATTAGAAGAATGCAATATTTCTGTTTTTGTTAAACTGGTGCTTTCGGATGTACTCAGGAAGTTATTTTGCATCTGGGCTTAATTAGAATCTTTAAATTCTCGTTAGTGTGCTAATATGGGGATGCTAACAGATGAGGCCCTTTGTTTGGCTTTGATTCATGGTTGTTTGAGTTCATCTGGATTTAAAAAGACATAAACAAGAAGTACCATTTCAGTGTATAAAAAAGAAAAGGATTCCCAGTGGAAAAACCAGTTGTTCCATTGAAAAGATGTAATATTTACTTTCCCAGTTTTTGTTAACTTTATGAGAAGTTTTAAAGTTATTGCCTAAATAATGACGAATGCTAATGCCTGTTTTGCAACATTACCATTGAAGTCCATGTCACACTGACTTCTGAATGCCATAAAGGATACACTCTCAGACCCTTTTATCTTATGACTTTGACCCTTAATCTGCTTTCACCCTGAAAATAGGCTCTGGAAAGGAGAAATTAAGTAGATAAAAATTGCTAAATAATTCCAAACAATTCATCTGAGGCACTGACTAAAGCCAGGGTGAGACCATCATGGAGTATTTCCTCAAGCTTACAAAGAGACCGGAGGCCAGAGGGACCCATTCCAGCTCTGTTTACATGCACTCAGCAAACAGGAGAGAGATGGCCTGGAAAATGCTGTTCTTTCAGCTGAACTTGCACAAACAAAATAGTCATTGCCTCCCCATGTCCTGGACTCACACTGCTATACTCACATGTGATCTGGGCCCAGTGCTGTCACAGGCCCTGGGACCTGTGCCAAACCTGGCATCTCAGCACATACCCCCAGCTGGCACCCTTGTACCACCTTTCCCCACCACAGACAGTCCTTAAAGTCTGGGAGAGGTGACTATTCCTTCAAGGATACAGGGGACACAGAAAGTCAGGGAAGCATGACACCACCAAAGAAACACAATGAATTTCCAGTAACAAACCCCAAAGAAATGGAGATCCATGAATTTCCTGACAATTCAAAATTATTGTTTTAAGGAAGCTCAGTGAGCTACAAGAGAACACAGATAGACAATGAAATCAGGAAAACAAGACAGAAACAAAATGAGGAGTTTCACAAAAAGATTGAAATCATAAAGTAGAATCAAACAGACATTCTGGAGCTGAAGAAAACAATGAATGCAATGAAAAGAAAGAAAGAAAGAAAGAAAGAAAGAAAGAAAGAAAGAAAGAAAGAAAGAAAGAAAGAAATAGCTTCAACAATAGATCCTGTCAAGCAGAAAAAGGAATCTATGAACTCAAAGAAAAGTCATTAGAAATTATCCAGTCAGAGGAGGAAAAAATTGAATGAGAAAGAGTGAAGAAATCCTATGAGATTTATGGAACATGGTCAGTGGAGCAATATATGCATTATGGGAGTCCAGAAGAAGCAGAGAGAGAAAAAAAAAGAGGCAGAAAGTGTATTTAAAAATATAATGGCAAAAAACTCCCTAAATCTGGGGAACAAAATATACATACAGATTCAAGAAGCCAAAGGGATCCAAAATAAGTTAGACATAAAGTGGTGTACATAGAGACACAATATACAGATGCTCCTCAACTTACTATGAGTTATGCACCGATAAACCCATGGTAAGTGGAAAATAATGTTAAGTAAAACATGCATTTAATACACCTAACCTACCAAACATCATAGCTTAGCCTTGCCTACATTATATATGCTCAGAAAACAATACCCAAAAGATGCTGGTGGCATGATATACATTAGAAAATATTCACCAAATAATTGGGAAGTTTATGGCAATAAATGCCTATAGTGACAAAGAAGATGTCAAATATTTAACCTAACTATACACCTCAAGCAACTAGAAAAAGAAGAGCAAACTAAGCCCAAAGTTAGCAGAAGGAAAGAAATAATAAAGATTACAGTAGAAATAAATCAAATAGAGAACAGAAAAATAACAAATCAACGAGCTTTTTTTTTTTTTTGAAAGATAAAATCGACAAATTGTTAGCTAGACTAACTGAGGGAAAAAGAGAGAAGACTAAAATAGAATTAGAAATGAAAGAGGAGACATTGCAATGCAGACCTCAAAAGTGAAAAGGATCATAAGGGGCTATTATGAACAATTACATACCAACAAATTGGATAATCTGGTGAAAATGAATAAAATCCTAAAAACTTAGAACTTACCAAAATGTAATCAAGAAGAAGTTGAATGCCTGAGTAGAACAATAACAAATAAAGAGATTGAGTGGGTAATAAAAAAATCTCTCAACAATATCTCAATTTTAAAAAAATGTCAAAAAATTTCTCAACCAAGGAGCTCAGTTTAATATGGCTTCATTGGTGAATTGCACCAAATATTCAAAGAGTTCATACTAATTCTTTTAACACTATTTCAAATGATAAAATGAGAGAACACTTCCAAACTCAGTTTATGAGGCCAGGATCACCCCAATACCAAAACCAGAGACACCGTAAGAAAAAAAAAATTACAGGTCAATATTCCTGCACATAGATGCAAAATCCTCAATAAAATACTAGCAAACCAAATTTAACAGCACACTAAAAGTGACAATGACCAAATGAATTTATCCCTGGGATGCAAAGATGACTCAACATACGTAAATCTATCAATGTGATACAACACATCCTATATAATAAAAGCCTAATATGCAAATTGTCCCCTCGGCGGTCCTTCGACTGGGACTTCGATCAGGAGACCGGGTGTTCAACTGCTCACTATGAGGGGTGCTGACGCAGTGCTGGCAGCGGGCGGCAGTGGAGGTGCTGCCAGCCCTGATGGGCCCTGACAAGAGCGGGACCATGGCAGGATGGTGGAGCAGGTGAGCGGGTAGCACCAGGCCAAGGCAGGTGCAAGTGGGGGCCCGATTGCCCCACTGATTGCCCTGCAGATGGCGACCGGCAGCAGCTGTGGGCCCCCTGCCGCCCCCCACCACCCTGATCAATCGCCCTGCAGGAGGGATGGTGGAGCAGGTAAGGGGCAGCACCAGGCCAGGCCAAGGTGGGGTGCCAGGTGGGGCTGTGGGGCTGCGAGGCTGGGGGCACGAGCTGGAGCCCCATCTCCCAAGGCCACCCCGAGGGACCCCACCCATGCACAAATTCATGTACCGGGCCTCTAGTAACAGAATAAAGATAAAAACTGCATGATCGTCTTAAAAGATGCAGCAAAAACATTTCATAAAGCTCAAAATCCACTTACGATAAAACTCTCAACAAAATAAGTATAGAAGGGAGTTGTGTCAACATAATTAAAGGAAAAGCCCACAGCTGACATCACAATCAGAAAAACCAAAAGCTTTTCCTCTAGTAAAAGGCGAGGAGGGCCACTCCTCCTTCTTCCCTTTTTTCCCACTGACTGAGATATAATTGACACACGAGGATGTCCTATTCTACACAGTACTGGAAGTCCCAGCCGAGCAATCATACTGAAGAGAAATAAAGCTATTCAAAGCGAAGAGGAAAATGGAAAAATACCTCTGTCCGAAGGCTTTCCTGCAATCTATTCTGATAGCTTGTTGACATATCCGATGGCCCCATTGGTGTGAAAGCGCCTGGGAGGCTCCAAATTCACCTCTGGATCCCTGCACTTGGCAAGGGGCTTGCCAGATCATGGGACTCAGTCAACATGTGAAGAAATAAGCAGCCCAGTGAAGCAGCAGGCATAGTCTCTTTTATCAGGGTAATATGTCACATTTGTTTAGAACAAACACAAAACCCAAGTGACTCCTTTGGTTGTATTCTTGTGGAAGCATGAGATAATATGGTATTTTGGGTTTTTATTAAATAGGTTTTTATTAGATTTCAGTCTAAAGGTGAAAGGGGTCTGGGGTGGGTGGGTGGGGGGGCAGCCTGGATGGTCAAGGAGTGGGGGTATTTGCTTTGCAGAAGAGAAGGCTGAGGGGTGAGTAGGCTGGGGTGGGTCCTTGTGTGCCCCGAGAAGGGAGCGGACGTGTCACAGTTTGTGTCAGAGTCTGCCAGGCTCCACGGAGAGCACTTCCTAGCTCCTCTAGAATTTGACATTTCTGTCCAGCCCTCTTCTGCTATAAATGCAGAATAAGAAATGCAGAGAGCATTTTCTTCGTGTCTCCACGAACCTCCTCTAAGATTTGGATCTGGTCAGCACCACGCAGGAGCATCCTACTGCCGTAGGTGCAGGCGTTCGGTGGACTTGAGGAAGTCTGCATGAGGCATGTGCCCAGCTGGTCTGGAAGTGGGAGAAGAGGAGGTGACATCTCCTGTGACAACTATTTTGCCTCCAGACAGCCTCTGGGGCAAGTCCCTGCTCTGCTGGGTGTGTGGCCCCAGAGAACTGACGAGCTTTCCCCCCCCCCCCCCCCCCCCCCCAGCAACGCTTGGTGAGACAGTAGCTGTTAGGCCTGGCAACTCTGGCCAGAGACACCTGGATTCGGAAACAGGATTGTACTTAAAATTCCCACAGAGGCCTTTTATCTGGGATAAAAGGGGAGTTGTTTTCCCGTCTAGTTCACTCTCTCTGGCTTCCTCACAGGCATTGATGAGTGTCTCTCGGAGTTGGCGAGAGAATAAAGCACCCTTGTGACAGATGATGTCACCAGGTCTCCCAGGCTGTCTGAGCAGCACAGATGGACTTGTTAGTGGCTCTGGGAGTGTGGAGCGGCAGGCACCTCGCAGGGCCCCTGCGTCATCTTCTGTCCGCTGGGTGACACTGGACAATGGTCAGTGTCTGTCCCCCTCCCTAGCCCTCTGCCACTCAGCCCCCAGGGTGCAGGGTGTGGGTCCTGCAGGGTGTCCTGTTGGCATGTGGCCACTAGGCCTGTTTCACATTTGACACAGTCACTTAGCACAGCAACCCACTCCCCTCCTGTGCTCCTCGCCCACAGCCGGTGCCTCATCCCACAGACTCCGCTGGGCACCGGGGGGTCGGGGCTGCTCATAAGTGGGGAGCTTTCCCTCTCTTCCAAGCCTGCCCTCCTCCTAGACCCTCCTCCTCCCCCCACACCCACTGCCACCTCCGTACCTCTCCTGCCTCAAACCTGGACTCTCACTTAGGGACAGTTATGAGGTGAGGTCAGCCCATTTCTAAGGCACAGAGCCAGTGGCCAGAAGGGAGGGTCCAGGTAGAGAAAGCTCACAAGTGGGTAGGAGCCAATACAGGGTTGCCACGGCAACTGGGTGAGTGCCCGAGCACAGGTGTGTAACAGGAAGCAAACCCACGTTGTTCCTGGTCGGGTGTGACATGTCCTCCTCAACCCAACAAGGCTTCCATGAAGGATCTTTTCTGTCCCCTGCCCTTCATGTCATTGGCTGTGACGTCAGCAAGACAGCCCCCGTGCTGGTGGCCCAGGTCCCCAGGTCGGGTCCGTCCTCACTCAGGGCAACTGCCCTCGGCACCAGGTCACGGTCAGGGCTCCGCTCTGACTGTCTTACTCCTGTGGTGTCCTTGTCCTCTTCCAGGCCTGCCTCCTCCCGGCACAGCATCCTCCTGGGGACTTCCCCAGGACTGTGTCCTTCCTTCCAGAACCCAGAGCACTGCTCATCTGTGCTTCGCCGCATGAAATGTGGCCACGTTCGGCTTTCCGTGGATGTGTGGGATCTGTCCTGAGATTTCCAATCTGCCCAAAAGAATTTCAGCTAAGTAAGGAGAAGCTGGAGGACCCCTTTGGTTTCAGCCACAGAGCATAGGAGCCTAGTAGACACAAAGTAAATGGTTGTCCAAGTAAAATGTTTAGCAAGAATTGGAAAACATTACATAAATGACTTTTTCCAGGATCAATAACCATCACTCTACTGTACAGCCTATTTAAGCCCTTACTTAGACAGGATGTTCTTGGTCTGAGGCCAAGCTCGGGCCCTTCTCCATGAAGTCATCTTCTTCCCAAATCATTACACACTTAGCAACTCAGTAGTTTCCCCCCCACAATCAGCAGGTGTTTTGCTCACTGATTCATATTGCACTGGGAATCGAAGGTGGCTTATGGGTCTCCAGGCCTGTGCCGAGGAAGCCTTGTGGCTGCTTCTCAGGATAAGATGCACCGTTTCGTCATGGGTGTCGTGCTTTGCAGGATGAGGCCGGCACTCAGCCCGCCGTCTGGAGGGCAGTCACGTGCCATTAGCCACCTACAGAGCGCCTGCCACCCGAGGGCCCGGATGCAGAGCTGAGCGCAGAGGGCCCCGGCCACCCATGTAGCCTGTTCTCCCAATAAAGGTCCTTGTTAAGGCGATGCTTCTGACACAAGAACTCATTCTGACTTTTCTTCAGTAACTGGTGGAGAAAAAGCACCCAAAGCCTTGTGGTAGCCAGTATGTTGCTAAGATACCAACATTCTTGGACTGAAAACTTGAACCTTTTTAGAAAAGTCTATATCCATTCAGACAGAGAGAGAGAAAGAGAGAGAGAGAGAGATATTACAAAGTTTTATTTTTCACGAGGCCTGTTGTGTTGTCTTCCCCTCTGCCTTTTTCCTTGTGTGCATTTCAAACACCGTTAATAGGCTTTGGAAAGCAAATCTTGCCTTTGTCCTGACACTGAGGATTTCCTTCCGAGTTTTCAGGGCACTCCCTCAAAGGCTTGGAAATGCCGGGCGAATTGTTATACCAACGGAAGTCTGTCAAGTTTCTGATAAAACCGAAACTCATTTATATCTTGTTTATACTCCATTTCCGTTGACAAAGCTCCCTCTGGAGATGTATATCTTTATCCCAGCTCCTTTGGTTTTGGGTTGTCATCTTTCTTTGCTTTGTTTTGCAACTGACAAGGGGAGAAAATATCTGACATCAACCTTGGAAGATGGTAATGCATTCAAGACTTTTCTCCCCCTCTTATATCTGATAAAAATCTTGCCTGAAACCATGTCCAACCTTTTCAGCAGGAAGTCCAGATGGCTCTGCAGCCTGGATAACAGACTCGACTCACTGATGCTGCGCCGAAGTGTCAGCAGGGCAATGTCTTTCCCGCAACTTAAATGCAAAACAAAAGATGGCATCTGTGGTTGAGGCGGAGATGAGGGCGTCAGGGGCTGGCTGTTGCTGGGAAGGGAAGTGCAAACAAAGAATAAAATCTTGGAGTGCATTTGAAAGACCATCTTGCAGGAATGAGAATTCCATCAGGTGGGAGGGTGAGGTGAGGGAAGATGTTGAAAATCAGCCCCAGATGGTGCAAGAATGGATTATTCGAGATGAGGGAAAATGTCCCTTTCCTACCCTTGAAGATGCATTGTTGCTGATGTGATCAGTAGCGTGTGTTGCCGTGTCTCTCAATCCAAGTGTTCTCTCGGCATCTCTTTTGGGAGGTTCCACTTCTGACGTCCCGGGAGGCGGGCATGCTGGAATTTGTCATCAGCAGGGTGTGCAAGAACAGGGGCCCAGGAAAAATCTAGGCAGCAACAGGAGCTGGCTGGCCGGAGTGATGTCTTTAGCCACTTCTTCTTACTCGTTACCACAGTGAGTAATAATGGCTTGTTGTTCCTTTGCCACAGCAGAATCTGGGAGGATCAAATCATTTGCAAACATGGCTGACAAGGCCCTTGGCTTTCTGAAAAGATGACATTCTGTGCTACAGCTGGAGAAACAGGCTTCTCCCTACGAGTTCTTCCTCTAGCTGCCTCCTCCTTTTACATCAGTGCCTCGTGTTGATAACGGTTAGATGAAGCTTTCTTGCCTTTCTTTTGCTCACTTCCAATTTCAAAGCTTGGCGGAACTCATTATCATACCTTTAATGGGATTCCAGTTAAATCATATCCTTCAGTTGGTCAAGTTTCACCTCGACCGTGCAAGCCATCCCTCATTAGCCCGACCCAATTCCGACCAATGTCTGCATCACAGCATAAGCCGGTGGGTCTCAGTCCTGTCTGCATATTGTATTCTCCTGGGGAAATTCTCCTGTGCGGGGGCCCTAACCTAGACCAATTATAATGGAATGCCTGGCGGAGAGGCCAGGACACCTTCATTATACAATTATGGCAGATTTCAGTGTGCAGCCAGAGTGAAGAGCCACTGATGGAGCTCAGAAGCTGCTCTTGCTGGAAAACCTACATTCTCTCCTGGTGAAAACAATGTGAATGTCTTCATTATGGTGCTTGTTTTAGCTTTTTAAATGCCAGTGTCCCCGGGCGGCCAGCACACTGTCTTTCTGTTTGGGACCACGCCATCACGTTTAGTACAGAGCTTGAAACGGTGACATTTGTCAATGTTGGCCGGCTGCTTGATGGGGCTGGGAGCACAAAGGTGACATGGGAGTGAGGAAAGTCAGAAGAGTGAGCCAAGGGATGAACTTCACGTGTGCTGCAAAACCTGTGGGGATTACATGTCACTTGGACACTAGTCAGAAATGTGTTGAAATGCATCGATGTGTACTTTAAAGCCACGTAGGTAACACAAAGGCAGAGCACCACAATTTCATTAGAAAAAATTGGGGGCAACATCAGGTATCTCTGATGTGACTTGGACAGCAGAGCTCAGTCATCGGGCCGGACGAGAGGCGTCACAGGCAGCAGGGCTGGGAGGCAGACTTGCTCCACGGGCCGCTGTTTCTCTAGCTGCTAAGTGGACTGATGGGATTGGTTTTATCTTTAAAATCCTGGCTTATTTAGAGATAGGAAATAGCACAGTAAGAGAAGGGACTCATTAAGAATTTTTGTTTCTTATGGCTATCTAAATCTAAAATATGGAATAACAATAATAAGTGGTTTTCTTTTATTTGTTATTTCAAAGTATTTTTTCAGATAAATATTCTTTAATATCATTTAGTATGGGAGAACTAAAGCTTCATTAAAAATCTTAATTCACAGACTTTAGTAGCAAAAATGGCTTTAAATACGGTGTATCAGTCAGTGCTTTCTGTGTAACAAGCCATCCTAAACACAATGGCTTAATCAATAAGCATGCATTAGTTACTCAGGTGTCTGTAGTTTGGCTGGTGTAGACTGATCTGGGCTGGGCTCTGTGGGAGAGGCTTCCATGTGGTTTGGGATCAGCTCTGCTCACCAAAGTCTTATTCTCCTGTGTGAGCAGATACCCACGACCCGTTCTCATTGTGAATGGATTATTCGAGACTCTCGAGGTGTGCGAGAGTCCAGTCCAACTGGTCAGATGAATTTTACATCTCTGCTCATCAGTTCCCCCAAATCCCACTGGTCTTAGTAAGATACATGCATAAGACTAACATCAGTGGGATGGAGCAGGATGTTCCTTCCATGAAGGAGGCAGGAGGAAGCAACTATTTGCTGCCTATAATCTGATCTATCACAACAGGCTTAGTTAGTACAGGGTGTGGAATAATGTAAAGGCTCCACACCCTGTACTGAGCATTTTCTGCCCCTGTGGCTGGCTCTGTTCTGTAGTAGATGTTCAACAATTTTAGCCTTTCTTTCTTTCTTTCTTTCTTTCTTTCTTTCTTTCTTTCTTTCTTTCTTTCTTTCTTTCTTCCTTCCTTCCTTCCTTCCTTCCTTCCTTCCTTTCTTTCTTTCTTTCTTTCTTTCTTTCTTTCTTTCTTTCTTTCTTTCTTTCTTTCTTTCTTTCTTTCTTTCTTTCTTCCCTTCTTTCTTTCTTTTCATTGATTTCAGAGAGGAAGGGAGAGGAAGAGAGAGATAGAAACATCCATGATGAGAGAGAATCATTGATTGGCTGCCTCCTGCATGCCCTACACTGGGAATCAAGCCCACAACCCGGGCATGTGCCCTGACCAGGAATGGAACTGTGACCTCCTGGTTCATTGATTGACGTTCAATCACCGAGCCACGCCTGCCAGGCAATTTTAGCCTTCTTGCCACACCATTACCAGAGGAAATGATCGAAAAGAGCATTGGCTATTGACATTTCCATAAGGCTTGGGATATCTGATGCCTCTCCAACAGCCCCGGGTTGAGACCCCAATGGCCGGGAGGATGGACACAGTGATAGATCTGAGGGTGGAGGGTTTCTTATGATGTCCTGGGAAACAGAGGGTCAGAGCTGGGGTCATGAGTGTCGGGTAGGCAAAGGGGAAGTAGGCAGAGGGAAAAGAGCAAGTAGGAGGGTGGCAAGACAGCTGTCACACATGTGCCTGGGTTTTCTGTCTTTAGCGACTTCCTGGCTCAACAATTGTGAAATTGCTTGCACACAATCCCATGCTGGAGAGGGGGCAGCCCAGCTACCTCTGCTTCAGCTGAAAAGCAGAATCGGAGAAGTCATGGCACCAGGATGGGCAGCTCCTTCCAATCCAGGACCTCTCCCCTCCAGGGGGCCTCCTGGAGAGATGCAGTTTACCATCCTTTGGGTCAGACTTTGCAAGTCAATCAGGGTCTTTGGGCCTCAGTTTTGTTATCTCTAAAGTGAAATGATTGCATTAGACAAGCTATTCTGATTCTGACTCAATTCTGACCTGATGACTCTGTTTGATTTTCCAGGACACCTGCCCCAAACTGTTTCCCTTCTTCCCAATTTCCCTGACCCCATGGCCCTTCTCATTCTCAGCGGATGGCCTTGCTTCCTCCTTCACTGAGGAGCACTTTCCTGATGCATGTTCCAATTCCCCTCATCTTTATTCACCGCCCCCATCTTTACATCACAGCGGCCTCTTCCCTTATCCCTTCTCCTTCCTTCTCATCAGAAAAATGCATGCCTTCTGTCCCAGTAACTGCCTGTCTTCTGTAAGTTCTGTCTCTCCACTACTTTTGTTTGTTTGTGTATCTTTTGTGATTCTCTCTCCCCGCCCCCCGCCCAAACTACCCATCTAACTAAACAAACTGTGCTGGGATGAATCGTGTCCCCCCAAATTTATGTCCATCCGGCACCTCAGAATGTAGCTTGATTTGAGAATTGTGGCCACACCTTCTTCCTCTATCTGCCCCAGCACCTCTTACTGACACAGACACACAAGGGAGATGTCACAGGTGTGAGGACAGAGGCAGAGGTCAGAGCCAGGTGTTTACAAACCGAGACCAGCGTGGCCGCAGCAGCTGAGGCTGGAGGGAGCCGGGAACAGCCCCGCCTCAGGCTCAGAGGGGAAAAATCTACACCCCAGTTCCACCTCCAGAGCAGAGAGGAAGAATTTCTGCTGTTTTAAGGCCACTCTGTGGTAATTCATTACAGCAGCCCTGTGAAGCTAATACCCAAACAAACACAACCTTTCTCTCTAGTGTTCGGGGTCTCTGCTATGTCCAGAGTTGTGGGGGGCATGTTTTCACTACAGTTAGAAAGATCCCTGGTGGTGGGTGGCCAGGACACCCTTCCTGGGCCAGCTTGCTCAGGGCTACTGGCTTCTCCCCCTCACATTTGAGATCGCAGAAAACGAGTCATTCCTTCCTTTATGTACTCAACTAACGTGTATTGAATGCCTACAGTGAGCCCTGTGCCGTGTTAGGCGCAGACAGAGCAGGCAGCGACCTATCTTCTGAGAGATTAAGACGCAGGGGGCAGACGGCCATTAAATAAGAAATAACACCGTTTTATTTATAAAGATAAAATGAAGTTCCTAGTTATAACTTTGTGAATACAGCATGTGGGAAACCACGAGCTGTTTGTTTGTTTATTTTTACCAGAAGAGGTACTTGCAATGGTCTGACTTCAAGGCCATGGGGATCCTGAGATAACGGTGTGTGTGTGTGTGTGTGTGTGTGTGTGTGTGTGTGTGCGCGTGTGTGTGTGGTTCCTGGGGAACATGTCTGGAGTTTGGCATTTCTTTCCAGCTGACAGTAGGGTTTACCGTCCACCACGTTGTCCACGCTTCTGTGAGATGGTGTGGTGACGTCAGAGAAGGTGCTGCGGTCTGTGCAAAGTCCCTGTGAGGGAGCCTGGGGAGACGGCACCAACCTGCCCCAGAGTGGCCAGCTGCTAGGAAGAAGCAGGACCATGGACAGAGAACACAGGCAGGTCTCAGACCCTGCCCCACATGCACGCACCCCTCCCTGCTGACCTCTTGGGCCTCTCCTGTCAATACTGTTGCAGAGTGAAGGACAGGTACCGACCCTCCTCAGGGCGCACAGCCAAGCCAGCTGGAGGGAGGTGCTTGCAAATGAGCTCAGTGTTAAGAAGGAAAGGCACATGCTACTGGGAGGCCATCTAGAAGGGGACCTGACCCTGTGGGGATCAAGAAGGATCCCCTAGATAAGGACACATATGTAATACCTTAATCAATAAAAAAATAATATAAAAAGAAGGCTCCCCTAGACCAGATGACATGAAGAAAACACCTGACAGATGGGTGAGAGTTGGTCTGTAAAAGGGGGAGGGAATCACCCCCACATGCCAAAAGCATGGAGGGTGTGATCACTGAGAGGTGCTAAGTCTGGCTACCTCGATGTGAGCACTTTATTATTGCTTCCTGCCACCCCTTCCATCTCCATCGGGTGGTCCTTCCCATGCCTGTCCCTGCAGGGTCAGCTCCTCTAGCTCTTCACAGGCATATCCTTCAGTCAAATTTCGCCCCTGCCCCTCCCTGACCTGCCTTTGCCACTCGGTGCCTCAAGCCCACCTCTCCCCGGCCCCTCCCTCCTCTCCTCCCAGGACTCAGTGGTTTCCTTGAAGACCTGGCTCAGACAGACACCACCTTTTCCATGATTTAATTCCCCTCAGCTGTGCTCCAAAGATATTTAAAAATTAGCTTCTGACATGTCCCAGGTTAGTTTGTTCATTCATTCAATAAACATTTACCAAATACTTATTCAAAATACTATTTTAGGTGCCTCCCTGAGGGCAGTAATTTTGTCATCTTCGCTTTCACATACCTCGTGCCTTCATAAATATATGCTGGGAAGGCAATTGAGTTTGAAACGAAAACAACCAAATTGAGTCAGCTCTGCCACGCACGATCTTGGTGGCTCTGGACAACTTTCTACCCATTATTTCTCATTCACAAAAGCTGTGGAATAGCCCTGCTTCTCCACCTTGATGTAGGCAGTATGTCACAGGAGATACAGTATAAGGCAAAGCAACACGCACATGTGCGGGAGGTCTTCTCCTCATTGTCAGGTGTCTCCGCTCATGAAGTCAGGGTTCATGCAGACAACTTCCTCCTGAGACCCTGTCATTCCATTCCCAGGCCAGCGTGTCATCCCCCTTGATAATCAAGCCCCAGTCCCAGGACACGGCAGTACTTGGTGGAAGGCCCCAGGGTAAGAGTGCGGGATCACAGACACTTCCTCCTGCCTTCCTTTCTGTCCAATTACAGCGTCCCCCGGGCGATGGACCTACAAACTGTGCACTGAGCTTCAAGGTACAGGATAAAAGTGTGGAGCTATTTATTTAATGCATTAAGAATTGAATGTTCATAGAAATGAACAAAATTTAGTGACCAAGCATAAATTGTTGGCCTGGCTCCTGCCAACAGAGGGCGATGAAGCTTTCTAAATGGGCTTAGAGTTGAACAGATGGGCTCGGGAACCTACTGATGGTAAGGAGAAGTACTCATATATGCTATTAAAACAAAGACCAACAACTAGAATAGAGAATACCAGTGCCTAACATAAAATCATCAAGGATATTGGCCTCACACAGACAGTCTTCCTTTTCTTGACGTCTCTCTCCCTCTTTACCTCCCTCCCGAGGGTTCATTACTTTGGCTGATTAAATACCAGGGTGATTAATTAGAATCTAGAGTGACTATCAGGCGACTCTGAGAATTCATTATAGAATTCCTTGTAGTTTATTTCCTGTCACCGAATTCTGTGTGGACGGCTCTAGTATAACCCTCTCAGGTAACTAATGTTTTAAAATGGACTTTAATTTTCAGAGAAGTTTTAGGTTTAGAGCAAAACTGAAGAGAAGGTACAGAGATTTCTAATGTCCTCCCAGGTCCCCTGCATGCATAGCCTCCCTCACTATCAACATCCCATCAAGTGGTATTTTTGTTACAATCAATGAACCTACACAGACACATTATCACCCAAAGTCCACAGCTGACATTAGGTTTGGAAAAATGTATAATGACATGTACCCACCATTATAGTATCAACCAGAGTATTTTCATGGCCCTAAAAGTCATGTGTTCTACCCGTTTATGCCTCTCCCTCAACCCCTGGCAACAACTGATCTCTTACTGTCTCCATAGTTTTGCCTTTTCCAGAATATCAGATAGTTGGAATCAGTAGGTAGCCTTTTCCGATTGGCTTCTTTCACTTAGTAACATGCATTTAAGGTCCCTGTATATCTTTTCATGACTTGATAGCTCATTTCTTTTTAGTTGAATAATGTCCCACTGTCTAGATGGACCACAGTTTATTTATCCATTTACCTACTGAAGGATATCTTGGTTGCTTCCAAGTTTTAAAAATTGTGAATAAAGCTGCTATAAACACCCATGTGCAGTTTTTGTGTAAACATAGTTTTCAACTTCTTTTGGGCAAATACCAAGGGATGAAGTTGCTGGATTGCATGGTAAGTGCATGTTTAGTTTTGTAAGAAGCTGCCAACTGTCTTCCAAAGTGGACGCACCATTTTGCATCCCCACCAGCAATGAGTGAGAGTTCCTGTTGCTCCACATTCTCCTCAGCATTTGGTGTTGTCTGTGCTCTGGATTATGGCCACTCTAACAGGTATGTAGTGGCATTCATTGTTTTAATTTGCATTTCAAGGTCCTTCGGTTTTGACCACACAACTTATTTTTGTGGCGATTAGCAGGTTGGGGGAACTCTCTTACTACAGATCACCTCTTTTACTTTGCTCTTTTGAAAGAGCAGTTAGATGAAGAACATGGAATGAATATACTCCTCTAGTATTTCATTTTCTCAGCTGCGAAGAAGTTATAAAAGTGGTTTTCTAGGACAAATAGATGTAGTTTCTTATAAACTGATTTTAGCAAGGATCGAATTCTATCAGACCCATGACTGAGCTTTCTTATGGGAAAAACAAAATAGGCAATAATTCTTCTATACCATTGGGTTTTTTCACTAACGGATCTTTAGACTAAACCACACCCCCCCTGGTAAACTCTGTAACATTGTAGTGGGCTGTAGGAATTTGCACTTGGGATGATGTTTTGGGATGTTTCTGAAGTCGCCTCTAGGGAGTTCAGAACTCTGTACCCAGAGGTGATTGATTAATGATGACTGTCACTTTGAGGGCACTGAGCAATGCAGTTGATTAAGAAAAAATGGTGCTGTTGCCAATACACTGTGAGGTGAATTCCAAATGGATCCTTCATGATTCAGTCTTATTTTTTCTACAGACCACCTACCTCTGTGCAGATTATGGCTTGGTCATCACAAAAACACGTTTCCGCTTGGACCATGCCTGAGGACCCCTGCCAAGCACAGGCCATGCTCAGTGGCCCAGGGGCTGCTCCCAGGATGGAGTCTCTGCAGGGTTCGTCTGTAAGGCCCTCGTGGGTGTCACAGTGGGTTCAGTGGACAAGTAACTGCAATTAGTAGTGATGCTTTTTTTTCTTTTGCTTATTTCCAGCTTAGATTTAATATTTGAGAAGTGAAATGAACTAGTACTGCCATTCCAACAACAGGGATTCCAGTAAATTACACTTTCTCACTTTCCCCGTAAGCACATGCACTCCCATTGTAGGATTTTGGCACAGCCTCCGGGCAGGCCACATTCTGGATGTATCCTGATTGTCCCTGGGTGGTGAAGGGGGTTTTGTGGGAGGTGGAATCCGCTCCCTTCAGGGCACTGTCCTCTAGGGTTCTTGCTCCCTCTCTAGGGATGCAGGCTACTCATCAGTCTTCCTTCGGTGCTACCTTCTGCAGACATATGGTGTCTTCCTGCTGGCCTGATTTTAGAGGCACTTTCCACCTGGGATTTCCAGCTTCAGTATCTTCGGTCCTTTGGGTCCCTGTGTCATTTCTATCCTTCTGTTTTTGCTCTCTTCTGAATTCAGTGTTTTCCCTTGATTACCTCCCACCCTCAATCTGCCATTTTAACCTGGTTTTCAGTCCGTGATTCAGCAAATTCTCTATAGTTTTCGGCTGTGTTCCTTTGTTCATTCATTCAGAAATGTTTGCTTAGGGGAGGGGGGTTATTTTGGGCCAAGTGCTATGCCATGTACTGGGAGAAAATAAAGATAAGATATGGTCTGTTTGTCATACTGGGTGAGAGATGTGAAGATGTTCACATCACACTGTGCAATGAGTTCTGATTTCCATGACCTCACGGTGCAAAATTGGCGCTGTTGTTACTATGTCCCAATTCTAGGCGAGCAGCCCCAATGGGGCATTGTCTGAATTACAGGTGAAACACATCCGATGAACCAGGGAGGTTAAGGACCAGTGGGAGGAAACCTTTCTTATTCTCTGTGTGTGCATATATGGGTGACTCCTAATGAAAGATAAAAAGAGGGAGAAGAGAGAAGAATCAACCCAAACTTCCTTTTCAAACCCTGGGGGCTGTAGAAGCAAAAGGATCCATTGCAGAATTAGTTTATTAACCAAATCAACATATTTATTGGAGGTTAGGCACTGTTCTAGGCAGGAGATGGATAGGATTTCTCCACTTCATTGAGGACTAGGATTCTGGGAAGCCCTGAGTATGTAACCTTGTGGTTGGGATGGACATAAGCTGTTATGAAGGGGTCCCCATCACTGCGGACACCACCCAGCCCCCGTTCCATGTCCCCTTCACCCTAACTTTCCTTTCTCTGGAGGAGACAGTATTTTAAAGACAACAAATAGTTTTCATCACTTGGATTTTTAAAAGTTGAAGTTAAAGTTGAATTTATGTAGCATTAAGTTGAGCCATATATAATTGGCCATATTTTGACTTATAAAAATGGCAATGGCATATATTTCAACCTAAAAGCTAAAATGAGTGCTTTGGAATAAATGTGGATTTCAGTTCCTCAGTGATGTCTACAGTGGTCCATCAACCTCCAGATTTGCAAATGAAAAGTAAGACAGCCTTACAGTCTGCCACGAGGCAGCTGCGGAGCTGCTCAGAGACTATAACTGTGGGTTCATCAGGAGAGCAGAGTGCGAACCCGAGCTTGGCCTTTGTAGCTGTGTGATCTGGGCAGATGCTGCCAGCATCTAATCTCACTCTGTGGAGAGAGGATGCGTTGGCCCATGTGAGTGTGGAGAGCATGTGGGTTGGTGGACATGGCCCCGGAGGAGCTGGTGTCAGCCCAGTTCACCCAGTTGCAAAGCCCGAGTGCCCCTGCCGGCATCCGTGCTGTTGCAGGTGGCATCGCTTTTGCTTCTGGTGCCCACTTTTACTTGGCTTTTGGGATAGATGCATGGCATGGATCTCCCCAAGATCTGAGGCTGGAACCGGGAGGGCCCTAAGGCGTCTTATCTAGGTCACTGCCACACTGTGGAGATGGTTGTGTCAAGGACCACACCCTTGCTGCTCCCTGAAAACAGGTCAGCAAACCCGGAGGGAGATCTTTTAGAAAAGGGGGAAAAATCATGCCTGCGTTTCCATCTTGTAAAGAGGATGCCACATCTGTGAGCACCTGCCCCTGCCGTGGTGACCCTGAGCTGAGTGCAGATGGGAAGGGCAGGGACACGCTTGTGGCACCACCGGAGGCGGGTTTGCTGCCCAGGTCTGTCACGCGGTCCAGCCGACAAGACTCTGATGAAACAGGCAGAGGTGCCACGGAGCTTTGCTCTGGCTGCTGGCCTGTGACCCGATGGGCCACTGGGGCTCAGGCCTGAGCAAGAAACGGAGTGGCCTCGATGGCCCGCAGGCACCGGGAGTCAGACTGACCATCGCCTCTCCTGAACGGCTTTGGGACTGGCTGACTCATTCCAGACGGATTGCTGGTGGCGGTGGGTCAGTAGGCAGATGTCCTATGAAAACGAGTGAGTCAAAGCTACCAAGGTCTTTTCAGCTCTTCTGCAGGGACCATCTGGAGCCTCTCCCTGAACGTGGGGAAGTGGGAGGGGACCCCTCGGGAAGGCCTGTCCTGCCCAGCACAGCCAGATCAGTAGCTCCAGTGAGAAACGGGGGCAGGACCGGTTCCCTCCTCCCACCAGCCCTCTCTCTCATCCCCGAGTCCTGGGCCTCGTGGGGACTGGCTTTCTCCGGTGCCGGAGCCCCCACCCCCTTGCTGAAATGATGGAGGCGTAGTTAAATGAACTTCTTTCTGGAACCAATGGGCCGAGTCCTAAGCCTTCCTGAGAACTGAAGTGTAATTTAAGAAACGGGAAGAAGTGATTGAGTCCACGTCCTAATCCCCCGAGAGTCTCTGTGCTCACTCCAGTGAGCAGCTTAATCCCCGCGGCCCCGGACCCCGGGTGGAATCCTTAATGACCAGAATCTCCTTCCTCCTTCCGAGGCACGACCTGGGGAGCATCTGTCGCTCAAACACACACATGAGAAAATAAAGTATTAAAATCAATAATTCAACCTGGAGGTGAAATGGAACAGAAAAATAACTTGCCCGTTTGCCTGCGCCTGGGTCCCAGGCGGCCACTTTTCACTGACGCAGCTGCCCCCCGCCCGAGGGCTGTGCAGGCGGCTCCGGCCAAACCCCAGAATTCGGGCAAAGCTCTTCCACCGCGCTTTGGTGTGGGGTCTGCGTTTCTGACTTTGCGTTTGCTGGAAACTCAGGCAGCAACTTCCTCAGGAGCCATGGCGACCGGAGGGCTCTGACTACTCTCATCTGTGGTCCGGGCCACCCCATGGAGGCCACCGCAGGTCTAGGTCACACTGTGCCGTTCTCTTGTTCTCTTAAATTTCTGTTTCACTCCTGATCAGATTTCAAAGCTCAGCTGAAACCCCACCCTCTCTGAGGTGTCTCCTTCATTACCCATTTCTGTTGTATCATGAAAAGCACTAAGGTTAATTTTATGCGGGCAGTTTACACAATCCTCTCATTTAATTGTGGCAACAACCGGTCCAGGCTGGCGCTGCTACTTCCCCACCAGCAGAGGGGAGGGCAGAGAGGGAGGGTGAGTGGCTGACCAGAGCCTCCTAGTGATAGCATTTGGGTCCAGGACTCAAAGCCAGGCCCAGGCTCCACCCCAAAGCTCCTGTTTCTGCTATGGAGGTAGAACTGATGGACAATACACGGCTCCCAGGTAAAGCGTGCGATCTGACACATGCACAACTTTTCTCTGAGTTTTTCACTGGAGCAGCGTCTACTTCTGTCTGGCTTGGGTTTGTGGTGAGGAGAAGGACATTTGCTGGGCCTGTCTGGGCTCCGGTCGCCAAGCGCTGAAGCAGAATGTAAGTGCTCGACATACAAAGTGTTGCTGGACTCTAAGGTGTGTGTGTCAATGCTGATGACAAGGGTCCCTGCTAAATAGAGTCACAAACATTTCCAGCAGTAGGACCGCCTCAGTTTTAGTCAACAGGAAAGCAGGAGAAAGAAAAACAAACAGGAGACAAGCAGTGAGCTGCACAGACAGCAGGGCCTCCCCGGTCCAGGGAAGGTGGTGGGTGCAGGAGCCTCATGGCGCAGAGGCCGCAGGCAGCTCCCTCCAGGGCCGTGAGCTGCGGCCCCACTCTGTTCTGCGAAGCTTTCAGAAAAAATGTGCTGATCGTCGGACTTTCTTGCGGAGTCTGTAGATACTCCAAATGCTCGTGGCCGTGGATGCTGCTTCTCACACGGTCCCCGCCACTGGCAACACGCGAGCCTGGCTAATTGGTGATATTCCTGAAAGCCACTGTGTCTGGATGGCAATCATTTAGCATGCCCAGCGGGGCCATTTCTAGTATCAGCCTCCGGGAGGCCCCATGAGGGTGGTGAGGGGCCCTTGTTCTGGTGACTCAAGTCCTTGCTAGTCCTTGATAAGCCTTGCACTTGCCCCACCATCACAATCACCCCCCCAAGCACCCCCACCACATGGAAACACCCGAGTCCCTCTCCCTTCCTCTCTGCTCCCCGCCCCCCAGCACTGGCACCTGGACGCTCCCCGCTCACGGAGCATGGAGCAGTGGGGTCGGTGCACCAGCTGAGCTGGCCAGCAGCAGGCGGAGGGAAGCGGGAGCTGTGCAGGGCCCACAGTGCCATCAGACCCGGCCCACGAGCAGGTTTCCCCGGTTTCCAAGTTCATTGACTGCTGCTCAGGGCGCAAGGCATGGCTGAGCGAGCGCAAAGCACCCTGAGAACCACTGTTGGCGGGGCTGGCGTGTCCAGGCTCCCAGCCAGCCATACATCATGAAATATTGACATGGTTCCACTAGACTTCCGCCCCTGACATTTGATTTATAGCTTTAGGTGTTCTTTTTTAATTCTAAACAGTCAATGAAGGATCAAAGGAAATGTCATATTTGCAGCCCGCAAGCCCAGAGTGACACCTGGGAAGCAAGAGAGGGGGTTGGCTTCCTGTCGACCGCTCTACCCCACCCACCATCGGTGGGGCTCAGAGCAACCTGAGCTCAGGCCTCCCCTGCACCCCCACATCTCAAATATTTATCACATTAAATATCAACCTCAGAATATTGCCTTCCTTTAAGCTTTTCACGTCCCAATGATTTTTTTATTATTTCCATTGACCAAAATAAATGAAGAAAATGTTTTAGACTGCACTTGAAAGCATGTAAAAATCAATAACTTGATTTTAAAAGATTTAAAATGTCTTGAATACATTCATTTTCAAACATATTCCTCTGATCTTTAAATAGCTTTTCTTGGAGCATAACATTTTTTAAAAAAAGTCAAATATGAAGCATTAAGGGTATAATTACCATTTTAATTATAACTCAATCATCCTATCTGCTTTGCATAGAAATTAAAGCTTTTATGTCAGGATTTCTGGGCACTCACAAATGTTCAGGAGCAATTAATGTTAAAAGTTTAATTTTTAAAAAACCGGTATGAACTTTACAGTTCTTAATTTCATTCTCGCTCAGATTGAAAAATGGAGATGCTCCCACTCGTCATTGTGTTTCCAAAGTAAATCTGTTTCCACTTGTGAGCTCGTTCTTGCGTCCCTTCTATGTGGGGTGCATGATGGGGCCGGAGTCCGCCCCTGCCCGGGGGCCGTGGGACCTAGCACCAGTTACAGCATGTAAAGATCAGTTCCCTCCTCCCAAAAATCTGTGGGACTGCGTGCAGCGAGTGAGGGGGCCGGTCGGGCACTTGGAACAGCATCTGGCCCTGGCACACACATCCTGGCTGTGCTCTTGTTTTCTTCAGGTCTGGAATAATTCCACCACTCTGAGTTATCGACTGTCCTCCTGCCCTGAACAGGACAGTTTAAAAAATGGCAGTACCTCTAAACCCTTTGTATCCAGGAAGCAGAGGGTTGTTTTTCATTCAATAACAACCTGTAAAAGCCGGGTGACCCTCGGACGAACGGTGCAGCGGGGTTTTCTGGTTCCCTCCCCGTTGCTCGACGGCTGGGGCCTAGGGAACGTGGTGGGCCTGAAAGTCTGCATTTTGCATGAGTGAAAACCCCATCTGGCTAAAACTTAACTAGATAGCCATTGCACTGAGCCCTGAAAACAAATACGAAATGATCGATTTCTGGTCTTTCTGCTGCAAATGCCGCTCCCTGTCCTGAAGCACAGGCGGCAGGTGTTGGCAGGTCTGTGCGTGCCTGTGCATGCGTGTGCGTGCGTGTGTGCAAAATTCAGCCTCACCATTTTTCTCCCGGTTAAACCTCCAGCCTAAGATCTGGTCCATTTCCTCCTGCGCTGCAGCGCTCGGGCTGCAAGGAAAATCATTTTTGTGTGCATCGCCGTGGCAAAATAAAGTAATTCCATTTTTAGAAAGTCTGTGCAACGGGCCCTTCCTCTCAGCATGTCTGCTGACTGCCTGTCTCTGCTGTACTTTTCATCTCAGCCTATTTTGTGGTTTGTATTTTTCTCAGTTGCACTTACATCTTACTTTGCTGCTTTATTAGAAAAAATGACAATGGAGGCAGGCAGATATAATTTAAAAACAGTGATCATACACATCTTCTACACCGGGAACAAGACAACGCGCCCTGAGACTCAGTCACTGCGTGGCATCTGGTGCTAGCACAACCTGAGTGTGATTTTGGGGTGTCACGCCATCCCCGGCAGCAGAGTCTGCAGCTCTGTGAGTGATCACATGGCCTAGAGTTTCCCAGGACAGTGGAGATTTCACATAATTTTATTCCCAGGGTAGGTTAATTTTTAAAGACCTGAGTAACGATGACTTGGGTTTAATGGATCTGGAGGACTTCTTGCACAAATAAGTTCCCCCTTCAGAAGACATTCCTTCCTTGGGCACCATCTTCAGGCTTGGGTTTGGCGCAGGAACTTGAGGTGCCCTCGAGGTGCCTGTGAGCCCAAAGCATTGCTAGCTGCTTCTATATGCCCCTCTATGCCTGCTGGGGGCTCGAGAGCATGCCAAGGCTCCCTGGCCTGCATCCTGCTGGAGCCTGAAGTGGGGTCATAGGTGGAGCTGGGGGCCTGGGGAGGTGTCAGCTTACCTCTGGGGTGAGCAGCATCCTCAGGACCTGCAGCTGCCCTCCCTCATCCCCAGCCTCCCTATCACATGCCCTTTCTGTCATTTCCCAGCCCAGGCCACACTTTGGTCTCATCACTCCATCCAGTGTGAGTGTGGGGGCTCCTGCTGACCCCAGTTAATTAACAGTGGGGAGAGCCCCACTATGGCCAAATGGGGATTGAAATGTTTGTTACCCATATATCAATATTCTGCCTGGCTGGGCCATTGAAGACGGTGAAGAATATGCTATAATTTTGCCCAAGTAAATGCACATTACCTCCCAGTGCTTACCATGATATGAGTTCCACAGGAACACAAAGAACAGAACAAAACCCACCCGCAAGGAAGGTGCATGGTCACAGGCCACAGAGCCTGCTGGAGAAGGACATGAAGCCTAGGTGGACAAGTGACACCCAGGCTCATCTGTTCACCTTGATGCAGCCGAAACAGCTGGAAGTTCCCATTAAATTCCAGCCCTGACTGCTCCCTGCAGGACTTGACAGCTACCCCCAAGTGGAAGACAGTGGCCATGTTCAGGCAGCAGGCGATGCCAGAAAGGCAAACCCTTTGCTGGAGACAAGAAACACCAGATGGCCTCCTGGTTTGGACCAGAAGAGTGGCTTTGACGCCTTCGTCTGTTATTCAGCTATTTGTTTATTCATCGTCAGCTCAGCACGGCAGCACTGTGCTGGTGTCTGCACCTTTTGGGGATGTAGGGAGCGAAGGAGAAGGCGCCACCTTCCCTGGTGGAGGTGACAGTCCAGGGGACCCCTTTGTGCCTCGGTTACTCATCTGTCAGACAGGATAACAGTCTTGCTCCGCTCAGGGCTGACACAAAGACCAAGTGAGACCACATTTGGGGGGAACTTTGTGAATTCTAAAGTGTCCTCACAAGTAATCCGTTCTTGTCAAAGAATAACAGCGAGTGTGGGGTCCCTCGTTACTGTGTCAGTCCTCACTCTGACCACTGGAAAGGACTCTCTTCAGTCATGCCCTGTGAGTCCCAGTCTCCAGCACACACCTATATTAGTAGAAAATTATTTAGAATGGACAGGGCCAGTTCCAACAACTTATAAATGTGGCTACTGGCCTTGTTTACTGATGTCTGCCCTATGGCTCCTTCCAAAATACTGGCTGAAGAACATTTTTAAAACTCCCAGGACCTAAGAATGAAAAGGGACATCTTTTCATTCACCGATACACACCCGATAAAGTAACAGCTACTAAAACAATGTGGAACTAGGACAAGCATAAGCCCAGGCCTGTGAGATGGGACCATTATGCTAAAACAGACTTTATTACATATAGACATGCAATACATGTCACGGGAGGGGAGGGCCATGATGGAACAGGAAGGGAATTACTATTCAGTGAAGGTTTCCAGACTGACTGGGGAGCAAGCGTAATCTTGCCTTTGGATCATGCCTCAAAATATATTATATACAGGTGGGTGGAATAAAACATAAAAATAGCAGAAGAAAACAAAAGAAAATGTTTACTAAACTTCCTGGGGGTGGAGAAGATCTTGCAAAATGTCAGAACAGAGGAATGAATCATAGCTTCAACAGATTGACTACTTAGAAATTAAAAATTTCTCTGCACCAAAAACCTTCTATTGTAATCAAGATAAAAAGCAAAACAAAAGATATATGCACTCAATGACAATGGATTAGCAAGATCTCAAAAGAAAACAATTATGATCATGACGTTTTTGATAAGAACTCACTGCATAAATTCCTTTCATATCAGAACTTGAAAAAAAGAGTCAAATTTCAATGGGGACAGGTAACTGTTTATTATTATTATTATTATTATTATTATTATTATTATACTAAAGGCCCGGTGCACTTGTGTGTGTGTGTGTGTGTGTGTGTGTGTGTGTTTGCGGGGGGAGGGGGGTCCTTCAGCCGGGCCTGTGCCCTCTCACAGTCCAGGAGCCCCATGATTGATTGCCCCCCAGAGGGAGGCCCCACCCACCACTGCCAGCCTGGTGGCCTGGGCCTCCCTCTGCGGGGTGATCGTGGGGCAATGGCAGGGTCCCCGACCAATCGCATTGCACCCGCCTTGGCGGTGGCAGTCAGTGCTGGGTTGCTGCAGCACCTGCGACCCAAGAGGGACTGAGAGGTCAGCAGTTCAGCTGACTCACCAGTCCCTGCCCACCTGAGCCTGCTGCGCATTTGGTCGTCCATTCAGTCGTTTTGAAAGTTACGAACCCTAGCTCTTTATATATTAGGATTATACAGCACTGGGAATCTTGAAAGTCACATTTTCTGCTTTGCCTTGAATGTCAGATGTCCTATGCTGCCTTGTAGCTCCTATTTCTACTTCCTGGTACTTGCTTCCTGGGATGTCACTGTCCCTCTGGGAATCGGAGTAAAATACACTCCGATGATGTGGTTGGTTAGACAGTATCTGTCTTTTCTTTTTCCTTACCAGTATAAATTACTTCATTTGAATGGACTCCCAGAGTGGAATCACTGTGTGTGTGTGTGTGTGTGTGTGTGTGTGTGTGTGTGTGTGTAGGGGAGGGGCATTTCTAAACCGCATGGCACCTCCACCCTTGGTGGGCATGGGGCTCATGCTGACTCTGCCTCCAATCCCTTATCCCAGCCCTTTTAGCATCAGCAGTTCCTGTGCAGCTGGTCTCATCAGTTCAGACTCAGTGGTCCCCAGCTGCCCCATCCCTCCTGGCAGAATGGAGACCGTATCTGGAAGTCGAGTCACCCATCCCTGGCATGAGGTGCTACCAATGTTTCCCGTGGTTCCAACCTCAACTTCGGGCAACATGCTATGGAGAACATAGCAGGTCTCAATAAATGCTGACACAGCAAAGTGGGGCTCTCAGGAGTATTTGAATTTTAAAAGAGAGAGGCAGTGACTTGTCTAAATAAATAAATCAGGCAGACTGAGGGTCTGGCGACCAGCATCTCTGCAGTGACACAATACAGATGCTGTGTTGATTTTGGGTGAATTGGCCTTATGACGAGCCCAGGCAAGGGCTGACCTTCCAGTCTTAGGGGTCTTCTTAGTGAAGACAGAGGTCATTGCATACACAGTGTAACCACTTCCTGTGGAGAGGGCATTTGCACAACGAGTTATTTAGTCACTTTGGTATTGACTTGACAACTGTCATTTTTCCAGATAAGATAGGATTTGTGGACAAGCTGCTGGGCCCTATAAATTCATTTGTTTTCCATAATGGGAGAAGATGATATGGTGAACTACAAAATAAGCAACAGCTGACACAATAGTTCCCTAAGGAACTGCCAGGCAAGCGATAAAATGTCTGTGTCCTGATTTTTAGGCACTTAGAAGGTAGGTGGTATGGACATGCAGTGTGATATTGTAATGATAAACAGAACTGAACTGGCCCAAGATTGGAACCCCTTGACGGCATAGGATTATTGGGATACTTCTTCAGTAGGAATATATTTTATTGTTAATTACTCTGGTTGCACCCCAAAATGTAAAATTCCCATTCCCTAGACAACAGGTTTCATTTTGACTTCCACCTGTGAGACTGATGTATCATATGGTTCTGTAGTTAAAAACCAATATAAGTGGGTTGGAACTGAGGTCCATGGGTTGGCTCACTACAGGTGCCCCATGTGACTGTGATCATGTGGGTCTCTCCTCCCCACCCCCCCTTACGCACCCCAGGGGCAGGCCCACATCCTTCCCCTTGTAGTTGGGGTCCACCCAGAACCAGCACAGAGGAATTGTCCTTATTTCAAAGACCACAGCCTATACTGCTTGAAAAAGCCCCATGGTGATCTAAGACTATGGCGCGTCCCGCCATTCTCAGATACAGGATGGTGCTGCAATGAACACCCTCATCCTGCTCTGTTCTCAGGAGACTTTCCCAGCTGCTAAGACCCTCCTCCAGGGCTGAAAACAGCACAGATCCAGGGAACCCTGTGCTCCAACATGAGAGGAAGCTGCTCAGGGATGATTCAGCGACCTCACATCTACCTGTGGAGTGGACATGGGGCGGGGGAGAGAGTGGAAATGAGAGGGGTTCCTCGTCTTCTTGGTGAGACGACAGCTGGGAGCAGCGCTGGGCCCTCCTCCTGCTTTGTTTCCCTGCCGTCCTCTCTCCTCCTTGGAGCAACCCAAGCATCAGGCTCGGGAGACAGAAATGGGTCCCTGGTGATGCTTCTAAACAACTCGGTACCAGAGAAAAGTGCAGGTCTCATCATCCCTCGCTATCTGTTTAATGCAAGTCTCTGAAGCTTGGTGAGAGGCCTTGGGAGATGGAGATCATTAAGGATGGTCCATAAACTTGATTTCCTGAGTTTGGTGCTAAATCTCACTTACTTCGGCTAGGAAGAACTTCAACCCATTTGATAAAAACTTTGGTGGACATTCTCTGTCTTGGAAACTATTTTGTCTTTTCCAAAAAGCTCAGTATAAGATAAAAGAAAAAACCTGGACTTCAGTGTAAATTCAAATTCTGCTCTTATTTGCTCTCCATATCTTCCTCTTGGTCTCTATATCCTTATATTTTTTTCTAATTCTTCAAACTATTAAGTATTTGAGCTGATTTCCTCCCATTGCTTACTACATGAGTTTTTGGTTCAGGCCACCCAATGATTATTCTAGTTAGCTTAGAGAGCTTCACTGAAATGAAGAATGATGAGAAAACGACAAAGTGATGTCTACTAGGCTAATACTGAGGGAGGAGAAAGAAGCATTAAAAAATATCAGGCAAGAAAATTTAAAACACCTTGTCAATGAAGGAAAAATAGGAAAGAGTCAAAAAGATCATAATAGCCATGGAGAGCTCACTCCATTGTAATAGAATACAATCTTCTAAGTCCAAAATGATGGATTATCTGCAGAAAATAGTCTTGATACACTCTTTTTAAGAAAATGAGGTATTGCATTTTAATGATGCCTATCCAAATTACTTAAAGGAAAAAGTTTGGCACTTAAAAATATAATTCCCCATTATTCCAAAATTCACCCATTTCATCTTTTCATGACATAAATAAGATGGAATCAGTGACACATGCCACTCTATTTGCCACCTTTGGCTCCAGAGACAGAATTAAGACTCCAAGGCAGTCATGAAAGTGCTCAATCAGGAAAATTATGTCTATTTGATCTGTAAGGGAACAGGTTTCCAAAAAGTAAATCAGGGCTTCAACAAGTACTGGAGGTCAACAAAGGAGGAAGTTCCTCCCGGAACTGCTTTGCCTATTCAGTGAATTAATGAGCCAATACATGTGGAAGAGCGCTTAGCTCCTGGTGAGGGTTCCATACAGTTACCAGGGACATCATCACACTCATCATACTTCATAGGTTCTTTAGGATATTTTGAATTTGTAAAAGTATACTATTAGGACCTATATGTTGAAAATTAGAAAATGCAGCCTGGTTGGTGTGGCTAAATGGTTGAGCATCAACCCATGAACCAGGTGGTCACAGTTTCATTCCTGGTCAGGCATATGCCCAGGTTTCAGGCTTGATCCCCAGTAGGGGTGTGCAGGAGGCAGCTGATCAATGATTCTCTCTCATCATTGATATTTCTATCTCTCTCTCCCTCTCTCTTCCTCTCTGAAGTCAATATATTTTTTTTTTAATTAGAAAACTCAAATGAAAGAAATCAAGGAAGAGCTAAAGTAATGGAGCAAGATAGAGTGTTCATGGATTCAAAGACACAAACTCTAACAGTGTCACTTCTCATGAAATTAACCTATAGTTTAGTGCAGTTCTTATTAAAATACAGCAAACATTTTCACAGATATGCACAAGGTTATTCTAAACTTTATACATAACAGTACAAGTCCAGAATAACGAAAAGGTCCATTTTATGAAGAGTAGAAGGAATCACTCTACCCAATATTGAGGTTTCCTAGGCCGCTGCAGTAATCAAGATTGTGTAGTATTGGTGAGGAGACAGATGTGTACATCAGCAGAACAGAAAGAGAGCCCAGCAATAGACCCGCAGGGGTATGCCCAACTGAATTTTGACAAAGGTACAGGAGCAATTCAATGGAGAAAGAATCACCTTTCAACAAATGGGCTGGAGCAACTGGACTTCTATAGGCACCTCTCCCCCCCAAAACCCCAAGCCCCATCACACCTTATATTAAAATGACCTAAAAATAGATCTTAGACTTATTTTTTTTAGAAAAAAAATAGGAGAAAATTTCAGGCTCTATAGCAAGGCAAAGAAGCAAAGAATCCTTAGATTCAACACCAAAAACACAAACCATAAAAGGAAAAGTTGAAGAATTAGATTTCATCAACATTGAAAGCCTTTGCCCTGTGGACAACAAGGCTCTGAAGAGGATGAAAGAGAAGGTATAAAGTGAGAGAAAATATTGGCGAATCACAGGTCTGACAAAGAACTGGTATGTAGAGGATGCAAAGGACTCGCAAAACTCTTCAGTGAAAACAAACAGTCGAACGAGAAAATGGGCAGAAGACAGGGGAGACCTTCTAATGAAGAGGATATACGGCTGGCAGCCTGGCTCAGAGTCGAATTAGGAAATCGGTAGATACTTGATCCTCTTGTGCCCTTTGGTAGTTAGAATGTGACAGAGAAAATGGTGGCCTGTGCTACTAACACCAGCTGGAAATAAACCAAGCGAGGCTCAACTCTTCAACTTCATGTCTCTTTCTGTGGAGCAATTCAAATATTATTCCGTTGGTTGGTGATTACTGTTAACCATTATATTTTGCAGGTGTCCCAGAGTAGGGAGTGGCTCCCCCAGATTTTTTATGAAGTTGAGGGGAAGGCCCTGTTACCTTCCCCTGAGTTATGTCTGTGTCCCAATCACCATGTAGAACAGTGGCCCATAAAGCCCTTATTTCACTTCGCTTATCAGGAACCGCCGTGAGAGAAAGGGGGTTCCAGAAGTTTGTCGCTGTTCAGACACATTGCTCTGAGCCAATACTAAGTGCACAGTCTGACGCGGGCAGGCTGGGGCAGCTATGCCGATAAAGGGTTTAACAGCACGCGGCAATACTACATTCCAGCGTGACAGAGAGCTTCTTGGCAGCTGCCTCGTATTCTGTGTCTGCTGCCAGTTGAGATGTAAAAATTGTCAGGCTATTTATTTCTGAATGGAAATCCAGGCACTGGCAATAATGAAAATGTGGATAAAATAATAAGAAAAACCTCTGCGGTTCAATTTGTTCCAGGGATTCTTAAGAATCTGAATAATTAAATCTATTAAAATGTATCACTTACTCCCAATTTTTTTTAAGACTGGAAACAGAACATCCTGGCATTTTTAACTGTGAAAGCAATTGTTTACCTGGGGAGGGTGGGCCAGGCCTGGCTGGCATCCTCACCAGCCCCTTTGGCCCTAGGATTTCCGAGAAAGGCCCTGACGCTGGCCCGCTGACCATTTCCAGGCTCCCCATTGCTTGCTCTCCGGTTCACACCTTTACTCTCCCTCTGGCCACGGTTTCTGGCCCATTAGCTCCCACCTGAACTTCCCTGCTCGGCCTTGTTACTTTGGAAGCTGAGGGGTCTTGAGACCATCTGTCTAGATATCTTGTTAATTGCTCTCCAAAACACTGACTCTTTGCGCCTTTTAAGGTCCATAGGTGGCAGTTTCGGGCAAACAGCATCTCAGCCAAGCACAGGCTTTAGGTTCTGGGTGTCACAAACCAGCCTGCGTATGTGATTAGTCTCCTGGAAACCGGACTGGACAGAGTGCTCGCGGGGTGGTGGAGCAGGGCGCCATGGGGCTGCCTATTTTGATTTCTTGCTGCTTGTTGAGAAGGCTCCAGAGTGAGGGCTGTGGTTCAGGGTTAGAACTAGTCAAGCTCTGTAGAGGAGAGAAAACATTTTTTTTCTTCTGTTTTTCCTAATTATATATAGAGAAGTGACTGGAGTGTTTTCTTGGACTGAAGTGACATGTTCAGTGTTCAATGGTCTCTTCCCTTGAATGACACGTTATTATTTGGGCGTTCCCTTAAAAGTGGGAAATAGATGATTGCTGAATTTTATCCACATTCTTTTTTTGTCCAAAGATGGGGAAAAGGACTCCTTTAGCAAGGAGGGATAAGCTAGGACTGATTCAGCCACACGCTTGCTTGGTTTCCTCCCAGGCACTTGCACAGAAGTTGGCGGTGTTTGGAGCGTGACGTGGAATGGTGAGACGGCTGTCCTGCTGTGGGCCAGTCACGGCCATGGCCTTGAAGATGCCACGCTTGACCCCAGTGATCTTCAAACTTTTTGATCATATATGATTATGCCTAACGTAGCTTTGAACGTTTACTCCACATATGCATATAGATTTATTTATAGATAATATTGACCCCTCTATTCATATAATTTGTAAAACTTAGACAAACATAGAAATTAAAAAATAATGAGGCACACTTCACAAATGAACGACAGAAGGGAACTTCCTCAACCAGGTAAAGAGCCTCTACAAACACCCACAACTCACATCGTGCTCAGACTGAACACTTTCACCTTAAGATTAGGAATAAGACAAGGACGTCTGCTCCTCCCCTTCTACTCAACGGTCGTCCTCCCTATCCAGGGGGCGATACCTTCCAAGATCCCCAGTGGATGCCTGAAACCATAGATGGTACACAATCCTATATATACTATGCTTTTTCCTATACCTACATACATTTCACAGCTTCTCTATGGAATATCAAATTGCCAGCATCACCACTCTTGCCCTTTGGAGCCATTATTAAATAAAATAAGGATTACTTGACACAAGCACTGTGATACTGTGACAGTCGATCTGATAACTGAGACAGTTACTAAGTGACTAATGGGGGAGGCGGGAAGGGGGAGAGCATATACAGCGCGTGTACACAGGTCAAAGGGTGATCCATGTCCTGGGCAGGGTGGAGCAGGACAGCGAGAGAGTTCATCACACTACTCAGAATAGTACACAATTTAAAAGTTATGAACTGTTTATTTCTGAAATTTCCCATGTGACATTTTTGGATCTCAGTTGACCATGGTAATGGAAACCACAGAAAGCAAAACCTAGAATCAGAAG
Organism: Cnephaeus nilssonii; assembly: GCF_951640355.1. NCBI lineage: Eukaryota > Metazoa > Chordata > Mammalia > Chiroptera > Vespertilionidae > Cnephaeus > Cnephaeus nilssonii. Next base: position 39,405,419 of record NC_137072.1, on the reverse strand, counting down.
GGACTGCTCTCCTGGAGATTCTAAAGGAAAACCTAGGAGTGAATCTTCATGACCTCAGGTTAGGTAAAGTTTTCTTAACGATGAACCCAAAAGAACAAATTATAAGAGGAAAAACAGATAAATGAAACTTCATCAAAATGTAAAACTTTTGTACTTCAAAAAAACAACAACAACATAATTAAAAAAGTGAAAAGATAACATACAGAATAGGTGAATATTTGCAAGTCATCCTATCTAATAATAGACAAATATGCAAATTGACCACACCCCTGACACACCCACAAGCCACGCCCACAAGCCATGCCCACTATCCAATCAGAGCGAGTATGCAAATTAACCCAAACCAAGATGGCTACAGCCACAGAGAGCAAGGTTTCCTAGGTAACAGAGGAAGCCAAGCTTTCCGCCAGCCATTGCAGGCCTAAGCCTCCACTCAAGCTACAAAGTTTCAATTATAGAAGGTAAACAAATTCAAACAAATGGCGGCAGAATGGAGCTTGAGAGAGCAGGCCAGGGTTGCCGCCGGCAACAGGGGAAGCAAAGCTTTCCGCACACCCTGGCCGGGCCCACCTGCTTAAGGCAACAAAGTTTCAATTATAACCCCAACACAAATGGCTGCGGGCCTCAGAGGGAGCCCCAGGCTTGGCTCCACTCCAGGCTACAAAGTTTCAATTGTAGAAGGAAAATAAATTCCAGATACCAGGGCCTCTGCTTGGGTTGCCAGGGGGCGTGGCCCGCCTGCAAACCACCACAGGCCCCTCGCTCAGGCCGCCCCATGCCCCAAGGGAACCCCACCCTGATCAGGGACACCCTTCAGGGCAAACCAGCTGCCCCCCACCCCTGTACCAGGCCTCTATCCTATCTAATAAAAGAGTAATATGCAGATTGACCATCACTGCAACACACAATATAGCTGCCCCCATGTGGTCAAAGATCCTGCCCCCATGTGGACACAAGATGGCCACTACAAGATGGCCAGCAGGAGAGGGCAGTTGGGAGGCACCCGGCCTGCAAGGGAGGGCAGTTGGAGGTGATCAACCCTGCAGGAGAGGGCAGTTAGGGGTAACCAGTCCGGCAGAGGAGGGAAGTTGGGGGCAAACAGGCTGGCAGCAGAGTGGTTAGGGGGTGATCAGGCTGGCAGGCAGAAGCAGTTAGGGGCAATCAGGAAGGCAGGCAGGCAAGCAGTTGGGAGCCAGCAGTCCTGGATTGTGAGAGGGATGTCCGACTGCCCGTTTAGGCCCGATCCCAGGGATCGGGCCTAAACGGGCAGTCGGACCTCCCTTGAGGGGTCCCAGATTGGAGAGGGTACAGGCTGGGCTGAGGGACAACCCCCCTCCGTGCACGAATTTCGTGCACCGGGCCTCTAGTTTATCCAATAAGGGATTAGCATCCAGAATATATAAAGAATTCATATTAGTAAGAAAAAGATCAAAATCAAAACAGTCCAAGAATTTGAATGGATATTTCTCCAAAGAATATATACTAGTACACATGGCAAAGGCACATTTAAAGATGTTCAGTATCTTGGGTGGTGAACAGACAATCCTATATAATAAAGAGCTAATATGCTAATTAGACCTAACAGCAGAATGATCGTCCGGACGACTTTCCAGATGAAGCCAGGGCTGTGAGGGCCGGCTGAGGCAGGTGGGGCTGCGAGGGCCGAGCCCCTTGCCTAAATTTCATGCATCGGGCCTCTAGTATAATATATAGATGATATAGTATAGAATTGTACACCTGAAACTTAAATAATTTTATTAACCAATGTTAATAACTCCAATAAATAAAAAAATATTTTTATTAATTTTTAGAGAGAGGAAGGGAGAGGGAAAGAGAGAAACATTGATGGGAGAGAAACATCAATTGGCTGACTCTTGCTTGTCCCCTACTGGGGATTGAGCTTGCAACTGGACATGTGCCATGACTGGGAATTGAACCATGACCTCCTGGGTTATAGGCCGACACTCAACCATTGAGCCACACAGGCCAGCCCATTCCAATAAATTTAATAAAAAAATAAAAAAGCTCATACATTTCTGGTGGGATTGTAACATGATGCAGCCAGTTTGGAATAACAGTTTGAAAATTTCTCATAATGTTAAATACATTTGAAACAGCAATTCCACTGTTAGGCATATACCCAAGAGAAATAAAAACATATGTCTAAATAAAAATGTGTATTTAAATGTAACATTATTCATAACAGCCAAAAAGTGGAAAAAACCCAAATGGAATGGATCAACTGATGAATGGATGCATAAAATGCGGTATATCCATAAAATGGAATATTATTAGGTCATAAAAAGTAAATGGAATACTGATACATTCTACAACATGGATAGACTGAAAAAATTCTGCTAAGTGAAAGAAGCCAGACACAAAACCTCACAAATTGTATGATTTCATTTACATGAAATATTCAGAATAGGCAAATCTTTAGAGATAGAAAGCAGATTAAGGGTTCCGGGGTCTGGGGGAAGGGAAAATGCTAATAGGTTTTTTTTTTTGGGTGATGAAAATGTTCTGAAATTGGGTAGTAGTGATGGCTGCACAATTCTGTGACTATACTAAAAAAAAAAACACTGAGTTGTATACTTTAAAAGAATTTTATGGTACAATGAAACTCTGATTCTTGAATTTAATTCATTCTGGAAGGCTGTTTGAGAAGTGATTTGTTTGAAAACCGAATCATTTATCCCCATTAGAAATAATGTAAATGGAATTAATTCATTCCAGACCCCCAAATGATTCCCTGTTTTAGCCTTCCTTATATATCAACATGTCTAATGCACTGTTTAAGTTATAAACAAGCACTTCTTTTCTTAAATTTATCAAACCATCCCCTTCTAGCCTTAAATGAATCACTTTCAGCACTCATTCCAGGGGTGTCTTTCAGGTCAGCAGCATCTTTGCTTTTTCACATATCATTGCCTCCAAAATGCTGCTGTCAATGGCTAACTGCTTTTCCTTTACCATATCAACAATGGTTTTTCTACCTCTTCAACTGCCTGTGATCATTGTTTCTTTCACATCCTTAGCAACATTAGCACTCTTGATGGCCTCTTTAATGTTTTAAAATTGTGCTAATCGTCCATTTTGCCAGCAGCAAAAGCAACAAACCTACAAAAGCATTCATAACACAATTTCCTGAGATGCCAACAAGCTGAGGTTTAGCGGTAAACTGATTGGCATTCTCTCCTTTGTTTGTGGCCTGAGAGATGCTTTTTGCCATGCGGATGTATCAGTGTGAAAGGGCTGTTAAACAACTGAGACATTTTTTCCATGAATAACCAGGTCCAGAACCAAATTGTTCAAGATAGGAGACATTTGAGAACCAAGGTTTGACTGTATCTGATTCATATTTCAATGAAATTATGAAACTAACTTAGAGGCCCAAAATTCATGCACGAAATTTGTGCACAAGTAGAGTCCCTAGGCCCGGCTGGTGATCAGGGCCAATTAGGGCCTTCCTTCCCCTGGCTGCTGGCTGCCGGGTGGGGCCTTCCTTCATTCCACGCCACCCCCTGGTGGTCAGTGCCAGAAGCCAGTTTCAGCATGTCATAATTGCAAGAGTTTCATCAAAAGGTTGATGGTACTTGGGGACTCAACAAGGGCTGAATCACATATGTATCGCCTGTTGGGAATGGCTAAAGGCATTTCCCCCAAACCTGAATAGGATGATTGTTTGCTGCCAGACAGCTCAGGGCATCTTAATCTACATATTATTGCCTCCTACTGGCCAAACACCTGAACAGCCGTAGGCTATTCCCCAATCTGACAATGCCTCTGTATGAAACCCTTTGAAGTATGTATCTCCACCTTGCCTTAGGACAATTTGTGTTAATAAAAAGCAAGGGGTCCTGAGACAAAAAGAACTTAGCTCCTTTAGCTAAAGCTCCTCTGACCCCCAATGCCTTTCAAAATTATCTTTCGTCTCTGGACTCCTACTTAATCTACGCACAGCCTTTCTCCAGATTGCTGAACCCTTCTTAATGCTGGAACAAGAACCCCGGCAGGTCAGCACACATCTTAGTGAGCGGTTGAACTCCTGGTCGGTCAAACTCACGAGGGGACAATGTGCATATTAGCCTTTTATTATATAGGATGGTATTAAATACAAAGTTTTAAAAGTTCTAGATTTTCTTTTTTTTTTTATCCCAGTGAACCATCTATCCACTCCATACTCTGGAGACTTTACCACACTAAGCTAATTGACTGTGGACCCATCCATTGGAAGTATTTAGCAAGCTTGTAGGGGTGTGTCAGAAATCTCTTTTACCTGGTGGCTTTCAGAAAAGCTACCCTTGTGACTGTCAGCTAGGCTACAAGACTTGGATCTAATCTGACTCAGAATGGCCCCTCCTTTTCCTCTGGTTATACATGTGAACCTTAGGATTAGTGCACCTGCGAGTTAAAAATACCAAATCTGCAAACAGGCAAGGATGGAAATGCTTATTAACAAGCATAGTTTTTTGACATCTGACAGATGTGAAATACCTTTGGCTGATTAATGAAAATCCTTCCAACAAAGAATGCTGAATTTTTGATATTTTGACACAGAATTCAAGGGACTTCAAGGGAGCACAGATGCTTGCCCACTGAGGGTGGAGGAGAGAAATATAAGAGAGAAATCAATAAGTTAAGCAACAAAGCCTTCTACCCATCCCTCCCCCTCTTTTGTAAATTTTTATAATTTTGCTTCTGTGATACTACCTAGTCAATACAGAAACAACTGACTGGCTAAGTTACTTCAGATAGGACTATCAATTTATTTGAGAAAAAAAAATTCCCCAAACTTTCAAATGATTTGTTTGGCTAAATTGACTTATTAAGTCAAAATAATTGATCTGATTACATTGGGAAGCACACTTGATATTTTCCCCTCTCTCTAGATTTTGCATTATTTATTTATTTTTTGCCTTTCCAACATTCTCTTTTTTTCTTTATTGATTAAGGTATTACATATGTGTCCTTATCCCCCATTGCCCCCCGCCCCTACTCATGCCCTCACCCCCCTGGTGTCTGTGTCCATTGGTTAGGCTTATATGCATGCATACAAGTCCTTTGGTTGATCTCTCCCCCTTACCCCCACTCTCCCCTACCTTCCCTCTGATGTTTGACGGTCTGATTGATGCTTCTCTGTCTCTGGATCTGTTTTTGTTCATCAGTTTATGTTGCTCATTATATTCCATAAATGAGTGAGATCATGTGATATTTATCTTTCTCTGACTGGCTTATATCGCTTAGCATAATGCTCTCCAGTTCCATCCATGCTGTTCCAAATGGTAAGAATTCCTTCTTTTTTACCACAGCGTAGATTTTGGGTTATTGATCCTTCCTCCCACCTCCCCCCCACCATCTCCCTCCCTGTCCTCAAAAATAGATAAGAAAAACCCAGGAACCTATTAGCAGCTGCGTTTGTTGACAGCGCAGAACTGCTTGCAGGGAACCCGTGCCTAACTCCAATGGCAAGTGACCAGCCCAGAACCCAAGTCCCTAAGCTCATTAACAGAAAGTGCTTGATCCGTTTCTCATTCAGTTGCCAAGCTCATTAGAAGTGCCCCAGGCTTAGCTGAGTATACTCAATTTTTACTAACTTTTCCCTTGGTTGTGATTAACTTGGTGCCATAATGGCTTACGTTGGAGTTATCCGATATTACACAATAGCTAGGTGACTGGCATTGCGTCTTGGGCAGGATGTTGCGTCCCCCTCTGCACCAGGCACTTTCATTTGCCCTCCCACAGCCCTAAGAAGTGGGTCCTCCTACATCCCCAATCTTACAGAACAGAGTGAATAGCAATGTGCCCAATGTCACACAGAGTGTCACGGGGCAGAGCCAGGACTGAGACTGGGACTGCGGGCTCCCAAGTCCGTGGTCCTCACCCCTGTGCAGACTGCCTGCTCACGTGGTGTTGACCAGCCCAGTGTAACTCAGAGGGGTTGGCCTCAGAAGATAATTATGCTTCTATCTCAGCGTATTCTTCTCATCATGCTAAGACATAGTTCTCATAAATAGGGAAAGTGTGTGATCAGCAGAGAGGAGATCACACAAGAACAAAGAAATGTTGTGTGTCGGTAGGAAGGTGATGGCTGGGGAAGAGAGGGAGGCAAGTCACCAACTGCCGACCAGAGTCTAGCAGGTGCAAGGGAGACGTTGCACCAGGAGGAGCTGCTGCTCTGCAAAAATTAGATTGGGGAAGACCCGCTGCTGGAGGTCAGCTCCTCACTGTCGCTCCTGCACACTCAGGCTTCCCAGCAATACTGGCGATGCTACCGCCATCACGGATGCAAAGGTCACCAGGGCAGCCCCACTCCAATACAAGGCCTGCTCCCTCTGCCACCAACCAGATGAAATAAACAGACACCTGCCCTGCCAGTGTGACTCAATGGTTGAGCGTCGACCTATGAACCAGGAGGTCACAGTTTGATGACCGGTCAGGACACATGCCTGGGTTGCGGGCTTGGTCCACAGTGGGGGGCATAGAGGAGGCAGCCTATAGGTGATTCTCTCTAATCATTGATATTTCTATCTCTATCTCCCTTTCCATTCCTCTCTGAAATCAATACAAATATATTTAAAACAAACAAACAAAAAAGTGGACACCAGTGCTCTTTTCACAAGTGCAGATAACCTCATAATGGAAATGCTTATACATCAGGTTATTGGAACAAGTGGGAACAATGAGACCGGAAGCACAATGACAGTTTTTTCTATGAGAATGTGCCTTTCATCTTTGGATGGGTGAGACCAGGACAAGAGAGAGACTGTTGGCTGCATCACCTCGTTGCATCAGCCATGAATGGAGAATGTTCTAGAGGAAGAAGGAAATGTGTGCTGTTGAGGGTGTGTTCATCAGACATCCAGCAAATAGGTGATCAGTTTCTTATTGATTAATTAGTTGATGACATGTAGTATGAAAGAGATCAGGTCCTCTTTGGGGTGACGCACATTTGAAAATATTTTGTCAAATGCCTTGATTGCTGTGACTAGTGTTGGGCGCCTGCCGTCAGCAGTAATCTCTGAAACTGTCATAAGTGAGCTCACAGATCAATCCTCTGTGATTCTTAATGAGAAGTGTGCTTCAGGAGAGTTAAGAATATGTCATTGCATCTGCACACACACAATTTATACAGGTGTATGTCTGTATACACAGCATATGTTTATATACAGTTATAGATGTGATTCACATCTGCCAATTTGGGTACTTCCATAGGTTGTTTTTTTTTTTTTATTAAGATTTACCACTTTAATAAATGAATAGTTAAGATCTCAAGGTGGGTTATTTCTTGGGTATTGGAGCTTTCCTTTGATAAGAAAAATTGTTCCACAAAGCCAAACACATTTGTATAGAGTTAAAATTAACTTCCTATTTTACCATTTGAGTTTTTACAGGGTGTGTGGAATTTCTTTGTGCAGCTCCTGTGTGGAGGAGGCAAGCTGTGTTATCTATCGCTAACAAAGGGTCTTTATTTCGTGGGGTCTGAGTTAGCCCTCTTTCCTCAGCTTTTACCAAACTCTTAACACATCTCTACAGCAGCACAATGAAATGTAATTATTTGTTTTCATTTCAAACCTTCCCCAGAGTTTAATTCTGAAATTTTAGCACAACTAAGAATCATTTAAGATGTTTGTTAAAAATGCAGCCCAAGGTATTCTGATTTGGCAAGTCCAGGGCTGGTGCCCAGTATCTGTGTTTTTGAATAGGATACCCAGCCAGAGCTTCTGCAGGGAGTTATTTGGACACAATTTGGGAAGCTGTTGACCAAGTTGTGAGCAAGTCTCCGGGGCAAGGACTTTATCTTATTCACCTCTGTGTATTCCTAGGACCTGGCACATGACCTCGGAAAGAGTACTGCTCTTTAAGTATTTGTAAAATGGATAGATGCATGTTTGGTTGGATGAACAGACAGACAGATGGGTGGATGGATAGATGGATGGATGGGTGGATGGATAGATGGATGGATAAATCCATGGAACCAGTCTCTTTGCAAGTAGGCCTGACTGTTTGCAACCCATTAGTTGAGCTATGAACAAACTTTGGAAGTCATTCATATCTTTTCCAAACCTTAAGGAACATTTTTATTTTATTTTTAAATATAAATTTGTGTTTCTTTTAAAAATGTTTTATTGATTTTTTTAGAGAGAGGAAGGGAGAGGGATAGAGAGATAGAAACATTGATGAGAGAGAAATATCATTAATCGACTGCCTCTTGCATGTTCCCCACTGGGGATCGAGCCTGTAACTTGGGCCTGTGCCCTGATGGGGAATTGAAGCGGTGGCCTCTTGGTTCCTGAGTTGATGCTCAACCGCTGAGCTACACTGGCTGGGCAAGGAACATTTTTATATGTTTTAAATAAGAATAAATAAGTTCTTGTCTAAGTAAGAAACACTGTCACTTTTCTCAGATTTCAAAAGTCATCAAAGCAAAATTTGCACATCTTGATTATCTCATTGTTTTTGCAACTAGCTCACTGCTTGGTTAATCCTATTTCATGCAAACAAGTCAGAGATATGTTTACATCACAAATAAACTGCCTTCCAAGTGCTTTCACACTGAATTTGGATTTGAATGGTGCTAAATGTGTCTTCACATTTGGCTATTGTGGTTAATATGACCATTCATAGCATGTTTCCATATATCTTCATAACAAATGAAAACATAATTAGCCCTTATTCAAAAATAATTTGTTTTTAAAGTCCACTGATTTCTAAACGTGTCCCCCATTTTAAGAAACTCCAACATAAAAACATTCAAATTTATGGAATGCATAAATTCAGCACAAACTCATTTTAAAATTTCTTTTCTGTACCCTAGGCTGTTCACTTCAGTGGGAATTCAAACAACTGGATTCTGTAACACATTTAAAATGTTACTCACTTTGCAAGAATCAGACACAACCCTTATGGGATGTAGTAGCACCTCCAGGAAGGTAATTATCTCATTGTCAGGTGATTATTTTTGGGTCTGTGTCTCATGCTCACCGTGAGTTTCTTAATGAGCTTTATCAGGTTTACCTTTGTTTCCTTAGTGTTTTAAACACTGGTGTCTAATGCTGTAAGCATTTAAAGGACATTAGTGAATCTTGCACATCTTTGCATCCCTTGAGATTCTTATTACATTGTTGGAACCCCCAAATATTTATTAAATAAATATCCTTGCTGTAGAAAGGCAGATAATTCCATGTTATGATGTATGAGTACCGCATGGCTGTGGAAGGGGAATGAAGGGTTTGAAGGTTCCTTGGATATTTCTTCTTGTTATAAAATAAGAGTGACCTTTGCAACTCCATTTAGGTTCAGCTGCTTCTGAATTACAAGGTGTTCCTCCAGGAAAGGCCATTTCCCGTCGTCTGCTCACCCCCAGGAGACCACAGAAGTTCTCTGTAGAACATATTACACTTCTCGTCCACGGCGGGCTGTCAAGCGGAGTTTTATGACGGTCCTCGGTGCTGGGAAGAATTACCGTCAGGAAGGTTCAGCTCGTTACTTCTGGTCTTCATCAGCGATTCTCCGTGGCAGTGGCCTTTCTGCAGCACACGCCGCCTCGGTGGCCGTGTCCCCCGCTCCTCTCCTCTTCCCAGGGAAGCAGAGTTGAGCCTGGCAGCAGAGGGTGCCCGAGGCATCAGCCAGCAGGAACCTGTGGGACTGGGCGACTGTAGAATGAATTCAAAGAAATGGTCTCTCTTTTGTATGTAAGATTTGCTGTGTGAGTTTTATGTATAACCAAATATTGACTTTTACAAAGTTGTTAATTACTGGGAGAGAAGTATAAAGTACAGCCATGTAGTCTATGTTAATGAGTGTGCCCGTGTGTGTGTGTGTGTGTGTGTGTGTGTGTGTGTGTGTACTTGTCTACAAATTAGATTCCAACACTTGGCCATAAAAACACGGATTGGGAAAGACACAATGCCCAGAGTGATCTCCACTCAGGATTCTGACTCTCCCTACAAACTAATGGCACAGCTGTGTCACTGAAGGGAACGGACAGGTAGTCACGGCTCCTGTGACAGGTGAACGAGGGGCTGTTGTGAATTGCCTGGTGCTAGGCCAGTGGTCTGGTTTCTTTGATGCCATGCAGCCTGTGTGCAGGCAGGAGTTTACTGCCCCTCCCTCCCTCCACCCCTCTCCTCATCATTGTCATGGAGGTGGGTGGAAGGCTTAGAGTGGAATCTATGTCACTGGTTCTTTCCTTAGGTCATTCTGATTATCCATACCATCTTACTATATCGATTTCATTGTATTTAATTCCAATTTTCAACTTCCAGGAGACCTTAAGGGAGTGAATCATAAAATCTTCCAAGATGACCAGTCCGACTATAAAAAGGACCCCTTATTCATGAAGATGTGTAATCGTGGCGTTTATGTCTGAGCCACAGTCCAGTCCCGGTGTCTCTGGGTCCTGTCAGTTCCATGTGCCGTGACACTGCACACAGTGCTTTCCGCTGGGACGGCCTTTGCTCTGCCTTGTCACTTAGTGTGGCCACCGTGTTTGCACACTGAACTGGGATAGTTGCGCACATTATATCGTGTCCTGAACACAACCACCTGTTTTAAAGGAGAAACAGTCAGTGAGGCAGGCCCACGTGGAGAAACATGGAGGGAGAACCACAGCTGCCAACTCTGGGGCGTTTGCGTTGGGAACAGGAAGCGGATTGACAACGTGACAGTCATTTCTCCTTTCAGTCCTGCCGGCTGGTGAGCACTTCATCGCAGGCCACTGCCCAGCCCAAGCCAAGCCCTGCACACTTAAACTCATCCGGCCCAAAGTTAGCTGCCTGGAGCTGCATGGTTTCAACATTCTATCAGACACTTTGCTGCTTCTGCTCCCTAAGAACTGCATTTCAGAAAAACTTTATTTGTATCATTCTTTCCCCATTTCCAATTTCTCTTTTTCTAATTGCTGTCAAATAAAATATTTTGCTTTAGCCATTTCCTCTTTCTTCTCAACCCCTACCCCCCAGTAACCCTCTACTGTATAGGGGAAGTACTAAAACAAGAAAATCAGAATGATTTTGTCTAGAATGATGCAGACTTTAAAAACTGTGTGAGTTTTCCATGTGGGATGGCTTCCATGAGAACCGGGGGGGGGGGGGGGGGGGGTTCCTTTAATGAGAGTCCCAGTCTCTGGATGGCTCCTGAAATTCCGGCGTCGGGGAATGGAGAGGTGCGGTGAGGGATTTCTCAGACAGAAGAGGACAAATTGGCCGCCTCCTTTGCTCCTGCAGCCAGTGGTGCCAGATGGTAGACGGTCTCTCTGCTCCTTTGCACGGCTCGGAGGCTGCCTGCCAGCTCGCTCACACTGACGTCCACTTCAGTCCTAACTCACGTCCACATCCCAGTCGCCAGCAGTCTCTGCAGGGCCCTGTGCTCTGGATTTGAAGCAGCATTCCTCTCCTGCGATCCTTTCTGATTCTCGGTTGGATGGCTTGTAGCTTTCCTTGCCTGCCAGCATCTCTCCTGTGCAGCCCTGACGCCAGTCTGGCCCCCTGCCCAGCCCACAGCAGCTTTTCCGCAGAGCTAACAGGCTCCCCTACTGGAAACGTGGACAAGATTCGAGTCTGAAATAGCCATGACACAGCGACAGCCACAAAGCATCTCCCTTCCCTTCTCCTGACTCAGCTCTTAGAGGAGAAGACAGAGGCCACCCTTTTGGATCCCGTTCCTGCCAACCGCTACTTTTGGGTGGGGTCGTCAGAACCTCTGTCGCTTAGAGTTTGCGAAGCGGCTCTCACAGACCAGGGGCTGCGCTTTGGTTGGTCTCCCGCTCCTGTCTGCCTCCCTCCTCCCACCTGCTTTGATTACAAAAGGGATGAACACAGACACATGAAGAAAAAATATCAGCCGGCCCCATTCAGAGTAGATTGGTGCCAAAGTTTGAAATATTTCCAAATCAGTCCTTTCAGTAAGAAAGAGAGCTTTTCTCACCTTGAGCTGAGCAGGTACTGTCCCCACAGGTTGTCCTCGTCCTGCTAAGACGGAGGGAGCACTCATCTGCGACCAGCACCCACCTACCGCAGACCGCGTGCAGAGTGCAAAAAGTATTCCCAACAACAACACACAAAGGGTTGGGATGATCTACTTTTGACATAAACTGTGGCATCACGTTTGCTCTCTTGCATTCTAACGCGAGAGCTGGGACACTGACCGCCAATTGGAAAGGGAGCACGTCATACATGGGATTGTCAGCCTTCACGTGTTCTGTGGCCCCAAGCACGGTGGTCTAGAATTCAATGGGCATCATCCAGAAAACCACCTGTCCTACGGCACTACTCCCCGCAGCGAAATGTGCCAGGATGTCTCATTTACTCATTAAACAGCCCTATGGTTTGGGCTTCGGGGTGAAGGAGAGTGATTCATCCGACTGGGGTCTTCGGGGCCTGGTGTTCCCTCATTCTCTCTGGGGTCGCAGACCTGCAGAGGCCGTGCTCGCGGTGCCCTGGGCGGGTCTGGGCTGGGTGGAGAGGTGCCTGCCGTGTCCAGCTACACTTGTGACTGGTAGGAACCTGGCGCAGTTGGGGTTAGGAAGCCCGTCCTCAGGGCACCCGAGCCGGGTTCAGCATCTCCATCAGCAACCAGCTGTCGTTCTGATCCCTGTCTACCCGGCGCCTCCATCTCAACTGGGTGAGAAGTCAACTGGGAAAAGAGGTCAGATTTTAAAAATGTGTTTCTGCCAACACGCGGCTTCGGTTCGCTGTGTTCTCTGCATGGGTCAGACTTTGGGTTTTCTTCCATTTGTGGGTCTTGGTTCAGACAGAGAAGGTGCTGTCTGCATGGTGTCCAGGCACAGGCTGCTGGAGTTATTATCTCCTAGGAATCTGAAGTGCCAAGTAGAATTTTGGATAAAGATGCCTCTAGGTTTACTAGACATGGCGTCTATACAAAGTGAATTCAGGGCTTTTCTTCCTGCAAAGTCACTGAGGCCTCCTCCTGAAATCCAAGTTTTGAGGGGGAAACTTCACGTCATGAAACCAGCAAGGTACCATCCTGCTTCTCCCACCCGCTTGTCCCCGTCCTCGGGCAAGTCTCCCCCTTCCACAGGACCTGGGCCTTCTCTATCCAATTAGGGGCTGGGTCCGTGGTTCTAAGGTGCTACCCTTGTCTGACTTACTGGCTGAACCAAAGACCAAGTCACAGGACAGGAGACATGGACGTCGGTCACTTAGCCTTCCCAGGCCCCTGCCCTCGGCCGCAGAGGCGCTCAGCCCCTCCGTCTGTGGAGAAGCTGCCCATCTCACAGACCAGGACACGCAGAGGTTTTGCGTGAGTTGCCCAAGGGCACCCAGCTGTATGAGGTGGAGCTGGATTTAACCCGGTTGTCCCTCAGGTTTCTAAAACTCGATGGCCTAAAACCACACTGCAGTCTCTGTCCCACTCCTCTCCATCCCCGCGCACACCCTGAGGCCTCGCCCGGCCACACGATTCCTTAAGGGCTCCCGCAGCTGCAAACAACTCCTCTGGGAAGACCCAGGCCCCCTGCAGCCGCTGATGCCTCTCCTTCCAGCGGGCACTGCCAGCTCGGCCCTGCGCTGTGACACACACCCTCCCCCGGCCTTTCCTCACGCTGTTCCAGTCGTCTGGGGTGCTTCCAGACCTGCACGTCACACTTGCCCTCCTCTGGTGAGGCTTTTCTTCTTCCCTGGTTTCAGCAGATTCCCCCACCCTTCACTTTCCCACGCTCTGCCGGTGACGCCATTCCCACAGCAAAGGCCCCTGTAGCTGATGCCTTGTCCTCCCGGGGGGCACCTGTTTCCTGGCCCTCTGGAGGTTCCAGGCATGGGGACCCCAGTCTGAAGGCCTGAAGTGCCTGAGCCTTCCTGCCCTCCGATGGTTGAGGCTCTGATGTGTCCCTTCTAGTGGGGACGAGGTTCTGTGGGAGAAGGCCAGTTGCTACATAGCTGCCTTCCTGTCCTGGGCATTCCAACTTCCTGTCTCCTGGCGATGGGGCCCTGAGTGACATTCCATGGGTGCTGCCGGCCAACACGGGTGTTTAACGGAAGCATCCTATTCACTCCAGCTTCTCAATCTAGATAAACGAATCAAAACTCTCCCCAAACCAGGCAAACTGAGTCATCTTACCAAATACTCTTCCTTTTACTGACGTTGACACCATCGTGCATGGCTAAGCCGTGGAGAGACGCGCCCTGTGGGCAGAAGACGGCGTCTCCACTGCCTCCTTGGAGTCACCACCGCAGGGAAAGTGCCCACTGTACAGCAGCCTCTCCTGCTTGGGGTTTGTAGAGTGGCTTTTGTTCTGAAGGTTTACATTTTCGAGTGCTCGCACAGTTCCACTGGGCGCATGAATTTAGAAAAATGCATTTCAAAAATGTTTAATTGTGGTGCTATTGTCACAAACTGTAGTTCCACCCTCCATCTAGGGCTCACCTGTTGAGCCCTAGCAGGTGCAGATGGAGGTGACAAGATGGGGAGAGGGCAGGAGGGCACGTGGGCTCAGAGAGGTCCAAGTGACAGGAAGGACAGTGACACTGTGGACCAGGTTTCACTGGGAGAACAGGGGCAGTCACTGAATTTTACTTAAAAAAAAATACAGCCGTATGAGGAGGGAGAAACTAGATCTGAACATCGCTGAGTCCTTGCATTCTAGACTGCTCCAGAGATCCGAGGGTGGAACAGACATGAATGACCTCAGGATGCAATAGATTTAAACAGCCTTGGACACACAGCCAGTCTGCAAGCCTTATCAAGGCAAGAGACTCGGAGTGGGCTTCTCCCTCATGTCCCCCTCTGGTGAGGCGGGGAGGGCCTGGGGACAGCCACAACCAGCACAGATCGCCGTGTCACCTCAGCTCCGCCGCCTGCTGCTGTCCCCAGTGCTTCCTTTGGTTTGGGAGACTAGACTGTAATGGAAAACACGGCTGGAGTGAGAAAATACAAGCTCTGGTTTTGGACAGAATGCTACAGATTGTGTGTCAACATGATGGCGTGTTTGTGTGTGTTACTCTTAAATGTTATACAGTAAGTGGCTGCTAGCATATTGAGCCCATGTTGTACATAGTGTGCTGGCATATGGGTCTCTCGCACCAGCTTCTATTTGCTTGGAGCATGACGGCAGAAAGCTAACATCTACTCACAGTCTTGTCTTTTCAAGTCGAGGAAACTGAGGCCCAAAGAAGCCCAAAGGCCTCTTAGTGCGGCTAAGGGCAGCCGAGGCCCCGGCTCCCACCTCCCCAGCCAGCCTGGGCCCCCGGTTGGTATTTTAGAAGATGCACCCCCTCCCACTCTCTCCCCCTGCCCCCCCCAATGGGATTAGAGGAGCAAATCTAAATGTTTCTTGGAGCATTTGCCCTGCCTTCTCCCGATGACCTGTGTGTGCACCTGTGCCACATGCCCACAGCCAGCGTCCCTGGAGTAAGAACGACAAACACTTAACGGGAGTTCCCTGTGCCAAGTGCTATTCTAAGCACTTTGCATATATTAACCATTTCATTCTCCCATTATACAAGGTAAACACTTTCATGATCACCCACTTTACAGGCCAGGAAACGAGGCACCGAGAGGAAGGGGTGCAGCCCCACAGTGAGTGAGGGCGCAGGCGGCCTGACTCGGGAGGCCATGCCAACTCCCACCTCCCACGACCATGTTCACCCCCTGACCCAGGATGGGAGTCTTGTGACCTGTCAGCTGCCCGAGATGGAAATGCAAACACACAGGTCACAAAGCCCAGGACACGACGTCTATGCTCAGATCGTCTGCTCATTCTCTGCCAGAACCTGGGTAATCCTGGAGGCACTCCCGTCAGGTCCAGCACATAGTACCTGCTGCATACATGCCCTCTGACACGGCACTTACGTAGAATCACATCTATGCAGAGCACCCAATGCAGGGGTGGGCAAAACTAGGCTTACAGTTGTTCATATGGAAAAAATATATGATACAAAATTAACTCTGTTTCGCATACTACAGCTGTGAACCTACTTTTGCCCACCCCTGTATACTGCTATTGTATGTGTACCAGGATGGCTGAAAGGGGGACTGAATAAATTCTGGGTAATTGAAAAGTGAGGGTGGAAAAGTGAAGGGAGGGACAGAGACAGAGAGAGACAGAAAGAGACAGAGACAGAGATACAGAGAGACAGAAAGAGACAGAGATACAGAGAGAGACAGAGAGATACAGAGAGACAGAGATCAGAGAAGACAGAGATACAGAGAGATAGAGACAGAGAGACAGAGATAGAGAGAAAGAGAGATACACAGAGAGACAGAGATATGGAGAGAGAGACACAGAGAGACATAGATACAGAGAGAGACAGGGAGAGACAGAGATACAGAGAGACAGAGCGAGATACAGAGAGAGACAGAGAGATATACAGAGAGAGACAGAGAGACAGATAGACAGAGGTTGCATATGGCCCCAGGGAACTCATGGTGGTTGGTGGGAGTGACTACCAGATAGTCTGATGGGAAGAACATTCCTTGCAGCTTCCTGAGAGTCTAAAAGCTCCGAGGATGGAAGCCGGCCTTAATGCTTCTCAAGGCATCACCACTGCCTGCTTTGCTCACGTTTCCTCAGGAAGGGGCCGGGGCCTGGGTGTGGGTTCTCCACAGGGTCTGTGGGAGCAGAGCTCTAACTCCTGAGAAGGCCCTGCCCCCTGCAGGGCGAGCACTGGGCAGGCGCCCAGCAAAGTGCCTCTCAGGCCCGCAGCTGTCCCAGCAGCAGCTGCCCAGCTATGCTGCATCTGCAGCCGGCCGCCCTGTCCCTGTGGCCGGAGCTTGTGCCGCCTCGTGGCCTAGCCCAGACATGGCCTCTGCATCGTGGCTGGCGGCCCTCCCACACAATCCTGCTCCGGCCTTCACGAGTCACAGACCTCACTCCCTCTCACCCAGGACACCCCCTGCACCCCATCATTCTCTTGTCTCCTGCTTCCCAGGGAACCAGAGCTCACGTGGGAAGACAAGAGTTTGGAATGTGAGGCCTAGGAGAAGCAGAGACAAGGTTCCAGTTCGCCCTCTTGGACCCAGTGTGCACAGCCCACCATGCATCACCCACGTAGATCAAGCATGTCAAACTTGCGGCCTGCAGGCCACATGCCTTGTTTATTTGGCCCGTGTAAGCCTTTGAGTTTGACATGCTTGATGTAGATGGAGCAGCTGTAGGGCTGCTCAGACAGTCAGCACCACGGGGAGCTCTTTGCTCCATCCTGAGAATTGGGGTCTCTTTACAGGCAGCTGGCCTCCCTGTGGGACTCCTGGAGCCTTGTGGGGAGCAGAGGCCAGAGACCAGATGCAAATAGCAACATGCCCCCACAGCCCAGGACAGCACAGAGGGTGAGGTCACTGCTGGGCCAAGGAGCTGAAGTTTGCAAGGGACAAGGCCCTTCCAAGATGTTGCAAATGGCAAGCTTGGACCCCTCCCTTCCCTGCGTTTTTCCCCCCATCTCTCTTTGGCACCCTGCAGCTGCCAGGCGCCCCTCCCGCTCTCTTGGCCAGTCTTCTTCGCTGTCTCTGGCTCCTTTACATGCTGGCATTCTCCCATTGGCCGTCCCTCTCCTTCCAGTGTAAGAACGTGTCCCAGAGGAAGAGGGGACCTGGCCGCCCAACAAAGCCTGCCAAAGAAGGGCAGGCTCTGTGCTGACGGAGGTGGTCTCCCAGTGTGGGGGCCATTGGTGAGCTCCCAGCCACTCCGGGCTCCGAGGGGGGTCAGCCCAGTGAGGGTCCCCCTGACAGAGAGTTCTGAATGTGCCCCAAGTCCACCCCACCCTGAGCTCGGGTGTTCCATCTGCGGGACTCAGCTGTGGGAGTGGGGAGCCCACTTTCCGATCATGTGGCCAAGCTCTGGGACCGCTCAGTCAGTCAGCGCCTCTTGCTCCCTGTCTTGAACGAGCAACACGCACCCTTGAGTCACTGTCACGGTGCCCAGTCACACGGCACTGCGTCTCCTGAACAGGCCTGAGCAGGTGCTGGAGTCGGGGCAGAGGCAGGCTGGCGTCTGAGGGCTCCCTATGGTTCTCCCGGCCCACACTCGCCAGCTGGACTCTGGGCAGAGGACTTAGCTTTCCCGCACCTCAGTGTCCTCATCTGGGTGACGGGAGCGTGAACGTGCCCCTCCCAGGTGTTTATCAGGCTTGAAAGTGTTGTTGTATGTAAAGCACCTAGAACAACACGGGGCCCAGCGAGCCGGAGAATATCAGCTCCTAATAAAATCTCCTCATAGTCACCCCCGTCACCAGCATGAACCGTGGCTGCAGAGTGACGACACAAGTGGGAAAGCCTGCTTTATAGACTCGGCTTAAGAAATACTAACTAGAAAAAAAAAAAAAAAGAAATACTAACTACATTTGAAAATGCCAACCAGTATTGAGAACACACAGACTTAAATACAGATTTAGCTCTTACCAAGACGGCACCAAACTTGTTTCAGTAGGAAGTCAGATAGTAGAGGCTACTCTATGAATGTGTATTGTGCATTGTACATCGTGGTGTAAGTGTTTACTTATAGGTGCATCTTGTATATACATTGTGTAAACGTATATTGTATAAATATTTACTGTATCGCACTTTATATGTATTGTATAAATGTATTGTTAAGCATCTACAAAGCCTGCAAAACCCTCACGAAGGAGGGATTTTAGAAGATATTTCCGTGCGTAATGACAGTGAAGTAGCACTGTCACTGTCGTTCCTGCCACCAGTGCTTCTGAGGGGACCCGGTGAAGGACTGGCTGAGCAGGGGATGTCGCTCTGGCATTGGCTGCTGTTCCAGGGTGCCCTTGGCACAGGGCGGGCAGTGTGAGGCCCAGTGTGTGCGGCTTCCACATCAAATCACTTTTCATTGAAGCTTATTGGACCCTCTACTGTTAATCTGTTACAGCAATATCAATGACCAGTCCTGCTTTACAGCGGTTAGGGCGCTGCGTCTACTGAGCGAGTAGATTAGCGGGAGTGTGAGATTAGAAAGGCAGTCTGTCAAGTGACCAGAGGTAACCGGGTACCCTGGTGTTTGGAAGAAGGAAGCCGGATTTTTTGTAACCATCCTGTGAGTGCCTGTAGCCAGCTGTCACGCATGGAGCAAGAGCCGGTCCTCCATCTAACTCTGCAGCTAATTCTGGGGGTGGACTCCATGGAATGGGGCCAATGCAGGAGTTCTGATCCAATTTACTATGAAATGCTGAAAATTAAAAATAAATTGTCTCCTTTACGTTAGTTATATAATCCCGTGGTTTCTGCCCCTCCTAGAAGAAACAGGTGATGCTTCATGATGTCTCCCCCTTTGTAGTGTTAGCTTGACTTTTCCTCACTTTCTGTTTACTCCCATCACATGTATGTTATTTTCCCCAATGACCCGTGGCAAGGGAACATAGAGCTATGTCTTTCTGGGTGAATTTAATGCTGTTATGAATTAAACTCTTCTCATGCCGAGAGCTGGGAAATGAAGGATAAAGGTGTAAATTGTGTGGTTTTCTTCTTCTTTTATTTTAAAATGACACTTCCAGGAAATAGGCATTTGTAATCGGACTTGGTCTTATTATTACTCCCAAGTATCTCGTGAAGCTAGAGGAATTCTGTGCCAGAGGAGACAGCACTGCCGGTGAAGAAAGTGTCTGAGGGGCTCTGCCCAGCTGCCTGCTGGTGCATTGGGCGAGTGGTGTAGGCCCTGCCCAGTTAGGTCTGTACTGCGGTTTAAAAAAATCAATAAAGCCTTGGTCTCAGCATTCTGCCTATGAGACCCGAAGTCATATCTCGTGAAATCATAGGAGCAGAACTAGCCTCATTCTGAGAACCAGAATCCTGGAGAAACCAAGCCCTGTGATCTTCATCTTTATCAAGAATATCATTCTTTAGAAATCACTCTTCCAAAATCGAGGCGGAAACAAGTTGGTTGGAAAAGGACACCAGTGTTACCTGGGAGGAGGGGCTGCTTCTCTCTTTCCAGAAAGTCGCTGATTGGACGACGAGTGCAGTGGCACCGACTGCTTTACCTGAGGGGCGTTGGGAGTGAGGCTTAGTCAGGATTGTCTTGATGATGAGCAAGCGCCCAGCCCGCTCTGCTGGTCCTGCCATGGTCCTGCTCCCCAGGCCGAGGCCGAGAGCCCTGATGAGGTTCCAAAGGGCAGGTTACCTGTCAGTGCAGTCGCCTGAGCCACCTGCCTGAGAACCACGGTGCAGGGCCCTGGCCCCCCCTCTAGCACCGCCTGCATTTCGTGCATGACCCTAGGCACTGTCACGTTTGAAATGTTTTTTTTTTTTTCGTTCAATATTACTTAAGTCGGTAACATTACTTAATTTCATTACTTCCCTACAGAGGTAACCAGAAGGGCTGGTTCTGAAGCTTCATTCACACAAGACCGAGCCTTTGGGTAAAGCATTGTACAGAGCCACATTTGCTTCTGTACACGTGTGACCTACACGAGTGTCAGAACCAGACGCTGGGCCTGTTGTTCCCTGGGTAGGGCAGAACCCGGGACTTGGGGCAAAGGACATTAACTATTGGTGTCGGTACCCAAGTTCCTGAAATTACGTCTCTCCATTGTCGGCTGTCTGCCTCCCCCCGGGTGGCCTTGGGGAGTGTCCTCCACGGTCAGTGGCGGGGGGACCTGCCTTCAGGGAGTGTGAGCGGTGGTTCTGGGAGCCCAGCCAGGACTGGGTGTCCGACATGCTGTCCCCGAGCAGGTGCTAACAGTGCAGCTAGGCAGGATGGCGAAGGGTCCTGCACTGGGCACGGGAGCTCAGGGCCACGGTGCCAGCAGGACCAGCAGGACCAGCAGGACCAGCAGGACCAGCAGGACCAGGCGCCCACTGCATAGAACGTGTTGGGCCAAGCAGGAGAGCAGCCTTTACAGGGACTCTTGGAATTGCTTTGTAAAGATCAGTCCCTGCATCCAGACTGTGTATAAGACAGGATTCGAATTTAATGAAGCCGCTGGTGGCGCCTGGTCCTGGGTCCCCTGACCCACTGGGCCCCACCCAGCCCGGGGAGGGGTCGAGGGCACGGTAACGAGCCTCAGGACGGCAGTGCCCGGGCGTGATGGATGGCCCTCAGCCCTCTCGCTGCTCCGAGCCCTCCATCATCCCGCCGGGGTGGTTAGCAGACTGTCAGAGAAAAATAATTCAGCAGCCGTGGCTGTAACTGATGTGCTGCTTCCTGGGGTCAAATGACTGTTACGAAGCAGCGGTGCTGCCCGGCCCCTCCACCGTGCGAGCTCGGGGGTGACGACACGAGAGGAACGCGTCTCGGCTGCAGCTCCCTGACACCCCTCATCGCTTGTTTGGGGTGGGTGGGTGGAGAGTGGGTCCAAGGGGGAACGAACGTTTCTTACTGAACAGGAAATGCGGGGCCGTGAGGGCCCCTGGTGGGGTGGCCACGCGGGGAACGACAGGCCGGAAGACGAGGGGACACACCACTGCGCGCCCTGCAGGGGGGCTTTCCGGGGAAGGAGGTGGGGGGACAGGTGATGTGGAGGCCGTGGGCCCCCTGGGCTCATCCAGCTTGCGGGGGGCACAGTGGCTTCCTTGGGTGTGGTGGCAAACTTAAGCTCCAGTTAACGGAGAAACAGGACCAGAAGGAAAAAGAGAGAAAACAGTGTAAAATGGAGGTGCCAGGAAGGAGAAACGAGGCTGAATTCTTCTGGCAGGAGGTGCTCAGGGACCTTCGATCCCCAGCTTCTTGCAAATACCCCATTTAAAAAAAAATATTTTATTGATTTTTTACAGAGAGGAAGGGAGAGGGATAGAGAGTTAGAAACATCGATGAGAGAGAAACATCGATCAGCTGCCTCCTGCACACCCCCTACTGGGGATGTGCCCGCAACCAAGGTACATGCCCTTGACCGGAATAGAACCTGGGACCCTTCAGTCCGTAGGCCGACGCTCTATCCATTGAGCCAAACAGGTAAGGGTGCAAATACCCCATTTCTATGTGGATTGTGTGTTATTTGAGGGTGGGCTGAAAGGCAAGACAGATGGAGATGATGGTCTAAATCCCTTCAACCTGCTCTCGAGAAGGTTCAATAAATATGTGAAAATGACTGACGGCGTTGGGGGCAGAGATAGCAGGAGAAACAGCCGTCCCTCGATTGGGCTCTTGTTGGACTGTCTCCCTCACTCAATGAGCTGTGAGCAGAGGACCCCCGTCCCATCAGTACTTACTGAGCACTGTGACTCAGCTCGAGGCATCTGTCCTGTGCGTCAGGTTTGTTCGCTGTGGTGTGTCCTTCCTGCTCCCTGAGTTCTTGGCGGCACCCTGCCTCCTTCCACTGACACGAGGCTTCCCAACGTGACTACACGTTCTGTCCCAGGAGCTGGGAGGTAGGTGATCGGGACAGTCATGGCAGCAACACCTTACAGTTACTGGGGACTTACCTGCACGGCGTTAAGTGCATTTGAACTATGTTCCTCCCCACAATTGACACCAATGTGAATAAAGATACTTTCCTGCCTCTACTACATTAGTGATGCCTACCGGCAATTCCGAAAATGCTAAGACAAAAGGTAATTTACATATATAAGCAGCTACAAGACTTGGAAGGACAAGGGTAAGACTCGTTCCTGACACATGGACGGCGCTATGAAAGTGTTTTTCGCACGAGCAAAGGTGAGCCAGCGTGAGAAAGCAGACCTGTCACTGGTGTGAAAGGGCCGGAGGGAGGTTGCTGACACCAGGTCCCAGCCTGCCCTTGTTCAGAGCCCTCTGCTCCCAGGTGAGGGTTGGACCCTCTGACTTCCCCTCGGTGTGGCTGCACCTGGCGTCCCGCCTGCCACTCAGGCCCCTGCCTCTGGGTGGAATCACTGGGTGGATGATTCCTATTCGTTTCCCTTCCCCCCGCCTCCCCAGCGAGACACTCCACCCAAACTGCTACCTAACATGCATTTCACCTCCTCCAGTCCTCCTGCTGCGGAACGCTCAGCAACCAAGTCACTGAAGGGCAGAGCCGCCGCTGCCAGCTGTCCTTCCCTGTCAGCCCATCTGGGGACGGGCCCTGCCCTCGCCCCGCCCTGTTTCCTGCCATTGGTGTCACCACAGACAACACCTGACTTCACTCTTGCCCCGCCCCTCTGCTAAGTCCGAACGTTGACGTTCTTTCTTTATGTGCACATGATTCTCTCCCCTGAAGCCTGACAAATGCTCTAATGGTGAGGCTGGGCCGGGGCTGAGCTGGCTGTTCTGGGAGAGGTGCGTGTGGGCGCTCTCTACTTACAGCGACTGGAGCAGGGGGCTGCCTGCTGCCCGTCCCAGCTCATGGTCTCCTAGCATCCGGGAGATGCCACCTGCCGGGAGCTACCTGAGAATTCTCACCTGGGGCAGGAGGTGACTTTTGCTCCTGCTGGGCACGTGGCCGGGCAGCCGGATGTCGAAGAGGGCCTGGAGGGCCGCCTGCGCCGCCTGGCCCTTGGCCAGCTTCTTGCTGCGTCCCGAGCCTTCGAACATCCTGCCGTCCACGCTCACGGCCATGACGAAGCTGCGCGGCCGCTGCCTGTCGGCAGGCTCCGAGAGGCACACGTAGCGCAGGCCGGCGCGCAGCTGGTTCAACACCACCACCGGGTTCCTCTCGCCCGGGGCCACCAGGTCCAGCGTGCTGCGCAGCAGCCGTCCCCGCCGGCAGACGGGGGACAGCAGCTCGGGCTCGGCGGGGCGGTGGCCTGGGAAGGCTGCGCTGGGTGCCGACGGCTCGAACTGTTTGAACAGCGTGTCGGGGAAGTCGGCCTGGTCGGAGGTGAAGTCCGTGCAGGGGCTGGGACTGCTGCCCATGGCCAGGTGGGCCTGGCAGGCGTTGGGGAACTGCACGAAGGAGCGCAGGGCCAGCTCGGCTGCCCGCATCTTGGCCTTCTTCTTGGTGGGCCCCGTGCCCTCGAACGTGAGCCCATTCACTTCCACCGCCACAGCGAAGACGGGCGCGTGCACCGGGCCGGTCTGGGACACCATCCGGTACTGCAGGCCGGGCCGCAGCTCGTGCAGCTGCACCAGCGCGTTCTTGGGCGTCATTGACCACGAGAGCGTCTTCCAGATCAGCTGCAGTTTGCAGAAGTGGCCACTGTTGCCCTCCTCCAGAGGCCTTTTCCTCTTCACGCCAGGCGCACCGCCTCGGGCTCTGTCGCCCGCGGGCAGTGGCCGTGCCTCCAGGTTGCTCACATTTCGGTTCTCCTTCACGTCTGCGCTGCTGGTACCTGGAGGTGAGAATAGACAGCGGTGACCAGGGGTCTCAGCGCGCGGAGACAGACACCTGTGCGGACAGCGCTGTGCACAGGAGCCCAGCCACTTCCTTTCTAGGCTGACAGGAGTTACTAAGCTTCCCTGAACGTGGGGCCGACTGCTCAGGACGAAGGAGGACACCCAGCCCTGAGCGGTTCCTGCATTTCTGAGAATGTGGCGTGTGGATGTGGTGAGCCTGACCTGCTCACAGGGGCTCCCACCTGCTCTGAGTGTGGCTGAGATGTTGAGGGGTTGAGGCCAGCCGAGCACAGGCCCTCTGCCCCCCTCTCCCGAGGCCTCCCCCAAACCGAATCACAGGTGGCCCTTTCTTTCTAGCAGCTGCAGGCAGCGCTGAGAGCCACAGGGGCCTGCCCTGTGTGCAGACTGGTAACTGAATTGTGGCGCGATCATAGGATGGAACACTCAATAGCACTCACGGTTGATGAGCCAGGTTTACCTGCTTCATCGTAGAGGAAGCTCAGAAGCATAATGTTGCATGATAAAAGCAACTTGCAAAGTAATACATAGAGTGCAATGCCATTAATATAAATTATAACAACACAGGCGCTGCGTGTAGTCTGTGGGATCAGACACAGTGGTGAAGCTTAGATGCTAACCTCCTGGGAGGCAAGGAGGGAACGAAATGGGGGCCCAGGTGGAGGCTTCATTTGTATCTGTGATGTTTTAATCGTTTGCAAAAAAATTGATATGCGTTAAATTTAGCAAAGTCATCACTTGCAACCTATACTTGGTGGACGTGTGCAGTGATTTAGCTTTTCTGGACAGGCTCTCGGCGCTCTTGGACCACTCTTCACCAATGAAACTGTTCCATTTAGAAAACCTCAGCTTGGCTCATCACAGAACCGCAGGACCAGAGTCCCTGGTGAAGAGGCTTTTGGAATGCTGACCCAGTGTCCTATGAAACGCTCCAGGATGACGGTCCCACTGTGCAGTTCCCTGTCACCGAGCCCACGAGCACCTTTCTTATTCCTCACATCTCTGCGGCGGTGGGTGGCACAACACCATTTTCTGGGAGTGGAAACGGAGGCTCAGAGAGGCGGACCAGCTGGATAACTGGCCGAGATGCGATTTCACCCTGGGAATGTCTTGCTGCTCTGAAGGTGAATGTATGGGCACAGACAGTGCCACATTCCTTGGCCATTTCACAGGGACGCTCGCCTCTGGGAGGGAATGAAGTGCTGGGAGTACACAGCCCACCATTCTAGTGGGTGGATGTGTGAGGCAAGGAGGCAGGGCTGGAACCCCACACAGAGCTGGAACCCCACGCAGAGCCGGGACCCCACGCAGCCACACCCTTGAGCCCTTCTATTTCTCCTTGGGAACCAGGATCTCAGGGGCTCCGGGTGGCTGGGCAGCAGGTTGGCAATGAGTTTTCTCTTGTGAAGCAAGTGGGAACTGGGGGTGATTTTTACAGCCAGCCCGCAGCTTATAAATGGACGCTGAGCACTTTCCCCTCAGCCTGGCCGGAGCTGGAGAGACCCTCATCCTCATGGCTCTGCAGTGGAGAATAATAATGAGAAAGTACCAACGGGTGCCTTGGCGCGGTGCCTCACGCTGGGTCCCGGCTGTGCAGAACCGTCCGCTGCGCATGGGCTCCGTTCTCTTGCGAGGCGGCTCGGTTATATGTCCCCTGGTGGTTTGTGTCTGTAGAATGTTAGGTCTGTAACGGTAATTCTGTTCAAAGGAATGAACCTGAGCCTTCTATAAGTTAGAGGTGGATGGCATCGCTCACAGACTATTTTGTAGGAATAATTACGGGCAGGTATCGAGCACCGACTCAACCCCTCTCTGCGTCATTACGCGCCTGGGTCCCGCAGCCAGGAGCTCCGCCATATGGGGTATCTCAGGCCCAGGGCAGTGGGTCGGATTAACCACACAGCTTCCCAGATTAAACATAACGATGGGAAAAAAATAACCCGGCCAAAAAGCTCACAGCAGATTGCCTGAAACTTGCTGGTTGCTCTAATTTCTTATTGATTTCTCACGATGTGGGGATGGAGGGAGCCGCGCGTGTGATTAAGGTTGCCGGCGTATCAGATGACCTCGGCTGCCTTTTCAAGTAGAAAGGTTTATCTTGGAGCAACAGCCCTCACGGTGGGGAACTTCCCCTCCCCTCCCGGGATTGCTTCTGGGCTCTTCTCTCCCACACACTCAGTATCCGATGACGATGGCCATTATTAGTTTTCAACGGCCTAGACATGATGATCAGACGATGGCACGAAGCGTCCTTCCAAAATGATCACTATCTAATAACTGATAACAATGCAGAGCTCTGGCCTTCTCCTGGATACACGAGCTACAATCTCTGGGGCGATGTTACCTACTGGGTTTTGCAAGTGAGCAGATTGGGGGCCCAGCTCCCTCCAGCACAGCCCACATGCTGGTTTCCGCTGGGATGCTAACCAGGCAGCGGGGGGAGGGCCGTGGCCACTCCACTGGCTCTGGGGAAAGCCCTCTCCTTCCTTCCTGTAGGTGTGACCTTGGACAAGTCTCTCAAAGTACCCACACTCCATTTTCTTAAGATGGAAAATGTGGGTTTTAATAATGCTTGACTTATAGGATTATTATGAAGTTGAACTAAAGGAACATGTATAATAGGCTCAGGGAAAGCCCTGATGCATCAGAAAAGAGTGTTGTTCCCCCTTATTGGTGGGGGGTACATTACAATACCCTCAGTGGCTGCCTGAAAGCTCAGATAGTACAAACCCTATATATACCATTTTCTTTCCTATACATACCTACCTATGACAAAGTTTAGTTTACAAATGAGGCCCAGAAGAGATTAACAATAACAAATAATAACAGAACAATTATAACAAATATACTGTAATGAACATCAGGTGGATATATCTCTCTCTTTCTCTCTGATAGTCTATCTGATAAGTGACTAATGGGCATTTTGGGGAGAAGGGGTGGAATTTTATATATCATTAGAGGCCCGGTGCACAAAATTTGTGCACAGGTAGGGTCCCTCCCTAGGCCTGGCTGGCAATCAGGGCCAATTGGGGCCTTTTGGCTGCTGGCCAGGTCCTTCCTTTGTTCTGCGCCGAGCCCTGCTGGTCAGCGCAGGTCATAGTGAGTGATCGAACTCCCGGTCTCCAGGTTGAACTCCTGAGGGGACAATTTACATATTAGGCTTTTCTATATATAGATGGCTGTGGTTAAACATTTATTTTCCAGGTGAAATACATCTTTCAGAATTAAGTTCAATGACTGGGCTGCATTTTCTGGGGCAAGGTCCCGGCTGCCATCTCCCTGTGTTATCACCCGCTTGGAGTGCAGGTGCCCGTGTGAGGTGCCAGCATCTGCCTCCTCTGCATTCTTGTCCCCAGGCCAGTGTCTGACTGGTCAATATGCAGCTGGAGTTTGCAGTAGTTGAGTTGTTGGGAGCTTTTCCTCACGCTGCCTCTCTAATAATGACACTACTGTGTTTGCAGGTGGGAGGGCAGTGTCCGACCCACCCACCCTACCCAGACCGGGCCAGTGACAGGAGCAATGGGGTCCTGCTCTCCGTTTGTGCAGGAAGAAGGTCTTTGTGCCTCAGGGGTAAGAACGTGGGGAGGCTGTGGCGGCCAGCCCGGCGGGCCTGGTGACTTGCAATACAGAATGTGAGGTCCTGCCTGTGCGGTCACACTGGCCAGTCACTGATGCTCTCGGATCAGGCTCTGCAGCAGGACAGGACGGCCGCCTTCCAAGACCTGCCCTGCTGCTGGCATCTTGGGGTGCGTGGCTGCCCTCCTTCAGACCCATGCAAAGGGCGTGGACTGTGCAGGCCTGTGGCCCTGCCAGGATCCACGTCTCAGCCCTCCTCATGTGACACCTTCGGTCATTGTCAGGGTCAGAGGTGATGGGGTAGGGCCAGCGACCACACCCCTCAGTGTTCGAAGAAGAAAGCTTTCAGGGTTCCCAGCGTAGGCGCGGTCTGAAACGTGGCATTATCTGGTTGACTGTGAGCCAGAACCCAGCCTGCTAATGGCGGGCTGCCAGGTGGGCTCACCGGCACCGGCCCCTCTCAGGCCGAGTCTCTGTCTGGCTATGGGTCCCTGACCCCTGCTCAGCCCTGGACATTGGAGCTCAGCCCTAGGGAAGGAGCAGAGGTGAGCGCCGGGGCCACAGGAGCGAGATGGTCCTCAATGGTGGAACTTCATCTTAAACCAACCCAGACATACCCGTTTTTGTTTGTAGATATAAACAAGAGATTTCAAAGCAAGGACACACTTGCCTTTACCACTACCTTTCCTCCCTGTATATTGTGTGTACACACATGCATACACAGTGAACATTCATTACACACACCGCACTACACACACCACACACACACATTACATAGACATCACACACATCACACACTTTACACATATACCACATACAACATACATATAGACACACATTTACACACACCACACACACTTTGCACCCATATTACACACAACACACATACAGACACACATGATATACATATCGCACACACAGCACATGCTTTGTACATACATCACACATGTGAACACTCACCATACGCATCACATTTATCATATACCATGCACACATTACACACACAAAACACAGAACACACACCACACACACATACACATACACCATGCACACCACACATACTTTACACACACACACACACCCTTTAGGGGAGGTGCACTCTTTCTCTTTCACCTCCCAGTGGCATTTGGGCAGTAAGTTGAGGGACTGCATGGGTAATAGTAGTGAGGAATGTTGAGTAAGACAAACACATTCATTTGGAGGTGTATCTTTGAACAGTGTATGAAAATAGGGTTTCCTAAGTATATTAACAGCACAACAAAGGGAATGGCTAATCCACTGATAGAAAATAAGACTTTCCAAGCATTTCAAAGGCATTTTAACATGTAATAAATAAAAGTCACTCTTGTCTGTAAGCTTTTACCGACTAGTCAGTGAGCTGAATTAGAAAAATAGCCTTAATTACTGGTACTAACCAACCTGGAGAGAGCATTTATATGTTCTAGGTCCTTGTCTAAAACGTCTTCATGTGCTATCTTATTTGATTCTGACCTCAATTCCATGTCCTTGTCCCTGTCTTGGGAACAAGTTTCTGAGAGTCTGAGCAGCGATATTCATAGCAGGGCTAGTGACATAGAGATGGCACCAGAGGTGTGCCCACTGGATCCTACTTTCAGAACTGTTCTGGCACCACAATCATTAGCCTGGGAGCCATTGGAAGGGGAGAGCTACTTCCACGTGGAGAGGCTAACAGCCAGGGTTTCCGCAGCTCGGTGGGAAAGACACAGAAACAGTAAGATTGTATTCCTCATGCTATCAATACGTTGACTACACTCTAGGAGTTTTCCAATCATGAGAGACAGAAACAATCGTTTGTCCACGTTCCACTGTGACCTAGGTGTTCGCTGAGGAAGGGGCCCTGAACGAATAGCCAGGAGACCTGTGTTGTGTTTCCCACGTGACTTTCTCCACATCCTCCACACCTTTCCTTCCTTATCTAGAAAACAAAGGACTGAAACTAGAGCATCTCTAAGGTTTGCTCTGGTTTGACATCCAGTGTTTCTTCGACTTTGCTTCAGTGGAATAATGCAGGGCAATCACCTCAGTTTTCAGTCTTGTTGATAATTATGTTTATGGGAAGGGGCTATTCATGCAGATGTGTGGTGTTTTTTAAGAGCTGATGGCAAATGGACAATATTCCTGTGCAACTCCCACCCCCCACTGTTGCTGCTTGGTCAGGTCAACGATCCTAGTGACCGCCAGTAATTCCCATTCCAGGACAGCGAACACGTTCCCACCTCTTTCTGGCTGAGAAGGTGACCCATCTGTTAGGTAATGTTGAAATGTAAGAGGTGTTCATATGGCTTGGAACGTTCACCCCCTTGTTTAAATGCCTGACAATATGCTACACACCAGAGGTGAGTATAATGCATGCTAGACACTCCCAGACCCTCCTACCCCAGTCCCTCGGCTCTGCCTCCTCATTATAGTCTGTGCAGGGACACTGCTGAGGTCCCCTCCCCCAAGCCAGCGTTTCGGTCCCTGCACCACACTGCTGGTGTCTCTCCAGTTTCACGTGCCAGAAATGTTTCAACAAGCAGGCACCTGGCCAGCTCTTCCCATGTTAAAAAATTGTATGAACTGTGTTCAAAGAGACTATGTTCTTTTTTCTTTCTTCTTCTTCTTCTTCTTCTTTTTTTTTTTTTGAAGGGAAAACACAGGAAAGAGAGGAAGGATGGCCTAAGATAACTTAAAAAAAAGTATACACACACACAAAATCCCTGGAGTTCTCAATCACACAACTAATATTTCCCTACCCCCCAGGTGAGGGGAGGAATCCAGGTGGGGACGGGACTCCAGGTGGAGACAGGAGGAAAACCTTCTGTTCTGGGAAACCCAGATATTATTCCTCCTCCCCACTCCCACATCACCCCAAGGATCCCAGTCTTTGGGGATATCAGGCTGGGACCCCATTCTTCAGGGAAGGGTTTGCTTACTTAGATTATCCTCATCCTCCGTGTTAGTGGCCCCGGGGCTCAAGTGCTTGAAGGGAGTGATGAAGGCTGACAACATGCTCACTTTGTCTGGAAAGAAAAGAAGAACGGAAATGCTCTTTTGACATCGAGTTTCAGAAAAACTCAGTGCTTTCATATGCTCTTATTACTGAGGGTTTGGACAAGGGAGGTTGAAAGGTCGTTTTGGTTTCAGCCACTTCATTCTGGTTCAGTCTTTTATTGGATTTCTGACAGCATTTTATCAAATTCCCCTCTCCATTCAATTTTAAACGTTATGATTTCTATCTTTTTTCTTTTCTTATTTTTGGCATCTCCCCTCCTTTTGTTCCACGTCCCTCAAAACTCGAAGTAATCGTCTCCAGGGCAACAGCCTTGCATGAGCTTAGAGGATGCTGGGTGGGGCAGGGCCTGCTAGACTGAGGTCATTCCACAGAGAGCGGCTAAAGCAAGTAAAGAAATTCCACAATGAAATGAGCATCTGTGCAAAAGAAGCCAACACTATTTCCCACCATTAGTGAACTTGCTTTGTGGGCTTGGAATGCATGAAAATAATGGACTTAAAACTGTAAAATATACTTAGTGTGCATTTGAGAAGTAGAATTACAGGGAGGAAGCGGAAGGGGGAGGAGAGATGGCAGGTGGAGGAGGAAGCAGTGTGGGGCTCCCGCCCGGAGGAGGGCTTCCTGGGAGTGGGACGTGTCACTGCAGCAGTGGAAGGAATCCCAGGGGATGCCCCTGCCTGCAGCCCCGGTGGTGGGTGAGCTGAGCAAGACTGGTCAGCATCCTGGGCACCGGACACCCCTGAGTACGGCCGGTGGGAAGATGGACCCAAGTAGGAAATGCCACTCGTGACCAATGAGAGATGTTCTTTCCACGGCCTCAGCAATTTCTCTCTTCTACGGAGAGATGGAGGAATTGCAGGTTGCATGTACAATTGGGAGACACAAAGAAATGACTAATAAAGGGAGCCAAAAAGAAGGCTCCTGATTTTAGAGGTTCCACCGACTAGATTTAACCACAGAAGTTAGGAGCACTTGTCCATACGCAGAACCGACTGCCTTGTAGAAGAGTCCTCCGCTGTTCTCAGATTCCTGCCTCTTGCGTCCTCTTCCCCGCAAGTCTGTATGATTCATTATATTCCATAGGAATCTTGACCGCACTATTAAAAATACGATAGCTGGAAACGCCACCACTGCTTAGCCGTTGCATTACATGGCTGTGAAAGAGTCATTCCTGCTCCCCCTGTGATTAGGTTACTTTGCCATGCGGGACACTTTCGGTCTCCTCTGGTATATGAGGGCAGGGTGGTGAGCAAGGTCACTATTTGCCTCAGGCTGCCTTTGTCTGCCTCTGTGGTCAGAAAGGGCTGTTGACAGCACTCCCATTTCAGCACACGTCTGAATGGGATGTCCCAGGACCCCGGGTGATGGGCGGTTTTTTATGCAGCTGGCCTGAGGCGTCCAGACCCAGCCTGAATCCCGCTCTTTTTCTTTCCATTATGAGCCTGTTTTCTCTTTAGCCAAGCTTCCCAGAGGCCAGGGGAGTTCACATTGAAATTCATTCTGAAGCCTGTTAACAGCTGTTGTTTCCAGTAGGGACGGGTAACAATATAACGTTCACTCAAAGAGAACAATAAATAACTCACATACAAAACGCCTGCTCCTTCTTCATTCCCTGAACAAGAAGAATAAGGCAGGGAGGACTGGCTCTCCCCGAGCCTGCACGGCCCAAGCTAATTTACTACCAGGGAATGAAATCTCTTGCTTGAGTTATAATTTCATTAAGGCAGCCCAATAATATTACACAAAGAGTGTGAAGCTCAAATGATTTAGTCTGGAGCATCTCAAAATGAAATTACAATTTTCTAATAAATCAGGCTACCAGCCCAACACCCACAAAAACACACTAAGCCATTTCGGAGCTCACCTGAGCAAAATGTGAAATGTTTAAAGATTGTTTTAGATCCATCAAAGTTCTGGCTTTTTAGGGTTGCCAGATTTCTCAAATAAAAATGCAAGACAACTAGTTAAAAACGAGTTTTAGATAAACAACACACTTTTAAAAAAACATATACATCTCTCATATTGGGACATATTATTAAAAGTGTATTGTTTATCTGAAATTCAGATTTAAAGTAAAGGACTTGAACAGACATTTCTCCAAAGAAGATATACAAATGACCAATGAGCACATGAAAAGATGCTTAGCATCAATAGTCATTGGGAAAATGCAAATCAAAACTACCATGAGATGCCACCCCATACCCATTAGGATGGCTATTATCAATAAGATAAAACATAGCAAGTGTTGGAGAGGAAGTGAAGTTAAAATCCTTGTGCACTTCTGATGGGAATGTAAAATGGTTCAGCCACTATGTAACCAGCAATCCCACTTCTGAATACCCCAAAGAATTGAAAGCAAAGATTACAAGAGACATCTGTACCCCAATGTTCATAGCAGCAATATTCACCAAAAGGTGGAAGCAGCCCAAGTGTCCATCAGCGGAAGAATGGATAACAAGATGTGGTGCAACTACACGCAATGGGATATTATTCAGCCTTAAAGAGGAAGGAAATTCCGTAGTATGCTACAACATGGATGGGCCGTGGGAACATTGTGCTGTATGAAATAAGCCAGACATAAAAAGGCAAATACTGTATGATCTCACTCATATAAGGTCCCTACCGTAATCAAACTCAGAGAGACAGAAAATAGAATGGTGGATTCTAGGGGTTGGGGGATAGGGAATGGGGAGTTGTTGAGTGGGGACAGAGTTTCAGTTTCAGAAAATGAGAAAGTTCTGTGAATGGACGGTGGTGATGGTGGCATACAATGTGAGCGTACTTAATGCCACCGAACTTATATGCTTAAAAATAGTTAATATGGCAAATTTCATGTTTTGTATATTTTACCACAACTTAATAAATAAAAAAATAATTCAAATTTAACTGGGCGTCCTGTTCTTTATCTGGTGACCCTATCTCACCCTCCCAACTTTCTTCTCTTGTCTCCAGCGCGTGGGCTTTAGATGTCATCGGCCAGATGAAACAAACAGCCCAGACAGAGCAGGGAGCCGGCAGGGCTGCTGACGGCTATTTGCTCCCTCAGTCCACCTGGAACTCCAGCTATTATCTCCTGTCACTGCTGCTTCACGAAAGAAAGGCAGTTGTTCCTAGGAAAGGACAGGCCGCCTCTTTAGAAGGTCATCAGAAAAGAGGGGGAATTGTATTTTTTATTTAGAAAAATTATAACAGAAACTATTTGATGTCAACGCCATTAAAAAAATTTTTTTTATTGATTTCAGTGAGGAAGAGAGAGGGAGAGAGAAATAGAAACATCAATGATGAGAGAGAATCATTGATTGGCTGCCTCCCGCAAGCTCCACTCTGGGGATTGAGCCCGCAACCCAGGCATGTGCCCTGACTGGGAATACAACTGTGACCTCCTGGTTCATAGCTCGACACTCAGCCGCTGAGCCACACCAGCCTGGTCTAACGCCATTTTTGATAGCTGTTTTCTTGATACACGTTTTCCAGTTTGGCTCTGTGTTCAATTGGTCCAAATAGGAGCAGAGCTCCGATATCCAACCAGTTCTAGTCTGTGTTTTGCACAGCCATCTTATGAAACTCTGGTCTCCTACAGGTTTTTGATGAAAAAAATGGATGTACTTTTCCTCAATTCTGGACATTTTGGGTTATGTGGAGAGAAGCTGGTTAACAGAATTCCCCATACATCTGGCGCTCTCCCCACCCTCTCATTGCAGGTTCTGGAAGAAGAAGAAGGAGGTGTTTTCTGGGAAGGCAGCTGGGAGGAGTGGCAGGGCACTCCCTGCTCCTCCACTATCGGTGTCTGTGGCTACAGGCTCAGGCCCAGAGAACCTGACGTCAGCCAGCTGGAAAGTGACCTGAGAGGGATGTTCTCAATCTGAACCGACCCTGGTATATAGCACATTGCCTGGTGCCGTCCTCCTATCAAGAGTCATTTCCACAGCCATAGAGATCAGTGGAACAGAATACAGAATTCAGAAATACAACCATACCTGTATGATCAATTGATTTTCAATTCATTATAGCTCAACATCAGGAACATGCCCAATGCCCACCAACAGAAGAATGGATAAATGAACTCTGTTACCTTTATGCAATGAGAGTCTATCAGCAGTCAAAGCGATTAAAGTCTTAAAATACATGATGATATGGATGGGTCTCTAAAACATTATATTGAACAAAAAACCCTAGAAATTCCAGAACAGGCAAAACTACTCTTGGAGAAAGAAATCAGACAGCTGGTTGCCTCTCCAGGTACAGACTGGCTGCGAGGGGGCACATGGGATCTTCCTGGCATGATGAAAGCATCCTATATTTAGTTTGAGCTGTGTTCCATGTGTGTATGAGTTTGTCACTGAACTGTAATACATGTAGTCTGTACACTTTAACTTATGTAAATTATACTTCAATTACTTAAGGTAATACAACTGGACAAGAAAATAAATGATATGAAGCAGGCATCAAAGTATTTAATTTATAAAAAAGAAAATTGAGAATGCTAAATATTAAAGAGAGGTGTCTATCAAGAAAGCATAAACTTTGTGTTTTGCTTATTTTATAGATTTGAAAGCTCAAATACATGTAAAAAGTTTTGACATTGCAATAAGAAAATTCATCACCTCCAAGATAAGATATCCTCAGATTCCTATCAACACAATTGTATGTATGAAAACAAGGGAGAGAGTGAGAGTGGGAATGAGACCCAGTTAGTGGGGATCAGAAATCCGAACATCAGGCCCAACCACACAGGCCTCAGGGGCCCAGGATGACTCAGTTTACACACAATGATAACTTGAGAAATTGTGAAAAGGTCAAATTTTTGGAGTCTATGTTGTGAAAGCAATGCTTTCACAAACTATTTTGTTTATAAACAATTGATAAAATAATTATTACCAAGGAAGACGAAAATTTGAACAACTCCTCTCGTGTGTGAATACACCACACGTCAGTTATTCAGAAAATCCATTCATGTGAGATAGCATGTTTGTTAGAAATTTTAACAAAAACTGTAATTTAAAAGCATATCTGTGATTACCCATAGGAGTTGAAAACTTATGTCCACACACAAAATCCTGCACACTGATGTTTACAGCAGCTTCATTCACAATTGCCAGAACTCAGAAGCAGCCAAGATGAGTTTCAGTAGGTGAATGGATATATGAACTAAAACAAAACCCAAACTAAAACACACTAATTGCTAAAATGTCCAAGGATTTGGTCTTATACTCTGCCTCCTGAAAAATCACTAAATATTTCTGGAATAGTTTATTTGAAAAAATTATATACATTGAGCATTTTCATTCTGTCCTTATTTCAACAACTGAAAGTAAGGTTTTGTCCCATGTCTGACGTTTGTAGGCCACGCGCATTCCACACCTAGTGCAGTTCAGCTGTCTTGAACAGTTACGTAACTCGAAAAGAAGGAGACAGTTGGAAGCCACAGAACTCCGTTGGTACCTTTGGGCTACAAACCTCGGCCTCTTTTATAAATCCCCCTCATCTGTTTTCTTTTTGCCAAATGCACTCTGACAGATGGTCTTTCTCAAGCTGACCCATTTTCTTTTAAAACTGTATAGTCTAATCAAACCCAGGTAGGTGTGTTACCAAATGCAGCTTCTACCCAAACAGAAATGCAAGTCAGTTTGAATATGAAAATAATTAATGCCCATGCAGGCAGAAGAAAGAACTAATGTTTCTGAGTAAAGGTAAAGAATGTTTCTCACAGATTTTCAGGAACACATGTTTCAAAACACTGTTCTCAAGCTGCCATTCTATGAACAACACAAGGGTTTTTCAGTGGAGAAAAGATGCCGGCTCTGTCCTGAGCTTCATAACGTGAGAGGGTTCGATTTTCACAGGAAGGCAAGGATCTCTCCTGGCAGTTTCCAGATTGATAAAAATCATGAATTTGGTCTTGAAAGGGTCCAAGTAAACAGGCAGCCATCCCACAGTATGTTTCTCACTCATTGTTAAAGGCTGAAGTATGTTCTCCTTGAAAATTCATGTTGAAGCTCTGAGCTCCAGGACCTCAGAATGAAAACTGTATTTGAAGATGGATCTTGAAAGAGGTGGTTAAGTTAAAATGAGGTCATTAAGGTGAACCCTAATATCTTGGGACTAGTATCCTTATAAGAATCAGAGATCTGAATGCAGGCATGCACAGAGAGATGAACATGTGAGGACACAGGGAGAAGAAGGGCTACACGCCAAGGAGAGAGGCCTTAGAAAGAACCAGCCCTGTCCACACCTTGGTCTCAGACTTCCAGCCTCCGGGATGTGAGATAATAAATGTCTGTTGTTTAAGCTGCCCAGCCTGTGGTACTTTTCATGGTAGCCAGAGCAGACTAATATATTTAGTCAACAAATATTTATTGAATGCATATAATTGCACACATAGTTAATAATTCAAAGTCTGAGGCTAAGAAGAACCAATGCAGAGAGTTGGAATCTGGCCATGGGGACCTCAGGTCAGGGAGGCATTTTCAGGAGGAGACTGGTTAGCTGAGACCTAATAGCTAATAATATTGTCTACCATTGATTAAGCAGAAACAGTCTTTGAACCACATGGTCTGGCTCCAGAGCCACGTATACTTCCACCAATAGGACAAATACAGGTCCACCAAGTTAAGGGAGGGAAGTTCACTCCAGGCAGAAGGAATGACATGTTCAAAGGCTCTGAGTAGTTCCCCAGGACTTAGTTAAGCTTCTGAAACTTGACAACACTGTCTGAGTGGCTCCATATTACCCTGGACATGAAACCTTGAGACAGGTAATATAGGACTTGATTCTAAGTGAGGACCCCAGGGTACAAGCACATAAAACTCTGGGTTGTGAGAAATGAGCTGGAGGGAGGGTGGGGGTCAGAGTGGGGAAGAGATTGAGATGGAGAAAAGAGAGGGAGTAAGAGAGAGAATCTCATTCAAGATCAGTCTGAAACCCAGACATGGGATCTCAGAATCACCCCGCACTTGTCCCATGGGATAACCAACACTTGGACATATGCTACTGTTACTGAGGGGACATAATGGCCAGTTAGAACCTCTGGGTGGTCATACTGCAACCTTGGCCAACTAAACAGATTCTTTCCTCCTATTTTCCTCTCCCCTGATGGGCTTAGAATTGGTTGTGACATGGTACATTCCCCCCTGGACTGGACTGAATTTCACAGATTGAAAATGGTTAGAAAGTCATGGGCTCTGCCTGAGATTCACTGAGGGAGAGTAAAGGGAGGGAGGAACAGAGTGTGGTTAAAAGGAGCAAAATGGAAAAGACACACTAATTGTTCCAGATTTCTACTCCAATATGAAACTTCAGGAAGATCCAGCGAGGTCTGCTCTGTGAGGACCCACATGCTGCCTTGCTGCCTGGAGAGAGGTCTTTTTTATTCTGTAAAGATCCAAAGGAAGTCAGGGAACATAGAACTTGTAAATTTCTCTGTAAAGTTCCCCAATTCTGTAGGAAGTAATTCCCACATGAAGGTTGCTTAAGCTCCTGGCAGCTCTGAGATCTACTAATAACCACATGAGAAAATATGACTTCTAATTCACAGGAATTAGAAGCATGACTCTCAATGATTGTTTGGCAAAATTAGGGGTCTCTTATGGAATCCCTACTTTTGTCACAGTTTAATTTTGAAGGCATGTTGTTCTCTTAGATAGCTTCCCCACAAAGTCACAGCATTAAGATACTCCCATACCATCGTGGGGCACATCGCAGGGCAGGTTTTTGACCAAGCTCTCGTAGACCACATTGGCTTGACTGTGTATGCCACAGCCCAGCAACATTTGATTTATTTTTGGAAGATGAGGGGAAAAAACAAGCTCACACTAGATTGTACTGTGTGCTCTTCCTGACGTGAATGGCGGGCAAACACACAGATGGTCTGTCAAGTGATTGACAGAGCAAGGTGACTCTTTGCAAGAAAGTGTATTTAAATACAAATATATCTAAAGGTATGTGTTCAGACTTCACTTAGAGAGACTCATAGCCTTCCAAATTATCTACCAAGGCACTCAGTGGCTTTGCGAAGTCTAAGTGTTTTTCATTTAATGCTCCAGTGGGGAGTGGATGCATGTTGAAGTGGATGACATTCTCTGAGTTGGTTGAGCATCCTCCATGAACTTTGAGGTTTGAGGGTTTGAGGGTTACTTTAGGTTCTGTTGCTTTACTGCCAGGAAAATAAGTCATGCTGGACAGCTAGTGATTTCAGGCCTATCGGCCATCTAGCCTGGGCATGGTTGTATACTGCCTTCTCTGCTTGGGGCAGCAGAAGGTCCACCTCAGTAACAGATAATGTGGTGAGGTGAGAAGATCAGATTTCAGTAGTGACACTATTTGAGGCCACCAGACTTTGAGGCCAGACCCCCCCCCCCCCCCAAAAAAAAAGTCTGCAGCTTCTTTAAAAAGATTTTCCTTCTGTTGTGACCAGTGAAGTTGAGGTTCACTGGAGTCACTCCTTCAGCAGACCCCTCTAAGGTGGCTCCACATGCAAATGTGTGGCTGGGTGGCAATTTGTTTTTGATAGTAACTGAATTCTAGAATTTTCTGGGCAGTTAAGAAAGTGGCAAAAATTAGAAATGCATTTCTCAAATTGGGAAAATAGATGTGTTCTTGCTTTATTTAACTCATTTTCCACTCGCCAGCCCTCACACACTGAAATGCACACACAATCGCCCTCATGTTACTCACTTCCATAGAAACGGCCCCTGTCCTAATTTGGGAGGGGCACTGCATCTGTTGTCAGAATTCGCCACAGTTCTGGGACCTTCTCCTTTCCGGTTGGTAGTTGTTTCTCACTGGGGACAAGGTGGAGGTCAGCTCTGAATGGTCTGAGACTGAAAGAACAACGTGATTGCATCTGTCTCTGACGCTGTGAGTAGTTGTTCCTATTGCGAGACGGTTTGTGGGAGTTGAGAGAGTTTTTGGTCAGAGAGAGCAGGTGGCCAAGTGCTCCAGTGATGGATTAAATCACAGGAAATTTGTGCCCAGTTGAAGAGCCTCCTTTGCTCACCTGGCTCTGAGGACCAACAAGTCTATGAGAAAGTCTCCAAGACGTGCTCGGGCTGTGATTCTGGTCAGGAGTTCTATTAGATAACCAGCTCAGAGCTGGAAAATCCCACAAAATAAACATTTAACCCCACACACCTACATAGGTCCTCTGAGGACTATAATTACTGAACCATAGAGATAATGAGAAATGTAATTCTCCACATAATAAGTGCTAATCCTATACTGGTTTTGAATTTCTTGTCCCTAAAGACATGTTTTCCCCCAAAGCCCTTCTTCAATATCATTGGTTCTTTATAGGTTCTGCAGCCTCCTTGCTTAGCATCCTTTTGCCTCCCTGCTCCCTTTTCTTTGGAGATGTACTAAATCCAAATACTCTTATTTTGCAATTTTACATCCTATTTCTATTTTATAAAGATTGCCCTAATTCGTTTCCTCTGGCCATGGCCAGTTCTTTTGGACACTTCCTAGCTTTCCTGTGCTAGAAGCTTCAACCCTAAATCATTACTCCTGTATGAGTGTCAGATCACTCACTCACTCACTCCAGCTCACCAGGTTCTTAGAGCACTGCCATGTATTTGTGATGGTCAATTTTATGTGTCAGCTTGATGAGGCTATGGGATGCCCAGGTATTTGATTTAACATTATTTCTGGATGTGTCTGTGTGAGTGTTTCTGGAAGAGAGCAGCATTTTAAATTGGTAGACTGAGTAAAGCAGATGGCCCTTGCCAATGTGGGTGGGCCTCATCTAATTGTTGAGAGCACAAGTAGAACATAAGATGGAGGAAAGGAAGATTCTCACTTATTGGCTGTTGGACTGGGATGTCCACCTTCTTTTGCCCTCCTGGTTCTCAGGTCTTCAGACCCAGACTAGAGTCTTGGAATCCACACCATTCTCTTCCCTTGGTTCTCAGACATTCCAATTATTGCACCTGGGTCTCTACTACGCTTTCTTGGGTCTCAGCTTGCAGATGGTAAATTGTGGGTCTTCTCAATTTCCACAATCAAGTGAGTCAATTCCTTATAACCTCTCTCTCTTATTCTATTGGTTATGTTTCTCTGAACCAATATTCCTGAGATAGGATTTTTTTATACACAAGCTATCACAGCATAGAAGAACCCAACTGTCAACCATAGCTGTTGCCTCCTCCTCATAACCCATCTTCTCCCGACTCCTTACACCATAGTAGTTCAGTATTGTCCAAGTCCTGGAGCTTGTAGGAAATGGGTGTGCACTCTAGAGAGCGCTATTCACTGTCCTGGATGGTGGCCAGGGTGGGTGGTATGTTTAAGTTTTCTTTAATGTGTACAATGTCTTTTTCCTATTGTACAGGTTCTTGTCCTCATTTGAGTGAGGAGTTTGGGCATAGTGAGGGAGAGGTTGTTGTGAGCAGCATCTCCATAGCTTTGCTGCTTTGCCCTTCTTTATCCAGATACTCTGTGCCAGGCTGCCCAGTGTGCCCTGGCCAGCCCCAGTTTGCCCCTGTAAGTCTGGTGTAATTATTAGTAGCCCTTGCTCACTCATAAGAGTGCCCCAGTTTGGACGATGAAGCATAAGGCCATCCTACTTACTAACAAAGCTCTCATTTGGAGGTGCATAGCCCGAAGGCAACTGCACTCCTGAATCTCTAACTCCCTTGCGATTTGAAAGCCAAATTTCTCACTTCCAACAATACATTATACTGGATTGTTTTAGAGGCATTTTTGAGTCCATTTGCTCAAAACTGAATGGGTATCTCCTGTCAAGAACTAACCTGCCCAGTGTTTCTCTGACCCATTTAATACCATCCACCCAGGGGGCCAAATTGAAACCCTGAGTCACTCTGACTCACCTGCTTCCCTCTCGCCACAAGTGAAGTGGGTCTCCAGAGTGTTCCTCCTGCCATTTCCCACTTACTTACCCTGCTCTTGCCACATCTGCTCTCATATGGGTTTCTGCAATGATCTCTTATCTATTATATATCTTCTTCATCATCATCATATCATCATCATCATCATCATCATCATCACCACCATCATCATCACCATCATCATCATCACAGGGCTGTGTGAGAATTAAATGTGATGGGGAAGTGACACAGCATGTGCCTGACATGTGACACATACTCGGGACAGTGCGCAGTGATGGGTGATCACAATGACTAACCTTCCACATCTCATAGGATACAATCATTCTCTTCAACTTTCGAGGTTTGCAGTGATGTTTATTTCCTCTAGCATTTCTGAGGGCCATTGGATCTAGTGTTGCTTTTACTTTATTTTCTAACATTGCTTTTATTATTTAAGGTATTGAGTTGAGCTCATTCGGCAACTAGAAGTAATATATTACAGAGCCTTCAGCAGGTTACCCTGTCCCCCGCTGACTTTGTCTAGGCCCATTGTCAGCACTAATGTGTTCTTCAATGGTGTATAAAATTTGCTAATATCTCATCTCTTATGTGAATTAGATACTCTATAACAAAAATAGAACACTCGTCACATAAGTCATTGTTTAGAGAGCAGGTCAAAGTGTTAGCATCTTAACTTGGCTTCACATGTGTTGGCAAACACAAGGTCCTCCAGAATGTTGAGAAGACCCCCCTCACTCCTGGCCCCTGATCCATGTTGACCTCTGTGCCACGCTGGCGTGTATCCGTCATGTCAAGTATGCTCCCTGGTCAGTTTTGGCTACTGGGACCCAGAGTGGAAACAGCCTGTCATTTATTCATTCCATCATTTGTTTATTTAACGAAGATGTATGAGCACTTATTGTGCCCCAGGACCCAGCACAGTCTAGAAGAGCCTAGAACTCCCTGTTCTTGCCTTCTTTTCTGCACAGCCTGTATCATCATTTTCAATGTAATGTGTCAGACTTGCCTAACTGTCCACCTCTTCTGACAGACTTTACACGTGCAGGGTGTTCTGTCTACTTTCACTGTTGCTATCGTGTCCCCTAGTGTCTGCCACACTGCCTGGCACATGGTAGATGCTCAGAAATATTTTCTGAATGACTGAATGAATGCCATTGGAGACATTTGACCTTGAATCAAGCAAATTGGTTTCTGGGTCTCTTTCATCTCCTAGTTAAACACTCTACCGCTTTGTGCTGACCGTGTCTCCCAGTAGGATGAGCCGTCTCCCTCCCCTGCAGAGTGGACTAGAGTCCCCTCCATGAGTCTCCCAGCCTCATGTGCCAGGTTAACCTTCCTTGCTTTCCCTAAAACCTCCAGAACCCAGTTCTGGAATGTAGGTAAAACAACCACAAAACCTATTAACTTGCCATTTCTTTCCTTGGAACATTTGAAACAGAATATGGAACGATCGATTAATACGAGTAAATGAAGTTTTCATGGTGGACTTTCAGGCGTTGGGATAGGTGGGGGAGAGGTTTCTCACCTCCCTGTGATTTTCAAAGCCTTGACTGCACATGGCTTGGGAGCTGGTCTGTGTCCTAGTTTATACGAAAGGCCATGTTTGCACCAGGGGAAGAAACGCTTTCTCCCCTGCATCAGCAGCAGAGCCTGCATGAGTCTTGCTCCCAGAGAAGCAGGCTGCTATCTACGGGGACTCAATGGGGAAGTTACTGCAGAAACCAGGGACAGCCTTCTAGCTAACGCCGGGAATGCCTGCCAAGCACAATTTCCCCGGAAAATCTTCCCTCAGACCCCAGTGCAGATTTAGCACTCAGCACGGGCCCGAGAATGTCCCCCGAGTAAATAAATGAAACATGTGAGACACAGGATGATTGAAATGAATTCAGAAGGTCCCTAGTCATTGGTTTCAGGTGATTCTGTTTTGCTGGAGGAGGCCGCCAGTCAGCAAACACAGCAAAAAGTTCCGACCTCCTGAACGCAGTCTCAGAGTCCAGTCACCGTGTGTGAGTGTCCGCGTCTTCTAAAGTTTCAGGAGGACGGTGGTTCCTGCTCAGGAGTGGAAGGGGGCTACCTGGGAGAGCTCCGTCTGTGCTCAGATGGCTCCTTCACCATTAGAATCAGAAGAGAGAGGACACTGGCCCCCCCTTTGCTAAGACGCCACCACCTGAGGGTACAGAAGACCTGCCATTTGCAGATGGGACCGTGTCACAGGACGGTGGGCATCAGTGAATGGGATTTGGACAGAACGTGGGTCAGCCATGTCCTTTCCCTTCACTCCTGGTGTTCACCACGACGCAGCACGTCCCTTCTCTCTGATGAACTCTGGTCAAGGAGCGGTCACCTCACCCTGCTGTTTGGGTCCCCGCCTCAAGGAAGGGGTTGCCACCGCTCTGCTGTGTGGATGGATAAGCCGTGCCCCAGGATTGACTGTAAATCAGCTTTCACGTGTTCAAAGGTTTTGTGACATTGTTTGGAGGTGCACCAGCCTGAACACTGTCGCTGAGAAAATTGGGGAAATGACTCACCAGATAAGATCCATCCTGTCATGTAATCAGGACTGAACGTGGCGATAAAATAAAGAGAGAGAGAGAGAGAGAGAGAGAGAGAGAGAGAGAGAGAGAGAGAGAAACAGGTGGGCGTCTGCCCTTAGGGAGCCCCATACCAAGAGGGGTTGCACCCTCAGAGCAGCTGCGTTTGTGCCTGGGCACTGACGGCTGCGGGTAGAGTGGCCATGGTCATGGTTCACGGAAAGGCCAGCATC
Organism: Cnephaeus nilssonii; assembly: GCF_951640355.1. Lineage (NCBI taxonomy): Eukaryota > Metazoa > Chordata > Mammalia > Chiroptera > Vespertilionidae > Cnephaeus > Cnephaeus nilssonii. The sequence goes on along the minus strand of NC_137072.1, from coordinate 39,361,080 downwards.
GCAGCGCCTTCCGCCTCTGGTTCTGGTTGGCTCTGAAGGATGGGGAAGAGTAAGAGCAGTGAACCTAGCTAGGTTGGAAAGAGGGAAAAACGAGTGGAAAAGAGTGCGTGTGGCATGTGCCCGGCAGAGATGACCACTGCCAGAGATGCGGGCGTGGGCACAGATCAGCCCGGCAGGGACTCGGGCTGGTGAGGCAGGGATGACGGCGAGACTGGGATGGAGATACGGGAGGCCCCTAGGCAGACCCCATAGACTTCTCCATCGGAGGGGACGACAGCGAGGCTGGCCCCAGTTCACAGCATCAGCGGGCATTGGAGCAGACCCGCCTCAGAGGCCGGTCAGGCGCCTTCAGAATGAAAGGCGGTTTACAGGGCGAAACACACCGCCGTGTAAAATATTAGTCTCTTATTACTTCTCGTGAACAGCAGAGTGAGTAGAAAGCAGTGTGGTGGATGGATTTTTCTGTACAACCGGCAACGCGTGTGCTGTTCTCTATTAGATTCCCTGAAAATCAATCTGCAACCTAGTTCAGCCTGGTAAAATTAGATCTAAAACTATTTAATTTTGTTTCAAGAGTGTTTTCCCCATCTGATGCCTAGCCTGAGGACACACAGTGATAAAACACCCTGAGTTATTACCGGCCTGCTCAACGCACCTCTGTCTGGGAGAGACGCACACAGTGCTGTGCGTTTCCTCCGTGGCCTGGTGCCCGGGATAAGAAGGAAGCCTTCCTCATCACCGAGAGGCCCATTTTTTATGCTCCTTTGCATTCCACATGGATGGGTAATAAGATGTGGCAAATGGATGGTTTTAATTTGCCGGAGGATGCGTTTTGTTTTTGGAGTCTGACCCTCTAAAATGAACGCTCTAGAGACTAACTAGTTGGGGGATGAGTGGTTGGGGTAGCAGAGGAGGGGGAGTGTGGGAGGGAGGGCCCAGTCTGGTCTGGCCTGGGGACTTAAAAACAGGAGTGCCGGCCAGCATGGCTCAGTGGTTGAGTGTCATCCTATGAACCAGGAGGTCGAGAGTTCGATTCCTGGTCAGGGTACATGCCCGGATTGCAGGCTCGATCTACAGTAGGAGCTGTGTGTGAGGCAGCAAATCAATGATTCTCTCTCATCATTGATGTTTCTCTCTCTCCCTCTCCCTTCATCTCTGAAATCAATAAAAATATATATTAAAAAAACAACAACAACAGGAGTAAGGGTAATTTTAGATCATCACTTCTGCAATGGGAAGCTTCTACATTGGGGGCTCTGACAAGAATGGAATGATTGGCGAGCTCCAGGAACACCTGGCAGGCACCAACCGTAACAACAAGCACCTTTATCTCTGATGGTAATGTTACAATTAACCTTGCACTCTGCTAGGATCCCAGGCCCTGCCGGAGCTCCCGTGTCTCACAGATGGAATGTCCACCAGCCCTGACCATGGCCAGGCCAGCAGCATCCGCCCGCTTTATAGGCAGGGAGAGGCCCCTGGAGGGAGGTGACTGCCTTGTGGTTAGAGGGGGTCAGCAAGGGGACGGTCCTTGGTCCTCCAGTTTTCAGCTTTCCAACAAGATAATCAATCATTCGGAAAGAGTGTGAGCTGTAATGAGAAAGGGCACCAAGCCCCATGGGTGCCAGGAGGGTTTGGGGCCTCACTTTAACTGGTGGGACTGTGGGAGACCTAACCTCACTACCCACACGGGCTTGTATTTACTCACAGTCCTGGTAGACAGTCTGTTAAGCACAATGCTCAGGGCCTGTTGTGTCATCACCAATTTCCAAGTCTTGCTGCCGGGTGCAGAGTGGCTCTCCACCTTTGAAAAGGTAGTTACGTGCAGAGAAGGGACACCATGACTTGGGTTGCCACCAGTTCAATGATGGCTGATGGTGCGTGTGTGCTGCCCCGGGGCCTCCACTAATCGCCAGCCCCATTCCATGCAGCCTCAGAATCCTCAACATAAGGGCCAGCACAGACTGGACTGGGCTGGCAGGGATGCGACCCTCTGTTCTCTGCATGCCTCACCCACTCTTAGACTGAGCGAGCAGAGGCTAAGTTGGGGTTTCTTGTCTGTTTTTGGAAAATTGCCGTAAGACCTGGGGTAGCAGTTCTGCCAAACAGAGACAGGCATAATTGCCAAAAATGTCCATGCCCAAATGTACATATGGAATGCTAGGTTTCATGAAATTAAGCAGGTTTCTTTCCGGAAGGGCGTCCAAGGGCTTGTAATGTGTGATGCGCTCATATAACTTGAAATTCTCCAGGATTCAGTGATCAAGCAGCCTTTCTCATGGCCTTGGCGCATGCTTTTCACAGAGTGCTGCCAGATGGGTAGGGGCAGGCCTCGCCCCATGTCCTGGGCACCGCCCCGGGAGAATGTCCCAAGTCCGGCAGTGGAGACACTCCTGTGCGTCTGAGCTTAGCATGAGGGGCAGTGGATGGAGCCTAAATTACTTTGTATTTGGTACTAAAGGGGGAGTACATGTGCAGATGGTATGGTCAGGGGGTCTCAAGTCTTAATTGTGAGTGGTTCATTCATCAATAGCCACTCCGTGTGTATTTGTGGAGAGCCTACTATGTGCCAGGTGCTGCTCTGTATGCTTGGCAGGGGGGTGGGGGGAACAGCAGAAAACAGAACAGAGGATGTTCTTTCTCTCCAGAATGGACACTCTAGTCTGTTTAAGGTCGGGACATGCTTCCCCTAGCAGCCGTGCAATGCAGATTTGGGCACAAGGGTTAGTGCCCACACAAACCTGAAAATGATTCTACTATTGTTGTGTGTTTTGCATTAACCATTAGGTATAAACTGTGTTCACCATATATAGACATCTGCTGAAATGGGCCGACATAGAGGAAAGAGCTCACATCCAAGAGTCACATGTGGGCTCCCCCACTTTAGGCGGCTATGCTGTCTTTTCATTCCGCACGGATTTCCTTTCAGCCAGCAGAATCCCCACGTCCTTGGGGACACACATTTCTGACTCCTGGTTTACTGGTTGGGTGAGGCCGACCCCCTTTGTGCCTGATCAGCACAACCTCGCCCTCCCGGCCAGAACGGACCACTGGATTTGTTGAACCCAATGCAACATGAAAAGGTGGGGTTCCTTGTTCAAAAATCATTAAGAGTTTCAAGAGGGCAACAGCAGAGCATTAAGCCAAGAGCAGGCCTTTCTAAGTGGGGGTGCTGTGTGACAAGGGGCCCATGCCCATGAGGCCACGCTCCTCGCCTGGGGCTGTTTTACGTGTGGGCACCTGGCTCCATTCAGGCCGATGAGCGTGGGACCCCAGATTTATTTCTCTGATGGGCAAAAGCAGCCCCTTCCTCACTGAATTTGGAAGTGAGGTTGTGAGTCTGGAGCTGATGCCCTGTACCTGTGGGAGAGCCTGGGACCTTCAGGCCACTGTGCCTGGCTCACACGGGCGGAAGGGGCTTAGGCCAGAGAAAGGCTGTGTGTGGGGGGGTGGGGCTCTGCCTTCAGCCTGCACACACTCGCCAGTCCCATGAGCCACCACTAGTGTCCTGACACCAGCAACCAGGATATCCCCTCACAGAACCCCTCGTTACTAAAACATTCACACTTTTTCTATGGGCTTCATTTTCCTCATTTGTAAAATGGGAATTAACTGTCTCTTTGAGTCACTTAATGTCCTAAGGACAAGTAGATGTGAAAGGATGAATTTGCTAACAGGTCAGTTGGTGAGAAATGACCGTGTCCTGACTACTGTCCCACCTGAGAAAGTCTGTTTGGTTCATCGCCCGACCTGTGCTGGATGAAGGCTGGAACCTCAAATGAAGATGTAGGAATCGTTGCCTAGTATGGCTACTATCCTCGAAATTGCGATGTGTTTTTTAAAAGAACTTTTATCCTGCAGCCAGTAGGGGCCGTGATCTTTCATTCCCGCCCTTATTTGTGGATTACTCATGCCGGAATGAATAGACCTATGCGGCCACTTAGGCCAAGCTGGAATGAGAAGCCGGTTTGAGAAGCTCAGAATAACACAGAATGCAAGGGCTTTTCAGCAGCTGCGCACGGTGGAGGCGTTCACAGAGCTGTGACGGAGCCGCTCCACAAGCTACGGGCGCATTTCCTCTCGCTTTATTTTCCTCCCTCCATGCTTTTCCTTTTCATGCAGTATTATGTGCCTCCCCTGGCTCCTCAGTACTGTACACACACCTTTACAGGGCGGGTGTCATATTGTCTGCGTAACAGGGATGGCCCTGTCCTCCCCCGCTCCTCGGTTCCTGACGCACTGGTAGGTGGCGCACGCGGATGCCTTGGGCGTGTTTGCAGAGCTGCTGTCCAGTGATGTCAGTCAAAGACGGTGACCACGGGCGCTGTGTTATTACCCTAACACTCAGGTGTCGGGGTGCTGGGCACCCCTGGGGCTCACAGAAATCTGGAGGCCTTACTCATCCTCTTTTCCAAGCTTGGAAGCTGGAGGCCTACCAGGATGAGAACTACCTTCCAGCAACGGGCTCATGCTCCATCAGTGTCTTCTTTTTAAAAACGGTAAGTTTTAATTTTGATTTTAGAGAAGGAGGGAGAGAGAGAGAGAGAGAGAGAGAGAGAGAGAGAGAGAGAGAGAGAGAGAAAGAGAAAGGTGAGGGAGAAACATCCATTGGTTGCCTCCTGTACACGCCCCAACCAGAAGGAACCCACAACCTAGGTATGTGCCCTGACCAAGAATTGAACCCATGACCTTCTGGTGCACAGGATGGTGCTCCAACCAACTGAGCCACACAACACAGGGCACCATCAGTGTCTTCTTGATGACAAGGCCTAGAGTGCCCTATGTTTTGTTTAATTAAAACAGAAGTGTTTTGGTCCAAAGAGAGGAGGAACAAGAGGAATATCCTTTCCTTGAAAGGAACAAAGTGTTGCCAGGAGCTGCCTTGGAGCGTGGCTGTGCAGAAAGCCGCCGCACGGGGAGGGATTGTTCTGAAACTTGAAAGATTCGCACTGAGAGAGAGCGCAGCTGAAGAGCCTTCCCCGGGGCCTGTCAAGGTTCTGGGGACGCATTTCTGAGTGTGTCTGGTGGGCCCTGCCTCGCTGCGATGTGCATCAGGAGTGATAATAGGGGCCATGTGTCTGGGTCCCAGGGCAGGGAGCTGACAGTCTGCCCTGGAGGGTCAAGACCGTGAGTAACTCTGCAAAGACCAAGCTGCTGGTTTGCTGGGTGTCACTGCCTTGCTGGCCTTTCCCAGCGTCCCCGGTGCATGGTGTGCCAGGGTGGGAGCAGCCATGGAGAGCGCCAAGTGGTGGGGTGGTGGGGACCCATGTATGTTTCAGAGAGCTGACTCCTCTCCTGCCACCTGTTCTTATGGTGAAAGCACATCACTGTTCTACTTCCCCGTGGCCACAGTGCTCAGTGGGCTCACTCTCTTGGCCTCATTGAGTTACTAACGCTGCGCAGAGCCCAGCACCTGGCTCCGGTCACTGAGAGAGCCTCACATGATTTCGGGGAAGTCTGTGCTCCCCAAGGGATGCTGAGCAGACCCCAAAGGCAATGTGGTGACAGCTGTGAGATGTGAGATGGAACAAAAGATAGTTAGGACCATGGGCTTCCTTCATCACCTAAGAAGAAGTGGATTAATCCCCCAGAGCACATATTTCTTAGTGGTTCTTTTTGTTTAAATCGTTTAAGAACATGTGACTTGTTTAAGCAGCAGAGCCCTACCTCCCTTTTAGCCCAAATTAAATTAAATCTCAGGCAGAAGCATCATACACTGCATTTCTGGTGTTGGAGCCCAGCAGGGGACGCTGAGCTCCATCCACCTCTCCTGCATCTCTTGAAGAATGTTTCCCCCACATCCCCTGCTGTGGCTCAGAGCCCTTGGGGTGACATAGTATGAGATGAGAGAGAGAGCACATTTCATGGTGCTCCATGTCTGTGACAGGCACAGTGCTCATCAGCACCAATATTTATTGCATATTGACTATGTCTCATAAAAAAGGTGTAAAGCATTGATTTTCATGTATACCTCAACCAATATTCCTGACAACCTTATGAGTTAGCTGCTATTATTAATTATTATTATTTTTAATCCTTACCCAAGGACATGCCTTTTTATTGGTTTGAGAGAGAGAGAGAGAGAGAGAGAGAGAGAGAGAGAGAGAGAGAGAGAAACATCGATCTGTTGCCTCATGCACAAGCTCTGACCTGGGATCAAACCCATAACCTAGGTATGTGCCCTGACTGGGAATCAAACCCACCACCTTTTGGTGTATGGGACAGTGCTCCAACCAACTGAGCCACACTGGCCAGGGCGGCAACTATTATAATCTTCCTTTTCATTAATAAGAAAGCTGAGGGGTGGAGGGATTAGCAATTTGCTGACTTCCGCCTCCACAGAGATCTCCACTAACGAGACTCCATGAGCCGAAGTATTTCGGGCAAATGTGCCGCCATATCCACATGTTCACAATGCATATTACAACCTCTGAGAAGCCATGTGCCACAATAACAGCTTATTAAACCCTTTGCCTATAGACTTTGATTACAAACAGTTCCTTTCAAAATTGCCTGCTTGGGAGGGTTTATCTTCATGAGCAGACTGAGTGTCTCGTCCAGTACCTGGTGCCTCCGTATTTCACAGCCTGGTTTGCTCTCACCGAGGGCTGATTGGCCAACGTGTGTTGCTAATGGGAGTGCTCGCTGAACAAATGAACTTGAAAATTCTATACGTGCAAATTTAAATTACATTTAAGCTTTAACTTTATGTGTTTGGGACTTGACTTTTGTTTTAAGAGAACTCTCCATTTTTCTTTAAAGCTACTATACACATTCAAAAACGTTCAAAAGCAGAAAATATTCTTTGCACAAAATCCCCAGTAGCCCCCTGTCTGAAAGAATAGATCAGGCAGTGTTGTAGGTAAGCAGCTCTGGAGCAGTGGAAGGATTCGAAGAGAAATGGGCCGTGAAACCTGGCAAATCAACAGTGGCTGAGGGCACTGGGCTCTGTACTCTGGGCGGGGCCCCTGGGTCTCCACTGAAATGTACTAGTAGGTGTGGCTGTCGGCTTCACTGCTCTGGGCTGGTCAGCCCAATTCCCTCCTTAAACCTCAGTTTTCTCCCCTTTCTATAAAAAGAGCAGCTGCCTCATAAGTTGTCACGAGCATCTAATAAGACAATCCATGCCTCGTGTGTGGTGGTGTCCTCGGGAGACATGGTCTCCTGTTCCTCCAGGCATGTCCTTGTCCCCCCACCTGAGCCCCACCCCTTAGAGATGGGCCTGCTCCTTCTCAGGGGTGACAGGAGGCGCTGGACCCTGGGGCTGTGGACTTGAGGTGATCCTGTGCTAAATAGTCTGGAAGCACCCACCCCCCACCCCGAGGAGCCACAGGCAGGAGAGGGGGTCAGAGTGAACTCAGGACTGATGATGTGGCTCTGAGCAGGATTCAGGGCGACATGGAAGGGTGCCGAGGGTAAACCTTGTGTTTGGGAAGAGCAGCTGTGGACGATACACTGATCCTAGTACCTCCGGTGCGGTGCCCAGCTAGTTTTGGGTTGAACAACATTGATTAAAATAGTGATTTTTAAGCTCAAAAAAGCATTCAAATTTCTGTAAATATACAAAATCTTCCAAATACATATAAATTTATTAGGTTTCTGAAGACACCCTGAAACACACAACAGGACGCTGGCATTGTCAAATGATGTCTGGTTTCAGTCGTTGTATTTTTTAGTATAATTCAGTCTACGGTGAAAAGCTCACACTTCCATTTTTGTGACTTTTCTCTGTGGCATGTACGTTATGCTGTGAGCCCGTTGGGATGTCCCACGCTCCTTTCCTACATGTAGCTGCACAGCCTAGGGGAGGGAGAGGTTCTCCTTGAACACTGATATTGGGCAAATAATGGAACTCAAAAAAAGGGTCTGAAGGCAAATTTGGTTTGAAGGAAAGTAAGACAGAAGCAGGGTCTATAGAGACACCGAATGTCAGGTGACACTTGATTTGGCTGTGGAGCATCCTTTTCAGGGTCTAGGAATCAACTCTCCATTTAACATACAATTTTAATTTAGAATTTAGCATGTGGAGAGGTTAATAATACACTTAAAACATCAAGTGGGAATCAGTCTCAGGAGGTTTACCTTGGCTCTCACCAAGTGGGCTGCTTTCTAGGAAAACCAAGAGCCACTCTTTGGAGGGCACAGCCTCACCAGACACCATGTCCAGCGGTCAGGGTGCAGCCAACTTGGTGAATTAAGGTTGACACGGAGATATTATTGGCACCATGGTTTTATTAACTCCTCATCATGCCTCTAAGCAGTTCTTGTTACGTAAGCGAGTGAATTATATTGTCCAAGGTTATTGCTCAGATAATCGACAGAAAATGCTAGTTTTCCTCTTTTATCGCAGGGATCTAAATGTTAACTAAGTGCTTGTTAGCTTTTCACATTATGTCGGAGGCATTCCTAGCTCTGACATGGCTGGGATTGTGCTTTAAGACTCTTTAAAGATGAATCAAAGGGATTTAGTGCTTGGGTTTTGGACTAGAAATCAGTGTCTCCCTGGACATCATCCAAGTGTAAAATGTAGCACAAATTGCCTTTAAAATTAATAATTCACAAAATCTATGGGCTAAGGCCACCCTGGCTTGGGAAGATAAGTAAAATAAATATTGTAAAGTCAATTTTTAATAACGTGTGGCATGGAATTTAAGCACAAGAGAAAACACCGAGCAATTAGGCAGGAGCATTCGGGGCATGGTTACATAAGAATAATAATATTTAAAAGCCCTGTCCCTGCCTTGCGCGCAGGAAATATCACTTAAAGTTCTAATCTGGTACCTTGCACAGCTCATGCCGTTTCTTTGTTTAATGAGCTCCTGCCATGTGTGTGCAGTTACTTTTATAAGTATTTTTACATCGACAGCTCCGTGTAAGACTGACAAAAAGTGGCAGAGACAGATGTCTGATGAGGGACGGTCAGGCCAGCGCAGACATGGACAATAATATAATTAGATCCGTCACTAGGCTGGTAGCCAGAGGACGGGTATTTATCTAATTATGGAGACAGCGCATTTACATCGAGGGGATTTCATTATAAGAGGTTTCTAAGATTGGGAGTTAAGGTTGATCTCCTGACTCTATCTACCAAATAGAAGCTGGCCTTGGGGCTGTGCTTTTTCACGATGAAGAATAAAATCCCTGATGGATGGTGGCAGGTCCTCATCTTCCAGAAAGAGGTATCAACATAAAAGGCAAAAAAATGAACTAGCCTGGCTGAGAAATCGAGGGAGAGAGACGCCGTGTTCCCGCTGCTGCAAGGGGCAGCCCGCTCTGGGAGCTGCTCTGCTTGTAGGATGGGATTCTGGAAAGAGAAAGATGTGGGCGGGATGATGGAATTCTGAAGGGCCATGTCAATTAATAGCTGCGAGGGCCAAACACAAATGAGAACACAGTCCTCCAGGAATCAGCATTCACGTTTCCTCGGTAACTTATGCTTCCCAGGAGTTTGCACTGCGCACCCATTCTGAGGGAGTCTGTGTAGAGATGGGGATGAAAATGACTCATCAGCTCCAAATCACTCTGTCTTCCACTTTGATCTCATAGCACCGTGGTGGCCTCTACTGTGCTCCATCCACGGTGCTTCTGAGAGCAAGGCCTCTCGGAGGTACTACAAGCTCACACCCTCCACCTCTGAGCAAACCGCTGATAGGAGTCATGATGGTGGCCCTGTCACCTGCACGAGTGGAATACTGGGTGGTGGAGGACGGGAGTTTAGACACTTCCTTGGATCTGCCCTGATTTAATCCAGACAAAAGGAATCTCCCACGCTGGAGATGAGTCAAAGCTTTTGTTATGGACTGAAAATTTGTGTCCTCCCCCCACCCCCTAAATTTATATGTTGAAATCCAATCCCCAATGTGATGCTGTTAGGAGGTGGGCCTCTGAGAGGTGATGAGGTCACAAGGGTGGAGCCCTCATGATGGGACGGGTGTCTTTATAAAAGAGGCCCAGGAAGTCCCTCGCCCCTCCACCATGTGAGGACCCAGCGAGAAGGCACCATCTATAAACCTAGTTCAATTCCAGGGTCCTCTCTGAGGAATTCTATGAGTCTTGCAGACACTTCTTCACCCTCCTCTCTCCAGAAACATTCATGGTCTCAAGCCTCCAGTTGGCCTCATGCGATGCTTTGCATGGCAGGCATCTTTTGTGTGTGTTCATTGAACTGAAGGAGACACTGAGTTTCTCGAGAGGAGGGAGGGACTCATCTTCACATCTTCCCAGCACCTAGTGGGGCTTTAAGTACACAGTAGGTCCTCAAAGCCTTTGTTGATTGATCTCAACTGAGAAACAGGAGCATATTAAAATTTTTGTGTGGCTTTGGGAGTAAGAGGAGTACAGGGCCAAGTTAACTTCCTCACCACCTCCTACTCGAGTGGACCCTCTATTTGCCTCTCTGGGGGCAAGAAGAAATACTGTGATCCCAAATGGGAGTGTGTGCCTGAGCCATGGTTCTCACTCTCACGAGAGGCAGTAAACTCCCTTGTTTACTGACTTGTGATAAAACTTCATGTCCTCCTGGGGTATTTACAAATGATTTTCTTATGCCTCGGGAGAGTCATATCCAAGGTTGGCCCAATTTTCCTGGATCTCATCCTAGGAAAGTTTCAGCCCTGGCAATAAGGCCAGCTTCTCAACATGTTCATTTAGTGCACGTGTAAACACAGCGCCTTTACCAGGAGGTTGAAAAATGAGAGAGGGAGAGAGAGAGAAAGGGAGGAAGAGAGAATAAAAGGCACAGATGGGGTTTGGACAGTTTCTCATTGCTGGTTCCATATGATAGAATTCAACACATCTGGTCTGCTACGAAAAGCATCTTTGCACTAATTTGTTTGTCAGTATCCATTGAGAGGACGATCTGTCATCCTGTCGCATTTTGGTTGCCCCGAGATGTTTGAAGACAAGGCTAGCCACAAATTGGAACTGTGGCCACCCGGGAGTGAGTGGCGGAAACCGCCAGCTGTTCTTAGGAACATCAACTGTGATATTTTTAAAGCTGAAATTTCAATGTAACCTCTACAAAGGCATTTAGCAGCTGCACAAAAAAAGCTAATCACTGGAACAGGAGGATGAAATTCCTCCTCATGTCCTGGTGTGAGAGAGGGTGTGTGTGAATGTGTGTGTGTGTGTGTGTGTGTGTGTGTGTGTGTGTGTGTTTGCGTGTGTATGTGTCCAGCCCTTAGTACTGGCTGGAGAAACAATAGAATGATGGGTGGCCAGACTTCAAAGAGAAGGGGAGCTCTGTCCTGCTCCTGGGTATTTTAAGGCTTTCTGGTCAAAGGAAACATTGCATTATTCCATAATTTGTCTTGGTTTGTAGACACAAGAATTGAGGTTTCATTATGCTGCTTCATTTGGTTCCACGATGGTATAATCTGGTCATGGTTGTCCCCTCCTCATCTCACTGTACCTCATTCACCACCTGCTTCTCAGGACATATTATGCTAAATGACATGCATTTGTTTAAATTTCTTTCTCCCTGAATAAGTTTTAATCTTCTCAGAGCACAGAAACTATGCTTTGTCCTAGAACACAATAGATACACTCGACCAATGCCATTTAGATTAAGTTAATTTAAACTGATATCTTTTGAGCAACATGTGAAGTGTGCTGATTTGTTATACCTAACGAGCTGCCTGCTGTTCAGAGTTCCAAGGATCCCTTTGCATCTTCCTGTCTTTCTACTCATTCGGCAGGTCTCTGTTGTGGAAAATGCTGGGCTCATAGGGAATGATCAGGGACTCTGGGAAGTATAGCTTTCCTTTGCTAAGTCTTTTGAGGTCTCCAAGTTGTTGACCAATGCTCTGGACTTGGTGACCCTTCACTCCTGCCTTCTGCTTACTTCTTCACTTGTCATTAGGTTGGTTTGTAATCTGAGTTACATCACTGAGTTGGATGCATTGAAGACATCCCAGGCACGTAGCGTACATGCTGGAAAAGACTAGCAAATGCTGACGCCTGCCAAAATTCAACTGTAGCCTCCAACTGTAACTCAGCTGTCAGGGAAATGTGTGCGAGGGAGGAGGAATGAGGAGGACTTGGTGTGGAACAGAATGGGTGGGGTGAATTCCCTGGAGAAGCCTTACTCAGAAATGTTCAAACATTTTCTTAAAGACCTTATGTCTTTTACCTCTCCTGTTAGGCAGGCCATTTGAAGGTGGGCTGCCTTTTGGGAATGTTGTGTTTATGTTTTATATTTGACCTGAAGTGGCAAAACAAAACTAATACAGTGTCGTGGAAAAGAGCCCGTGGCTTAAAAAAATGGTGGTATTTTGGGCGCCCAGGTCAGGGGAACAAGGCTTAGCAAGGCAGCAGATAGGTTACGCCCGCAGGACAACACACCTGCGAGTGTTGGCATCATTAGGCAGGACTGCAGGATTCTTTGAAAAGCAGAATATAGAGAAATCAATAAGGAGAGACCTACCATCCTTCTGGGCACCAAACTTTTAAATCCTTTCCTTTTCCTTTTTAATTTTACTTGTCATTGCTGGTGTGAAAAAAAAAAAAGACTTCTCCTATGCAATGTTCTGGAGAACTAATACAATTGGTCACACACATATTTCTCTTTATAGGTTGGGATGAAGACAGGAGGAAAGTCCCCCAAGCCCTGCGAATTCTCTGATTTTGTCTTGTTTCTCCCACTCTGCCCCATAAAGCCCATTGTAGGGGTGGAGGGAAAGAAGCTTGGCTCTGAGCCTACAGCCTGAGGAGAAGGGGCAGACTTTGTTACATTACCACAGGAGGCACTGAAGCTCAAGAAGCTGGGGTTCTGAGACTGGGGGAGCCTTCCCCAAAAACCGTGAGCCAGAGCAGGGAAGCGAGGTCTGGCCAGAAGAAGCAATGAGCCTGGGTGTGCAGACAGGTTGTTCCTGGTCAGCTCCTGTCTGTCCATACTTTGGCCATTTGTTTCTTTTATACCCTTATTCTTCTATCAAAATCTTAAATAGGCAGTTTTGTGTTGGACAAAATATAGAGGTGGCCAGCAACCTAAGGCAGCAAAGAAAGAGCTGGAGCATGGTCTGACCTCCAGCAACTCCATCCTCAAGCCCTGCCCAAGAGGCCCTTCATGGTGGCTCCCACCCCTCTTCCCCAGACCCCTGAAATTAGTCTTTCACTCTCTCAGGCTCCTGGAGCCCTGATCATGCCTTCTCCAGCCGCCTATTTGTTCTGGGATATACAGGTGTGTAACAGCCAGAGTTAGCAGTACCTGGATGAATCCTCCCAACAACCCATGAGGAAGGTAAGTGAGACACAGAGAATCATCTGTTGAGTGTCACCTAGCTAATAAGGAGAAAACCCAGGTCCCATGAATCTATGCTTGTTGATTTCCTGTTTGGGTCACTTGTTCTAAACAAAGGGGTTCTGTATCCTATTCAAATTTCCTTCTAGAAAGGAAATTCTCTCTTATTGGCGAGTTAATGATTTCTATGTTGTTCTTCAGCAGGCATAGGATGCTTGACACTTGCCACGGGAGCCAGAGCTCTGCTCCATGATTCTGGCTATGTCTGTGTGTTGTCAAAGGAGTCTGATTTTGCTGCTGTTGATGATGATGATTTGCTTATGGTCTCATTTCATCACACTAAACAATAGTTGTTTGCTTACCCTGCTGTGTTTCATTTTCTAAAGATGTACAGCTCAGATCAATTATAATAAAATTATAATGAAATGCACAACATATTAATAGTTACCTTAAGTGTAAAGACTCTAAAACATCAATTAAAAGAGAGAAATTGACAGAGTGGATAAAAATAAAATAAAACCATGATCCAACAATGTGCTGTTTACATGAAACTCCCTTCAATTACAATGACATAGATAGGTTGAAAGGATAAGTAAAAGGATAGAAAAAGATATACCATAGCTCTAGCCAGTTTGTCTCAGTGGATAGAACATCGGCCCATGACTAAAGGGTCATGGGTTTGATTCTGGTCAAAGGCATGTACCTTGGTTGCAGTCTCCATCCCAGCCCTGGTCAGAGTGTGTACAGGAGGCAACCAATTGATGTGTCTCTCTCACATCAATGTTTCTCCTATCTCCAACTCTTCCATTGTCTCTAAAAATTAATGGAAAAATATCCTTGGGTGAGGATTAACAAAACAAAAACAAAAACAAAAACAAAAACAAAAAAAAAAAAAAAAGAAAAGAAAAGAAAAGGAAGATATACCATTGACTGTTAATTAAAAAAAAAAAAATCAGAGTGGCCCTAACCGGTTTGGTTCAGTGGATAGAGCGTCAGCCTGCAGACTCAAAGGTCCCAGGTTCGATTCCGGTCAAGGGCACATACCCAGTAAGGAGTGTGTAGGAGGCAGCTGATCCATGTTTCTCTCTTATCGATGTTTCTAACTCTCTATCCCTCACCCTTCCTCTCTGTAAAAAATCAATAAAATATATTAAAAAAAATCAGAATGGCCATATTAAAATCAGATAAAGTAGACTCTATAGCGAAGAAAATTACCAGAGACAAAGATGTAAATTACATAATAATAATAGGATGAACCTACTGGGAAGACATAACCATCCTAAATGTGCATGCACCAAACAAAAGCATGAAATTATATGAAACAAAAACTGATAAACCTGAAATGAGAAATAGACAAATCCAGAGTTATGTTAGGGACTTCAACTCCCAGCTCTCGGTGATTAATAGAACTATGTGACGGAAGGTCAGCAACAATTTAGAAGAGCTGAACCACCCCATCAACCAACAGAAACTAATTGATATTTACAGAACATTCACCCAGCAACGCAGAACATGCACATTTTTCAGGTGCCCATGGAACAGTCACCAAGGTAGACCATACACCATACAAGTGAATTTTATGACTATAGGCCATAAAACTATCTGAACAAATTTTAAAGAATTGAAATCATAGAGTGTGTTCTCTGACCATAAAGGAATTGAACAGGAAATCAATAACAGAAAGACAACAAAGTCTCCAAACACTTGGAAATTAAACAATGCGCTTCTAAATAACCCACACATCAGAGCAGAAGTCTCAAAGAAAACAAAAATACATGAAACTATAAAAAAATGAAAACACAACATCACAAAATATGTAGAATGCAGCTAAAGCTATGCTAAGAGGAAAATTTAACCCTAAATGCTTACATCAGCAATGAAGAAAAGTCTCAAAGAAATACACTTCTATTTTAACAAACTATAACAAGACGAAAAAAACCTCAAAGCACGTAGAAGAAATGAGATAATAAAGGTAAGACGTCAATGTAGCTAAAAACATGAAAACAGAGACAATTAATGAAACCAAACTGGCTCATTAAAAAAAGTCTGTAAGGCTGATAAACATCTTGCAAGACTGAGAAAGATAAAAAGAGAGAAACTCAAGTCACCAGTCTCAGGAATAAAATTGGGGACGTCACCACAGATCCTGTAGTCATTAAAAGCATAATAAAGGAGTATATGAACAATTTTATGTTCATAAACTCAACAGTTTAGAAGAAATGTTTTCTAGAAAACAACAAACTACAAAAACACAACCAAAATGGACTCACTAAACCCAAGGTCCTATAACCACTAAAGTCCTATAATTATTAAAGGAAATGAACTTGTAATTAAAAGCCCCCAAGAGAAATATTTACCCCCTGCGATATAACAGATTTGCTTAGGTACTGTACCTTACATCCTCATAACTCCTACTCTTTCCTTTTATTGCACTTACCACAATTCATAATACCACATTTATTTATATGGTTAGTTTACTGAAGTCTCCTTCTCTTAATCCTGTAAATTCCATGACTATATTACTTTATTCACTGTGTGTCCACAGCATAATGCCTGATGCCTCGTGGGAAATGCACAGCTATGAATGAACAAATGATCTCCTTGGATGGTAGAAACATAGCTGTTAGGTTGACATTTATATAATGACACATTCAGATGTTGGTTGAGAATTTTTAAATTTATTTTGTTTAAGTTAGCAATGTCGTTGTCATTGGCAAATGTTAGCCAATGGGAATAATCTGTCACTCCAGCTAGTTAGAGAAAAAGTAGCTGGAGGTAAGAATGAAGCATATGTCCCCAATTCTCTAAAGTTTCATGAAATACTGCATTTGTCTTTCATTTCATGAAGTCTTAGTTATTTACTGATCTTTCCATTCATACTTTTGTTAAGAGTATTTTTCATTAATGTAATGATCTAGGGTGCTCACTTACTTTCCCAAATGAAAAGTCTTTCAGTCATGGAGTTCCAAGTCTCCTAATGAAGGGGAGGATGCTATGCTTTTCCTTTGTCTGGCAGGCTAACATTGCTGTCTGGCTCCTGGGTGAGGTTTAAGAAAAATTATGAAAAAATGATGACAAGGTCCCAAGGGTTCCCTCTTCAGCTTTGTCTCATCTTGTTATTGATTCATGTCCTTACTGAGTCAGTCACCTTGGGGCTGACCATGCAGACTCCGTAAGTCAAGAATGGATCTTCCAGCCCCTGTTGTGCACCAGAACCTCGCACAGCAGTGGGGTCTTCTTGAAAAGTTCTTGAATGAATGAAGGAACAGCTGAGTAAACAATTAATCCTAAAGGTGGTCCTAGGTAGAGATAAACCAACTGATATGTATGCTTAAGGGAAGTGAAGAAACAAGCAACAAACGAAACAGCCCTCTGCTTTCTAACTTAGCCAAGTTTAAAAATGCACTATTTTATTTTTAATTTGGTCTGTAAAGAACTCAGCTGGCATTTTAGCTCTGATGCAAACATTGAGAATGGCAATTTTTATAACCAAAGAGGAAATAAGATAAAGAGAGAATAATGAAAGAAGTTACGCAAAAGATAGGTGAGCATCAAGAAAGGACAGGAATAAGGTGACCATGGTCATGACGCTCTCTGAATGATGAAGTTTGAATTAAGATTGACATATCACATGTGTCCCCAGTATATTTTTCATGGAGGGTAGTGCAGGTCTTTAAAATGTTATGTTCTTATTGCTTAAACAGCCTAATTGGAGACCATATAGTTTGTGATTGATGTTAAAGTGCTTTGAGGGCAGAAGAGGAAAAGCCAACTGGATTAAAATACATGGATAACCAACTGCATGCAGATCTCATTAATTCTTATACCCTGTGAAATAAATTATTATTTCTGTTTTACAGATGTGGAAACTGAGGCCAAGTTTGCAGGGATGATAACTGGAGGGTCTTAAGCCAGCTCTGTCCAAAGTCTCTTCCCCCAGGACCAAATCCTACCAGCCACGACTTGGCTTCAGTATAGCTCCCCCATCACACCGACGGGGGAAATTTCCGGAAGAAGAATACAGAAGGTTTGAAATATGACACACAGATAATTGAAAGGATGGGTAGTGGGTAGTTCTATTTATGTGTGTATAATGTCAGGAAAATGTAAATGCTTCCCTGAGAACTTTAATAATCCTATAAATACAGGTGTAAAGCAAACTTGGACAGTGGATGAACTTTCACTCAGACGAGCCTCAGTCAACCTCACATGGCAGCGTGACTGTTATACTGCTAACTATGATCTTCTTTGAACGTGCAGTTATGTAATCCCTTGATAAGTTGGTGCACACTGGACAGATACTAAAGAAGAACATGGCTATTTAACATTTAGGTACTGATTTTTTCTTTTATAATCAGAAAGGAAACATTAATATTATCAAGAAGATGTTAAGCAAACAGTGTGAGTTTTGGATTAAGCTATTAGATTGAGAGTAGGATAATGAGAGAAGATTTAAGATGACATAAGCAGGTGATGCTAACAGAGACCAGTATCAGAAATTCCCATTTAAATGTAATTTGGAAATGTTTTACTTGCTGCTGTTTTTATCGCTTTAGGTGAATATATTTGGCAGACGGTCCCAGAGGGCCTTCTCTATGCCAGGGCTCAGCTCCTGCTGGGGAACCAGAGGTGAGCCTCAGGGCTCTGCCTGCCTGGGAAATTAAACAGAATATCGCCTGCTCCTGCAGCTCACCTGGGAGCCCCCGAGGGCATAAAGGATGAGCACATAATCCATCCTGGAGGACTGGGGTGCTTCCAACAAGAGGGGTCCCTGGGCCACAGGTTGGCTGGGGTAGGTAGACCAGCAGGATGGGCAGCCCTGGCTGGGGGATGGTGGTGCCAAGGCAAGTGGGCCGTGGCATCTAATTGTTGCCTTTGTGTGAAACTAATTCAAGGAGCTTCTTTTAAATTGAGATGTAATTGACATATAACATTGCATTAGTTTCAGGTATATAATTTGATATTTGTGTACCCTGTAAAATGGTCGCCACGATCAGTCTAGTTACCATCTGTTACCACACAAAGTTACAAAAGCCTTCAATCCTCTCAGGTTATTTCTGGTGGAAAAAGCTTGTGAAATATTCTCTAATTCAGCTGCTGTGAGAACGGGGCCCTTTAGCTTGTGGAGATGTTTTTTCGTCGGCATCCCTGCACCAGGCCTTCTGGGTTGTCTATATTGAGCCCTCACTCTGATGGGACTTGATGCACTGTTTTTTTTTGTTGTTGTTTGTTTATGATCTGAGCTGTAGCACGGCCACCACTGCTCTACACACCTCATGGGTGAGACAGCATGACTGACACCGCTTGTTTACAGCCCATGTCTCCAGCACAGGCACTTGTCACTGGGGGGCACTCCCCATCACAAACAGGAGCTGGGGGTCCATGCCATGAGGATGGGCTTTAGAGAAGGTTCTAATCTACACATCATTCACAATAGGAAAGGTGGCAAAATGTGTGTAATCATGCTTTAAGAAAAAAAAAACCATTGCATAGGGAGGGGGAAGTATCGCTTTTGTAATAAAGCCACTTCAGTTAGGGCTTATGGCCACCTTTCTCCCTAGGTAATGTTTGTTTTCTTACCCAAACACGTGAGCTGAGGTGAATGAAATCAACTGCAAACTAGAGAAGTCAGGAGGGTATTTTAGGTTCAAGCCCCAGCCATCCCCTTTTGTAATATGACTTCATTCTGTAATAGAAACAACTCTGTCAGGTTCTCATTGTGTGTGTGTACAGAATGAATAACTTTATTCACACATAGCAACTCCTCAGAAACCACTTATGTTTTTCAACTATTATATTACTAGAATTTTATAAAACGGAGAACCATCATGAGGGAAACCTATAATTTCCCAACAGCTAGTATTTCTGTATTGCTTTTATAATTAGCTCAGATCACTTTTTGTTTTAAAGAAACTCTTTGCTGATGATGTTCAGCAATCACGTTTATTTATTGTGCTTAAACGCTGGTGATGTTGGTGGCTTAAAAGGCAATTATGCCTGGCTTTTTGTTCAAAAGCTACTTTGATATTACAAAAAATAATTTGTGACAATGTTAGGATTGGAATTAGGTTATTCTTCATATAACACTTTGCAGTATCACAAACATCTTTACAATAATAATTTAAAAAAACATTTATTTGGTGAACACACATTTTATTTTTCTAAAAATTTGCACCTTCCAAAGCTTGTAGAGAACAGAACATTAGAAGATGTTAATGCACACAGATGTGTCTAAATTCCCCTCTGGGAGAAGCTGCCTTAACTGCCATTTCAAGTTTTATATTCTTTCTCTAAACGAATGATTTCATTTAAATAATAAGGTCTTATATTTTGTGATGAAAATTCATCTGCTTCAT
The DNA here is from genome assembly GCF_951640355.1 of Cnephaeus nilssonii. Taxonomy (NCBI): domain Eukaryota; kingdom Metazoa; phylum Chordata; class Mammalia; order Chiroptera; family Vespertilionidae; genus Cnephaeus; species Cnephaeus nilssonii. The sequence goes on along the minus strand of NC_137072.1, from coordinate 39,341,484 downwards.
GTAACTCTGATGCATCCTGATTTATCATTGACTATATTCTCTTTCAAGGAGAATATTCTTCTCATGACATTATGCAAGAATCCTTATATTTCTTAGTCTTTGGCATTTTCTATTAATCTCACTATATCTGTGTTCATGCTAGCTGAGTAAAAAATTAGAAATATATAGTAGTTACATATTTGAATAAATACAACTGCAGAAATTAATGTATTTTGTCCACCTGAGTGAGCCTGTCTATGGCGTGCCATTAGCTGCATGAAGGGACTCTCAGGGAGTTAACAAGCATTTTCATTGGAGAGTGGGAGGATATTGGAATAGTTCTTTTTTTCATCCTCTAGGAAAAAAATGTATAAAGTCTGTTAAAATAAATTTTAGAAATTGTTTTTGTAAAAGATGTAAATAAGAACACTTTTTATTTTGGTACAAATGAACACACCCATATATGTATTGTGGACTCTGAGAAAGAAGATACTTACTAAGAAAGGCTCGCAATGGCAAACTGGGCTCAACTTAAACAAGCAAACAAACAAACAAACAAAAACCACCCCAAACAGAATCTAGCTGCTATTTTTACACAGGGGTCTCTCATGCAAATTGCACTTCAGGGGAGAAGCCCGCACTAAGCCACCTGCCTCTGCATCCAGCTGCCTGCCTGCACTGTGGCTCTGCCATCTGAGCCAGCCCTTATAAGGGACTTCCTGGAATCCTATTTAAGCCAGTAGGACTGAGGCTTCCCCATCCAATTAAAACCATGCAGCTATATCCCCATCAACTTCTTCACTGACAAATTAGAGCAGTTCAACTCTGACCAATCAGGACAGTGTCTGTTAGACAAATCAAACTACAAAGATTTGCAGTCCTCATTTGCATGGATCAGACCAATCAGGAGCCAGGAGTGGGGACTTCTGTCCATATAAGCCACCTTCCCTCTGGATCTGGAAGCACATTTTCCTTTTCCACTGAAGACTGTTTCCTCAGCTGAGCTGATGTAGAAGATATGTTGAAATAAGTTTCTAGGCCCAAGATGGAGCCTACCCTGCCCAGGGGTGCCACATCAGCAAACAGAAACTTAGAGTACTTTTGTGTCCCTGTACATGCTGGGCTTGACCAGAAAGGCAGGGTCTCTAGGCAGCCGGTCCCCAAATGCCAAGGGCTCTATACTTCTCTCCTGGTTCCTTCTCACCCCACCAAGGCTGACTGTGTGGCCCTAGCTGATCAGGGATTTTCTGTTTGTCTCTTTTTTGGTTTTTATTCTTTATCCTATAAAACCTTTTTGCCTTCCATCCATTTAGCTGTTCTCAGATTGGAGACTGTTCATTTCATGAAGTGTTTGTTTCCATCATCTAAATGGTCTAATTTAATTACTAGAGGCCCAGTGCACCAGTGGTGTTCCTCGGCCTTGTGCATATGGTGCCCCCTTGCAATCCGGGACCTTTCAGGGGATGTCGGAGGCCCAGTGAACGGATTCAGCCCGATCCCTGCAGGTCAGGTGGAGGGACCCCACTGGTGCACAAATCTCTGCACCAGGCCTCTAGTATGCATATAAAGTCCTAGGTTAATCTCTTCCTGCCCTCCTCCCTCCCTCCTTCCCTCTGAGATTCATCAGTCTGTTCCATGTTTCCATGCCTGTGCATTAAACGTCTGCCCCCTGGTGGTCAGTGTACGTCATAGCTACTGGTCAAATGGTTGAATGGTCTGCGGTTGCTTAGGCTTTTATATATATAGATTTTTAGCAGATGTATGCAAAATAGCTCCTGACTTTAAGAAATTTGAACTTTGAGAGAAGATGACTCACCTGAGCAGGTTGGAAAATTATTAATGGCAAGAACTATGCGAAGGAGGAACCAGAGGGTATCTGAATGCTGTGGACATAGGGTTTTGATGGGGTCTGGGGCAGCAGGAGGTTTCAGACAATGATTGTGTGTCCTGTGGGCAAGTGAACATTTCAGAATGGAGCTACAACAGGACCAAAGGCCTGGAGGTAAAAATGACATGGAACGTGCAGGAAAATGTAAAAGGATTAAAATGGACCAAAACTAAGATGCCTGTTATAGTTTGAGTAAAAAAGTACTGAAGTAGTCCTATTTAGTTATTCTGAACAAATGTTCATACTAGTACACTTCTTATTTTTGAGGACAATTTTATTAATAATGATAATAGCTAACATTTTTCTAAGCCCTTTACCCATATTATCTCTCACATTAGATCCTTTCTATTAGGTAGGTATTACTCTTCATGTATACCAAATCACACAGGAAGTGAAGTCAATCATTTTTATTTATTCCCATGGAATTTTAGGTTGTATTTCACCCCCCCCCATGACAATTTAGTAATGTTATAATAAGCAAAAGGGATTTTAACCTCATTTGGAATGACATTTCTAAAGCTAAGTAACTTGTGCATATGGTCTCCTTTAATTTCTCAAACTGTTATTCTCTGTATTTTGCACAGATGAAGGAACTGAGCTTAGAGAAATTAAGTAAATTCTGCTCATTCTGTTATTCTGAATTCTCTTTTCATACTGTAAAAATAACAAAAAATTTATGTCGTAAGTCAGTTCATAAGTAAATGGTGTGGATACCCAACATACTGGCCCCGATTAATAATATTTCATAAACAAATCAAAATTCAAATAAATGGCTGGCTGAGTTCTAAGCAATGCATATAAGAAGTTTGTTGAAATGGGATCTTTCTATAACTTTCTCATCATTTGGAAGTGAAATATTCCATAAGGATATCATAGTTAGCTAATGAAATGTACATCATGTAATTGTAGAATATCTGGATTAGTCACAATTTCCGGGATAAAGAGAGACTCATAATTTCTCTTTATCCCCCTGGCCCAACAGGCACTTCCTTTCTTCCACGAAGCCTCCTTGGTACAATAGAAGAGAGTCTCTCTTGGCTTGGCCAGGTTTCCTAACATCCTCTTGTCAAATTTCATCCACTTACTAGTATGTCTTGCGTGTGTCACCACAATTAACATGCCCCCATGGGACTTACTTGCTGTCTTTGTGTTTTAATCTAAATTTCAAATTTTCCCATGTGTGTCCATGTTCCCTGCTTTCGATACTAAGCCACAGCACAGGCCTGTAAAGAGGGCCGAACAATGCTTGAGGGTGACAGAAAAACAAAACCAGAAAACAGGAAGCCAAACATTTTCATGGAACAGCTACTCTGCCAGTTCACATAATGGCCGTGTTATTCTCGGCTCACCCCTTCGCTAGCCCACTGACAATAGACATTTTCAAACTGAAGGAGCCAGAGCCTACCTTCGTGAGAGTAAAGCACTCAGTGCTTGTGAAATTACATGAAAAGATCAATAAGAACTCAGTCAAACGTTATATTGTGTGTGATAAACACAGAACATAGCAAAGTTCAGTTTAACACTTTGTGCCTTTTAATTTTTTTTCCCCTTACAAAACTCAGACAGGCAGCAAAGAGAACTCTGACCTTGTACACACAGGAATGGACCAAAAGGAGCTTGAGGGGAGTGGCCCGGTGGACAGAAGGGGCAGCAACAACAAAAACAAGAAAAACGGGCAACACAATCAGCCAGTCTGGAAAGGAAGCTCATCGGGCTCACACCAAGCGAACAGCTGCAGTGGAAATGAGGTAAAACCACAGCAGAGCGGGACGAAACAGCTTCACCTGGAAGGCTGACTTGGAAAACCTGCAATGGGGCGGCCTGGAGAGAGGTGCCTGGAAGACGACGTGAAACCAACTTTCCAAGAGGAGACCAAGTGCAAACTATTTAAAAATGTTCCTCTAAGTAGGCCTAGACCAATGGGGAAATCACCCCAGACCACAGATGCTCTCTGTCCTCTTTTTGGCACTTATTCTTCCTATGAGAGCCCTTCCTCCATCCCATGGAAGACACGCTGGACTCCAGAGGCCGCAGCCACTCATGCGATAAGGCTTTCTTGGCCGTTTATGCTCCCTCAAAACTCATCTGTCATTTGTTTTCTTTCCTATCATGCAAGCTAACCCTTACATGTTTGTAATATAGTCCATTTGTTCAATTTTCGGTGAAAATAATATATATATAACAATTTATTTGATTCTCCTCATAAACTAAACTTGCATTTAACCATGCCCTTCAGCTCTTAACCTCTTCAGCTGGCTATTTGAGGAATGGTCTCTGTGTGTCAATGAGTGAGCAATAAGGTTGACTGGATAGGACGGTTCAGAAACATAATTGACAAAACTCTGGAGTGGTTCACTCAATATTTGAGGAAAAATAAAAAACAGGTGAAAACCCCATTAGCCCTTTTTTTGGGTATTACAGTTCCCAAATTGGACTATATGGAATCTCTGCCATTACACACAGCTGTTGCTCCCTATGGTAAAAATCCTATCTTTAAAAAAATGTTTTATTTGATTTCAGAGGAAGGGAGAGGGAGAGAGAGACAGAGACATCAATGATGAGAGAAAATCATTGATCAGCTGCCTCCTGCACGCCCCACGCTGGGGAGCCAGCTAGCAACCCAGCCATGTGCCCTGACTGGGAATCAAACCATGACCTCCTGGTTCATAGGTCGATGCTCAACCACTGAGCCAGGCCAGCTGGGCAAGATCCTATCTTTTGATGGACATTTCCCACTATGCTGTGGAGAGTGGTCTAAGGGTGACGCTAGGCTGCTCATTGAGATTTCATACTGTAGGATGAGAGGTAGAGTAAAGAAAAATGTGAAATTATTATTTTCAAAGTTTATTAACTTGATTAAAAATAACTTTTAATTATGGAAAATTTAAACAGGCAGAGGAAGACAGAAGAGTTTAGTGAATTCTCACCTGGCTTCTAAACTGTTGTCATGTACAGTCTTATTTCACCTAGACCCATACCTCTCTCCGCAGTATTATTTTGAAGCAAATGCTAGCCCTCTTAAAGATAAACATATTGCCATTATCATACCTAATAAAGCCATTAGTAAGAACTCTTTACTAATAATTTATTACTTTTGAAGAGTGAGATGCAGAAGAAAACATTTAAATATGTCTACTTTTATTTACAAGTGGAAACACTAAAAAATTGATTTCCAATCTCAGGAATTAGATTTTATATATTCATGTGAGTTAGTGTCCATGTATTTTTAAAAAATGTGAAACTATTAAATTAATGCTTTGTGGTGTCATGGAGCAGGATATGAAGCCTAAAGTTATAAAGTTGTGTTTCTTCTCTTTTACTTTCTGGGCAAAATTCCTTGGACAAGTCATTTAATTTCTCTGAGCCTTTGTTTCTTCATTTCTGGGATGGAAATATTGTATTATTATTACTATTACTTTTGCTATTTTTATTATTAGTGTTGCTTCAGATAGTTGTTGTTGTGAGAATAAGAAAGGACTTTGCAAACTACCCAAATAGTACACAAATGCTACAGAAATAGTAGTAATAAGATTAAAAACAGCCAGTCTTAATTACAATGTACAAGCTACTGTTCTAGGGCCATCACATGTATTGACTCATTTAATCTTTACAATAACTTTATTATTTTTATTAATTGTTATTATTAACTAGAGGCCCAGTGCATGGATTTGTGCACTGGTGGGGTCCTTCGGCCTGGCCTGCAGGGATCAGTGGACCTCCACACTGCCACAACCCGGCCTTACCCGCCAGCTCATAGGTCTCCAGCCCGCTGTCTGTGTTGTCCCGCACAGCACAAAGTAGTGCGCAAAGTGGCAGGTGGCCAGGGAGGAGCTGAGCCTGGGCTGGGCACCATGCAGCTTCCGCTCATCCCAGCCCTGCTGTGCTTGTCGCAGCTGCACTTGAGCGTGAAGGGGGAGTATCCATATGAGAGGCTTGTGCTGCTGCAGCTGTGCTCGCCTGGCATCTGGCGCCCATCAGTCAGCTGAGTGGTGCTCCCACTGTGGGAACGCACTGACTACCAGGGGGCAGCTCCTGCATTGAGCATCTGCCCTCTGATGGTTAGTGCACATTATAGCTACCAGCTGGTTGTCCGGTCACCCAGTTGCTTAGGCTTTTATATATATAGATTACCATTCTACAAAAAAGCAAACTGAGGCAGAGATATGCATAATGCACCCAAGGTTTCACGGCAATGAGTGGGCACTGGGATGAGCACTCAGGCCCCTGGTCTGGGGCCTGTCAGGGTCTGTGCTGCAGGGGACAGTGTTGGGCACGGACTCAGAGACACGGGTTCATGGTCCTGCTGCCAGTTAGCAGCTGTGCCATTTAGGGGTAGTCACTGGAACTCTCTGAGCTAGAGTTAATACATCTGTTAAATAAATAAAGCAGTAATTTCCATCTATCCTCTAGTGTTCTTATGAGGGTTAAATATTCATATATGTGAGCTCATCTTATAGTGTTTGGTTCATGGTAGATTTGGTAAGTATTGCTTCCTCCTGTACTTATGCAATATTTTTTTCCCCCCACTCCCTAATATTCCTTTCAAAGTACTTGACTTATAGCCAGGGAAGGTTGGTTATTGCAGAAGGTTTCAACCTATGTAATTGTCAAACCTCCTATTTCATTCTTCTCTTTAATTTAATTACAGCACTTGGTTTCTTGAAGCTTATGGTTTCATTAAGGAAATATTTGAAAATTGATTGTTTAATCACTTAAAAGTAAAACATGAATGGGACTTCTTAATTAAAGGTAGTGGTAATTTAATTGTAATTTAAATGGCAGGTTTACCCAGAGCATCTTAATGGTGAGATCACATTAGGCATCTTTGGGTGAACAGATCAGTAGGATGGACTCAGAGCACTGCATGGACCACATTAGAACCAGTGAGGGAAAACCCTTAGTGTTAGAATTGGGAGAGCAGGATACTTGCTCTGGCCCTACAAGTATTTGAGATTACTCTGAAAAAAGTCACTTAACCTCTTTGGGCTTCAGTTTTCTATAAATGAGATTTTTATGCCTCTTTGCAGAAGGTGTTTTGAGGATCAAATGATTTCCTCCGGTGGCTCATGGCAGTCAACAACCACCTGGCCCTCAGGCTGGAGAAGGAGCCATCCTGCAAAGATGTGCTATGAATCGAATGTGTGTCCCCCAAATTCATATGCTGACACCTAACCCTCAGTGTGATGGTGTTAGGAGGTGGGGCCTGTGGGAGGTGATGAGGTCATGAAGGTGGAGTCCCCATGATGGGATTAGTGTCCTTATTAAAATACAAATTTCTCTCTCTTTGCTCTCTACCATGTGAGGACATAGCAAGACAACACCATCTGTGAAACAGGAAGTGTGGTCCTCACCAGACACTAAATTTGACTGTGTCTTCATCTTGGACTTCCTGCCTCCAGACTGTGGAAAGTAAATGCTGTTCTGTTAGAGCAGCCCAATGGACTCATTGTGGCTCTGACAGTGAGAATAAAATAGGGTGAGAGTGCAGAGGTCCAGGTATACAGCTTTTGCATTTTCTAGTAAAGAGAAATCATATATAATTTTGGTTTAAAGAAAGGAAGAGTTAAAAGCATGCAGGCTAAAATTGATGTTGTTCAGGCATCAAAAGTGAGAGGTAATCATGTGCTCTGTGGTGTTCAATACACAAACGATAGATATTCAAAACAATTAAGAAAAATAATATAAATGGAGCCACATTAGAATGGAGCTGGAGCTGCCCCGCATGTCTTATACCTCAGCCCTTCAGAATGTTAAACCAGGGCAAAATAACCTCTTAACTGGGCCTAAGCACATTGTTAACCAAAGAACTGTTTGCAAAGATAACAAGAAAGCCGATATTAGGACTATTGGACTGATGACCCCTGGACTGAAAATTAAAAACATTGTTTAGAATGAGTGTCACCATGTTATGGTATCTGCACCAATGGCAATGTCTTCTTTCTATGGATGCAATTGCTCCCCTTCCCTTTCTAATAAATACCATTGCCTTTGTCTCCTAATCGGAACACTATTTGGGCTCTTGACTTAGTGCTTCCCAAATAGCTATTCTTGTTGCTCTCAAATAAATGCTGTCACACATTCTCTCTTTGAAAGACCTTTTGTTTTTAGGTAAACGTGTGAGCCCTGTTGGGGAACATGTGTGACAATGGCCCTGAGGAGGTGCGGGGAAGAAGACCAGCTTTGGGTTGGCATGCTCGCTCTGCCTCCGTAAAACAAACTTCCCATTGACAGCAGGCTGGGTTGGCCCCGCCCCAGACCAGGAGAGTGTTGAGCTCATTTTCTCTGCTGCTCAGAGTCCTTCACTAGAAGATCCCAGTGGACGGTGGCCCCCAGATGTGCTCAAGCCATGGTGACCGGCTGTATCTTAACTCTGAGAGCACCTGTCCGACGCAGTGGGATCTTGCCTCAAACTAGTCCAACCTCAAAGATTACTGAAAACTAGGATGCTTATGGTTTTAACTCTCATTTCATATTTGAAAGATACACTAGGGTTTATGGGAATCTAGAGGCCCCATTATAAAGCCCAGTTGATGACAAAAAGTAGTTTCCTTGTAGGAAAATGATCCAATAGTAGCAATGAAGAACCAAACCAAACTATTCAGTTTACCATATGGATTTTCATTTCATTTTCCTATTTTGAGAATGCAGAGTCTGTCCTCAGAGCTCTGAAAACTAAGATAAACATAATAGAATATTATTTGTCAAATGATACAGAATGTCATGAGACACAAGGTGGGCTGGATGTATTCTTGTTAGACTTCCTGTCCGGGTGAATTTCATGTGCCACCGGGCCCAGCATGAGCAGTTATTAGCCTCATGGGGAATCTACATGCTTCACTTAAAAAACAAAAGAACATCAGAAAGAAAAACAGTAAAAAAAACCAGGAAATGAATGGTGGTATCCCCACCATATGAATAAATTGCCTTTCACAAAAGCTGGGAACTTGCTTAGTTCCCATTGTGGGGCCAAGGGAGGAATGGGGAAATACTCATAAAAATAACATTTACAGGATTTTATTAAGAGGAAGATGAGGTCATAATCTTCAGACACATTCTGGGGGGGCTGTGCAGTATTCTGTCAGCTCCCCAGTTTCTGACCATCAGGAGCCCCTGCCCAGCTTCCCAGTAGCCCAGCGTGGCCTGGCTGTCCCCTCCTTACTCATACCCTACCTTTCCCAAGCCTGTCCATGATGACACCCACATCACATAACATGCAGTCACTCAGCCTAATCTTCCCACCAGACTCATGGGAGGCAAGAGCCTGGGAGAAGGCTTTGGGTCTGCGTTGGGCATGTGTGCGCCTTATGTGGGAGTTAAGAATGGGGCGTTTTGGCTCTTGACAGCTGCCTCTGTCTTTGTTCTCGACATCAATCTGGATAAGACAAAGCCTATCTCACCTGAAGTGACTCCTTTTCTTTATTTCCAATAACTGTCACATTCCCACACTTGCCTACCACTCTGCCCTCACTTGTCACTTCCTTTTGGTCAGTATCCCTTCATTCTTATTTCTCATACTTGGATCCTGGGCCCCACCCTTTATCAACCTGTCCAACAATATTATCCAACTCCCCTCCTTCACTGTGTTTAAGCATGCTCATCCCAAAGTAAAATATGTTAAAATTTCCATTCCATTGATCCTCTCTCAAACTTCTCCTGTGACCTCTATGTCTTCTCATTTATCACCTTCCATGACCGTCTACAGGAGCAGTTCGAACTGCTCTATGCAGGAATCTTAGGGCAGAAATCAGATTCTTAGCCAAAGAGAATTCTCAATGGAGAAACCTAACAGAGTACATGTAAAAGTAGGTCTTTGTTAGCAGAAATGAAAGGTATTGTATAGGAAGAGGGGACTTAGTGACCTAGCCCTGGGTGCTTTGTGCAAAATAGTCCCCACAAGATTGAAATGTAGCCGGTATCTCCAGGTCTGATTTCATTTCTATTAGCCACTCAGAGGCTAAATTAAGAACTTTACGGATACCTAATTTAGATAAACCCTTAACTATTAACCTCCAATAATGTCATCATTTCACTGAGTAGGAGAGAAACCGTGTGGGTGAGTTCAATTAGCCAAGGGCGTGGATATGGAGGCCTCTGCATTCTAATTGCGTCTCACTGACCTTGATGGACGACTTTAGCCGGGAGGAAGGCTCTCGACTGTGATGATCGCTCTGGAACTGGATGGGGCTTGCCTTTCTCTAAAGAGCTTTCAGGAGAACGTCTGTGCTGAGGACACAGGTGAGGAGGGCAAGGGGAAAAAAAGCCTGTCTCTTCATTGTGAGGAAGGAATTCTTTATGCGAAGCCTGGGCTCTCAGTTACAAGCCCATTTCTTTTTCTGCCCTTGAATATTGGTGATGAGCCAATACCTTGATGTGGCCCCAAGGGCTCAGCCCACTGGGGACCCTGGGAGACAGCACGGAACTTGCCTCAGTTGTTCCACCTGAAAGAACAGGCCGTGGGGTGGTCCTCGGCCAGTCCATCACTGGTCAATGGCTGCTGCGGGGTAGGGGAGGGGGTGTTACGCCCTGGAGCCTCTAGCTGCTCCACCTGAAATGGCCAGATAAAGTTCATACAGAGTTAGACGTTCTTGCAGAGAGGCTACTGATAGTGCCTGCTGTGTGTTCTCGTGGACTGTTCTAGAAAATAAAAAACAAATTAACAAAAGGGCTTATGTTCAAATAAAATGTGGAAAATGACTAGGTTCTCACTTCTTGGAGAATCTCAACATTTTTTTTTTATTAAAGGCTCTGAGAAGTCCTGTAGTAAAGAGAAAGAAACCTAACCTGGTTAACTGTGCTTAACTAGTATTTTTCCGAAGAGTTCATGATAGAACACTTCTTATTTTTTTCAGGGACCACCTAGCAATTACGTACAATGCTTCATGAAACGATAACTAGCGATCTAGGTAAAAGCGAGCCTACCCTTTTTGTGTGGAAGATGCAGAGTTTATGTCAATGGGACGTATTAGTAATGTCTGTCCTCCAGGAAAGGAGAAAACACCGCATGGCCTTTACTCAGCGGGGAGCACTGCCTGTCACACTAGTGTCCTGACAGTTGGCGCTCACAGGCCACAGGGGGTTTGCAGTCTGAGTGGAAATGGGGTGGACACCTGGGTCCTCACACAGGCTGGAGCCACGATTGTGCCAGGAGGGGACATGCTGACGAGGAGGGACATGTTTGCATGAGGAGGGGACTCATCCACAGGAGGAGGGGACATGCTGAGGAGGAGGGGAGCCCAGTGGGACCTGCGATCATTATAGGGAGACAGGCTGCAGAATCAGCGCTGTTTTCTCTTTCATAGGCGAGAAGGGTGGGAAATTTGGGCATTTTGCTCACAGGCTTAAGGAGAGAAATGATTCTGGGTTTTTTAATTTTCCAGCAAGGGGTCACAGACGATCTCAGCTGTTTGTTATGGAGCAGATGCATGAAAAGCAGGATGAAATAAAAAACCTGGACTGGCAGACATGGGCAAGTGAGGTCCAGGCTCCCCTGCTGAGGGCTGTCCCCTGATTGTTAGAGGCAGGTGCATGGCCTGCAGGCAGACAAGCTTTCTTCAAAGTCAGAGTCTCTGCCTCGGTCATACAACAAAGTCTGCTTTCATCAGTGATGAGAACTTTCCATCGGCAGAAGCCTGGTGGCTGGATGACTTAGCAAATCTGGGCAGATAACAGATGTGAAAGCACTGGCCCATTGTCACACATCCAACAAATCCAAGTCCATGTCTACAGAGTTTACGTCTGTGTCCCAAGTTTGAATAGGTGAGGGGACGTAGTCTGGCTTTCTCTCTCTCCAGGACTTCCTAGTTCTGTTTTCAGCCTAAATAATTTCTAGGAAATGCAAGTTGATGACAGTGGTGCTCAGAAGTAAACCTGCTTCTGAATCACCTGGAGGGCTCGTGTGCCACCCTCGGTGTCTGATGCAATAGGCCTGGGTGACCACAAAATCTGAATGGCTGCCAGTCGGGTGATGCTGGCACCGAGGTCAGGACCACACTCTGAGAACCACTGGTCCTGTACTATGTTGGCTGCTACCTCAGAGGAGCTACATCAGCAGGATGGGGAACCAGGAAGCTCCAGCCCCTGTTTCCCCCAGAAACACCAAGTAAACAACAGTGCACTAACCAAACCAAGCCAACCCCCAGCCCAGAAAAGCCACATTTGCAGCCGTAGGTGTAAAATGATCAACAAAAAGGGCAAAGGACTTACTTGAATAGACATTTCTCCAAAGAAGATATATAAATGGTCATTAACCACATGGAAAGATGCTCAATATCACGAATCACTAGGAAAATGGGGATCAAAACAACAAACGAGACACCACCTCCCACCCATAGGAGAGATACCATTACAAAAAGAAAAGCAGTGCTGGCGAGGATGTGGAAAAGTCGGAACTCTTGTGCACTGTTGGTGGGGATGTAAATTGGTCCAGCTGCTGTAGAAAACAGTGTGCAGATTCCTCAAAACATGAAACAGAATTACCATCCAGTTTAGCAATTCCATTTCTAGTTATACACTCACTAGAACTGAAAGCAAGGATTCTAATAAGAGATATTTGCACACCCACGTTCACAGCAGCATTAATTGCAATAGCCCAACATTGGAAGCAACCCTAATGTCCATCAATAGATGAACGGATAAACAAAATGTGGCCTATACACAATGAAATCAGCCTTAAAAAGAAGGAATTTCTAACACATGCTACAATATGGATGAATTTTGAGGACATTATGCTAAATGAAGTCAGCCAGACACAAAAAGGAAAAATACTGCAGGATTCCACTTCTGTGAGGTACTTAGATTAGTCAAAACCACAGAGGCAGAAAGAATGATGGGTGCCATGTGCCAAGGGGAGGGGCGCTGGGGAGGTAATGTTTAATGGGGACAGAGTTTCAGTTTGGGAAGATGAAAGGAGTCCTGTGGATGGATGTGGTGATGGTTGTACAACAATGAATGTACTTAAGGCCACTGAACTGTCCCCTTAAACATGGTTAAAGTGGTAAATTCTCTGTTATGTGTCTTTTACCACAATTAAAAAAAATATAAAGACAAGAGAGAAGATCCTGGTAAAGCCAAGCGTTAAGAGGGATTCCTTCTTGCCTCCTAATATTTGCAGGAATTCAGGCTGCTCCATGTGGCTGTTTGAATAACGACGAGCTACAGAGGAAATTCTAAATGAGGTTAATCACATGGTAGAAATTTGCTTACAAAACCCAGTACTGGAGTAAGATTCCTCAAAGGCTTCTTTTTCCTCCATGGAAGGAGCGAAAACATTGCTACTGAGTGGCGTGATATTCACCGCTACCATTTATTTATAAGCAAACTGTAAGTCCTGCTCACATGCACTAGGAGTCCACAGATGTTTGCAGTCGGGACTGCAGGTGAAAAGAAGACAAGTTGTTAGGGAGCAGATGCTCCCTGTTCTTGTGCCAGATGCAAATCAAGCACCACCTGGAAGAAGTTTAATCATTTGATATGTATTTAAAAATGCTCACTCTCTGAATTTAAAATGTTAATTTATAATGACTATGATGAGCAAAATAATTAGGAAACATAGATTTTCTAACATAGGGTGCCAGGTAATTCAGACTATGATACTATCGAATTACTTGTGGATCTATGGATTAAGCAGCTAGATGTAAGTAAACAAAAATGAAAAATAATATTAACAAAAGGAAACAGAAGCAATGATTAAATAATAAAACATACATAAAAGTATTTGACAATTTTTTTAATGGAAAGGTAAGCTCTGGTCAGAATTAACACTATATTTGGGTATTGCCTTCTTATTCTTTTTTAAAAAATATGTTTTTATTGATTTTTTTTTTTTAGAGAGAGAGGAAGGTAGAGGGATAGAAACATCGATAAGAGAAACATTATTGATCGGCTGCTTCCTGCACACCCCCTACTGGGGATCGATCCTGCCTTAGCCCTGACGGAATCGAACCAGTGACCTCTTGGTTCATGGGTCGATGCTCAACCACTGAACCACACCAGCCAGGCTGCCTTCTAATTCTTGAAAAAAGGTTTAATGTATTGAAGTCATTTTCTATAGCATCAGAAAAGTTTTTTTAGTCAGATTAACATTTTTAAAAATTAATATTCTTACTGTTATTTTTTAGGCCATTGAGTCACTTATGATCATCAATTTTTAAATTTCTTACTGGAAACAAACTTAACTCATCCGACTACAGATGTATGTACATGGTAGCGATTTTACTAATAGAAAGCAATAGTCACATATAGAAATTAACCCCTTTCTCAACCATCACTACACGGACATGTACATAAGTGAAAATGAAATCACACATCCCCTTAAGATAAAACAATTTTTTCTTTGATATATGTCACTTAAAGGATTGTGCCAGTTCATAAGCTGATCAAGTCATTCATAAATGAATGGTGGCAGTTTCATTCATTATAAGACCTGCAGAAAAAATAGTTTGGTTATAATTATTTGTATACCAAATTCACAACTGAGTTGAATTAAATATGGGGGTGGCAAAAGTAGCTTTACAATTGTAATGCAAATAAATAGTACAATAATCCTATATAATAAAAGTCCAGCAACTGAACGGTGGAACGACCAGAATGATTGCTTGACCAGTCGCTATGATGCGCACTGACCACCAGGGGGCAGATGCTCAACGCAGAAGCTGCCCCCTGGTGGTCAGTATGCTCCCACAGCAGGAGCAGCCGCTCAGAGGGCGGGTCCACAGCCACTTGGCTGACCAGGATGAGTGGCGCTTCCACAGTGGGCCAATCCCCACAGGCCACGCCCCCCACCAGTGCACGAATCCCGTGCACCGGGCCTCTAGTTAATAAATAATAATACAAGATTAAACTTTGTATTTCCAGTACTCACAACTGTAAACCTACTTTTGCTCTCCCCTGTATATAATTTCGTGCATAACTAAATATTTCAAATCAAGGAAACATACCCTTTACTTAAACATCTCTAGGGACCAGAGAGAGATAATCTTTATCCCTTACTTACTGGTGAGAACAGAAGCCCACCCAGTTCCTGGTCCCTGCAAAGAGCACTGGAACCAAGCAAAACTAACCTTGTTGCTTTCTCTTGGAAACATCTGATCCTGGGAACCAACTACATAGCTGACTTATCCACACCAGAAGCTTGCTCACCCAATCTCAATCCCAGACCATCGCCTGTGGTGCCCCCAATCTAAGGTTATATCCTGAATGCTGGCTCATCCCAACAGTTCTCTGCTTGTAAGTCTCCCCTCCCAGGTCCAAATTTTATCAACAGCCTGCCCCAGCTTCCCACTGGGAGACTCTGCTGAAGCTCTATCATAGTGGCATTGTCCCTACTACTGATAAGGTTAGCTTCCTTGGTCAACAGATCATTCCAGAGGGCTTTCTGGGGAGCTGATACTTGGGGAGTTGATATTTGGCACTTATTAAAGCAAGGTGAACTCAAGACATTTGGGAGGTGGTGGTAAAAAGGTCACTAGTTGCCCCTTTTTGCCTCTTCCCCCCCTTATATCTATATAACCTTTTATTTTGTTTGCCTGAAATGAATGACTGAGATTTCTTTAGAAAAAAAATAGGATCTTTTGACTGCCTGAGAAGGATTAATTCCTTTTCTTGAAAAGAGATTGCATCTCACGCTCTCCTAAGACAGATGTTAACCCTAAACGTTTTGCCTGAATAAAGTAAAACCAATCAAAAACTACAAAAAGATCTTACAAGAATAATTTTATGACCACTGGAAGAAAAAATACATTTACAAAGATACAAGACCCAGCTTTGCTGTAGAAGATTAATAACCATGGGGGGTGATTAGAGCTGGGGAAATAAATGGTTATTAGGAATGCTGCACCCATAAGCCCAATTCTAGAGAGATTTGGAGTTAGTTAGGATGAGCAATCATGGCTGACTTCTCATGGCAGGCTCTCTTTTCTGATGCTGAGGCCTCTTCCAGCTGGGGATGGAAGACACACTTCATTAACCCACACATATAAAAGCATCTTGCTGCCTCTGGAGGTCTCTGCTGTGCCTCTAATATATATACTAATATCTATATATCTGAATCTCATGAGTCTCCAAAGGAAGAGTAACATATGTATACATTGAAATTTCTTGCAAATATTTCCCATCTGCAAAGCATGCACTTTGTCTCCAACCCACAGTTGCCATAAATCTTCTGGCAGCAGTAAAGTTGCTAAGCAAATGAGAAAAAGTCCCCCTAGACAGTAAGCCTTTGGAGTCCACCCAGACCCACCCCTTCCCTCATATAATGATGAATCTAGGAAATTAGCTCCTCTGCCTTTTGGTATTAATTAAGTGCATATTTTATTGACTAATGAATGCAATGAAGAAAAGAAAGCCAAGAAGTCAATCCTCCACTCAAGGAGTGATAGTGGCCCTTCATTACCCAGTGTCCCCAGAAGAATCTGTTCTTCTTAGGGTTGGAGGCCCTCCATGTCGGAGTCCCTTCTTTCTCTGCCCTGATGCCATCATTTGTAACCATGGTGCCCTCAGTCCTGGGATGCACCCCACACTCCATGTCACTGTGTATGCTGCCTTTCTCCTCTGTGGGCTCAGTCATCCATAGCTCAGGCTTCCTCTATGGCCTAATTTTATTCCATATTATGGGATGCATTGTGTCTGCCCAGATTCCTGTATTGAATCCTAACCCTGGGGACCTCAGAAAGTATTTGTAGATGGGGTCTTTAAAGAGGTAATTAAGATAAAATGAGGTCAATGGGGTAGGCCTATTCCAATTTGATCAATGTCCTTATAAGAAGAGTAAATGAGGACATAGACACACATAGATGGACAATCACTGAGAGGACACGGAGAAGAATGCCATTTACACACCAAGGAGAGAGGCCTCAGGAGAAACTAGCCCTGCCCACACTTGGATCTCAGACTTCAGCCTCCAGATTGTGAGACAACAAATTTCTGTTGTTTAGGACACCCTGTCTGTGGTACTTGTTACAGCAGTTCGAGCTGACTCATACACTGCAAGGAGACTTTCTGAATGCATGGTCATGAACACTGACCACTGTCCTTTGCAAACAGCCTTCCACAAATGATTTTTTTGGAACGATTCTTCACCATTCTCCACCCACACAGGAACTTTCTCTGTGTTCAGTGTATTTGACTCATCGAAATGACAGCAGCATCTCGTCTTGTGCATTCCTGAGATGCTGCTGTCTCAGCATCAGGGACACTCTATATCTGTGCTCAGAGTTTTGACTGGCAAATGCCCTCGCCTCCACATTGTCTGCCTTCCCCTCACTCTGGCAGCTCATAATCGATAAGTACTTAAGTGATGGGGAGCTCCCACCCAAAATAATCTCAGGGTGAAAGCTTTTGTATCTAGCAACACACAGAATCACTCCACAATGTATAGTTTTAAAAATTTAATATTAGATGTGCTTTAAGTGGCATAGATCCAATACTCAGTGGACTAGACATGAAAAAGAAATTTGTGTACAAAGTACTGACAGATTTTATGGCTAAATTTAAATGCTAATTTAAATATAATACATTCTATTGTTTTGAGTTATCCTTACCAAGACAGAGAAAAGTGGTTATTTTTGACTCAACTGAATTACCTTCTTTGAAACTAGAATATTCTGTATGTCGTGGGTGGGATATGAGGAAACCATTTTAGCAACAGTTTTAGACTTCACACCTCAAGGAAATATTATATCGATGACATCATGGAAAATGCCTCAAAACCCAATGACTTCTGGGTCAGAGCTGCTCACGAGAGCTCTAGCTTTTGTGGGCCATCTTCCATTTCCAATATCTCATTCCATTGTCTTTATAAGTACACGTGTTCTTGTCAGGACGACTGTCACGATTGGTTCAAAAAATATGGTCACTGCAATTATAGTTCTTCCCAGGGTGAGGAAATGAAAATCAACTCTAATCCTTTTATCATGCATTTGGAGGATTTATTTCTCACCAAATGAGAATGGAGAAATTTCAAGGGCAATTTATCTAATTCTTTCCCTGCATATTACTTTTTAAAAAATAAATTTGCCCTGATGAGGAAAAGTATGCTTTTTAAAGGGGATCTTTAGAGATACTTATCATTCATGCATTCCCTAGTCTCAGATAGACTTTCAATAATAGTCCCAGTCAAACAAGGTGAGCTTCTACTTCCTTTTTCCTTGAAGCAACACAGACGATTTAAAGATGATTTTAATAATTATGTTGCCACCAGGTTTCTATTTTCCTAAGCAAAACTAATAAGCTTTTCTTTCAGCTTTTCTGCCCCACATTTCATAGCCAACCCTCCTTTCTCCTTCTGTCTGCACCGGCCGCGCCCTCCAGGCCCCCTGGCGGCAGCCTCAGCCCTGAGCACACCTGTGCCTTTCCACAGGCTCTGCTGGCTCCACTGTCCAAGTACCTACGTTATGGTTAGTGTTTCACATTGGCTGAATGTCCCCCAAAAACTTTTAGGTAAAAGGAACTGGAAGAAGGAAGTAAAATAGTGGATTTTTGTGGACCAAATGCTGGTGTCCCCAAAAAGTCATATGTTGAAACCTAACCCCAGTGTGATGGTGTTAGGAGGTGGGGTCTTTAGGAGGTGATGGGGTCATGAGGGTGGAGCCCCCATAATGGGATCAAACCCCTTATAAAGAAACCTCAGAGAGCCCCCTCACTCCTTCCTCATATTGAGGACACAGAGAAGACGCTGTCTTTGGACCAGGAAGCTGGATCTCACCAGACTTTGAGTCTGCAGGTACCTTGATCTTGGACTTCCAAGCCTCCAAACTGTGACAGTGAATGTCTGCTGTTTATAAGCTCCCCGCAGTCCATAGCATTTTGTGTAGCAGCCTGAGAGGACAAAGACAGAGGCACTATACGGATGATTATAGCTTCCACCAGGAGCTGGGACCAGTGTGTAGACTCACAGCCTCTGCTCACTCGGTGGGTGGTGTCCAAACTGAAGAGACTCATGGTGATTACGGTGACTTACAGAGTGGGTGCAAATGCAGGTTTACCCAGTTTGTGGGCATATGCATTTATATACACATATGAATAAAGTAACTTACAAATATGAATATTGCTTAAAATGAGAAACAGAATCACAAGGCACTCCTGAAGACCACTGAGCTTTCCAGACCATGCAATTTGCAGCAATGCTTGTCAGATGTGCTCCCCGATGACACCCAGCTTTCCCCTCGGGTATTCCACGGTTAGTGTTGAGGTTGTTTTGGAGATGCCACCTTGGAGCAGTGTGTGTGGGAAGCAGGGTACGGGGCTGGGGTGGAGGTGGGGACACAGGGACAGGTGGGAGGCACTGAGTGGGGGCCTGAATGAGGTCATGAACTGGAGGTGGGAGTCAGGGGGGGTTGTGAGCCATCGAGAGGGTCTCGATGTCCACCGATTGGTGCGGAGTGGAATTGGGGTGCCGGAGATGACACTTGCCCTTGATTTGAAGGAATGAGTGGTAGTGGAGCCGCTCTGGGCAGATCAGGGTGATCATCGAGTTCTGTGGATGCCTCTGTCCAAGCTCTCATCACATGCTCCTCGTATGTGCTCCTCATTGGAGGTGGGCCTACCTCTGGCTCTGGGCTGGCACAGAGGCCGTGCCGTAGATATTCGTGTGTGGATCAGCTGATGGGAATGTCTGAGATCCTTGTCCTGGGGAGGATGTGGATGATAGTCCCAGTGTCATTGGCTCTCCCATGGAAGGCAGATAACCTGGACTTAATAAATGTGCCCATTCATATCAGCAACGAGTCATTTTTGATTGATTAGGAAAATATCTTCATTTTTTTTTTATTGTAGACAACCAACAAACATTGTGTATTTTATAATAGACCAAAATGATTCTGTCTGAACTTGGCTGGCTGAAAAAATTTTTGGCACAGACCCACTTTAAGTGCAACTTAGATAAATTGGATTTCATTAAGATTAACAACTTAGGCTCTTTGAAATGTACTTTTAAAGATGAAAAGACAAGCCACAGACAGGGAGAAAATATTTTCAAATCACATATTCAACATAGGACCAGTGTCCAGAATATACAAAGTGCTCTCAAACTCAATAATAAGAAAAGGAATCCTATCTAATAAAAGTGTAATATGCAAATTGACTGTCACGCCAACACACAAGATGGCTGCCCCCCATGTGGACACATGATGGCTGCCACAAGATGGCCAGCAGGGGAGGACAGTTGGGAGGGACCAGGCCTGCAAGGGAGGGCAGTTGGGGGTGGGGATCAAGCCTGCAGGAGAGGGAAGTTGAGGGTGACTGGGCCTGCAGGGAAGGGCAGTTGGGGAGGACCCAGGCCTGCAGGGGAGGGCAGTTGTGGGGGGACCAGGCCTGCAGGGGAGGGCAGTTAGGGGTGACCAGGTCGGCAAGGGAGGGCAGTTGGGGGGGACCAGGCCAGCAGGGGAGGGCAGTGAGGGGCAATTGGGCTGGCAGGGGAGCAGTTAGGCATCGATCAGGCTGGCAGGGAAGTGGTTAAGGGGTGATTAGGCTGACAGGCAGGCAAGCAGTTGGGAGCCAGCAGTCCTGGATTGTGAGAGGGATGTCCGACTGACCGTTTAGGCCCGATCCCAGTAGGATCGGGCCTAAACGGTCAGTCGGACATCCCTCGAGGGGTCCCAGATTGGAGAGGGTGCAGGCTGGGCTGAGGGACACAACACCCTGTGCACAAATTTCGTGCACCGGGCCTCTAGTAACTCTATAAGAATACAGAAATGATTGAAACAGACACTTTGCTAAAGAAGAGTTCAGAGGGAAAATATATATAGGAGAAGATTATCAATGTCATAAGTCATCAGGGAAATGCAAATTCAATTAAAATTAAAATGAAACCTCTGCACACCTATAAGAACAGCTAAACAATGTCGAAATGATAATAGTGAGTGCTGACAAGGATGCTGTAACTTTCCAAACCAGCACAGCCCTTGGGCAAAGAGCTCGGTAGCTTTTTTATGAGGTTAAACCTGGCCCTCTGTCTGTGACCCAGCAGTGCCAAGCCTCAGTCATCACCCAAAGGATGTGAACATCCCTTTACATGGAACCTGTGCATGACTATTTGTGGCAGCTTTGCTCATAATTGCCCCAAACTGGACACAGTGCTAATGTGTTTCAATTAGTGAGAATGGATAAATAAACACCTCATGTCAGGTAATGAACTATAACTCAGCAATGGAAAGGAGCGAGCTGATATTGAGTCTCCGATGCTTTGTACTCAGGGGAAGAATTCAGGCTCGCAGGACACCTGTGGCGTGATTTAATTGTAACAGTCTCAAAAAGGCACCATTACAGGGACGGGACACAGACCAATGGTTGGGACTGGGGGCAGGAGTTGCTTGCAAAGGGCTATGAGGGGATGTTTCTGGGGAGATCAAACTATTTTACATTTTGGTGTGCTTTAAGGATGTTTGTGCTCATAGACTGCCTACTAATAAGAATGAATTTCTTTTTATATTGGTTATATCTCAATTGATCTGATTAAAAACAAAATTCAGGGAGGGCGAAAGAAGCAGCCATGGTGATTATTAGTTTGAAAATATCAAAAAGGACCGGCAGCATCCCATCCCCACCCTCTCATGCTGAGTCCTGCGTGACAAGAAGCAGCTCGAAGCAAGAGGTTTCCTGTCTTTCCTGTTAATCATTTGGCTTAATGCTGGCTTGATGCTCTTTGTCTCTACCCTGTAAACAATAACGTAAGTGGGGCCACTTTAAAATGGAGCCGGAGCTGCCATCCCAGAGGACTCTCTCACACGCCAAACCTGAGACCCTGGGTTGTTAAAACGGGGCAGAATAACCTTTGGACAGGGCCTAAGGCAAACTTGTGCCCCAAAGAACTGTCTGGCAAGATAATAAGAAAGCAGATATTACGGCTACTGGGCTGATGAGCCCTGGACTGAAAACTGAAAGCATGTTTAGAATTAGAGTCACCAGGTAGCATCATCTGCACCCATCGCAACGCCTTCCTTCTGTGGGTGTGGGTGTTCCTTCCCCTCTTGCCTTTGTCTCCTAATTGGAACATTATCTGGGCTTCTGCCTGAATCAGTGCTGCACAAATAGCGATTCTTACTGCTCTCAAATACTCTCAAATAAATGCTTGTAGCCTCTCACTTTGAAGGGTCTTTTGTTTCAAGGTAACAACTTTCACAACACCGCAGGAGAAGAGTGCCCAGCGGCTTCACAGGGAGGCCCGGGGGGAACAGCCACAGAAATAATGGGTTTATAGACACAGATGGAGAACAGACAGTGGGAAGCACATTCTTATTTTTTTCTGTTAATTTTTAAGGGTAAGAATGGAATAACCAGGGTGCACCTTAAGGACATTATACTGTTAGATAAGCCAGTCATGAAGACAAATACTGTGTAATTCCACTTATATGAAGTCCTTAGAGGAGTCAAGTCCACAGAGACAGAGAGTAGGATGCTGGGGGCCGGGCTCCAGGGGCTGGGGAGCGGGGAGGGGGGGAGAGGTGTTTATGGGGACAGAGTTTCATTTTGGGAAGATTAAAAGAATTCTGGACATGAGGGTGGTGATGACTGTCCAACAATGTGAATGTACTTAATACCACTGAGTTGTGCACTTAAAAATGGTTAAAATAGTACAACTTATGTACATATGTTTAAAATAAAAAGAGAGAATGAGAACGGTATAAACCATCGCCTCTGAGGTAGTACCAGGGGCCCGACTCTCTCAGGCGTGTTTACTTTCTGGAATGGCCTTTTCAGAGCTGCCTGTGGGCCGAGCAGAAGCTCGATAATAAACAAGTGCTCGCTGCCTTTGCGTGTGCTCCGCGCCTTTCTCCACTGCTCGCTCTCTTTCGAGCCCACAACTGCTTCTGGAGCCTTGGTGCCAACGGAGCCCCTGTGTTGGGAGGCAGCCTGTGCAGAGTTAGGAAGCTGGGCTCGGGCCACCCTGTGGGGCCAGGCGGTGTGAGAACATATGTGAGCAGGGCACCTGCTGGTCAGTGTCCTGTCTGGGAAGTGTGAGTGTCACCTGTTAGGAACAAGGCAGGAGGAAGTGGCGTCACCCCTGTAATGCACTTTGCAGGGCTCCTGGCCCACAGTGAGCAGTCAGCAGAGGTGAGCCCGTCAGTGTGTCAGCTAGATGCTAGGTGCACCCAGGTACGAGTAAGTGATCCAGACCAGGGCCAACCTCTGTGGCCCTCAGCCAGCTGGCTGGATGCCCTCCAGGATCCCCAGCCAGGGAGGCTCAGCCACGGCCTGGCTAGGCCAGGTGCCTAGCTGCATCGGGGAACCTGCTCTCACGGGAGCTCTGGTTTGACCTTCCCTTGAAGGTCACCAGCCTGCATATGACTCAAGTTCTGGTTGAAGCATGACTGACTTTGTCTTTTGCGCTGATGAAGGTGTTAGAATCATAGGCCTGGGGCTCAAAGCTTGTTCTCCTTAGGGCTAGGGTCAGGCTGAGAAAGCATGTGGATTAAGTTAGAACTCAACCCCCCCTCCCCCTCTGTGGGCCCAGGGGCAAGAGATGAACAGAAGCATAGGGGAGGGGCTAATGACCAGACCTGAAACCCTCACTCAGGTAAGCAGGGGCGCCACCTGCAGCCTCCTGGCCGTGGCCCTGCCTGCACCTGGGGGCGGGGTCCTTGCCATCTGTCTGCTCACCAGACTCCTGACCTTTCTGTTGGGATCCATCACCCCAGTTGTCTCATGGACTTCAGGGAGAGCTCAAGTTCAGACTCCTTACCGCCCACTTGTTGCTGATGGCTTCAGGTGAAGCAGAAAATACATTTAAGACGGTCTCCTTCTCTCTCCTCCCTCCGAGGTGTATGTAGATCAGGAAATTCTGGGTGGCCCAAAGAGACCATGATCCCAAGCAATTTCACGCTGTTTCATCCAAGTGTTTACCAGGGTGTAAGCGCTTTCTAAATATGCTTTGAAAATGCCACATATCCAGGTGAATAAGAAAACACTCATTTACTTCTCTCGGGATCCCTGGGGTGGCGGCTCCATCTCAGCTGTTAAAGTGATTTATCCAAAGTCATGCACAGCGACAGCCCAGCCACCCTACTCTCAGCAGAGTAGCTGCTGTCAGAGAGCACCGGCGGCTGGGGAGTCATCCACATGAAGACACTTTCCTCAAGGCTGTGCCACAGGGAGGACCATTCCCATCTTGTGAACTATTAGTTGGCCGGTGTCCTGTTGTTGGAGAGCCCAAAATAAATTCAAATCTGTCCCTGAGGGGTCTGGCCTCTGGCTGGGATGGGCCCATCAGCCCAGTTGTCTGAGGCCTGGGTCTTGGGCACAGGTTAGATTTTCATGTACATTGGAGCCCAGGGAAAAACAAATGTAGGTGCGTCCTTGAGTGCTGATTGAGTATGGATCCTCCGGAGAGGAAGAAAAGTGGGAAATCCTGAAGGCAGGTGTCAGTTTACAGCTTTTGAAGGCCTGGCCTTGACCCTCCATTTTGGTGTCAGACCTGTTTGATGGATTTCTCTCTCTCTCTGTCTCTTCCTCTCCCTTTCCTGCCAAGCTCTGGCCCTCTCATAAACCGGGAGAGCTGCTTCGTGGTTATGTCTGCCGTATAAAAGTTACAATACTTTCTGTCTGCACACTGCAGCCGCTTGGTCTATAACTGTCTTTAACACTTTAAGAGCATATCAATTTAGCTCTTGGCTACCGATTGGAGAGATGCACAGTTCAGGAAGGACATTTGTGTAAAAAGCCATTACTGGTTTTCATGCTTTTGTCGGTTCTTCCAAGCGAACGTCTTCCTGATGGAACAAAAAAAAAACACAAAAAAAAGGAGCCCAGTTCGGTTTTCGAGAATGAATTACAGACTGTACAGCTTCCTGGGAAGTAACTTCTTTTTCCTTGTCTCCTGCTCAGGGACTTGGAAGCCAGACTGAGGTTGGCGAGCGCATCAGAAGCTGCTCCCACTGTGTTTGTGTTTTGGGCTGTGTTGGCATATTCGAGCCCCATGGCTGCCGCTGCTGGCACCAAGCAGGGCAGAGGCTCAGAGAGAGGGCGAGGTGACAACTTAAGAGGCGCTGTGCCCCTTCCCGGGAGCATTAAATCCACCGCTGAAACAGGGCCAGCAGGACCCACACCCCCTGCCTGTGAACGGGTCAGCTCTGTGCCCGGGGCATGGGAACCAGACACCAAAATGAGTAACCTAACAATCCTGATCCAGCCCTGGCATTCCGTGCTTCGGGAAAATAAAAACAAATGTTTATGCTGGCAAGTGGTAAAATCCCCTGCTACATCCTTTATTCCATCTTGTGCTTTTAAATAGAACACATTAAGCTCTCCAGGGTAGCTGGCTCCGACACGGCGCTGTGTCCCTCTCCATGAAATGAACGCAATCTGTCTGACGAGGACGTGGAGGCCCAGTAATTTACCACCTCAGCTGGAATGTGAAGTGCTCCCCACTGCACAGATTGAAGCCTTCTTTCCATAATTACAGGGGGATCAAAAGACTAGCACGCTGAAGTGCTGTGCTGCGAGGCCCGCTAGTTATAAGGGTCGCTTCCCAGCCCATGTGTTTTTAATATGTCAGCTAAGAAGGTCGTCGGGATCAATCCTGTCCTTTTCGTCTGGGTTTTTTCTCTTTAAAAAAAATATTGTCACTTGAAATTTCAAATATTTGTGAAACTGAAAAGTAAAAGAAAAACAACACCAAGCAGAATTTAAAATCGAGCTACACCTGCTGCCTCTTTAGTCTGTCCTGAATAACGCTTTCAGACGGGGACCCCAGACGGTCCTCAGTGGCCACCTGAAGTTGAAGGGAAAGTCGGCTTAACTCGGGGCCTCTCGTTCCGTCTGTGATGAGAACTGGATTCTTCTTTGGGTAAAACTGCTCCCTGGTGGTGGAGAGCCAGCCAGGGCTCGCTGCCTGTGCTCCCCACACAGCGCAGCGCTGTCTACCTCCCCTACGCGTGATCCCAAGCAATTTCACGCTGTTTCATCCAAGTGTTTACCAGTCTGTAGGATTATCTCACGGCACACAGTACCTTCCTAGTATCCAAATACTCTCGAGTGGAAAAGGCAGAAGCGACAAATGGTGGGAAATAGCAGACACCTGAAGGTGCCCTAATGGCAGTGTGGGTGACCGAGGCCAGGAGACTTTCACTGCCATCAGCGTAGCAGCCCCGTCTGCTCTCCTGCAAGGACGGAGGGAACTTCCTTTCCTGGCCCACAGTTTCGCTGACTTTTCTCTTACAAGTAGAAGTGGCCTCCATGTCCGGTAAATCTGATGCCAAAGATGAGCCAAGATGATCATAGGAGATAGAAACATGATCATGCCCAATAGAAACACGCCTTATACTTTCTTGGATTATTGAATATGAAATCTGGAGGATGCCTGCAGGATCGACTCCAGCAATTTTGTGATTTTACAGATGAGATGCGAAAGCTCAGAAAGTTGAAGCAACTTGCGTGAGCTGCACAGCTGGGGGGGAACCACCCCTGAGCAATGCTTCTTGTCACCCAATCTGGAGCAAGGCTCTCTAGGAATTGGTGATGGCCTCCAGCGGCATCCGTCTCCTCTCTTTCCCACAGAGCATGCTGATCACAGACATTGCAAGAGTCGTTTAGAGCTGGGACTGCAGGCTGGTTTTAATTTGGGTGCTTCTCTGGCAGAACACACACAGACAACGGCCTTTTTGCTGCTCCTCTTGTGTAAAACATCTTGTTAACTGCTTAAGGCTACTGAAGGTTGTGCCCTTCCTTTCCTTGGCAAAATGCAGTTTTCAGATAACATTTAGTCATCACATCTTTTTTAAAAATTTAAATCTTTATTGTTAAAGTATTACATATGTCTCCTTTTTCCCCCATTGACCTCTCCCCGGCTGCTCCCACCCCCCAGCACATGCCCTCACACGCCTACTGTCTGTGTCCATTGGTTATGCTCATATGCATTCATACAAGTTCTTTGGTTGTTGACGTATGCCATCATTAGTCCCTTACCTGATTTTGGAATTATTATTATTGTTATTATTTTTTATATTCTGGTTTTACAATTTGTCTTTTAAAAGTGCAAAAAGTTCTGATAACTATTGACAACTTCAGATTTTACTTAAGATATCTTGTGATTATTGCCAATTTTCAATATCACACTTTTACCTACTTATACAATCTTTAGATTGGTGGAACAAGGGAGGAATGACTAGGTAGGATAATAATTAGTTTAAGAATTCTGATTGAATTCTTGAATTGATTGGTTTGATAGTAGTTTTCTTAATTGATCTTTTTTTCATTCCTACATGGATCTATATTTTTAAAAAACAGCTTTATTAAGTTATTAATATATAAAACTGGACTTTTATGGCGTTATCTATTTATTTTTATTTTATTTTAATCTTTATTGTTGAGAGTATTACATGTGTCTCCCTATATTTTTCCCTCATTGCCCCCTCCATCTGGCTTCCATCCTACCCCAGACCTTCACTACATTATTGTCTGTGTCCATGGGCAATACATATCCTATCTAATAAAAGGGTAATATGCAAATTAACCATCACTCCGTCATAAAGATGGCGGCGCCCATAGCCACAAGATGGCGGTGCCCAGTCCTCTCAGCCCTGCTGGAGTCCCCCAGTCCCGGGGCGGGGGGGTAGCAGGGAGGGTGGGTGGCCGCTGAGAGCGGGCAGCTTGAGCGGCCTGGCAGAATGCTTGCTTCGTCGCCGGGGCGATGAGGCAAGCGTTCCGCACCAGGCCGCGGATGGGCCTCTGGGCCATGGAGAGCCTCTGGGCAGCGGGCGTGGAGTGGCCAGGCCCTGCAGAGAGCTACTGGCACAAGGATTCATGTGCAGGGCTACTAGTATGCATATAATTTCTTTGGCTAATCTCTTCCTGCACTCTCTTCCCTTCCCTCTGAGATTTGTCAGTCTGTTTCATGCTCCCATGCCTCTGGATCTATTTTGTTCCTCAAAAACCTAGACATTGTAATATGTTCATGTGTTTGCAGATATGCGTACACCCATGAGACCATCACCACAATCAAGATCATAAACAGAGCCATCATCTCCCAAAGTTTCCTTCTGCCCCTCCTTGCTTTGCTTGGTGGGAAGAGCACCTAGCATGAGATCCAATCTCTTAACACATTTTTAAGTACACAATACAATATTGTTAACAATAGGTACCATGCTGAACAGCAGATCCCTAGAACTTACTTATCTTGCATAACTGAAACTTCATACCCATTAAACAACTCCCCATTTCCTGCCTCCCCAGCCCCTGGTCACCACCATTTTACCCTCCATTTTTATGAGTTTGACTATTTTAGATACATCATATAAGTGGAATCATGCACTATTTGTCTTTCTGTGACTGGTTTATTTCACTAAGCATCATGTCCTCCAGGTTCATCCATGTTGTCACAAATGACAGGATTTCTTTATTTTCTAAGGCTAAATAATATTTCACTGTATGTGTGTGTGTGTATATATATATATATATATATATATATTTTTTTTTTTTTTTTTTTTCTTTACCTGTCCATCCATCAGGGACATTTAGGTGATGCCCAATCTTCTTGTCTATTTTGAATAAAGCTGCAATAAATATTTTAACCTCTTCCAAAAAATCAACGAAGAAGGAACACTTTCTAATAAATGTTATAAGGCCAATATTACCCTGATAACAAAGACACTACAAGAAAAGAAAACTAGAGTCCAATTTCCCTGGTAAAGATACATGCAAAAATCCTCAATAAAATATTAACGAACTGAATTCAACAGTACATTAAAAGGATCGCACACCATGATCAAGTGGGATTTATTCACTTTTGAACCAAGGATGGTTCAAAATCCACAAATCAATTAATATGACATACAAATGGTCAACACATACATGAAACAATGCTCCACATCACTAACCATCAGAGAAATGCAAATCCATATCATGATGCAATATCATCTCACACCTGTTAGAATGGCTGTTATAAAAAAGACAAGACATAACAAGTGTTGGGGAGGATATGGAGGAAAGGAAAACCTTGTGCACTGTTGGTGGGAATGTAAATTGGTAAAACCACTATGGAAAACAGTATGAAGATTACTAAAAAATTAATAATAGAACTACCATATGATCCAGCAATTCCACTTCTGGGTATGTATCTAAAGAAAATAAAATCAGTACCTTGAAGCAATATATGCACTCCTGTGTTCATTGCAGCATTATTTACAGATATTTTTAATTTATTTTTTAAAAATATTTTTATTGATTTCAGAGAGAGGAAGGGAGAGGGAAGGAAACATCAATGATGAGAGAGAATCATCAATCAATTGCCTCCCACACGCCCCACAGTGGGGATCAAGCCCACAACTGGACCATGTGCCTTGACCAGGAATCGAAACCCGACCTCCTAGTTCATGGGTTGAGGCTCAACCACTGAGCAACACTGGTGGGCTACAGATATTTTTAAAGAGCTTACTGTCTATAAGTCCCTGTCGGGTACTTCGGAGAAGAGAAAGAGAAATAAACTTACTGCTGCTATCTTTGAGGGACCTGTAGTCTTGTAGAAGAGACAGTAACTCTTTTAGGTGTAGTAATAAACAGGAAGAGATCATGCAGAAAAGAACAGACAAGTGCTGAGGAAGTTCTAGGAGAGGTTATATCTACTAGACATATTTTAAAAAGGACTCGTTGAGGATGTGAATAGGCATGAATGGGGAAGTTATTTTTGAAGTTGTGGAATAGATCCAACCAAATGAAAGAAAGCAATCAAGTCTTAGAGACAAGAACAAATAGGACTTGTATGGGAATAATGAGCAATTTCGTTTGGATGGAGCAAGTGTTCTTCAAGTGGACTGAGATGGAAACCAGAATATGATCCCAAGTAGTCTGGACTTGGTCAAGGCAACAGCAGAGAGCTGCAGACTCTGAGCGTGAGAAGACCCTACAGGCTTGTCCAGCCTGACCTTCTCCCGATGCGTACATTCTTTCTCAAGCCACAGTCCCTTTAGGGGGCAGGGACTCTGACACACCAAACAAGCCCAGGTCTGCTTGTCAGCAGCAAAAGAACAGCTACAACAACTGCTTCCAATACAAGCACATTTGAAGGGCACTGTGTGCTTACCTACTTTATCAAGAGGTGTATGGGTTACTCATAGTTGAATTGCAATGCATACAGCTTTCCAAATCCAGCTGTTGAAAATTATAAGCCAAAATATGGTTGATGAAAATATGCATTCCTATACAGTGTAGGCACTGTAGGGTTAACAAATGGCATATAACAAAGATAACTGAAAATGTTAAAACTAAATTAGCAGAACTTTATACTTCACAGAATGAAAAGTGGTAACTTAAAACCATGCCTAACTCAGAATAACATTAAAGATACATTTCTAGGAAGTGTTCCTCTCACACACTGTGGGATCCCACTTATCTGCTTATCTGTGTGTGCACATGTCTACAGAAGCTTTGTACTGGCCAGGGTTTATCAAGCTTTATGAACTGAATAACAGCAATTTTTAGTAAATTTTATGACTTATATGGTGATTTATGTGTAAAGAATCTTTAGATGTAAATTCAGAAAAAAAAATCTATGGAATCAATTGCTTATAAGAACCAAAGAAAAGAACCACATTTCTTAATAGCTGAACACCCTCCTGCGAAATTATCCCAAAGGAGTGGTTTTTCTGCCTCCAAAGAACATGCGCTTGCTGTTCCACAGAAGATTTCACTCCACAGCCAGGGCTCTCCAGAAGGTTTTCTTGTATTATTATAATCTACCTCTTTGTAAAATCTACCCACTCTCCCCCTTCTGACACCCACAGGGCTAGGAGAACTCTTATTTCTTATGTCCTCAACTATCAGATGAAAACTAATTGTAATTATTCTATTTGTCATTTTTCTGGGGGATAGGATGAAACTAAGATTTCACATTTTCTTGGTAAACTTTATGTTGCTTAATTGTTTACATTATTGCAGCCTGGTGATGTGTTTTTTGTACTTCAATTCGAACACTCACTACATTCCCCATGCTCTCCAGAGTTGTGTGCCTTCATTAGTTTATGATCTATATCCACATCTAAAAACATTGAAAAAGAGAGACTCCAGGACAGCACCATTACAGATCACTTTCCTGTGAAGGGTGGTCTCTGCGGAGGGTCTTTGAATAAAGCAATAGTATTTGGTATGGTCATTTAGATGATTACAAATCAAATTTATTTATACCACAATTCAGTACACACTTAATCATCTTGCCCTCAAATAAACAATTCAGTCTAAGAGTTCAGCAAAAGTATTGGGCATCTGCTGTGCACCAGCAATGAGACTCCTGAAATGAATAAGATATTGCATGTACACTCGATATGCTTCTTTTGAAGTGAATCAAACAGATCATTTCAAAACATGTTGAAGGCAATGGTAGAATAATTGGGGGGGGGGGGACTTTAGAGGATGGAGAAGTATAATAATTAGATTTCTGTTTTAAATAATCATTTTGCTACCAGAGTTGGCAATGTCTTGGTAGGAAATAAAGATGTGGATTAAGATAGTGCTACGGGATAGAAAGGAGATATATTCAGGAAATGTAAATGTATAGGACCTGTTGATTTGAAACTTGGGCTCAGAAGAGAGAGAGAGGTTTCAGATTGGACAATTTGGATGGATCATGATGGTATTCACCAGGATGAAAACTGCAAAAACAGACACCAATTTTTGGAGTAGGGGAGTCGTAAGTTTAATTTTGGAGCTGTGATGTGCCTGTGGGGCATCAGGTAGAGCTGTCCAGTGGGTAGATGGGTAACTCATGGGAGTTGGGAGACCTGGATGACGTGAGGATGTCGAATCCTGGTGTTGAGTTCTACTAGTACCTGCTATTATGTCAACATCATGTTTACACTTATGAGTTATAGTCTCAAGCTCACTCTCTCACAGTCTGTGTATCTCTCATTGCATCAGTATTTTCACCAAATATCATCTCCATTGATGTTTTGCTCTTACGCCTTGAATACTGAGCATCACTGTGCAAATTCCAGGGGAACACAGCGGGTAAACCTGGCTCCTGGGAGGAGGTGACAGTCTGGGGTGGGCAGACATAGATGTTAGCTGATCAGAAGTTGCAACCAAGGGTGTGTTCTGGGGTGGGGGTATATAGACACACAGCCCAGAGGAGGGGTGGCCATTGTTGGTCAGGGAGGCCTGTGGAGACTAAGTGACAAATAGCCTCTTCTGAGGATGGAGATGGAGGGGGAGAGGTGGCAGGCACATGAACCTGAGGGATGCGTTGAGAAAGAAGAGGAGGCAGGCCAGAAGGTGTGGCTGGAGAAATATGACAGAACTTGGTGGGCTGTGTCCATCAGGACAAAACATGCCACTAAGACACAGCTCACTCACACATCCCAGGCACCTGGGAGAATGTCTAGTACTCGGCAGGCATCAGAAAACTTTCGTGGACTTTTTTTTGCCATAAAGATCTGGTGTGGAGATGTTTCCCTCAGGTCCAGGTGGGTGGGTGGAGGTAACACCTTCAAGGAGATAAAGGATGTCAATTCACAAATGTGGATTCGATGTTTGTGCCCCAGACTGATGAGCTGGGAAGCCAGGGAGGGACAGCTTCAGAAAGACAACGATGATCGGTTGCATCGAATGTCACAGAGGGTTTAACACAGCGAGGATGAGACATGCCCACAGGCCTGGGCCATATGGAGGGCACCGGTCAGCCTGGAGGGAGAGGCACTGCACATCACTGCACAGATTATGGCACATTTGTTACTGCCCGTGCCCCTCCATGACAACAAGCAGGGCCCCATTTGCTCACTGTGACATCACAATTAGGTGCTGTTCCGCTTAGCTGCTCGGTCAGTATTTATGGGGTAAATGAATGGATATGTGTATTTTAAAGAACAGCAAGAAGGAATCACTCCTCCCACAGGAGACTGGGGTGAATGTGACCAAGATCTCGGATGCACCTGGATCAGGGGTCCCTCTCCTAGGTGGCCGAGGCTGTCCCTGCTTTCGCTCTCTAGGGGCTCGTGGGTTTAGAATAACCAGCGTGGAGACAACGAAAACGTCTGAAGGCTGGTGCTACAAGTTTTTTCTGAGCAATTTTCTTCCTTGGGATTTATTGACTAATTTTCTTACATAGTTAAAGGTAACGTGATGGAAGGCAGGACACCTTTGTTCCAATCTTCTGCTTTTTGTCCCTAAACTACAAACTGGTGATCACTAAGCCTCAGTTGCCTTACCTGTGAAAGGGGAGGATAATATTTACCTGCCTCACTGACAGGATCAGGCTGTGAATCTGGGCTACACTCAACAGATGGGCAGTCTTTCAAAGTCTTTGAGAAGTGCCCGCAGCCTGAGCAATTGTGAAAAGGAGGAGGACACAGGTTTAAACAGACATGAATGGGTGTGGCGCCTTATGTTTTTCATCTGGTATGTTCCTATTTTTTAAGTTTTGGTTGTATGAGAGAGACTTCCCTATGGGAATGTGAGATTGTTTTTGCTTGATGGATATGTTGCATACATTTGGAAATGAAGTTGGAAGAGACAGAGCTGACCAATGAAGAAAAAATATGTGTAAGTCAATTAACCTTTTGTGTTTGGGCTTTATCTCCAGATATAAAGGCCACTGGAATGAGTCTCAGAAATGCCTCAGCAGGTGGCCAAGGAGATAATTGCATGGATTTTCTGGGCAAAAGAAAATGGTATCTATGCACTCTGAAACACAGATTTTTGTTTCTCTCCAAATCTGGGTGAAAAATCATTTGTCTTAGAGGCAGTTGAACAGGACAGTGAAAATACTTTACATTTCAACAAAAGAAATGCATTTTGAAAGTGAGAAATTGGAACCACAGGATTAAAGAGAAAACTCTGCAAGAGTTAAGCACCCTTTGGAAGAGAGAGAGGTAAAGAGAGAAGAGAGAGGAGGGAAAGAGAGAGAGAGGGAGAGAAAGAGAGAAAGAGAGAGAAAGACTTGGATGGAGTGGGGCGAAGGTCAATCAATGGTCAGCAGAAGAGAGACCAGGGCAGTGAGGGCCGAGGGAGAGGATGGCCTAATGGAAGCAGGTGGGGCCCCCAGGAGGGGTTTTGAGAGGAAGCCCCAGGCTGTCCCCTCCCTGGGCTGCACTCACTCATAGGAGGGAGCCTCAGGCCCTGTCCAGCCACCGGATGGGAGGTCTGTACGCCTGGGCCCTGGGCAGTCCTGAGTATCCCCCCTTGTGAAGGCCTCATACAACTTCCAGCTCTCACCTTTGGGGTGAAGTCCTGGGAGGAGACCTGGAGCTATCTGACTGCAGCTCCGTGACCCAGGTCCCCAGAACAAGCCTGGAGAGTGGTTATTGCTCCTGCTTCCATGGAAACGCACAAGATTGGGGGAGACCAGGTAAGGGCTTTAAAGAGAGCCTTCTTTATATAACTTCCTGTACCTTATCCTCTTCCATCTGCTAGCCGTTCCCATGGCAACCAGATCAGAAAGGCCATCAGCAGCCAGAACTCTTATTTGCACAGTGGATTCTGCCAAGTGTGAGAGAGTACCTGGCTCATCCAGGGAGCCAGCAGGCAAGCCTCTGATGCTGGGCCGATGGAAAACACTGGAAGGTTCCTGGACACCATGGCCCTTTCTTGTGTAAATGAAACTTTAAATACTGCCTCCAGTTGGGGGTCCATGGGTGTGCTGACCATATCAAATTCACCAGCTGCGGACAACTTGTAGCCCACAGTAATTTTCTTTCTTAACAATCAGAGCTAAAAGTACTGGGCTGCCTATGGGTTGAAGGGTAGTAATCTTGGGGCAAATCATAGTAATTCTCCCCAGAAGGCATCCCTAGCACAGGGGTCAATAGCCTACGGCACCTTTGTTGCCACCAGAGAAGTCACTGCTTGTCAAGACCGCCCTGCCTCTTTCATTAACCAATTGCATAAACTTGAGGAGTCAGACTCCTCTAAATCCTGGTTTTCTCATCTCACCAACGGGGCTTATAATACTCCTTTACTGGGCAGGGCTGCTGTGATGATGATGTGACAATGTCCCTGAAAACAAAAGGCAGCATGTGACGACGTGGATTATCATCTTTCCAATAAACGTGTGGGCCAGAACAACTGTGACCCTGAGAATCTCTTCTTGGATGAGAAGTATGATGTTTGATTTTTAACCTTTTGCACTCGGATGTCGAGTGTGACTCGACACGGTTAGCATTGGTAGCAGCTCGAGAAAAAAGCAAACGAGTGCAAAGGGTTAAGGAAGTTCCACTTTACTATAATTATCCTTGGACCTAAATATAAACTAGACCCTTAGATTAATTTTATGCTAGATCTAATCTAAGTTGGGATTTATATGGGCCAAGATGTCTTTGCAAATCTGGAGGCAGGTATGAGCCTTCTCCCCAGAAGGTCCCCCCAGGTGCATATGCACTTTCATTCCTGGGAGGGCTCACCTCTCTGAAGCCCACCTGAGGAAGGTCCATCCATTCGAGGATTTTCCAGTGGCCCATGGGAAACATCATTATGCCCAGGTAACCTATGACATCATGTGTCTGTGTTCCGTTTTCTGTCTGTTAAGGAAGAATCTCAGTGCAACAAACTTGCAGGAAATCTTTCCTGAGCTATGAGGAAAGTTCTGGGGTTGCAAAGATCAGTAAGATACCAACGCCACCCAAACAGGTCTACACTCCAGTCATGTATCAACTCTTCTGACCTCTCCTAACCCCAAAATACTATGCAAAGCTCTGTCTCATGGGTAACATTTAATTTTAACATTATTATTTTCACGTTCTCAGTAAATCTCTGAGCTACACAGACAATGCAGTTGATGCCCAGGAAGCACCACATACACTTCAGCTTGAGATGCTACTGCAGTCCTCATGCTGACTCCCCTTCCCCGGGGCATAAGGGCTTCTATGACCCAATGGAAGCGAAGGCACGAGAATCTCTCCTTTGCCTGTTCTTTGCTTTCTTAATGTCCCTGTTGAAGTGGCTTAGTACCCTTAGTATCATTTCTACCTGTTAAGTGTGCCAGATGGAAATGTCATATCACTGTACATCGACACAATGTGAAAGATTCCATCTTCACGATATGACGATGAGCATTGCCACCAGCTGAGAGTCCTGACTCCACAGTGTTGGCTGTGAGTCATGTGGGCACAGAGGAGCAGCAGGACTACAAATAAATGGATCCCATCCTGAGGGAGCCAACAACCAGTGGAACTGTCCCCAGGGGACAGGCAGGGGGATCTAGGTTAGTAAGAATATTGCTGCCTGGTTGTTCACATCTCAGCATCTCAGTATCTCAGGTACAGGATCATCTCTCTTTCCCCGAGTAGACCAGAACTCCAGTTAGTAGCTGCGGGTATAGAGCCCAGTTCTTACTGCAAAAGGTAGACCAGAGGCTGGAACCCCAAATCAGAGGGGTTGGGTTCAGGGCAAGGATCTAGAATGCAAACCAGAATCCAAGCAAGCTACCTGCCCTGTGAATAGAGGTGGAATTGAAAAGCAATCCAG
This sequence comes from Cnephaeus nilssonii, assembly GCF_951640355.1. Lineage (NCBI taxonomy): Eukaryota > Metazoa > Chordata > Mammalia > Chiroptera > Vespertilionidae > Cnephaeus > Cnephaeus nilssonii. The sequence continues at coordinate 39,305,243 of NC_137072.1, read as the reverse complement.
ATGTGTGAGACGTGTGCTGAAATCTCTGCCGTGGCAGATTGCCCATGACACATGGGGTAAAATAATTAGGGGCAACTGAGCCTAGCAGAGAAACCCTCCCCGGGGGACACGGAGCTCCTCACACACAGCCAGGCTTGGAGTGTGCTGGCCTAGGGCAACCCAAAGACTCGAGACAAAGAGCTGGGAGCAGGCAGGGTAGGTGGAATTTCAGCCTAGACTCGACAAAAGTCCTGTTCCTGAGACGGAATGCAGCACAGAGTGCTAGAATGCCTACAGAATCCGGGATCCACTTCTGCCTCCATCTCTCATCACTTGAGACTGGACGAATGACCACCACCTTTGCCTGGTCTGTAGGTGAGGGGGACAACCCCCCTCTCCCTGAAAGGATGGTGTAGGGATTGAAATGGAAGATTAATGTGCAAGTATTTTGCATCTAGTGCATTTGACTATTTTTAGGAACTATAGTTAACTCTAGGAAAACTTTTGTTAGTAGACAAAGTGTATATTCACTATTCCCCTACCTGTCTCTTACATCAGTATTCTTACACCCAGGTTTTCTCTGCTATCACTCAGAGTCAATAGCCTACAGACCTGCCATGGCCTGTCTTTTGAGGACACAGCACTGTGACCCAAAATTCAGAAATTGTCTGCACGCCCACCTGCTGGGCCATGGCTTTCTCAAGTGGTCAGAGACAGGTGCATGGTTTGGGGAAGTTGATTCTATTTCCTGGGCCCTGGTTTGGACAGCTGGGAATGGAGTTGAAACAAGTACCTTTCTAATATTAGAATCCTAGCTATGACCCAAGAGCGCATATCCCTCTTTGCAAGTATTTACAGAAAACAAAACAAAACACCACACCCACACCTTAGTTCTCTAGTGAGCAAATAATTTTCACCAGAATTTTGCTTGAGAAGAAACAAAGATCTATCTGGAAAAGTCAGCTATCTCTTTGTCCTTTCCATCCTAAGATGCTGTTTTCCTGATCTCTCAATGGCGTTCTTTACATGATAACACCGGGAGAGTCAGCATGACTGTCACATGACAACGACAACAACAACAACAAACCTGCCTTTTTCCATCTCCAAAGTGGAGACACTCGTGAAAAAAGCAGAGTAAACCACAGGAACAAGAAAAACACACCTGGAATTGGCTGAGTGTGTATTATTTCTGACTTGGTGACGCTTGGTAACATTTTGGCGGTCGTTTGTGTCCCGGACTTGGGTGCGGCCTCTGTTGTCACCCTCCCTCGAGAGACTTCAGCAGCCATGTGTGTAAGGCGGTAACAAATACACAGCTACCACACCATGATGTCCTTTAATCAAGTTAGAGCTGAGCTTTTACAACCGCCTCGACTCTCCCACATTTACAGATTGGCGGTGTTGGAATTACCCCAGTCTTGGCTACGGCACGGAAGTAACTTAGATGAAAACATCCCTTCTTATTCCACGGGTGCCGGGGGATTTCTTTTCCTGAATGAAAGAGCCAGCTTTCATTTATTAACGACACAGATACACATCAGAGCCACGCTTGGATCTGTCTCTCCCCATTTATTCTGCCTTCCCAGTCCTACACCCTACATTTCTTGTTTAACAAATTGTTCTCGAGGTGACGTATTCACAATGAGCCCATAAGTGTGGCTGAAACACCATTTCCTGCTAGCTCCAGTCAAAATGCATTAATCCTCTGGATATTTCCCCAGGACAACATTATCTCTCATGTGCAGACTTTATTGCTCTCATTCGGCTGCAAAGGAAACAAATCCCTGAAAATTGGTTTGAAAAGTGACACACAAAAAAGTCAGGGCTAAAATTCCTGGTGTGCACAATTTTCCTTAACACTCCTGTTTTCATGCTGCACCATTCCTTTAAACACTCACATGGGAGGGAAATTAAGAATAAGGGGAGTCACCCCACAGCCTCCGTGGAGCAGCTGCGTAGATGCCTCCACGGAGCAGCAGAACGAGGGCTGCTAGCAGAGGTGCCGTGTCTGCACCGCCCGCCATCCCTCACGGTTCTGCTCTGTCCACTTCAGTTCCAGGAAGACCCAGCACTGGGCTCCACGGGTAGGAAGCAATTTTTAAATAGACTTGGGCGTCTAAACAGTTTGTTCTCCTGACTGTTCATTTGTGGGGACTTAGGTGAGCACGTTCTGTATAGTTCAAAACATAAAAACCTGCGTTTATATGTAAGGTATGCATACGTGCACGTATGCTTTATGTATGTATATATGTTTGCATGTGTATATAGGCACACATGGAGGTCCATAGGTATGAATATATGTATGTAGGAAAGCATGTATATATGTATATACATATGTATGCAGGCATGCATGCACACACCTATGCAGGTATGTACATAAGTATGCAGGGTCATGTAAGTAACAGGTAGGTATATAAGTATGTGTATATGTATGCATGTGTGTAGGTAAGTCTGTAAGTCTGTAGGTATGGATGTAGGTGTGTAGTAGATATGTACCCACACGTGTAGGTACAGATGTAGGTGCTTATCAATGACACTAACTGTTCAGTCTCTGGTGCTGCCTGCCTTGCAGGGAGAACAGGAGGACACCTGGCCCTCTGGCCTGCTGGGTGCAACCTTAAGTTGCTGTTGCAGATCTGTCACCTCACCACGACAGGAATGTAACAGGCTCCATCTCCCAGTGAAGGCTGGGCTTCCGCACAGCTGTTCAATGTGAGAATAAGGTGGCAACGAATCTCCTTTGTTCATGCAACCACCTTGTCCTCCTGAGTGCACTGGAGCCATAAACACCTCAGGGCTGGAGCCTTTCAAACCCATACTTCCAACGTGATGTGAACGGATGTACTAGTGACGGTGGCCTTGGCGTGGAGCCCGCAAGTTTTACCTGATGAAAAATACGACTTTCCCTCCCTCTTCTGGCTGCATCATCAGGTTTCGGCAGTTGGATGTTTGAGAAGGGCTAGCAGGGAATTAAAATCTATTTCAGCTGATGAAAGCTCAGAGGTGCTGTATTTCTCTGGCACCTCCAAGGCCTTCTTTAAGGGAGAGAAGGCACAATTCCTGGAGGTGCCGCATCTGCTCATCAATCACCTCGAACTTTGTCACCGGGGCACAGATCTCACACTGGAATAAGAGAAACACCAATGCGTGTGTGTGCATATGTGTGAATGTGTATTAAGCACCAACATGCATCTAACTGAAGCTTTCTAGCCAACAACTGTGACAGATCTTATCTCTTCTCTGGGAGATGATAAGGAGAATTCCTGAATATTGCAATGCTTTCCTTAAATTGCAATGCATCAATATTCCACATAGGTAACTCTAGATGGACAACTGAGTAAATCACCTGGTAAATTGTACAATATAGACAGAGAGTCTGAAAACTTTAGGTCAAGGGATTGAACACACACACATCTGTAGGGACTGGCTAGTGCCCACAGGGAGTACCGAGCTGGGTTTATAGGACGTATTTGCTTTGATTGCATATTAAGCAATTTGGACTGTGTTTCTATAATGATATTCAACTGTATTTTTCTTGGTCTATGTTTTGTTTTCTTATTTTGAGAGAGATGGAAGCATACAAAAATCATTATCTAAAGAAAAAGCAACAGTGCAAAAGTAATGATGGAAAGCACTTAACATTGGGCCTCAGAGTTGGGGTCACAGGGATAGGTGAGGGCGAGCAGAGAACGTCTATTACCACATGGGAATGTGAGGCCGGAACTGCTGGGTATTTCAAGAGGAACCAGAAATCTAGATGAATGTGTGAGATTCTCAATTTTAAAATGCCAAAATAGTTAATACTGTTGTAATACATACATACATATACATATACATACATACACACACACACACACACACACGTGTGTGTGTGTGTGTGTGTGTGTGTGTGTGTATGTATTGGTTTTGGCTGGAAGAGGAAAAAGGAGAGAACACATAAAACTTTTTATTTTTCCTCAGACCTTGCTAACTGGAATTTCTGTGGCTCCCTAACCTTGCTGTGTAGCAGAATGCCCTGGAGGATCTGTAGACACAGAGTCAAGGCCTGGCAGCCAGAGATTCTAGCTGAGGGGTGGTGGCCCCTGGCAGTGAGGGTGCTTTGGATTTTAGCCCCACTTTCTTGGCCAGGGCCTGGGTAGCAAATGAGGGCAAAGGGTTGATTCTGATGCAAAGGGAGAGGCGAGGAAGACTGTAACATTTAAATAGCTTCAGCTCTGATTGCAAGTGATTTGGTCAAGCAAAAAACAAAAATCCCCCACCCCCAACTAAAATAAACATACTCACACATATACCACTTAAAAACCATAACATTATTTAGTGAGCTACACTTTCGCTGGTGCAAGCACACAGGGAAGAGCCCAGCTCAGGTGCGTAATGAGAGGACACCAGAGGTAGTAGCTTGGCTGTGACCTGCTCTGACCTCCTCCAGGCTCTGACAGAGACTATAAATTCACAAGGGCTGGCCACAGAACTCCAGTTAGGACATTGACTTTCTAAGACACAGCCAGACTTGAAAAAAAAGAAAGGATGCATCTATGCTATAATAGGCAGGGTTTACAGAAACCATTTTAAGAATGTAAAATGTACAAACAGATGTTTGTTTTTCAATTGATGTTTTCAGACCTGTGTTAACTAAGTACAGATTCGCATCTCTGCAAAATCTGGAATGATCAGAGAAATAAAAGTGGTGGCAGTGACGCTCTATGAGTTAAGAGGAACTGTCCTTGGTACCAGCGAGGACTTGGCCATGATTCCAGAGAAAACCCCAGATGGAAGGCAATGAGTTGAATTTAGAGCAGACTGGCGTCTTTCCATGGTACCAAGTTAAATAGCAATACAGTGACTTCTCACTTTTCAAAAACTGCAGAAATTATAAGAGGAGGTCATTTTTTAACTTTACATTTTTAAAAATTTTATTGAATTTATTGGGGTGACATTGGTTAATAAAATTTTATAGGTTTTAGGTGTATAATTCTATAACATATCATCTGTATATTGTATTGTGTGTTCACCACCCAAAGTTATGTCTCCTTTATTCACCCTTTATCCTCTTCTACCTCCCTTCAGCCCCCTTTCCCCTCTGGCAGTCACCCTACTGTTGTCTGTAACTATGAGGTTTTTTTTTTGCTTAATCCCTTCACCCTTTTCACCAAGCCCCAAACTCCCCTGCCCTCTGACAGCTGTTAGTCTGTTCTCTGTACCTATGAGTCTGTTTCTATTTTGTTAGTTTACTCTGTTCATTGTATTCTACATGTAAGTGAAACCATACGTTACTTGTCTTTCTCTAACTGGCTAATTTCACTTAGCATAACACTCTCCAGGTCCCTCCATGCCTATGTTCATTGCAGTGTTATATACAATAGCCAAGATTTGGAAGCAGCCCATCAGTAGATGAGTAATAAAAATGCCATGGTACATTTACACAATGGAATACTGCTTAGCCATAAAAAAAGGAAATCTTACCTTTTGTGACAGCATGAAGGAGGTCATATTTTTGTTTCTTCACTTGCTTCATGAAATCATTCAATATATTCTATTTTTATATATTAAAATCTCTCTTAAATGTATGACTATTTCATACTTTATAACATGTTTTAGACTTTAGGGGCAAATACTTTATTTTAAAAGATACATATTATTTCAGACTTGGTGAAAAATGGGTGTGCAAAAATCCTACAGTTGATGCTGGCTTTTTAATCATATTCAAAAATGATCCACAGCAAAATGAAAATGCTAATATTTGTTCACAGTGCATGAGTAGGTCTGAGTAGCCAGTGAGCTGTGCCTGGGTGGTGCAGTGTGATGTATGCTGGTTCCTACAGTTTGCTGCTGGTGGAAATCTTAATTAAGGCCTCTCCTCAAGAGTGCCCTTCAGGGAGTGCATCACCAAATTGGTGTGAAAATAGACAAATGGCCAAATGCCACCAGGGACACTACGGGGTCCCATTGATACATATCTTCCTCCAAGATTGTGTTGTCATTGATATGGTCTGACTCCAGGACCCGTCAGTTATCATTAGCCTTACCCTCAGAGCAGATGCCCTTCGTGCTGGGGAGAAGCTGAGTGTCACCTGTCTCACTGCACACCTGTTCTCTCTGTGGTTCACAGCCCCAACAAGGCTTTGATTGTGAAAACAAACCTCCTATTCCTTCTCCTAACAGGGATCGATGGGTCTGTCTCTGTCAGGTGGGTAAGCCTGTAATATTTCTGGGGTTCATAAGACACTGCCTGGCAGGTCTGCGTTTTAGGAGATGATTTCTTGGTCAGCAAACTAGGCTAAGGGGGCCATATTCAGGTCTGGTCATATGATGCTTGCCTTCCCCTTTGAGGAAAATGGAAGCGTGTTTTCTACTAGGTTACAGACAGTTGCTCTGCTATGGGGCACATGGACCCCTGCCAGGGCCCTGTCGTCCACTATTCAGCTCACATTTGTCAGCTTCCTTCCTTCCAGATTCCTCGAGGTGGCGTGAGGTAACGTGGCCAAATGTTTCCCAATCTGCTTATTTCTTGGCCAGATTTATTCTTTGATATTTTAGCTCTAAGGCATTTGACCAACTTCTCTTTCACTCATGGACACCCACAGATTCAACTGACTTTGTGTCTGGGCAGGAAATGGCCATAATTTCTGGAAGCTTCCATACATTAGGCACTAGGAGTGGCTGCATCATCTGGTGACATTTGTATGTTAACCCACCTTTCACATCTCTTAGCATCATCTGAGGTAGCATTTTTTTCTGATTCCAGAGGAACCCATATGTCCACAGACCTGACTTACTAGTCATAGTGAATCCACAAACTTAGACTTGTTGCATTGGCAGAAGGAGGACAGCAACCTCAGTCTCAGAGGTTTTAAACCACGAGGAAAATGTTTCTGAATAATTTTTGGGTAAAAACCTGGTTAGTCTTTAAAGGAGATGAACTCTAAATTTCCTAAACAAGTACTTTTTAAAGCCCAGAATGAGAATATTTGGGAAGGAGAGATGACAACACAATGCTAGGATGGAAAAAAAAATTACTGGGTGATTCTAGCATATTAGGACAGAAGGCACAGAGCAAGTGACTAACGTTCTTTCTCTCTTAACTTCTCTCTCTTGAATGAGATACCTTGTGATACTAAATAAGACAGAATATACTATAGGAATATATAGTATTCATATAGTGAGGGCATATTAACACAAGCTGCTACTATGAATGTGAAGGTAGCTAACACCTCGCCCTTCCTCAGCTGACCGACATCCTAATGATGGGAACAGCAGCGCACATGAGATGGAAGCCTGTCTGTGAAGCTCATTGCTAAAGAGCTGGCGAGCGAAGAGCAGGCTCTGTGGGTTTGCAGAGGGTAGAAATTTGCCAACAAGAAAGGCAAAGACAGGACACTAAGAGCAGGCAATAGGATGCTATAGATTACACAGAAATAAATAATGAAGGACAGCAAGTTAAATGCTGAAATAATCTTGTATCTGTAAGCACTTCGTTGTTTACAAGACATGTTCAAATGCATTCATTCAAATGATCTATATAAAAATCTTGCCAAGTAGCTATTACTCCTTTTTTTATAGCTGGTTAAATGGCTCACCGAAGTTTTCATACAAATTGAAATCAGATAACTAAAGGCTGACGTTGATTCTTTTGTTTCCAAAGCCAATACACACCTCCCATCACAGGAAGTGGGTGCCCAGTAGGCCAGGAGATGGGATACCAAGTTTAAAATGTAAGGATTTGCAATGACTAAGAAACGGGAGCTTGAAGTCTAAATTATGACAGAATGCTAATATCTGTTAAAAACAGTGAAAACAAACTTGGCTAAATTAATTGTCTTTAGTAGTCACAAATTTGCAACTTCTTTCTAAGAACTATTTTGCATCCTTTTTAAAAATCTTATATAATAAAAGCCTAATATGCAAATTGTCCCCTCCACCGGGAGTTTGACCAGGGGGCGGGGCCAGCTGGCCAACCACAGGAAGGGAGGCCCTGGCAGGCAGCTGCTAGGGACCATACCCATGCAAGAATTTCATGCACTGGGCCTCTAGTTGAGATGTAATTAAAAAGTAAGTTTAAGGTGTACAACACACTGATTTCATACATTTATATATTGCAATCTGCATTCATTTATCCCTTCACATGTGCACACGGCCCCTCCACAAAACGAGGAGCTGGTTTGTGATAAGATTTGAAGGGAAAGGAAAGGAAGAGGATAGCAGAGTCACAGAATGGTCCTTACGTTCCACCTTTGCTCTTCACGGCTGAGCCATTCCCCTGCCCGAGGCTCAGCTTTCCCAGTTAAAAAGTGAAGAACACATCCCTTACTGTATAATGGATGGTTGCAAAAGTCACAGAAGGTAAGACATGAGAAAGCTATTTTTAATTTGTAAAATGCTACAAAATGGAGTTATTGTTGCATCTCTGAATAATGCCAATATCATATACCACTAGCTCTTCATGTTGTTTTATTTTGTAATGTAAGCCTCATGCATTCATTCATTCTCTATTTATTGAGTCTCTGCTTTTGGATTTTGGGAACTGAGCAGAGAACAGGACAGAAAAGGTTTTCATTTTCACTAAGTGTACAGTTTAGTGGCACCAGACAGTCAATAGATAAATAAGAAAGCGGTTAAGATATGCCAGGTGGTAGAAAGTGCTTCACCAAGAACTAACACAGGGTCATGCGATGAGAATGATGGGAGGGTGCATATGCAGAGTGGGTGCGCTGGGTTGAATTGTGTGCCTCCCCCAAAATATATGTCCTAGCCCCCAGTGCTTCAGAATGTGACCTTAGTTCAAAACAGGGTCCTTGCCGATGTAGTTAATCAGGTGAATGAGGTCATAGTGGAGTAGCATGGAGGCAGATCTGATATGACTGTGTCCTTATGAGCAGACAGAGACACAGGGAGGACACCACGTGAAGATGAATGCAGAGACTGGCGTGGTGCCTGCAACCCTCAGGAGCTGGGAGAGCTTAGAAGGATCCTCCCTAGGGACTTTGCAGGGAGCATGGACCTGCCAACTCCTTGATTTTGGATTTCTGGCCTCTAGAGCTGTGAGAGGAGAAATATCTGTGGTACATGCCCTGATTTTGGCACTTTCCTTTGGCAGCTCTAGGAGATGCGTGGCAGGGAAGGCTTCTCTGCAGTGATGGCGGTTCCTCTGAGATGAGACCGGGGAAGGGGGTAAGTTTGTGAACCAGGGAAAATGGTCCTACCACTGGTGGCACAGATAGGCATGGCGCAAGCTGGAGCACAGGGAGCCGGGGACCGGGACTTGGAGTGGAGCTCAGAAAGGGAACAGGACTTCTGTAGGAGGAGGGACATGTTTGGGCTTCATGGGAGACCTGTAAAAAAGAAGGAACTCCTACCATTTGCGACAGCATGGATGTACATGGAGAGTATTATGCTAAGCGAAATAAGCCAGTCGGAGAAAGATAAATATCACATGATCTCACTCATTTGTGGAATATAATGAACAACATAAACTGATGAAGAAAAATAGATTCAGAGACAGAGAAACACTGAACAGACCGTTAAACCTCAGAGGGAAGGCGGGGGCGGGGGCGCGAGGGCGGGGAGGGTAAGAGATCAACCAAAGGACTTGTATGCATGCATATTAGCATAACCAATGCACAAGGACACTAGGGTGGTGGGGGTTTGTCTTGGGAGGTGGGAATGGCTGGGGAGGGGTCGATAGGGGAAAAAGAAGACATATGTCTTAAACAATTTTTAAAAAGCATAAAACAAATGGCTTCATCAGAAATTCTAAACCACCCAACAGTGACTGCCTAATGCACACTTTGGCTAAGTGATAAAATTTGTTCTACATTAAAAAAATCAGGATTCAAATTTCTGGCAACACAGTATCTATCATTGCATTTATTAAAATTTGCTAATGGAAGTGTTTATATAATACTTTATGAAGTATTAAGTGGTGCAGATAAGAGGAAAAATGTTAAATTCCTTATTATTTTTTTGGCGAATTCATTATGTATGGTGGGTGTATTCTATTGCTCATTGATTTCTTTGGGTTTGTTTTTGCATTAAGTCCACATATTCTAGGCTTAGATCATGATAGATTCATGTCAGAATAATGAACGCAGGAGGATGAGAGGAGAAAAGATGCCGGAATGTTCTGTATCTCTGTGAGCCACCGAGAAAGAACTAGATGAGGACTAAAGGCCCTGAGCTCACACCTGTCAGCACGTGTTGGTGATCTGATCATGCTCCCTCAGTAGCTCGTTGGACCTTATCTCCTCGTTAATTAATTAATTTGTTCATTCATTTACTGAGTGTCTGCTAAGCACTCGGCGCTGGGCATACAATGCTGTCCTTGATCTACATTTACTCAATTTATTCATTCTCCTGTAAACTAAATTCCTAAGCTCAATGCCATCACCAGCCAGGTCTCCTTTTGGAAAGCAGCTTTGATGAAATAGTGTCCTGTCTGGATTTCTGCTTCTTGTTTACTTTTAAATCTTGACACATCTGCATGTGTGGTAAACTGAAATGCACTTAGTAGTGAACCTCTGTTGGATTAGTAAAGCCACAACAATAACACCACCAGCTATGAATGCTAAGTGAAAGCAACCTTTGTTCTAATGTTTTAAAATGTGGACTAAAACAGCACTCAAGAGGACAATAACCCCCGCAGTAGATTAAAAGCCTGTTAAGTGTTATTTTCAGCTCGACGGAACACCAACTGCTCAGTTACCCTTTAGCTCTGCTTCTTTTGAATATGGCAAACTTGCCGTAGCCAGGTGACGGCACTAATGTATCATTTTAGAGTGATTAAATAGCTACAAACAAACAAACTTAGGTTTGCTGTCCAATTCCTAATTGTAAAATGCAGGCTGAGCTAAGGGATGAGTTGAGCGACCTCAGCCCCCCAAATGCCCACCATGTACTGCAAACTACCTTAAATAAATTTATAATTGATAAGACGTGTGCCTGGCGAGTTAGTTCAACGTCAAGACAAACCCCACAAACGTCAAGACAACGCCCTTGCCAAACCATAATAAATCTCCCCTATGCTACAATGATTGAGTTATCTCTCGCTAAAAACCTAAAAGTTTTTACTGGTTTAGTGATTCTTCTAGGATTCCTTTTTTTTCTTATCTTAAATTCTTAACCAAACCATAGTTATAAGTTGCATTATTTGTTCTGTGTAGAAGGCTTGGATCATCTACTAATTTTAAATAGTTGGATTCTGATGAGGAAAATGAGACATTTGGAGGGGGGGGGGGGAGTGCTAGCAGCCTGACTGTATCCCTAATGCACATTCCTGTGAGCCTATAGTCTAGTCACTGCCCCTTCCTTAATTATCTGGTCTTGCAAGACCTGTTTACCTAAATACTCACATTTTACAGAGGCCACAAACCATGAACAATACACAACCCCCGGAGGGGGTTATCAGCGCTGGCGCCAGGCCAGGCCTTTAGGTGTGGTCTCACGGCCCCCATCCCAACACTCGGGGCTTTTTGCAAAGCCCGAGAAAGGTCCAGAAGTCTGGTCCTTATTTGGGGCACAAAGAAACCAAAGGGATAAAGAGAAAGCTTCCTCCATATTGGTTTGCTCAGGATTTGGAAACAGGCTCCCCTGAGTCACTGTACTAGTACATGTGAAACATCTGGAAATAAATGGGTTTTTCCTCTATCTTTGAGTACTCCTGTGTGTATATTTTCCGGTCGCCTGGTAAATTCTGTAGCAATTCTAGTTAAAATAGTTTTTAGATCACAATTCACATTATATGGCTGATTTGAAAATTGCTTTTCAGAGTAAGTAGTAGAAATTGGCACTTTGAATTGCATTACATTTTGTTACAAAATCAATCTTTCAAGAATATTTCCTCAGTCCTACATATGGCTTTAGGAGAATTACCACTAAGAGCAAGGAGTTGGAAGATCCATGCTAAAGGAAACATGGAAGGTGTGTCACATAGTCAAGTTCATATCAAGAAGTTCACCTTTACATTTATTTATAAAAACCAGCAGAGAATTTTTACCTTGCTAAGGATGAAAGGAGAGTTCATAATTTCTGAATTCAATGGAAGGTGTTTCAGAGATAATGCTGCCAAGTAAAGATATCCAACCCAGTGCCACTATGCAAGGGACTTAAACATGTGCACTTAGATGATGAACAGAATTCCAGCCCCACTGCGGCATTTGGGCTGAACACAGTCTTACAAAAGGTTTGGAGAAGACTTCAGTCATTAATATGTATGAGTGTTAGAAATGCTCCATGCCTTTGAGTTAGAAATGGAGACTAGCACCCCATCATCTTGTTTGGGTCTCCCTGGTGTCACCATCATCATCATCACCACCCTCATTATCACCATCAATGTCATTATCATCACCATCATCACCAACCACTGTCATCATCACATCATCATTATCGCCATCATTACTATCATTGTCATCATCATTATCAGTATCGTCATTGTCATCATAATCAACATAATTTTCAACACCATGTAACAACAAAGTAGAAACAATAAAATATAAGGAGTTTTAGAATAGCTAGTTATAACTTCATGACCCAGAGACAAAGAGTTGGAGTACAGACTCAGAGAATCTTAGATCCAGTTCTACCTCTAGCAGTCACTAGCTTTTGATCTAAATCATGTTCTTTAAGCTCTGTAAGCCTAGGTTGTCTCATGGATGAAATGGGATAATAATAACACTTGCCTCAGAAGTTGTGAATTTCACACAATATCCTTATCAAAATGCCCATTTTTTTTTTCAGATAGAAAGTCAAGCTCATACAAGGAAGCATAGCTATCAACTGATAGACTGACTATGAATCAGGTCTTTCTGATTAGAGATTCATGTTTCATCATATGGGATATTGCACATTTATTGCTATTCTACACTTTATTTTTTATTTTTATTCTTAAATATATTTTTATTTCAGAGAGAGAGAGAGAGAGAGAGAGAGAGAGAGAGAGAGAGAGAGAGAGAGAGAAACATCAATGATGATAGAGAATCATTGGTTGGCTGCCTCCTGCACGTCCCACACCGGGGATTGAGTCTGCAACCCAGGCATGTGCCCTGACCAGGAATTGAACCGTTACCTTCTGGTTCATAGGTAGATTATCAACCACTGAGCCACGCAGGCCAGCCTGCTGTTCTTCACTTTAAAGACACGCAATCAATTTCTAAGTAAGTTTGCTATAATATGCAAAAAATTTACTCCTTTGAGATGAGTTTTATAGTGAACTCATTTAAAATAAAGGTCCATTTACAAATTGTTTTCTAATTCATCAGTTCTTCTCAGTTCTATTAAACAGTTATTATTCATTTTTCTCTCATAGTTGATACACAACCACTCATAAATTATATATAATGTATTATTATATAACATATATTATATAATATATCATACATATTAAACATAATTGCATATGTAATATATAATATGCCTAAATTATACATGTTATATAATATATGTACATAATTATATGTAATAAAATATATAACATATTTATCTATATTAAAATTTATAATTATTTATGTATACACACATGAATCAACATTTATGCTCTTTTGTACACTACTAGAGGCCCGATGCATGAAATTTGTGCAAGAGGCTCGACCCTCGCAGCCGTGGCAGCTTGCCTCAGCCCTCAACAGCCCCAGCTTTATCCAGAAGGTCGTCTGGAAGGTCATTCAGCTGTCCGGTCTAATTAGCATATTATGCTTTTATTATTATAGATTCATTAATTTCTCTTCAACCTGAAATCATCTTTTAAAAGTAACTTGTTCTGTTTGAAATAAAAAATTATATGTAAATATTTTTTCTGCCTTTCAATAGTTTATAAGTTAAATAAGGAAATCTCAAATACACACTTAAAGTATGTGGAACAACAGAACAGAAGTATGTAGAAAATTCAAATCTGTAAAATTTGAGTAACTGAAAAAGTAATTGTTTTAGAGTGCAAATTCCATAGAGGGAGGAAGAGGGAGCATTGCTGGACGAGGTGGGGAAGGCTTCCGGGCAGGCCTGGAAGCTGTGGCCAGGAGAGACCGTGTCTGGAGGATGGGAGAGAAGAGCTCATTTCTAGAGGTACGGAAACACTAACACGGCCTGATAGGCAAAGATGCAAGGTCTCGTGAGATCAAATGGCTCTGTGTATGCGGAACAACAGAACTCTCATTAACTGCTGTGCTAGTATAAATTAATAGATACTTTGGAAAACATTATCATTGTCTAATAAATCTGAAATGACACATATCCCATGACTAAACAATTTCATTGGTTAGTGTATGAGCAAGAGGTACTCCAGGACACATAAACATTTTTGCTTGTAAAAACTAAAAGTGAAAGCCCTAGCTGGTTTGGCTCAGTGGATAGAGTGTCCGCCAGCAGACTGAAGGGTCCCAGATTTGATTCTGGTTAAGGGCACATGCCCGGGTTGTGGGCTCCATCCCCAGTAGGAGGGTGTGCAGGAGGCAAACCATCAATGATTCTCTCTCATCATTGATGTTTCTATCTCTCTCTCCTCTTTCTTCCTCTCTGAAATCAATAAATATATACAAAACAAACAACAAACCCCTCCCAAACTAAAAGTAAAAAAAATCCATATGCCCTTCTATGTTAGAACGGATAAACAGATTGTGGTGGTGTGTGTTCAGTACACATTCAAAATTATAATTTAATGGAACATGACATAACAATGACAATAAACCAGAGCTAGATGCAACAACATGCATGGATTTCACATGTACAGTGTTGAATGAAAGAAGTAAAGCACAATAGAATCCTATCTAATAATAGACAAATATGCAAATTGACCATACCTCTGACACACCCACAAGCCACACCCACAAGCCACGCCCACCATCCAATCAGAGCGAGTATGCAAATTAACCAAAACCAAGATGGCTACAGCCACAGAGAGCAAGGTTTCCTAGGTAATAGAGGAAGCCAAGCTTTCCGCCAGCCGTTGCAGGCCTAAGCCTCCACTCAAGCTACAAAGTTTCAATTATAGAAGGTAAACAAATTCAAACAAATGGCGGCAGAATGGAGCTTGAGAGAGCAGGCCAGGGTTGCCGCCGGCAACAGGGGAAGCAAAGCTTTCCGCACACCCTGGCCAGGCCCACCCGCTTAAGGCAACAACGTTTCAATTATAACCCCAACACAAATGGCTGCCTGGCTTCGGAGGGAGCCCCAGGCTTGGCTCCACTCCAGGCTACAAAGTTTCAATTGTAGAAGGAAAATAAATTCCAGATACCAGGGCCTCCACTTGCATTGCCAGGGGGCGTGGCCAGCCTGCAAACCACCACAGGCCCCTCACTCAGGCTGCCCTACGCCCCAAGGGAACCCCACCCTGATCAGGGACACCCTTCAGGGCAAACCAGCTGGCCCCCACCCCTGAACCAGGCCTCTATCCTATCTAATAAAAGAGTACTATGCAGATTGATCATCACTGCAACACACAATATAGCTGCCCCCATGTGGTCAAAGATCCTGCCCCCATGTGGACACAAGATGGCCACCACAAGATGGCCAGCAGGAGAGGGCAGTTAGGAGGCACCCGGCCTGCAAGGGAGGGCAGTTGAGAGGGACCAGGCCTGCAAGGGAGGGCAGTTGGAGGTGAACAACCCTGCAGGAGAGGGCAGTTAGGGGTAACCAGGCCGGCAGAGGAGGGAAGTTGGGGGCAAACAGGCTGGCAGCAGAGTGGTTAGGGGGTGATCAGGCTGGCAGGCAGAAGCGGTTAGGGGCAATCAGGAAGGCAGGCAGGCAAGCAGTTGGGAGCCAGCAGTCCTGGATTGTGAGAGGGATGTCTGACTGCCCTTTTAGGCCCAATCCTAAACGGGCAGTCGGACATCCCTTGAGGGGTCCCAGATTGGAGAGGGTACAGGCTGGAATTTCGTGCACCGGGCCTCTAGTTTATATATAATTTTGAAACAAGGAAAACCAACTTTACAGTATAGAAATACCTGAGTGGTAAAACCATAATTTACAAAGATATTAATCATCAGAAAAGCCAAGATAGGAGGCACGTCTAGGGTGGCAGGGGAGGTTATACTCAGAAAGGGACACAGGAGGTCCTGGGAGGCTGCTGAGCCTTCACTTCCAGGCCTGGGTGCTGGTAGAAGTCTTCTCCTTATCCACACTTCGATGACACATTATACACATCTATATAACTGAGTTATACTTCATAACTTAGAAACCTTAAACAGGAGAAAGTTCATTAGCATGTGCTTGATTAGGAGAATGTATATGACATATTTAGTGTATGTGACTTAAGTGGCGATTTCATAATGAGGACTATGAAGCACATGTTTAGAAAGTTCTGATGGGGCCCCATGGTAGCAGAAACACCTTGTGTAAGAATAATAAAAACTCAATTTCTAGACCAATTAAGGAAGCTTCTAAATATTGTTTTTATTTTCCCTGAATATATGTCAGTTAATGAATATTGGGGAATTCAGTCAAATATATATGCTTGTGTATAATCATTTATATAAATAATCACTTTATATGTGTAATTGCACACTTACATGTGGAGATAGTGGAAGTAAGAAAATTGTTTTGAAAATGTTGATAGACCTTGAGAATATATTTTTCTCTCTTTCTCTTACTCAATACACCCTCCTTCCCACCCAAACACACAATTACATGTCAGAAATACTTTTAGATAAGTTCTTACAACCTGGTTTTATGTCTATGCAAATGTTTACATCTTTAATTAAATTTTCTGGAAACCACTTTCTCATTAGCCCTCCATAGCAATCTTCTCAGCCACTCCCACTTATTCAGTAACGACTGAGGGAGTGGAGATGCTGAATGTGGCCAAAGTGGCCACACAGGAGCCTCAAATTTGGATTCCAACTCCCTGATTATCACCTCCTCCAAGAAAATTCCTTAATCAAGCATTGGTTTTTAGATAAGTTGCTACAAAAATTCAAAAACGGCTTCTCTGGGAAAAAGAGCTTAAACACAGCCTATCACTGCCTCACGACATGGCAGGCTGTTCCGTCTTCCTCTGTCAGGTCCCCCAGTAGCATACTGAGAAGACCAAGCCTCTATCAAATGTAACCAACCAGCTTCTAAGCAGGTGCAACACTACCTCCCAATATCAGCTTTTAGTACTCTCAGCTATCAACACACAAACATATTAAAGGGTAAGATTTATAGAACAGAGCAGAAAAAAAAGTCTTACTTGAATGTTTCAATAAGTGTCTAAATGCTGTTAGAATAAATATGGAAAATCCTAATCCTGATTTTAAGAGGACGCTGCAAATAGAAGAATGAGTTCCTGCCCTGTGAGTCTTCCAGAATTTACCTAATGAATGAATTTGATTACTTAGATTTGGGCTCTTCATAAAATCACAGGGCCATTACTCCATCCAAACTAAAATAAACACTTTAGTATAACATTAACTTAGGAAATCACATAAAATGTGTATTTGAATATCCCCCAAAATAAACTACTATTATTCTGTTGGGGGAAAAAAAGCTATGCTCACCTACCCTGGCCGAGTAGCTCAGTTAGTTAGTACATCAAAAGGTTTTAGGTTTGATTCCCAGTCAGGGCACATACCTAGGTTTGGGGTTTGATCCCCAGTCAGGGCTCATACAGGAGGGAACTGATTGATTTTTCTCTCTCACATTGATGTTTCTCTCTCTCTCTCTCTCTCTCTCTCTCTCTCTCTCTCTCTCTCTCTCTCTCTAAGACCAATAAACATATCCTTGGGTGAGGATAAAAAAATAATTATGCTCACTCATCTCTCATCACCAATTCCTCATAACTCAATACCCACCTCTCCCTACTCATCTCATGACTCTGATCACTCATTAGTCATTACCCATCACTGATCAGTTATCACCTGTCACTCATCTCTCATCTCTTATCTCTGATCTCTCAGTTCTCATCACTCATCATTTGTCAATCAGTGAGTGAGATTTGTCATCTCACTCACTCATCACTTATCACCCATCACCCATCATATATCACCCATTATTAGATCTTATATCTTTCACTTATTTCTAATCACTTCTTTCTTGTCACTCATATCTCATTACTATCACTCTTATCCCTCATTACTCATCTCACATCACCCATCACCCAACACCATCACTCATCACCTAACATCATCACTCATCACCCAACACCCATATCTCATCACACAGCACCATCACTCATCACCCAATGACATTTTCTCATCATCTAACACCATCTCTCATCACCCAACATCCAATACTCATCTCTCATCTTCACCTCTTCTTACTCATCTCTCACCTCTCACCTCTCATGTCTTGTCTCTCAACCCTCATCACTCAGTCACTCACCAATGCCTCTCTGACTACATGAAGAAGTGACTTCTCTATTCCTTTAATCCTTACTCAGCAGATATTTAAAATGACAATGCACAGGGTACATGAGGCCCACACCACACATTTTATTTTGCATCATCATACACTCTATTTGGATCTTTACTTAAAAATGCTAAATTTTTGTCTCGTTTGAAAGCTGGAGTTATTTTAAGCCTCTGTTGCTACTTCTTAAGTGGCTCCTCCCGAGTCACCTCTGAGAGTCCATTTCCCACAGCCCCTTCCACCCTGTGTATTCACATCCCCCACCAGCCTCTCTCATGTCTAATTGTCTGTCTGGTGCTTCTTGTTATGTTGGTTTTCTGCCTGTGTTGTAATGAGTTTTTAACTTAATTATGTGTTACATAAATCAAAGTCCTGTATGTATGTCTCTATTTAGAAAGTTAGAGAGACTAGAACTAGCATTACTGTGAGGTAATGATTTCAGTCAGAATTCTATTTCTGTAGCTATCACAGAGGGCTACCTGACACAAACAACCTAAACACAAACCCAATCCAATCTTGATTTTTCTAGAAGGGTTTAAATGTTAAAACAATTTGGGGGTGAATTCTAGCAAAGAAAATGTTCATTAGGCCAATAAAATGGGAGCAAAATAGTCACACTGAAATAATACTGTAATCCTGTTCAGCTGTTAGAGGTGGGCTGCACATTTAGATAAGAGCTTCCTTGGTGATGACCAATTCAGAGAAATGATGATCTCTGAAAAGATTCACAATGCTCATAAAATAAAAATAAACTGCTTGTTTGGGAAAAGCCGGGTTTTTCTGACCCTGATATCTAGAAACAGATGCTCTAGTGTGGCTTTTTAAAGAGGTGATACGTGATGCATTTGAAAAGCCTAAGCGGTTCTGTAATTTGATTATAGACACACAGGGCTCTGTAATTTAATGTTGGTGGCAATCCTTTTGATTTTGTTGGAATTGTGCACAGAATCTGGTGTGCATGTGTACATAATTTCTTTTTCTTCAGTTAAGTATCCAGAGTCTTCTCCAGGTTCTCAAGGGCGATATTCTGCAAATTGCATTCCACAGACCACTTGTATCAGAGTCACCCAGGTAGCTTGTTAAAGGGTCCTGGGCTCCACCGAAGAGAGAATCACTGAAGGTGGAACCCAGGAGTCTGCATTTTAATAAATGGCCCATGTCTCCCAGACTTTCTACACACACACACACACACACACACACACACACACACACACTCTTCAGTTCATTAAAAATGACCACAAAAATGGTGAACAACAACTTACAAAGAAGCAATTCCACAGAGAGCCCAAATGAGACAGCTCAGATATATGGCTCTTCAGCAGTCGGTTTTGATCCAAGGGTAAAATGCCAAGTAACCAGGGGAATTTATGGATGTCCTGTCCTTCAGACGGTCCTTTGTAAATATCATTTCTCCCCACAGGGCATTTCAGGAGGATTAGGAAACAGAATTCAAGGTTTCCTCTCCAGACAAGCACCTGTAGTCTGGAAAGTCGGTGTCTCAACTGCGGACAAGGCCATTTGATTTGCTTACCAGCTGGGCAGAGGGCAGGATTAAGATTTTATTCTATTCTTTCTAGGAACTCTGCTGGACGGAATAGTCACCACTGTCCCCAATCTCAGAGCAGGCCGATGCTACACACTTTGGGAATAGCCTGGAGAGATAGGAAATGAGAACCGTGACAATGAGGCCGTCCCGGAGCTCAGAAGCCGAGGAGCAGCACCTAGCCCACTGGCAGGAGAGGCCAGTAGAACCTGCTTGTGAATCATTGAGAACCAACCCAGTGCCCATCATTCTCACAAAGGCAGAGTTGCTCATTGGCCAGCTGCAATTGGTGGTGGTGGGGTGGCCAGTCGTCCTTGTGGCAATGCCTGCTTCCAGTTGGGCCCTTCGTTGCGGCCTTATCCTCAGCTGCTGGCCAGTCATGCTAACGATGCGTGACTTCCTGGAACATTTCACACTGTGTGTTTTATTTTTTATTTCATGCATCCACACCAGGAGAGAAGATTTAATTCTGTGATATGAAGACACATATGGATGTGCACACACATGCACACACACACCCTTAGTCTGTCTGTCTGTCTGTCTCTGTCTCTGTCTCTGTCTCTCTCTCTCCAAAGAGAAAATGTGGTTTTGCAAACCACATACCTCCTTCAAAATGCTTAAGTTCTTTCTCCTTGGGCTTCCTGTTTCCCCTCCCGACTCTGAGGATCAGACCTAGCATGGAAGAAGTGAATGTACTAAGTTTATTTGACTCTGAAAGGGAGTTAAGTTACCCCAAGCTGTGAGCCCTGCTTCCCACTGGCAGCGCCACGCCCACCATGCACAGAGTCTGAGCTGGCTTCACTTCAGCCAGCACTACCTAGGGGGGCAATGGCAGGTTGGCTGCTTTAAATCATCCATTTCCCAACCTGGATAGACTTAATGTTTATTTTTGTTCTCAAAACTCCTGTCACATAGAAAAGAGAAATGGGATCATGGGATCTGATTATTGCATAAAAGTAATCTTTATGCATGCAAGAAGGAATTATTTCTCAATAAATTTTGTTAAGGTGTCTGTATTTCTGATAGAGCTCAGTCATAGCATAACCATCTGGTGTCATTTCTTTTCTCCCATCATTTTACTCATATCCCTATTATTATTATTTTTTTCTGCATTCTAGTGTATCATCTTAATTCTGTTTTAAATACCTTTTGGAAAAACATTAAGAAGCGGCTGTGAGATAAAGCGTAAATGCATATATAAGGTGCACATTCTACAACCAAACTTAGAAGAAAAAAACTAAAAGAAAACTAAAAGTTTTTACTTCCACTACCTAGAATTTCATTAATTAAATCATCTCTTCTCCCCAGTAATACATAATTGTCAGAAAAAACTCAGGCTCTCATACGGGATTTATTAGAGAATAAAATAAAATGGTTCCTGCCACCTCCATGAGTAACTACAGCTCTCTCACATTTCTTCCAGGTAATCCCAGGACCATACCATGAAAATTTGTAGTTTTATACGGTGAGGCTTTGTATTTGGACTCAAAATTATCAGGCAACAATAGCTCTCCAAGTCAAAAAACAATGTAAGTCTGTTCTTTATATTTATATGTTAACTGTCTTCAGGGGCCCAGGTGATGTGGCTCCAGCAGGCCCTGGCATGTGGACAGCTCAGAGAGTTGACTCTGAAGGAGAAGGTAACCAGAACCCCTAATGCAGGAATTGGGGCTTTGCTTTAATACAGACAACACCTGCTTGAACTATGACCGTGCCCCGCCAGACCACATTTTGGTAACTCCTAAACTCGGGCTGGTCACTATGCCCATCTGATCCCAATGTGTGCCTGATAAGCCAACCTGGTCCCCAATGTGTGCCTGATAAGCCAACCTGGTCCCCAGCTCCTCCCTCTTCCCTGCAAGCAGGGCTCCTCCCATTGGCCACAGCACAGCTACTGAGAAAGGCTCACTCCTCTCCCCTCCTCCACCTGCCAGGGCAGCCCCTCCTTTGGCCAAGCTTTGGTTGACAGGACCACTGGGACCCCCCCCCCCCCTTCCAATGACCTCCCTGTGTCATAGTGGGGGATTCCACCCTAGATGTACTTTCAACAATGACTACATGTTTTGTGTAAATTATGACATTTTCTTTATCTAGCATGTTTTAGATCTGTTGGCAAACATTTGCTGTCAAGGGCCAGAGAGTCAGTATTTTGGGCTATACAGTCTTTGCTGCAACCACTCAGCTCTGTTGTCCGTGGCACAAGGGCTGGGAGGGGAGAGGCCTGGTGTAGTGAAACTTGGATTCAGTTCCTCAGTCACTTCTTTCCCTCATGCTCAGAGTCCTAGATCTGCTCCAAGCTGTCCACATCCAAAGCCTCCAAGTCCTCTAAAGTCGGTCCGTTAGCTGCCGTGGTCTTCGTATCTCCTTCCTGATTTTTCAAGAAGCATCGGCCCTCAGAGTTCCCTTTCCTCATGTTCCAGGGGACAGTGATTGCTATTTACTTTAAGAATTACAACAGTACTGAAACCTGGCATCCAACAGCCCCCCCCCCCCGACACACACACTGTATGTGGATGGCACCTCTCCACCCTGCACCCCTTCTTGGCACCCCACACGCTGATCCTACTGCTTTTTCCTCTCGATTCAACCCTTTGTTTCTCCAAGCTCAGCTCAGGTCGTACTTTTTCCTCTGCTGGGAGAGGAGTAGCCCATCTAGCCCCGATGCTCCTGACACCATTCCCAGCCAGGGACAGCCGGTTCCGAGCCTCTGCCACAGGCCCGGGCTGGGCGGGCTGCCCCGCGTGTGTGTGATGTTCACAGTCCGGTGCTGCTCTAACCTCGGATCATCATGAAGTGCTGCTGCAGACCCCAGCCTGCGGGCTGGGGCAGTCGGCCGCACAGTGCCCATCAGTCCGTGACCAAAGGAGAAAAACAAGGACACCGAAGTTTTTATAAAGCAAAGTGTTTCAATATTTTAAAAATTCTTTAGAACATTTCCACTATTTCTTTTTGCTACTCAGACAGAAGATATTAGTATTCACAGTCTCATGATTTGGCCAACATTTTTTAAAATTAAATCCTCAACCTTCAGATGCTTTTTTCATTGATTATTTAGAGAGAGAGGAAGGGAGAGAGAGAGAGAGAGAGACATTGATGTGAGAGAGAAGCATCTGTTGGTTACATCCTATATATGCCCCGACCAGGGATCAAACCTGAGACCTGGGTATGCGCCCTGCCTGCAAATCGAACCCGCGACCTTTTGGTGCATGGGAGGATGCTTCTATCAACTGAGCCACACCTGTCAGGGCTGCCCATCATTTTTATTTTTGTTTGTTTGGAAATTGTACTGGACTGTGCAGTCTCCCCCAAACCTGGGAGCTCTGTTCTACAAATGCATACACGCCACAGACAAACGACAGACTCACCGTGCGCGTTGCATTAGCCATCTGTTCTACTTGATCCTACATTCCGTATAACCAGGAAGTCTGTAAATGTTGATGAAGCTACAAGCGACCACAGCCACGAGTGGAAGGCAGATACAAGTAATATTAAAGTGGGGCCTTCTTTCTTTTGGGGTAGTAACAAAGAGCTCAGATGCCACTTTCCTTTCCAGGGAAGTTTCTGGTTGGGTAGCCGAGTCGCAGGGAGTTAAGTGATCTCCCTACGGCATCTTCTGACACACACACCTTCCCACGGAAAAGCTCGTTCTGCTTGAGTTAGAACCCAAGCACCTTCCTGCCCCGAGTCATTTGCTCTAACTACTAAAGCAGGGCGCCCCGCTGGAGGGGACAGCCGGCTCCACGCTCCCTGCAGCTCTGTGCTCTCCTTCCTTGCCATCTGTTTTTCAAAAGACATCTTCTTTTATTAAGCGGACCCCAAACTCCCATCCTTTCTCTCTTTTATTTTTGGTGTGTGCCATGTTAAAAAAGGAAATGCATAATTTTTCAATTTAATTTTTTATGACTTTCCTCATCCTTGATATCAAAATCAGGACACAGTCGGACAATTATCTAATTGTTACCAGTTATTTCTTTTACTATCTGAAAATGCACATGAACTCTCAATCTGATCATCTATATTGCCACGTCTTCGGGTAAAACAATGCGTGCCCAAACTATTAGGTATGCTCGTTGCTTGCTGTGAGGATTCTTTTCATTATTTTTCACATAAAGATGAATAATATGGTCAGGAAGAAATTTAATGACACGTGAATTTGTTTATGAAAGTTTGAATTTGGTCATGCGGCTCATTTCAGGTTCACCTCCTGCAATTCCTCTGAAATAGAGAAGTTCTGTCTACAAATATTTATGATTTCCAGGGGAAATGCCTCACGGAAGCTCCCCAAGTGGTCAAGTCTGGGGTCTGGAAGGAGGTGAGGGGTCCTTGGTGCTGATCCTCTGCCCTGTGTGAGCGTCAGCTGAGGCCTCTCTGCATCTAAGAGACCAGCCGCCTGCAGTCTGGGTTCTTCCTGGGCCCTCTGTTTGTGTCAACAGCAGTCTGTTTAGACTGCTCTTCCAGAAAAACAGAAAACAGCGCTGACAATGACAGTGATGCTGATCCTGGCGCCTCACTGAGCACCTCCGAGTCCCATTGCGTCCTCCGGTGGTTCCCAGCACCCTGGGCTGGAGCTTAACGTTGTGTCCATTTTACAAGAGAGGAGAGTCAAACTGAGCAGACATGTTACAAAGCAAATGGGAAGGAAAATGCTTCTGACCTCCCAGGGCTAAAGCACCATTTCCTCATTCTTGAAATTGTTACTGAGTGCCTACCTGATATTTGGGGCAGGAGATACATGACAGAAAGTAAAGGGGAGGCCTGCTGGTGAGCGGGATGGGGTGGGGAGGAAATTTCCATTTTAGGAGAGAAGATGTGCCTAGTGCTGGAGTTTGGAGGGAGAGAGACTGGACCAGTTGGGAGAGAGATGGGTAAACACCTCTCTGGGGGCTTCACAGGCAGACATTGTTCTCTCTCTCTCTCTCTCTCTCTCTCTCTCTCTCTCTCTCTCTCATTTTTCCCCCCAGCCCCACCCCTTCAAAGTCTATATGCTCAGCTACCTTAGTCACAATGCTAATCTGACAACTGCTTTACCTGGAGTGTGGATTTCTCCCAGCAATGTTTACACCTGACCAGGGTGACAGTTTTCAACAACAGGGATTACAATCTACTGACGCAGGTTACATTTCAGGCATTCAGCTCAGGCAGGGAAAGGAAACGAAGATGCTTGACTGTCTTCTGAATCTGGAGCACAGGCCAGAAACAGAGTCCTCTCTGCAGGGGTGTCTGACTGGATGTGAGTGACTGTGCCCGGCCTGGGCATTCCAGGGAAGGTGCAGGTGGTGTGGTCACTGTTATACACACGGCTCTCCTGGCACCAATATGTGGGAACCAGTGAGAAGAACAGCTAGAAGCACCACCCCTCCTGTTCCATCTCCAGCACTTCCTGCCATCGTCTCTATGGCTGGGCAGGTGGCAACGACATGGTTTTTCATTAGCTCCTTGATGGTTCAGACACTAATAATATGCTCAGAGCTTCTCTCTAATTTCAGGGGTGTTTCCTAATTGCGTGACCTCAGGCAGGTCATGGAATGCCTCTAAAGTCACGGTTCTGAACTACACAACAGACATAAAGACAAATACCCATGTCACATCTTCATCAAAGTCCAGTGAGGTTGCCTGTGCACATAGAAATGACCTATTATAGCACAAGCCAGCGAGCCCTTAAGAATGTTACTGACTTGATCAATAGATATGTTGGAGAGGAACAGAAGCGGATGGTGAGCCATCACTGGTGATCTGACCTCTGTCTTTCTCTGGGACCAGCATGCAGGCAGCCTCTCAATCAGCATCTCCTTTGAGGATGGGATGGGTGAAGAGCCCTCCGTCAGGGCTCCAGGCTGCATAAATCTTGGCTTGAATGAGTCCCTGGTGAGCACCAAGCCTCAGTTGCCTGGTGTACAAGATGAGAAGAATCCAGCAAGTCGCCCTCACACGCTTGTTTGGAACTCGCATGAAGCCTGCCTCGCACCGTCATCTGCAGGTAGTGCAGACCGACTGTCCTGTTCACACTGGTCTCTGAAGAGGCCAACCTCCTGCTGTCAGCCTTAAGGAAGCAATCGGGTTTCAGTGGACAGCAGAAGTCTTCAGAGCTCCTGCGAGTCCTCCCCTGAACCCAAGCTCAGCTGTGTCTTATGGGGAGAAAGCCTCTGACCCATCACTGCAGACAGGAGAGGAGTAGTCCATAAACACAACACAGTGCAGAGCATCATCCCGTGGGGAGCTGGGGCCGTAAAGACCCGGATAATTGTGCTGGTTTCCTGCATAGGTTGTGTGCTGTGCATGAGATGATTGGTGTGATTTTTGGGCTAACAGCAGCCGTAGGTGGAACTAAGATGCCATTCCTGGATAAGATGATCTATCTCTTTGGCTCCACCGGTAAACACATCCCATTGGGCATCGCTCATATACTTTTATGGCCTCCCTGTCAGAGAGGGCCCCATCACCACACCTGATAAAACATTCTTTGGGGGCCTCCTTTTAATTTTATTTTTTATGCCATCTGGGGAGAGCACAGCCCATAAATTTAGCCCGATGCGTCCTCACGATTAACTAATCCTGCCGCAGCTCTCAGGGGCCTGTCAGCACAAACCCTCGGAAGCATTTGTGCAGGGTATTGGAAGTGATATTCGCCGTGGGACGGAGGGTTAAGAACTGAGCTGAGACTGTTTTCTTTGCCATTAGAGTTACAACGTGGCTAAATGTCATTTAGTCAAAATGCTGGATTCTGCAGGATTTGCAGATGGGACTGACTATTTGTCTTTAATAAATTCATTGACTCACAGAAGAGGTATGAGATTATTTGTTTGAGGAAAGGATGTGTAAGAGGTACCAGACTGCTGATGCGCAGTTTCATTAGGTCCGTGCAGCTCAGAAGTGCTCAAATCCAAATTAAGCTCCAGAGTCTTCTTGGAAAACATTGTAACAGCTGTGGAATGGGGAAGGGAATTGAAATGACTGGGACCGGAGGCCTTTAAAGGGGTATCAGCTCAAGCCTTTTCCACGATATGGAGCCATGGGCATGGCTATTTTATTTTTTTCCTTAAGTCAAGGCCAGGCCTTTTAAACAATGGTGTGTGAATGCTTGAATTGCTTCTGAAGTTCCGCTGTCTTAAAATCCCATCTGCAGAAACTGCTTCTAAGTATTGTTTTCAGCCACGGAGGACACGAATTGGCAAATGATTATTTTCAAACTCAAACTCAAATTTAAGAGGCATCAGGCTAATTGTGGGAGTCATTTCTCTTTTGAATTTCATATTAATGAACCTATTTGGAGATCTTGGGAGATGAAGGATAGAATCGACGGTACCTTAATGCCCCTTATGATTCTATAAATAGTTATTGCTAATCTTGGACCAGTACTCCCTCTATTGGAGTCACTTCTTCATAAGAATTAACCTCAACTTGAACACTAAAACTTTTGCCATAGAATCAGTAATCATTAAATATCAGTTAGAAGGAACTCTTGATTCAAGATAATTTTTTTCTTTTGTTTCTAGTGTTCTGTTTTCTTATGTGTATTGCTTGAGGTGTACAGTAGTGACTTTTAGGTACATTAAAAATATTGGTGTATACGGAGCTGAGCACCTAATTTCAGCACATAGGTTGTTTATAAGAACAGCTTTTATTAATTCAACAAAATTTACTCAGCACCTGCTCTGTTAGGCTTGGTTCTCATGCTCAGGAAAAGCAGTGATCAAAACAGTGGGCATTTGTTTTTTCTCATATAGCTTGCATTCTAGTTAGAGGAGGCAGACTGTGTGCATGCTTGTGTGTGCATGCGTGTGTGGGTATGTGTGCATGCAGGTATGTGCAATAACTTTTTTGGAGCACAAAGAAGCAAAGCCAACTAACCAGGCAGTGCTGGGGGTGGGGTGGGGCGCAGTACTGTTTGGTAGGCCTCAGAGCAAAGGCCTAAAAGAAGTGAGACACAAACCTGACAGTGAACTGACAGCCACATAGAAGAGAAGGGGACACGCTCTACACACCAGGTGCAGACCAAGTGCCTGACGCCAGCCGTCACATCCATTTCATAGATGAGAAATCTGAAGCCCCAATAGTGGACAAAGTTTCTGGAGAAATTAAGGTCCTGCGATGTTAAGTCGAAGGGCTGGATTTAAATTCACAAGTGCATGGTTCAAAAGCACATTGTTGGTCCTCCAAATGTCTGCCCTCGCTGGCTGATGACACTTACAGGGCAAACCTCCGCCACTCACTACAGGCAGGCAAAGGTTAGAGTAGTCTGTCATTCCGGGAGACGTGGAGCAGGAGGCCTCCCGTATTTTTTTGTGCATTTTCAACGACATGCGGTAGGATGGGCGCTGATTTCACCATTCTGGGAAAACATTGCTCACCCGTGTCCCGTTCACCTTTGTCACGGCCACAGAGCCTTTACACAATGGGCATTCAACAAAGATCCACCGAACAGAAGAGACTCTTCCAAACTCACTCCTATAAAATTCACCTGACAGTTTATCTGAATGTTTACCGGTTCTGGGAAACCAGTTTTAATCTGGAGCTTCAAGAAACCCATGGATTAATGACTCATAGAACTAAAAATGCTCTTAAATGTGCTCAATGATAGGGCTATAACGGGATTTTGCATGGATCCCAGGTGAAAATTAAGCGTGTTCCCTGATTCAGCACCACGTGCAGATCATGTGGTATCACAATGCTTACCAGGCGGCCTGGCTTCTCCACCACAGTTCAGGGCCCCCTTTCCCTGGGGGCGTCTGGGACTTTGGTTGGCTCTGCTGTTCCAGGCATGGATTCTAAGTAAGTGGAGTGCTTGCTTCAACAGCACGAAGGCAAACCCACACATGTATGGACAACTAATTTTGTTATCCTCACCCAAGGATGTGTTTATTGAATTCAGAGAGAGAGAGAGAGAGAGAGAGAGAGAGAGAGAGAGGTGAGAAACATCAATTGGTTGCTTTCTATACTCTCCCCATCTGGGAATTGAACCCCAAATAAACCTAAGTATGTGCCCTGACCAGGAATTGAACCTGAAACCTTTTTGTGTATGGAAGGATGCTCTAACCAACTGAGCCGCCTGCCCAGGGCTTTTTTTTTTTTTTTTTTTTTTGACAATTAAGTTTTGACAAAGATGCCAAGAATATATAATGGAGAAAGAAAAGCATCTTCAATAATTGGTGTTGAGAATACTGGACAGCCACGTGCAAATGAATAAAAGTAGACTGCTATCTGACACCATACACAAAGATGAGTCAATAAAGACTTAAATGTAAGACATGAAACAATAAAATGCATAGAAGAAAACATAGGCAGTAAACGTATGAGCCTTGGTCTCAGAGGAGTGTTTGCGAACTTGACTCCAAAGGCAAGGAAGGTAAAAGAAAAAAATTAGTGAGTGAGACAACATCAAATTAAAAAGCTTCTGCACAGCAAAATAAACCTTTAACAAAACAAAAAGGCAACCTATTGAATGGGAGAAGATATTTGCAAATGATACCTCAGATCAGGGGCTAATATCCAAAATATATAAAGAAGTGACATAAATCTAAGTCAGTGAGAGTCTTTCATTATGAAGCACCCACTTGGGGGTGGTGACGAGGGTCAGTGACTTCCGTGCGGCTGCTGTGACGTTAGGGCAGCCCGGCCTGAGGAGTGCGATGGTTTACAGCATCTTCAATGTCCATGTTCAAGAGCTTAGTGACTACGTGGAGAGACTCAGCGGCAAGAGGGGTGAATAGATTTGCTGGATGGGGAAGAGCTATGGAATGGCATAATGGTACAGTTTTATCAAATTAACACAGAAATCATAGCTCATCAAACCTCCTCTCTGTGCTGATGGTTGAGAAGCTTTTGGTTTGTATTTAAAACCCTTGAAATCCTGAGCATATTTTGGTGTTTACCAACTCTCTGTAGCTTCTTTTTTTCATCCTGCTCTCAGTTACACCTTCTTCTCACCCTATTGTGACTAGTTGAGTTAGCCATTCAAAGAGTTTTTGAATCAGAGGCTGCATTAACAAACTAGCAAAAATACATACTAGCAAATACACTTGATACTGTCGATACAGAGCACTCCTGAGCATTCATGAGAATGGACGTAACATTTTGGGATAATAGTCTGGGAATTAGTCTAAGGTACACCCGTATTTCAGGATAACAGCCATTAATTCTAAATTGCCTTTCAATCATTTAAATAAGAAGTGAATTTGGAATTTTCAGGTCTCTCGATGGCCATGTGGTACTGAATATGGTTTTTAAAAAATGCCCATTATCTGGAAAATATCTTCCACCTATGCTCGTGCTTTAGTAGAATATTTCAATCTGGACGGGACTCATTAACAGAGCTTTCTGCAGGAATGGAACTTTCCGTGTCTGGGACTGTCCCAGGTGGTGGCCACCAACCACATGTGGCTGCCAAACACTTGTAATGTGGCTGGTGAGACTGAGAAACTAAATTTACAATTTTATTACTTAACTATAGCATAGGGAACGTAGTCAATAATATTGTAATAGCTATGCATAGTGTTAGATGGTACTAGACTTACCAGGGTGATCACTTCATGAGTGATATTAATGTTTCATCACTAGGCCACACACCTGAAACTACTAGAATATTGTATGTCGACTGTAATTGAAAAATAAAATAATGGTGTTTAAAATTTATTATTTAATTTTTTTTAGATGTGGGTGGCCACATGTGGCTAATAGCAACTGCCTTCACACAGGTCGTAAGAGTAATTCCAGCGTGCTCACAGGTCTGATGGGTGTTATGATGGGAGAATAAGAAATCCCTCGTGAAGAGGTGTTTATACCTTGCCAAGCCCATGGAAGATTAGGAAATGTGCCGTGCTGCAGGCGATGGTGGAGTAAAGATTGGGTTTTGGTACTCATCCTTGAGAGACGGTGACTCTCACATCTCGGGGCGGAGATGACGGTCAGGCCACTGCGCCAGAAGGAAACAGTGAAAGAGGCAAATGAGAACAAGATGGAAAGGTCAGACTGTGGGCCAGTGCCGACAGCTAACAGGAATTGAAGGCCTTTGTTTTGGACCTGAAAACAAACCTGCCGATCATGTTCAAATTAAATTTTAGCTGCAGGCTTTTCAGAAGAACAGTGGTGATAGTCCAGCAGCGTTAGAAAGAGAACAGGAGGGAACTGTGCGAGGGCAGGCAGCATCCAGAGTCGTGGCCTTGGGAAGTGTGAGGGGATCTGGAGGCACCACTGCCTCTCCCCGGGAGCCTGGAGGCATCGGTGCCAATCACCTGCTCTGGCTCAGCCCATTGACAGGTGTGCTGGCCCCCCTATGGTGCAGCCCATTTGACAGGTGTCCTGGCCCCCAACCCACTGAGTCAGCAGCCAGGTGAGCGCAAGCTCAGGTGAGCACAGTGCTGGGAAGATTCAAGAGGAAATCCCGTCTGTCCGGCTGCCACCTCATCCACACCTGCTCCTGCTTTCTGGCTGGTTCTCTGGGGAGAAGTCACGTCACGGAACAGTAAGGACATCCCCCCACGGTCACCATGCAGCCAGGGCACAGGTGATACCAACCCTGCTGCCTAGAGAGCGCGAGGAAGTGAGACAACTGTCCAGCTCCTGCCCTTTCCTCAGTGGAGGGACAGACCCCGTCCTACCTGCCCTGGCTGCTCCTGAGAGCCCACCGCCCCTGCAGCCGGTGTCACTCAGGGGCCCAGGAAAAAGTGACCTGAGATCCAAGCCCCAGGAAAATTGGGGAGCTGCCAGGCCCTCACTGTCCGGTTCGCACTTGTAGAAATGATGCAGTTCCTATCCGGTGCTTTTCTGAGCAGATTTCTCCCTTAGGAGATTTAAGGAAAACCTCCGTTTAGTGCACCTGCATTTCGTCCTTGCTTTTACTCTCTACGCAACCCGGAATATGCAACCCCGTGACTGTCTTCATGCGCTGGTTCTGTATTCGTGGGCAGGGAATCTGAGCCAGAACCCAAATCAAACCCCACCCGGGCATGCCTGGTGTGGCAGATGCTGCCAGTGCTCTGGCCCCAGCTCTCACCTCCCACAGCCACAGGAAAGGTGAACTCTATGTGCACCTCCGCTCTGTGCCTGAGGTTTTCTCTTGGACGGGGTCCACGTGCCACATCGGGGCTCCCAGGAGTATGGAGTGGCCTTGGACCGGCGCTGAGGGCAGTTGGAGCGTGAACATCCGGGCATGGTTCTGAGGCAGAGTCTACAGGAGCTTGAAGTCTTCCCAGAAGGATTGACTCCAGTGCCCCCTGGCTTCTGGAGGGAGCATGCGCCCCCTACTGGCTGCCCTTCCTTCCTTGTCATCCCCCCCTCACCCCAGATGAACCACCTCTCTGTCCTTGCCCTGGAGTCTGCCCCCACCTCCCAGAGACAAGAGCAGCCCGGAGAGCTTTTTAATTGATAACTCGTTTTAATGACCCACTCAACAGAGGCAATGTCTTTCTTTTCCTTCTCCCTGCACATGAGGAGAGTCCTGCTTCGGAGGCATCCAGCCAGCTCACTACTCAAGCTCACATCCTTGACACAGTCCCTTCGTACCGAACGTCTGCTTATTTAACTATGTCGACTGCTCTACGCTTTGGAAAAGAAAGGTTGGCCTCATTTCCTGTGACAAGGCCACCCTGTTTCACGCCACAGTGAGGACCAGGAAGGAAGCACTTGTTTGAATGGGGCCGTGCACGAGCACCGTCTGAAGTGCAGCCCTTTAAATGACCCTCTGCACCTGAGAGGCATCAGAAAGAAGGAAAATGAGGGAATGTTCCAGAATGATGATAATAATTCATAGAATGATAACAAGAGGGTTGCCAATGGCCCCACGGAGTCATCTGGATTTTAAAGATCTCAGTGATGATAGCAAGTGGGGGATGTTCCAGGTAGTTTATTTATTTATTTTTTAAATTAAAAAAAATTTATTTATTTTTTTACAGAGAGGAAGAGAGAGGGATAGAGAGTTAGAAACATCTATGAGAGAGAAACATCGATCAGTTACCTCCTGCATACTCCCTACTGAGGATGTGCCTGCAACCAAGGTACATGCCCTTGACCGGAATCGAACCCTTGAGTCCACAGGCCGACGCTCTACCCACTGAGCCAAATCGGTTAGGGCCCGGGTAGTTTATTTAAAACCTGTCTGTCTGTCTGTGATTCACACATGCTCCGTTTCAGGAGAAGGGAAGAGCAGGGATGTCCCACCCTGGTCACTGCTCCTCTGGGCTCTGGTCCCGCGCTCGCTGTGAGGAGCGAAGCTTGATGCTGGTGATGCTGGCTCCCTGCCCATTGGAGGGAGGGTTTCCATGAGGAAATTTCAAATTCAAAGTTGGAGGCAGCTGCATTGAGTGAGAGAGAGATAATGTCACTCAGATGCTGGCCCTGGAAGTCACCTGTGCTTTCTGCCATCCTTTATTGGAAAATGGCAGGATTTGCTAAATGGCAAATTGGACAGGAAACGATTCTCATTTATTTTTCTCCTTCAGATCATTTAAGCAAATTCATATCAAAAAGAAAATTTTACTTGCCCTTCTTTATAATTCTCACTACAAGCCAAGTAAGGCAGAGAAATCCCAGAATGCTGCAATTTTCTCTGGGGAAAAGCAATTATGGGAGCTGGTATTATCAGCAAAAAGCTCCCCTAAGTATTAAGTGCATGAGTCCAGTTGGTTTGGTAAATCTACTCTGGATATGACTAGGAAAGGATAGGGACCCACTTGCTTTTTTCATATGCTGGGGTTTAAGATTTTTGTCTTTATTATTTCCTTTCCTTATTTTTCTGGTCTGCTTACCTTTTGAATTTGCTAACACCATACGCTCCTTGGATTTCTAATTCGCAGTTTTGTCAGGATGCCTGCACACAACCTTGTGAAGCCATTTTCCCAGGATAAATGTGGGGCCTGGGAGCCCTGCCCGTTGTAACCCAGAACAGCATAAAAAGTGCTGAGAATTTTGAGCCAGCTGGGAAACTATTTAATTTCATTAGATCTCTGTTTCCTCATCTGAATAACCATATGTAAGCTCTAGGGGGACATAATTTTCCCTACAATTATATATAGCTCCAGGACAGAGCTCATTACATAATAGGTGCTCATTAAATTCTTCTTGAGTGAACGAAGGATGGTGTGATTCACATCTCTTTCAGTACTGAGTCACCAAGTGGGAATCTAACATCAATTCAAGGATAAGACAATAGATGAAGCATAGCAGGCGCTACTTTGTACGTAGAGGACCAACCCGTAAAGACCATTCTAGCAATGAAAGTTATGGATACAGGATTCTCCCAATCAAGTCAGAAAATATCCTTTTGACTAAGTAATTTTGGAACCTCTGTTCTCTTAAGTAGAAGCAGTGGTTCAAAAAGATGAACTTAAAAAGCTGGACACTTATCCACTACTTAAATTTACAACCATACTTGAAAAAAAATATATATATACACACACACTGAGTGGCCAGATTATTATGATCTCTGAACGCATAATAATCTGGCCACTCAGTGTATATCCTATATAATAAAAGGCTAATATGTAAATTGTCCCCTTGACCAGGAGTTTGACCAGCAGGCAGGCCGGCCAACCGCCCATGTCCCCTCCCCCTGGCCAGGCTGGCTGGACCACACCCATGTATGAATTCACGCACCGGGCCTCTCTCTCTCTCTCTCTCTCTCTCCATATATATATATATATATATATATATATATATATATATATATTTCATATATATATATGAAAGTTATATATATATTGAGTGGCCAGATTATTATGCGTTCAAAGATCATAATAATCTGGACACTCAGTGTATATATCAGAGAGGAAGGCAGAGGGAGAGATAGAAACATCAATAATGAGAGAGAATCATTGATCAGCTGCCTCCTATACACCTCCTACTGGGGATTAAGCCAGCAATCCGGGCATGTGCCCTGACCATGAATCTAACCATGACCTCCTGGTTCATAGGTTAACACTCAACCACTGAGCCACACCTGCCAGGCACCACCATTCTTAGTCAACAACAATAACAGCAACAATAAACCCTAACCCTAGATGATTTGTTCAATTCTAAGACAAGTGATGACTTTTAAAGTTATTTAATGATTGTTCTAAATTTTATTTTTAAATTTGTGTCTGCTGATATGTCCTACGCCCTGGAACACCTACAGCATCTCTGAAAACATAAAATTGTTTAATGTTTCAGCATGTATCCTATTAAAACCATGTCCTGCACATCAAGTCTTCTGGAGAGAAACACATATTCCCGAATCTCTCCTAAGATGTGCTGAATGAAATCAGACCTTCACATCTATGTTTCAGAAAGCCCCAGGGAGGAGCCACCTGAAGCTGAGGCGGAGACAGTTACCAAGTCACCAGTGTGCTACTGAGATCTAGAATGACATCAGATAGTACACATGGACCCTCTGCCAGGATATGCCTGTTCCTCTGGGCTCTACTGCCTTCCCAGTTGATCGGACATGTTCTTTATATTATTAGACCAGGAAGAAGCCATAGACTCCAGGATTTGGGGCTTTCTCACAATCTGGGACCGCTGGCTCCTAACTGCTCACCTGCCTGCCTGCCTGATCGCCCCTAACTACCCCCCCCCCCACCAGCCTGATCACCCCTAACCGCCTCTGCCTGCCTGCCTGATCACCCCTAACTGCCCCCTCTGCTTGCCTGGTCGCCCCCAACTGCCCCCCCCTGCTGGCTTGGTCACCCCCAACTTCCCCCCTCTGCTGCCCTGGTTGCCCCTAACTCCTCCCCCCCTGCCAGCCTGTTCACCCCTTATTGCCCCCCCCTGCCAGCCTGGTTGCCCCCAACTGCCCCCTCTGCTGGCCTGGTCACCCCATGCAACCTGCTGTTCGGTTGTTTGGTCATCCCTCACTAACCGCCCTGCCAGCCTGGTTGCCCCACACAGCCTGCTGTTCAGTTGTTTGGTTGTTCCTCACTAACCCCCCTGCCGGCATGGTTGCCCCACACAGCCTGCTGTTCGGTCGTGATGGCCCCTAGCTTTTTATATATTAGGATTCACATAATTGCCCCACAGGCTACATTCTACCAACTGGAGATGTCTTTGCTGAAGCTTAAATGCCCTGGGCAGAGTGTGTTACGTAGTGTCAGCGCCCATGCTGTCCTTGACCCCAGGAATCGCACTTGGAATTTGTCCTAATAAAATAATTGGATACATGGGCATTGGCATATGTGTGAGTTTTCATGCCAGTATTTCTCATGAGACCCAAAAGTACAAGTATAAATACTCAATGAAAACGAAATGAGGTTGTATCCATACAAAGGAGCATGTACACATGGCAATTCTCCCCTTCACTGTTGGTTGGAGATAGCTGTTCGAGATTGTTCCGGCCATGTGCTGAATGCCTGGTGTTTCCCGTTCCCCAGCCTCACCTTTGAAGGAACTGAGAGCAACAATTTCATTTTCACACAGCCAGGTTGACATTCAATCCCAAATGGCAGGAATCTGAGAGACAACCACAGGACCCCTCCCCTAGGACGAGAGCTTTCAACGTGCAAGGACCATCGCTATATCCCAGAGCACTTCCCCAGTCAAACAGGGGTCTCTGGAGCCTTTTTGTTGAACCCGCGTCCAGGAGAACAGGGGGTGGAGGAGAGAACATGCTGCTCTGCCAGTATCAAGACAATCAGCTCCCACAAATCTCAAGCTCAGGACTCCTTCTCTTCTTTATGATCCATGCAACTTTCCCATTTTGTGTTCTCGGTGGTTCCCCTCTCTTCCTGTCACTCAGTGTGTGGGTCCTTGTATAATGTGGATTCTTACTCTTAAAGACCCTACAGCAATTTCCTCTTTTCAGCAATCATATTTTCCTTCTTCCTTCAAACTGTTCCACCATAACTATTAAACTAGTGTATTTTAACGCTGGGTTTCTGCAGCCCCGATAGAGTGTTTCAGTTCCATCTTTTAGAACATTTACATGACCTCTTTGGTGGGGAGTGTGCGCCTGAAATACATGATGAGGTTCCTTTCCCACGGCTGTAAGTATGCCTCATTTGTGCCTCTGTTTTCCTCACGGTGTTTATGACTCCTCACTCTTACCAGAGCGAGGATCACAATGTTATTGGCCATAAAGCCTTTAAGCTCTCTTTTCAGGTATGTTTCAAGCCTTGATCTTCTACACTAACCGGCACTGCCTGCTCCACCAGCTGAGACGGACTGAGTGGAAAGAATGATGTGCTCATCGGCCCCGCCTCCCCCTCTCTGCTGGCTGCATTCACCTCCCTCATTAATAAGAGCCCCAATGCGCATTTCTATTGGCAAATCAATAAGGCTAAAGGAAGAAAACTGGTGTGAGCCATGGTTATTACTCACCATTTTGTATTTGTATTCTTCACAGGGGCAAGTATGGCAGTTACGTATGAACCTCTGTTTAATCAGATGGCAATAACAATAATAACAAATGATTATCCACTTAGATACCGGATGTAGAAGTTGAAAATAATATTTTAATGGGGAGTGCATTGAATCTATAGATTGCTTTGTGTAGTATGGACATTTTAATGATGTTGATTCTACCAATCCGTGAGCATGGTATGTTCTTCCATTTGTTTATGTCTTCCTCTATCTCTTTTTTCAATGTCCTGTAGTTTTCTGAGTATAGGTCTTTTACCTCCTTAGTTAAGTTTATTCCTAGGTGTCTTAATTTCTTCGGTGCAATGGTAAATGGGATTTTTTTTTTTAGTTCTCTTTCTGTGAGTTCATTATTAGCGTATGAAAAGGTAATAGATTTCTGGATGTTAATTTTGTATCCTGCTACATTGCCGAATTCATTTATTAAGTCTAGTAGTTTTTTGATGGAGTCTTTGTGGTTTTCTATGTACAGTGTCATGTCATCTGAGAATAAGGACAGTTTTACTTCTTCTTTTCCAATTTGGATGCCTTTTATTTCTTCTTCTTGTCTGATCGCTATGGCTAGCACTTCCAGTATTATATTGAAAAGGAGTGGCATATTTCACAGACCTAGAACAAACTCTCCAAAAATTCATCTGGAATAAAAAAGATCCCAAACAGCCACAGCAATCCTGAGAAAGAAGAACAAAGTTGGAGGGATCACAATATCAGATATCAAGCTATATTACAAAGCCACAGTTCTCAAAACTGTCTGGTACTGGCACAAGGACAGGCATAGAGACCAATGGAACAGAACAGAGAACCCAGAAATAGACCTAAGCCATTATGCTCAATTAATATTTGACAAAGGAGGCAAGAGCATACAATGGATTCAAGACAGTCACTTCAATAAATAGTGCTGGGAAATTTGGTCAGATACATGCAAAAAAAAAAAAAAGAAAGTAGATCACCAACTTATACCATACACAAAAACAAACTCAAAATGTTTAAAGGACTTAAATGTAAAATGGGAAACCATAAAAATCTTAGAAGACTCCATAGTCAACAAAATATCAGACATATGTTGTAGCAATATTTTTACTGATACAGCTCCTAGGGCAATGGAAACTAAGGAGAAAATAAACAAATGGGACTACATCAAAATAAAAAGCTTCTGCACAGCAAAAGAAACCATCAACAAAACAAGAAAGCCCACTGCATGGGAGAACATATTTGCCAATGCTATTTCAGATAAGGGTTTAACTCCAAAATTTAC
Organism: Cnephaeus nilssonii; assembly: GCF_951640355.1. NCBI lineage: Eukaryota > Metazoa > Chordata > Mammalia > Chiroptera > Vespertilionidae > Cnephaeus > Cnephaeus nilssonii. The sequence goes on along the minus strand of NC_137072.1, from coordinate 39,266,835 downwards.
AGGGAACTCATACAACTTAACAAAACGAAGATAAACAATCCAATCAAAAAATGGACAAAGGACCTAAATAGACACTTTTTGAAAGAGGATATACAGAAGGCTGAGAGACATATGAAAACGTGCTCAAAGTCACTAATCATCTGAGAGATGCAAATCAAAACGACAATGAATGGGGGTACCAGAAGAAGAGAGAGAGCAAGATGCTGAAAACCTATTTGAAGAAATAATGAACGAAAACTTCCCCCACCTGATGAAAGAAATAGACTTACAAGTCCAGGAAGCGCACAGAACCCCAAACAAAAGGAATCCAAAGAGGACCACACCAAGACACATCATAATTAAAATGCCAAGGGCAAAAGACAAAGAGAGAATCTTACAAGCAGCAAGAGAAAAACAGTTAGTTACCTACAAGGGAGCTCCCATACGATTATCAGCTAATTTCTCAACAGAAACCATGCAGGCCAGACGGGAGTGGCAAGAAATATTCAAAGTGATGAATAGCAACAACCTACAACCAAGACTACTCTACCCAGCAAAGCTATCATTCAGAATTGAAGGTCAGATAAAGAGCTTCACAGATAAGAAAAAGCTAAAGGAGTTCATCACCATCAAACCAGTATTATATGAAATGCTGAAAGGTATTCTTTAAAAAGAGGAAAAAGAAGAAGAAAGATAAAAATTATGAACAACAAATACATATCTATCAACAAGTGAATCTAAAAGTCAAGTGAATTAAAAATCTGAGGAACAGAATAAACTGGTGAACTTAATAGAATCAGAGGCATAGAATGGGAGTGGATTGATAATTCTGAGGGGGAAAGGGGTGTCTGTGTGGGGAGTATGGGAAGAGACTGGACAAAAATCATATACCTATGGATAAGGACAGCGGGGGGGAGGTAAGGGCAGAGGGGGGGTGGGAACTGGGTGGTGGGGAGATATGGGGGGAAAAAGGAGAAACAATTGTAATCTGAACAATAAAGATTCATTAAAAAAAAAAAAAAGACAATGAGGTACCATCCCACACCTGTCAGAATGACTATCATCAACAAATCAACAAACAAGTGCTGGCCAGGATGTGGAGAAAAAGGAACCCTCGTGCACTGCTGGTGGGAATGCATACTGGTGCAGCCACTGTGGAGAACAGTATGGGGTTTTCTCAAAAAGTTAAAAATGGAGCTCCCATTTGACCCAGTAATCCCACTTCTAGGACTATATCCCAAGAAACCAGAAACACCAATCAGAAAGGATATATGCACCCCTATGTTCATAGCAGCACAATTTACAATAGCTAAGATTTGGAAACAGCCTAAGTGCCCATCAGCACATGAGTGAATTAAAAAAACGGTGGTACATCTACACAATGGAATACTATGCTGCTATAAAAAAGAAGGAACTTTTACTATTAGCAATAACATGGATGGAACTGGAGAACATTATGCTAAGCAAAATAAACCTGTCGGAGAAAGATAAATATCATACAATCTTACTCATATGTGGGATATAATGATCTACATAAACTGATGAATAAAAATAGATTCAGAGACAAGGTAGCATTGAACAGACCGTCCAACCTCAGAGAGAGGAGAGGGTTAGAGATCAACCAAAGGATCTGTATGCCTGCATATTAGCATAACCAATGGACACAAACTCTGGAGCAGTGGGGGCTTGCCCTTGGGAGTGGTGGTGGTGGGGGCAATCCGGGAAAAGGATACATATGTAATATTTTAAACAATAAAAAAAATTAAAAACATAAAAAACTTTGAAAAAAAAGGAAAATATTTTATCATAAGAACTTTTAAATAGGACCGTACATTTCAGGTATGTCAACTGAAAGATGATGCAGTCGTAACATTCTGTGTTACAGATCTGAAGGTTAAATGCCAGCACGATTCACTGAAGTGGGTCACACAGCTGGATGTGGGTGAGTGAAGGAAGAGGGTCTTGGAACTTCCTGAGCGGGATCACCTCCTGCTGTTCAGTGTGTTTCAGGACTTGCTTTAGGCTTTGTCTGGTGCATCAGTCTCTATTACAAGGTCCAGCATTTTGACCACAATCCAGTTCTAATACACAGATAAGTTTTAGACCCTCTATTCTTCATGAACATAGTAACTTGACTCCAATCTTGTACTTCTCAAATTGCCAGGGGATCCTTCCTTCTCAAAAACAGCCACTGATGTAATTACCACAGGAATACGGTGAGAAGTCTCCACTCTAGGATTCAATCTCCTCTGAAACCTAAGTAAGACCCTCCACATCCTGGTCTCACCACCATGTCAGCCTAAATCCTGAATATTTCCACTTCCAGTCTGTATATTAAAATCTGCTATTCTGTGTTTATTCTAGTAAATCTAGTTTATTTTATTTTACTCATCACCTATTCACTCATTCATTCATTTTTATTAAGCCTTTAATTCACTTATTCAGCACTCACTATGTTTCAGGCAATCTCTGAGGAATATGTAGATAGGTAGACAGGTAGATAATAAACAAAGAAATAGATGAAAGATAGATGATAGATTATCGATAGACAACAATAATGTATTATAATCATCAAACTTGCTAAGATAGGAGATCTTAATTCCCACCACAAAAAAGAAATGATAATTATGTAATGTGGTAGAGGTGCTAACTGTTGCTATAATGGCAATCATATTACAATATACAAATGTATCAAATCAACATGTTACATAACTTAAATTTACACAATGTCTCATGTCAAATATATTTCAATAATAAAAAAGTGTATAAGAACACTTGTAGAAAGTTGTTTCTAAGAACATGAAAAGAAAAGATGATAAAAGACAGATAAATGATGGATAGGTAGATAGATAAAGGGTAGATTATAGATAACTAATAGTCACTATTATTATGGTACACAAAATTTTATAGGAAAATCTAGAGGTAACAAATTATTGAAATCAATAGATGTATTTGGTCTAATAGAGCAAAAACAAGACTGAGGCTTTATAGTTACTATGCACTCAAGTCTGACGGATGTTTTCATGCTAAGAATCACTGAATGCAAGTCCACTAAGGTAATATCCATTCATTCCTAAAATTCAGGAGCAAGGATATAAATAATAAACATTATTAGGACTTCTTAATCATTGCTTTTCCCATCACATACACGCATCCATTTTCTTGGTCCTTTGGGTAGTTTTTCAAACCCATAGGCATCACAATTTTGATTTTTTGCCAAGTTCCTCAGATGAGACAATTATGGGTCAACAAGAAAGCTCTACTCCTAAACCCAAAGCCTGAAAGCTTTGGAGCAATGGCTCTAATGAAAAATGTAATATCTCTCACTTTCCCTTTCTATTGCCTTTTTGTTTGGTTTTCATGGGAATCTATTTCTGTGAGTGTTTGCTGTAAGCAGACACTTCTGTTCTCTTAGCCTGGAATTAAGAGAATAGTGTAGTGGGGTGGATGTCCAGAGGGAGGTGGTGGGAATGGGCCAGAGTGTGGGTGTGTGTGCATGTGCTTGTGTGTGTGTACACACATGTGTGTTCACATGTGATGTGCACATGAGCTATGGGGCTCTAGGAACCATCAGCTATGGATGTGAGAGGCAACGTTAAAGTCTCTGATTCTATGCTTAAATAATATTTCCAGACTCAGAACTTGTGGTCTGGCTGAGATGCAATATACAAAAAAATAGAACAGTCAATCTACATTTGAGCCTGAAGATTTAAAGGTAATTTATAACCACAAATACATAAGGCTTTCTCTTTGCCTTTTCATTTTCACAGCTAACTGACTATTTGAGTAAGCGCCCTGCGTTAGTGATGAGCGTTAGCAATAAAATAATACTAGCTTCACAATAAGGACTAGATCTTATAAATCCCGACTTTCACATCACAGGAAACACTTAATGTGCTAATAGCTTGAGAAAGGCAATGACAAGACTTGAAGAATTTCTCTCTCGCGTGGGTATTTTTTTGGGGAGGAGGAATTTCAGGTTCTACTTGTCATGTGCACATGTCAAGTTACAAACATTCATTTTTTACATAACTCGTTATTCTGAAAATTTGAAATAATCATAATTAAAGCTGAAGTATAAAATTATCAAATTCTGTCATAATTTTTTTTTTCAGAGATCATCTGGGGGAGAAGCCCTAAAGTCTGAAAACATTTATTTCACTTACTACCATTACTTTTACTCGGAAAGCCTCTCTAAATTTTTCCTTGACTCTTCTGAAACATTCTTATCTGTTTTGCAGTTTATCTGAATGGAACAATTCCACGGAGGGAGGGACTTTCAAGTTGAAACGTATCAAACAACCTGACATAGTTGACCCAGCTCTGCCATTCGCACTGCTGTGATTTGGGGTGACCTTGGAGGAGCGTGTTGGTGAGTACTGGGGAGGGGAGGTGACCTCAGTGTCCAGGCCAGCTCACGAATACCTTCCATTAGCATATCACTGCCTTCAGGCAGCTGGCCTTCCCTTCCATGGGTGGTAGGTGCTGAGGTGCATGTTCTAGATGCTGGCCTCATGGGGAAATGTTAGGCTGCAAGGGAGCAGGACAAAGTCTGTGCCTGGAGAGGGTGCTTCTTCGCTTTGAAAGGACATTGACGAGAAGAAGTGGGATGTGTGGCCTGTGGTAAGTAGAATGGGCAGGAGCATGAATTGACCTCACTCCCTCTGCCTCATTTATCGACGAGGGTAAGAGCTGCTCACAGTCCTCCTGGTTAGCTGCAGCCAGGAGTAAGCAGCTACTTTGTGATTTTCTTGTGTCTCATGACATCTCCCCAGCACGCATGTTTAGCCACATGGAACAGAGGTGCCGTGAGCAAGCGCAGATGGCTGCTTTGCTGTTTGCACCGTCTGAGCACCTACCTCCAGCAGCACGGGTCCTGGAATGGGAGCTTCCAGAGCATTTCCATCTGCTTTTGTTAATAATTATGTGAAACACAGAAACGGCTCCCTTGTAGAGTTATCACTTCCAAATCAAACCCTGCTCAGGCTTTCAGAACCTTCATCATTTGGGGATAATGTCAACCTAGTGACCATAGAAAGAGACGGTCACCATGCAACTATTTAATCCAGGAGGCAAAGCAGGTGGGTTTGGAGTTTATTGATTATGTTGTTAGTGAGACTGATTTAAAATGAAAACCCATGGAGATGTTTCAAATATCTCCGAACTGCTACTTAAGTTGCTACTCTTAGCAAATCCCATTAGCTCATTAAAATAAGTGTCAGGCAGTACCTTGGAAAGAAAAGTACCTAAAAGACACCGATCTCCCCTGTGGGGGCAAAAGTGCTTTTATAAGGACAGCTGATAATGCATTTGACATGCTCACAGCATCTGTAAGAAGCAAGGATGCCAAAAGTACAAGAAATAGCAACTTAACACTTTTGGGGGGTATTTGAAAACTTCTTCATCATTGATGTTCATTTTAATTCAATCAAAGAAAAAAAACAACAACCAAAACAAAGCCCAGCTCAGTGCCGTTCACAGGCCAGGCCAGCAGGCGCTCTTTCCACTGTGGTTGATTCCAAGTTAAAAATACAATGTTGGGCGATGCGACTTGATTTGGTCCAACGGGAGGGAGCTATTTTATTGGAATAATTTTCCTTCCGTTTGATCACACATTTTATTAAAAGAGCGGGAAGATCTCCCAGCTTGAGATATTTAAAGTCTTATTGGCGGGTGCAGCAGACGGATGACAGAGCAGACGGCGTGATGGCGCAGCAGCGGGAAGTGAATGAGTGATGGTTCTTTGCTGCCGCGAACACCCCAAAATCTATCATTCCAGATGCACAAATTAAAATTACTCACTAAGCAAGAATGCCATTGAGCTGCGCCTTATAAAAATCCCGGAGTCAGTAGGAAGTGCCAGGCTGATAGATCTGTGCTGTGAGAGCCACATAATCATGCCGCCATCGATTACAGCCCCTCACTTTATGGACTCGGCTCTCTCCGCAGCCACCATGAGTAACTGATTCGGCCTCTGCCGAATCCACAGTGATGGGCTGCCTAGGACACGCACCCCCAATGATTTGTCTGAGGCCGTTGGAAGGTGTCCTGCCCAGATCTGAGTCCTATCACCCGGGTCAGACATTAGTGAGTGACAGGTGATCTGGCCTGTCTTATTCAGAGAACATGGGTCATTTCACACACCTGTCCTACAGGAGGACACTAACAGGAGGTGGCAGTATACCACCCACGCTTCCTGCCAGGGCCCCTTCGGTGACAGGTGTGACCCACTATCCCAGAGACACCGGAGTGCTCCTGGAACCTGGCCGTTTACAGTTCCCAGCCTGAAACTCCTACGTCCAGCTCCAAAACGGACCACAGGTTTATACTATCCCACACTGATTGCAACTCAATTTAGAATTTTATTCATGGAGATGATAACTTCGCTGGCTGACTGTTATTATGGTCAAGTAAGTGGTAACAGCACTTTTCAAGTCCAAAGTTGGTTTTTTTTTTCCCTAAAAGAAAAAGTACTGTACAAATTCACATTGGATTTCCAATATCATTTCAAATTCTTTCCAGCTCTGTCTGTTTTCTGCGTATGGTTTTCAAAACACGTTACATAGCATCTAATGCTGCAAACTGACATCAAATGCTTTTATGCCTGCAATTGGAATCAGAGCAAAATATCCCTGGGCATTGTCCCCAAAGAGTTAATTATGGAGGTTCCCGCCGTGCACTTTCTGCAGGTGGTTTCTCATACCACCGTGCGTCTGGCCCTGAAGACACGGCATCCTTTGAATGTGTGTGGACTGTGGACGCAGTTGCCTCCCTTCACGGTGCTATGCCAATCTCTAAGCCTTGTTCTGTTTTCCTTCTTCTAAAAACACCAACAAACCCAGCATCAAGAGCAGCTCTTCACCCTTATCACCCTAACGCACAGGGTAGGGCTCCCCACACCATTTGCTGTCCTGATCTTGGATGGTCAACGGCTCAAAGGAGTGGCCGCAGTCTCCATACGGCGATGGTGACGTGTCGCTCACTGTGGTCTCTCCTGTGGAGCCTCAAGGCCTGATCCGTGCAGTGTCCCCTTCACGATGGCCTTAGGGGTGAACGGGCCCAGGAAGCGCCCTGCACTGCAGCTCTCTCCTTCCTAACGTGCAGCCTGGGCTTCGCTCTGTGGATGCAGCTGCTCAAAAGAATTGGCTCACGCGATTGTGGAGACTGAGACATCAAAGGTCTGTCATGAGTTCGCCGGAAGCCCGGGAGGCCAGTTGTCTGGTTCCCCTCAGGGTTGGGTCCTTCTGCCTTTCATGGATACTCGTGCCAACCTGCCAGGCTTGGAAGTGGTTTAACTTTCTCAACCATAAGCAGCAGGAGCAGCAATCAAACCCTGAGTCCTCACGCCCACCAGGGCCGGGGCTTGGGGGTCTGCGGTTGTTTAGAAAGAGAAGTTTGGGTGTTGAGGTTGTTTGGGGGGCCTGGGCTGACAGTGGTCTGTGCCTCCCAGCCAGGCTGGGGAGGAGATGCTTTTGGGGGACACAGCACACCATCAGCAGCGGCCCATCCCTCGGGGGCACATCACTGCCTGGGGACCCCAGTGGCTTGGCTGTCTCAGCAGTGAGTAGCACTTCTCAGGAGGAGCTGGGAGAGAAGTAAAGGCAGGGACGTGCCCGAAGGTCAGGGGAGCGAGAGCAACCACACCTGTGCTTCTTTGAAACACTGCATTTATCTTCTCCCTCAAATTACAGCCCTCTCCCTGGAAACAGACCGTGTCTGAATTCCAAATCTGCTCCGAGCCCTGAGGGCTGGGTGGCATCTTCCTGGCTCTGCGGTCATTTTGGTATTTTGTGTAGATTCCCTTGGGAACGCAGGGACACAGACCCTCCAGGGGCCTCCCAGACTCAGGTTACTCCCCGTGTCAGAAAACAGAGGGTCCCATTTCTGCAGCTGCTCCCACCTCAAGCTGCAGCCCCCAGTCACCTGCCAGCACATCCCTGGTCCTGAGAGATGATGCAGGGGTTCATCTAAGTGAAGGGGGCACACGCACAGGGAGTGGGGCCACGTCGTGGGACTAGGCCGGTGAGGAGTGGGCTGTGCTCTGCTGGGAGGCTGGGGAATCTGGCTCCGGACAGCCTGCTGATGGGGACCCCCACTGGGACCAGCCTAGCGGGCAGGCCAGACAGCGACCTTCCTCTACAAGGACGGGCTTGTATGGATTATTCTCCTGAAACCCTTTAATGCGGGGCAATAAAGCCGGAGGGTGATGCCTCCTCCCTCTCTGTGCACTTAATGGCAGTTCTCATGGGCATGGAGGGCAGAGTGGGTGGGGTCATGAATCTGGGCCTGTGCCCTGCGGAGGGCGAGCCTGGGGGGCAAGGACCTCCCGGCACCTCTATTCTACAAGTTCCCGGAGGCCAAGCAAGCAACACCATCACCTTCCTGACAGGGTGATGAGGGGTCACGTCTAAATAGAGCTTTCACTTGTTCTGAACCCGGGTCATAGGGGTGTATCAAAGCCTCCTGGGTGGGGCCGTCAGCACACCGTCTCTCAGCCACGGGCTGCATGGGAGAGCCAGGCCCCTGGGATAACCCCACGAGGCCACCGTGGGCGTCTAGTATGCTCAACATCAGCCCTGAGGATTGGAAGCCAAAACGTTTCCTTAGGAAGAAAGGCCCGGCTGGTCAATGGCTTCAGGCCAATTGTCCAGCTGGTCACAGTCGCCTTCCTTGGAGTGGGCAGGCGGAGGGGCAGCAGGCAGGACCTGCAGGAACAGGTGTGTGTTCGAGTGGAGAACAGAGTCCTGATGATCAGGTGCACCGCGCACTACCAACTTGCCCCAGAGACCTGCACAAAGCTCCCATGTCTGGGCTGCGACCATCACGAGACCTTACGGGATGAGGGCAGAAATAGTCTTATTGCCCTGGGCCTGTGCATCCCATCTTCGTGGACCCAAACTGATTACACTTTCCTGCTTTGCCCTGAGCATCCTCTTACTGTATGACTCATCCTTCCATCCCCGAGAGCCATGTGACCCCACACAACCCTGACTGCTCCACCCCCGCCCTCCCAGGAACCCATGGCTAGTTAGGAGCCCGCACAGAGACCGTGACACAGGGGAAGCGTAGGGCCTTGCGCCTTTGTCCTTCCTGATTCTGAAACACCTTCCCACAGCGAGTGGCGCATTGCTGCTGTTGCCAAAAAGTACGGTGCTCTAGACAAACACCAGGACCACATGTCTCAGCACAGTGTCCCCACACTGTGTCCCCCAAAAATGTAGAGCAGTGAGAGGCTGAAAAGGCAGTTCAGGAAAGATTTGAAATATAGTCCATCTCCTCCTTGGACATAATATCAGCATTTAAACATCCAGATAAGTTTTACAGAAAAAGAGAAATCTTTTCACCTTCTGCTTCTTAATGTTCTTTGAACATTATGTCCCCTTTTATCACGTAAGACCAATTAGCATCCTAGGGCACATGCCTTTGAGAATCGGGTTTTTAACACAATCATTTATGAGTAGTGTTTTGTATCTTTCTGAATATTAAAACCACAATGACAGGATTTTAAGTATTCTATGAATATCCAGGGTTAAAAAGTTGGGTTTTGATGGTATTCAGGAAGGGGCGGGGGGGGGGGGGGGGGAGAGAGAGAGAGAGAGAGAGAGAGAGAGAGAGAGAGAGAGAGAGAGAAACACATAGAGAGAAACACAGAGAGAGAAACACAGAGAGAGAAACACAGAGAAACAGAGAGAAAGAAACACACACACACAGAGAGAAACAGAGATAGAGATTTTTCTTAAGGAACAAATACAGAGTGTAGAAGAGCAGAGAACACATTCCTTTGCTGAAATTTAAAGGCAGAGACGACTTGGAAGGCCTTGGACTGTCTTTATGCTCCTGATGCCCACTCCCATCTGAGCGACGAGGACAGGTCATTCTGACAGCTGTGAATGTGAAGCACAGCTTGCAGCCTGGTGTGGCTGGCAGCTCAGCATCCACAGCCCAGCCCCCTTGAGGTCACACTCATAGACATGCGTGGTAGGTTAAGTGCATCTACATCCATATCCATATTCAAATCCAATCTCTGTCTACGTCTGTATCTGATCCATGTCTACTGTCTCTCTATCTAATCTATGTATGAGATATGTAACATCTACATATCTATCTCCTCAGGTCTGTTTCTCAGGAGAGCCCTGACTATACACACACATCACTTACAGATGTCTTTCCCTTAAAGACTGAAATTCTCTCCTCTTTTCTGTGGCATCAAATGTCCCCTCATAAGCATCCCTGCCCTTTCTATGTCCACTGGTCAGCAGAAGGGGCCTGGCTTCGTGGCCTTTTTGAGGGTTGACAGATTAGGGATGAAAGTAGAGAAACTGAGGTGCAGAGACATGAGAAAGAGTCCCAGGCACTGGCAAGCCCGTGGCAGTGAGGAGATGAGCAGATCCTCCCTGTGGTGTGTGCTTTGGTACATGGTCTGAGAGAACCATGGACCCCACGTCCTAGAAGCACAAGGCAAAGCTTCCTGGTGGTGATGGCAGCTCGGCTGAGCCTTTCAACGTGGCAGGTAGGAGTCACCCTGGTTGGTAGACAGGGTTTCTAGGCCCATGAAACACAGCAAGGGCACTGGGGCTCCGTGCACAGGTCTCAGGGAAATGGGAACTGCAGACTATGAGCTGGGTCTCAGCGGAGAGAGATGGCACATGGGAAAGGTGGGCAGTGCCATGGGAACTGCAGACTATGAGCTGGGTCTCAGCGGAGAGAGATGGGCAGTGAGTCTGAAGGGCTAAATGCGGGTCAGGTGATGGTGGCACAGGGTTCATGGAGAGGATTTTAAGCAGGACAGTGGCATGGTCCAATAAATGTTTGGTTAGATTTCTCTGGATTGATGGATTTGAGGGGTAAGAAAGCCACCCAAGGTCATTTGAAAGGTCACAGGAGATACCACCTTTATTAACTTGGGCGCTAGAAGTCAAACACACAGTGCTCACAACTTGACATTTAGTAAGTGACGGGATCAGAATCCAGCACAGTCCTTCCTTGCAGGGTCCATTCTACTAATTAATCTGTTATTTCGTCATATTTACCAGAAAACTAGTCCCAAGTTCAAGGAAGCAGCCAGCCCTGGAGATGTCACTAGACCTGCCAGGGTGGATGTGGGTCAACATGCTCATTGGAGGGAATGTCTAAAAGCGGGGATGCTTGAAAGATGACATACTCCTCAGCAGGAAGAGAGGCCATGGCGTGGGGGTGGGGGTGTGTGGGGGTGGGGTGGGGTGACGGGAGCTTGGCCATGGCTCCTGGCAGCAAGGGTGATGGGGTTCTCAGCACAAGTGGGACGACCTCAGGAGGTCGATTCACCTAGCCCTCTGAATGGAACCCCGAGAAAAGAGCACCCACTGTCCCAGCCTCTGTGTGCAGCAGGCAGAGGGAGTCTTGGAAGACAGGCATCCATGGCATGTGTTGGGGACCTTTGGGCACAGGGCCACAGTGAGGCAGGTCCCCACGGTTCAGAGTAGCCTCCAGCACACATGGGTTAGGAATTCCCTGCCTAGAGTTGGCAATTAAAGATATAGTACCCGAGGAAGCAGCAAGAAGCCCCTAACTCCAAAGGAGAAAACTCTTTAAGGAGCAGGGGAGGGGCCCGGGATAGAGAGACCTGGGTGGAGCAGGACACATGAATGGATGGATGGATGGAATCTTCAGGGGAATCCCTTGGAAGTGAAAATAGTTGCAGGTCCCTGAGCCTGTAATAGCACACCCACTTCCTACCCTCGGCAGCTCATGCCATGGCCCCTTCCTGGTATTGTCTTCACAGTCAAGATTGTGGGCAGTGAGAGGGGTGGGCCTGACCTCACTGGAGGGCATGTGCATGCTTCCCCCTTTCGCCTCCCTGCTGCCACCCAGGCTGGTGCAGATTTCTGCCCCTTTCTCCCTGGAGACTTTCATCCTCACGCTTGTTCCACCTTGTGGCTTATGCCTCACCACGGCCACCTCACCCACTTGTTTTTTAACTGCTGTTAAGGACCCAGCAATGTATTAGACACAGGGACAAAAATCAAACACATATGAGAGACACACAGCTTGCCCTTGTAGGGTCACAGTCTCATTGGGGAACAGAGATAAACATGATGGTGTCAACACTTAAAGCGGCACTTGGTGGTCAGACCCTGAGTGGGGCCCCCAAGTGCCGCACCAGCTCTGCTGATGGTCTGTGTGCGCAGTGAGCCGGGCGTACTGCACTTACTAACATCTTTTTATGATCTCTTACAGGAAAGAGCCTCTGAAAATTTGGCGATGGCTACTTTATAGGTCACCAGAGAGCACTTCCCAATTATTAATGGAATGATGAAGTTTGATCTCTTTGATTTACTCTTGAACTGAGCACCCCAGGGTTCTTGGAGGTGCCGAGGGCACCACAGGCTTCCACTAAACTCCCGAGCTCTCCCACGAGTTACTTGAGGACTGACGGGTGCATTCCATGCCCAGTGAAGCCTCTGGTGTCAGAGTGGGCTTGGGAGCACGGAGAAGACAAGGCCCGTATGTTTCAGCAGGTGTCTAAGTTGTCCTCCCACGACCCTTAGGAGACACGGGGTGCTGTGGACACCCTACACTTTGCAAGCTCCTTGATATCCTGATGTTCAGCAAAGCATTCCAGCTCAGCTGTGTTTCTTCTCTATTTTCACAACTCCTTTGACTTTGCAGACTCCTGCTGTTGGGGGGAAGCGTGGCGTGCAACCGTTTTCTCCATTTTAAGAATAACTTCCCCTGCCCTGAGAGAGAGCAGGCACGTAGCCTTGTGGGTCTGTTCTCTCTGTGCCTGTCTGACAGCACCGCCAGAGAAAGATGGGGCAGGGATGATTCGCACGGGCAGGGTCAGCCAGGGGTTCGAGCCACCAGGAACCTGACACGGGCCCGTCAAAACACCAGGTTGTTAGAGTTTCTAGGAAGAGCCAGTCCCTACCGCTTTGTTTCATTATTGCTTCATTCCTTTGCTTCATTATTGCACCTGAAATCCTCTCTTAGGTCAGCAATTTTCAACTGGCGTGCCGCAAGAATTTTTAAAATATGCAATACTGACTCAGGGGCACTGACCAATATTTACTCAGGGGCACTGACCTCCTTTCCCTTAGATTGTCAAAAAAAAAAAAAAAAAATGACAGCAGCTAACACAAAAAGAGTGGTCCAGTGTGAATGAATCAAAATTATGCCTTTTTTTGGTCAGGTTGGCAAAAAATGTGTATTTTTGGTGTGCTGCAGAATTTGGAAATCAGTTTTTGTGAGATGATAAAGGTTGACATCGCTGCCTAGGGTAGAAGCGCCCGCAATCATGTACAGAAGTGATCATGCCCAGAGCAGGACCTGCTTCAGCCATGCCTCTCCCCTGTTCAGGAATTATTACCCTCCCTGACTGGGCGGCCATGTGACGGCAGCTGGAGGGAGGGGCGGCAGCGCTGGGGGGAATGCGTGGACAGGTGAACACCTGACTCTGTGTCCCACCGCAGGCCTGCCTGGCCCTCTGGCTGGGGTCCCATGCTGTCCCCCACGTGACAGATCCGGTGTGACTGCTCCAGGCTGGTAGGGGTGTGGACAGGTGAGCCAGGGTCACTTCTCATCAACCAGTGAGGACGCGCGATGCAGGATTCTGATGAGACAGGACACCCATCCTTCCTGCTCCCGCCATTCATGGTCACGAGGCTTCTGCGGAATCATGCGTCCGGGGCAGCCGTGGGTGTCAGACAATGGGGCGTCTCCCTTTCTGACCAACCGAGCAAATGGGAAGCAGCAAGGAGAACACCTCCCAGCAGGGAGTAGAATTTCCCTCAAGAATCGCAGGATTTGCGGGATGAGATGAAATGAGCGTTTGGCAATTCCTCAGGACCAGCGCGTCTAAGTCCTGGGCAAACACACCAGACCGAGCGGAGACGGAGCCCCGTTTCCTCCGATTACATCTATCTCGTCCCCAGATTCATCCTGGCACTTTATGCTTCTGCAAATGACTGCCTCAGCGCCGCAAAGTAATTCCAGCCTGTCATATTTGTCTTTGGAAATCGTAACAAATTATGGTGATTTATAACATCAAACTCAACTCGTGCGTCTCTCCCCAGACAGCCATGTCGCTGATGGCAAGATGCTTGGCCATCCATTTGTCCTGTGCGGAAGGTGACAGAGACGCATGTCTCCTCTCCCGGGCATGGCACCTGCTTTCCCTCTGAGGGGAGCCTGGCCACATATTTCAAGCTGTCAGCGCACCTTCGCACAGGGTTCCGTGCGCCCAGGCCTGCTTACCTGAGCCCCCTAATGAGGTGTGACTCCCCCTCCGGGCGGGATGGAGGGGATGAATCTGCTGGTCTCAGAACCCAGCCCCTACCAGTCAGGAGCAGTCACACCCGGATCTGTCACGTGGAGGACAGCATGGGACCCCAGCCAGAGGGCCAGGCAGGCCTGCAGTGGGACACAGCCTTTCTTCCCCGATCTTTGGTCACTCAGTCCGAACGGAAGCAACTGTCCACTCTGCATGGTTTTCTGGGCAGCTCAGAATCCTGGCCTTTTGGAGAAAGAAAGTGGAGAGACCCGGCACACCGGCCCAGGATCCGTCGGGTGGGGGGGGGGGGGTGTCGGGTGGGGGTGGCCTGCGAGTGCACAGACGGTGGGTGGGGCCGGCTCAGAGCTGGGTCACAACTGTGTCCTCCAAACTCCCGTGCTGACGCTCGGTCAAACTCCCGTGCTGACCCTCCAGTGAGGTGAGACCCTTGGGAGGTGATTGGGGCTAGGTGAGGTTGGGGCATGGGGCCTCCACGGTGGAGTCAGCACTGAACTCTCGCTCTCCATCAGGTGAGGACGCAGGGAGACGGCAGCCGCCCACACGCCGGGAAGAGGGTTCTCTCTCTGACTTTCTACCCGTGCTGTCCCCTGGGTCTCAGACTCCCAACCTCCGGAACCTGAGCGAGAGGTGCGCTTAAGCCCCAGTGTGGGCTGTCCTGGGGCAGCCGCTGGGCTGCCTCCCCGCTGGGCATCATCCTGCAGCCCTCAGGTCAGGCCACACCGCAGCAGGCAAAACCCACCGGAAGCCAGTCTGCTAAGGGCACCTCCCCCCACCTCACAAACACCCCACCCCGGGGCGCGGCTCCACGCAGCTCCTGGGTCAGCCTCAACTGTAAAATTCATCCTGTGTATCTATTTCATAAACAACTAAAATCATGGGGATCAGGACTCTGACTTTAAAGACCAGGTAATAAAACTCTTTTTCCTTCAATTAACCTGAGCAAAATGAGATTGAAACTGTTCTTCTTCTTCTTCTTCTTTTTTTTTAACCGGAAATAGGTTCAGAACTGCTGACAGCTCAGCGTCAGATCTGAGCACTTCTCCCACCCACGCAGGTGATGCACAGAAGCACTGAACGCGCCACACGGGAGAGCCCCCCCCCAAGGCAACAAGGGGGCTGAAATAATGAAATACTAATGATAATGATGCCAAGAGCATTTGCCCCTGGACAGAGCTGCGTGGGGATCCTCCCGACCTCTGTTTTGTGGGGGTCAGGTGTGGGAGTGACAGGCATCTCCGACAAAGGGGCCGCGGCTGGCTTGGTCTGAAATGGGATCAGACACCAAAGCCCATTTCAGACACAAACTGGACAAGTCCCGTTCACTCATCTATACACTCGCAGGTTGTGCCAGAGTTAGAAGATTAAGAAACAAAAGACAAAATCCCCAAGGGTCTTGGGGGGAGACAGACAGGTAAACAGCATTGAGGACAGCAGTGTGAGTTTACCCCAGAAACGCCTTCAACCCCCAGGACCCCTGGGGTGTACTCCTGCCTCAACCATGGGGGTGAGGCCTAGTGGAGAAACTGAAGAAATAAATCAGGGTGGGCAGCCTCGATGGCCAGCACTGATTCTGGCTGCCGGTCGGCCACAAGCACTGGGCCACATGGTCTGGAGGGACCCGCTCTGACCGCCCAGCACCGAAGCCCGGGAGACACAGGCCTTTGCATTCCGAGGCCAGCGCCTCACGCAGTCACAGCGAAGAGATGACAGCGTTAGGAAAAGGAACCCCAGTGGTGAGACCGGGCTTCCATCTGGCTTCATGAGATGGCTGCTCTGTGACCCGAGCACATGATTAAAAGTTCCCTGAACTCTTCCTTTTTGTGTGTTTTGGTCCAGCAGTGCAACAGTTCCCTAACTCACTTCACACGTGTGCTTCGAGGAACAACGATGCTGAGAGTGATGTCCGTCCAGGTGGTTCTCCTCACGGCGAGAGCCCAGGAATGGGCTTGCCTGGGTCACTGCTGCCCACGCCTGCGCGCCAGGGGACCCGAGAAGGCGGACGGTCGGCCTGGCCCCCGAGAGCCCTGCGTTCGGTGTCTCTGGGAGGGTGCTAACTATCCTGGCTCCGTTTTTCTAAAACCGAGGGAAGCACCCGGGTGAAGGGCGGAGAGTGAGCCGGGCCTGGGGGAGCCCACGGGTGTACGGGATCCTCACAGAGGATCCTCACTCCTGTTTGACAATTTTGCTTTCATGTACAGGGGCTGCATCAAATGTATATTTTACATGATCAGTAGGAAGTGTCACAATGAGCTGCATAAAGGGTGACAAAAGAAATCATTTCTGTAAAATTACATAATGTAAAACAAGTCATTAAAGCAGCCACACCGAATCCGACCTTCAGGCAGCACACGTTAGGTGATTTCTGACACTCGCCAGAGAGGTATTAGGTCTGAAGTAACTGCGGTGAGAAAGCAATTTGCAGAATTTCTGTTCTTTTAGCTGGTTTGAAAGCAGTGATAATTTTTTTGGTAGCTGACAAGTGAACAAAAACCAATAATTGAATCGTACCATTTCACCCAGAGGCAGACTGATAATTAGAGGTGTCGCAGACAGTTTGGATTTTATCTGAACGGTGGCAGCTCTGACTTTTTTTTTTTTTTTTTTTTTTTTTTAAGCTGAGAATGAAATCAAGGCCCCTATTCCCAACAACAATAAAAGAAGGAGGCAGAATTGTATTTCTGATTTCTCATTGCTGGCCAGCACGTGTTTTCCTGTCCCTAAAGGAAGACCTGCGGGCTCTAATTTGTGTGCTCTAGTTACATGGGAGACAATGAGAAGTCCTCGGTAGCCAAAGCGGTCAGAAATATAATGTAAATACAGTTGATTTCTGCCGCGGGGAGCTTGGGGAAACAGCACCAGGAGCCTCCCGCTCGGCAGCCTTATTACAGTTCCGGGCAGGATGGGGAACTCCCCTGTGGGTCTTACGGAAACGTCCCCGACTCCCTGCCTGGAACACGGTTTAGATCTGCTATCACCGTCCTATGTGCTAGCAGGTCATCACCCATGCCCTGCTTTTAAACTTGGCATTGGGTGGCTGCGCTGTTGTAGCCGCAGTGATGCTGAGAGAGGTGAGGCCCCCGTCCTGCCAGGAGCTGGAGCCGATGGGATCCCGTGCACAAACATTCATGGATACAGGTTCCTGCCTCTGGACTCCCATCTTGTCAAATGATGGCATTCGTAGCCAGGAAAATGTGAGTGGGATGTGGACCCTGACATCTGAAACCTGTCTGCTCTCTTCCTCCCAGCCCCCATTTTGGAGGGCGGCTCCTCAGGTCCTTCAGGCTCTAAAGGAACGAAGCCTGCGAAGACGCCCTCAAGAAGGATCTGCGGAGTGAACACAGGCTCCGCTTTTGCAATTAATGTTCTGGAAACACATTGTAAGATAGCTCCCCACTCCTTTTAATAGCACACGCAGACAAAAGAGCCTGTTATTTAGTATCCCGTCATTGTACATAAAAAGAGATCAATTAAAGTGCTCCCAAACTTCTCAAACCTAATTGAAGGACAATTTAGACATCCCCTCGGCACACGGATGATGCTGGCCGCTGCGCCGTCGTTCCGACACAGAACGTTCGTGGCCCCCGTGAACCCTCTGCACATGGGCAGCTTTTGCACCGGAAAAGTAACGCTAGCATCAGAGGCAAGATAAATTGCCACCAACTTTATTCTGCAACGGATGAAGGGAGATTTTGAAACAAAAGTACCTTTGACAAATGATGTGATGGGAATATTTGTGCCTCTGGTTTCCTGAACAACCAGGCACTTGCATTCGTTATCTGTCCTTTGTAAAGAGGGGAGCTGGGTGCCATGTTAGTGCTCACAGGAGAAGTGTTACATTTTCAGCGAAAAGCTTAGGTTGTCAGAATCAAGTAGATTTTGTCTTTATTTCAGAAACATCTCTTGCAAAATGGGGCTTCGCAGCGTTTCTGAGGAGCACGCCCAGAGCTCCTATAGAGCGCAAGATTGGCGGCTGAGGAAAGAGCACAGTGTTGATGACCCCGGGACTCAAGGTGGGGGCCGTGGAGGTTCCATGCAGAGCAGAGCTGTCCTGCCTGGGGTGGAAGACGGTACATCACACTGTCTGGTGTCACATACTCAGGACTTCCCACCCAGGACTGGGCTTTACATGAATACAGGAACAAATAGGTATACAAGAATAAATAATAATCCAAGAATAAGTAATAGTACAAGAAGAAACTCTGTGTTTTGCGTACTCGCAACTGTAAACCTATGCTTGCCCGTGCTTTATTAGAGCTGGCCTGCATGTATAAGAAGGGTGAGCTCAGCCTGGGGACCTGGGGGCCTGGGCCTGCCCTTCAGCACAGGATGCCTGTGACCCTGGCCTCCCAGCATGTGCCAGCAGCACGCAGCCCTCCAAGTGCAGCGTGGAAAGTTTGGCCATCTCAGTCGGCCAGTCCCCACCGCACGCCCAGTTCAGGTCCAGGTATCTCATGAACAGCATCTGGGGAAACTACCCCACAGCGATGGAGCTTTTCAATGCCAACAATGGCCACAGGGAGCATGAGCAGTGCAGACCAGACACTCGGCCGCAGGGCCTGCTGGTACTGGCTCCAGGACTCACTCCCGGAGCCCTTGGGCAGGGAGGGGCGAGGTCGGCAGGTGGAGTGGACAGGACTGTGCTGGTGCCACTGTTGCCTGCCATGCGGGGTGGTAATACCAGGCCTGGATAAGTATATACACATATAAATGCCCATCTAACATATGCACATGTAAAGGGTGTATAACACACAGAATCTGTGTAACACACAGGGGCTGTATAACATGTAGAGTTGATGTAACATATAAAGTCTATATAACATGAGGTGTTTATATATACACACACACAGACACACACACACACACACACTGAGTGGCCAGATTATTATGATCTCTGAACGCATAGTAATCTGACCACTCAGTGTATATCCTATATAATAAAAGGCTAATATGCAAATTGTCCCCTCAACCAGGAGTTCGACCAGCAGGCAGGCCAGCCAACGGCCCATGCCTCCCCCCAGCCCCGCCCTGGCCAGGCTGGCTGGACTCCACCCATGCACGAATTCATGCCCCGGGCCTCTAATATATATATCTATATATCTATATATCTATATATCTATATATCTATATATCTATATATCTATGTATCTATGTATCTATGTATCTATGTATCTATGTATCTATGTATCTATGTATCTATGTATCTATGTATCTATATATCTATATATTTATATCTCTATATCTCTATCTCTCTATCTCTATCTCTATCTCTATCTCTATCTCTATCTCTATCTCTATATATCTATCTATACTGAATGGCCAGATTATTATGTGTTCAGAGATCATAATAATCTGGCCACTCAGTGTATATATTAAACACACACACACACACACACACACACACACACACACACACACACACAGTTTAGAGCAGGAATCTGATTGGTCCCTAGGAAGTTCAGGAAGCTCAGTAAGTTCACCTGTATAAAACCCTCAATTACAGGGGTTGAAAAAAAATCAGCCCTTTTATGTCAAATCATCCCAGTATTAGCCTCAAATCTGTGTGTTGGTATATTGAGGTCTCCAATCCGAAGACTGTGTAAGGTGGTGTGACCACCACTCCTTGCCTCATAAGGAGCATCAGTGACAGACACTACAGGGACACTTTCTGAACCAAATGTGCTCACTCCGCTCAACACTGATCACTTCCTCTCCCCGTCTATAGACGTGTTGTACCCCACTTCCATGCTCTAGCTCTCATAGATATAAAAATATTTCCAAATGATTGAAATCAATGAAATTTGGACATTTGGGGGAGCATTTTCAACTCCCTTGAGATAAACAACATATTCTCTGGGATGTAATATAAAGAAAAGCAGATTAAAATCAATAGAACAGAGATGGATTTCTTTGTGGGCCAGTTTCCATGAGTGAAGGAAGCTGGTAGAAACATGATGTTCTAGGTAAATGCAGTCCCCTCGGGCTGACGTTTTCTTCGGCTCCCCTCTTTCCCCTTTAGGAGGAAGGCTGCTCTTGGCCAGGGAGGGTTTGCTCCCATCCATGGACCTTCTGTTGCCATAGCAGCCAGAAGAGGTTACCTACTTGTGGGTGTTGGGGAGGCGATGAGGGGGCAACGGAAGGGCCGGCTGGCCGCCCACCATGCTGCACTTCATAAAAACAACAACAAAAGCTCAGATGTCACCCAAAGTGCAGCCCCCTGCCCCCGAACTGAGCTTCAAAGGCGTCCCAAAGTGTCCCGAGTTAATGACACGTCTGGGCAGCTCCCTGAGGCACTCGAGGGCTGGGGTCATTAAGCCACAGTTGTTTAGCGGGGCCAGGCATGGATTCACAAATTTATACTAGTAACTCAGACTCCACTCAGGGAAAACAACTGGACCCCCGACTGGCACTCAGACCCTAGGACAATTCTGGCCTTGTTCCTTCCTCTCCTTCTTCCCCCTCCCACCCCCAGTCCAGTCCCAGAGGGAGGGAGGGGTGCTGATTCCCACATGGGGAGGAGGGATCAGCTCCCTTCCCAGCTCTAACATTGCCACCTGCACCTCAGGGTTGAAAGCCTGTGCCTGCCTCCTGTTCTTCAGCAGAGCAGAGGTGAGGGACAGCGTCGGTGTTCGAGAACATGGCCCTGTGCACCCCACCTCACTGCCCAATTCATTGGAGAAAACGCAGCCCTGGTTCCACGCGTCTCACCTCTGAGACAAGAGGGTAATCCCTGATAGAGGTCTTTCTGCCCATTAAGGGGGACAATGGAATCTCCATAGAAAGGCCCCTTTCAGCCAGAGAAAGTAATGGCTTTCAGGAGGCTGCAGCCGGTGCAGGGCACACGGTGCTGGGGAGGTCGGAGAGGTGAGCAGCCCATTACCGATCTGCTAATAACCATCCCAGTGGAGGGTGCTGACAGATTACTCCGGGAAAGCCGGATAAGCCCTTCATGTCCATCACCCCGATGCTCTGCAGGAGGCCCCGCGTGGCCATTGCAGGAGGAAGGGTTTTGTTACGTGCAAACCATCAGTGTTTGGGAAAAACAGAGCCACCTGGGAAGTGTCACGTGTTAGGAAGGGATGGGGTTCTAGAGGGTGTCTCCTGGGGTGGGGGGGTGGATGAGGCACACAGCCAGGGGCAGGCAGAGGGAGCAGGAGCTGTGGGGCAAGGGCAGAGCAGGACGTGAAGATGAGACATGGTGATGAGGCTGGCGTGGCCCAAGCCGTGACCCTGGGGAGAGCAGGGGCTGCTCACGGGATAGTGGGAGAGGCACCAGCATTAGCGATTCTATGTGGGGGACCAGGGAAAAAGGCAAATAAAGAATGATTCTGGGTTTCTGTTTGTGTAAGTGAGTTGGCCACTGAGCAGGAAAAGGTTAACTCGGCTGGCTGGTGTTGCTTCCAGAGACAGCCTGTCCTCAGCAGGGCCCAGGGTCTGGGAAGTGAGCCCTGGCCTCTGGAATGCTGGGCCTTTGCTTCTTTTAAAAAGACAATAGTGTGGTGGGCCTGGGGGCTGCGAGGGCAGGGGTGGGGTGGAGGGGGCCAATGGGGGGAAAAAGGGACATCTGTACTACTTTCAACAATAAAGATGCATTTAAAAAAAGTAAAATAATATTTTGAACAAAAATATTCTTTTTTAATGATAAGAGAAGTATCATATTTTTAAAAATATGTTTTTATTGATTTCAGAGAGGAAGGGAGAGGGAGAAAGAAACATCAATGATGAGAGAGAAACATTGATTGGCTGTCTCCTGCACGCCCCCTACTGGGGGTCGAGCCAGCAACCCAGGCATATTCCCTGACTGGAATCTAACCATGACCTCCTAATTCACAGGTTGGCACTCATCCACTGAGCCACACCGGCAGGACTGAACAAAAATAAAATTCTAACTCTTCATCAACATAAACCTGAACCGTGGTAAATGTGGGTGACTCGAGGTGCGGAGACGCCTAAGTACTCAGTATTTCTTTTCCTTCTATCTGGTGGGTTTACTCCCAACCAAAACGTATGGATGACGTGTTGGAGACAAAGTTGGAGAAAGGATCGCCTTCCCCCTGCCTCTCATGCAGGCAGAGCGGTTGGAGGCACTTAGAGCAGCAGGCGTGTCTTTGAGTTTGTCCTTTGCTCTATCTGTGCATCGACTGAGCTCAAACTTTGGCAGATAATATGAGAGAATCTCATATTAGAGAGAATCCACTCCCCTAAAACCCAACATTTTTTGTAAGAGGTTGGAAGGGACTTTCAGGTGCACACACACACAAACAAACAAAACCCCACACACCCAGCAGGACCTAAGAGGCTTTTCTCTGTCTCTCCAAGTGGCTCTGCACCGCTCCCCCCAACCGCGCCCCCCCCCCCACATCCCCGTCTCCAGCAGCCCTTCTTCCTGGGAGCGCAGCTGACCAAGGAGCTCTTTCCCTCTGCGCCTGCCCGGCAAACATACACAACCACATTCATTTCCCTCTTCCGACCGAGGTTCGAGCACCTCTCTTTGTTGCTTTGTTCTCCTTGAATTTCCTGGAAGTGCTCATCTCCAAGCACCCTCAGTGCCTTTCTCACTCTCCCTCTGGCCTGACAACGGGGAGAAGCAGCTTTTTTTCCCAAGAAATCTCATTCTTTTGAGAGTTTCAAGGTGATGACACCGACTTTGCTGGCTCTGGAAACTGCTGCCCTGTAGGTCTTTGAAAACCAAGAAAAATACGACCAAATGTTTTTGCGGCTCTTTAGCTGATTAAAACCAAAGGTCTCAAATGGGCAAATACACCTCTATTTACTGCTGAGACATAAAAGGCACACGTCTCAGCCCCTTCCCGTCCCCTCCCCCCAGAGCTGTCATTGTCACACAGGCTCCCATGGGGGTGATTTTAATGGAACACACCAGAGGTCATTGTCTGGCTTCATCTCAGTGGTTTGATTGTGGCGCTCCCTTACCAAGTCCTGAGACCTGTGGAGACTTTGTAGAACATCTTGTAGGGACCCGAATTTTACAGATGAGAAAGCTGGGGCACCAAGGGGTTAATCATTTGTCTGATAGATGGCAGATCTGGGACTCCAATCTTTGTCTCAACTTGCTGTGGGTCACAGCCAGATGAAGTGACACAGAATTCAGAGACCCCAGTGTGCTTCCAAATATAAAGAACACTAGGAGAGGGGCTATTATGGGCTAAGTTGTGTCCCCCAAATTTACATGGCGACTTCAGGACCTCAGAATGTGACTGTATTTGGAGATTTGTATTTGGGGGTGTCTTTAAAGATGTAATTAAGTTAGTGAGGTCATTGAGGTGGGCCCTCATCCAATCTGACTGGTGTCCGTATAAGAAGAGGAGATTGGGACACACACACACACACACACACACACACACACACACACACACAGCCATGTGAGGACTCAGGGGAAGACAGTCTACACGCCAAGGAGAGAGGCCTCAGGAGACACCAGCCCTGCCCACACCTTGGTCTTGATCTTCCAGCCTCCAGGATGTGAGACAGTAAATGTCTGTTGTTTAAGGGAAACCAGCCTGGAGTATGTGTCATGGTGCCTGAGCAGACTAATCCAGGGCCCACCACATATGCTCTGTTGGCTTTGAGAAAGGACAGAATGTTACCCGAGGTAAGCCCCAGGGCTGGGAGCCTCTCAACCGGACTATTTCCCAGCAACCCAGGAGATGGGAAGGCAGGTGGATTCAGCCAGGAAACTGCACATCCGTGAATGTGCTTCACACTTTTCCTTTTTGGGTGGCCCTTTTCTCTGTCCCCCACTGATTGGCCTCCTTTCACTAGCTGACTTTTAAGAAACAAAAACAGGGGATGTTTAGGTATCTGGATGGTATACTCTTCCTCTCATTGACTGAGTGAGCAGAACGAATGCTCTTCTTGATTCTGAAAGGGGCGGCTCATTTCAGGACATACTAACTAATCTGTTTGGAAGACACTGTTTGCCAAGGACTTCAGGGCGAGTTACCTGTCAACCATCAATTGTGTTAAGTAATGGGTATCTCTCTTCCACAGCAGAGGATCACAGGACCTGGAGCTAAAAGGAAGCTTGTTTACAGAGTATGAAACCGGGCCCTCAGGGCTGCACCTCCTCACAGCCTATTTGCAAGTCACAGGATTCTCAGAACTTTCCAGATGCAAAGTGAAAAGTGCCAGGATTCCCACACCATCCGCTTCCCAGAGCATCAGCCTCAGAACTTGGCAGCTGCAGGAAGCTGCAGCCTGGGGCTTAACACTGATCCCCTCTGACCAAGAGAAAGAACAGGAATAAATGCATTTCACTCTTCCGTGCATTGTTAAAGAAAGGACAGCTTGCTTAAGCAAACAGCCTCCTTCCTTCTTAATTAGAGGTGTTAGTATAAGTAGTCCTTGACCAGGCTTTTTCAAGGAAATTCAGCCATGTGTGTATCACATATTTTCTCATTAGTAATGAACTTAAATAAGGCCAAGTATCCTATTAAACAATAACAAAAAACAAAAGAAAATAATTCCTTATTGCCTGTCATTAAAAAAATGACGATGCTGATGGTCAGGATCACTCAGGAAATTAAGGAGCACACGTCCATCCTCCACCCTCCCACCTCGGCTCTCTCCTCCTCTCTCTGTTCTGGACCCTGTGATGTGCCCACTGAGTCCTCAGGGAGCTCCTGGCCGCTGGGCGGTCTCAATACATCAGGCAGCATTGGGTCTGCGACTTCCACCGGCCACGGGCTCTGGAATTTGTTTAACTTTTATTACTATTACTTTTAAAGCAAGAAGTCGTTCAATGAGCAGAAGAAAGAAATAAGGTGTAGTTGCCCTGAGAAGCACCCCAGTGGGGTGCCCAAAGCCCAGGGAACCTGATCTTCCAAATCTTCCTTCAGCCCCTGGGTCAGGGCTGGACCAAAGTCCAGAGAACGGGCTAAGTCAGACAAGGATGCTGCTGCTGTTGCAGGAAAACAAGGTGTGACCAGATGGGCTACAGGAAACTAGCGCTGAGCTGAGCTGGGTTGTTGGGTAGGGAGGGTGTGAAAAGCAACATTGCAAAGCAGAAAAAGAAGTTCCTCAATGGTGATAGATCCTCCCTTCCCCCAATTGATGGACGAGTATGACGTAACCTGTACCTGCAGCATAGACATTCCTGAGCACCTAACCAGGCACCTTATATGGACTGTACATTGAACCACCAATCAGCACCTGCCAAATACCCTAAACCCCCAATTCCTAAATCCCTAGGTCCCTAATCATGTGCCTTACATGAAACCACCAATCAGGGTGTGCTGAATGCCCTAAGCCCGGTCCCCTCCTTTCCTCCCTCAAAAGGCACTTTCACCCCGGCATGCCCTCTCTTTTTCCCTCTGGAAGGGAGCCGGCAGGGTCTTCTCCTCCAATAAAGCCTGTGTCCTGGTCTCCGGCCCTCTGTGTCATCTTTCAAATGGCTAGTGGGAGCAAACCCCACCCTCATAGCAGGAGGCCTGAGCTGACAGGATGTCCCCTCTGCAAGGGAGGCCGAGTTTGGTGAGGGTGGTGGACAGGGTCTGGGGGTTTCCTCCTGGGCCTGGTGGTCCTTGAGCACCAGGGCCCTGGTGACCAGAACACCTCCCATGTGGCCCGTTAGGAAACTAGCCAGTGGTGTGGAGAGTCAGAGCTGATGGTAACTCCAAAGCAGGCGCTGGGCGGGGCCCTCCTCCTGCACTGTCCCTCTGATCTCAGCAGGTGGGGTCCCTTCCAGGAGGTAGTGGGGATGCCAGCAGATCCACCCCGGGTTCCCTGCTGAGAGGGGTGAGGAAGGCAGGTAAGTGCACCCGCAGCGGACTCTGGGGCCGAGTGTGCCCAGTCTGTTCAGAGCTTGGATGGGGGCCCCCAAGGTAAGGAGCAGAGAACATCTTTCTTACATCAGTCACTAAATCCACGAAGAAAGCAAAGAGGAAGAAGCACAGAAAGATGTCAGCCTCTGGTCGCTGATGCCCTTTAGTTGGACCTGGCCCAGGGGAAACAGAAGGAATCCGTGTGGTCTCGGCAGGCACTTTCATTGGTCTGCATTTTGTTTGTTTGGGGTTTTGCTTCCCAAGAAATGGAACTATTTATTCATTCATTCATTCATTCACTCAGCAAATATTTGTAAGGATTTTTGAGGCAGAAACTGCACATAAACCCCATGGTCGGTGCCCATTTTCTCTGGGACAGTCTTGGCAGAGGCGGGGGACAAGGAGCCCCGAGCCCCGAGTCCCCATTCTGCGGCCCCCTGCACATCGAAAGGGAGCACGGTCCCTCCGGCCCTGAGGAGCAGCCTTCGCTCACCACCACCGACACCAGGTGGCTGGTAACGCGGAGATTACTGTTTTAATCATTAATTATCAAATAAACGTCACTTTGCTGGTACAATATATGCAGTGATTTCTGTCATAAATTGACATCTGTAAGTCATAAATTGCTTAGTTTTAGCTGCTTTTAATTGCTGCATTTTCCCAAGCTGCACGGTGCTCGCTTGAGTCTTGGCCGCAGTTCAGACCTCTCTGGCACGCGGAGGCTTCTGAGCACTGGCAGGCAGTCACGCAAACACTGGATTCCGACGTTCAGCCGTGAGAGGAACCTGCTCCCTCACAAAAGCATTGGCCGGATCTCGGGAGAAAGGATTCGGGAAGGAGGAAGAATACCTTTAATCAGAGTGCTGATTCCAGCCTGTCTTACAGGAGCCGTGGGCCATGGTCTCCTCCCCGCACCGCCCCCCCCCCCCCCCCCCACGACAATGGAAATCAAAGGGAAAGCCTTTCTAATGGGCTCGAGACCCGCACGAGGTGTCTGCATTGTTCAAAAACACGCTGGCTTCCTCTGTTTGATTTCAAACAGGCTGTTCCTAGAGGAACCCACGGTCCTTTCTACCCAGAAGCCTAAAAATACCGCGTTTGAGAGCGCAGCGCTGGTAGGTTAAGAATAAAGAAGACATTTCGGAGCGCGCCTGAAAATCTCATACTTTCCTTCTAAGCACAGAGATGATCACAGGAATAATGAGCTCCCAGGTCCACACGTGTGCAGGGGAAGTGCATGCCCCACCTCCCCAACACGGTCCCACCAGCTCACACGCAAATGAAATCCATGCTCACTTAGGGTGAGCAGAACTTTGGAAAGCATACAGGTGATGGGCAGAGGAGGCCGGCGTCCTGCCTCCCTGCAACCCCGTGGCCTGCGAGATCAGTGGGAGGGTTGTGTGGGCTCAGCCCTCCTCACAGGCCTGTGTGCTGGGTCAGGAGCCCTAGGTCTGCGGCCTCACCCAGGCTCCAGAAGGAGGGACACTGGCAGAGAATGGGAAGGTTGGGGCCCCTCCCTGGGCCTCTTCTCTTTTCCTCTTTCTCTCTTGTCTTGCAGGAAGGACCCCTGTTCTGTTCCGGCAGAGTGGCAGAGTGGCCAGGGCTCTGGGGTTCTATTCCCCTCCCCCCAGTGGACTTTCTGGCTGGCTTAGTTTCTCTTTTGGCTTCTCAGCTCTTCCCTTGTCTATGGCACCAACCCCCTTCTTTCAAATTCCTTCTTTAAATTCACTTAAAAAGTGGGGGTGGCTTTTGTTCTCTTGTTGGGACCCTGAAAAGAGCCATCTATGCTCTCTCTTCCCAGGACTACACTGGAGACTGAACTGTCATTACAGCTCCTGAGGCTCACAGCCTCAGCTCCTCACCCGCACACTCACCCCATGTCCATTGGGAATTGTCAGCCCAGCTGTCCCAAGTACGCACCTCCCCCCCCCCCCCCGCCCCCCTCCCCCTAGCTCCCTTCTACTCATTCGTTAGGTCCTTTCAAATTCAGGAACACATTGCACGGTTTGTCTTCACTTTCATTTCTGGGAGCACTTTTGGGTTACACTGCTAAAAAGGCATACCTCTTAAATATAGTTCGTGGCACAGCTGTCCTTCTGAAGAGGAGTAGGGGCTAATAATGTGTGGGGAGCACAACCTCTGTGATTTCTGTGGGGGGGCGGGGGAGGGAGATGTCTGCCTGGAGGAAGCACGTGCACTCTCGGCAGAAATAGAGACTGGGCCCGAGGAAGCCACGTCTCCGTGTCACGAATGTCAGGACTGCAAGGCAGACCAATGGCGTTATGGAAGCTCAGATGTCATGCATGTTGATGACAAAGTGATAACATTTAAAAACAATAACACAAAGCTTTTCCTTATCTGTGTATTGTGTACTCCATATATTATCAGGTCTTAGGAATTAGGGTCCAGAATCCCTCAGTTCTTCACACAGCATTTAATATGATGTCAAGTGACAAAATTCCCAGGATAAGAGACACATGATCCATGGTCACTTTTCAACATGCAACACAAACAAGAGGATTTCTGGGGCAAAGGACTGGTCCTCCTTTCATCATCCAAAACCACCCACAAACAAAGAAACAAAGAGCCCTCTCCTCCATCTGTTTTCCTTAATATTTCTGTAATGGAAAACATATCCTTTTCCTTGAGATAGTTTTAAAAGGGGGAGGGGACACATGCATCATTCAGATCTTGGATTTGTGTTTCCACTTTCATTAATGATGATATCCCGCCCCCCGCCCTCCTCACCCTGCCGATGACTCCTGCAGTCCTGTCTGGGTATTCCCTGAGCCCCACGCTATCAGCAAAACACTCTGTATTGTCCACATTTCCTCACAATATTCTCTTCACCTGCATTCTCTATGGTGCTTCCCAAACTTCAATGTGCATTTGAGTCACCTGGAACCTTTCTCTTACAATTAAATTTAGTAGGGGGCAACAATGGTTAATATCATAATATAAATAAGACCTGGAACAGTAAAATGCACAGAAGAAAACAGGCACTAAATTTATGGACCTTGGCCTCAGAGGAGTTGCTGTGAACTTGACCCCAAAGGCAAGGGAAGTAAAAGCAAAAATAAATGAAGGGGACTGCACCAAACTAAAAAGCTTCTGCATAGCAATAGAAACCAGCAACAGAACAAAAGGGGAACAAGCCTAAATGCAGAAGATGTTTGCAAATGATGCTTCCTATAACAGGCTAATATCCAAAATATATAAAGAACTTAAACAACTAAATACTCAAAATAAACAAACAAACAAACAAACAATCCTATTAAAAAATGGTGAAAAGACCCGAACAGACACTTTCTCCAAGGAAGACCTATGGATGGCCAACAGATACACAAGAAGATGCTCAATGCCGTTAGAATAAGGTACTTTGTTAAAGATGTCCATTTAGCAGTCTGCGGTGGGGCTGGGATCTGCATTTCTACCAGGTTCCCAGGTGATGAGTGGACCATGAGTTTGGAGCACATATCTGCTCCCCTGAAGCAAGGGCCCCCAGACCCTCTCTGCATTGTAGGTTTTCTGCATCCTTTCTTTCCCTCACGCTGATGAATGATTTTAGCATCTGGAACATTGCCTCTTTTCACCTCTATTCCCGTCATTATTTTTGGTGACCTCACTGTCCATGAAGATAATATCTGGTCTTTAATTTCATGAGATTTCTAGCTCCATAAATCTTGTCCTTTGTCTCACTTTTCTAATCAATTCCTACAGTCATTGCCCAAACCTGCACCTCCTTGAAACCTCAGTTTTAAGCATCCTATTCTCCAAATGCCAGCTCTTTCCTCCCCATGCCCTCAGTGCCCACAATTCCTTGCAGCCACATTTTCAACCTACTGTTCCACCATCTTTCTTCTGCTAACACCTCTCTCCTGGCCTCCAGGTCAGAATCCGGATCCACTCTGGGCCCCTGCTCCCTGGCGGCTCTGTTCCTCTGTCATGCTCAACTGGAAAACCCAGCCCTGGAGTCAGCATTGTTCAGGTCTGGACTGGAGAATGTGAAGTGTGGCTGGAGAGAGATGGCAACCCGTGCCAACCTGTGCCAGCTGGTTCCACCTAAAATTTGTAGCCACAGCCCCAAGCCGCTCATGCTCCCTACCAACCCCATTCCACTTCCTAGTTAGTTTGTAATCCCATTTTCTGAGGGAACTCTTTCACAACTCCTGTCTCCAACTCTCCTTTTACCTTCCTCACTCTCAGCTCTTGCCCATGATCTTTTATGTTCTCAGAAGAACTCCGTGTTTCCCCAGCCCACATAGCCTCCCCTCCACTGTGTGCCACCCCTCACATTCACCCCGACACAGCAGGCGAGCCAGCCGGGCTCCTGTCCAGGCCGCTCTCTTTTCCCTGACTGGTGCACGGGTTCCTTCCTCTCTCACCATTGCCAGGGCTTTCGTCCTCCAGTTACACCTTCTTGCACTTGTTTTATCAGTTTCAGCATCTTACTGCATCACCTCCATTAGTGTCAAGTCTCCCGACAAAAGCTCTCAAAGCACCCCTCCAGCCCTGGCCTCTCCTGCTGAACTGATCTGGTCTGAATTTCCCCCACTATGTCGCTAAGAGCAGGTGATGCTCTTCTCAAGTTCACCCATGATCTCCATGCCACCCGAGGCCTCCTCTTTCTGGACATTTTACCAGTATTCGATGTTCCCTTTCAAAACCATATGCTTCTGTCTGCATCCAGGACACCCCACTCTCTTGGTTTCCCTTCTCCCTCCTGGCCATTTCTTCTCATCTCCTTTGTGAGACTCATCTCCTCTTTCCTCCCTCCTAGCTATGGATGGCCCAGCCTCACAGCCCCTGACCTCCCTCTCTTTTCATTACCACTTCTCTCTCTAGTTGCCAGAAGCCAATTCTAGCATATCAGCAGAGCTGAATCATCTGAAAATGGCTGAGTGCATTTCCCCAAACCTGAAAAGGATACATAAATTAATTGCTTGCTGCCAGACAGCTGAGGCCATCTCAATCTACATGTTATTGCCTCCTACTGGCCAAACACCTGAAGAGCCATAGGCAAATTCTCCCATTCTGACAATGGACTCTGTATAGGAAACCCTACACTTTGATGTGTATATCTACCTCGCCTTAGGACAAATCTACCTAATAAAAGAGTAACATGCTAATCAACCATACCTGTGTGACGCCCACCAGCCAATCAGGAGTGAGTATGCAAATTAACCCAACAAAGATGGCAGGTTAATTTGCATACACAGGTGCCAAGCGGCCGGGGACGGGGCAGGATGCTTGTGTCGTGGCCATGGCTTTCCGCACCTCCCCCAGCTGCTCCAGGCCTCTGGGCAGCATGGGAAGGCGGAAAGGTGGCTCCGGCCAGGGCGAAGGCACTGCCAGCAGCCAGGGGAAGGAAGGCCTATTCTTGCACGAATCTTCCTGCATCAGGCCTCTAGTTGTGTTAATAAAAAGCAAGGGGTCCTGAGAGGAGGAGAACTTGGCTTCTTCAGCCAAGCTCCTCTGACTCCCCATGATGCCTTTCAAAATTATGTTTCATCTCTGGACTCTTATTTAATTTACGCACAGCGCCTTCTCTAGGTTCCTGAACCCTTCGAGATGCCGGATCAAGACCACCGGCATCTAGTGATCTCTTTCAGTTGCCTGGTTTTACATTCTACATTCACCCATACATGGGCAACTCCCACATCTTTATCTCCACCCCAATCCTCCTTGATCCAGGCTCCTGACACCAGCGGCCACTTGACACCTTCATGGGGACATTGAAGAACCATGTTGAGTCTCATGCTCCCAAAGCTTGTTCCTTGATGGCCTCTCTGGATGGGAAATAGCAGCTGCATCTGCCTCATAACGTAGAAAACAGCAGCTCCATCCGTCTTATTTTCTCTTTTTCCTTTAACTCGCATCTCACATCCAACCTAATCATGTGCAAAGTGTATTCCACAAATGACCACCTCTCATCGCCTTTAGTCCTACTACTGAGCCTGAGATGCCATCATAGTCTTTCTGGGTGACTGCAGTAGTTATTGTAGCAGAGTGGTATTTCCAGCCCCGCCGTCTCCTCCAGATCCCTGCTGTGTCCCTTCAAGAGGCAGACCCATCTCCCCTCTTGGTGAACACAGTGGGATTTTGCCCCTTCCTCTCCACCTAATGCAGCAGAAGTGGGCTGCAGGACACAGGCTGTGTCACCAGAGGCACTGTGGTCTCTGTCTGTCTCTCCATCTCTCTCAGATGAACCCTGAAAACCACCTGTCATAGTATGAGAAAGCCCAGGCCACATGGACTTGTCTGTCTGAGATGGCTCAGGGCTCAGCCTCAGCCAGGATCAGCCTGAGAGATGGCTCTGAGCCAGCCTTCCGCTGACTCCAGCCCTCCACTCACCCAAGAGAAGAGAGAAGCTCCCAGGAAGCTCTTTCTCCAGAAACCCTCAGGGCTTCATCTTTTTCTCTATCCAGGTTTGTGCTCAAACACCATCCCCTCAGAGAGGTTTCCCCAGAGTCCCTTTAAAACTGACACCTGAACCTCGCCCAGACCACTGGGTGCCCTGCATCTTGCCTTATTTTTCTTCACAGCCTTCATCATCTCCTAATGTATTACACACTTATTACTTGTCATATCCCACTAACATTTAAGTCCAATGAGAACCAATACTTTGCTATTTTGTTCCCGCTTGACCTCCATGCCTGGCACATATGCACTTGATCAGTGCTAGACGTACAGTGGTGTTTTGAGGGTTGGGAAAAGCAAGGTGACTCTTGACAGCATGCCCACCTCTGAGATCTCGATGGGCCCATGTTGATGTGAGGCTTTACAATGCCGACACGAGATAAATGAGCTCTGCAGATCCACTGTGCAGCACAGTGCCCAGAGCTAATGATACTGCATTGCACACGGAACAGTTTGCTAAGAGGAAAGATCTTATGTGATCTTGCCCCAAAGTAATCCTATATAATAAAAGGCTAATATGCAAATTGTCCCCTCAACCAGGAGTTCCATTGGGAGTTGGACCAGGGGGCGGGGTCGGCTAGCCAGCTGCCCTCGGCCCCTCCCCTCGCCCTGCCCAATCCACCCCATCAGGGCGGGCTGGCCAGACCCCACCCATGAACGAATTCATGTAGTGGGCCTCTAGTAATAACAATAATAAGGCTGCAGGGACTTTGGGAGGTGATGGGTATCTCTGTGGTCTGAAGGTGCCATGGGAGTACAGGTATCCCAAAGTCATTGAGATGTATACATTATATAGGCACGCCTTTTTAGATGTCAATAATGCCTCAATGAAGTGGTTGTAAGAAATAAAATAAAATATGCACTAATAACACATCAAAGTGTATAAGAGAGAGATGAGGGGTTCAAATGTAAGCACAAAGTATCCACTCTTCCCAACAAGGGCTCCCCTGCTCTTTATAGAAATGCAGATGTTGCTGCAGAGGGACAAGGCTGAATAAATAATGCCACAGTACTGATACAAGTTTTAGCTACTGCATTTTGGAAAGTTGTTCCCAATCATGCGCCAGGTTGCCTTCTCCTGAGATGAGCACCGTGAGCTCACACGCTTCCTAAGATTCTGCAGGTGGCTGAGGTCCTGTGACTGCATGGGGCCCATGGAGGTGGAGGCCACTGGGCAGGGGAGCATGAGCCCCCAAGACCAGATAACGCTCACTCTGAGGCTGGCCTGTCTCAGGACACACATTCCCTTTGGGATACAGCAAGTGCATGTAGTGACACTGACAGTAGGTGGGAGCATAAACGCTGAGTAAGAGACTCGAGTGGAGATTTTGACAGAAGACGGGCAGGAGAGCCTGAGGTCAGCGATGGGGGAGGAAAGGCACAGAAACGAGGCCAGGAGAACAAAAGGCACAGCCAGCGATGCCCCAGCTTTGCCATCGGCCGACTGTGCAGTGGATGCTTTTAGAAAGTTTAAGAAAGCTCATAGGACTCTCTATAGATCTGACAGATCTTTTCATTTTCAGTCAGGAAATGAAATTAGGAGGCAAAAAAGGGAGAGACAATTAATAAAAAGTAACAAGCTGGTCTGCGGTTACAGCATGCTATTGTAGAAGTGATCTAATGTCTCTGCCTCCGTTTCCTCATTAGGACAAGGGGGACAACGACACCTCCTCGCACAAGGGCGTTGAGGACTGGAGGAAGCTGTTTGACCTTCTGTGGGTGTGGTGATGGTGCCCACATCTCGTCTCCCACATTAGATGATGAGCTTTTGATGATAGTAGCCCAACTTAATCATCTTGTTAACTCCTTTGGCTGCTTAAATGGTAAGAGGTAGTTAATGAATGTTTGTTGAATGAATGAAAGATCACTAATTCAATGGGGTGACTTTGTAGAGTAGACAGATCCCTGTTCTTGTGAGTGCACAAATAGGGACAGAGACAGAGAGAGACAGAGATACACAGAGAGACAGATAGGCCGAGAGAGACACAGAGAGATAGACTTGCTCTGGGTTCATTTTCTGCCTTGTCTGAGGCTCAGCAGTGACGGTCTCTCCACTGTGCCTCCTCTGGAGAAGCCTGTGTTGCTGAATGTGGAGGGGGCATGGGAGTGAGTGGCTGTGCCCACTGGGAACAGTCATCTTTCCAGTTCCCGTGGGAGCAGGGCTGGTGCCCAACCTCTGAAGCACAAGGGTTGCCTCTAGGTTCCCATGCAGCCTGCTTTTTGGTTTCTAATTTTGTTCTTCGCCTCCATTCTGATGAGCTGCAGAGGAGGATGCTTTAGGAAATGAGTATTTTTACCTTAGCTCCTGTCTCCTTCCTAGAACATGAATGGACTTTGAGAATATTATGCTAAGAGAAATAAATCAGTCAGAGAAAGCTAAGAACCATATGATTTCACTCATATGTGAGATATAACAGTATGGTGGTTACCAGGGGGAAGGGGGTAAAGGGGAAAGGGGGCCAAATATATGGTGACAGAAGATTTGACTTTGGGTAGTGGGCACACAGTGCAATAGACAGATCATGCATCATAGAAATGTACACTTGAAACCTATATGATCTTATTAACCAATGTCATCCCAATACATTTAATAAAAATAAAAATAAACCAGAAATCAGATTTATCCATTTGCCATATCTTTAAATCAGTTAAGGGTTTAAATGCCTTTATCTTAGTATTTTAAATGAATTGACATCTAAAAATATCAATTTTCCCCAGGAAAATGCAACACCACTGCTGGCTTTATAAGATACGACGCTCAAGACTTTCTTGTAAATGACTTCCTACAAGATTGACAGGATTGGGAGCTGCTTGTTTTTTTATTCTTCCACTAGAAGCCCGATGCACGAAGATTCCCTGACTGCCAGCACCACCTTTGCTCCGGCCCAGAGCCGCCTTTCCGCCTTCCCATGCTGCCCAGAGGCCCGGAGTGGCCTGCATCATCACCCAGCCCCCAGCCGCTCAGCACCTGCATATGCAAATTAACCCACCATCTTTGTTGGGTTAATTTGCATACTCACTCCTGATTGGCTGGTGGGCGTCGTGAAGGTATGGTCAATTTGCTTCTTACTATTTTATTAGTGTAGATATCCATACTGCCTTGAGATATTGGCAATTATTATTTAAATAAAAAAAAAGAAACAAAGAATAATGTACATTATTCGTCATTGTATCCTTCCTTGAATAAATTACAAAGTCACCAGTGAGAACCCCATTTTGGAAGTAATGTAACAGTTCATTCTGTGCATGAACAGGTACTGATTTTCAGCAGCAAGAGTAACCTCCCTTGTCTCCTGTATATGTGTGTGTGTGTGTGTGTGTGTGTGTGTGTGTGTATACCTTAAAATGACCATGAAACTCTAGTATAACTTATATGCTTTTAGACATACCCTGTTATGCTATATTCATTTGTGTGGTTTTGTTTTGGGTGGTATTTTTCGACATTGCATGCACCACTATTTTAAGAGATTGCAGGTATAGTGGTCTTAGATTGGGATGTAGGTCAGGACTGACCTTTCAGGAGATGTACTAAAGCACTTGGTTGCTAATTCTCTCCTCCCTAAACTATTACATTTGGGCCTGATTAACCATGGCTCTCCCACCTGTGAGTCTCCACCAGCAGAATGGTAACTGGCACATCCTAGGTTCTCAGTGTCATTTCAGTGACAAAGGTTCTGGCCAGCCTCCTCCCAGGTGTTCCCCCTTTGGTGGATGTGTGTGGTGTTAGCTTGTCTCTTCCTAAAGACCTCTGTTGAGCACAAACTTACCACCTAGGATAATGGTGACACTGGTGTCATTTCTTAGCCCCAGTGGTTTCTTCTCTGTGGTTCTTTCTCACGCATTTTCTCTTTATTTGTGTGGTTTCGCACACAAATTGGTTACCCTCAGAAGAGAATGGCCACAGAGAAGGCAGATCTGGAGACAAAGGTGGGGACAAAGGTGGGGGGTGTTGCCCTGGGGGGTGGGGACAATGTGGATGATGCCACTCTCTTGGCACTTCTAGTCGGATCTGGAAATGATAGCTACATGATGCTACTAACAAATGGAGAACGATGCTGCTTTGATTGTATAATTTTAAAAAAAAAAGATGACTCTGGGCCCATAATTCAGAGCAAATATCCACTGAGTTTGGGTGGCAATCTACCTCCCAGTTGAAGCAGATTATTAGCTCTTCTTGGTTTAACAGAATTAAATTAATTCCATTTATTTATTCTAGTAAGTAAATACTGAATGATGTGAAAGAATCAGTGCTTCCAAGAAGAACTTCAAATATGCCCCAATTTAAGGTACATTGAAAAGAAAGAGCGTGTCCTGAAATTTCTTCTTCAAGGGTCCTGCCTTGGGCATCGGTCCTCGCCCTGAGGGAGAACCATGCCCGCCTGGCACAGCATGGTGGCTATAATGAACCTTGACTTACATAAAATAGGGAATGTTGAGAAGTGCAACCCTGGTCTGTTTTTAGTTTTTTAAAAAGCCTGTATGACAGGTTTTATTTGCAGCTTCATGAAAACATTTGCAGAGTGCTTGCTCACAATTTACTCCAACTGTGGTTCTTTCTCACGCATTTTCTCTTTATAAATTTAGGAAGTGAAACAGAAACACGTGCTGCTGTCCAGAGCCACATGGCCACTAGGGTTTGGAGGGTTCTTGCCAAAGATCAGCAGGGATAGTGGGTATTTTGGCATGAGCACGCCTACTGAGAAGCCACAGAGCCAGGGATGTCAGAACTTGCTTGTCAATGCCCTCCATTGCCCTCCCTTCGGTTGGTGACAGGGGACAAGGGCCCATTTTGGGGTGACTAACTCCAGCCCCAAGGCCTCCGGCTGTTGCGCGGAAAAGCCGCCTGCGTGGCTCCTGTGGCAGCACCCTCACCGGGTGAGTCGGTGGCCTCTCACCGGCCCCTCAGAGGTACTGAACCTTCGATGCACATTGTACAGTACACTTAAGGTGTTCTGTTCTGTTTCATTCTCTTCCTTATGTAGGAAGAGAGTGCAGTCAGCAGAGACAGGACTTTCCACGGTCTTTGGCTCCTGACGTGGTGGTGCTACTAGGGTCCTGGGAAACCCAGGGCGGGGGTCTCACGACGGGTCAGGCCTGTGCCCACCGTGCCCCAACTGCCCTGAGTAGTGGTGCGGTAGGGAAACATTGCCTTAGTCTGAGCAACCCTGAGGCCCCCCCGTCCCAAGCAAAAGCAGGGCCTGACACTGAGCTGTGTGCAGGGGGTTTATTAGGGAAACTATCCAGGGACCTAATGAGAGACTGGGGTGGTCCCTGTGTGGGCCATCTCCAGGCAGCCAGGATGTTCCCCAGGGAGGACGTCCCGCAGTGAGGACTCAGCCCTGCTGCCACACCGGCATCACCCCCATTCCCTCCAAGTCCATTTCCTAAGCAAGATGACAACCACCACGTGCAGCCAGTCCCTCTGGGTAATACAAGGGGTCTTGGTGATGGTGAGCCTCCCTGCCCGCGCCCACGCCCACGCCCATGCCCATGCCCATGGCCACACCGCCAGGTGCCATCCTCCCGCGTGCTCTTCCTGTGGGTTTCTTTCTTTCTCCCCCTGTTCCTCCCAGGCATGGAGCACCTGGGACCGCCTTGTACACACACTGTAGAGAAAGGAAAAGATCCAGGGCTTTTTACAAATCATCTTGGGTACAGCCGAGCCAACCAGGCTGCAACACCAGGCATCACACCGATGCCGGAGGGACTGTGAGCCTGCGTTTTGGTCTGCGCAGTGTTTGTTGGGAAGACAGCCACTGCTGGCCCTGCTACCTGCCAAGTCCCACGGAGATAGGTCCTGCTAACAGGGGCAAAGGTCAGCAAAATACAACGGCAGGGCCCTTGGACAAGGAAGGCAGATGCTTGGTGCCAGCCCCCCGTGTTACACACGCTCTTGCCTAACCTTTGGGGCCTCTGTTCCTTCCTCTCAAACAATGCTAATGATACAAGACTACCTCCTGCCCGATGGACTCCCTGGCTGTTCTTCCTTTTTTCTTTTTTAGACTCAGAATGTCTTATGCTTGAAAGAGCTCTTGAAAGGAAACGAGATGTAATGTTCAGCCATTGTCATTATCGGGGCTGCTTCAGGCTTTCAAAGGAGACGGAACCTCTTTCTTAAGAGGGAGCTCATCCCGCTGCCACCGGGACTGTGTTGACAATCGGTCAGGTGGTGTTCTCTTGTAGGCAAACCTCTTCCTCAGGGGTCCCCTGAGGCAGCCACCCCTGGACAGGACGCTCATTTGAGCCATTGAGTGGCTTCGGGCTTCCTGACCGGGGAGGCCAGACCTGTCCCTGCCAGGACACTGGTCCCCCAGCAGGACCTGGCAGATGACATGCATGCACACTCGAGTCACGCTGGTCAGAAATCCAGACACATTCCAGGGGGGCTGAGGAGTTCAGGAAGAGTGGGTCGTGGGTCTGGCGAAACAGGGGACTTCCCCACCTGGAACCACAGGAGGACCTGCCGAGAAGGGGCGGGTGCTGAGGTTGGGTGGGAGATGAGGGCTTTTGAGGCCTCTCTCCTTGGCATGTAGACAGACAGATGGCCCTTCTCCCTGCAGCCCCACATGGTGGTCCCTCTGCATGTGTCTGCCCTAATCTCCTCTTTTCTGACGGACAACAGTCATGTGGAATGAGGGCCCACTCTGGTGACTTCATTTTACCTTCATTACCTCTTTTAAGACCATATCTCCAAAGACGGTCCTATTCTGAGGTCCTGGGGATGAGGACTCTGCCTATGAATTCAGGACCTAGAACAGCCCATGACAGGCTGTGCTATTACTGAGCTGAGGCAGGTGGGCTGGCAGGCAGCGTGGACAGGACAGCGGACTTGAGGGATGTTCCTGGGGTGTGCAGCAATGCTAAGTTGGAGATCGGAGACTGCACCGACAGGAGAACAGGACCCACGTAGGAGAACTCTGGGAAGTCATACTTTAACAGGCAATGAGGTTTTCTAACTTTTCTTTACAAGTGATTAAGCTGAATTGGTTTTGCAGGTGAATAAAGATTATTGATAGAGCAGAATGAGTCAATAGCAGTAACACCCTAACAAGCAGTGTTAATTAATTCCCCCCCTCATGGTGCAGCTTGCCTGGGATTGGATTTTATGAGCAGAGCAATTCTGCTGTTTTTGTTCCTTAAAAAAAGAAAGAAAGGAAGGAAGGAAGGAAGGAAATAAGGAAATAAGGAAGGAAGGAAGGAAGGAAGGAAGGAAGGAAGAAAGAAAGAAAGAAAGAAAGAAAGAAAGAAAGAAAGAAAGAAAGAAAGAAAGAAAGAAAAGGAATATATTCCCCTGGCTGCTTGAGAAACTGCTATAAATGAATGGCCAGGCTGCGTGGCTCATTAAAAGGTAGCAGCTTGATTCTGTGTGCTCCCTGCTGATTATGTCTGTGGGAAGAAGAGTGTGTGACTACTGGGTGCCAGCTCACAGGTGGGAATCACGGGGAATAATGGGTCCTAAAGACTTCAGGACCGAGCCCTCCACAGCAGAGAAATACGCAGAGCGAGGCATGACACCAACTGCAAGTGGGGTTTTAGGTGAGTACCTGCAGGACCAGAGAGGCCCGGCGTTTTAGAAAACACCCTGTTTTTAAACACTCCTGTCCGCTCACCCTCGAAACAGTTGCACTGTAAATGCAGGAGTCCGGGCATCATCTCTTGGGTTCTGCATCTCACCTTGGCCTGTCTGTGCCTCATTGTCCCAGACTCTTCCCCACCTGCCCACGGGTCTCCATGGAGCCTCTCACCTGGTAGTGTCCCTTGGGCCAGGTGATGGCCTGGAGCTGGGAAGGTCAGCTATGGTTACTGGGGGGTGTAAGAGGGGCTGGGTTTCCAGACCAGGACCCTGGGGACCCGAGGGGCTGAAGGTGGGACAATAACACTGGGAGCAGGCAGGATAGCTCCCGCCTTCCTCCCACCCTCTTTTGTTCAAGGCCCCATTTCTAACACAAGAAGAAGACCAGGTCTCTCAGGGCCACTGGGGGTGAGGCAGTGCAAACAGGGAAGCTGTGAGCCCTCCCTATGCCCTCTCCATCACATGTGTCCCGAGGGAGCAGGGTGGGGTCACTGTGTGCAGAAGGTGCTTTTGCCCCCTTCCCTGGAGCTGATCAAACCCAGGTCCAGACACACTGGGAACTGCACCGCACCGCGCAATGCTGGAAGGTGCTGGAGGCCTCTGGAAACGACGTGTGGGATTTTATCAAGACCAGGCCTTTCTCGGGTGTGGTCCCCTGGAATGTTAGTAGGGGCTGGGGGACAGTTTCTGCCTCTGGGACATGGAGACAGTGAGAGGGTTTCCATCTGAATCTGAGAGTTAAATAATGGCATAAATAGGGGCCTTGCCCATTGCCCAGCACAGGCAGGTCTTACAGATTTAGTAATCATAGTGCCTGTGAGGGACATGCTGCCCCAGGACCCCCAAAGTTCTCCACCTTGGAGTTGACAAAGCTTCTCCCAAAAAAGCAATTAGAATAATAGCGAGTTAACACAGAGGCCCCACAACATGGCCAAGCGCCCCAGCGCTGGGTTCCGGACTTAAATGACAATGCAGGATGCATGTTTGAAATGAATGAATTTCATGTAAATGACAGATAAATTTTAGTGTATTTATGTCTCAGATTGTCCTTCTCACCACAACTCTGTGGGGTGGAAAATATCACACCCATTGTAAGTGTGAAGATGAAGCTTAGGAAGGTTGTCCAATATTCCCCAAAGGGACAGAGAGTAAGGGCCAGATGGGGACTCAGTCCCAGGCTGTGTGAGTTAAAAAGCAAAAGCCAGTTACAAGGCTTTATGTAGAGTTTTATCCCAGTTTAAAATAAGTATTTTAAAAAATATCTACTATTAAAACTTAAACACTTTTCTTCAGTCAATATGTACTAATCATGATACATATTTTTAAAAATATGTTTTTATTGGTTTCAGAGAGAGGAAACAAGAGGGAGAGACAGAAACATCAATGATAGAGAATCATTGATCGGCTGCCTCCTGCACGTTCTCTACTTGGGAATCCAGCCTGCAACCGAGGCATGTGCCCTGACCAGGAATCAAACCATGAGCTCCACTGGCCAGGCAATTGTGATATTTTTAAATTAAAAAATATGGACATAGTTTCAGTTCATTACCAATGGCTACTTTGAAACCTACACGGAGTGTGTTATCTTTATGGCAACTTTGAAGTTGAAAAGTTACTGGGGTGCTGAAGGCCTGGGGCGGGGAGGTGGGGGTGGGCTCGGGGGTCAATGAGGGAAAAAAGGGGACATATGTAATACTTTCAACAATAAAGAATTATTTTTTAAAAAAGTTTGCATTGGGTCACATGCATAACCACGTGGTTTTTCTCATGGGACCTCAGGGAAAGCATCTCCGGGGGTGCTGGGTGTGCACTGGGGCAGCTGACTTCCCAGGTCCTGTGCTAAATTTCTCAGGTGCCCGGAAATTGTGACCACACAGCCCTCATGCCTGCACACTCCCTGGGCAGCCGCTGAGGAAAGGCAGCGCCAGGCCCAAGGTCAGGGACTTTGTGGAAAAGGACATTTGTGAGCCTGGCTGAGGCGGATGAACTAGGCCAGTGGAATCTGGAATCAGGGAACAGGAAGACAGAGCCATCCTGAACCCTCTGCTACACTGAATCTGACCTCTGAGTTACCCAAACAGCCCTGCACAGTGTGGCCTGTCTGTCTCATGGGACATTTCTTTCTGAAACCTCTAATCCTGTTCTGGCATCTATGGCAGCCTCCTCCCCTTTGAAACTCTCTCTGATGACCCAATGGACCTTCATTATCCCCGTTTATAAAACACTGTCTCCACCTCAAAGGATTTACAATTTGGAAGATGAGACCTACAAGCAAATCATCTACTGTGGAGCAATGCACTCTAATTGTCTAAGTTGTATGTCATATTTCCAAAATAGCAGATATATCTTGGTCTGGTATTGCTATCTCTTCATGGGTCATCATTTGTGAGATGAGGAAATTTGTCTTAAAACTTAAAAAAAAGATTTTATTTTTTTAGAGGAAATTTAAGTTCACAGCCAAATAGAGAGAAAGGTACAGACATACCCCTTAAAGCCATATTTCCAGGCTTCTACCTTCACGCCTAGGGGGATATCTACCATCTCCCGAGGATAGGGAGTGTGGGCGCCCATGTTGCCTTCACCCCAAGTGCACCTGGTGGGTTTCTAGCCTGGCTCCACTTACCTGCTGTGACTGCACGTGGGTTACAGCCTCAGCCCAACTCTAACAACGGAGCCATAGCACCTGCCACACATGGGGTTGTTCTCGGAGTTTAATAGTGCTGCAGGAGTTACCTTTTAGAGCAGGGGTCCTCAAACTTTTTAAACGGGAGTCCAGTTCACTGTCCCTCAGACCGTTGGAGGGCCGGACTATAGTTTAAAAAAAACTATGAACAAATTCCTATGCACACTGCACGTATCTTATTTTGAAGTAAAAAAACAAAACGGCAAAAACACCCGCATGTGGCCCGCGGGCCGTAGTTGGAGGACGTCTGTTTTAGAGCATTAAGTGAGTGTGTGTGTATTTATAGGTACATATACATACGTATACATTTCTACATCTTTGTAGATATGGGTATACATAGAGACATACATACACATATATAATCTGAGTATAGATGCATGCATAGACAAAGAGACTTATAGGGGTGGGCAAAAGTAGCTTTACAGTTGTTCATTTGGAAAAATACATGCAGGTTATAATTATTTATTGACTCAAAAGAACATTACAATAGCGTGGTAAACCTACTTTTGCGCATCCCTGTACACATGTAGTGCATATATGTGTCTTTATATTTGTACGGCTAGATAATTTATATCTATCTGTCTCTGTTATATGGACGTGCACAGTGTTGGTCCCACCACGTACTGTGCAGCAGGATGGAAACCAGCCTCCCCATCCTGGTTGTCCTGACCCCCTTGCTCCCGGATACGGTGGCTCTTTGAGGGGAACCAGCAACCTCAGCACACGTAACCACATCCTGTCCCCAGGAACCACAAAAGGTCATTGAATTTAAAACACGCATTTTTTTTCTCCCTGATGCAGTTTTCATCTTCACCTGAGAACACGGATGGTAGCAATTACTAAATGGACTGTCACGCCTGCATTGAAGCTCAGCTGGACCCCACGGCCCAGCCCCTGACCCCTAGGCATGTGGGACAGTATCTCCATCATTAACACATCTCTGGTCAGATCTGCAAACTGTGATACTTTCCCAGCTCTGCTGAACTTGTTAGGGTTGTGAATGACCAGCTGTGGCCCCTTTGAAAGCACGGCCCAGTGTCCCGACCGGACCTGTTACTTCTCTGTTGCCCATAGACTCCACTCTGTGCCTCTCTGAATCATATCACTCTTTCTCTTGGCAGCTGCCGGATCCCGTCTGTCATCATGAAGTAATTGCTGGTTGCATTTTAATAAAAAGATAGGCTTCATGCCTTAGGTCACCACTGACCAAGCCTACTTCCAGAGAGGTCACATTTCAGCATTAAATGCTCCAAAAAGTTAGCCTCCCAGGAGGGGAGTGAAAAATGCCGCACTGTGAGATGGTGCCAGGGGTCACCGTGTTACAAGGCTGATAGATTCAGCACCTGACAGGGCTTCTAACAATGTGGACATGATCTGAAGCATGTACAGAGCTTTGCGTGTCACAAAGGGCTTTCCAATGCGATCTATTATTCGTCTTTACGACTGTCCAGGGCTGCGTGTTTTAGATGAGAATATGCTGGCGTAAGGAAATAAATGATTAAGAATGGAGTCTTAAAGAGCCAGCTCTTCTTCCCCCCAGGCTGTGAGTCTCCATTTCTGCACCCACCACAAGAAAGAGGAGACAGCCAAGACCCCCGGAGTGAGGGGACTCAGGTGTTGCTGGGACACAGGGAATGAGCTCAGCCACGTGGCTGGACGACCATGGAGTCTGGGGCTTCAGGAACTCAGACAAGTTGGCGGGACAGTCAGGAAGGGCCCAACACGTGTTCTCTGATGCACTTGAACTCACTTCGTTCCAAAAGGACTGAGGCCTTTTACATGTGAGGATCAATACAAGTCCGTATTTAAAAGTGTGTTTCCAATGGGGCACTGTCCTGATTCCCTGCTGGTCCCTGGGAATTAAGTCACTCACCTCCTCTGTCAGGTGGTGACTGAGAATTTCCTGGGGACCTTAGTCTTTCAAGTGAAATCTGGAACCGACTTTCCCTGGACAAAGCAGGAAAACAGACTCCCTCCTAAACAAATAACGGATTCCAAACTTCTCGATTATTTAATGTCCATTAAACAACATAATTATTATTAGAGTGGAAGGAAAAAATGGATTACCCCGATGTGATTTCTATTAAAAAAAGTAGTTTGGGTTTGTGAGTTGTATAAAGGAATTCATAAAACGGCTCCTTTATTAACTCGTTAAAATGGGAAACAATAAACAGAAATGAAATACAATGTAATGAAATCAATACGTAAGCTGGCGTATTTTTAATTATAACTTAAATTAACCAGCGTATCTCCTTTGTGGAAGAA
Organism: Cnephaeus nilssonii; assembly: GCF_951640355.1. NCBI lineage: Eukaryota > Metazoa > Chordata > Mammalia > Chiroptera > Vespertilionidae > Cnephaeus > Cnephaeus nilssonii. Next base: position 39,221,869 of record NC_137072.1, on the reverse strand, counting down.
TTAATTTCTAAAACAAAATGAACTCTATAAAGTACACTCAATTACACTGGGGGATTGCAAATTTTCTGCCTGTGGCACTCAAAAGATTTTGTTTTAAATTCTGGTTGAAATTATTGTAACTATTTGTATACTCATTTCCCCTACCAAGAAAGGATTCTCACCTCCTTTCTTGTTTACACATAATTTGGCTGTAAAGTTGGCATTCCCCTAAGCAATGTTTTTTTTTTTTTTTTTTTTTTAAATATATTTTTATTGATTTCAGAGAGGAAGGGTGGAGAGATAGAAACATCAATGATGAGAGAGAATCCTTGATTGGCTGCCTCCTGCACGCCCCCTACTGGGGATCGAGCCCATAATCCAAACCAGCTAGGGACTAAGCAATGGTTTTGACCACAAAAATAATTAATGGTTTCTGGCATGAAGGCGGGCGAGGATTAGCCGAGTTCCTTGGACCCAGGGAGCCTTTTGGCAGAAGAATGAAGTGCTGGAGCTTCACCCCTCACCCAGAGAACAGAAGAGCTCAGTTTTATTTGTTTTAAATATATGACTTTCTTGCTTACCCTGAAAAAATAAAAAAAAAAACGTATTTGGAATTCACTGGATCCACAGGGCTGATGATCTTCACATAGTTAGGTTTCAGCCAGAAGAAAAAGTGAAGGTGGCTCTCTGGGAACGTGGTTACAGGTTTGGTGCGCCTGCTGGTTATCTTTGCTCTTTACCTGATCCTGGGTCCTCACAGAGCAATGCAGAGGAGCATGGGCTCGGGGCAAATACATGAAAACTGGTACCAATATCTTTCTTGTGCCTCGGCTGAAGATTTTGAAATCAAGCATATCTTTTTTTGTGTGTGTGTGTGCTACACACTATTAGGACAAGGAGAAATTAACCTAGCTCCAGGAAATCTTTGCTTCTGAATGAAAGACTGAGCCAAGGACAGTAGCTACTTATGAAGACGGCACTGGCTCATCAAGGCTCTTGCCTGGTGTGCCAACCGTGTCTAAACTCTTCGGTCATACACTCTGCCAGATCCTGTCTGCTCGGCGGCTTGTAGGACCTAACTTTCAGTCAGGCAGTCCAGGTCCTAAAGTCCTAAAACACTCGAATTTTCCCATTTCAAGACCCTCCAGACACCATGTCTTCTATTTGGCAGTAGGTCAGATAAACTCAGCTTCCTTTGATCACCAAGTCTTTTTTGTGGTCTTTTTGGGGAGTCAGAAATCCATACCAGAAACCTGATAGGTCGATCAATGTGCACACATGTGTGGGCTGTCCTAAAAAGTCCAACTCGGTGAGACGGAGGGGCATGCGGTGAATCGTAGTGTTTTAGGATTGACCAAATGCAGGCTGTTGGTCAAGGGTTTGGCATACCCCAAAAGGGCTTTGCAGTAAAAATCTCACTGGATGAAGGTAAAAAAGATCTCCTACACCTGAGGCTATGATAGAAGAGGCAAACAGTGCAAGGGATGTCCGAAGTAATAAGAAGAATGTGAGTGTGACAGTTGGGGAATAAAAGGGCAAAAGCAAAAAGACATAACTAAACTGAATGAATATAAACATCTGCATTTGGGCTCAAATTCAATTGCAGATATTGCATGTGGGTGATATGGTTTGAGGATAAAGGGTTTGGAGCGTTCAGCAGGTGACAAGATCAATGTGGACCAGTGGGCAGTGCTCTGTTCAGAGGGGAGCCAACCTCAGGCTGCTTGATGGAGCCCATATGGGAACCATGTGATACCTATTTGCTTTGTCCCGAATAGCTTCAGAGGGCTTGTGCAAAAGCACAGACCCCTGTCTGACCCCCACATCCAGTTCTGATTCAGTTAATCTGGGATGGGGTCTGAGAACTGCAGGTAGACTAATGATGCCCAGACCTCTCCAGGCCAAGGGTGGTCCAGGTGTTTGTGCTATGTGTCATTGTCCAGAACCCCTGAGGTGATGGGACCCTATGTAGGACTGGGCTGGTGAGTCCTCTGCCCTGAGCTTTATGGAGGACACACCTGAGGCTGAGGGTCATAGGTGGCTTTTCCTGTCATGGTCAGCCCTCTGGTCAGTGTGGGTGGGCTCCTTCCCAGGGGCCAGGGAGCCCTGACGGTTTAGCGGGGGAGATAATATCACTTCTGGAGGAAAGAGCTTATTAGTAGAGTAAGCACCAGAAAAAGTTATCAGCCCCGAACTAAATTCTTTTGGCAGGTAACGTCACACTCGTCGGTGTCTTATGTAACTCTTCTGGTTGTCAAACTGGAGCTGAAATGATGCAAAGCTATTTCTCTTTATCATTTGTTCCACGTAGTCTGAATATTCATAGGTTCTAATGCACAAATTATTAATATGGTTCTATAAGCTCTACACTGTTTTCTTTTCTTTCAAATTTGAAATTCCACTGAGTTCTGAATCTGAAACACTTAAGAGCAGGGATGGTAGGCAACTGGTGTTGCCTCACCAGAACCTAGTGACCATCCGTCCAACCATCCACATCAAATAAGGGGAATAAGGCCCATGAAATGTGTCATTAAAGATCCAAATTGCACCAGCAGCCAGGGTATTTGGTTCCCTCTAGACCAGTGGTTCTCAACCTTTCTAATGCCGCGACCCTTTAATACAGTTCCTCATGTTGTGTTGACCCCCAACCATAAAATTATTTTCGTTGCTACTTCGTAACTGTAATTTTGCTACTGTTAATGAATCGTAATGTAAATATCTGTGTTTTCCGATGGTCTTAGGTGACCCTGCTAGCGATTCTCCACCTGTGGGTCGCGATCACAGGTTGAGAACCGCTGCTGTAGAGCCTAAGACCATCGGAAAACACAGATATTTACATTACAATTCATTAATAGTAGCAAAATTACAGTTACGAAGTAGCAACGAAAATAATTTTATGGTTGGGGGTCACCACAACATGAGGAACTGTATTAAAGGGTCGAGGCATTAGAAAGGTTGAGAACCACTGCTCTAGACTCTTCCTTCCTTGGCTTCAAATCCCAGTGGCCTCCAGCTCTTCTATCCACATTGGTTGACCAGCTGCCCTTGAATTGAAAGTTTTCCCACCTGAATCCTCATCCTCTTGTCTGTCCCCCAACCTTGTTTTAGACAATTCCTCAACCTCCTGCCTGGGTTGGAGGAACCTGGTCCGTAAGGCCCCATGGATGCAGATTGAGCCTTGATGGGGTGGGGTGAGCCCAGGAGGGGTGAGTGTGGTGGGATAGAGGCATTTTCCTGAGTCCCAGAGACAAGCTGTGTGCATACGTGACCTCGAACTTCTACCTTTGTGATCATGTGTCCAAAGCTGCTTTTAAACACACAGGGAACTGGCAACAATGGCATTCTTCTTTCTTCCCACCTAAAAATGCCCTTTCATCCCCGCACCGGTGTTCTGTTCCTGCTAAGCAGCTAAAGTGCATGTATTGGTGAATACATGGTACACAGGTACTCAGGGCTCCCAGGCAGTGGGGTTGTGTTTTGGTGCAGGGTTCTTTCCTGGAGCCTTCTGGGATCATTCCAGGCCCTGGCAGGTTGGCTCTGCTCCCTTCATACCTTTAATGTCTGACCAATCAACAGGGCATGCTCTCTGTTTGCCATTTTCTCATCAACATTAAATGAACCTCCAATCTCTGTCTCCATCTCTCTCTGCCATACACACACTATCACTGGGAACCCCACCCACCTTGTTTGATGAGACAGTTCTATGCTTGTCCAACATGATCCCATGTCCGCCTCTACATGGAAAACTCCTTAGGGCAGAAACTTGGTTCAGCATAATTTCATCTATTATTTAGCTATCTCTGTGTGGCTCTGGTATCTTGTAAGTGATAAATTATAATGAAAGAAAACCTGCTCTCCAGTTAGTCTTGGAGAATGCAAGATCAAATTCTTCCAGCCAACATATTGCCCCCCTTGTTCATGAGCACTCATGAGAGAGAGGGGCGCTCTGAGCCCCCTAGGAAGGGGTCTTCTTGTCTCTGTCTAACCCTGTATGTGAGCACTTCACTCCCTCTTGTCTTCCCCAGATTCTCCTGTTGTAATGGGATCACTTGCAGTGAATTTGAGATCCTGTTTAGGAAGGCTCAGAAGAAGATGCTGAGAGCATCAGACAGTGGAGGGGGGTTGGCGGGGGGGACAATACAGTCCTCCTGACAGTAGCCACACACTCAGACTCCCCTGGGTTCTAATACAGGTGAACCACCCTGCCAAGCCAATCTTCATAATCTTCCTGTCTCACCACATAGCTCCTGCTCCCTCCTCTGCTCTGCCATTTCCTTCTTCTGGTTCAACACAGGGTTGGGCACACTATGTGTACTTAAGAGTCTCAAATGTAGGTGGGGGTAATGGGGAAATAAGGACACATATGTAATACCCTAATCAATAAAAAATTTAAAAAAAGAATCTCAAATGTATTTAATTTATCTTAAACATTTTTTCGGTAACTTGCAATTAGATATAAAAATAGTGACAAAAATAAAGAATTTAATACTTTCTCATGCATGTTCCATTGTATACTATTTCTGTGAAATATTAACAACTGAGAACTTAAAAGGGAGAGGGTTATGTATTTTTAAGAGTTTGAAAAAGTCCTCTTTCAATTAATTGATTATCCATTTACTTATTACTGCTGGGTTTCTCAGAAATGTCAACATGCAAATGTGAATGAGTTTTTTTTCCATATTTGTTTGACCTCCACCTCTCTCCCTCTTTTCCCCCCTAGTATAGTGCTTGGTGGAGTAGTTTGGGAAAAATTCATAATTACCCTTGCCTGAGAGTATAGTGTCACAACATTCAAAGTGCTTCCCTAAACACATCCTAAAAAAAACTCCAACTTGATGAGTTGGAGAAGTGTAGGACATAGAATCGAATGCAGTGGGCTTGGGCATGGACGTTGACCTATTCACTGCACAGTTAGTATCACTTATCTGCTGCTTCATATGCACATTTTTATTAGGATGCTCACTAGGCCTATGTGTCATGCTTCTGTCTACACAGCCAGGACGTTCTTCTTTTTGCTTTTCTGCCAGAGCCCTCAGCATCCAAGAGCTGGAGCTTTCCACCACGTTTAGTTGGAAGAGATTTTGGCGCCAATGCCTGCCAGGAGCTGATGCTGCTAATTACTCGTCAAATGGCCCAAACTCTCCAAGTAGGCTGAACACTACACAGTGGAGGCTCCAAACACTTGTCAACACCCCAGTGTGCCAGCACCAGGGCACTGACAAAAAGTTAATAATACATTCAATGCTACTGGAAACCTTCACTCATCTTCTTGGTAGACCAGAAGACTCATTTTCTTTTTAAATTATTTTTTAAAATTAAATTTATTAGGGTGACATTGGTTAATAAGATAAAATGATTTCAAGTGTACATGTCTATGATACATGACTGGTATATGACATTGTGTGCCCACTACCCACAGTCAAATAATCTTCTGTCATCATTTATTTGGCTACTTTTACAGTTTACTATACCCTGCCCCCTTTCTCTCTGGTAATACTGTGGGCTGTGTCTATGAGTTTCAGTTTTATATCTCACACTAGAGGCCCAGTGCATGAAAATTCATGCACTGGAGGGGGGGATCCCTCAGCCCGGCCTACCCCCTCTCACAGTCTGGGAGCCCTCAGGGGCGGGAGGTGACCTGGCGATCAGGGGAAGGCGACGCCCCATCACATCTCTGCTGCTGCCACTGCCGGCAGCACAAGCCTCTGTGGTGCTGGTTACCTGAGCCTCAGGTGGCCCTGGGTGGCTGGGCAGCCTCCATCCAATGCTTGCCTGCTCCTCAGGCCAGCCCTGGGCAGCTGGACAGCCGTCATCCGAGCCTTGCCTATGCCTCGGGCCAGCCCTGGGTGGCTGGGGAGCTGAGGGGACTGGGAAACTCTGGAGGCAGGCGCACGAAGAGGCCGGGCCCACCTGGGGGTGGCCCCGGATTTGCCGCGTGCCTGCCGCCCCTGCGGGGCTGAGGGGACTGGGCGTTGCCATCTTGTGGCTGTGGGTGCCACCATCTTTGAGGGCGTGACAGTCAATTAGCATATTCCCTCCTTATTGGCTGTGGGCACCGCCATCTTTGAGGGTGGGACAGTCAATTAGCATATTCTCTCCTCATTGGCTGTGGGCACTGCCATATTTGAGGATGGAACAGTCAATTAGCATATTCCCTCCTTATTGGCTGTGGGAGTCACCATCTTTGTGACGGCATGAGGGTCAATTAGCATATTCCTTCTTTATTAGATAGGATGAGTGAAATCATATGGTTCTTAGCTTTTTCTGACTGTTTCATTTTGTTTAGCACAGTATTCTCAAGGTCCATCCCTATTGTTGCAAATGGCAGTATTTCATATTTTCTTATGGCTGAGTAATATTCCATTGTAATATACATGTATTACATCTTCATTATTCAATCATCTATCAAAGGACACTTTGTTTTTTCCATGTCTTGGCCACCTGAATAATGCCACACTGAACATAGGGGTGCATATATCATTGTAAATAACTCTTTCAAAATTAGCATTTTAAGCAAACTTAAGCCACTGGAGCAAGATCAAATGAGAGTGTTGGAAAATGTTTTAAAAAGCCTCAGATATTTTGTAGCCAGTTGTATGAGTTTAGGTCTTGAAAACCATGTAAGAGAAAACTCACAGAATATTAAAATGAATGTTCACATCACTGAACCCCTTCATTGTATGGGGTGAAATCAAGGTCCCAAAGTGTGAGTTGCCTGTGATTAGGCTGGTTTGTTCATTTATTCATTCATTCACTCACTCAATAAGTATTAATCTGACATCCACCATCTGCTCAATGTCTGCTGGGATCAGGTTGTGGGGCAGAATCTAAAGATGTATAAGAAACAGTCTTTTCTCAGGGAGTTGGTAGTTGTGGTAAGTTGTTCACACTCACACACACTCAGCAAAAAAAGCATAGGGTTCCAACTGGGGTCTGGATACCACAGAAGAGCTAAGGTCTGGGAATAGTGATACCTTTGTCAAGTAGGGGAGGTTTCCCAGGGAAGATAATCTTTGAGCTGCCTTTTGTAAAATGAGTAGAAGTTGGCAAGGTGGAGAAGAGTGGCTTTGAACTTACAGGAGGATTGCATTTGAAGTCAAGAAATGTGTTTGAGAAGGGCCTGTCCACAACTGATCCATGATGGTGAGAGGGGAGGGTCCTGGAGTAGGAAGAGAGTAAGGGGGAGTCCAGCAAGGCTGCAGGCATCAGTGATGCAAGGCTTGGGGCAAAATGACAGGCTCTGGACTGGGCTCAAACTTCAAATTGTTTAAGAATGTTTGGGAGAAATTGATTCTATCAGATTTTAATAGACATGGTCAGCATAAGGTATAATTGTGTGCGCTCTGTGCTCATATAACTACACTTCCTTAACACAGTGGTCAGTAGTCCCAGTGAACTTGCTTGGCTCTCTTAGGTCCTGGGCAGAGGGTTTTTACCTTTATCAGGAGGCCCTACTATGTAGAAGATTATGTCTATTCACATAGTCTAGTGAGGATTCTGCAGGGCATGGACACCACCAGGAGCCCTGGAGCCCACTGGTCACTTTGAGGTCACGTGCTTACAAGGATCAAAACCAGTAAGTGCTCACTAGGGAGGGAGCTGCTCCCAGAGGGCGGATCTGGACCAGAGACTATACTTGGGTTAGGAGGTAGTGCACCTGGAAGGGAAAACAGAAGGGGTCACCCAGATGCACGGACAGCCTGGAGCCTGGAGGGAATGGGGAGCCCTGTCAGGGAGTCAGACGCCAGGAGGCTGGTCACACAAAGCCCAGTGCTCTCAGGCTGGCTGTGGTGAATGAAGAGAGGATGTGCGGGCATGGCTGGGCCGGGGACGGGGCAGGGGGTTTGGCTTTGAGAGAGTGAAGGGTGCGTGACCAGTGGGAACCATTACCTACTGGTTGAACACACTTTCTTCCTTTGCTATGTAGTTGAAGAATATAACTTGTGTGGGGCTACTGAGGCACTGAAAATAAATTTTATTGATTGATTTGGAAAATTTGTTTTGTGAGCTAATAGTACATCTTAAACATGAAATTCTAACGTCTCCATTTTTGACTTGGTCCTGATAATCTTCCACCAACCTTGACTTGCTTGAGTAAGTGTCTCAGGATTTAGGTATACATGGTGAACTGACATCAAAGAGCCATTGATAAGCTCACTATGCCATTACTAGGGTTTCATTTATGTGCTTCAGTTTCCTGATCTGTAAAATGGAGATGATAATAAGTCCAAATTCACATGGCTATTGTGAAGATTAAGTGAGAAAAAAAATATAAAATGATTAGTGCAATGAATGACCAATGAGGACACAATAACTAGTGCTAGGTATTAATATGGTTATTGTTGTCATTATTATTATTACTACCACTACGACCTCACTCACAATCCTATATATAATGCATGCATGTGCACCAGACATAGTCGTTGATGTAGAAGATATTGGATGATATAGGTTTGGGATGGGTGTGCTTCCGAGGTGACTTTAATTAATATTTTAACACACTATCATGGTCCCATAACAAACATCTGTTCTAGAAAGACGTGGCCCTCCCTAAAAATCACACCAATTTACCCTAAAATCCAAGTAGAAAGATGGCTGACTCACAAGCTTTCTTGTCAAGTTATACGTACTTGATAATAATAATAGTAGCAATGAGTTAATGTAATGCCACATTTTCTCCCACCAGGTGGATCACACCACTGGTGGCAGGAACAGCAGCTCTTACCAAGCCCATCACTGAGGAGGATGCTAGATTTGGGACAGCTCACTCCCTAATTTCTGGTTAATATTTTAAGTGTCTGAACAGATGCTGTCCTATGAAATTTACATGGTAGAATTTATTTATTCTATCACCAATTGTGTCTACATCTGTGTGTATCAGTATATGCACACAAGCCTACATAGGGAGTTGTGTAGACTCTGACCCTTGGGAGCTGATGACCTAGCGGAGTCAGGCGAGGAAAGGGCAGGGCACTGTGATGCAGACTAGATAGGGAAGTCCTGTCCACCTGCTGGCATGTCACATGTGACAAAGCAGCTGAGATCAAGAGTCACAGGAAATGCATCTGTCCATGGACAGGAGCTACACTTTGAGGACATGCCTATTAGCAGTTGGTTTTGTGTTGGTTGCTCACTCAATAGCAATGCTTTATGGTAACTGGCACAGGCAACATCTCAGGACTGATGGAGTCCTGTTCTATGATCCAGTGTTACTGCAGACACCTAACATACGATAGACATTACGATTCAAGCAGGGAGCAAATACTTAACTGCAAGCTGACAGGTGTCCTGGCTTTAATGAGGTTTATTTCCCACTTCTACCTAATGATGGCATGTCTTGGGCAAATTCATGATTTTTCTGCACCTTGGGTTCCTTATCTACAACACCAAGATATTCACGGTGCTTCTATCACAGGTAGTTGTGAGGTCTCCACAACAATCAGTTTGAAGCACACAGCTTCCAACGAGGCTGGTTCGAAAGTCCTGGTGTCAACACAGTAAGAGCAGCGATAATACATTAATCTGAGCAGCGATGCCAGGATCCTATTCAGTCACAGAGGTTTGATACTAAATACGCTTTATTGGAGAAGTAATATCTAGGTGTGAGGCACCTGAAATACTCAGAAGCAAACCAGACAGGTTTCCATGGCCTGCAGACTGACTGGGAGAGCAGGAACACATTTGCCTATTTCATTCCTTCTTGAAACTCCTTGTGTGATTTCCAACTTCATAGAGAGTTCTAGACATGGTTCTGAATGTGAGGCAGGGCCACCTGAGCCCAAGGCATTGATGACCAAATGGAGAATGTTGTCATATAACAGGTGGGTATAATCAGCTGGGTGCCAGGTAGGAATTAAGTAGGTAACATGTGGATATCTGGTGGATATCAGGTGGGTAAGAGGTGAGTATCAGGTGGGTATCAGGTGCTTATCAGATGGGTATTAGATGAACATCAAGTAAATATCAGGTAGGTATTAGGTGGGTACCAAGTAGGTAACAGGTGGGTAACAGGTGGTATTGTGTGGTAACAGGTGAGGATCAGGGCATGTAAGGTGGTGTCAGATAACAATTGGGTATCAGATGGCTATGAATGTGTGACCATCTGAACAAAGCCGAAGTCATCAGCTTGTTCCTTTGTGATCTGATTCTAAGCCTCCTTTTTGTCTACTTCTCTTGCCGCCATGCACATCTTCTGCAATATAGTCTCATTCACTGTCCCCTAAGCCCTGAATGAATTTCCCCATCTCAGCCTTACCCATTGCTATCCACTTTTGAAACAACATGATTTAAAGACTACTTCCTTCTCTCAGTCTGCCCTCTCTGCAGTATGGAAGTGATATTCCCTGCTTCTGAAAACCTCACAGCATCTAACTTCTCTCTTGCTATTTTATATGTTTTATATTTTATTTATCTTATATATATTTATGCTATCCTATATAATAAAAGGGTAATATGCAAAATAATCCTAATAGTGGAACGACTGGTGACACGCACTGACCACCAGGAGGTAGACGCTCGGTGCAGGAGCTGCCCCCTGGTGGTCAGTGTGCTCCCACAGGTGGAGCTCCACTCAGCCACAGTGAGAGGGCACAGGCTAGGCTGAGGGACCCCCCAGAGTGCACAAATTTTCGTGCACCGGGCCTCAAATATCTATAATAATAGAAGTGTAATATGCTAATTAGACTGGACATCCTTCCTGCAAGGGAAACCCGGGTCCCAGGTGTCTGCTGGTAGCTGGAGAAAAGCCTGGGTCCAGAGTGCTAGAGGGAAGCCGGTGTCTAGCAGCCGGGAGAAGGAAGGCCTACTCTTGCACTAATTTCGTGCATCAGGCCTCTAGTATTTATAATATAGTTTATATTTAATGTTATTGCATACACATAAGCACTTATAACATTTATATGTATGTTATGACTAATGACATTTTACATTATATAACACTAGAGGCCTGGTGCACAAAATTTGTGCATTTAGCGGGGCTCCCTCAGCCTGGCCTGTGTCCTCTCGCAGTCCAGGAGCCCTTGGGGGATGTCTGACTGACAGCTGAGGCTTGTGAGAGGGATGTTCAACTGCTGGTTTAGGCCCGATTCTCATGGGGAGTGGGCCTAAGCCAGCAATCAGATATCCTTAGCGCTGCTGCAGAGGTGGGAGAGGTTCCTGCCACCACTGCTGTACTTGCCAGCCGTGAGCCCGGTGGTCCCCCGCCTCCCTCCCTGGTCATTCCACTGTTCGGTCGATTTGCATATTAGCTTTTTATTATATAGAATTATATAATATATAACATTATATAATATATGACACTAGAGGCCTGGTGCATGGATTTGTGCTCTGGTGGTGTCCCTCACACTGGTGCACGATTTGGGCTGGGAAGGGACTGCAGGAGGGCTCCAGGGCATGTTCAGCCTGTCTTGCCCAGTCTCGATAGGCCAGACCCCAGCAGTAAGCCTGGGTGGTCCACCCCCTCCTTCTGCTGTTTGGAGGGGAGCAGGGCTGGTCCTGGGGTGGAGCCAACCCCCCTACGCACAGTGGGCTCACACTCCTGGGACCCGGAGGTACTTTAGCGCAGGCATGCACTTCACTCCATGAGAGGTTCATTCCCAGGGTTAGTATTATGCCTTGTGTCACTCAAAATCAAGTCCATTCTGCCCTCCACCTTATCTCTGCCTCACTTTCATTTTCTCAGTGCTTCTTCCCAAAATTAGCTATTCCTCCCAAAACCCTTCTGAAGGAGGGCCACTCTCAGGGAAGACCCTGGGGAGATGGGGGAGGAGAAGCTGTGGTTTTCCTTCTCCTCTTGGCCTCATCTCTTGACATAGCGATTCTCCCTCCAGTGATGAATGAGGAGGTGCCCGGCCTCTTTTGTCACTGAATGTTAAGATCCATCACCCTCGGGCTGGCTGAGGGCACTGACTCCACCACAATGCATGCAGATGCCCTGCTATTGCTTCAAGAATGTGCTAGTGTTGCTGTCTGCACAATAAAAACAACCCAGGCTGAGGCCAGAGTGAGGAAGTCAGATTCTAAGAGAATAGGGCAGCATCAGGGACAAAATGAACGTCATTCTTCTGGTTCAGTGGGCCAGACGTTTGGTGCTAAACTCAGTCAGGGGCTGAGGAGCAGCACCGAGTCAGATGCAGCTTCTCCTGAGTGTGTCCTGGTCTGTTTCGGCTGCTATAACACAACCACCACAGACCAGGTGGTTTATAAGCAACAGACATTCATTTCTCACAGTCTGGAGACTGCAAGTCCATGGTTAAGATTCAGTGTCTGGTGAGAGCTTCCCTCCTGGTTCAGAGAGTCTTCTCATTGGGTCCTCACATGGTGGAAGGGGCCAAGGGCTCTGGGGTCTCTTTTGTAAGGACACTAATCCCACCCTGAGGGCTCCTCCCTCATGACCTAATCACCTCCCAAAGGCCCTACCTCCTAATGTCACAATGGGGGTTCGGTGTCAACCTATGAATTTGGGGATACAACATGCAGTCCATGGCTCAACTTTACTTGCTTCCAAATCCTACACCCAAGCCGGGGCAGACTTGTAGGTTTCCCATTAAATGTGGGTTACAGGACTGAACATTTCTGTTTGTGTAAAGAAAGTCCTCTAATGTCTTCTGATATTACTCTAATTAGGATGGTTTCCTTGGCTTCTAAGGCAAACCCGAGACTCACTAAGTAGGACACCATCAGCTTCCAAGTGCCAGGCAGATGTGTTACTTATACTGCCACAAAATTTCTGTAGTTTATAGTGTAATTCACACATATATTCATTATAGGCAATATACTGTATAGTGGTAAATATTGTAATTGCATAAAATTTTAGAGTTATGATCAGTTATTCTAGCATTTTCAAATTACATAGTAACAAACTGAGCCCCAAAATTTCAGTAATTAGCTTAACGACAAACTGTGGTACGAAACAACCAGCCATCTGTCAACATTTATTCTGAACTTTCCAGATAAATACCATTGTATCGGCTACTGTAGGACCCAGATAAATTCCATCCCCACTCCTAAGGAACTTGCTTCATAAAGCAGCAGCAAAATTAGTAGTTTCTCTAGTTAGTATACACCCTCATGCATTATTTGTATTATATCATTTTAATCCTTGCAAGAATGCTTCAAAGTTGACCTGATGTTAAAGGTTTAAATTACTTCCCTGTGGGCTCCAGGCCAGTAGCTGGTGTCGAGATTTGACCTTAAAGCCCATGGTGTCAGCATTTTATCAACAAAGGAAATGGAGTTGATGGAGAATTATGCTGGGCTACATGCTATTGTGTTGTCTCTGCCACAATTTCTACAGATGTTTCTCAACTTGTGATGGGTTTCTGATAGTGTTTATCAGGACATAATCCCAATATAAATTGATAAGATTGTTAAGTCGAAAATGCCTTTAATACACCTAACTTTTTGAACTATGCTTAGCTTCACCTACCTTAAACATGCTCAGCACTCACATTAGCCTACAGGTGGGCAAAACCATCTTGCTGTCACTGCCCAGCTCACGAGAGAGTGTTGTACTGCATATTGCTAGTCCATGAAAAGACCATAATTCAAAATTTTGGCTAAATGCATATTGCTCTTACACTATCATAAAGTAAAAAAATTGTAAGTCAAACCATCATAATCATTTATAGACTAGAATTAGAAACAGCATAATTTAGGAGGCAAAACACAGAAATACAGGTTTCATAGTGCTCTGAATCCTGTATATTAGAGCTGCAATTTTGGGAAACTCACAATCTTCTGTAAGACTCAGTTTCTTCTCTGTCAGGTAGGAGTGATTGTCCAGCTTACCAGCCTCACAGTCTGGTGAGAATCAAATCAAACCTTATATTTTAACTAGAGGCTTGGTGCACGAAATTGGTGTATGGGGGTGGGCGGAGGAGGAGCGGTTCCCTTAGCCCAGCCTGCACCTTCTCCAATCCGACATCCCTCTCACAATCTGGGACTGCTGGCTCCTAACTGCTCACCTGCTTGGCTGCCTGATCGCCCCTAACTGCCTCCCACCCCCGCCAGCCTGATCACCCCTAACTGCCCCCCAGCCAGCCTGGTCGCCCCTTACTACCCCCCTCTTCTGGTCTAGTTACCCCTAACTGCTCTCCCCTGCTGGCCTGGTTGCCCCCAACTGCCCCCCTCACCCCTGCCGGCCTGGTTGCCCCATGCAGCCTGCTGTTCAGTCATTTGGTCGTCCCTCACTAACCCCCATGCCAGCCTTGTTGCCCCAGGCAGCCTGCTGGTCGTTACTGTTACTATGACAACATCTCTGACAATTTGCATATTCCTCTATTATTAGTATAGATGTACTCATAATAAGTGGTCTTCAGCCATTACTGCTACATTTTTTTTAAAGAAGTCACAATCATTTATTTATTTATTTATTTATTTACTTACTTACTTACTTTTAATCCTCGCCTGAGGATATATTTTTTTATTTATTTTAGTGAGAGGAAGAGAGAAAGAGGGAGACAGACAGACAGACAGAGAGAGAGAGAGAGAGAGAGAGAGAGAAAGAAACATTGATGTGAGAGAGAACCATTCATTTCTTGCCTCTTGTATGCACCCTGACTGGGGATGGACCCACAACCTTTTGGTATATGGGACAACGCTCCAACCAACTGAGCAACCTGGCCAGGGCAGAAGTCACAATAATTTAAAGGCAAAATCACATTTAGAAATTGTCCCTTTAATTGATATTTACACGTTTCATCAGATAGTCTTGGAAGTTGAAATACTGAGATGTCACGACAGTCTATGGCTAATTTGGATTGGATATTCTTGGGCCTCTTAAAACCTTCCCTGTAAGTCAGGTCCTCAAGGAAGTGGCATATTAGTGGAGTTCTGGGGGATATTTTGATAACAAAAGGGCAGGTAGAGTTATTTGAAATATGGACAGCAGTGTGACAAACCCTTCTAAAGTTGTTTTACAGCTTTTGAAAATCTGATCAGATTAATGATATTTTAGACGCTCAATTTGCACAGGACACCTCACGACCTCATACAAGTGAGTTCAGGACAGTTTCTCTACAGTGGGCAATATGTTCTGTGCCTGTCTTGGCCTGTCCACGTTAGATAAGAGGTGAGGGGCTCAGCACCTGCTTGTAGATAGTGCCCAGCACTTCTCCTCCCTCATAGAAGTTTAACATTGCCAGCGAGGTGAGAAAAACATTTGCAGCACAAAAATGGGACTTCAGATAATGCTGAACCGTTTCTTACCAGCATTACACTGTGAAGTTACCTGGTGGCCTCTGCAGAAGGATTTTACATGCAAATGTGCAGGTTGAATGATTCTGTAGTGTGTGTGTGTGTGTGTGTGTGTGTGTGTGTGTGTGTGACAGTATTTTCCAGTGACCTCTCTAACTTCTGGGCATCTTGTTCGTAGGGGAAACAGGGGCTAAAAACTGAGGGGAAAGGCCCTATGCCAAATGCTATCTCTAGCTTTTACAGCAAGGAAGAACTACAATGCTTCACTTTAAAACAATGTCAGACAGTATTATTGCTGGAATCAAATAGACTCACACACACATACATAGGTTTGTATATATGTCCACATATGTGCATAGGCATGCATACATTTGTGTATGTATGAACATACTTACTATAGGACACCAGGATATGCTGCCTCAAAAAGTGCCTTCTTGGGATGAGGATAATTTTGAGAAAGAGCAGACACACAGGAGGTCTAGAATAGAATAGCAGTCACCCTTTTGTAAGGAAATTTACATTTATAAAGGAAATCTCCATTTGTACGCCTGCCTAGCTCTCGGTACCAGGAGAAGAATGGCTCTAGATAAGGAGACTCTCATTGGTGGAGAAGGCATCACTTACAACAAACCTTAGTCCCATTTACTGG
The DNA here is from genome assembly GCF_951640355.1 of Cnephaeus nilssonii. Taxonomy (NCBI): domain Eukaryota; kingdom Metazoa; phylum Chordata; class Mammalia; order Chiroptera; family Vespertilionidae; genus Cnephaeus; species Cnephaeus nilssonii. The sequence goes on along the minus strand of NC_137072.1, from coordinate 39,206,046 downwards.
GCTTTTCCTGGTCAACTCCCATAACTAGCCCGCCCCCGTTTCTTCTTCCTCTGTTTTAGCTGAAGGCAGCATGGAAGCCCGAGTTCTAGCCACTTCTTTCAGTTACTCTTCCCAGTTTCTCCCATGTATATATGAGATAAGCAAGTTAATTTCTGTAATTTTTTAATCTGCTTTTTTTTTCTTACAGGACCCTAGCTGAGAACCTGGATAGAAGGAAAATATTTTTCCACTTCCCTACAAAACACACATACTAGTACACACACACACACACACACACACACACACACACACACACACTTACATTTCTTTAACATTTCAGGTCAAAAGTTAATTTTATAGTGGCAACTAAAATCATATTAAGGATCACCTAGGGGAGGCATGTGAAAAAGGGAAAAAACAAGGTTGGCCATGGGTAAGTCTGCATCTTTATGAGCAGCTTATAGCTAATATCTTTTCTGAAACAGCTTTGGGATGGCATGTGAAAAACTGTGGCAAGAAATATTAATTGTATGCCTGACTGGTGTGGCTCAGTGGTTGAGTGTCAACCTATGAACCAGGAGGTCATGGTTCAATTCCTGGTCAGGGCACATGCCTGGGTTGTGGGCTTGATCTCCAGTAGGGGGCACGCAGGAAGCAGCCGATCAATGATTCTCTCAATATTGATGTTTCTATTTCTCTCTCCCTCTCCCTTCCTCTCTGAAATCAGTAAAAATATATTTTAAAAAAGAAACATTAATTGTAAGCATTTGGTTGCTAAAACTATTTTTTTTCACATGGAAATCATAGTATAGTCTCTTTTTTGTTAACATCAAGTAGAAAAACCCCCCACATAAATCTATTATCTATAAATTTATTCTTACCTCTAGTTAGTTTTTTTTTTTTGAGCCTACTCTTCTTTAATAAGAAGACTAAAATATAAATTAAAGCACCAACTATATTATAGCATATGGTATATTTTACTTGGTTCTAAATTCAAAGGTTGCCCAAATATTCATAGTAATAAATTTGGTGAGAAAGTTTGTGTGCATTAAGCTCTAAATGAAACTACAATTTCCTTCGAGTTTTATCATTTGTGCTATGCTGAAGAAGCATGGCATTTTTTATCTGTTCATTCTGCCATGCCTCCAATATTGTAGCTAAAATTCAGAGGACTAAGATAAGAAAAAGGGCAAAATAGTATGGTCAGAGAATTCAGAAGACATTTTTCCATGCAATTATTATTGTAATAGTAGAGTAAGCTCATTTATGTAATGGAGTTATGTTAATAAATAGTATGTTAAATTTTCCTACTGGGAAAATAACTTAGAGATGGTGGAAATCTCATCTATATAAAACCAGGCTGAATAAGCAGTTTTCAAACAGATTTCAAGGGTAAAAAACATGAGTTCTTGAGATTCTTCTCTCCTGTCTGGCAAATCTAGTTTTGTCTTCATGACCTGGAGGTCCCTGTGCGCCTCATCCTATCAGACAGTGATTTAGAGGGGCTCTTCAGAGGTTTGCTGGCCACTAATTTAATCAAGTTTTTCTGATTAAATTCAGCTCCTATTTTAATTATGTCATTGTCCCTTGTATTAGAGACACTGATGGGTGTGGGGGTGAAGGTGGTCCAGATGTCAGTTGAGTACCCTTTTTGTCCTGTAAATCTCTGATTCTGGTTTGACAAAGTAAGCAGTCTTCCCTGAGGAAGCAGGTTCAATAAAATCTCCAGGGTGTTAGCGCTATTTGGTGCAGAGGTCTTCACCCTCTGGCAGTGGTGAAGGGTCTCCTGGGAGTGAATTTGAAATGAAAGCTCGGCCCCCACCCTTGACCTGCAACCCTGGGCTGGCCAAGCCTGCAGGTGTTGGGGGCACCAGGTGAGGCCCTCAAGGGGAATTACAGGCTCAGGAAGGGAGGGGAAGAGGTGTGTGGCCTGTGAGAAAGTGAGGCTTTTAGCCAGGAGGCTGATTGGCTTAACTGCCCCCCTGCCTGAGCCCACACCAAGTCAGAGAGATCGTGGATGAGCCATCGAGTTCTGCCATTGCCAAGAGAGAGCAGAGTGGCCCAGGAGGCACACTTCCTTTCTGGTTGGAATTTTTTTCACTCCAAATCTATGGCTGAGAGGTGGTAGGAGGGACACCACAGAGGGTGCGTCAGGATGCTTGGAGCTGCCTCCTGGTATTGAGAGGGAGAAGACACAGGCAGAAACCGCCTTCCACTTGGAAACTGGGGTTGAAATAAGTGGGCATGTTAAGCCCAAACAAATGCTTGTTGGGTAAAGTAGACCTGAGGTTAAAATAATCTCAGTCGAAGGAAATGTACTTTTTTAAAAATCATTTTTGTCTACCTGACAAAATATGGGGCAAATGGATCAGTGATTGTTGACAAAGAATGAAGTATTCCACAGTCTACTTACATACCTTCTAAAAAGAAGTGAGGATTGTTAATTTAAAAACTCAACACAACACAAAATAACAAGCAATCTTCTCTAAGAGACACGTAATGACCAGCAAGCACTAATTTTAATTTATATACTCCAATTTAGTAATTCACTGTGTAAGTCAGGTTCCAGCCTCCTAAGTTTTGGAAGCATTTTGACTCCTCTGAGCCTCTACTAGCTGACCTCTGACCTCGTGCAGGGCTAATGACGTGTACCTTTAGAGGTTGATAGGATAAGATTTAAGATTAATAGGTAAGTGATGGTAGTTTTTAACATCAAAAGCTCACTTGATAATTCTAAAGACTGTATTCTACCATTATTTACCAGTCACACCCAGCGCAGCCTAATAACAGTGTAATATAATCCAATTAGCTCCTGAGGCACTAATGCTATCACTACTGGGGTTCAGTCCACATGTATTTACTGAAAACCGATCTTGGTGTTGTGGGGATTCTAAAAGAAGAATAAAATAGCCCCACTGGTGTGGCTCAGTTGGTTGCACATCACCCCATGAACCCAGGAGGTCATGGGTTCAATTCTGGATCAGGGCACATGCCTGGGCTGCAGGCTTGATCCCCAGTAGGGAATGTACAGGAGGCAGCCAATCGATGTTTCTCTCTCATCAGATGTTTCTATCTCTCTCTAAAATCAATAAAAACATATTTAAAAAATAAAAGAATGAAATAGAACCTCTGCCATCAGATCATTTATCATCTCAATCATGAGACAAGACCTGTGCCAATGAAAAGGATAGAGTTTAAAGGCAAGAGCGTAGCCCTGGAAGTCTGGGACATGATAGGGGAAAGAATATTTTGGGAGAAACTTTTCTATTTGCCCCACAGTTTATTTCACAGATTTATGCTAATTGGGTCCCAGTCCCAGAGCTAATGAAGAGTAAGCTTGTCTGTGCTCAGGCCTCACCCTTCATCCAAGAGAACCTACATTGTAATCACCAGCAGGACACATTGAATGTGCAATGGCTCTCTGCAGTTATCCTGGGCAGAGGGAAGGAAGAGAGGAAGAAGGAAGGGTGAGGCAAGGAAGGAGAGAGGGAAAAAAAGGCAGGGGAGAGGGAGAGAGAAAGGAGGAAGGATAAAGGGAGAGAGTACAGAAAGCCCTTTATTGTGACACATTTCAACTGCTTTGTCTTAAGCCTGTTCAGTCCCACGGACAGAGCCTGACAAATCTGTCATATATAACTTTCAAATCGTAGTTGAGTGATGGCACCTTCTTTTTGCTGCCCCTGTAGATTGTTAGGGTGCACATGGGTAACACAGGAGGAGAGAAAGAAAGACAAAAAGCAGCCCGCCAAACTGTAAATTAACCTGAGGAACCTGGGAAACCTTGAGGAGGGATGCAGGCTGGGGGAAGGCATCAGAGATCTCACTGTCTCCTTGCAAGGGACCCTGACCCTGGCCCCCAGAACCGCATGTCTCAGATTTGTTCAGGTCACAAGCGGGATGGAAATGAGCTTCTGTGCTGCTGCTGCACACATCCGGATTTAATAGACTTTTTTCCACTGATAAAAGACCACTAATGAGTTCATTTTCAAGCTATTAAATTGACTATAATAGCTAGTTCTACTGATGATTGCAAGAGACCCGCTGGTCACAAGGGGTTTTGTCTCGGGGTTAACCATTTGCTGCCTGGCGCTGGCACCACCACAATCTTACCTCCCTATGTCTGGCAAGCTTGCACATCGGGCTCCGCACTGCCTCACCTCTCTCGCACTCGTGAAATTGCTAAATTATTTCTCTCCTTACTAGAAATCTTGACTCTTGAGCCAGAGTATTAACTTACAAAGGATAGCTCAATATTCACATTTAATAAGCCGGGTTTGCATGCCCTCTGAACAGTGTGAGAAAAAAGACACATCTATGGGATTTGCCTGTAATCATAAAAAAACAACAACACACACCTAAAAAGGTAACTTTATTTAGATATATTCATTTTTACTCACATGCTAAATTGAGCACATGGGTGTGGCAGAAATCAATGTATTAGGTTTGCCTGGATGATGGGCTGTTGTGGAGCTGAAACAAGTGTGTTCCTCATGTGTCTGTAGTCATTATAATGTGTGCAATTAGCGAGCAGCCACTCCAGGTGTCTGGCTTAAATACACTTCTCCAGCATTTAAAGGCAAGTAATTAATAGGAGGGCTGCTGGCAGCCTCAGTCTGCCCTTTTCATTATGAGGTTAGCAGGGTGCCTTCGGATTGGCGCCTAATGCATCCGTTTATTATAATTTTGTTTTTAGCTCTTTAAGCAAAGGTGCCCGGAGACCTTCAAGCTTGGGCAGCCACCAGCTGAATTGGATTGCTGATTTTATTATTATTATTATTACCGCCTGTTTTACTTTTTAAGATTGTTTTATTAGGAGGGGCCCAACAGGTCAGAGACACTAAACTGCATAGTGATAAACTGTAAAATGCAGCGATTAAAGACCAAGGCTTATCCTCGGCTGCCTGTGGCTGTGGGTCGCTCAGGTAGCCAGGTGGCTGGTGTGGGGGTAGGAGGCACTTTCAGGATGAGCACCTCAAGTTATACTGATTTCACACATGTCCCTCTGAGCCAGACCTGAATGAAGGTCTTCCTGGTGCCAGGTGCTACTTCATGTAGGTTTCACAAAGGAAACCCTAAAGTAAGGTCCACCTTAGATGTAGCACAATTCTTTCTGCCACCCAAACTGGAATAGACATATTAATGAATGGATTCACCAGTATTTTCTGCCTTTTCAAACCTCTTACTTGATTTTGGTTAGAAGGGTCACATTTCTGCATGTATTAAAAGGCATCGTATGGGACAGGTCTGAGAGTGCGTGTCTGGGGATGGTTTAAATAGAGAGAGAAGTAGGGGAATGAGATGCACTGTCCCTTCATCCCTCCTCAGGTTGGCCAGTTCTTCTTGGTCCTTCAAGATTCCTCTCCAGTTTTCTCTCATTCTTTCCCCGAGGCCCCTCTGGACCTCACACCCTGTTGCCACTCAATCCAGCATGATTCTCTATGTACACACAACGCTCATGGAGAACCAGATGTCTGTCTTCCTCAATAATACATTCATTCATTTCCCCCCTTTTTCCGTACAACGAGTGGCTCTGAGACGGGGGGCAATGAGGTGATTCGGGCATCTCTATTCTTCATGTTCAGTGTGGTGCTAGGTTTCCCAGGGGCAGTCAGTACAGGTCTTTGCCAAGAAGGGAAGGAAGATTGTTTTTAGTAATCGGTGCTACTTTTCTGGTAAAATAAGCTGACAAGAAGAACTCTGTCAGGAATCCAAGGGGCCTGTAAACCTGGAAAAGTTCCCTTGGGGACAAGTTTCCTTGTGGGGGAGACAGAGCTGCTCTTGGTTCTCGACAGCCACGCGTGCCGTGGCTACTCAAGGTGTGTCCAGCGAAGGGGCTAGTGCTTCACCGTCGCCGTCATGTACCAATTTCTGCCATCTGTCTGACCCCTTTGGTCCACCAGCACCTTAAGGGTCAAGAGCGCTTTCTATTTGTGCCCCAGGATTCACAAGGGGATTGGACATACTGCATGCTCATGAATTTGTAGATATTCCCTACAACATTATAATAAAGATCCAAAGGTAAAAACAATGAAACAAAAACTATAATAAAAGCCACGCAAAAACCCTTCCAACATGAGATTATCACCAGCCCCTTTTATTACTATCATCATCATTATTCTTTCTGTTGGAAGAACATAAGATCTGTCTTAGCAAATTTCAAGTACACAATACAGTGCTATTAACTATCATCACCATGCTGTACATCAGAGACTCAGAATTTATTCATCCTGCATAACAGAAACCTTGTACCCCTGACCATCATCTCCCCATTTTCTCTGCCCTCAGACCCTGCTTTGACTATTCTCTCTGCTTCCGAGTTTGACTATTTTAGATTCCACATATAAGTAAGATCAGACAGTATTTTTTTTTCTCTGTCTGACTTATTTCACTTAGCATAATGCCCTCAAGGTCCATCCATGCTGTCACAAATGTCAGGATTTCTGTCTCCTTTGTGGCTGAATAATGTTCCTATGTATACACCATCCACTCATGCACCCATGGGCACTTATACTGTTTCCAGGTCTTAGCTATTGTGAATAATGCTGCAATGAAAATGGGGTGCAGGTATCTCGTGGAGGTACTGATTTAAATTCCTCTGATAAACATCCAGAAGTAGAATTATACCGTTTCATGGGCATATACTACTACATATCCTCCAACTCATAGAGTTATAAATATTACTAGTAAACATGAACAGCTTTTTATATGTCAAAAATAATTTGTACGCTTTGTTGATCTGTTAAGTTGTAAAGTTCTGAAGCTCCCAGGAAAACAGCTGAAGCAGGAGGAATAGGAAGGCCCTTTCTCCACGGAACAGCTTTTCTCCTAAACGGCTGAGAAAAATCACACATGGGTGACTCTCAGAGTCCATTTTGCAGGCCCAGATAAAGCAACTACACGGTAAAAGCAGCCGATCTTTCCTTTTCTCTTTGGACCTTCAGTGTGCCGGAAGCCCATAAATCAGCATGTGCTCCCTGTTGCTGCTAAAATCTGCATCCCTCGGTTCCTCATTCAGCTCACTCTTAAAACAAATAATTTAGGACACTCGACAGTAGCCATATATTTGATCCAAGAGGGAAATTTACTCCTATTCCTTTGAAAATTGCCTATCAAGATGGTATTTTCTCTCGAATAATTGATTTTCTTTTCTTTGCAGCTTCACTAAGACCTACATTCCTCGAACTTCTCATTCACCTGCATGTCAATTAAACAGAGGGTCTTTAATGGTGAGGACTTTGTATCCTTCCCTATCTTCTCCACCCTTCTCTTAAACACACTCCCCGTCCTCTCCCACTCTCCTTGGAAACAAGACTCTGTCCTCCTGTGACATTCTTAAGACAGGAATATGACATGTACATTAGGCTGAAGGAAGGAAGTAAAAAAAAAAATTTTGCCTTTGGTGTAATTTCAGCCCAGAAGTGTAAAATTCATTCCAGATGACCTTAGCTCAAGGTGACTTGATATATTTTCCCAGCAATGAGACTTTTGTGTGTGTCTTTCATCCACTCATTCCCTTCTGGGAGAAGCCCTGGCAGTGGTGAGTAAATAAATAAATTAGACAGAGCTCTGGCAACACGTGGCCTCCCACCGCCCCAGGAGTGGGTTCTGTCAGGCTCGCAGGCCAGGAGGACCTCCTCCCCATCTTTTCCTGTTTTCATCACTCTGTGCCGAGCAATGCCTGTCTCCAGTAGCACAAGAAACGAAGAAGAACCACGTACCAAAGGGCTACAGGGTGTGTTGAGATTCCTCAACCCAACCAGTGGAAATTGCAGGGGGGTTTTCAGTATTGGATCACTCTGTCCCTCCTTAGGGACTAGTAGGGGCCTTTCTCTTACGGGATTTCCATCTGTTCATTAGTCTCTGTGCCATATCATTTGTAGCACCTACTGCAGGCTAGTTCTGGGGTTGAGATTTGCATGCTGGTGGATCTTAGGAAGGCTCTGAGGTTCACCTGCGGGGAGGACAAAGGGAGCAGGAGTGGGGAGTGGTGGTAGTGAACCCAACAGGGAGTGAGGGAGCCAGAGCAGCCTTCAGTGTTGTCCTGGATTGAGGTGAGTGGCCAGATCTTCCTACTTCTGCACCAATCCCTTCTCTACCTTTGGGCAAAGCATCAAGTGGGAGCTGTCAGCTGCCCACCCTTTTGGCAGCTGGGGCACCCTTAGCATCCTCCAAAATAACCATTGGCCAAACTCCATAACAAAGTAGAAGGTGCTTATTAAATTTTTTTTTGAAATAAAGACTTCAAAACAATGCTAGCAATTGTTCAGTAGATAGCATCTACTCTTAATATCATTCATCTTCACAATGCCAAGGTAGCCACTATCATTGTCTTCATTTATAAGAAACTAGAGGCCTCGTGCATGGATTTGTACACATTGAAAGGAAATTAATCCTATATTATAAAGATGTAATATGCAAATGGTCATTACGCTATGAAGTGTAACGACCAACCGTGTAACAACCGGATCATGGATCAGCAGGAGGGTGGGGCAGCGAGCTACAAGTGGGCGGTGGAGAGCTACAGGAGGAGGCAGAGCAGCAAGCTATGGGGGGGCAGGGGGAACTACAGGAGGGCGGGGAAGCAGGCGGAGAGCTACTGGAGGGCAGCAGCGAGCTACTGGCGAGCTACTGGCACATGAATTCGTGCGCAGTGCTACTAGGTCTATATAATAAAAGGGTAATATGCAAATAGACCGAATGGCAGAACAACCAAACAATAAATCAAGTGGAATATGCTAATGATATGTTAAGGCTGCTCAACTGCTCGCTATGACGTGCACTGATCACCAGGGGGCAGATGCTCCGAACGGTGGGTTAGCTTGCTGCTGGGGTCTGGCCGATGGGGACTGAGCGAGATGGGCTGGATGCGCCTTGGAGCCCTTCCTTGGACCCTCCTCAGCCCAGTCGTGCTCCAGTGAGGTCCCTCAGCCTGGCCTGTGCCCTCTCGCAATCAGGGACCCCTCAGGGAATGTCAGAGAGCCGGTTTCAGCCCGATCCCACAGGCCACTCCCCTTGGAAAGGCGCCAGACGCAGGTCTCAGGGCTGGCAAGCGCTGCTGTGGCAGCACGAGCCTCTCCTGATCAGGACTGATTGGGTGTGAGCCCACGGTAGGCACAGTGGGGCCAGGATGAGCAGGAGTGGCAGGTAGGAACTGCAGGCAGCATTGGACTGCGGGTTTTGGCCCGATCCCTGCAGGCCACCTAGAGGGACCCCACCTGTGTACAAATTCGTGCACCAGGCCTCTAGTTAGAAGAAATATTTTAGAGGCCGGGGAGGGACTATGGGAGGACTCCAGGGCGTGTTCAGCCCGTCTCACCCAGTCCTGATCAGCCAGACCCCAGCAGCAAGCTAATCTACTGGTTGGAGTGTCTGCCCCCTGGTGGTCAGTGTGTGTCATAGTGACCAGTCGAATGGTTGAACAGTTGGGCATGTAGCATATATATATATATATATATATATATATATATATATATATGCCCGGTGCATGAAATTTGTTCACTCGGGGAGGGGTGGGTCCCTTAGCCCAGCCTGTGCCCTCTCGCAGTCTGAGAGCCCTTGGGGGATGTTCGACTGCTGGCTTAGGCCCACTCCCTGTTGGGAGTCAGACATCCTTAGCGCTGCCACAGAGGTGAGAGAGATTCCTGCCACTGCCACTGCGCTCACCAGCCGTGAGCCTGGTTTCTGGCTGAGTGGTACTCCCCCTGTGGGAATGCACTGACCACCAGGGGGCAGCTCCTGCATTGAGCATCTGCCCCCTAGTGATCAGTGTGCATCATAGCGACTGGTTGTTCTGCCTTAGGGCCGAAACCAGCTCTCTGACATCCCCTGAGGGGTCTCAGATTGTGAGAGGGCACAGGCCAGGCTGAGGGACCCCACTGGTGCATGATTGGAGCCAGGGAGAGACGTGGGAGTTTGGCCAGCTGGGGAGGGACTGCAGGAGGGTTCCAGGACATGTCCGGCCTGTCTTGCTCAGTCCCAATCACCCGGACCCCAGCAGCAAGCTAACCTACCAGTCGGAGCATCTGCCCCGTGATGGTCAGTGCACATCATAGTGACTGGTTGACCAGTTGGCTGTCTGCCCCCTGGTGGTCAGTGCACATCATAGTGACTGGTTGACCAGTTGGCTGTCTGCCCCCTGGTGGTCAGTGCATGTCATAGTGAGTGGTTGAGTGGCCTTAGCACATTATGCTTTGATTGGTTGAATGGCTGGACACTTGGCATATTAGGCTTTTATTATATAGGATTGGAGCTGAAGACATTAAATCACTTATCCAAATCACGAGCCAGTATCTTGGCCCTGGTTGGTGTGAATTTAGAGACTTTAGGATTAATAGCTAGATAAAACCCTGTCTGAGGCTCTGAACTCAAACCAAATGATGGCACACTAGGACCTTTGGGCTGAATCCAGCCAGCCACCTGGTTTTTTTGTTTGTTTGTTTTGTGTGTGTTTTATTTACACTGAGTGGCCAGATTGTTATGATCTCTGAATGCATAATAATTTGGCCACTCAGTGTATATCCTGTATAATAAAAGGCTAATATGCAAATTGTCCCCTCAACCAGGAGTTCGACCAGCAGGCAGGCCGGGCAACCACCTATGTCCCCTCCCCTTGGCCAGGCTGGCTGGACCCCACCCATGCACGAATTCATGCACCGGGCCTCTAATACACACACACACACACACACACACACACACACACACACACACTGAGTGGCCAGATTATTTTGTGTTCAGAGATCATAATAATCTGGCCACTCAGTGTATGTATGTATTTATTTTATTTTCATAACCAGCTAACAATGGGTTTTTACATTTTTTTGAACTGGTTGCATTTTAAATGATTATCTACACAATATCCTGATTTTTCCTCTTGTCCTGTTAAGGCCTAAACTACTTCCTATCTGACCTTGAGGAAGACTTTGCCAAACTATCTTTTAAACTATTGGGTTGCATTAGTAGTTGGTATTGAAATTTTGTCTAAATTAAAGAGTGTCTGAAATTTGGGTGAAAGCCACTGGTAATGAGGTGTGAGCACCCTACCATGCATTTCACTTTAGAATACTGGGGTTCATCAATCACGTCCCATACTGACTAAATGACTCAGCAAATGTATAGATCTTCAGAATTAAAAGGGTCTAAAGTCCACTCAGCAGGATGTGTATGGCAGAGATAAGAATAACTTTGCTATAATTCTAATATCTCAATTATAGAAATGTGAGGAAGGAGAAATGTGCAAGGAAAAACAATCACAGTTACAATAAGGCAACAACCTAGTTCTTGGAAATCTTTCTGCAAAATAAGCATTGACAATAATTTAATATGTGTCCTGTGTGTTGGGCAGTTAATTAAAAGCACTCCATAAAGTGTTTTAAGCAAAAATATAAATTTTATGATTCTTCAACAGGATTTGTTAAAATTTTTTTTTGTTCTAGTTTATCATTACTATTTTGATGGTGATATCCATTAAGACATTCTTTGAACCCAAAGATCACCTGTAATTTCAAAGTGAAACTTGAAAGTCGCTGCTGCAACAGTCTGAAGTAATTTGTTTAGAATTTCAAGGAACACAGTGCAGCCACCTCAAACAATAGAGACTTTTAAAGCAGGTGTTGTTTTTAATTAACGTTGATTTACACGTAAGTGTATCCAGGTCCCCATGCTGTAATCTTGCTCGTCCATGAGCTGAAATTCAATGGGTATTTATCTTTGGGTGCAGTCTTCAAATGTGGAGTTGAGTAGACATGTTTCTTATTAGCTGGTTGCTGTCGTTTTATGATTAGAACATGATGCTTTCGTGTACGAAGCTAATAGCGAGATAAGCCACAGCAATGAGCAGTGTTATGTCAGAGAACAGCCAGCTAGGGGTTAACCATGCTCAGCAGCACTGATAGACTCAAGGAGTTTATTTCTCCAGGCTTACAAATTTGATTACTATAGAGTACAAAGCTATTAAAAATATGACCTTTCTATTTTTCATTCCTTGGCAAAAAGCCAGATAATAACTTTGTTTGACTTGGTTAGTATGATAGAGTGCTTATTCAGATGGAAATAAAATGGCTTTTCTTTACTGGAAATTATACCTGGAAGTCTGAATGTCCATCATCGATATAACACCCAGACAGACACGTTAATTCAGGCCTGAAAACAGCCGGAGCTGCTCAGGAGGGAAGTTCAGCGTTTCCATCTTCTGGAGGGGAATGTATATTTCTGTACAGATGCCATCAACTTACAATGGTGAAAGTTAAAACTATTCTTTTAGGACAAGTAAAGCAAAAGAGTTGACTACACTATATTATCCGAATATTAAAATGAGGTCTTATTGCAGCCTTAAAAGCAAAATAAAGAAAAACTTTTTCCTTAAGACATTGTTTTCTCCTTGGGACTTTTAAACCAGGCAAAGCAAATACATATGGGCACACCACCCCAGGTTTAAATTTGAACATTATAAAATACAAAAAAGCAATGATTTAGTTTTCTTAAAGGGTGGATTAATTTTTGAAAGTTAGTAAAACCTGGAAGTGTTGCTGTTTGGGTTACAAAGAATGAGAGAAAATGTTGGGATTTTGTTGTCTAGTTCCCATCAGTAGGATAGGAAATAGGTTCCCTCAGTGTGTGTTCACAGGGAGAAAATGTGTCTAGTTCAGCATTTCATGGGAGGATTTTACAGAAATGCCCTTTTTCTTTTGGGTGCAGACAAATAAGACAAATAACCAGACCTCTAAGGTGGATGAGTTCTTTCCTCTCACAGCAGCCTTGCAACTTAGCCACAATGTGGGCTCCTTTATGCCTCTGTCTACTGAGATGAGTGTGTGGCAGAATGGTTTAGAACAACAACAAGAGTACCTTTCTGCCCATGAGGACTAATATTTCATTAATTTTTAAGCTGTTTGCTATTAAAAAATGATGCAAAATGGAAATGGGGAACTAGGGGTAGAGGAGAGCTCTAGAGGGCAGAGTCGGCACCCTGTGCTGCCAGCTCTCTGCTCTCCCCTGCTGTCCAGTGCTGCTCTGCCTGCCCTGACCCCCTGCAGCTGGCACCTAAGGATTTGCCTTCCTTTCTGGGGCTGCTCTGCCAGCAACAGCAAGCGTGGTCTTTAAGATCCCTGCCCATCGCCCGAGCAGCCCGTGCCTCCCCTCTCACTGTGGAAATCATTTTCCTGGGGAGGAAATGCCATCTCCAGCTCAGATCCTGGGACTCACTGCCCACTGCCCAGCAGCACTTGACCTGGAAGCAGGATGAAGTGGACACGTCAGGGCCAGAGTTCTCAGAGTCGGAATGCAGAGGTTTAGGAGCTGGGGTAGGGTGGGAAGGTGAGCATGGCCCCTCTCACTGTGACACCTCACACAAAAGTTGTTTCTTTCCTATTCTTACAACCTTGAGTGAGGTGCAGTGAAGGTGATGTGGACCACAGGAAGTGTACTTCTATCAGAGAAAATGCCCAAGCTTTCTTTAAACAGGAAGCTAAGACAGCACCTTGGGCATTTCCACCTCCTCAGTCCCCAAGCCATTTGGTAGAGAAGTCATTCTCCTGAATGCTCTGGCCCAAGGGGGAGCATTCAGGTGCAAAAACTACAAACAAAACATTAGCAAACCAATTCCAGCATCATTGTAAAAAGGTGTATGCCAAGACCAAGTAAGATTTATGCCTGAAATGCAAAGTTGGCCTAAATTATAAAAATTAATTAATCTACTGCACCATATTTTTCAAATAAAGGTCAACAACTGATCATCACAATAAATGCAGAAAAAAACTATATGACAAAATTTCAATTTCCATTCATGACAAAATCATTCAGCAACTATGAGCAGAAGGCAACTTTCTAAATTTTAAAAAAGGCATATATGAAACACCCACAACTAATGTCATACTTAATCATTAATAAAGGAATACTTTCCTCTAAGCTCAGGAACAAGGAAAGAATATCTACTTTCCCATCAGTTTAACATCGGTTTAACATTATATCGCTGGTTCTAGCTAGTGTGATGATGCAATAAAAACCCCAATCAAACAAATGAATAAAGGCATGCAGCATAGAAGAAAGAAATAAAACTGTGTTATTTTGGGGTAATATTATTGTGTACATGGAAAACCTGATGGAATGTATAGAAAATATACTAGAACTAATAAGTGATTTTTGCAAGACTGCAGGATGCAAGATAATATAAACACATCAACCATGTACTATTAGTAACAAATAATCTAGAAATGAAAATACTTTTATTCATAAGAGCATCCAAAATTATTAGGAAGAAAGTTAAAACAAGTGAAAGACATATTCTGGAATCTACAAAACATGCTGAGCTATTTTAAAGAAGATCTAAATAAATGAAGAGACATTCCATGTTTGCAAATTAAGACTCAATAATGTCAATATAGCTATTCTTCCCAAACTAATCTATGGATTCAATGCAGTCCTTGCAAAACCACTTTTATTTTTTTTGAAAATAACAAGTTGATCCTGAAATGCGTATGGAAATACCAAGAACCTAGGTAGGAAAATATTTGCAAAATAAGAACAAATTTGGAAAACTTTCACTATCTGATTTTAAAACTTACTATAAAGGCACAGTAATCCAGACTATTTGAACTGAACCAAGAGTTCAAAAATAAATTATTACATTTATGAGAAATGGATTTCTACAAAGGTGCCAAGACAATTCAATGGGTAATGGATGTCTTCAACAGATGGTTCTGGGACAGTTGTACTAGTATAATCACATTCAAAGAAATGTACTGAGACTTTTACCTCACATCAAACACAAATATCAACTAAAATGAATTACAGACCTTAAAACTTAAAATTTCTAAAGTAAAATATAAGAGGAAATCTTCGTTATTTTGAATTTGGCCAATAATTCTTAGATATAATATAAGAAGCACTATCTATGAAAGGGAAATAAGTTAGATTCCTTCAAATTTTGAAATGTTTGAGTTTCAAAAAACATCAATAAGGAAATGAAAGGATAAGTCTCACACTGGGAGAAAATATATTCAAATTATATATCTGATAAAATACTTTTATCCAGAATATATAAAGAATATTACAACTCAATAGTAAGACAAAAAGCCAATTAAAAATGAATAAAACTTTAAGTAGTGATTCCACCAAAAATGATATAATAACTGCAAAAAAGAATATGAAAAGATGCTTAACATCATTAGTCATGAGATGAGAAGATGGTTTTTGTAAGTGCTTGAAATTTTTCTTGACTAGGAATAAAAAAATCAAAAGATTAAACTACAGGTGATGCCATCCTATATTTATGAGGACAGGCAAGGGACACTAGGATATAACTGTACTCCCAGCAGAATAACTCTTTAAAAACAGAAAATACCAAGTGCCTGGTAGGATCTGAAGAATCTGGAATCCTCAGAGAGTGCTGTTGGGAATCTAAAATGGCACAGCTGCTTTGGAAAATAGTGTGGTAGTGTCTGAAATAGTTAAACATATCTTTGCCATATGACACAGTAATTCCACACCTAGGAGTTTCCCCAAAAAGGAATGGAAACACTTGGCTACAGGCAGAGTTGGAGCCAGCACAAATCCCCATCACCACTGAAGGATAAACCTCTACCTTGTGAGTACCAGCATGAAAGTGAAGCCTTGTCCTAACACTGGCTATTACAGGTGGAGCAGGCGAGAGGAACTATGGCACCTACTCCTCACGCAATCCAGGAGGTTTACATCGTTATTCTCCTCTTCTTACGCAGGCTGCAAAGGAGGGACTGCGGGGTAAAATGATTTGCCCAAGGTACCTCAGCTAGTACAAAATGGATGCAGGATGAGAACCCAGACAAGCCTGCCTTTGAAACCACTGAAGACTATTTCAGAAACTCCCCATTATTTCCAGGGGAACCACTGCTTTTCTGCAGTACAGCTTTTCAACAGGTGATTTGAATCACACCAATCAAATGAATTATCATGTCGTCCTGTCCTACTGTCACCAAATACAGGCCGAGGACAGCCCGGGAGTGATGTTTCCAGACACTGCTACAGTCCTCCAGGCAGCAAAGCACCCCCGGTGAAGTCTATAATCACAGACCAGGAGCATCCTCGCCAGGTTATGACAGTCCTCCACCTCGGAAAATAACTTTGATTGATATGTTTTCAAGAGACTGACATATGTAACTCTTTATTAAAAAATTATTAAATAACCCCTTGAAATAAAAAGGCAGTTGTGTAATGAATAGTTAGGCACTGCATGACAGCATAATTATTCATTACCAACAGGCAGGAACAAAATGGCTTCTAATTTCATCTCGGAGTCTGCAAAGGTAAAACGCACTTTAAAAGCAAGCGAACCAGACGAGAAGATGGCTTTTGTAAGTGCTTGAAATTTTTCTTGACTAGGAATAAAAAAATCAAAAGATTATACTACAGGTGATGTCATCCTATATTTATTTAAGGACAGGCAAGGGACTCATTAAAACACATGCATACCTCAATAAAAAGAAATTTCAAAAATATACATGTAGAGGGGTTTTTAGCACTTTTTCCACCACTGTTGTTTTAGCTGAAGATTATTATTTTTTTAGTTCTCAGGAAAAATGGGAATTAATTTGTATCTGTTCAGAATTGGCAAAATGCCTCCATAAATTATTCAGAATAAATGATGGGTCCAGAAATACAAATCCCAAGAGACATTTTTTAGCTTGTTTTCTGTGACACAAAAATGAGTGTGGTACAGGATATAGGGTTTACTGACCTAACTCAGGCATTGGGTCTCAGCTCTTGGTTGAGTGGACACAGAAGCCTAAGTTCACCCCTTCACCCTCATTTGGGGGAAAGTACCTTTTCCATGAGTCACTAAGTCCTAGTGACTAGGAGATAGGCCATCAGTGTGAAATCCAGACCAAATGACTCATCACAAGGGTGTGAGACAAGTTAGGGCCCAGGCCAGAGGGGCCAGCTTACCAGGACTTCGGTCTGGACTGCAGGCCATGGTTGGGTTGACAGGGCCATGGGCGGCAATAGGCTGTGCTCCGGGAGGAAATAGGACTCCAGAGTGCTAGGCTTGTGTCTGAGACTATGCTACTATTGTGGGGTCATGAAACTGCACACTGGGGGTCTGCACTTGCCTCTTTAAGAATCGGGGAGCCATGAAAAATTTTGGAACATAATCAAATTGGCATTTAGCAAGGCTAAGCTGGTGGCAAGACACAGGACTGAAGAATGTCCATTGACAATCAGACAACAGACATGATCTAGGATGATGGCCTTCAGTGGTTTGGGTCCCGTGACCAGTTCTAATTTCTTAAATGTCTTAAAGGCCTCCTGTCTCAACCTCCTGTCTGTTCATCTTACTTCCTCTTTGTCCACCCGCTGCCAACTCCTCTCCCAGCAAAGCTGGCTGGCTATTTCCTGCCACCACTGTGTGTTCTCACTTCTCTCCTCGCTCATACCGACCCCTCTCTGTCTTGACTGCCCATTTCCCACTCTATGTGGATACGGGTCTCTACTGGACTTCCAACACAATTCTGCACCTGGCCTGTTGTTTTTGGTTTGCCTTGACCTTCAGACGTGACCTCCACTGAACACCCATGACCTTCTCCGGCCTGACCCATCCCTTCCACCTGTCACTTCTTTGCACTGCCCGGGGCTGGCTCCAGAGAGAGATAAGTTTTTGGCCATCACATATAAAGAACTCACTTAAACTCAAAATATACAGTGACTGCTGGTCTTTCATGGTATTTTGAGGCCACACCTGGACTCTACAGGGAAGATTGACCTAAATGATTTGCCAGGGCAATAAGGAAGGTGGTGTGGAGTGGCCAGAGACTTCTTAGATGTCTGTCATTCCTATGACCCATTACAAGTTATCCACAAAGTAACCTACATATTCTGAACTTGCCCAATTTTATATTTTGTATAACCAGATTCAAATGTCTGCCCTGGTTTTTTATCTCCATTCTCATTCATCAAAATACACCTGTGCCTCCTCCTAATGAATTCTCTTTCTGCTCTGCCCTACTTCTCGATTTCTCTCTCCTTTCCTAACAAACTCCCGACCTCCCTTCACATTCAGGCTCAGTGCATCTGGTCTCCTGTCCCACATGAGCAGCTCACCGTGCCATATCTGCATCCACGTGCCACTGGGCACACCACTTTTCCTGCAATCAACTCCTCAAGTAAATTGCTGGCTTCTCAAGGACTTGGGCTGAGCTTATACATTTTAATAACTCGACATGCCCAAGAAGGGGTTGACAAGCTTCAGATTGATTTATTGATTCAGAGGTGGCTTTTAGAGCCAAAGTTACTAAGGATTAGAATCCTGGAAGATTGTGTCACAGAATTGGAGACATGAAAAGGACTTTGGTGATCATGAGGCACTCCATTTCATTTTGAGTGTGGGGCCAATCTGCGCATTCAAGATTGGTTTGTGTAGCGGAGAGAAATTCCTGGCCCTTCTTTCTTTTGATTGCCTTTCTTAGTTATTTTCTATTTCTCTGCTTTCTCATGTTTGCTGGAGGTTGAAGGGAATAGGCCAGCGTATAACACACTGACTTGGACTCTAAACTTAAATTTCAGTCTTCACATGGGCCCCTTAATGAAAGTATAAAAACATAAGCTATGCAGACATGAAATAGAAGTTAATTCACACATAGGATGCCGTGGCTGTACAATCTACAATTCCTAGATTTCTCATGGAATTAACGTGTTTGGTTCGTTTGTGATAGGAAATGAAGTAGCAAAGATACTGGTGAATTTAGGAGATGCACACCAGGTACAGGAGTGGGGATCATTCCTGACTTTCTCACTCTATCGCCGCCTTCCTTGTCCTCCAGTTTCTATTTGTGTCTTCTATCCTTTTCATCACTCGCCTGTCCTCCACGACACTAAATAAAATAAAGCTATCTGAAATGCAACTTTCTAGAAATCTGTCATCTCTTTGGTCATGTTTCTCCTCAATATGACAGATTAGAGGACTTGGAAACATGCTGAGAGGCATTCTGTCGGAGCCCAAGTACCCAGTCTGTCCAGGTTTCCCTGCCGCTCTTTTTCCACCACCACATCTCATCTCTCCCTAGCCACCATCTCCTACTCTTGGTACTCACTTCTACTTGGCCCTTATCATATTGTGCATTTAATATTACATTATCATATTTTATATAATATATATTAGCATGTAATTACCATATAAATCCATCTCCTTCAATAAACTGGTTACTTTTCTAGCTCCCACACATGCTTGCAGCATGGGCCCCTGGGTGAGGATGAATTAGTCAACGTTTGAGTTTACCCCATCCTCTCTATGAGGTACATGTCTGGAACTGACAAGTCCAGACTACATTTAATATGACACTCACTTAAAATCATATTTTTAAAATAAATTGTCAGTAGGCAGCCTGTCGGAAGAAAACAAAGTGAATTGTGCAGGGCCGTGCATCATGAGATACCAACCATCTCTGTTTCCAAACACTCTTGGCTACAGGTTGGGATTCTGATCAGTTGTGTGTGGCAAGTACATGTACCTTCTCTGACAGTGCTCTGCAGAGTGGCCAGCACCTACCACTGTACTTGTTAAGAATTCACCAGGTGCTAAATCTGACATCTCTGTAAGGTGTCACTGAGCCTAGAGCAGGTAGTGCAGATGGGAATTGGCCGTAAGGAGGAGAGACCCTGCTGCCCTCCCAGCACTCATGAACAATGCCAACACATCGACCACCTTCCTAAATCATGACCCCTTTGTTCCTGTTGGCCTCCAGGCCTGGGAACGCCAGCGGTCAAGTGTAGGCCCTTGTTTGTCCCTCTATGACTGAGTGGCCTGCTGTCACCTTCTGGAGGAAGTCTGGAGGTGCTGCTGACCCCCCCCCCCCCCCCTACAGGGCTGTCCTTGGAGAGCCCAGGAGTAGAGGGCGTAAGGGGTGAGAGTAAACCTATCAGGAAATTCCATTCTCAGAGCCTTCCTTCTGCTTTTCCTCAGATGCTTGGGGGAAAGACGAGCTTCACACCTACATCTGAAGGACCAGCAGGGCCGCACAGTGCGCTGTGATAACCGAGTTTAAATCCTCACGCGCTGTGTAGCCCTGTGATTAATTGTGTTCTGTCGACGTTAGGCTGCGTTATGATCAGCGGCTTGCTGCTCAGCACTTGCAAGGCTGTTAATTACTGTTGTGTGGCTCTCAGGAGTGTTTTCAAAACATTTAAAAATTCTGCCACCGTGTTGGCACAGGGAGGGTTTAGTAAGCCACCATTCTACATAAGAAAGACACACGGATATTTTCACACATGGAGATAATTTAATAACAGCTTCTTCTTCCCAAGCCATTGCCAACAGAAATGTATTTCTAACATTGCACCAGGTGTCAAGGGTGACTGCCAGGGTCCTGGGCTCTAGGTTCATTCCGCACACAGTGGAACAGGGGCCGTGGGAGTGAGTCAGACGGAAAGGAGTGGATTCAAATCCTAGGCTGCCTCAGCATGGGTCTCCTCATGTTTAATCAAACACTGATCACTAGCCTTCGGTGGATTGTGGTGGATTCAGAAAGACTTTCCTGGTGAGTCTGCTCTCGCCTATGCATGAAAGAGGATGTGGACCCCCAATACTCCTTTCCTCTTGGTCCTCATTCCCATCCGACACTGGTGCCCACTCCAAGTCACTGCTGCCCGGTCATCGTCCACCTTTCAGGTGCCACATTTTGGAGACTGGGCTTTAATTCTAGGTCCGTCTGTGCTTCTTTGTTTCACGCAAGCTCTGGGCACGTAGCTGGAATGTTATTTTGTTTCCTGGGGGACTCGGAGACTCGGATTAGTACAAAGTACAAGAGAAAAAGGCAGAGTCCGCATGTTCTCGAGGCTTTGCTGTGAACCAAGTGAAGCTGATCATTGCAATGGGGACCTTCCCTCCTGAGGAAACATCATCAGAACTGACTTGAGCAATTTACAAGTGTTTTCTCTCAAATATCCTTAAGTGATGTGAAGAGTCCACAAGGAACATGGTTTATAATAGTCCACAGGTTTTGGATTTTAATATTTTTTTAATCTTTGCAGTTACTTGATTCCCCTTTTACTTTTTATTTACATAAGAAAACTAAGTTCCTGTCCTCAACTCCCCAGCCTCCCTGTCAGCAACAGCCATGGCCTAGAACACAGGGCTTATATCCCCATTTTGGAACTCTTCCCATGCAGTTTTACATTTTCTAAAAAAAAACCAAACACAAAAAACCCACATTTGTGGGTCTGTTCCTTTAGGATTGATAGTAACCTCTTCATTATGATGTTCAGATGTCCACACATGGAGACTAATTTATTTTCTCCAACAGGGTCTCCTCCGCCCACTCAGTCCCATCCCATCAGGTCCCATTTCTCCCACGAGCAGCCACACTTGTCTGGGTATTTCTATTTCTGTTTCCCTCCTGCCACTCCACCTGTTCCCGGACCCTTCAGGAGACCCCATTCAACCCCACTTTCTTTAAAAGCTTCCCCAAACTCTTCTGTCCCAAATTTCTCTTTTCTGAACCCCTCTGGGCTTGTGATCTGAGAAACATAATCAGCACAAAACAACAGCAAACAGTTCTGTCCTCAGTGACTTCATTGGGGGAAACTGGAAACATGCCAGGCTGTGTCCGTCCACTTGCTGGAAATCTCAAGAAAACCCACAGAGGAGCTGCTGTCCATGGGGCGTGACCTGGTGCTGTTCCAGCCACTGCTCTGAGGATTCCCCGGGGTGAGCACAGCAGCCTGGCTCATGGCCCTCAGTGACTATCTACCAAACAAAAATGCCCTCAAATAAAGTACATTTTATGAAGAGGAGAGGGTGGGGTATGAGAGAGACATTGAGTTGAGACAGAGAAAAAGAGAAAAAGGAACCAAGGAGAGAGGGGCTGACTTCATTCATTCATTCATTCAACATCCATCCTTTGTGTCAAAGCTCTGTAGCTCTCCATGTTCATCGATTTGGCACTTTGCTGCTCAGGGTTACCCAGCCGTGGACTGGCTGGGGTTCCAGGCCATTTATAAGAGATGACCAATCACTAGATAGTTTGGCTTTAAGTGTTTCAAGCCAGAAATAGGAGAAACTTATTTTTTCCTACATTTAGCAAATATTCATGAAGGGCCACTCTAGGTCTGTGAATAAGACAGACAAGGGCACTGCCTTCATAAAAGTCACATAATGGTGATGGCAGGGGCAGATAACACACAAATTCTATATTTTATGTAATAAGTGCTCTAAAGATGTAACAGAACATATGGGTATGGGGCAGATGGACACATGACTTTGCTAGAATAGTATTCCCTGTTGTATCTGTGTGTTTTTGGAAAGAGAGTAGAAAAGCATTTTACACTGCACTTTCATTAAAACTCAACTCTCAATTTGAATAATTGGATAATGTACATTTAAAAAATATATATTTTTATTCATTTCAGAGAGGAAGGGAGAAAGAGAGAGAGATAGAAACATCAATAATGAGAGAGAATCATCGATTGGCTGCCTCCTATACGCTCCCCACTGGGGACTGAGGCTGCAAAAGGGGCATGTGCCCCGACCAGGAATTGAACCATGACCTCCCCATTCATAGGTTGACGCTCAACCACTGAGCCATGCCGGTTGGGCAGATTATGTACATTTTTAATCATGAGGAGTGACCTCAGCCTTTACCCCAAATAAGTTCAACTATCTGGGTCTTATTTGCTGACAGCCACTCTGAGCTGGGTGGTGAAGGAGGAGTTTGCTCCCTCCTGTGTCCTGAAGTTGTGGTTTTAGGCAGCGGAATGGTGCCGCCATGAGGCACCTGTCAGTCCATATTTCCACAGGTTGCTATGGTAAAATTTATGTGCATTATATATTTCTGATTTACAGAAACATAAGAGAAATGCGTATATCTTTGCAGAGGCAGCTTCCCATTGTAAAACATGGCAAGAGAATGGCCTGTGAACCAATTCATCACCCAGGAATTCCAAAGAACAAGAAGAAACTAAGATTTGTGAGGCACTTAACAATTGACCAAGCAGTTTCATTGTGAACTTCACACCAGGCTGTGAAATGTCCTCCCTATCTCCCCCCACTCCATTCTTTTCTTTCTTCCTTTCTCTGTCCCATGATGCCTGTTAAGAACCCACGATCACCAGGCACTGAGATAGAATCTGAGGGTAGAGAAGGGCATGTTCCTGCCTCCAATGCACCTATCAATAAGCTGCTCTGATTACTACTGTTAGGTCACATTCCTAGTGGCTAAGCAGGCCTGGACTCAGAGCCAGCTGGTCTTATTCCAAAGTCACTTAATCTTTCCAGTGCACTGTGTTGGAATGCAGTGAAATATGCTTACTGCAGAACTATGGTGAGAAATGGGGCAAAGCTGGGCTGGACGGATGGATGAATGGATAGATGAATGGGTAGCTAGCTAGATAGACAAGATTATAAAGGTAATGTGGTTATTTGATGTCTTTTCAATGTAGATTTTGAATAAGGTATGGCATTGCAGAATATAGGCAAGCAAATATTTTTCATTCTACTCTGGCTACAATATCTAAGAAAATGTGATTCCACTTGTATGCCTTTATTAAGGGGAATGCTTTATTTTAAATGGTGATTTGGTAAAAGCAATTGTAAGAAGTTAATTGGATTATTATAGTTACTTTGGAAGCATGTTGGGTCACAGAAATTCTAAATAACAATTATTCTCTCCCTTAAAAGGATCACCTTCCTCTTCTGAAACTGCTACCAAAAGGTGTCTATGATCTTAGAGAGCAGCTCTCGCATGTGATATCTCAGAGAAAAGTGTCTATTCTTGGCAGTGGTAGGACTGAAATATATTTTAATGAAAGGCGATTAATTTTCAAAGTTATACATCTTAGAAACTTAATTGTTCTTAGCTAACATCTAAGCTGCTCCTGGGGTCATAAAGGAATCTACATTGGATGATAGCTTATCATTATATTAAACATGAAGAAAGGCAACATAGAGCTTTCCAGTCCCTTAAACACACACATAGCCACACAAGCATATACATGTATGTGTGTATGCAATCACACATGCACAAATGCACACACACACACACACACAGGCTGGCTCAGAGCCCTAGGCTTGTGATCACACACATGCCCATATGATTGGTCCTATGAAGGGGCTGTGGGGCTGAATTTTAGCTCTTGCCCCTGGTGACCAGTGTCACTGCCACCAAGTCTGATGGGGGTCAGTGGCAAATAACTGACCTAGAAACAAGGAATTCAAGGATGGACAGTAAATCTCTATAATCTCTCTAATGCACTCACATTGCAGACAGACCCTCTCCTATTCACCTACAGGATCCTTTGAATGGCATTTTAATGAACAGACACCTCATAGACTAGTAGTCACCAAAACCAGGTTTCCCTGGATGCTCACTCTGGGTTAGCCTGATGTACTTACCCCCTGGCACTGCACAGTGTGGGGTGCTTTCCAAAATATTTGCACTGGAGGTTTTCTTACTCGACCCTCCTACTTGGCATCTAGGATGGATTGACCATCGGGAAGGCTGGGCAGGCTGTGTGGCTGTGTGGCTGTGCTGTGTCAGTCCTGGGACTGGAGTTGAGGCGTGTCATTCTGGCCAGTACCTCTGTGTGCCCATTGCTCCTCTAGCACAATTGAGACCTGAAGCCTGAGGGTGTCCTTTGTCTGGTGTTAAGAGCCTCGTGGGCATTGTCCTGGAGCATCTCGGAGGGGGCTCTTTGCCAGCCTAAAGTGAGCAAGATCTCTGTATGCTTCCTCATTTCTCCACACATCTGCACATTCCCTACCACCCTGAGGGTCCGTCGGGCTCTGAGCGTGTTTTGCATGCGGATGCTGCTGCTTCCTGTGCCACCGTGGTGCGTGTCATGACTGGCTTCCCTCCTGCTCCCTCCTCACTCCCTGTCCCACCATCACCACCGAGCGTGTTCTCTTAAAGGTGTGTCCCCTCCTTCAACAGCAGTCTTGATGGACACACATGTGGCCAGGCCTGCTCTGGAATCAGATTCCAAATGATCAATTACTTGAGCAGGAACTGCTCTTAATATGGCTTTACATTTTAACCCAATTGGGACAAAATTCAACTTCAGCACGTTTTATTTTGAAATCAGTACATTGATATAACCACATTAGAAAAGCGGTTTGGTAAAAAAAAAATCAACAAAACAGGGTCACTCTTCTGAAATTCTCTGTCCCCAATCTAATTTAGGCAGGTCGCGAAAGCAGTCTCATACACCTGCTTATTCTCAACCCTGTTCCTTTAACAAAATGGACTATCCAGTTATCAAGATCAGACACAGACAATGGACAGCCCACTGAGCCAACACAGAAAGGGTCTTCCTTCTGGTTGATCCCCTTCTACTCAGGAAGGACTTCCTTTCTTCTCAAGGTTGCAGGTTAGAATCCCACCAGGCATACAAGGTGATTGGAGGTGACTCTGCTGAGTGTAGACGACACTCAGCTACATTTCTGCACTTGCTTTATGTATTTATAATTTAATACAATACCCAAAATTACTTTAAGAGCTTTCGAAGCAACCCTATATTTGTACAATTTTTCCAGTTGATACACTGTAAAGAAGTATATGTGTGTGTAATAAAAATACTTTAATTGAATTCATTTCATGACCAGAAACAACCAATACTGGTAAATTGAAAGCAATAGAAATGTGCAAATATTCATTAATAACCCGGCTTTAACTAGCTCTAATAAGCTTTGCATGAAAACCAGTAGTTACTTTCCAAACAAACACTTCTTAATTTTTCTGGTCTATTTTCATTCTAGTCAATTCACCGTCACAGCTGGATGCAGCTAAGCAAACCCATCTGTATTTATAGAAGCCGATTTTCATTGAAACCCTTTAAGGCGGGTGTAAACTTAAACATTCCTCTGGGACCCAATACATACGAACAAAAATAAGTGTATTTGTGAAACTGAAAAGATCATAATGTGCACTGCAAGAGTTTATGGAGTTTCTGCAGTTTTACATTTATCTTATGCCAATGCCTTAGGGCATGTATCATCCCTGGCTGTTAAGGTTTAAAAATATACATAATCTTAATAGGTTATCTCGAGAAGGTTCATTTCCATTCATTATTTAAACCACTTCTCAGGGAGAAATGCTCATATGTGAATTCATTCACTAAGAGATTTTGGAAGCCATCTGTGTGGAAAATGCTGGGGAGGGTAAACTCGGCATTGCCCCGGACTGTGACCTATTTAGGATGTGGCACATGTATATCATAGATTACTCACAAAAACACCTGAAGGATTCTCATCGAAGACAGTGATGAGCCTTTAGGTCACATCACCTCAAGTGAACCAAAAGCTCTTATGTAAAATTTGCTCTTGGAGAGGACCGAACCTCAAAGGTCCAACTCAGAGGTTGCTACTTAGAGTTTGGTAAAAATCACCCAGTAAAAATTTTCCTTATGTGTCCACTCTACTGTACTCCTACACCAGGCAATGCTCTCTCTCAGGATATCCTTACACGGAGTTCAAAGCTCTTCTACTGCCTGCAAGCCTGGGTGATTCTGGCCCCTTTTATCTTCCCTAACATTTCCCTTAAAACCAGCTCTGGCTTTTCCTGAACCCCTGATCGTTCTCATTGCTGGATCATCTATTCTTTGTGTTGGTGTCCAGGCAACACCATGTACCCAGAGGCCTCTCCTCCAGCAAATAAAACCACCAAGAACCTTGTGAATAAGTTTGAAGTGGGTAAAATAAGCAAGCAAAGGCCGTGGGATGATGCAGAAATAGCTGTGACAGAGCCCAGGCATGGGATGTCAGGCGCCTTCCTTTGGGGACTTCCTGATATGTATCTGGAGCACTATTGCTCCTGCCTCAAATGTAACGTTATGTTAGGTAATGGGTTTCCACATAAATAAGCTGAGAAGTAGATCACCAGGAGCATGGGAGGAGGTGCACCCAGGGGGGAGAGTGGCAGCGAGGCTGAGGGAAACTCTGACAAAGAAGTGGGTGCAAGCTGACTCGGCTGCTTAGAAAGCACAAAAGAAAATGGTGCCTGTTTCACATCAACAGTTGCTAGAGATGTCACAATCAACACACCGATAAACATAAATATGCTAGTAATGCTGATAAGAAAACTTCGAAGAAACAATACTTGAACTGTTCAACTTGAGTATATATTATTTGAAAATAATTTCCAACTGCCCGGTTGGTGTAACTCAGTGGTTGAGTGTCGACCTATGAACCAGGAGGTGACGGATCGAGGTCACGTATCAATTCCTGTTCAGGGCACATGTCTGGGTTGCGGGCTCGATCCTGGTGGGGGGTATGCAGGGGACAGCTGATCAATGATTCTCTCTCATTATTGATGTTTCTATCTCTCTTTTCCTCTCCCTTCCTCTCTGAAATCAATAAAAATAAAAAGTAAAAAAAATTCCAACCGACATTTTTTGTCACTTTTGTTTAAATTTTAGCACTTAAAAGAATAAGGCTTTTTTTTTTCTAAAAAGAAGAATGTCGTTATGATTCCATGCCCTTTCATCACTGAAAAGACTGTTTTATTTCTTTCTTAATCCTCACACAAGGATATGTTTATTGATCTTTTTTATTTTTTCTTTCTTTTTTTTTGAGCGAGAGAGGGTAAAGGAGAGAGAGAGAAACACCAATGTGAGAGAGGAACAACCAAACCCACAACCTAGGCATGTGCCCTGACTGGGAATTGAACCCACAACCTTTCAGTGTATGGGACGGCACTCCAACCAACTAAGCGACACTGGCCAGGGCTGAAAAGCTGGTGCTTTAAATCTCCCAGGAAGTTGCTCCCAACATGACAGCAGAAGAAGGGTGCTGCTGAGCAGGCTGTTTCATTTGAAAACGTTGAGCTCCTTTTACAAACGGCTCTCCACAGATACCATCAGACACTACCGGTGATGGTGGCAATCCTGTCTCTATGGAATCCTTCAGATTCTGTGCCTCCCCCATTTGGGGGCAGAGATGAATGTATAGAACTTACACCAACTGTACTTCCACTTGCATTGATAATCTCAAGTGTCATTCTTTAAAGAGAGTCCTCCCTTGATGAGAGCTATAATTGCACAGTGCCTCCTAAATCTTGATTACTGGTGAAAAATGCCAGTCTAATGAAACCCAATACACTCTTGAAAAGCAAATATGCTTTTCTCTAGTAGATGGAGAAGAGTTTTTCTTAAATAATTACTCTCAATGTAGAATTTTCAATAATTTTACATAATGAACTCATTTGTTCCTTAATTCTAAAAAGTACAGCAGAATCCATGGTAGAGTGTAGTGAAAAATATTATGATAACTTTGTGTTTCCTATCAGTGCCCTGTCCTGATAAGATTGCTACCCCATCCCTGGAACATGGATATCATTGAAAATTGGGGTCATTCTTGAATTATGGTTTCATATGATAATGTGTTAACAGTCACTTTCAGTAATTTGGCTCCTTTCTACGTTGGCGCCATATCAGTGGAGCTTGATTGCACAACGAGAAGGTCTAGTGCTCCAGAATGCTTTCTGATGCACTGCTGCAGTTTCTCCAAAGATACTTGTATTCGAGGTGCCAGATGGAAACAGAGAAATTAAAGCGGCAATTTCTTTCTTTTGAAAGAAAACCAGCAAATAATTTCTGTGAGTAGGGAGGGCTGGAGCTTCCTCCCTGGCAATATAGCCTGTGCGGTTCATGGAGAGACGGGTGTTGGACGACCCTAGAGGAAACTTTATAAAATGAGAGGTTCCCTTCGGCTCCCACCAGCTGCCATTACCTTTCTTTAATTACCCTGTCAAATTCAGCACCCAGTATAAATGAAGCTACTTCTAATCATTCCAGGAGAGACCGGGGGACAGATGTGGATATCACACCTCAATATATGGAAATGGCCAGGAAATATCATTAACTTTTGAATTAACAATGAGCCTTGATTGTTTGAGAAAAGGTGACATATTTCTCCATTTAGAGTTTGGGACAAGAAGTTAATTTAAATGCCAAAAGTACATATATTTGAGTAACATGATGTCAAATAAATCTTTGAGCATTAATATAAAAATGGCATTTACAGAAGCTGTCATAAATGTAGCTTAAGGCATGCTTTCTTAAACAGTTTCACTCAACTGAGACCTGCTATGGCTTCGGTCCATTGTTCCAGTTTCACTGGTATTTTTTCTCAATACAATTATAGTAAAGGACATATATATTTCAAGTTAACATTTATTGAGCATGGGCTATTGGATGAACATTGCTCTTTGCGCCTTAGGTGTACTGTATAGTTTCTTACAACCACTCCATGAGGTACATCATTCCATTACCATAATTTTCCAGGTGAGGAATTGAGACTTGGGATTAAATACCTTTTCTGAGAGCACACACCTAATAAAAAGTGGATTGTGGTCCAGCCCTTTCTCCCGAAAGGTGCCGGAGCCAGGAGGGCTGATCCTCTGTCGACTCAGTGTCAGACCTACACTCAGTCTTGAGAAGGGAAAAGCTGCCACTTGCTCAGCATCTTCTCTTTGCTTAACACTGTCCCAGGTGCTCAAATATTTCTCATTCCTGGGTCCACTTTGCAGGTAATGTTGGCTCATTTTTTTCCTTTTCCTTTTTTTTTTTTTTTTAACTAAGGCAGAGAGAACTTAACTGATTTGCTCACAGCCAGAGTTATCAGTGGGAAGGAAGGGGCTCAGTGAGTTTCTCCGTTTTGGAATATCAGGGCCATTATCATCCTTCATTACGTTCAAGGTGTTTTTGCAGCTGGGATGGGGATGATATAAATGCATCCAATAGTGTTAGAAAGTTCTAGAAGAATGGGAGGCATGGGAAACACCAAGGTCCCATGAACAATGTGCAGCCCTTCCCCCCACCCAGCATTTACTTTTAAGCTCTCTCCTTCTAAATGCTCAGGTGTGTGTGTGTGTGTGTGTGTGTGTGTGTGTGTGTGTGTATGTTTAAAATAAGACAATCTGGAAGGGAAGTGGCAGAATATTACTTTCCCCTTTCAGTGTGATAATCATTCATGATGTGTAAAAGAAAGTTGGTGAAAAGTGACAAGCAAAAAAACCAACCATTCTTCTTTTTTAGTAAAGGTTAAAAGCAAGTGTCAGACCATGCAGCTTGTCACAGCTGAAAGGGCTAAAGTGAGCTATTAACATTTTGACTTAAATTGAGAGTAACAACAACAAAACAATGGTGGATACTCTAAACTACATGTATAAATGAGCCAAACATTTTACAGATAAAGGGCCAACCTGAAGTGAGTCCTGTTGTGGCCTGAGGGTTATATTCAGACAGCTGTGTGATGTATTGTGTGTATATTGCATATACACACACTTTGATATGTTAACAATCAATATTTTATGGGAGGTCCTCTGAAACAAAAATTACAAAAAAGAAATACTTTCTGCTTTTGAATGTCAGCTGAAAACCATATTGGTGAGAAAATTACTTTTAAAAAGGAGACAAATGGGAGATAATGCATTTTAGTAATAGAAAGTAAAGCATGTAGGAGGGTATTGCCAAAGGAGACAGCAGGTAAATACAGCTCATGCTGACAGGGCACAGCTGCCTTTTCTTTTTACCTGCAAAAGCAGCAAGATCCTAACATTCATTTCCAGCTCAAGTTAATGGGTACTATGAACCCAGAAAAAGTTTAGCTTCTAGGGAAAAAAGTAATTATTTCTATCCTCATGCCTACTTGCTCTTCGGAAAGGCAAAATTAGCCAAAATCTAGAAAAATTTCAGTAAATCACAAATACATATTTAAAGAAAAATATTTGTATTAAAAAGAAAGCCACAAGTTATCAATGTTATTTAACACCTGATATAAAGTATTATTTAACACCTGACATAAAAAAAAAAATCGTAAGGCACTGAAATCTAAATCAGCCCTGACAGGGAATGAAACATCTCCAAACGAGTTATAAAAATCAATAAATATAGTCAGGCCAACACTATGAAAAGAGTTTGTTCACATTTTGACCTGCCATTGGTAGACCTAGAGTAACTGAGTTCAGTTGCTCATTGTAATTTTAAAGAAACTAATGACGGGAAGAATCCAACATCAGTTCCTAAACTACATGTATAAATGAGCCAAACATTTTATAGACAAAGGGCCAACCTGAGTAAGGTTTAAGCCACAGTGTGTTTTTTAAAGGAAATAAAAGGCCTGTGTTTCTTTCTGGAAGGTAGGAGCTTTGGGTTTGACACAGAATCACCTACAGTTAACAGAGCAGCATGAGCTGCATTTATCACTTCTCAGGAAGTGTGTGTCTCAGAGCAGTTTCCTGATATTTCCACATCTTTGTTTTCAAAGTGCTGCCCAGGAGAACCCTGACCCCAAATGCATCTGAGCCTCCTGCTAATTAATCAGCCTAGGACCCTGCCACATTCTGCTCCCCATCCAGCCTGCTAGGATGATTTCTCCACAAATCTTCTAAAATATCTGTTTTGGATGGTTGTAAATCATTATACACTTCATCTCCTTACAGATGCATTTGACATGTGTTATGGTTTGTTTTTGATTTTTTTTAGACTGGAAAGTCTTATTCTCCATTTGTGTGTCATTAGTGACATCTTTTGAAAATTTGGCCTTCAAGCTCAGATGTCAAAATCACAACTTGCATGAGATCATAAACTCCCAGAGGCCATAGGTTTTGTTTATATTATTTCAAAAACACTGAAAGCAATATGTGGCACATGGCAGGTGCTAAATAATTATTTGTTGAATGAACAATCAACTGATTTCTTTTAACTATATCTTGAAACCAGTGAACTTGGCCTCCTTTAGTCTCCATGTCCATGTGGGTGAGTTAAATATTGGTAAAAATCGTTAATAGCAAAAGGTGACCACATGCACATTCTGGCAGATTTACTTAAGTATTTATTTATTATAATTAAGCATGTCCCAGTTCTCATTTCTCAAATCATTTATTATTTCCAATCAGATCATTTGATCAGATTAAAAAATTACATTGATATAACATATAAAATTAAGTGAGAGTAAACTTATCTTTTAGAGTTGGCCTACTACCAATAAGTAGTTTACCTTGGAGTTTTCAAAATATCAGATTAGCTCAAGTGTGTTCCCATAAACACACACACACACACACACACACACACACACACTCACATACATTCACAGTTAAATGCACTCACACACTCACACACTCACACACACTCACACACATACTCACATGCACACAACCACACACACACACACCTGCTCAGTCTCTTGATGGGCACCACAGATATACTCTGTGAGAAATGTAAGGAAGACTGGCCACAGCACCAACTCCTATAAGTCTGGGAAAATGCCATCCTACAAGGCCTCTTACTGATTTGATTATCAATAACATCAGTGTTAAGTTATCATCATTGGATGTAAGTCCAGTGCTAAGAGGTTTGTATGCATTTTCTTACATAACCCTCTGAGTTAATGAGGATAAAACTACTTTCTCCCTTTCTCAGATGGGGAAACTGAGGTGTCCACATAGTAAGGCCACAGTGTTGGAGAGTAAAATTCAGCTCTGACAAACTCTGACATGTCACTTTATCCAATGTGCAACATCTTAAGTAAACCATGCCCTGAAATACAGCAAAAATGCAGAAAAACAAAATCCTGTATGCAGAACATTGATGATTTTTAAGTGGAAGTTCTGAAATCTCTCTGTGCAAAAATTTTAACATAAAGTCTTTGCACCTATAGACTTAACCATCTGGAGATCAAAGGCTAATGACCCTATTCTCCCCATCCCACACACACTTACTCGCTGTTGTGTCATGCAATATAGTTGTCTTATACTCCAGATGTTAAATTCTCCCATACCAGAAAACAGCAGGTCAGTCCCAGGGCTGGATCACTGGGAAGTATGCTCAGAGTGGGGCCTTGGATTATATCGTGGTTTTATTTCCAAAGGAAAACCAAACAAACACTGGTGACTTTAAAAAGGCGAGGAAGTGCATGCATGGAGTAGAGGAGGGAGGCCCTGTGACTTAGAGAACAGGAAAGACAGGCCGCCTACCAGAGACAATTCCGCTGGGGTCAGGACCATGGATAGCTCACTGGCCTCTCTCCCTCCTACCCTTGTCTTAATGGAATGAATTTCTCTGGGAAAAGGCACTCTGGCTAACCTGCTGTGTCTGCAGAAACCCAACCTCCTGTCTCCAAGCCCAGCTCTGAGAATGATTAGGGACTTAGGAAGTGACAGTGACAAGGAACCTTGGGGACTTGACTGGTAGCCTGAAAACTTTCCCTTTGAGAACCGGATGCTCCATTAGGCCAGTCATAGGAAACCAGGGGTGGCGTGGTGGGCTCTCCTGCCTCACTGTGAGGGGCTTCATGGCGAAACCACACAGGCCACACGACCTTCTCCTGCATTAGGTTATATCAGAGGCACACAGCTAGTGCAGGAGACCCAGCACTCACGGTGCCGTTGGTGCAGGCTGGGAATAAATGGCCAAATTCCCTGTGTCAACCACAAAGAGCTCAAGTATAATTTTTAAATGCAAGAAGTATTTCTCCAGGGCCCTGATGTTTCCTCCCTGCGGCTGCAGCAGCATGGGCGGGTGTGCCAAGCTGTGGCACTGCTGATTTACTGCGCTAGGAGCAGCACTCCATCTACGTCCCTTCGCTGCCACTGCCACTGAGCTCTCCCTGTCCCCGGGCATCTTGCTTACAGAAGAAAATTATTCACTTGCTTGTATGTTACATGCAAAACAAACTATTTTTAGCTGCCTTCATCTATCACCTCACTTGGCTATCAAGGCTTGGTTGGGGCAGCAGACAGAAGGACAAAGGGATGCTTGAGCTTTCCTTTGAAAAAGCAAAAGAAGTGCACGCTGGCAGTGACACGGGTTATCATAGGCAGTGACAGAGAAATGTGCAGGCTGCTCCAATTGCTGTCACCAGAGCTTTGTCTTGTCCTGCTTGGCAGCAGCCTGGAGTGGACAGGCAATGATAACGCTGGTGTGCATGCAATTTCTCTTGTCTGCACAGAGGAGCCCCGCCGAGTTCCCCGCCGCTGATAGGTCTCGCACTGTTAAAAAGGGCAGGGAGCCTTTTAAACGACTTTCTGAGTAAAGTGATAGATTGAATTGGCACCAAACTCCTCTTTTTGAGGTTTTGGATTTTTATTTTGTTCTGTGAATGTGTACATTTATGACACGAGGTTGCTCTCTCAAAAAGATGATGCCTAGGCATCCTTCAAGTGACTTTGTCATGCTAATTTTCACAGGCACTTTCAAAAATGCGTGTAATGTGTACGCAAACACACATACAAAAGATGGAGGCAGAACATAGGATTTCAGTTTCTGGGCAAGCAGGATCTTCATGTGGTTACTGGATGTGAAAGAAACAGATACTTGGCAAAAACCTCACCACATGGAACGTTTGCCTTTGAAAAGAGAGCCAGCAGGAGGTTGCAGGGGGCTAGAGAGAGTGACGGTAGGACAGACTGAGAAGCATCAGGAGGATGTCATGGGGACACATAGCTGAGGTTCCTAGCCTTAGGCAGGGAGATCCGAAAAAGTCCTGGAGCAGGGGATATTTGCACTGACTTGATAAGGATGAGTAAGGCTTTGCTAGGGTCAGCTTAAAACTCATAAGGGATTTCCATGAAAATAGATCCAAATGTATAGACATGGTCTAAATCCTATGCAAATTATGGGTCCCACATACCAGCCCAACTTGAATCAGTTTTCTACCACTGCTGCCATGAAGCCTATTGGGCTTCCCGGCACAAGGCCATGAGGACCCAGCCTCCTGCCCTCCACATGCTCTGAGGCCATGTGTATCCTGGGTGACTTCATTTAGCTCTGGTGTCCCCCACATGTTTTGCATAAGTTGTGCCCCAAAACAATGAATATTTGTCTTATTGCATAAGAAAAGAGAAAAATACACATTTAAAGAAAACCCCTATGGCTCTGGATGTTAATTAGTATTGGGGATGGGGGTTGCCTTTGAGGCTGGTGGTGGGGGTGCATGGTTTGAGGGCCTGGTGAGCTCCCATATCGCTGAGAGCTGCATGAACCACCACTTTTGAACCCATTGGCCGAGACACTCGAGTCTTCCATCCCAGTGAGAGGAGCACTCTGGAACAGAAGGCACTGGATGTCCTTCCTTCCTGCAGTTTGATCGATTCCTCCCAACTCTAACTTGAAACAGTCCTTTCCATTTTAAATTCTCTACTCTATACTGGCTTGATATCTCCCAGGCAATCCAACCTTCCTTTTAATCTGTAATGCTTGGGAGAGGTACATGCTGTCAGTTCAGCTGACACTAGAGACCTGCGGAGGTGTGACTCCCTACACTCTGCCACTGGCTCACCTGTAACCAGCTCCCCTCAACTCTCAAGCACAGCAACCTCGCAGCCATTGGCGATGGGGCTGAGGAGGAAATGGGAAGGGTCAGAAAATTTGGGGAGGAGAGAATCCAGGGGAGAGAACTGCCCACCCAGTGACCACAGGCGCTCATGTGGAAAGCATGGTCACTGCGAAGGCTATGTATTATAGCTCCATGTTCCTTTTGAGGCATAACTAAAAATGGTAAGTAACTGTAGAGACCCCCACCAAAATAAAGACATCATTTGAGGTGTTTCATTTTTAACACCTTTTGAAGAAACACCCATGTCTCTAAACACCCGTGCTGTTCCACCTAACATGTGTCCCCTCATCCTTTACCTCATTTACATCTTCTCTGACTCTTCTGATCTACAGTAATTTCTTCCTTCTATTGTTCCCATTGCTTATTTGAGAGCTAACATGTGCCCACATGCATGATTATATGTATCTTCGCAGCTGGCAGATTCTTCACATAGACACGGGTGTTTAGAGTGTTTCCGAGTTCTTTGTAGGAACTTTATAGACGAAAAATGCAAGGCGAC
The DNA here is from genome assembly GCF_951640355.1 of Cnephaeus nilssonii. Classification (NCBI taxonomy): domain Eukaryota; kingdom Metazoa; phylum Chordata; class Mammalia; order Chiroptera; family Vespertilionidae; genus Cnephaeus; species Cnephaeus nilssonii. Next base: position 39,170,278 of record NC_137072.1, on the reverse strand, counting down.
ACGAGCTGCTGGTCCCCTTTAACTGCCATTCCTTCTCCCATTGCCTCATGCAGAAAAAAAAAAAACACCGCCATCTCATTCTACCTATTCAGGGGGTATCAGAACCCAAAGTTCTAATTTATGAGCCTGAAATGCCATTGAGCTGATGCAGGAAATTCTAAATGTACATGTCCTTTCTGAGAGGAATAACTTAGGGAAATCCAATCAGATTGGGGTTTGAAGACATATAGACATGTTAGTAGAGAGCCTAGAAAACTGAAAAATAGATCTTTTTTATAGTTTTAAAAAACTTCCACTTTCTTCTTTCTCTCTCTCTCTTTTTTAAAACAAAGTGTAACATTTCTCTGGCCTTTTGAGCTTCTGAAGATTATTATATGAGGTTTATACTGTTTCTGCGCTGGATTCTCCTTTGCTCCCTAAAAGAATTCCTCTTCCTCAGTAGCACTCTCTTCAAAGGAGGGTTTACCTCTAACCCTTTCCCACAAAACCAGGCACAGAGACACTTTCTTCAACCTAAAGCTCCCACATGCAGGGGTGAGGGTTGGGAGCACAGCACACTTGATTTTCAGCCTTTTTCTAAAGCAACTCCAGGACCTTGCATAAACTGAATTAATTAAGACTGGCCTAGAGATTTGGTGAATGGTATATTTTAAACAAATATTTTTTTTCTAGGAAATACTTGTTTGGCTCTTCCTCATGCTACTTTCCTAGTTTTACAAAATAAACACAGTATACATTGAATCATTGCTGCGTTCCCTTGAGACCTATGAACTTAGAAAATAAACATATGGCCCTAGCCGGTTTTGCTCAATGGCTAGAGTGTTGGTCTGCAGACTGAACAGACACAGGTTTGATTCCCATCAAGGGCACGTACCTCAGTTGCAGGCTTCAGCCCTGGCCCTGGTCGGGGTGAGTTCGGGAGGCAACCAATCAGTGTGTTTCTCTCTTTCTGTCTTTGCCTCTCCCTTCCACTCTCTCTAAAAATCAATATCCTCAGATGAGGATTAACAAAATAAATTAAATTAAAAAAATAAACATATTTCCAAGAATGGGTCTATATTGGTCTTCAATGTAAAGATTTTGGCTCCCATGAGCACATGATCAACCTCTGATACTATGTGAGTTGCTTTTCTCTATTACACGCATATGCAGAAGATAAATCTGTAGTTATAATGACTAACGAATCTAACAATAGTGATATCAATGTCTCAGTAGCAAACATGACAGCCGTTTATTGAGTACTTTTTATATGCCATCTATGGTAAAAGCATCTTGCATGCGTTGGGCTGGAGTCAGCATCACTGCCGTGTGGAGGGCACTGTCTGGGCACCGTCAGGATCCCATTTGAGGAGGAAACAGAGGCTCAGGGAGCTCTCACACCACGTCCTGTCATTCAGCCAGGAAGTGCTACATCTGACCTACTACTCACTCACCACAGGCGGGTTACCTCTTAACAGCCTGCATTTCTGCCGCAGTTTGCAAAGATATTATCGTATTTGATACTTAGCAAAATCTCGAGAAAGTTAATGCTCAGATGAAGCTTAGAGTCTAAAAAGGTACCCAGTGCATGGCTACAAAATTGTAGACCCACGTCTCAGAGGTAAACGGAACAACCCTGACTTGAACCTTCGTGCATGTGCGGTTGGATCAACCTAATTTTCTGATGTAGAACAACTGTCAGAGAAAGGAGAATTTTCCTTATGGCCTTTTAAATGTCCCCAGTAATGTATTTGGTTTGAGATTATATGATAAATTGGTGCCACTTATATCAGAGGTTGATTTTTTTAAAGCCCAGTATGACTCTGAATATTCTATCTCCAGCACGGAGTGTTCAGTTTTCCATGGGGAATCGCCTTTGCTATTCTACCTATCATGCTTCCCCTCATCCTTTACCTCATTTACATCTTTCCTGACCATTCCGATCCATAGTAATTTCTCCCTTCTATTTCCCCATTGCTTATTTGAAAGCTAACATGTGCCCACATATACAATGTATGTGTATCTCACAGCTGGCAGATTCTTCACACAGACACGGGTGGCTCACACGTTTAGGCCCATAGAAGGAATTGTAATTTGTTGATTACTTTGCAAGAAAGACCCCTATGACCTGGGTCAGCCTGCCAGATGGAGTGGGAAGCTTGTTGTGGTTTGACCGATGGGCTGCCGGGCATGACAAGGCTGGTGGCTACTAGGACGGTGGCTGACAATGATTCTAGTTTCCTTTCTGCCTTCCAGCTCACTGAGCCACAGATTTGCTGGGTTTCAGTTGTATCAGTGTAAAATGTATATTTTGAGACAGACAAGATAGTCTCCTTAGTTCTCCTGAAATTCTTGGATCTGTGACCTGCACATATTATTGCCCAAATCATCTAAGACCATTTCTGAGACCATGTGGCTGCTGACACCCTGGGGGTTGGTAATCACACAGACATCATGGTGTAGTGCAGAGGGTTTTCCTATCCACGCTGGAGGTGGGAAGGGCCCATCTGCAACGTCCTTGCAGGCAGCCCACACTTGGACTGGACACCAACACAATGGCAGACTCTCTCTGAGGGCCTTTAAAGTATTAAACGTGGGCGGACAATGAAAGTGGGTTTTATTTGCTGGTGCTGCTGTTTCAGTACAGAGGGGCACCCTCAGATATTGTGATGGTTATTGGGGGGCTTTGCACAGTCACCACTTTTCTCCCACTGTCATTTGAGGCAGAGGCTTAAATGACAGCTCCACACAGCTGGGAATGAATCACAGGCTGGCTTCTGTATTTATATTATTATTTTTTTTTTCTGGGGAAGGAGAAGCCCTCACAGTCTCCAGAAGCTATGAACCCTCAGTTTTTGCCACTTAAAGAGGAAGGAAATGCTGGGTGTGCAATGGGAGCTGCTGTTGCGATGTCAGCATCCGCATTAAGAAGGTAAGACACTTTGATGAGATGCTTGACAAGCTGAGTATGTTAGGGGTTGTGATGAATGGGAAGAATACAAAAGGGAGGAGGATAGGAGATTCAGCCTCATAAAGAAAGCTGGGGTAGCAGACTCAAAACACAGATTCTGGGGAAAATGACAACATAAACGTAGAAAGTTTTCCCCAAGTCTTTCCTTTGTGATTTCACAGACGACATGAAAGTGTCAGGTGCTGCTCTCACTGCATCAGATGTCCTGGCTGTCCACCCGGAAAGGCTCTGATTTGCTCTGTCCCCCAGTCCCTTAAGGTAAACTGGGTGCCTTCCTCACCCCAGCAAAGATCCTTCATGCTGTTGGTTGTAATTCTGTTTCCTGCTGCAGGATTGCCTCGACAGTCCAAGAAGGCCTGACATTGGTTCCATAGAAGGAAAAAAAAAATGATGTTCTTGACAAAGACACACACGCTTCCAGGTTTAATGGCTAGGGGATGTCTGCCTTTAAGTGAAGGCCGCCAGCAAATGCTGACATGCCATCGCCACTTAAATTCCATGTTTCATGTGTGTGGCAGAGGCAGCTTTTCACTATTTCGGGGATGGCTGACAGGACAATGTCAGCCTGACCTTCAGAAACCCTCCCTCCCTGGTTGAGGTCATCTCAAGGATGTGGGAGAGCCGTGCGTCTCTCCTTGGTGCCAAGGTGAACCACACACATGCTCCAGCCACCCGCTATTCCCTCGTGGAACAGGCTGCTTGGCGTCGCTCGCGTTGGGGGTGCCAGAGTGCAGTCACCGGCTGCAGGATGACAAATTACCTCTCTGCCAGTATCAGAGCTGCGACAGTCCTCGCCACAGCCCCTCCAGATGGGCCTAATTACACTATTAGCCAATGAGGGCGTCTGACGGCTCCATTAGGAGCCTCCTGCGCACAAACAAACTGCTCAGGATGGATATCTTTGCAGCAGCAGCACCCCGCATGCCCGGGTGTGCCTTGACCATTGGAGGCCTGCTGAGACCCTGAACTCCTGCAGGAAGGTCCCCCCGCCCTGTGCCACAGTCCCAGATCCCCCCTGGCAACCATGGGCCACAGAGGAGAGGGGGGCCACTTGGCTGCATGGCTAAGTTCCATGGTGGCCGCAGCCAAGGTCTTTGTCCCTGTTAGCCCTGCCCACGTGTGGATGCTCATCAGTGAAGCAGTGCCTCCTGGCTTGCAGGCACTCCCTTCCAGAATTATCTCATGGTGAACTGAATGCATTCAACGTACAGAAACTGTGGACAGACATGGTTTGCCATTTATAATTATGGCCACGATAGACATACTTGTTCTGCATAATGAATGAAAATGCTGATAAAGAAAGTGGGGCATCTCCTCTGGAGCTCCCTGGGCCCAGGCTCACATTAATCTAAGGAGGAAAGCGTGTTTGATCTCAGTTATATGTGGAATCTAACTCAGTCAGCCTCGCAGAGAGGAGGCTGATGGCTGCCAGGGCTGGGGGTGGGAAAAGGGAGGTGTTGGTCCGAGGGCACACACTTCCAGTTACAAGATGAGGAAGTTCTGGGATCAGAATCATGTCTCCCGACCCCTAGCCTCGCCCAGGACCTCCCGTGTTCTCTCTAACGTTTCCCCTCACAAATTCGTTGCCTGGTAAAGCCCAGCCTGCCTCTGCTTCTTAGAGAAGCGACGAACTCAACCCAGTTTGCTCCACCACATCAGCCTCCCCTCTAAGGAGGCCCTCTCTCCCCTTAGGTTCTCTCTGATGCCATCTTCCCTTTGTGCCCATAGAATCCGGCAAGAAAGTAAGTGGGCCCAGCTCCACACTCCACCTGGATCCTCTCCTCCACATAACCACTCTCAGCCCCACCCCTCACTCCCTTGTGGCTGCCTACCCTGGGCCAACATTTAATCCTTTGAGCTTTAAGTTAGACCATACTCACAAGAGAATGCCCCTGCCCCATCACCTCTCAGACCCATTTCCCAGGCTCGCTGCTCTTTGGTGGCCTCCACTCCCCACCTTCTTCCCGTGGGGCTCCCCTGCATGAAGGCTCTCAGCCAACTGTCACCTCCTTCCTGGCCCTGCTGAGACCTCACCATTCCCCACAGCCAACTGGCCCTCCCTGGGCACTCCAGATGCTGTCCCCTTCTCATCCAAGATGCCCCTCCCTCCCACAGTCCACGGGGCCCATCACTTACTCATTGTTGTTATTGCTTGTCCTCCACCTGCACCCTCTGGGGCATGAGTGCCCTGGGGGCAGGGGCTCTCATTTTGTCCACCACATCCCACACAGAGCAGCCCAGGCGCAGGAAGCCTGCTCTCCGTGGGCAGTTGACAATGACAATGGCCCAAGGAAACATATTTGGGCTCATGAAGATGAGCTCCGAATGCAGAAAGCTCTCCTTCAGGGTCCCTACATTTCACCTCTCTCTCCCCAGCTCCACCAATCCCACCTCTCCAGGCCCTGACCAGTTCCTAAACTCAGGACTCTTGGGTGACTCTCACTGGCCCACTGTGGTCACTCACAGCATAGCTCTGGTTGTGTCATGGTTTTGGCACGTCCCTTAGAGCTGGCGTGGCAGTGATGTCCTTACTCAGAGTTCATGATTCAATTCCAGTGCGAATCCCAAAGCAGGGCGGGGAGTGGCAGGGAGGATGACAGGTCCCGGAGCTCTGTCCTGGTGCCTGGGGCAGAGATGCAGGGAGGAACAGCGGGAGGGGACATGGGGGACAGCAGGTGTGTCTGGATTACAGAGTTCTTCTTGAGTTTTCTCTGTGGGGCGCTGGGCAGCTGTCACCTTGTATGCTTAATTTGACTATGGGTTGTCCTGAGAGACAAACCATTAGAACAACTAAAGCAAAGCACATGCTATGGAAAACGGGTGCTTGTTAGAAATCTCGGGGCCGACAGGGGCCTCTCACGCTTCATTCGCTGGCTGGACAGAACAGTGGGAAAGCCGCGGTGGAGCTGTTCAGACACCCTTCCGGGCTGGGTTTCTGCCAGGCTCGCTGGGCCCATTAGAAGTGAACGTTTAATCAGTAAATTGCAAACACCTCTGCAACATGCACTTAATTATAACTAATTTGCTATTGATTAACCATTTATTCTAACAGAACCACTGCAAAGATGGGCTGGCGCTCAGCCATCAAAATAAAAGGGCACAGAAATCTTTGGTATTTTAAAACACTCTATTTTCTAGGTCAAAGACCAGTGTTTTGATTGATTCTAGAGAGGATGTGAAAAACTACACTAAAAAAATTGGAATTAAAAGTTTGAGTACCGGAGAATGTCTGTATTACAGAGCTCCCTCCCGGGCTCTGCCGACTTTCACAGGAACCTCGGGACTGGTCAGCGCTGGGAGGTGTACATTTTTGAATATTTTAGGTGGCGTTTCTGCTTCTGACTGCTCCTGGGAGTGTGAAATGACCTCTTGGAGGGAGGAAGACGGCCACTTCATACGTTTGCATTACACACGAGCTTGTAAATGAGCGGGTTACACATGTTCAGAAGTCAGCTGAGTCCTGTGCGCCAGGTGTGAACCACACAGACACATGATTGGGTCTCATTATCCAGTTCATCCCAGTAAAACGATGCACAGGCTGAATTGCCCAGATAACTGAGGTGAGCCCATGTAAGAGCAAAGTCTGTATGAAGTGTTTAGGATTGTCAGTAATATGTTTCTGGGACACTTTGATTACTCCCCTGTCTTTTCAAAGAGAACACGCATCATGATTTTACTTCTTGTGAGGCATGTGATCGTCCATTTGGGTATCAATTAATATCCTGGAAAGTAATTGTAAAATAATGTCCTTTGGGCTAATAGAGTGTTCAGGACACTTTATGCTTATCTGAAGGTCCGCAGACTTCCTCACACCCTGGGATTTTGCAGACCTCACTCTCTCCTCATCACCTGCCACCCCTCTGTGGATCCAGGGAGGGACAGAGGGAAAGAGACAAGACAGAGAGAGAGAGAGAGAGAGAGAGAGAGAGAGAGAGAGAGAGAGAGGAACAGAGAGCTCAATTGCACAAAACTCTGGGTTTCCCTATATTATAAAGTACACAGCATGGGGAATGATGTATTTCTGATTTAATAAGAGGCATTTGCACTTAATATTGAGTTCTTAAGGTTTGGAAATTTCAGGGCACTGCATGTGAGATCAGTATAGGCTCTATGTACTAGAACCTAATTTCTTTAGGCAAATGTGCTCACTGGTATAGAACTAATTGTAATAAATATAACTAATAATTATAAAGTAATGTCCTTGTCCTATGAGGGTATTTTAAAATTTATTCTCAAGGCAGAGTTCACCTGTAGCCCAGAGAACGCTGAAGTGCTTCCCATACCAAGAAGTGAATATACCAGGACAAGCCAGGGAGAAACAAAGCGAACTTGTTAAAAAGCAAGATGCTTGAAGATAAAACACTCAGACACTCTCTCTTTCTAAAGCAATGCTTTTCCTTACATTTTTTTTTCTTTTTGGAGCAAAGGTGCTCATGAAGCTTAGATTTCTGACCAATCCGGTGATGCCACTTTCCACCTGTTACATTCTTTAGAGATGGCACCAGAGAAAGAGTCGGTGAGTGAACAATTCAAAAGGTTCAGCTCAGAGCCAGCATCGCCAGGTGGCAAATTTCTTCAGATCTGGATTTTCAAAAAAGAAATCTGAAAGCATTAAAATGTTATTAATCAAAGCTTAACAGTATATCTCAGCTTCAAAAAGTTGTTTCTGGTAGCACTGCAGACTTTAATTAATGGCTAGTTCTTGCAATTAGGCAGTGTGATTTAGCCCTGGGAAAAGAAAGCAAGAAATAACTCATGGAATGAAAAAATCCATACTCTTTTATGTTTAAAGTTTCTTTCCTCTTTTAAAAATGGAAGTAACACTTTCTCTTTGTCTTATTGAAAATTCTCAAGTAATTTCCCCTCTGCTCTCCTGGCTTTTGGCAGATTGTGGAAACCCAACCCCACACTTCTCATCTCACCTCCCACCCTGTAACTTCCAGGACATCTGCTTCTAACGCCCTCGATGTGTCCCACAACAGGTGACATCTTGGTTGGAAGCAGTTACCAAGGAACAGGTCTTGGAAGATTTGTGAGGCTTTAAGTGCAATATGTAAGGGCATCCGATTCACGGAGGGGTATATTTTAGAATCCCGGAGTCAGAGTGCAGAACGAAAGCTTCCTTTGACTGGAAGACATTGAAGAAAGGCAGGAAAAGCTGGGGCATCCTGGGAACCCAGAGATGCAGTCTCTCTCTCTCTTTTTAAGAATATGTTTTTAATTATTTTAGAGAGAGAGGAAGGGTGATGGATAGAGAGATAGAAACATCAATGATGAGAGACATTGATCAATTGCTTCCTGCACGCCCCCTACTGGGGATTGAGCCCACAGCTGGGCATGTGCCCTGATCAGGAATCGAACCAGGGTCCTCTTGGTTCATGGGTCAAGGCTCAACCACTAAGCCACACCGGGCAGAGCATCTCTCCCCGTTTTTTTGTTTGATTCTCCCTCCCTCTCTATCTCTCTCCCTCTTTCTTTGATTCTCTTTTCCTCTATCTCTGTCTCTCCCTCTATGTCTCTCTGTCTCTCTCTTAGTCTCTCTCTCTTTGTCAGATTCTGCCTCTCTCTCTCCCTCTCTCTTTATCTAATTCTCTCTTGGATTCTCTCTTTCATTCTCATCTCCTCATCAGTTCAATGCAGCACAGAATGGCACTGAGGCACTTGATATAGAAGACAAGCAGTCACACATGAACTTGCTGTGCATGTGCACCTGCCTTGGCCGTGAGGACCCGTGTTCCCAGGCAGCACTGTAAGGAACCCAGCCACAAACATGAGGAGGTTTGCATGTCTCTGAAGTTCCACCCCAGTGCAATTCATTCGACCTGCTTTTGTATTGGTACATTGGGCTTCTCAAAAGCATCTATTGTTCTGGGTTCAGCAAGTATTGTCAGCATTGTTATCTTGCGACACCGCACTGAATCCCCACTTCTCTGTCTGAAGTGCCACCAATGCTAGCCAAGTGGAGAGAAAAGGTCCCTCTGAGATTGATTTTTTTCTAGACACCATGGTTCTGTTCAACTGAATGCGCTCAAGTTGTGGTTAACATAAACACTATGGAGAGTAGGACATGTCAAATTAGCAGCTTTGCAAATCTCCTGTTAATTGTCAGCCTAATTAAAAAATTGCTAATTATAATGTTTATAACCTCAAATAACTGCTCAGCTATAAAGTACGGCCTGTCAGGTGTAAACAGGGAACTGGAGGGAAAAAAATCAATTGACATCTGTTAATTTATCAGCGGTGGTCCACCAAATTGAAAAATGGATCAGCTCTTGCACTGTAAATCTGCATTGCGATAAAAAGACCAATCCATCCAACACCTGCTTAATAAATGATAATGGCCATCTTCACTGGCTTACCCCAGGTGTCTTTGCTTTTCAATTCTTGTCCTTTCTAGGAGCTGAATAAAGGCAGGGTCTCTAGGTGACAGGAGCCGTTGATAAAATGTTGGACCCGTGCATCAGAGAGCACAGCTCAGCTAAAGAAAACCATTCAACATTTGGTGCTAAGCAAAAGTAAAAACAAAGGAAAACTAAAACATAGACACACACACTTCGACTGTTAAATGTAGGGAGATCCTCTTCCCTGAAAGAAGTCTGGAGTCCTGAGGCTTATCACTTGCTCATGTTCATCTGAATTAGTCATCCAGAGCATCACTACCTCCTGACTAAGTGGACCAAGGAGGTTTGAATACAACAATATCATTCTCGGAGATCTATAGAATTCTAGTCCCACTTTCCAGTCCTCTGTAAACTGCCTACTTACACTGACTGGGTCTGTGATTGCTCACGGTGTCTGTGGCACTGCCCTGTGATGGGTTATATGATCATGCTCTGGTTCCCAATTTATCCAGGTGCACGCCCTTTGTCCCTCCTGGTCTTGAGAACTTCCAAGCTGGGTAACTCCTGCTCTAACCACGTACTTCCCTGAGCCCAGGACCTGCAGAGGAAGGGCAGAGAGACGCTCCCTGTCACCACACCTGGCTCCAGTCCTTTCAATAGTGCACACCAAGCGTTCACTGAGTTTACCAGAGAAAAAGTTGTAGGTATACTATCACAGATGCCTTCATCAGCACTGGGGCATTGTCTGTCTTGATTCAACAGACATTTGTGGAGCATTCCATTCTAGGAATTATCTAAGTCTAAGGAACCAAGATGATTAGGAATGTTTTGTCCTCAGGCAATTTATAGGCTGGCGGGACCACACCCTGGATGGAATTTGACAAGAATGGTGACTGCAAATCATAAAGACCCAATAGCACACTTAGCAGGGGGCCAGCTTACGGACCCAAAACAGGACTGATTTGGTTCACTCTTTCCCAATGCCTCCTGGATCTGTCATTTGGAGCTGGTTGAGAAGATGAGTGAGTGGGTGCAGGGAATGGCAGAGCCCCGAGCTGGGCATAGGCAGGCCTTTTCTCCCCAGCCAGGCTCCCTTGTTCCTGACATCTGCACTTGTGACTGGAACTTGGGGTCTTACTACTCAGGTCCCTCATTTCTCTGAGGGCATATTTAACCGGTTTCATAGGCCCTGTTGAAGTAACGCCCTTGGGTCGTAATCTGGCACCTTCCCTCTGGTTCTAGCTCAAGGGAGAATGGATTTCCATGCCCTATAGGCTGTCTCTTTCCTGGTCTAAAATCCTCTCATTTCATCTGCCCACCAGTGGAGAGAGGGAATGAGGACTGTTCACCTTGAACCAAGTTTTTAGTCATTTTCTTCTTTACTTTATCGGATGCCTCTGTGTCTTTCTCACTAGTCTGAAGAGGTGCCTATGGTTTGGGCTTCCCCAGGAAGGGCAGTGTAGGGGGGGAAGGGAGGAGAGAGCTGGGACAGACAGCCCACACCAGGAGCACCACACAGAGGGGGAGCCTGTGCGAAGAGCCCACACTGTTGAGTGCACACCGGCCAGCCAGAGCCTGTGCATAATCACTTTTCAAGACATCTGTTGAATAACATTAGAATTGCTCCCGTTTACAGATGAGACAGGTAAGGTATAACATTCACAAATTTGTCCTAAATTTCCCTTAGAGAGGGACTGAGCAAGTGTGCACTCAAACCCTCGGACTTGGGGTCTTTCCTCCACTTCCATTAGATTGTGTTGCTCCCAAGGGAGGGGAAGGCTCTGAGGGAAAGTGTTTGTACTGGAGTAACAATAGGTGTTTTAACAAATAAAGCTCAGACTGCAGCAGCTTATCATGGTGTATGTGTGATACGTGAAAAGCCCCCTCAACCCCCCATGTCCAACCCGAGTCCTTGAAACTTGAATGTGTCACCTTACGTGGCCAGAGGGGCTGTGCAGATGTGATCAAGCTTACTAACCCTGACACGGGAGGCATCTGGATAATCCTGGTGGGCCCCTTTTATCACCCTTAAAAGCAAAGCAGAGGATACTTCTGCCATCCATGTCAGAGAGACGCAGCAGGAGGGGATCCAGAGAGGTGCCAGGCAGAGGTGCTCTCCGCACTGCTGGACAGGAGTACCCTGGGATTATGAGAAGGAACTCATTCTGAAGCCTCATTCTGAGCAAACACAGGTCCCCAACTGACAGCCAGCCAGGGACTGGGGCTTAGTCCTTCAGCCTCAAGGCACCGAGTCAGCCAACCTGAGTAAACTGGGATGGGATGGAGCACCAGGAGCCCAGCTGAGCCATGCCATGCACAGTTCTGACTGATGGGTCTGTGTGGGGATACATAAGTTGTTTAAAGCCAATAAGTGGGTGGTAATCTTAAGAAAGTGATAGAAAACCTGTCAAATCCAGGTGGCAGCCCCTCAGAGTGAGGGGGTTGAGAGCCCATAGTTGGGCTCTGTGGTCAACTATGGCCCTTGAAATCCATTTCCTCCAACTGGTCCAAGAAGAAAGGAAGACTTCTGAAAGGCCTGCCCAGAGGGAGTCATATCCTCCTGCTCATTTCTACCTCGAGCAGCCACATGCTGAGCCCGGATCCCAGGTCTGGGAACGCAGCCTGGCAGAACGCCACCTCCCAGCAGTAACTCCACTCAGGGAAATGTGCAGTTCTCAATGGGCAACTGTCTCTGCTCCTCGCTTCTGCCAGAGATGTCCTGCTCTATTGGGGACATTTTGTACACAGAAGACTGTTGGCATCAGCAGGATCCGGGTGCCCCGGAGAACTGCTGATCCTGTCAGATGGCGTTGACCGTGGTGTAGACAGAGACTAGTCAGCATCTCTGTGTCAAGAGGGATTTGGGGCAAAATCCAAGTAGCACGTATGTGGTTAGCTGTAATGTTCAATTGGATGAATTCAATTAACAAGTTATTACAGTGTCTAACTAAAGTATTTTTAAGTCAACAGACCATTTTTGGAGCAGTTTTGGTTTACAGAAAAATTGAGTAGAAAGTACAGACAGTCCCCATAAACTCCAGCTTATCACACATGGGTTTCTCAGTTTATTTACATCTCGTCTGTGTGACAATTGATGAAGCGATAAGGATGCATTAGTATGCACTAAATTCATCTTTGGGTTCAATTTTTGGGCTGTTTAGGTCTGATGGGCTTTGGTAAAAGCGTATCTGCCATGAGAATATCATCCAGAGTAGTTGCACTGCCCCCAATCCTCTGTGCTCCACTTGCTCATCCCTCCCTCCCCCAACCCCTGACAGCCACTGGTCTGTTTACTGTCTCCATAGTTTTGCCTTTTCCAGAATGTCTTATAGTTGGAATCATAAGCAGGTTTTTTCTCCCCAGTGAGGCTCCTTGTAGCCTTTTCTGATTGGCTTCTCTCACTTCATAACATGCACTAAGTTTCTACCATGGCTTATCATGGCTTGACAGCTCATTTCTTTTTAGTGCTGAATAATATTCCATGGTCTGGATGGACCACAGTTTGTTTATCCATCCAACTACTGGAGCACATGCTGGCTGCTCTCAAGTTCTGGTAATTATGAATGAAACTGCCGTAAACATCCCTGTGCAGGTTTTTGTGTGACATAAATTTTCAACATTTTGGGGTAAACACAAAGGAATGTGGTTACTAAAACATACGTTAAGTGTATGTTTAGTTTTGTAAGAAACCCAGCAAACTGTCTTCCAGAGTGGCTGTGACATCTTGCATTCCCACCGGCAACAAATGAGAGTCCCTGTTGCTCCACATCCTTCAAAGGCCTGGATGAGGCCTGCACAGAGCTGATAGCACGTTTCCCATTAAGAGGCGTTGTGGCTCAGAGGACTGCATTCACTAATGACATTTCCCTGTCTAGTCAGTGATGTGCTAGCCATTTCATAGTCATCATCTCATTTAATCATCTTGGCGGCCTGCTGGGCACCAGCTATTATCTCCCATTTACTGATAAGAAACTGAAGACTGCAGAGTTTACGTAACTTTAAAAAGATCGTAGCCAGCCAAGATCAGAAGTTGAGACTTGGGATTGGCTGAGTCTAGAGCCCAGGCTCTTCCCACCTAGGATGTTCTCTCTGTGTCAACACTCCTCACGTCGGAGATGCCTCTGGACCACTGTCAAGGCCTCTCTGTGCCTGCTGGGTTGTGTGGGCTTAATTGCTCAGAAGAAGAAGTGAGAAGAATAGAGAGGAGGAAAATAAAGAAAATAGATCATACTTGGGAAGTCAGAGTGCCAAAATAACAACAACAACAAAATGAACAACCAGCCATCATGAAATTCACAGTAAACCACACGTATACCTAGAGCAGGGCAAGGTGGACAAGCCCTTATATTTTGTCATTAAAAGCACTAAAGATGCCAGAAGTTCCTGTATTGAGAGCTCCTTATTTCCCACAGGAAGCAGTGGAATCATAATTAAAGAAAAAAAAAAGCTTAGGTCATTGCTAACTTCTGACTTGAGCATCTTTAATTTTGGTTATTTCCCCTGGCTCCCTCGCTCATTGCCCTAGATCTTTCCTTAATATTTAAAAATCTGCATGGCAGTTTATATAAAACCTTCACAACCACTTGCAGCTAAATTCGCAAAGTGTGTGGAGTGGGGGTGTGTGCAGACTATGCATGTGGTCTCTGGGGAGGGGCTAGGATGACCCTAGGGGTGGGAGCTCCTATGGGGTCTGGGAACCAGCACATGTGCATGGACTCCTGCCCGACTAGAGTTGAGCTGACTTTAGGGAAAAGGAAGGGTGGGGCCAGAAGTTACAGGCATTGAATCCAGTCACACCTCCACACACACAGGGAGAGGGGATATCAAGAGATGAATGAGACTCAGGATGAGGTGTTTCCTGAGTAGCATGTGACCCCAGGCTGCGACATGCCTTGGGGCCCAGGGTCACACAGGTTGGCCATGTCCTGGTTGAGCCCTGCTCCTGACGGACAGGCGGGGAACCAGCTAATACCTCCGAACAGAACATCAATTACTTAGATGTCCAGACCCATGTTCAGAGGAGGCCACACACCCTTAAACACCAGGAAAGAATGGCATGAGGAGTTGGGACATCGCAGAATGGAGAGGATGGAGTGCTGCCATGGGGGCAGGAGGGAGAGAGAGAAGTGGGGGCAAGTTCAGCCCTAGGGCCCAGTCTATCTCCAGCATCAGGTCTGTCCTGGGTCACCTGTCAATCTAGGGCTCTTTGGATCCCAGGTCAGCCCCAAAACAGAATCTTCAGGGGCAGAACCTGCAGGCTGTGTTGTAGCTCTGGACATCGGTGTTCCCAGGACCAGGCAGGACTTTGCTGTGACACTAATGGAAGACTGGATTCCTGGAACCCCATATCCTTTGTGGAACTCTCAGAGGTTTCCCATTTCCAAGGACATCAACACCTGCCTGTTCTGTCTTTGAGGCTTCCGATGGTCTGCCCTGCCCCAAGTAGCCACGTCCTCTTGCAGGCGAATGCATATCTTTTGTTCCTAGGATACCTTCAAATGCTGTGCCAGCAACAGGCTCTTCACCACCAGGGGTGTGACATTTACTCCAAATCTGCTCTTTCACGTCTTGTTTTGTTTTGTAAAGGCCCCATGAGATGGGCAATGTATGAATCCACAAAATAGATGTTGTATATTACTCAGCTTTCATCATTCTGAATTAATATTTTCAAGAATCTGAGACTTCAAAGACCACCAGCCTTTAATGACCCCCAGTTGAACAAACACTATCATAACTATTTGACATCATCTGTTCAACCAATGGGATTCCATCACCAGTTTGGTCAACCCATTCCTTCAGGAGTCACGTTGGCCCTTTTGTATGCATTTATAACTTTTGGATTTTGTGTAACCCATGTTGTAATGTATGAGAAATATAGAGGGCTTTTTAAAATTATTATTATAGAAATAACATCTGTATTAGCAGTGAAATTCAGGAAATGGTGTTGCATTTATAGTACCTACAGTTGTGTGAGAAATTATTTGCATAAATTGTCTCAAATAGAATTTAATTGGAAACCATAGATTTCATGATCTTGTCTCACTGGAAAGTTCAGGACTATGAATCAAACATTAAATTAAATGTCACATGATAATTAGTCAGGTACTGTGAGCTTAGAGCTAAGATCTGCCTGACTATTTTCTTTAGGTAATCAGGACTGAAGCACATGTTTTATGGGGGCTATAAAACATGTGAACATTTCATTTACCTATTTTGTTAGGGACTAACCAGACATTCAAATGTGGTATGTTTAAACTGAACTCAGACACCACAAAGTGTAAGCAAAACTGCACACCAAATTACAAATGGGGTTCTTTGTAAACATTTCTGCTAATAAAAACATTTTCATATGGTAGATAATACCAGAGATAGTCTCAGGAAAATAAATCATGCATTTATAAACCACAATTGCCTAAAAGAAGCAAACTAAGCAATTTTCCCATCTCCACTGGAACTGGGTGATCCCTGTTTTCACAGCTGAATATTCAAAGGGTTGTTTACCATAATTGGAAGGTACTTAACAGTTTAAGTAGCCCACACTTAGCAGGCTTCAAAATGGGGCCTGAATTACTTTTTTGCAAGCCCTTTAGATAAATAAGCGCCAAGTGCCACTCAGTTATCCTTAAAAGCCACAGATTTGAGGCTTTTCTGGATTGTCCCCAGTGATTTCTGAATGTGATAAAATTCTGGTTTTCATTTGTATAAATCCTCTTCTTGAACTTTACAAGAATCATCTTTCCAGATGAATACGCTTTTATAAAAACAATCCTAAAATGATAGATAGAAAAACTCAGTCCCCACTTCTCCCACCTCCCCAAATGGACGGGGACCTCACCTTGCGGCCCTGCTGGCAACATGTTGCACTGAAACATTCCATTGGCTCCCAGGGAACAAGGGCTCTATCCTTGACCACTCTTTCTTTGGTCAGGCCCCCTTCTGAACCGGGCCTGTCCTGCCCAGTTTTACCAAGAGTCCTGCTAGGCCAGTTTATAGGGAATCCCTAACCCTAACACGGGCATGATGCCTAACCAAGGCTCCTCTTCCCTGACCCTTGACACCTAACTAAGCTCCTCTTAGTAGTTTTTTTTTTTAAATTGATTTTATTTATTATTTTTAAATTGATTTTATTATTTTTTAAATTAAATCTTTATTGTTGAAAGTATTACATATGTCCCCCCTTTCCCCCATTGACCTCTTCTAGCCCACGGTCCCCATCCCAGGCCTTCACCACCCTATTGTCTGTGTCCATGGGTCATGCACATATGCATACAAGTTCTTTGGTTGATCTCTTCCCACCCACCCACCCACCCACCTCCGCCTTCCCTTTGGGATTCCACAGTCCATTCCCTGCTTCTTTGTCTCTGAATCTATTTTTTTCATCATTTTATTATTGATTTTAGACAGAGAGGAAGGGAAAAAGAGAGAGAAAGAGAAATGAGAGAGAAACATGCCTCTCGTACTGGGGATCAAACCCACAACCTGAGTGCCCTGACTAGGAATCGAACTGTTGACCTTTCAGTGCATGGGAAGATGCTCAACGAACTGAGCCATACTGGCCAGGGCTCCTCTTAGTAATTTTAGTGAATATGTATCAGATGAAATACAAATATTTTCATAATTTTTTGGTTTAAAAAAAGTATATGTTTTTAACATATTATATAGTATATGAATTTTATGTATGTATATATAGACTACACACACATATATATGTACTGAATTAGTAACAATAAATTAACTGCAATTACTTTGTAAGTAGCAACTCACTATCAAAATCTGAGTCTTAGACTATCCTAAGGGAGGGCCTATAATTTTTTTCTTAAGGGAAGTAGTTGTGGAACTACGGTAACTCACTGAAATAAGAAACAGCATGCAATGATGAATATTTCAAAGTAATCTCGGCACCATTTATTAGAAGGGAAAGGAATGAAAAAGCAACGTAGCTTAATGCACAGGCCGCGTCTGAGACGTGTGGTTATAATAACATATGCAGCAGAGGACAGCACCACAGGCTGCGGTTAAACAGCACAGGTCGTGGGGTTGACACTGCAAGATGTCAACTCGAACAAGAATCTGAAGGCCCCCCTTCCATTGACAATGTGGCACTGATCTTTGCTACCACTATTGAGCACTACCTGTATGCAGGGCTGGACCAGTAGCTGATTCACAGGGGAGCATTGGTCACCAATGGCCACCAGGTTGTGTCCTGGCTCAGCCAATGAGGATGTGATTTTAGGAAGTGTCCTAGCCTACCTGAGCTTCCATACCCCCATTTGTAAAATAAAACCAAGAGTATTAAGTTGTAGGGTTATTGCGTGGATTATGACTTAAAATAGTAAACATAAATAAGTGTTAAATGTGAAAAAATTTAAAAATGTATTAATAGAGTGTGGGAGAATTTTTAGCCTCTGCAGTTGAGTGGAGTTGAATGTGAGGTGAGAGGGAAGACAGAAAGCATTTAGGAGCCGCCCTGTTGGCGTGTTGCCCAGAAATCCGCTCTTATGTGTGTGTGCCTGCTTTTCACAGTGGTTTTTCTTTCTCTACTTCAAACAAAAGATTCTTTGAAAGACTCTTTTTTTTTTAAATCCCCCATGTGAGAAAACTGGCAGGTGTGGTGGCCCCACAGCTTCAGATGGATGAGCCCCAAGTTTCTCCCTCGAGAGTGACTGTAAAGCTGGATCTTATGGGCTGCTGCATGGAGTTGGCACTGGTCATGTTGGCCAGGGGCAGCTCGGTTGGCATTTTGAACGGTTTTAGAGGCACTCACTCTGCTGTTCAGTAGGTGGCACTTGTCATAACATGGGTATCACCAGTACTGAGCTGGCTTGTAGGGAAAAGTCAGAGCCAAAAGTTTATAACCCGATGTGCAATGGTGACATTTGCGGTTGATAAACCGCACAAAAACAGTCAGCCGAAGGCCTCGGGTTCGTTGTGCCAAGCCCTCGGCCCGTGTGTCAGTTGGAAAGGTTGAAGAGTGTGTGCTGGTTTTGATTTCCAGTCTGTGGTCATTCCGTGATACATCTCCTCGATGCGACCAGTCCCTAAGTTCAAATCCACTCGCTGATTCACTGTGAATGTATAAAAGAGACTGGATTTGGGGACCGGAGATGACTCACCCAGAACCTCAGTACCTGTGAGATCTCCTGCTGGTTGCTAACACTCTCTGGGCCAGTGACCTCACCTCTAACAGCTGGGATAGTAATAATACCATTTTCTTTTTCTTTTTTTAAAAAATATTTTATTGATTTTTTACAGAGAGGAAGGGAGAGGGATAGAAAGCTAGAAACATCGATGAGAGAGAAACATTGACCAGCTGCCTCCTGCACACCCCCTACTGGGGATGTGCCCGCAACCAAGGTACATGCCCTTGACCGGAATCAAACCTGGGACCTTTCAGTCCGCAGGCCAACGCTCTATCCACTGAGCCAAACCGGTTTTGGCAATAATACCATTTTCAAAGGATGGTGGGAACAGTGTCTGATTCAACAGCTTGCACTTAGTAGGTGCTTGTGAATGGGGAAGAGATCATTAACTCTGGGCAACCTGAGTGGTTTCTGAGTTGAGAGCCCTGCTCCCCGCCCCTCCCTGCTCCTCCCAGAAGAGGCAGCGGTCACAGAGCGAGCACGTGGCCTGGCTCCATCCGCTGTGAATGGCAGCTGGGGGGCCAAGCGGCTGCCGACTTCCCTGTGCATCAGACCGTCCTGAATCCTCTTAGACTTGGAACAAACGGCACATTCTTGAGAGCCTGACGACTGACCCATTAGGTGAAGACAACCGCTCACTCTGGCAAAGCGCTCTGTGTTTGCGTGGGTTTCTAACTCCGGCATCACCGTCCTGTGCACAGTGCTTCTGGGTTACAGGATCCCGCGTGCACGATGGGGCACACATGCCACTCAGAGGTCAAGGAAAAGTGACCTCATGTGCTCAGTGAACTGAGAACCCACTCCTATCCCAGAAGGCATAGCTTAATGTCCCGCAGGGCCCAGCCCCCTCTGCGCGCTGGTCACAGAGGGAGGCCTTCATTCCCAGCGCTGCTGCGTCCACACTGGGCTTCCCCGGGAAGGCCGGGCCCACAGCCATATAACTTTTATAGACTTGGTGTTTTATTTGAAAGGTCATAGAAACTTTATGGTGAGATGTGTGAAGCACACTCCAACACCCCTTTTAAAGAAAAAAATAGTTCGTTTGTTTTACTAATGCATCTCAGAATTACAGATGACAATACTGTCTGTTAAATGGCCTGTGGGGTTTTCCCCTCATTTTTTTTTTTTTTTTTACTTCAATTGTTGAGGAGTTTAATGGGGACAAAACAGGTTTTAGAAACATCCAGGTGACTATTTTTAAAATTCCCCACTAGCCGTGACCATCCCACACTTTGGCAGCATGATTTTTTTTTAGTGTGAAAATACTAGAAAGAGTGAAACAAATTGTTCCCATGAGGCTGGCAGTTTTTCCAAATTGCCGGAGCCATTGAAGCTGGGCTGGCCTTGCTGCAGTGATGAGGATATTGAATGGCGTGTGGGTAGGACTGAGGTGAATGGGAGCGTCCTAGGGGAAGGTACCCACAGGGCCGAGCTCTGTGGGTCAGAAAGTGGGGACAGCTGCAAGGCCACATTCTCCCCAGGGCAGGTCTTGCCCTCACCTACTCAACACATCTCCATGCCACGCCTTACAAAGGTTACTGTCTACTGACTGTTGGATTCATGTTTCTCCTTAAAATGTTCTCACCTAAAACCACAAACTCATGTAGTTCAGTGACCATCAAACAGATCTCAGGGGTGGCCTTTCCCACCGGAACCTCTTCCACGGGTTCCAGCACAGTTAGAAAGTTGCAGACTTCATGGTGAGGAACTCACTTCTTTTTAATCAGCGTCTTCACCAGCTAATGATCTCTTGCCCATTCACAAGCACCTACTAAGTGCAAGCTGTTGAATCAGACACTGTTCCCACCATCCTCTGAAAATGGTGTTATACTATCCCAGCTGTTAGAGATGAGGTCACTGGCCCAGAGAGTGTTAGCAACCAGGCAAATCCACTGTAAAGTTGTCAGGGGGCAGCATGGGTTTCGAAGTGAGCGGGTTTCTGTGCCTCCTACATCCTGGCTACTCCAACACTAGAAGGCTGCATTCTTGTCTTTCCCTGAGCCTCCTGCCCTCACGCTTGCCCCCACCTTGTCTTCCATCCCTGGAGCTCTGGAGCTCCTGTTCGCCTGCTGTTCTTGGCCAAGCCCCCCGCCCCCCCCCCCCCCCCCCCCGCCTCCCAGGACAGGCCCCTAGCTAGATCTGGCCCTCTTGGACCGAGTGTCCTCTCAGTGGCACCAATGAGCAGAGGGTTTTCTGTGTTTCTGGCTCCTACACACCCACGGAAGTTGGACTCAAATTCTCTCCTTGTGTTCCTCTCGACTTCCCTCAGTCACGATTTGGGGCAGTTCTAACAATGAAAAGCACACGTCCTGTGCTCCATTTCCAAAGAGGTCACTTTCAACAACAAAATGGGACACTTGCTGTTTCTTCTTTCCAAAGAGCCCTCAGGCCGAGGAAAGATGAAGGGCGGGGCGGGACGGTTCTTGTCATTTATCCTCACAGGCAGGGTGACCCTTTGTCCCAGGTCGCCTGGGACAGTCTCAGTGTATGCCGGTTGTCCCGGCCTCATTATTAATAGCGCCCTCATTCACTTTTAGGAGTGCCCTGGTTTGGATGATAAATGATAGCAGCGCTCTATTTTGAGGAGACTTGTGCTGTGTACACCACGGCCAAGGCGTTTACATTTCCGTCTTCCCGGCCTGTTGTCAGACACCTATCTTCCCAAGCAGAGCTAATTAGGCTTTGGCATAAATGGAATTGGACTTTTGTATAAATGAGAGATTTAGCCTTGCATTGTTACTTGGGCTTGAAATCTGCCTGCCCTAATGGCTGATTACTGTCAGGTGACGGGGTATTGCTCAGGGCAGTTTGTGGACCCCTATAATCTCATCGTGTGTGACCCAGCTATTTAAGTTGGTTTTATATTAATGCCTTGTTATGACCACCGAGGAGATACTTTCAGTACAATGTTGGGACTTTCCTCCACCCCTGCCACTCTAAATTGCCGATTTTAGAGCCACAGATGGTTCTAGCATGGAAGTCATTGTCCAGATATCTACTATTTAAAGAGAAAATGTTGAAATGGGTCTATTAGTTGAAATCAAACTTAAGAGGTACTTGCTATGTGGACAATTAGATGATTCCATTTCTCTTTAGTCACGTGTTATTACTCTTAGGTTGTACTTTATATTTCTTTTGTGAGCCTCAATTCCCTCCTACTTGAAAAGGAAGAATCCCCTGTTGCGTCTACACAACCGAAGGCAGGTGCCCTGGAAAGTCTGTGTGGCAGCGAGTAAACATGCCAAAGGCAGTCCCCAGTGCTGAGCCGAGCACTCCAGGCTCCTCTCTCTCTCTCTGCTTTCTTCAAACTCACTTAGCTACACCTTCTTTCCTGTGCAAAACCCATCATTCAAACTGGTTGTTGTTGTGGTCATTTACAGGACTTTTGCCTCTGTACTCTCTGCTTGACTTTGCTTTCTCCTGCGCACATACTCTTCATCTCCCTCTTCCATCTCTGCCCATCGAAATCCTTTGCACATGGAAGGACCCGCCCCCTCTCTCTATAATAACTCTACTGATCATCTTAACCAGGGCTGCTGCGTTCACCTGGCAGGGCTTGTGTGAAATCACCCACATGCCATTTATTTCCCACAGGCTGTGCTGTTGGTATCTATGGGAGCTTGCAAAAGGAAAGAAAGAGCTGACTGTGCTTTCCCGCCTGCCTTATGTACCAAAGATGCCCCATGAAGATGCATTAAACGAGGGGACGAGAGAATGAGAGAAGCAATTTATCACCGTGTTAGACAAACGTCTCCTTCCATCTACTTCCTCCTGCAGAGCTCCAGGACCATGCTGCTTTCCCAGGTTTCTGTAAGCATCCATGGGGAAATGACTCCTGTGGTCCCTTGCCAGAGGTAACTCAATACAGTGAGTGCCTCTGGGTTGTGCCTGGCACTGGGGTGAGTTTTCAGGACACACACATATTTTTAAAAAATAAAAACT
Source organism: Cnephaeus nilssonii (assembly GCF_951640355.1). Taxonomy (NCBI): domain Eukaryota; kingdom Metazoa; phylum Chordata; class Mammalia; order Chiroptera; family Vespertilionidae; genus Cnephaeus; species Cnephaeus nilssonii. The sequence goes on along the minus strand of NC_137072.1, from coordinate 39,147,905 downwards.
TTTCCATTCTATGAACTCCCTAAGTGTGCAATGCACTTGCATGATTGTATGATAATCTTAATTTTTTTTTGCCAGAATAGCACAACATTTCCAGGCAAATGGTGATGTCTGTCTATTAACTAGGTCAGGGACCCCTCTGGAAGCATGGCTTACAAATGGCCCTGAGAGAGGTGGACAGTGCCAGGTGTCCTGCTACCTCCTGACCAGAAATTATGGGGAACTAGCACAGTTCCAGCTCATGAACAAAGCACAGTTTTCCAATTATCCTGATTATAACAAATCAACTGGTTTAGTTTGCTCTGGGAGAAAAGTTTACCTTGTAGTAGCAATGAATTATTTATTTATTTATTTATTTATTTATTTATTTATTTATTTATTTATGTTAATCCTCACCTGAGGATATTTTCCCATTGATTTTTAGAGAGAGTGGAAGGGGGGAGAGACACAGAGAGAAACATCAATGTGAGAGAGACATCGATTGGCTGCCTCCTGCACGTGCCCCTACTGGGGCAGGGATTGAGCCTGCAACCGAGGTACCTGCCCTTGACTGGAATCGAACCTAGTACCCTTCAGTCTGCAGGACAATGCTCTATCCACTGGGCAAAAATGGCTAGGGCATCAATGAAATGATTTTTATGTCTGAGTCATGCAGACTGAAATAAATGTCACTTCAGTTTATTTCCTCAGAGCAGCCTACTCTTTGCCAGACCATGCTCCGCACAACGCTTCCTGTCCCTTTCCACAACAACTTGCATGAGAAAATTCCCAGAGACATATGATTATCACTGTGACTATTTCATTCTCTCTGTTATAAGAAAGTCCAGAATGTAGAGTCAGAGCAATATAGTAAAAAACCAACCAACAAAGGCCTAACCCAGGAATTAAGGCACACAGATTCTAGTCCAGGGTCTGCAATAAATTATCTGTGTCTTTGGGAAAATTGGTTGGCCTCAGGGTCATTTTATCCACAGCTGTAAAATGAGGTGATTGAATTGGACCATCCAGGGTTTCCAGGAGCCCTACTATCCTGCAATTCCCCAGCCAGAGGAGGCTCCCAGTGACCCCATGGCTCCATGCGGGGCTTCTGTGTCCTCACACAGCCAGCGCCACCTTTGTAATGGTGCCCGGTCACATGTATGGCATGTGCAATGCAGATGCTTCCACCCTGTGGGGATACATGTCTGGTTTAATTCCCTGCAAACAACCCTCCAGGCCCCTGAATCCCAAGTGAAAGGGCAGCACACGGGAGCCATGATTCAAGGCGGTGTGGATACATCACCGGAGCAAAGCAGCCTCACTGTTAATGAGCAGAAGGACATCCCCGGGATGGATCGCGCTGGGGACAGGAGGTGATGGCAAGATGAGGCTGCTAAGCCTCCGTGCTCTCAGCCAGAACACGGCGTTCTTCCTCCTAACAAATAGCCATGCGACACGCAGCACCCCAGTGCGAGCATCCAGAGACATTTAAAATAGATTTCAAAGCACTTCTCCCATACTGTCCTTTCCCCTGACTATGAAGGAAGAGCGGGAGTCAGTCAGGTGTGAAATAAGTAGACAGGAACTTTAGGGAGATGGAGAAACACGAAGGAAGAAAAGCACAGGTGTCTAATCCACAGGCAGGCAGTCCCCGTCCATCAAGAGAACAAGCTCAGAGACCTGCTGTGCAAGACTGTCACCATCGTCCACGGCACTGTGTGGGGCACTTAAGAATTTGTTAAGCGGGTAGATCTCATCATTAGGGTTCTTACCACAGCAAAATTAAATTAAACTTTAGAAAAGAGCATGAAGCATCAAAGGTGGACAGAGCCTTGGGGACGAAGCTGGTGGCATACCGATGCTGCAGAGACCGAACCATGGACGAGGACCAGTCGAGTTATGCGGAGGGGTCTGGCTTCCCTTCAGTGTTGCCCGGGGAGCCACTAAATCGCATGTTATTTGCCAAATGAGCTATAAATAAAGGAAGCAGCAGCCTGGCAAGCAATTAATATTTTAAGGACAAAAGTATACACAGAAGGCATCACCTGAAGGTTGGTCTTAAAAATCAACCAATCACACACACACACACACACACACAAATGACGTAAAACCAAAAAATGCCTTTCAGTGTTGAGGAGTTGTTTTGCTGTCATCCTGGGTTCACCAGTCCCTCCTGGTTCATTCTGAGTTCAGTGAGGTCAAGCATAGCTGCTGAGTGCTGGCACGGTCTTCAGCTCCAGGTCATCCAGTCAACTGCTTCCTAGGGTTCAAAACCTGCCCAGTGACTCCACAGCCACTGTGCAGGGAGGAGAAGCCGCAAGTCTGCAGCCTCCTAACTCTGTCCACCCAGTGTGTCTCCCCAGGGGTTGAGCGCACTAGATGTGCTTCTAAGAGATTTAAATTGCATGCATATAAAATTGAGGAATAGTCAGATGGATGCATAATGGTTCTCTTTGCATTCAGAATTATTGTGACAAGGACCTCGGAAGGAAGAGGCAGCTAAAAAGTGTGCTGGCCAAGAATGGATACAGCTCTTTAAAGTGCAGTCCAACTGCTTAGGACCAAAAGAGGACTATGGAACTGAGTTTAAGGAGCATATTGCTATTGAATGTTGCAATTAATCATAGGCTTATTTGAGTGGAAACAGATGATGAACACTATATACATAATTTTGTATGTTTTCATTTTCTTGTGGGCTATCTATACATCATTCCTAGTTCGCAGAGGGGGACAGTGGGGTATTATTCCTGGGTACATAACTAGCAGAAGATAGCACTAGAATTCCTTTCCAGGCATTCCTAATCAAAAATACCACATACTTTTCATTTTGACTCATGCACCTCTTGGTTCTAAATTAAACCTGTTTCTGAGAATATTAAAGTTGTTTTTCATATGGAATCCGAACCGGCCAGGCTGATAGATCATGGTTCTAGAAAGAGAAACCAGGCTATGAAAAGAAATAGGAAACCATACTTTGATCCCTATTAACAATTTCAAATTTGTTTCCAAAAAAAGGGAAAAGGAGTGGAGCGCGATCTAGATTCAGAGTTTGCCTCCTCCAATTGCATGGCTAGAAATAACTTTCAGATATGGGATGCTAAGAAGCTATGGGGACACGTTCCTTGGTGTGGGTTCTGCACACAGAGCCAGCAGGTCAGAAGCAAGAAATGGAGTCAGTTGATTCTCAGACCCACTTGTGTCTTTGGGCCCAGGACAGAAATTGGGGGGCGGGGGGAAGCACTCGATGCTTTAATACCAGCAGCACCAATTTGCTCACATGGAGCCAAGACAGATCACAAGTTTTACTGGGCTAACTTTCTACAAACTATTCTATTTTGAAATAGAAGAGAAGAGAAAAAGACATCATGATCATTGCCAAAAACTGCAGCCAGGCAGCGATAGCTCAGAGAAGTGCAGGTAAGACCAGTAGTAGTATCAGACATGGCGGGCATGTCACCTGCTGGGGCAGACCATGAATGCATCCTGCAGGCAGCGGTTCTGCCATGTAAGAGGCACTGCTTGGAACTTGGCTGTTTGAAAGGATTCTGTAAAGAGTGAGTCAGGTGCATATGCAAACCTCTGTCTTTGTGTAAAAACCCTAGAACTTCCTGTGGGAGTTTGTGTGCTGTTTTCTAAGAGCCCCAAACAATGTTCTTCTGAAATCTTTATAAATATGAAAAAATAAGCTTTTTTTTCTGAGACAATGTTTTTGAGAAGGCGGTGAAAATCGTCTTTCTCAGCTACCAACAGGTTTTCATGAAAAAACTTCCAGAACCCCTAAGAAAGCCCTAAAAGAATTTTTCAGAATCAGAAAAGCAGAAAATGCAAAGTGTTTGTCATAAGATTCAAAGTAGAATTTTGTGCTGAAATTGTATATGTATGTCCACATGTGTACAGTGTCATGCTGCTTAAGGATGTGGGTACATTCTGAGAAATGTGCCTTTAGGTGATTTTGTGGTGTAAACATCATAGAGTGTACTTACACACACCTAGATGGTATAGCCTACACATAGCTGGGCTGCATGGCATACGACGTCATATATGTAGTTTGTCACTGAACCACATGACTGAAACATCAGTATTTGGTGCATGATTATATATGTGTGTATAGATACATACATATGTGTATGTATCTCTCTCTCTTTTCTCTCTCAGTGAAGAGAGTGAGGGGACTATAATAATGACTATGGGACACTTTCCTTTATGTTTTTGTTTTATACGTCACCAGACATTAGCATGAGAACTTTGGAAGTGGATTGCAGAAAGTTCTAGATTTCCCTTAACTGAAGGTTTATACATTTGTTCAAATGGGAATAGCTTTTTACCACTTTTTAACGACTCCTGTACCAAACATCCTTGATTATTTCAATTTAATTTTTTAAAATTTTTATTGATTTCAGAGAGGAAAGGAGAGGGAGAGATAGAAACATCAATGATAAGAGATAATCATTGATCGGCTGCCTCCTGCACACCCCACACTGGGGACCGAGCCCGCAACCCTGGCATGTGCCCTTGACCGGAATCGAACCTGGGACCCCCTCAGTCCGCAGGCTGATGCTCTATCCACTGAGCCAAATCAGCTAGGGCTACCCTTAATTATTTTATAAACCCTAACCCATTATTTTGTTTTTAATGATTAAACCGTGTTGGGACAGGTTAAATTTTGACAATCCCTAAAAGCTTATTTCTCCAAAAGGTTTTCGAATCTGAGAAGCTAAGATGGAGATTCTTTTTTTTTTTTTTTAATATAAACTGTCCTTTATATTAAACTCTCAACGCCAATTGTGTAATGAGAGATGTGCTGGAAGGATGGAGATTCTTTATGACCGAGCAACTGTGTGGCCGCAGAAGCCCAGGAAAACAGCCAGTTTCAGGTCAGCTTCCTTTTCTGAGCTGACAGGCTGGGTGTGGGGGAGTGTTGTGAGGAGCGGGGAGAGGAGAGTGAAGGCAGGATGACATCTAGCCTTGGCCTCGTGCATAAGAAGTGGCTTAGTTTCAGGAACCCAACTAGGTTGATTCGAAACCACGTGCATGTACTGAAGAGATGCTAGAATAAAATGATATGTTTACCTTCAAGTGCCTGATCCTTGAGAAAATTTAGAATTTCCTCTGGAACAAACTTTAATAAATTCTCCTTTCCTCATCAAACCAAACCCCATAAATAACTCAGAGCACCTGCTATGTGTTTGCTTTCTATTTTCAAATGTGGACTAACCTTTTCCCCTCTGTGTGTGGTAGAAATTCAAGAGAGGAAGGAGAGGCGAATTGGAGCAAGATTTTACAATGTGTTCACCTATAAATACCAGCACCTCTTTAGAAAACATCCAAAGAGCCCTGCACAGACCTCTGCTAGTGAGATGGGAATCATTACATAAAATAAGGTGTGTGTTTGGAGCCGTGCGATGGGGCCTGGGCCCTGCAGTGATGGCTGAAGGGGCCCTGCTTGGGTCAGGGCAGGACCAGGGCTGCCCCATAAACGCTGCTTGGCCTGTGCGGAATCATCTCCCTTAAGCCTCTTTCTTTTTAATCAAACACTTACAAGTGAAACCCACCTCAATATTTGAGGGCTGTTGGACGTCTCACTGCCTCTGAAAATAGTCTCGACAAAAACAAAAACAGAAACCAGGGGAAGCTAGTTAGTCAGGACGAGTGCTTTCATTTGCGGGCACAAGCTGATGGCGGGGTCATTGATCCACAAGTGTGGGAGGCCCGGCACCGGGCTTTCCTGTGGGCTCGGCAGATAGTTAAGTGAAATAAATGGCTTGGTTATAAACTGGATGGAATGAATCAATTGAGTCGAACAAAGGGAGGCTCATGTGCTGGGAAGTCAGAATCAAATAGGTTTAAAGTCATCCTAGTCTGAGAGGTACAGCTGCTGCGAGCTTTGGCAATCATGGAATTGATGAGCAGTTAATTTGCGTGAAACTAGAAAAAGGTCTAATGGCATTGAGGTGATAAGAAACAAAAGCTGCAGGGTGGTGATGGCCTCCATCCATCTTCCTGGAATTGCTGAGTGTCCTTCGTCACTGGGTGAACAGGAGAGCAGGACCAGGAATGGGGTGGGGGGTGGGTGGGGCAGACTTGAGTACTGGGTCAGCCACATGTGCTTGGCACCACAGCTTGTCTTTATATGCACAGACTACTTTGGGAAAGTCAAAGGTTCTTAGGCCATTCTATGTAGTGGGTACAGTGACAGTGTTATACTGCTAATTATGATGATTAAGAATGCTCTCATTATGATAGTACTAAAGGCCTGGTGCACGAAATTTATGCACTCGGGAAGGGGGTCCCTCAGTCCAGTCTGCACCCTTTCGCAGTCTGGGAGCCCTTGGGGGATGTCTGACTGCCAGCTTAGGCCCGCTCCTCTTAGTGCTGTTGCAGAGGTGGGAGCACCACTGCTGCGCTCGCCAGCCGTGAGCCCAGCTCAGGGCTTCTGGCTGAGCGGCACTCCCTCTATGGGAGTGCACTGACCACCAGGGGGCAGATCCTGCATTGAGCATCTGCCCCCTGGTGGTCAGTGTGCACCATAGTGACCAGTTGTTCCACAGTTCGGTCGATTTGCATATTAGCCTTTTATTATGTAGGATTGTATTAACTATGTATGGTGTTAGATGGGTACTAGACTTGTTGGGGGGGGGGGGGGAAGCACTCTGTAAAGTAGATATATGTCTAACACTATGTTGTACACCTGAAACTAATAAGATATTATATGTCAACTGTAATTGAAAAATAAATTTGAAAACTAAAAAGAATACTACTATTAATATAATGTTAGCATTAATACATGTTTATTGTTTCTCATTCTCACACATAATGACAATTCAAAACAATAGGTATATTGAACTTTGATATTTGAAAGTTTCAGCTAATGAATCATGATCAAAGTATAAAATGAAAAAAATGTATCACTTTTTACATGTATTTATATCGTATTATGTAGTGGGTACAGTGGGTACAGTGAGCGGGGAGAGGAGAGTGAAGGCAGGATGACATCTAGCCTTGGCCTCGTGCATAAGAAGCGGCTTAGTTCTCATCTGCATTCAACATGCCTAAACCCCAGCCTGACTCCCCATCTCTCCACGCTGAGCTCATGTTGGCGCCACACTGACTCCTCCAGCGTGGGCTGCAAGGGAAGCTCCTCCCACATCCGTGTAAGGACAGAGTTGCCTGAAATGCTGAGTTATCCATCAACCCGTGATCATTGTTTGCATGTTCTTATGGCCGCTGTCTGTGGGACTTGACATCCTTCCCATGGCGGGGCTAAAACCAGTGACCCACATAGATTGGATCCCAGGCTCGAATAATAATAAAGCTGCTAGAAAATAATAAAATAATAGTAATTATAAGAAATAAATAATAAAATGAAGTTGCTAAAGTTCTAATTTAAAATTTGGTGCTAGGAAAACACCCACCTCCTTTTCTTTGATCGATCTTATGAGCCAGCAATGTCATATATGTACTCCATGAAATGAAATTATAATACTAAATACAATCTGCATTCAATTATTTAAATACTACTATCATTCTCTGGACTCTGGGTGGTGGTGGGTGGCTGGTGGCAGTTGGGGGCTGTGACAGGGAGCCTGGGGTGTGGGTGCCCGGGCATTTAGACTCTTGGTGACGTGTGAAAACCACCCTTTACCCCTCACCCCACTCACCCCACCCATTTGCCTTCACTATTTTCCAGATTAATGACATTTGAATAAGAAAAGATTAAAGTTACTCATGCATATAAAGTGACAGTTCTAAATAGAATGGTTTAAATGTTTGCATGTCATACGTGTCATTTAGATTCACAGCCTACTTTTAGAAAGGCTCTGAGCAGATGGCACTTTGCTTATAATATCATGATTCTCTTCAAATTCGTGGTAGAAGAATGCCTCAAAACCCAAATCATTTTTAATAGACAACGTAATTCACTTCCACCACCACAAAAACCCCTAGGACGTCTGACTGTGTGGCAAGAGGATGTGAGGCAGTGGCAGCTCTGACTCTCAGGCAGATGTGGCGGGTGGGGAAACTGGAAGGGAGGTTCAGTTTGGGGAGGTGGCCCCAGGAGCCCTATCCTGCTCACACCTGGCCAGCCCCTTCTAGCCTAGCGGGACCCTCCACAACAGGGGCGTCCCGGCTCTCCTTTGACAAACTCAGGGGAGATCCCAGCATTAGCAGCTCCGCAGGGCCTTCCTAGTGGCCTCCTCCTCCCCCACTGCCCTTCCCACAGCTCTGTCCAGAGGGATCTGGTTCTGAGCTCTCAGACTGGGAGGGGCGGTGGAGGGCGGTGGAACCACAAGCTGTCCTAAGGCCTGAGCCTTCTTCTACATGGTGTTTGGTTGCTGTGCTGTGGGGCAAGGGTGGGTCTTTCCTGGGGTACTTGCCTCTCAGGACTGGGGGCTTGGAAAAAACCAGGTGGAGAGAAAGCAACGGATCCATCTGGGGACCTTCCACACACCCTCCCTTCAGTCTAATACCCTGTCTACATCAGCCTCACGGCCCCAGTCTACTCCTCCTGCAAAAAGTAAAAGGCAAAAACTAAGGGTGTTTACTCACTAAACTAACAGACTTGGAAATGAAAGGTAACTCCTAATTTACTGGTTCCATTCGAGAGGGAAATTGTGATATGAGTTAGCATTGATTCTAATATTGTAGCATTGGCTCCCAAGCCCTTCCTGACATCACGAAATGGTTTTATGAGCCTTTGCATTATTGCACACTTCTTATTGCAGTTAAGACATGGATAACTTTTTAACAATACTTTAAAGTCAATAAATGTAATAATTGCAAATTGAAAATATATTTAAGAAGAATAAAAATATATATATGTAAGTAGGCCTACATCCTCAGTACCCCTCACCCCAGAAACAATATCGACAGTCTCTTGTGTCCCCCTCCCTGAAGTCCTTTATGACACAGGAACTTTAGATTCACATGGAACATGATGTGAAGAGGGGTGTCACTGTGCTTAGTAAGGCATCTGGGAGAAGGTTCCCCAACAGCACATGTAGACCTGCCTCGTTATTTTCAATGACACAGGTGTTCATTCCACGGTCTGGGTACACCATAATTCCTTTAACAGTCTCCTCTTGGTGAGCATTCAGGCTCTCTTCAGCAGGCTTTTGCTCTCACAGGACATGCCATGATCAACATCCTCATTAAAAGCCTTGTGTGTTGCATGCACACGTATGTGTGTAATAAATGCTCATATATGTTAACCTGGATGAGCAAGTCACAGATTGCGAGAATTTCAGATTCCAGGGGAGTTCATTTGACCATAGAGTGACATTCACAACAATTATGTAGGTGTGTTTCTTGCACATCTGAAGTGTTTTTTTTTAATGCAATTGGAAACTCCACTATTAAAGAAACACATTTTCTTTGCAAAGCTTATTTACTTAAAACTGATATCAAAGAGTTGGTGGGTGTAAGAGGAAAGCAAAACATTGTGCATACTAACAGAGTAGTTATTTCTGGACAAAAACACCATAAAGAAGCCAAATGAAATGAGAGATTAATTTCCATTGAGAATTCACAGCCTATGCCATGGGCCCTGCTGCAGCTCCTGGTTCCCAGCTTGCAGAACATGTGCAATGCTGAAGTTTAACTAATGATAGTTTCCTGCAAAAGACACAGCAACAGAAAGCCTTGTTTTGATACCTAATTAAATGCCAACAAGCTGTTTTGAATGTTAGCAATTTACAACATTTCTGCTTCAGGATATTAAACACGATTATCATGTGATGAGGGTTACAGCTGATTCAGAGCATCCTGGGTGTTAAGAAAGACTAGTCCTGGCTGTGGCTTCAGGAGGGTGGTGAGTGTGGGGTCCTGAGGCAAAAGTTTCAGAGCTCTGCTGCCTGTGGTCAGTCAGTGACCTGTGTCAGAATGTCAGAGATGGTTACGAGTTTGCTAGTCCTGCCATGCAAGGGGTTCCCGAGGGCTAGTGAAAAAGGTGAGGGGAAAGAAGAAGAGAAACGAAGGGACAAGAATATCTGCTCTCATCTCATTCTGCAACTTCATGTAGACCATCACCCCCTTCCTCATGCTCCTGTCCAAGGTCCCACCTGTGGACTGTCCTTCCTGAATGTCCTCCACAGCCCTCGACCTTCCATCAGTCTTGTCCTCACAGTCACACGCACAGGTGCACAGGCGCTGTCTTCCACACTCTGCTCTCACTGAAGCTCCTTTATAATCCTATCCCCACGCGGCAGCCAAAAGATCTTTTCTAAATGCAGATCTGACTCTGGCCACTCAGCACCCTTGCATGAAACCTGGCATGTTGGCCCCACCTACCTCCTGATGCCCACTCTATGCCCCTTTCTTCTGAATCCATATCTTGCTAAAAACACTGACAGTCCCTGAGCAGGTCTGCCTTGGTCTTTAAAATTGATTTTAGAGAGCAAGAGAGGAAGGGAGAGAAGGGGGCGGGGGGGAGAAACTTCAAATTTTTTTGTTTTGTTAATCCTTACCTGAGGATATTTGTTTCCATTGCTTTTCAGAGAGAGTGGAAGGGAGGGAGGGAGGGTAAGACACAGAGAGAAAGAAACATATATGTGAGAGATACACATCGACTGGTTGCCTCCCACACTTGCCCCGACAGCGGGTGGGGAGTGAAAAGGCAACCGAGGTATGTGTCCTTAACTGGGAACCAAACCTGAGACCCTTCTGTGTACAGGCTGACACTCTAACCACTGAGAAACACTGGCCAGGGCAGAAACATCAATTTTTTTTGTCCTACTTATTTATGCATTCATTGGTTTATTCTTGTATGTGCCCTGACCTGGGATCGAACCACAACCTTGGTGTATCGGGACGGCACTCTAACCAATTGAGCTAGCCAGCCAGAGCTGAGCAGACCTGCCTTATTATTCAACATGATGAGAGTAATTGAATGATGAGGATAGGCTCGGGCAAAATCAACCTCTCAGATGGTATATACATCTATAATCAACTGACTTTCTGCCAAGGGCTATCTAAAAGACTTGCTTCCTCTGCTCTACCGCTGGAGGGCTGCATACATCTTCTCCCTAACACTATAAAGAAACAAATGAAACAGATAACAATGAAATGGACCATCAGGAAAGGTATGGCCAAAATAGTTCTCAGGCACAGCAACAACAGTATTGAAGGCTTTTGAGCTCCAGATTTTATATGGCCCACCCCAACTAGTTGAAGGCTATTTTAGTTAATACATTAGTTAAGACTAAGTCATGCATCCACAACGTTCTCCAGCTGACAAAGTTAGTTTTTCATACATTTTCCTAGTCTTCCTATGTGTTTCTCTCCCTCTTTTGTCCCTGCCCTCCCTGAGTCCCTCAGCCTTCTGTCTCAGGAAGGTTCCCCAATCAGCAGAGAGAGGGGGATTGGACGTCACCACAGACACAGGGCTGAACCCCACCAGCTCCAGGGGGTGGGCTCTCTGAGGGGTTTGTTAAGCCTTTTATCTCTAATTAGGAAGCAAATGGATTGTCTACTGTTGAAAGCTGTGGGGAGCATAAACACCTTGGATTTCTGACCTACGAGGAGCCTTGGAAACCATCCATGCCCAGATCCTCATTTTCCAGATGAAGAACCTGAGGAATGAGGAGATAAGTGGCTTGTCAGGGCTGCTGGGCCTCGTCTCCAGGGCAAACCTGCTTGGGTATGGTGCTGCTGCAAAGGGGGTCAGGAGACCCGGAAGAAGCCAAACCATCCCATAAATTCCTTCTATTTCTCTTCCCTCATTTTTGTTATCTTTCCTATATAGTAATAGGATAAAAATATTACTCAACACAAATAAATTAAGGGATTTCTCTCGTTGGATACCATTTGGATTTACCTCACCTTAAACAACCTGGAGTATTGTTTCCAAATGAAAAAATAAAGGCAGAATCACTGGTGATAAAATTGTTATACTTTATACTGAACTTCATTCATTTTCTAAGATATTTGACTTTTGTACCACAGAATAAATGTGTCAGAGTCAACATGCTAAGATGATAGCTCCCCTCCCCCAGCAATACTGACCTGAGACCATCAGAGGAAAAAATACATAAAAGCTTATAACAGAAAAATAATCTCAAAGTTTTAGTTTTATTGGTAAAATATTAGTTATAATAGATGTTTTGAAATCCCCTTTAAAGAATGAATTTGGGCATTATGTAGTGTTTGTTTTCTTCCCAAAATATTTTTAAAGGGTTGCTCTGCAGCTGTAGCTCTCCTGTAAATAGGCTGGGAGTGTACGAATCAACCGACTCTGGAGGGTTCCCAAAGTGTGTGCCAGAGGATGCTGGCCCAAAATGGTAGCCTGTGCTCCACAGAGAAATGTGTCTTTAGCTAAAGGGCCTTGGGAGGACTGAAGCCTTTCTTGGTACAGGACTTCTCAGAGCCTTTACTATTTTAATTGCATGTATATCTTGTGAGGGTGTGCAGCATGCACATTGCCCCATATTGATTTGATTATTTTTATAACAGTCATATTCACCTTTCATTCAAAAGAGTAAGCATTTCTCTAAAATATTGTGTATACTTTCATTCCATGTATTATCTACAAGGAAATACTCCATTACGTTTCACTTTTTGTTGTGAAATTCAAAGCTTTTGAAATCCCTACTTGTTGCGAATAGCAAACCGTTCCCTATAGTAATTAGAGGAATATGATACTTGGCTAATTCATTGTCTTGAAAACTGTCAGGTGGAATATGCAATTAATCTTTTGCAGGGTCAATGGAGTATAAATAACGTATATGCTTATTTTATCTTATGGATGCTGATTTTTTAACTCTTATGTGGTCTTTAACTGAACACAACTTGGTTGAATTCTGCACACAGACTACCCACAATAGCTAATTGCACTTTACTGTCCCTGCGAGTTTATCTGTGTGTTGAGCACAATGGACAAATGGGGGTTTACTGGGGGCTGCAGAGTCTGTGCTATTCTGCAGTTTGGTAAACTAGGCTCATCTTATGCCTGGTGAGGGTATATACTCTCAATCAGTGTTCATAGTGGTCAAGCCTAGTGAAGATATTTTGAATTAGAGGGACCTGAAAGTAAGGTGCGCGCTTGGCAACCATAGAAACAGGCCAAGTGCATCCACAGTTGTAGCCCAGCCTTGGAAAGCAGACATGGGGCCATGGGTGGGAGGGAGCTGCATAGAGACAGGTGCAGAGTGAAGGGGAGGACCAGTGACGCTGGTGAACATCCCGGGGTGAAGTCCTCATGTGTGTGTCCTTGTGGGCAGAAAGCAGAGGACTGGTTCCAGAAGGCTCCTTTCAGTTCACGAGGGCCTCACTCTTGCACCTGGAGGCCAGTTAACCACCCTGCTCTCAGAAACAGGGCTTCTTAGCGAGGGCTCAGGGCACGTGTGGGTCGTGGACCTCGAGTCACTGCACCTCTTGGATTTGGTGCAGCAGAGTGAGCACCACAAGATCTGGTCAGGAGGCCAGCTCAGACAAACTGGGGACCTGGGAAACATTAGCTAACTTCTCTGAGCCTCAGTCTCAGCATCTGGAGGCAGAGACGCTGGCGGGCCTGCACAGTGAGCAGGAGCCCACTGTCTCCTGACAGACCAGGGTCTGCAGGAAGGCTGACCTGGGGCAGTTGATCCTCCCCTGAACCTCAGCTTCCTCATCAGCGAGGAGGACCAACCTAGAGGAATGGTGTTTCCTCTCATGAAAGTGCCCAGAAAGTGCCCAGAAACTCCACTCATGAAGTTTCCTTCTGGCTTCCTAATTGGCCAGACCAGTGGGTTGTCCCCATCATTGCTCCATTCATTCACCTGTTCACCAGGTGCTGAGAAAGCTGAGCACTGTCTAACTATATGTGTTAGATGGTGCTGGTGCTGTGGTGATAAACGAGGCAGAAGAGGGAGTAGGAGCAAGCATGTGTTTGTGTGTGTGTGTGTGTGTGTGTGTGTGTGTGTGTGTGTGTGTATGTGTACCTGTGTATGTTAGAGTTTAGAATCCTTTTATTTTAAAAATTGTATCTCTTCCTTTTTTTCCTCTCCAATGAACAGCCTGAATCACTCATTTTTTCCTTTGCCAAAGATACATACACAAGCCATAGGGCTGTAGCCAGCTTCCTGGGACAGGGAGGGGACTCGGAGGGGCTCAGAGCTGCCCACTTTCATCCCCACCAGCTCCCTCCACAAAAAATTCTGGAGGTGCCTCTCCACCCTCAGGTTAGTGTGAGCTTGGAAAACAGAGCGAGGGGAGCTTCCTCCTCTTGCCTCCCAGGGATGCATGGATCCCATTTCTTGTCAGAGTAACAGCCTGCAGCTCACGGACAGCAGCCAAGTCAAACATTTCCTCCCGATGCCCAGAGCCACTGTGGGCTAGGGGTCCAATTGGGACTGGGACATGTGAACAAGTAGAAACTGGATTTAAAAAGCAGCTTCTGATGTTGGAAAAGGCATAACTATGTGTCCTATGAAAGGGCAGTTGATGCAGGGCAGGTGCTTGAAAATTAGCTTTAATTTATAATTAGACAGCGAGGTTAAAATTGTTTAAGGCAAATGACCTCCCTCTGTCTCTCACACACATTTGGTCAAGGATGATAGAGAGTCATTTTAAACAAGAAATGTCACCAAATCAAACACACTTTCATTCAGTGGAAAGCCCCATTACTCTCTGATACATTCTCTTGTGTAAGGGGTATGTGTTCAGCTTGGGAGGTTGCAGGGGCAGTGGAATGAGGGAGGAGGCCCTGGGCCCCAACTCTCCTCTCTCAAGGCAGCTCTGCTCAATCCTGCTGGGGCACTGAGGTTGGCAGGACCCGAGGAAATAAGGATTTTCCTTTGCAGCTGCACCTTCTCTCTCTCTCCACCTTCTTGACTAAAGTCCAGATTAGCCACAGGACAGTTCCTCCATGCCTAAACTCTGTGAACAGCGTGACCCCTCTCCTGCTGACACCCTGTAAGACCTTCCTCCCTGGTGCCCTCCAGCCTCCTTACGCCTGTACTTGAGATACACGCTCATGCCAGCCCAGCATGGTTCCTCCATAGAGATCTCACTCTGACCAGCCCTCCTCTAGAAAAATATTGAATTATATGTGAATACTAGAGGCCCGGTGCATGAAATTCGTGCACGGGGGTGTGTGTCCCTCAGCCCAGCCTGCACCCTTTCCAATCTGACACCCCTCGAGGGATGTCCAACTGCCCGTTTAGGCCCGATCCTACCTGGACAATCCAGGACTGCTGGCTCCCAACTGCTTGCCTGCCTGCCTTCCTGATTGCCCCTAACTGCTTCTGCCTGCCAGCCTGATCACCCCCTAACCACTCCCCTGCCAGCATGATTGATGCCTAACTGCTCCCCTGCCAGCCCGATTACGCCTAACTGCCCTCCTCTGCTGGCCTGGTCCCCCCTAACTGCTCTCCCCTGCCAGCCTCATCACCCCTAACTGCTCTCCTCTGCTGGTCTGGTCCCCCACCAACTGCCCTCCCCTGCAGGCCTGGGTCCCCCGCAACTGCCCTTCCCTGCAGGCCCAGTTGCCCCGAACTTCCCTCCTCTGCCAGCCTGGTCACCCCTAACTGCCCTCCCCTGCAGGCTTGATCACCCCCAACTGCCCTTCCTTGCAGGCCTGATCCCTCTCAATTGCCCTCCCCTGCTGGCCATCTTGTGGCGGCAATCTTGTGTCCACATGGGGGCAGCCATCTTGTGTTAGAGTGACAGTCAATTTGCATATTACTCTTTTATTAGGTAGGTTAGAGGCCTGGTGCATGGGTGGGGGCTAGCTGGTTTGCCCTGAAGGGTGTCCCGGATCAGGGTGGGGGTTCCCTTGGGGTCATGGGGTGGCCTGGGTGAGGGGCCTGTGGTGGTTTGCAGGCTGGCCATGTCCCCTGGCAACCCAAACATAGGCCCTGGTATCTGGGATTTATTTATCTTCTATAATTGAAACTTTGTAGCCTTGAGCAGAGGCCAGGGGAGGCCAGGGCGGGAAGGAAGCTTGGCTTCCTCCATCGCTGGGGGAAACCCAAGCCTCCAGCTGGCTCCAGCTCCGTGGCCGCTGCCATCTTGGTTGGTTTAATTTGCATGCTCGCTCCTGATTGGCTGGTGGGCGTGGCTTGTGGGCATAGCAGAGATACGGTCAATTTGCATATTTCTCTGTTATTAGATAGGATGGACATACAGTTAATTTTGAAAAGCAGATTAAATGCAGAATGGTAAGGTTTGAGCCACCTGTTATAAAGTTATAAACTCGGTACAAAAAAGACTGGAGTAATCTACTGTAAAATATGAACTAACTTCCATAGCAGGAAGATAGCAGAGTTCAATTTAATTTTCTTTTTAATACTTTTCTGTATTTTCATATCTTTCTGCAATGAGGCTTCAGTGATTTTACTGTCAGGAGGAAAGAAAGCAACACAAAAAGAGTGATTTTGAAGGTGGGAAAGTGCATCGCAGAGGGAAGCAGATACAGTCATGGATTCCTTACACCTATTTATTAAGCACTTGCTGTATGCTAGGAGCTGTTCTAGGCACTTGAGATGTAGCAATTAATGGAAGAGAGACAAACACACCCATCCTTGAGATTTTGAGGGGTGGAGAGCTGGGACTGGGCAGGCGATGGTATTACAGCTGCAGGCTCAGGGGGGACATATGGGGAATGCCTCCCTGAGAAAGTGGTATTCAATTCAAGACCCAAAGGAAATAGAGAGAACTATGTGGATGTCTAGGAAAGATGGTCCAGGGATAGGGAACAGCCAGTGCAAAGGTCTGGAGGCTGGGAACATCTGAGAGTCAGTGAGGAGGCTTGAGTTGAAGGGAGATGGGAATGTAGGAGGATTTATTTTAAGATGGGAGAAATCACAGTATGTGAATAGGTAGAACAGAATAATCTATAGGAAGGGGAAGTTTGATGACATAAGAAAATATGGGAAAATTTTGAAGTGTGTGATATGTTAGGTAGCACTACACTAAAAAGAGAATGAAGAGATTTTGTGTCAGATTGATAGAATGAAAAAAAAAGCTGTTTATCATAATAATTTTTAAAATGATTAATAGATCATTTTGCCTGAATCCTCAGACAAATATTTATTGTATAATCACCTTATTAGTGTGTGATAAAGTAATCATCTGATTACTTCTCTGTCAGATAGTTATCACGTGGGAGCATTTCATTTAAAAGATTTGGCCACATTAAAATAGAAAGCTCTGCACAGCAAAAGAAACCATCAGCAAAATGCGAAGGGATCCCACTGTATGGGAGAACATATTTGCCAATGATACATCTGATAAGGGATTAATTTCAAAAACATATAAAAAACTCATACAAATTAACAAAAGAAAGACAAAGAATCCAATTAAAAAATGAGCAAATGACCTAAATACATGCTTCTCTGAAGTGGACATACAAATGGCCAAGAGACATATGAAAAAATGTTCAAAGTCACCAATAATCAGATAGATGCAAATTAAAATAACAATGAGTTGCTACTTTACACCTGTCAGAATGGCTACCATCAACAAATCAACAAATGACAAATACTGGTGAAAATGTGGAGAAAAGGGAACCCTAGTACAGTGCTGGTGTAGACTAGTGTAGCCACTATGGGAAATGGTATGGAGTTTCCTCAAAAAACTAAACATGGAACTCCCATTTGACCCAGTGATCCCATATATCCTAAGAAGCCTGAAATACCAATCAGAAAGAATATATGCACCCTATGCTCAGAGCAGTATTATTTATAATGGCCAAGATCTGGAAACAGCCCAAGTGCCCATCAGTCAATGAGTGGATAAAAAACTGTGGTACATTTACACCATGGAATACTATGCAGCAGTAAAAAAGAAGGATGTCTTACCCTTTGAGGAAGCATGGAGGGACCTGGAGAGTATTATGCTAAGTGAAATAAGTCAGTCAGATAAAGACAAGTATGACATGATCTCATTTTTCATATGTGGACTCTAATGAATAAAATAGATTGTTGAACAAAAAAGATCCAGAAACATAGAAGCATAGAACAGATTGATGAATTTCAGAGGGAAGATAGGGGTGGAGGCAGTAGGTGGGGAGAGATTAACCAAAGAGGTTATATGCATATATGCATAACCCATGGACACAGATGATACTGTGGTGAAGGCCTGGTGGGGATTGGGGATGGGGTGGTGGGGGACAAAGGGGGGAAAAAAGGGGACATCTGTATTACTTTCAACAATAATGATAAATTAAAAAAAATAAAAGAGGATTTGGACAGTTTAGGTCCAACAAAATTATTGAAGTACTATTATTACTTACCAGTTTACAATCAGAACCAAGGTTTATTAACTGTGGCCAAACATGAGTTGTTAGTGACCATGAGAATCTTACATGACATTCAATTGTGGAAGCAGTGTTTAGCCAGGGGTGATATTAGCAAACCATCACAGATTTTTGGGTTTGTTACTGTCTGTTGCTGTGTGACAAATTACCTCAAAATTTAACATCCTAAAAACAAACACTATCACAAAGGTATGGTAATCAAAACAGTGTGGTACTGGGACAAAGACAGGCATGAACCAGTGGAACAGCATACAGAGCCATAGTGAAATACATGTAATCATTCATCATTCAACTTTCAGTGTAGCGTATGACATTGTTTCCCTGTATTATTTGCTATGGATAAAGGAAGCAGATTAAAACATAGATAATCACCTAACTACTATAATTCTGACTTTTATTCTGGGAGCATACTATTTGGTATATTAAGCACAAGACACATTTTTCTCATGGGACAATTTCATGGAAAATTACTGTTTTACAGGAAGGCAGGCAATGGTAATAATTTCAGATGACTGCTGTAGTGAGCACCTGTCTCATGTCTGCTCAGCACCCTTTTTTTTGGATGAAGCACCCCATCTATCCTTTGTCAAGCTCCTACTCCTTCATGCTGCTAAACCAATTTGGTTCTTTCTCCACAAGATCAGAAGCATCTGGAGCTCTTGATGGAAACACCCAAAACCAACTGCCCCCCATAGATCCCAAGAGCTGTCTTAGGCCCTGTTATTATCACTGGCTCTGCTTATCTACCTCTGGCTTCAGTCTCATACTTAGATTTGACTTGTGTTGCTTGCAAACAAAGAAGCACAATTGACACAGATGTCTTCTCCATGCCAGGTGCCCTCCTGCATGTTGGGGAACCCCACTATGAAATGACACAGCATTAGAAGGAGCTTCCAGCCTAGTAGGGAGACCACACTCAGAGGGCTAATTAGAACACAGGTGGTAAATTCCATAAAGCAAATGTCCTAATTGAATGTGTGGCCTTGGAGAGTCAACAGCATCTTTTAACCAAGAACCAATAATTAGATTAAACCCCCAAAAGAGGTGAGAGAAGTGGTAGAACAGAGAATGTTCCAAGAGAAAGAACAGAATGAAAACTACCTGGGCGTTGGGACTGGGTTTCATTTTTGTTTTATTTGCTGGTGCATCCACTAAGCCTGTCACCCCATTGAGCACTTGATGACTATTTATTTGACAAATATACCAGGGCACATGGGCACCGATAACCTAAGTATGATGGGTGAGGGGTGAGGGCTGTGCAAGTGGGTGACATGGTGAGGGTGACAGGTAATGAGGCTGGAAGAATGGCTGGGTCAGATTGTGCAGCCCTTGAGCCCAACACCAACGGTTTTGAATTAGTTCAGTTGAGAAAAGGAAGCACTGAAGATTTTACATCAAGGGCAACATGATCAGCTATGTTCCTCAGCATGTTAAGTTATGCACAGCTAGAAGACAAGCTGTGGTGGAGAAAGTCTTGAGTGATAATTCCATTTAGGAAGTGATCCCAATGATCCACAGGGAATGATAGCAATGATTGTTCTTCATCTTGTATAATTTGAAATTAAGCACATACGTACTTTATATGCATTGCATAGTTTCAATCTCAACCGCAAGCTCCTTCAGCAGCTGAAAACCGAGGCTCCCAAGGTCAAGCAGCCCACACTTGTGTGGTTCTGGGGTCCACAGTCCTTTCTACTACACATTCCTGGTGGAAAACTAAAGGAACCCTTGATCAATTCAGCAGCAGCTAGAATGGAGAAAAGGATAGATTTAGAGATAATTTGGGGTTGGAGGGATATGTCCTAGCAGCAAGTTGAATATGTAACTTCTGACAAAGGAGGGATTTCAGTGGAAGCTCTGATTTCCTGCATAGACAACTGAGTGGTTGATGGTGACAGTCCCACATGCTAGGTCAGTGGGATCCAGTTCTTCTCCCCCTCCTGGGATCTGGTATCACAGGCTTCAGCCTTCACATGTCTAGCTCTGGCTCACCTTCTTCTATTTCTCTGCTATGTAACTCACCAGTTCATTGTCTGAGTGGGAAGAGAACCGATGAAGACAGTGAGAGTGTGGAACCACCATGCCCTGGTTGCAGAGGTGCTGAGTTCATGAGCACAGATCCACTGGCAAAGGACTGATGGAAATCCATTTGAATAGTTTGAATTGGCATGAAAAAAATTATACTTGAAATCCCATAATTTCATTGAAAACGGAGTAAAAATTAGAGTGGTTTCTCCATTATTTAATTAAATTGCATTTTCCAAACTTCCATATAGTCTTAGAATGGCTTTGATGTGACAGTCATCTCCATGTAATAAAACAGCTTTTTGCTCCGAAGGGTGACTGTGCTTTGAAGGGTGGGCCTATGTTCTGTGTTTGCCTATGGCTGTCTGTGCTGATTCAGTGTCGTGTTTGTCTGAGTGGGAAGAGAAGAGCTAGTGGGATGGACTAGGCGGAAGGTGGTGGCAGGACTGGAGGCCCAGCTGTGGGTTGGGGCTGGGAAGATGGACAGGATCTCTTGGCTTTAGCACTTTGTAAAACCTGGATAGTAGGAGCACCGGCCATCGGGAGAAAGAGAGGGACAGACGCGGTGGGAGCACCGCATGTGGCATTGAGTGGCAAAGGGAAGGTGAAGTCTTCAGAGGTAGACAGGGGGCTGAGTTATGGGTCAAAAAAGGGAGATAAATTACTTACAGGGACATTTGTAGAGAACAATTTTAAACTGAAATCTTCAGAAATATAACTGTGTGAGCCCCCAAATGCAGAGTGTGGCAGTGGAAGAGGGTTCTTGAAGTGGCTTCTGTTTGCCCCCAACATTCTCCATCAGATAGTTTTACCTATTTCACAGCCTAGAGCCAGAAAGAATCATGTCCTGCCTTTCCCAGAATTTCCCGGTCAAAGGTTCCCGTCGGTAACTTGCCCTGATGTCTGCATCTGCAGACACTAACCCAGAGGCAACTAGAGTTTATTCTGAAGTTGTTTGAATTGTGAGAATAAATTTTGGTTTAATATTTTTTCTTTTAAACATTTCTTCTCTAGATATTATTAGATTGGAAAGTTACAAAACACTTTACAGGAGTGTTTTAATGGCTTAATGCCTGATTTTAAGTGCATATTTACCACTTTATCTCACTTTTTAATTCATTATCTGAGGTTTGGTCTACTATAATGCATAACCAGCCATTAGTTTTTATTAGTGGAGCTAAAATGGATGACACCAATATGAGCAGCATGAAACATTGACCTACTTTTATTAGATAAAAGAAAAGAATGCATAGAAACAGCAAGATTGTGTCTACTCTGTCTTCTTAGCTGTGTTATTTGCTTTGCTAAAGTGCTGGTGTTTTGTCAACCTGCCCCTTCCTCTCCTAAACGAACGAGTGACTAATGTCCAAGGTATGCCCATGGCATTGCTGATGTCCCCTTGCTTCTGTTCTAGAAGCCGTCCAATTCTGTGTTTTAGAAAAGGGGGTGAGAAACAGATGCAGGCAGAACTGGGGGGAGGTGTAGGGAGAGATGACATAGGAACACAACAGGTAAGTGTCCCCACTCTGCAATGTTACCTTCCTTTCCTTCATCTCTCATGGGTTCGTCTTCATTCTGGAAGCCAAGAAGAGGCAACCCACAGGTATTTATATATTTAGATAATAAACTTTGTGCTGCAGTCTTTCTCCCTCCCAGATGATGTTCCGGCAGCCGTATTTTCAGTTCCTTTTGGGGCCTCCAAATAGTTTTATTTCAAATTAAAATGGTCCTACTTTTCAACCAACTTGGGGGCCATGTCTCTACACTTTCAATGGCTGGACGGTATGATGTTATGCAATGATTTGCAGAATCCAGTCTTCCTGTGTCTGGAGTTACAGATCTGGCCACATTAAACACACGTTGATGTGTTAACCAGAAAGGCAACCCTGTTAAAAGGGCAGATGAAAGAGCTCCCCTTCTCTCCACACACACAGTTCCAAATGAACTACACTCACTTGTTACAAGTTGAGGATGTTTCTTATTTCATTCAATCAATATAAAAATTATTTCTATTTTAAAATATTTTTATTGATTTCAGAGAGGAAGTGAGAGGAAGAGAGAGAATCATTGATTGGCTGCCTCCTGCACCCCTCCGCCACTGGGGGTCAAGCCTGAAACCTGGGCATGTGCCCTGACTGGGAATTGAACCCTGACCTTCTGGTTCATAGATGGATGCTCAACCACTGAGCCACAACAGTCAGGCCAAAATAATTTCTTATAAAACCAATATTGTTTCCAAAGATACGTGCTCCCTCACAGAGTCCTTTCTTGCAGCTTCCTCCTCCAGATCCCCAGACTCCTATACAATTTCACAGTTCAACACTTGTGACTCTGTTGGCTGTGACCTCCCCACATGACTCCTTTATTGCTTTCGTATCTACCTCCACTGAGGTGGTGAGGGGACACTGAAGAGGAGAAAAAAAAAAGATATGCACTACGATGTTCAAATTCTCATCAATCCAATTTTCTAGAATTTTCTTTCTGTAAACATTTGCATTACCCAGTGACGCCTCATTTTAACCTCCGATTGAAAATTGGCTCAGCCCTGTAGTGCTCTTCTCATATCCGTGTTTTTACATCATTGTTTAGACTCAGTCTCATAATACTCTTTTCTTCAGCCTTCAAAACTCTCTGATTTGGGACACCAAGTTTATTAAAGCGGTATTTGAACGCTGACTCTGGAGGCTCAGGGCCACATCCCACCCTCCAATGGCAGAACAGGCTCAGCAAGAACTGAAGAAGCACAGTGGGCTTGCTTTGGCCCATCTACAGTTTTCCAACAGAAACATTTCATCTTCTCCTTTGGTTATAAACTAAACAGACATTTGGCTCAGAAGACCGTGATGTTAAAACTTAGGACAAAAGCCCTGGTTTCTGCAATAGCACAGATTAAAAGAAAAGTGCTGTTTAGCCCATGAAAAATGGTAAATATGTCTTCTCTATGTCCTGCCAAACATATCTTCATAAAAAGTAGAAAAAGTTCATCTGTTTCCTTGCTATAGACACTAACTTTCAGGGTTATTAGCCCCTGGCTCTTTGTGAATCTTATTTGGATCTGAATTCTAATAAGAAAACAGGAAGGTGTGTGCAAGATTTGTTAGTTGCTGACGATGACATTGATGCTGCTTGGTTTTTTTCTTTCTTCTCTCTTATTGTTTTCTTTTTCATATGATATTTTGGACACACTTTTGATCTGAGGGAAGACATATTATGTTTCATTAGATGGAATGGCTCTTAATACCTAGCTGGTGACCTGGGCTCCCCAGAGAGGAAAATTCTGAAAGGATCTTCAAAGACAGAAAGAGACTGGGGAGCATTCAATGAGGCTACATCCTCTTTGGTGTTTTCTGTCAAAATACCTATGATCACATACCTGGTTGTTAGGGGGAAGAAAGTGAGGTGTCCATATGTTCATTTCCTTCCCTTTACCTCAGTCAGACGATTACCTTAGCATCTCAGCTGTGTTATTGAGACATTTCAGCGTGAAATTTGTTTTTCCTCACTGAACTTTAAGCAGAATTTCAAGTGCCAAGTCTCAGAAGCCAAGTGGGGCTATTAAGAGATAATTACTAATTATGCTAATTTGAGAAGGAGCTGCCTTTTCCTTCCCCGGTCATTTTACGCGCAGCTCTCCTGCGAGAACTGTCCCCTCCAAGTGTTAATCGCCTGCCCTCCGAGGGGTTTGGTGGAGGACAGCTCGTCCTGACCCTCTACACCCCGAGTCTGAGAACGTGAAGCAGGGCTGCAGATTTTCTAGGGCAGTCAGCGCCCTCATCACTGGTGATTTATACTAGTTATTAATTTGTGCCATGCCAACAGTATTTATCATCCCTCGTACTCAGATCAGGAGAGTACCTTTAATTTATAATATATCTGTATTTCTCTTCATCATCTCTGAATCTTAATAAATCCTAAGTATCTGAATCCTTAATAGTATCCCGTGGTACTAAAGTAGACACCATAGACTTTATGAGTCTTGAATAATGATCAACTTTATCCTAAAAAGTTACTACTTAGAGGAAAAATAAATTACGAATCTCTGGGTTTGATGTTGATCACATAAATCGTATCTGTAATTGGCACACACACGCACACATACACACACAGATGTTAGATCAAGAAGAATGAGGTAGTTAACATTTGGAAACTTACCCTTCACGTGGATGTTGAAGAGGTCCCTTCAGCCCCCTAACTGGTGGTGGAGAGACTTGCCTAACTGGTACTTTCGAGAGGGCTGATGTGACCATCTGGACTCAACCTGCATCCTTCCATGATAGGAGCCAGAGGAGGATGCTGGTTGCATGTCCTTGGGTAGCCCACCTATCACCTACACAGTGGCCCCATTGGTGGGCTACTCAGATGTTCACATCATGCCCCAACCTTCACCCTTGTCTTTATTTGGCCATAAAATTACACTGGGACTTAAGCTTTGCCATATATATATCACCCCCCCTCCCGTTCAGACCAGCATGGAGAAAAGTAGAATTTCACATGCCCCCAAAATGCTTCCTGGGATTGCCTGGTGAGGCTGCAGCGTCAAGTTCAGCCAAACTAAGGCCTTGAGTCAGAAATACCATTTGCAGTCCCTGTGGTTTCTGTTGTTGTTTGGAAGTCTGTCTTTGCAAACTCTCTGGGAGTGGTCATTCAGTGGCAATTGGAAAGTGTGGTCAGTCCATGCTCACCAGGCCCCCAAAACAGACTGGGGTACCTTAACCCAACCCCAAGTACCTCCTAGAAGCCAACAGGCTGCTATCCTCTTGCTGTGGACTAGATCTGTTTATCCCCGCTTCCTGTGAAGGAAGTTGGCTTTGTCACTTTTAACTTGCGAAGCCAAGGATGAACTCAACATACATCAGAACAGGGACCAGCTCAACACCGGCTGGACCCTCCTCTGTGAGACACTTAGGGAGCAGGTGGGAGGTCCCAGCTGGGAGGACCTGTGTTCCAGGGATGGAGATGTTGATGGGAGCATCATGGAAGCTGGTGAGCACACCTATGAACACTGATGAAGGGGACAGTTTTGTTAATTTTCTCTTTGATACACAATCATTGTCATAGGGGATTCTTTACTAAGGTGCTCGCCTACACTTGACAAAGAAGAATTGGTGGCAATGGTAGAAATTTGGAGACATTTAGAGCTTATTTACCAACTGTGCTATCTTGGGCAAGTTACTCAATTTCTCAGTAACTCAGATTTGTCTTGTAATATAGCTTCCAGTAAATGGAGGCTATGACCGTTACTAGGGCTCCGATGAATGACGTCCTGTTTTCATGAGAAAATTTCCAAATTACGTATGCCTAAGGTCCATTAAGAAAATTCATAAGCAATGATATTATAAGCTGTATATTAAACAGATGTTTACAATTGGTGCCCCTAAATTTCTCCAGAGCCCTTAGGTGACAATTATTTTCTTGTTTATAACAATCTTTTCACAGCTCCTGACACATAATAGATGCTTAAAACTGTGGCTTTACACAAACTGGCCATTTTCCATGCAGAAATACAATAGTTTTTATCTTGTAAAAAATCAATGTTTTTGGAAAGTGGTCACACAGCTCTTATGCAGGCAAAAATTACATATGTTTGATGGGCTCTCTTTTGTACAAAGGTGAGAGGTTACCATGTGTATTATATTATTCATTCCTTTCTTTTCTTGTTTCCATATGTGCTGCATGAGGAAATAGGATGGGAAAGCACCTGATGTGAACACATGTGACTCTTGC
This sequence comes from Cnephaeus nilssonii, assembly GCF_951640355.1. Classification (NCBI taxonomy): domain Eukaryota; kingdom Metazoa; phylum Chordata; class Mammalia; order Chiroptera; family Vespertilionidae; genus Cnephaeus; species Cnephaeus nilssonii. The sequence goes on along the minus strand of NC_137072.1, from coordinate 39,121,948 downwards.
ATGGAAGGGTAGCTGCCTATGTGATGTGAGGACACTGGAAGGCTCCCCGTCACCCTTTCAGAAAGACTTCTCTCAGTTTTGCTGTTGGTGATTAAATCTGCCATCAGTATAATCGCAGTGGCCAAACTCTGTTTTCCCATTACCAAGCAAGCTCTTCAGTTGTGACAATGTGTTTTTCATCAGTCATTTATATTTCCCTGTGGGTCTATTGAAATAGTTTCCAATGTCAACTAGGTGATATCAGATTTTAAAAGTGACCAGTTGGAGAAAAAAGCATAGCTTGAAAAGATAGGCCGGGGCCATGAGAACTTGGACTGAAGACACTGGGCACCTGGGAGGAGAATACACCTGGAGAGGCTGGCAGGTGATTCAGGGCGAGGATGGGAAGTGCAGAGTCAAAGTTGACTGATCTGTTTCAGAAAAGCTTTAAGCTGAATAGCACGAGTTCCACAGGATCTATTCAGTGCACCTGACTAGCACTCACCTTACCTACACAGCTGTCCTGGCTGGGAGGAGAAGTAGAACAGAAAACTACTCAGGCCACACGTCGCTCTCAGGATTTTACAGTTTTTCAAGGAGATAGCAGGGCATGGCACCTAGTGCAGGGACAGGGTGCTTAGACAGGATAAATACAGACACAGAAATGCAGATTCACAGCGAGACTGTGCTACAAGGTTTATCTCCGGTTTCCAGTCGGTCTTAAATATATTTTTAAGGCCAAAAATATTCCTTGGTTTGGAAAAAAAGGAAATTAAGCATTTTAGCTGAGTGCCATGTAAAGAAATTGTAGGTCAACTTAAGCATCTTATGTGCAGAACTGTGTCTGACGAGGATGTGGGCCAGGATTCCACCTACTTGTTAACTGAATACCTGCTCTAGATTAGCCATGCTCCAGATCTCATAGGGAGTTGGAAGAGATAAAAGTCATGCTCTTTGTCACTTTCAAGCTAGTTATCAATATTCTATATTTACTTGCTTCCATAAGGAAATAGAGAAAGCAAAGTGAGGGGACACAGGATAGGCAGGCATTATAAAAAGAGAACTATAGTTTAAAAGAGAAAACTTAAGCAGTTTCTATGTAAAATTGGAGGCCAGGATTTGGAAGTATTTGCAGTCAGTGTCCTGGATCAATTTTGTTCTAAGAGGAGGGGAGGGTACGGCATTGAGGTTGAGTTTATGATTGACACTGAGAAGCACTTCAATAAACTAAGGTGTGAGCATTCAGTCTAGAAGCTGGCAGCGTGAGGAGCAGCATAATTGAGGCATAATTTTTTTAAAGGTTAATTGCTAAACTTAGTTTCATTTACAAAAAACCAAAGCTAAAATAATTCACCTAATAAGCATTTCTAATCTGTGTGGAGCCTTTAATTCATTGGTCAATGACAGCTTACTGGATACCCATTTAGTCTCCGTCAACACCCATTTAATGCCTTTCACAATCTGTGCCTGCATTCAAAACCCAAAATGGTATTCTCAAATTCAGCCTTAACTGGTAAAGTCTAGATCTGGGTCATAACGCACCTCTGACACTTTGTATTTGAATAACTTGAACTGGCTTTTATTTTGTTGGATACATATCCTCCTGCTATAGGAAGACTCAGATCTGCCTTTATGGTCCTGATGTAACCCTGGCAGCCTGACCTGTATGAAGTGACCTCAGGAAGACTGTGAGCTCCTTCAGCCACCTGGGTGCACATTTTCAAGCTGCCTTTGCCTGGACAGTCCATCAGAACCAGCTACTTACAAACCAGATGCTTCATTGAAACCTAATGAGGTTCTTTTATAACCATAATATCCAATTAGTTACATCTGCTCTTCTATTTTCCTGAGTCAAATTACCCTATTTTTTCCTTCCTGTGGTTTGACATCCTGGTTTGATTGCTCTTATTGGAAAACAAGAAGCTTCCAACTCATTGTTTCCCTTTTTGCCTTGGCTACCAGGAAATTCAGTGCTTTAATGCTTAGTAGTCATACCATCTTCAAAATTTTAAAATTCAATTTGGAAGTGTATTTTCATTTGCAAAGTTTCACTGTATCTGTGTCTTTTGGGATAATTACGTAATAGTCTTTTTGAAAATAAAGAGGATTTGAGATAAAACAGAGGCACTTTTAGAGTCTTTTTTTCCTGTATAAGTAATAGATTTTGATTAAGTGAGAACCATTCAAGGTCATTTCATAATACATGTAATAATGTAATTCTTTTTTTAAATTATGGGTGAAAATGGGCCCCAATGATCTAGAAAAGCTAGCAATGTGCAAGTATTATGATATAAAAATTACTGGGCATGCCTTAGCCAGTTTGGCTCAGTGGATAGGGCATTGGCCTGTGGACTGAAGGGTCCAGGGTTTGATTCCTGTCATGGGTACATACCCAGGTTGCACGCTCCATCCCTGGCCCTGGGCTGGACACATGTGGGAGGCAACCAATTGATATTTCTCTCTCTCTGTCTCCCTCCCTTCCACTCTCTCTAAACAAATCAATGGAAAAACATACTTGGGTGAGGATTAACAACAACAATAAAATCACTGGGCGGGAGTAAAATAACAGCCGGTGGGTGACCCAGTTGATGACTCATCACCTACTTCTCAACAGGTTGGGTCCCATTTTGCCTTGTCCCATTATTTTTAAAAGGTTCTGAAAAAAGTAGGCTTTTCTAATTTATAAGCAGTTGGAATTAAACCCATTAGCTTTACGCAAAATGAGCACCTGGCAGAAGTATCGAGAAGACTCAGAGTGCACAGAGGAAAGGCACACGTGCTCCGGAAGCTCCCGGAACTGTCGGGACACTGCGGCCGGGGCCTCCATCAGCGCTGCCCTGCCCTCTCCTCCAGCTGCGGACCGAGCCCTGGTCACCTTCCTGGTCAGTGATGTGGCCGCCAAGGAACATGAGCGGTGGGTTCTGCTTTGCAGAAGGCCCTCCATCCTGGCGCTCTGGAGCTCGTCATTCTCCAGTGCGCACACAAGCTCCCTGTCCAGGCGTTAGAAACAAGCCGGCGGCCACTCTGGCTTCCCGGGTCAGGTGACTTAGATTCTGAACAGAAGCTCGAAAATAACCCTGAACCTGATTCAGCCCTTGTCCAATATGGCAGGTGATAGTAATAAAGGTGTTAAAGGGTCTAAAAATATTATGGTTCTTAGGAAGAAAATAGACGTTTTATATAAATTCAAAACTGTAATAGATTACTTAATAGCAGATCTCATTGTGCAGGAGCCAGTGACAATGTGCAGCGATACTCAATTATTGGGGCATTTCCTTAACCTTATCCTGTCGAATGCTCACGCTAAGTGAGGTATTAATGTATTGTCCCCCAAAAGGTGTTGAGAGTTGAAATAAGTTTGGAAAACACCTTATGCTTCTCCTTGCCTATATGCTATTGATATACAATGGGTTCTGAGAAATCTTATACAATTTAAATATACAAAATAATTTGTTAAATTTAAATATATCAAGACATCCCAAACTTAAAAACAAAAACAAACAAATGCATCTTGCATGTTGCATAGAATTGCATTTGGTAATTTCGCTTCACTCCATTCCATTCCCTGGTAGAAATGACCAGATTTAAGATTCACAAATCTCTGAGTATATATTGCTTATGGGTATCAAGGCTCTAGTGTACAGAATATTTCAATTAAATGCTAATTACTTTTAGAATGTCTAGGAAATAACCCTAAAGTTCACACATACCTTGGGTAACAATAAGATATACTATATCTTCTTAATTCCACACCATGAGGGCACATGGGACTGAGAACACTCCTAAAATACCCAAATAAGTGAGTTTTGGCATTTTATTCTACTCAGGTCTGTTCTCTTTTCTTACAGGACAGGAGACAGGGCCTCACTGCACAGGTTTACGAAGCAACATTTCCTGTGACCCTGCCCAGATTTGGTTGTGCCTTTGTGTTCCTTTAGTCTTGGTTTTGCATTTGGAAAATCCAAGGTCTTCTCATTTGCAGGCACAAATTGGCCTCATTTCTCAGCGATTTGGGGGCAGAAACAATATCAGCATGGACATGTAGTGGGGTTGATGTCTAGTCACTCCAGCCTTTTGTGTGTCAGGTTGTGTGTGGGGGTCACAGGGATCCTCTGGGACTCAGGGGGTGGCTGAGTGTCCTGAGATGTCTGCATCCCCAGCTATACACATACAGACCAAGAGGGCTTCAAGCTGATTTCAGGTGGTATGTGAAAAACACTGAAAAAATTAAATGCCTTATTATATTTTAATGAGAATTAGAAAAATATAAAGCAGGAACATCAAACCCACAAATATAACATAGCTTAGGGAAACATAACAAAGGAGGGAAGAATGTCTTTAGGGGTCTTTTGAGTATTTAGTGGAATAATAATAGTTTTGTTTCATATGTTTCCGGGCATGTGACTTATGATTAACTGTCTAAATTAGGATGCTTATGGAGTGTAATGGGGCATTGTTTCTAATTAATCTCACACTACAGGTATACGCTGGCACTCTGGGCACATGATTATAAGAAACAATTGGTGAAGGCTTGACATTTCACATAAAGCAAAATTTGGGATAGCAACTAATATAACAATGAGAAAGAAGAGAAACTATAACAGACAAGTAGATAAACAGTGTATTTATTGTTCTTTTAAAAATCTGCAATGTGCCTGGTTATCTTGGCAGCACTTGATCAGTATGGATGGTTCTATCTGTAAAGTTATCAAAAAGTTTAAGGCATCCATTACTTTTCCTTAAATGCATTTACATTGAACATTATTCATTTGATCTTCCCATGGCTTTGGTGAAAATGATTGCAAAAAATACAATACCATTGTAAAACTTTATAAGAAATATGATTATCATAACTGAAAGCCAAATCAGTACTTGCTCAAATGAAAGGAAGTTGGAGATTAATAAACAAACCTAAATTTCAAACCCACAATTTTTGCCTTCTTCAGTTTGGAGGGACCTCAACCAAAAGACAATCTAATTGATTATTTATTATTCAACGTTTGTAAAGAATTAAAGTTACTTAAAGAAGTAAGGCAACAAAGGAAATGAAGCAAAATATTGCAAGAGGTGAAAGTTTACTGTGTGTTTTAAGACCAAACAAATGTTAATGATGGTGTAAAATAATTCAGAAGGAACACCTATTAACAATTAGCTTTAAAAACATAAGCTTATTGTCAGAGTATTTCCTAAATTTGCCCATGCATATATATTTTTTTCATCTGGAAAGATTATATTTATACTAAATGCCCTGGTTCTGTTTCTATACTTGTAACATGGAGTACAAAGGCACACAATTGCACACACACACACACACACACACACACACACACACACACACACTTTAAGTCACTCAGATTAGGAACAATTTCTACTATAAATCAATAAGGAGTTAGATTCACACAAAGAAAGAATTTCACGCAATGCTATTCCATCAGCAGGGAAAGTCTATGTGACCCAGCCATCATGACTGCTATGTATAACCTGAGACCCACAGGTAAGGTTGAAATATTGGGCCCATGTTAGCTCAGGCTCTGGGTCCAGGGTGTTCTTCCTCAGGGATGTAATAGATGGAGTCTGTGCTTTGATCCACCCTCAGCTCTTCCCTTGCTCCAGCTCTGGATCCTGGTTGCCTTCAGTCTAGGAAACTGAGCTGGGAGGGGTCTAAAGAAACCTGCTCAGTCCACGCTCTTCTCTGAGCTTTGTGGCATAACTGACCCTCCCACTCTAATTTTTGGGCACAAAGGGTGGAGATCCACTGGCCCATCATAAATAAAATGTCATCGAGAATCAGTGATTTGTTTATAAAAGAAAGTTAAAAACTCAGAAATCCTATGTGTGTGTGTTTATGTAAAATGATTTTATAAAGAAGATTTTGAACAGATGGGAAGAGTAATTTTAGGTAATTTGTGTGCAATGAGTTGCATATATTCTCCTTAATGTTAATACCCCTTTGTTCTGTTTGGGAGTACCGAGTGTTTTCTCAAGAGGGTCTCATTATTTAACTGTTTTGTTTTAAAGTTGACACTTCCAGAATCATCATCGTATGGTGAGTTCAGATGTCCTATTTGACTTTTCTCTACCCAAATTTGTTTCTGTAATCTGCTTTTTATCCATTTACTCAGTGAATTTAAGGCAGAAACTACATGTTTACACAGGGCTTTAACTTGATTTTGACTTTGTATCGCCAGCATAGAATCTGAGCTGGTTTAATCTGGGAAATTGGAACATTAAACTTACCGTTTATGCATGAAAGTGGATGAGAAATATCCTGTACACAAACACACAGAGACATGCACACAAGGTCATACAAATGTTTCCATTTTAAATCCAGATACACAACAACCAAAAAAAGTGTATTTAAATCTGAAGAGAACATTCTACAACATTCAAATTTAGTTCTAGGATTTTACTGAATGAGCAATAAGTTTTATTTTCATTGCAAGATATTAACTAATTTGAATATCACAGTAAACCGTGTGCTCATCTAGACTTAGGTTTCTGTGGATGGCGTTGTGCATGTAGGTGCTGTATATGTATAGCACTGGCTTTCTTATTTTAATACTTATTTATTGAAAAATATAATTTAAAATGTCCTTACTGCTAATCTTAATTCATAGTAGTTCTTCAATATTTTTACCTTGTACAACAATTAATTTTTTACTTTGGAATTCAATATACATTATTATGTAGGTATCTGAAAATGAACATGTTGAATAGCTAGTTGGTTCCACAATTTAAGCTTTTTTAAACCTTTGAATCAGAAAATTGTGTTACTGATGCTACCTAAGCAAATGAAAGCACAGTGGAAGATATGTGTGTGTATTTACATATATACAAACACATCTATACATTCAGAACACACACGAACACACATATGCTCATTAAGATATTATGAGCTGGTTTTACCCTAATTTCCATCTTCCGGAGAATGGAAAGCATAAAACTCTCTTACAAGACCTGCTGTATCCTGGCTCCATAACCTAGTTTCATGGGCATTGATAACATTGTTCCTGAGATATCTGTATATCTCCTCAGTGGCAGTGACCTCTGCATTGGCCAGAGAACACCTGCTCTGGCCTTTGTGCTCCCTCACCCTGAAAGCCCCCTCTTTCCAGGGCCCACACTCTCATGATGACATTTCTTTACCCATGTGTTCAATTCCATACCAGGACGATGGCACTAATTTTTAAAATATGTTTTTATTGATTTCTGAGGGAGGACGAGAAGGGAGAGAGAGATAGAAACATTGAAGAAAGAGAATTATTGACTGGTTGCCTCCTACATGCCCCCTACTGGGGATCTAGCCTGAAACCCTGGCATTTGCCCTAACCGGGAATCAACCAATGACCTCCTGGTTCATGGGCTGATGCTCAACCACTGAGCCACACCAGCTGGGCAATGGTACTATTCTTGAATGCCTCTTTTTATTTTTGCCAGTATACTACACCTCAGTCCTATTTGAAAAGACAGAAATCTGATTGAAAAAGTCATGGAAACATCTGCTTCAAGACCAGAGGACCTTAATTTTGCAATATCTCTAAGGGAGGTATATTCTCTGTAACATGAGCCCTAAAGAAAATAAACTAAGTAATCAAATATCTCACTATCCTTGTCCATAAAATGATGTTGAGTTAATACTACTAAGAAAGGTACATGACTGACTTTATTTCAGCTGGAGAAGAGGGGTCAGTGGGAGGTGGAAGTGGTCCTCACACCATTCACACCGTGGAAGGGAACCCTTCTTAGAGTCATGTGGTTTACGCTGCTCTAACAGGAAATGGGGATCTCCCGAGGGTCTGGAAAGGAGGAAACCAAAAGCAGAATACAATAGAAGTCATGTAGTATCACACCATTAGATGACATCTGAAGAGAAACTCTCTGGACATTATTCAGTCAAATCTGATGTTAGTCCAATTCTACAAGTATTTCTCGTCCACTGGAGATATTATGGTTTATATACTAGAGATATTATGGTGATGAAAGTGGAACTGATGAGGCTCCTGGCTCTTATTAAGGTAAAGATATTTCTGGAAAGAGGGCATAACCTAACAGCACGCTTTCATTTTCAGAAAATGTCTCTAAAGGTGAATAGAACCGTGCTTTTCTGTCTATTGTAGGCTGAGTTGTATCCCCGCAAATCCACTTGCTGAAGCCCAACTCCTAGGATCTCAGAATGTAACTATACTTGGAGATGTGTTTTTTTTTTTTTTTAAGAGGTGGTTAAGTTAAAATGGGATCATTGGGTTAGCCTCAAATCCAATCTGACTGGTGTTCTCATAAGAGGAGATCAGGACACAGATACACACAGAGGAACAACCACGTGAGGACATAGGCAGGAGAGACCTCAGGAGAAACCAACCCTGCTACACTTTGATCTCAGCTTCCAGCTTCCAGATCTGTGAGACAATATATTTCTGTTGCTATATTGCCCAGTCTGGGCTACTTTGTTACTGCCACCTGAGCAGACTAATACACTGTCTGTCTAGACTTTTTGTTGTTGTTAATTCTCACCAAAGGATATTTTTCATTGATTTTTGAGAGAGTGGAAGAGTGGGGAGAGACACAGAGAGAGAGAGAGAGAGAGAGAAACATCGATGTGAGAGAGACATAGCAATTGGTAGCCTTCCGCAAGTGCCCCACCTGGGCCGGGATTGAGCCTGCAACGAGGTATGTGCCCTTGGTGGGAATTGAACCCAAGATCCTTCAGTCTATGGGCTGACACTTTATCCACTGAGCCAAAGCGGCCAGTGCTAGACCTTTTTGTATATTTAACTTAGACTAAAAAGAACAAAACCCCTCCTATTCTAAATTTTATCTTACAAGTTAATTTGTAAGTCACCCAAATATGACAGACATGAATATATAGTATATGTATATATATATATATATATATATATATATATATATATATATATATATGCACATGTATATGCACATGAAATGTATGTGAAAAGACATGTCACAATCTTATAATTCAAACACTGTTCCTATTTTATAGATAAGTAACTAGCGTGCCAGAGACAAATTTCAGGAGTAGAACAGCATAAGTGCTTGATAAATATTAGTCACTAATATTTACTTCTTGTTGCCTGTGGCCAAATGGGCAGTCAGTTGAGTGGCCTCATCATTGCTGGTTTGCACTTGACTAACCAAGAGAAAATTATTGAAAATACGGACCCAGAGTCTCAACTACATGACTCTTTCAGAGTTTGTCCTCCCTGCTTTGTTAAACTTTTGGGTGAGGCTAACATTCTGCAATATAGACACTTCCAGTCCCATAATTGTCCATTAACACACTTTGCCTGTGATGTAAAGTAAATTCATGTCCCCTGTTCCTGAACCAGAGTGTCCAATGATGCCACACATGGGGAGTGTGCCACATTATGTCTGATTTATTTTTTCTCCATCAACTGTGGGGGCTTATTTTTTACCTCAACCTATACTACAGCAGGGGAAACCACATAGCATTGCTTCCAAGTCCTCCAGACACACCATGGACAGATGGCGCTCCCAGGGCAACGCCCAGAGAGAACTCTGGAGGAGGGAACTTGCTTCAAACACAGGAGAGAATGTCTCTGCACCCACGTGGGGAATTTGACTATTGTCAGACACAGAGGTATTTAAAAAAATATTTTTATTGATTTCAGAGAGATAGGGAGAGGAGGGAGAGAGAGAAACATCAATGATGAGAGATAATCACCAACTGGCTGCCTCCTGCACACCCCCTACGGGGGATGGAGCCCGAAACCCAAGCATATGCCCCTGACCATAATCGAATCTGGGTCCCTTCAGTCCGCAGGCCGATACTATCCACTGAGCCAAACCAGCTAGGGCCACAGAGGTATTTTTTGATATTAGTGGTAAGAACCCCGATATAAAGAAATAACATTTCAGAGGAGAAAGACATGGTCAAGGCCATCTTGGGGAGCACTTTAAAGGATCGGCTCAGCCTGACAGTGAAGGAAGGGGAGCCCAGATGAACCAAGAGTGAAGACAGTTTCCTCATCCACATGGATCAAGTCCCAGTGACGGAGTAACAATGCTGATATCAGGCTTCTGCTTACAGAATTCATGTTAGTATGCATAAATATATACAAATAATATGGAGCATTTAATTGATTGCATGGTTTCAATTTTATCAACTCTCACTTTTATTGTTTCCCTTATGGATTATCACTACAGATAATCACCGAGGCCTGTCGGCTGCCAGTGTCACTGCTGCCAAAGTGAGTGGACCAAGTAAGTCGTGTGCACCAAAGGATTTTATCTTCTAGTTTCTAGTGCTGTACATTGGGTGCGGGTTCTACATGTGTCCTGTTTAATTAATGTACATGAGATAGAGACAGATGGATAGAGATAAAAAGGAAAAGGGAGAGGCAGAGAGGGATGGGGAATGGGGAGAGAGGGAGAGACAGAGATGGGGAGAAAGAGAGTGAGGGGACAGAGAGAGAGAGAGAGAGAGAGAGAGAGAGAGAGAGAGAGAGAGAGAGAGAACAGTATTCTAAAGTTATCTAATAGGTAAGGGATAAGAAAGTCCAAGAAACATGCTATCTACATAGAAACAAGCGACACGTCCAGTGACTTTCATCTTTTTCACGAGGCATCCTGCGTCCACATGTTGAATAGATGGCCGCCTGAAAGCCTTCTATGTCTGTTCGGATGAGCTCTACCTCCTAGTTTCCATGACGTCTAGGCACGGAGTTGCCATCCTGGGTCATAAAGAATGTTGCACTACATCACAGGTTGGATGCCCCGTTTATTTACTTTCCTGGACCGGGTGCTAGAGCTGTGCACCACGTAGACACACACAGTGCTTGTCCACGGCAATGAGGACAGAGTTGAATTTTTGTGAACCAGGACGCAGAATGGTGGCTGAGCTCTCGGGCAGTGCCTGGACCTTTCTAGAAGAAGGGCAGCACCAGTTACAGGTGTGGGAGATTCCAGACAGATCTGCAACCAGCAGACAGGAGGAGGTGTGCCCGTGTGCCTAAGCTGGAGGCTCAGGGGAGAGAGGCTGAGGAGAATTCCTCAGGGTTGAGGTGAGGGGCGCCAGGTTCCGAAGGGCTGCTCACTGAGCAGCGTCTGGGGGATTTGTCTGGCTCTGTGGGTTTCAGCTCATCCATTCCCACACACCCCCACACGCATGCCAGTTATCTGTGTGGCCAGTTTGGAAAACAGAAGTGCGCCTCCAGAGCTTTTGGAGGGATTTTTGTAAACTGTCTCTTCCACGTGGACCACAGAGAAGCTGGAGCCAAGTGGAGATGTGCTTTCTGGCTCTTTCAAAGGACATTTTCAGAGCTTTTGTCACTGCCTCATCCCTGCCAGTTAGCACGGTGGCTGCCACATAAAATTGTCCATCAATGTTTGTGGAAAGAATACATTTGAGTTCACCTGGCAATGACTTAAAGATAAACCAGACAGTGCCCTTTGTAAATCTGCCATCTACATCTGATAATTAGTTCTACAGCAGCCATTTAGGGATGGGATACAATGTGGTAGCCACTGTGCTCATTTCTGGGAGCACACAGCTCATCAGGAACCCCATCCATGCACAATCACTACACACACAGAGCAACGCCTGCCATTCAGACCTGCAGATAATTCTACAAAACAAGAACTGGAGAAGCCACATTCGTCCCTAGTTGTCATCATCCCAAAGATGGCTTATGAACATCATCCGCACACATGTCCACACCTGGTGTATTCCCTGTGTCAATTACTACGGCTCATAGGGTCTGTATATACTCTTTCTAGAAAATGTTCCTTTCTACTACATTGTTCTGGCTATTTCTTGAAGCAATTTTTATTTAAAAAAATCCTTTTCCTCAGTGTGTTTTAATTGAGCAGCTATTATGTTCTGACTCTGGGGAGGGAATAAAGTATTCAAACCTTGAGCAGTTTTAAGTTTAATGATTTAGATTACATATAGAAGTGTCACCTGGAATAATAAAAAAACACAATAGAGACCCAATTTTTGTAAAAAATGTGATAATATTTTGTATTTAAAACAATTTCCCAAGAACCTAATACTGTGCCAGATTCATGGAGGTTTTTTTTCTTTTCCTGTTTTGATTTGCATGCCTATGTCTGTATTCATATATGCAATCTGAGCTCAGAGAGAAGGATCCTGCCAACTTTTTTTTTATTGCCTGTTTTTTTTCTTCTTTTTTCTCAGCTGCTTGCTTAACTCATAGTAGGTGCCCAGGGGATATATTTGCAAATGAATAAATGGTACTTATATCAAATCAGCCCTTGTCTGAATACACGGATAATGTTTAAAGCAAAATTGCAAACAGAGCAGGATTGGATAGCATGCCCTGTGCTTTTAAATCAAGAGTCCTTTCTGTTTTGGAAGACACAGAGCTCACAATGCAGGGAGATTAACTCTGCACAGGGCACAGGAGCAGGGAGACCTTGGAGTTAAACTCTCTTCCCTCCCCTCTCTGATGCTCTCTGTCTCTGACTCTGTTTCTCTCTCCTTCCCCCTCCCTCCCATTAAAATCCCTCCATACACCATGGTTTTTGTTTCTCTCTTGTTTTATGATGTAGGAAGACAGAGTATTTTTATTAGTGTCAAAGACAAAAAAGATTTATTTTACTTCTGAGTGTGAATTATGAACAGATTTTTAAAAATAAATGTTTTAAAACTTTTACAATTAATGTTTTCCTCAATACTATAAAGCATGATCATAAACCAAACTCATTTTTTCCACTATTTATCAAGGAGTTTGTGATCTCAGAAGTTTAGTCCAAAGTTTTTTTATACATGACTTTTTCAGTGTTCATCTAAAAATAAGTATATATTAGACTTCTGCTGTCCCAGAGTTAGAGAACCTTTCAATATTCATTATTTTAATAAATGCTTGAGTCTGTTGTCCCTATCAATTGTATTTATATTTTAAGAATCTACAAAAACCCACACATATAATTTTTAATGGCTTGAACTCCATTCATTATCTACATATAAAGGCCCACATTATAATTTAACTTTCCTTAAAATAATTGAACTAAAACACTCAAGTGATAAGATAAAATTATATGAACTCTCAAATGTGTTAGATCTAAAATGAATGGCCTTGTCATCCTAAATGTTGAATGAGTAGCTATTTCCCGGAGTTTCACTTGGTGCTGAATAGCTTTCCATCTGTAGCTCCTGAGGGCGACTGGCGTGAAGACTAGAGTAACATTTATTGCACACCAGAGCCACACCAGAGGGGCCAGTACCTCTTAGTTCAATATCTTTCCAGGGCTGTCAGAGTTACTGTATTCCCTATTCCTCTGTCTTCAAGCCATATAACTCCTCTGTCTTCAAACCGTGTGTGTGTGTGTGTGTGTGTGTGTGTGTGTGTGTGTGTGTATACACACACTGAGTGGCCAGATTATTATGATCTCTGAACGCATAATAATTTTGCCACTCAGTGTATATCCTATATAATAAAAGGCTAATATGCAAATTGTCCCCTCGATCAGGAGTTTGACCAGCAGGCAGGCCGGCCAACTGCCCATGTCCCCTCCCCCTGGCCAGGCTGGTCGGACCCCACCCATGCATGAATTCATGCACTGGGCCACACACACTGAGTGGCCAGATTATTATGCATTTAGAGATCATAATAATCTGGCCACTCAGTGTGTGTGTGTGTGTGTGTGTGTGTGTGTGTGTGTGTGTATAATTTTCTTCTTCTTCTTCTTCACCTTCTAAATTGTGGACAGTATTACAGATAAGCTACTGTTTATCCTGGTATTTTTCCTAGGGATATAGCAATAATTTCTATTTCAAAATTGTTTCTTCTTCAGAAAGAAAATCAGAAGCATGGACTCCTTTGAATTAAAAAAAAATTTCTCCTTGAACCACATGTTTTGAATGAAAAAGTCACTTTCTGTTGAATTCTGTTAGAACCAAGGTAGTCCTTTACACACTCTCATCTACAGAGTTAATATGTAGAGTTGAAGCACAAATAAAATATCTTTATGTCCGTGGTTAAATTAGGCCCTGCATGTTCTTAGTTACCTTAAGGAATAGTAAATGGTGTTATTTTAATATTATTTTGCACATCACCCAAATTAATAAAACAGTCTTTTTAAAAAACTGTGCATGTCAGATAGTATAGGCGCTTGTGTACATTTTGTTTCAGCTCTCAGATCCAAACACCCTCTAATAAAAAGAGAGCGTGTGTTTCCTTTAAGGACACATCCATTTCCACAGCTATGAGCCAAACGGGAGCGGAGCATCTGTTACAGACAGGGATGAGTGAACCCAGCCAGACTCGGGTGCAGGGGAGGTCAACATCTATTTTGTTGACGTTTCTGTCATGTTTATTAAATTGCACTTTTCCGAAAGCAATTAAACTTTTAGGAAATATTGCATTCATTTTCAGGAGAGGAAATCTGTGTCCTTCTGACAGACCTAGCCTGATGAAACCATTTTTAAGTCAGTTATTTGTGTTCAGGGCGCATGCTTTGAGCCAGTCTATTCTGTTCCCCAAGTTCTACATCTTAGAAAGAGCACAGCTCCACTTTTTTTTCCCTGTTTTCAACCACAGAAGGGGTTTGACTGGGTGAGTGTTTTCAGGCTGTGACTGGCTCCCTAGGTTCATGGGACCGAGTCCCTATCCGTTCTGTTTTAATATCACATTGAGGAGACATATTTGAGAAATCACGGAAGACATTACAAAATGATGAGGCAGATCTTCTGACTATCGGTTGTAGGAAACAAGAATCAGAGGTTTCATCTGAACTAAATGGAGCAGCAACGATTAATTAAATCTATAAAATCCCTCATCGCACGTCCTGGTTGAGACGTGGAGAGGAACACTTTCTATTATGTGCAAATCACCTGGAAGTGCCAAGCTATCCTTCGGGTGGGAGATTCACTTTGTGGAGCAGGAACTTTAGAAAAGAGGGTTTAGTAATATATTCTGAGCAGTATGAATTTTCTCTATTATCCGAATGGTGAGGCCATAGAAACAGAAAGAAGCCTTGATCTCTTTGGTCAATAAGTTCTCTGTGAGCACCGTTATGAAAGTGCTCGGAGGGATGGAGGCCACCAGATTTTCGCTACAGTGAACAGGTAGTTCACTTTCAGAATAATAGCTGTCCTACTCCACCCTTGTCTCCACTGGTGACTTCTCCCCGAATGCACAGGAGATTTTGATTAGACAGGTGTGGGGACAGAGCCGGGCCTTTTCCGTTTCAGCTACTGTGAGTATTCACGCGGGAAGGGCATTAGCAGTTACACAAACACGCGGCTCAAATGGGCTTCTCTGCATCGAGGCAATTCCGCCAGGCACCTTCAACCCTGTCATTTTAAGCGTATACATCTTTAAAAAAGCTTTAAAATGTCATCACTTAGGAATTCAAAAGTAATCTAAAAACTACAAGTCACCTGAGCCTTGATGTTATTATATATCTCTTCCATCTTAAACAGAAATGCTCCTTTGCATTGTTTCTATAAAAGCTCCATTTATGGGCACTTTTTAAATCAAGCATAAAAGCCCTCTTTAATATAAAATTTACATTATCATGTAGCTTGTTTTTGAGATTTTAAAAAATGTTAACATAAACTACTGGTAATTTTGATAATTTAAAACAGATCATAGTGAACTCTATATGTGTGTATGTATATGTATTTTATGACAAAGATGACATTTACAAGCCACTTTGTTACCAAAAGCCAGATACTAATTGTACTCTTTCCCCATCAATAAAATATCAAAATGAAGCTAATTTGCGGCCCTTCATTCTCAATATGTGTAACCAGAAGAAAAGATGACTAAATAGCCACAGTGTATGGAGAGGATCCAGAAACTCAGATTAACTCTTTATTTTCAAATATTTATTGTTCTTCAGGAAAAAAAAATCTGCTGTCTTTGCAAGTGGTCAGGTTTATTTTGGAGAAAGTTACAAACCTCTTAAAAAACAAACATATCCTTCTTGTGGTTGCTAATTCTTTGATGCATTTCCTGGGAAATTAAATTCACTCATACATTTGTAGAAGACTTAGGGCACTAAGAGGCACATTGGCTGTGATGCTGGCTAAACAAAGTCAAGAAACCAAATGCAATAGCCCCCACTCCTTCCAAACAAAATAAACAAATAAGTAGAAGTTTAATCCCCCAAAAGGGATGCCTGAGAAGTAGGAGTGTCACATATGCAAGTAAAAGAACATATGTTTTTAAATTTTCAAATGCATCTCCCTTTCCTGTTTTCTAAGGTTTCACAGGAGCATGTCAGGCTTACATGTGGATCCAGATTTAAACAGACGTATTCCCCTTCTTTTTGAAAGTAATGTCCCTTCATTTGAAAGGGGTACTTTTGTAAATGAATTATAATATATTAACAGCTAGGAATAAACAATTCTCTTTGCATAATCAATTATTTAACACCATGCATTTTTGTATGTCAGCGGAGGAAAAACATTTAATTGAAAAGATAGAGGTTAATTTAGGTTCACTCTAGTTACAGACACTTAATAGGAATTGGGTTCAGGCTATGCGGTGCTATGTAGCTTTTTCTTGCAATATGTAGCCACATGGATGGTGCTGACACTCAATAGTTTGAGTATTTTGTGACGGACATCTGTGCTTTTATATTTCACCTGGCATTTGCTTTGTTATTATTATTATATTGTTATTTAGTTTTGAAATGGCTGTAATAAGTGCTTTTAAAATCTTTCCTACCATGTGGGAATTTATCCTTTTAGAAATCTCATCGGCTAGTAATTAAGAGACCAATTTACTAATTCAGAGCTTATTTAAGTGATGAAGAACAAAGTAGTGTAATCATTTTTGGTTTTATGAGTTGCTCAAAACTGTTCACATTCCATATTTCATTTTAGAAAAAGAAGCAGCAGATAAAAAAATTGCTCAAATGTTTTCATCATCTTTACTGTGTATATATATGTACACACACACACACACACATACAACAACAACAAAAACAACAAAAACAACAAACATTATATATGTATATTTTTAAAAATTGAACACTGGATGCTTTCAGAGCATAAGCTGTCTTCCCATCCCTCACAAAGGAAAAGTACAATTTTCTAATTCTGCATTTCCTTACATGATGCTTTTCAGGGACAGCACTTTTCAATAACCAAACCACCATTTAGATATGGATACATGAATCTCATATTTTTATTCCAAATTCACATTCACTCATCAGATCTAATGCCCTTGAAATCACTGCTATTACACGGGTCGCCAGAAACCAGAGGGAGGTACTAATACAAATGAGAGAGAGAGAGAGAGAGAGAGAGAGAGAGAGAGAGAGAGAGAGAAAGCCCTACCCCATTAGATGATGGCGGGCTGCTTAATCAATTTAATTTTATCACTAAATCCAGTCCTTTCTCCGAGCTGTCAGAGAGCGAGGTGAGCGGAGTGAGCGGCTGCGAGGCTGCGGTGAGGACATGTGTCCCCACCAGCCACACGGATGCTTGTGGGTTTGGCATTGCACGGGATACAGAGCACAATTTTTCTATTTCATTAACTTTTTATGGGATTTCTTTTCACAACGAGCCTGCGTCTGTCATCCACTTCCTCTACTTTATTCCGTGCCTCTTGCCAACTTTTTGTGTACACTCCACACCGTTCTCCCGCCCCCTGTGACTCATCAGCTCGCTTTTACAGAGCTACAGCTTGGACGGTTTTCCCAAGATTCGTCTTCACTTTTCTAAAACTCTGTGTAACCAATCACCCTGGAACAATATATAAATTTCAAGAGTTAACGTATTTTGCTGTCGAATGTCCCAAAAAGAGAAAAGGCATGCGCTGGTGCTCAAGTCCAATTAGGCTGACTTATAAAGGATTGTTTATACAGTATTTCAAAAGTTCTCCCCAGTCCTCCCCTAGGTTTTAATGATGGATGCACCTTACTTAAAGTCCTATTCTCCTGTTTATATCATGGAGCCAGTTAAATCTGTGTTAGTTCCCAACCCATTTCCAAATATGTTTTTATTAAAAGGGTGATTTTAAATATTTTTTCCAGAACCTTCAGTCATTTTACATGTTACATGTACTAATGAATCAAATATTAACTATATTCATTATTTACAGAATGCATTTCATGCTAATGCATAGCTTCTTTTAGGAAAAGTACACTCATAAAAGAAAGAACAAAAATATATGAAACGAAATATATGTACTATTTAATAATTTAAAATACACCCACAAAAGTCCTCAGACTATTATCCTAAAGGCACCCAAAGGTGTACAGATTAATTGATAAAATTTTAAATGTTTTCTCTTTATATACGAGACGGTTCTGATGAATGTTGCCTCTTATTCTGCCCACTGGAGATGATACTAATTAATAAAACCTTAAACCTTTATTTTTGTTATCTTGGGTTAAAATATACACTTTTGTAATATCCATAGGTTCAGTTCTTTCAAATATCAGCAGACTACTCTAATAGGACCACACAACATAGATTTGGTTGCGCGTAATTCTACCCAGGACTATAAAATAAAGAGCAACCTCTAGGTTTCTCCGTGAGAAACGCGAGCTCTGTGGCATTTAGTGAGATCAGGGAACAGTCGAATCTCTATAAACTCCCAGTGCCTCAGCATTTTGTCAATGTCTCTGAATGAAACAGAAGAGAATAAACAACGTGTCTCTCACATGTTACATGGGATTCAATCGGACATTCCTAAACCACATGTGTAAAAATTAGATGGTTTCCTTGTATTTTTCAGGTGTTTTTTTTTAGTTGCCTGTTTTTCTCCCACACAGAAGTCAAATTTTGACATTTCTCATTTGTACAGAAAATATAAATCATTCAAAATAATTTCTAAAAGGAAGTTTCAACCAAAAACTAGCACACAGAGAAGATGCAAAAACTATCAGGCACCCGGTCTTGATAAATTAACAGAAGGGAATTAACCGGTGGGTGGGTGAGGTTCACTCTGAGTGTCTCCCTTAAAGTTTATCTGAGAGAGAACGGCAGGTTCTGGTAGTAAGTTTTTTCCCCCATATATTTTTTTATCTTTAAAGATCATACAACGTCCTGTGTGGTATAGTGACTAAAAATCACCCAGGACAGGAAAATATTTCATTTCTGAGGCGAGGGATCATATTTATTAATAATACATGTATTGTATCAATTCCACACTTAAGCTGTAGATACAGAGCTTTTATTTCAGAGCCCATAGATTCTTTGGGCAATAGAAGGGGTAATTAAAAAATCATCCCAAAGCCACTTTTAGAGGGCGCATATGAAGAGCTGCCAGCATTTCACAGCACTGGGAGACGAAAAGTTATAATGCCCCTTCAAAAATGACTCCTGGTCATTAGAATAGGTTGTAAAATAAGCACTATTGGCAAAAAGGCTAACATTTATCTTAACCTATTTATTCATGTATAAAAAGAGCCCTTACTTTGTGCTCATAGTCAGTAGCTTCTGTTGATACAAATAGAGCCTTATCCTAAGATTCCTTCCTTAACCACCATCAACTCATTCCTGGACTGTAAATTGTGACAGAGTTATAATATTAGATCAGTTTAAGGGCTGAGATTAGTCCTTTCATTTACTATTGTTAAGATTCATGAATACTAGAACATAATTTAAATTCACCATTGTCCTGGTAGAAGAGGGGGGAAAACACCAAGCAGCTGTAATCACTTGGGATTATACATAAACTGATCCATTCCCAGGAAAATGCAAATAACACTTAACACGTCCCATAATTGCTATGTTTTCTTCTAAGTTGATCATTTATATTGCTAGCTTTCCCCTAAAAAGTGAATGTCCGGTAGTTTGATTTGATAATCCTCCCTGACAAGCTAGTTCTCAGCAGATGCCACAGGAACACCCCCCCCCCCCCACCCCCCACACACATATCTATGCATAATAGCAATTAGTATATCATCCTGACTACCTTTCCCCCTCCAGGTTTTGGCTGTGAGAATTAAAAGACTTGGTATATTCAATATAACCAAGGCATAGCAATTCTGCATATCAGAATTTTACTGGGAATTGCTATAGTTTAAGTTTCTAACAAATGAAATCTTCCTTCAGGTTTCTTGTTTTTCTTTCCCCAAATGAATGCTTTCTCAGCTAGCATGATTACTATTCAAAAGTAAGAAAAATGAATTTGGAGAAAGGCACCGATGTCTATCAGTATATGTTTTATAGAATTGCTTTATTGTGAACTATTACTTCCTACTCTTCAATTTTATATATATTAATAGACTGAACAAAAATATTGGGAAGCACAAACACTCGAAGTCCATAAGATAATGTCTTCTTTTCCCTCTTAAAAGTTTTATACTCATTATTAAAATTCTGTGATTTTCCTCAATATTGATGCCACTTTGTGTTCGTGTTATTTTTGGCATACATTAACAGGCCTGTTTCAAAATAAAATTTCAGGTGACCAAGCGAGTGGCCGGCATTTATTTGATCAGCTCCCTTAAACCAGAATTACGGAATCAATCTCGTTGGGAAACCAAAGCTCTGAAGTCCCGCAGGGAAGTTGTCCCTCGGCTCCTGCCGTCCTGACATGCGATCACAGTGGATGGTGGTTTGACATGGGCATCATGTCTTCAAACTGTCTGGCTAATTTCTGTTGCTGGGAGATGAACTTGAGGACTGCTTGAAAGCGGTTAGGAAAAGAGGTGGCACAAACTTCTCTTAGGCCACTGAGAAGGTGAAAATTCTCGGGGGGGCATTTACAGCCTAGCCCTGCCGAACTGGAAAACCTGATACATGTTAGTTGTGTCTTTCCAACTGTTCTTAGGGCCCTAGAGTCACTTTCTTAAAAAAGAAAAAATCAACACAATTTCAAATCATGGTAAGGACGGAACTTTCTCCTGCCGACTCTCGGCAAGGAGCTGTCGGGGAAGGGCGGGCAGCAGTGGGAGCCTTTTCATCCTCACCAGGCGTGCAGGCAGGCTGCGCTGGCATTTTAGAACATTCCTCTCCAGTTGGAGCAATTGCTGATTTAACACCAGCCGCTCTGTGGACGCCCTGGGCTGGAGAAGGAATTGCTAACTTCAGGACAGCCCATCTCCAAGAATATCCCTAACAAGGCACCAACAGGACCCTGTCAGTAGCAGCCTGTCCTCAGCCGCTCTTTCTCCTCTTCTGCTTTGCGATTTCCCCCACTAACAAGCTGTAATGCCTATTTCTCCTTCGTGGATTGATTTCTGCTTCTGTTCCCGGGATGAGCCTGTGCTCTCCTTAGGTCCCAGTGTCTACAAGCACCGGGAGCCACACTCAGGACCAACTGTCAGCCCATGTGGGGAGGGACTGCCTGCGCTTTGCCCACTCCTTCCTCCAAGACCATTTGGATGGAAACAGCTGGCAGGAGGTGTCACACCTCGTTTTTAGGGAAGCTGCCTTAGGTGCATGTTGCCTTTGGCACTGAGTGCTCAGGATGCCTCCAGAGGGTCAGAGGCACTGAGTGCTCAGGATGCCTCCAGAGGGTCAGAGGCAATGCTGGCGGCCCCTGTGACCAGGCACTGAACTGCCCTCCAGGAGAACCAGCGGCCCCTTCCTCCGCCCCCTTCTCCTCCTCACCTGCGCCTAGCCAAGGCTTTGCTGAGCCCGCTGCCCCGTCAAGGTCCCCTCTGGGCTTACAAAAGCCCCCAGCCATTTACAAAGGTGTCTGAACTCCCAAGGCCCTGCACGGCACTGACATCCCACCAGCATCCCGGAGGGAAGCCTCCGAAACGGAAAAAGCCCCCAGCCCCGAGGACGCGGAGGAGAGCGGAGAGTTAGCGGGAGGCGCTCCGATTGACCACCGGGTCCTTACCTTTCCTCTTGGACCTCCGCCGCCGCCGCCTCTTAGACTTGCATCTGAGTTGACTGCTCAGCCCTCCGGACCCTCTGCTGGTCCCCAGCACGGATGCCATGGCTGAAACTCGGCAAGTAGAACAGGACAGCAATCCTTTCTCAACCAATTTCACCTTCGCTGCTCTTGCCTGCTGCCGCCTCGGCTAAAGGCTTCTGCAAATCAGGGAGCGGGCTCACTTTTTAGGACAGAGCACTCGCGCGGTCCCCCTCCCTCCTCCTGCCTCCAATTGTTCTGGCACTTGTTTCCAGCTGGGCTGCAAACCTGCGGTCTGAGCGGGAGCGCCCGGGCTCCAGGGACCTCCAGGGACCGGAGGAGCGCGAAGGCGAGGTGGGCTGGCAGTCTGGGCGCCCCGCTCTGTTCCGGGCAGCCGCTCCTGGTCCGGGCTCTGCACGCAGGGCTTCTACTTTGGCATCTCTGCTAGTTGTTGGGCACCAGCCACTTTGAAGCCAATCACGCAGGGAGCTTGTCTATTTGCTGCTGCAAAGTCTAATTAGATCCAATCACAACTGTCTGCCGGCTCTGACATCAGCACCACCAGCCCTTTGCCTTCCCTGTCAGCTGGCAAACTCAGCTCCCCTTTGGATGGAGGGAGCTGCCCAGGACCCAGCGGAGAAGGAGGCTGCACGGAGGGAGGGACAGCCGCGCGGCAGCACCAGCCTGTCTGGGAGAAAAGCCTGAGGGGCGGCTGGCAGGAGGGGTCTGCCCTGGGATCCAGGCTCCAGCCTCAGGCGAGCGGGCAGCACATTGTGCTCCTGCACTCTCAGAAACCGGCAGCGAGTGTTTCTCCAGCCAGTTTGTAACGAGTTAATTCATTGCCATGCTTAGGGTGTCAAAGGGGAAATATCTCTCCAAGAAATTCGGAGACCTTGCTTCCTCTGAAGGGGACTAAGATTTGCAATCCCCCCGGGACAGCTCTTAGGGGTATTCATTTTTAGAGTCTGCCTGTTCCCCTGTTCCCTTCCCCGCCCCCTTTATGTCCCTAGGCTGTTCCTTTCGCAAAAGAGAAATATTGCATAGAGACGGAGGTATTCGGATCCAAGTCTGATTTTTAAGGAGAGGGATTTCAGAGGGTTGCTCTGTTTAGGGAACAATGAAATGAAAGATAGCCAGTGCTGCCAACTGATAGTTTTAGTGCCAAATGTAACATTTGGATGAAAGAAAGTAATATTTACGAGGAGAGGAGGTGACTTGCAAATTGAAATCATTTTGCATATTTTATTCAGGGTTATCCTATTTTTTTTTTAGGACTATCATTATGGAACCCTAAACATTTGAAGGGAATATAAGAAGGAAAAGAACCCAGCCATAATTGCATTTTGCATTTAAATCACATAAGCTATTAATTATAATAGTAATGGTTTGGAAAAAATCCACTGTAAAAGTCATTAGCAAGCATTAACACATTGATATGAAAATGGCACACAAATACTTTTGTTATTTACTACTTTACATGCACCCTTTTCAAGCTTCTTATGGTCCTGGAAATTTCCAGATTATTTTCTTCATATAAGAAAAAAATAAATTCTCTAGGGAAAATTAAAAACAATTAGAATGTTCTGATTGTTGTGTGGTGAGCTGATGGGTCATGGCTCATTGATGAAAGAGAGAGAGGAGGACATTCGATTTCAAATCTTAGCTCCACTGCCCTGACTTTGGGCAAGTGATGTAAATGAGACCTCAGTTTCCTCATCTCTGAAATGGGGATACTAACAGTGCTGCCTCATTGATTTATCCATACTTGAGAACCATATCACTCTTATCCATCATCCCTCTTATCAGAACTGCAATTGCACAGTTAAAATGTGTGGTGGTTTTATTTGTTGCTTTAGCATTCATCTCTGCATAGGCCCTAAGGACCACGAGGGGAAGCCATGTGTCTGTGGTTCAAACACTGAGCTGCACCACTCTCAGTTTGCTTAGTCAACCCATCCGATAATTTGGAAAGAACGGGCATGTATTATGGGGTAGGCCTCAGATCAAAGGGGCGTTTCACTGTCTGGCTCAGCACAGAGGAATAAATGCAATCCAACCCGGTCTCTTGTCTGTGCCGCGTTCAGTAGTTTCATTCCACCGACAGCACAGCTTAAAGCTGCTGATCATTCCTAGCGAATGTTGGAAAGTGCTCTCTATAACATAACGTATATTTGAAAGCATAAGCTGTATCCAGAAATGCAGCCACAGGACTCTTCCTGGGAAACTTCTGGGCTGCCTATGAGACACCTGCACTGACCCAGATTCACCCGGCTTAGCTTTTGCTGAAAACCCGTCCCTGTGCTGAGAAACCAGGAAAAGATGTTTTAGGCAACATCACCAACGGATGCAGTCACCTCCAAGCTATTGGCATTTATTCACGGCCCCGCCGACATCCCAGTCATCACACTGGCAAGGAGTGTGGCATGGC
Source organism: Cnephaeus nilssonii (assembly GCF_951640355.1). Lineage (NCBI taxonomy): Eukaryota > Metazoa > Chordata > Mammalia > Chiroptera > Vespertilionidae > Cnephaeus > Cnephaeus nilssonii. The sequence continues at coordinate 39,097,771 of NC_137072.1, read as the reverse complement.
GGGCAGAGAGTGCAGCTTCTGGCTTAGACGTTGCTTATGATTTTGGTGGGGTTGGGGCAACAAAGGTGAGATCTGGATTTTAACACTTAGTTTAGATGCTGATTTGAAAGTTGGTTAAGATCAAATCTTGGTCAGTCTTTACCTTTCCTCCATTCATTTATCTTCTGGTATAATTTATACAAACAATTTTAGCAGAGATGTGTGCTGTTTTCTGTATTTTGCATAAGGTACTACATAGTGGACCAGGTAAAAACGAGGGCATGGCAACGTCTGTGTTGCGCAGGAGGAAAGGCCTTCAAAGAAGAGGCTCACTCATGATTACAAACATTTTACCTCAAGGATGGCATAAAGGGAGCAATGCTGACAATCTGCCATCCTCCCCATGAGCCTTTTTGCCTTTTGCCTGTTTCTTCAGCACAGCTTGGCAGCCTCACACGACGACGAGCAGAAGTTGGAAGAAGATCAGGAGCCAGCGTCACCCTGTTGTCCATCAGGAGATGTCACTGATGTGTGTCTTAAGTCTCGTTGAGCCAGTCCCTGCTCTTCTCACAGAACAAAGAGCTAACTTGGCAAAGTCCTAACTCTTTGACCCTGACCCTGAGTTAACCTGGCAGCTGGGGGGCTGGACAAGGAGCAGATACTGGCGTTCCAGACTGGAGGAAAAGAGTTGGTTCTCAAGTCCAGATTTCACCCGTGCATCAAGGAAGGTGCGGCTTTAGTACAGGCTGGATGGGGCCTCCCCGTGGGTCCACCCACAGCACCGCAAGATTTCCACCATTGCTCTTATCAGAACTGCAATTGCACAGTAATAATGTGTGGTGATTTTGTTTGTTGCTTTAATTTCCATCTCTGCATAGACCCTAAGAACCATGAAGGAGAGCCACATGGCTGTGGTTCAAGCACTGAGCTGGGCACCAAAGTGATGTTATGGTAATATTTGCCATTTGCTCAAAGTGCAACACTAAGTTTATGTTTTATACAGAATCTTGTCTCATTTTTACAAAAAACTCTCTGAGAGAAGAACTGAAACTAAATTCACTAAGTTTATGTTTTATACAGAATCTTGTCTCATTTTTACAAAAAACTCTCTGAGAGAAGAACTGAAACTAAATTCCTTTCACAGATGAAGAAGCTGAGGTTGAGAATTTAGGAAACTTGCCCCAAGTCACCAAGATCAGGTGAAAGTTCACACTCAGACCCTTCCAACTGTCCAGCCTGTGATGCTTTGCACTTTGCTGTAGCTTGTGTGCTAGAACCTGTTTGAGACGTGAAAATATATTAAATAGGGACCCCGAACTTCAGTGAGTTTATATGTATTTGTATGATTTATAAGTATATAAAATACATGAATACATGAATAAATCATGTCTAGTTATCTATGTCTTTACATCTATATCTAGATATCTATAGTGAGATAGGTATCTAAACACCTATAGATACTTATGGGCATCTATATATACATATGTATATACTAGAGGCCCAGTGCACAAAATCAAGCACTGGGGGTGGAGGACCCCTCAGCCCAGCCTGTGCCCTCTCGCAGTCCGGGACCCCTCACTCCTTACTGCCCACCTGCTTGCTGTTCCTTAGGGCTGCCGCAGAGGTTGGAGAGGCCCCCCCCACCGCTGTTGTGCTTGCCAGCTGTAAGCAGGGCTCAGGGCTTCTGGCTGAGCAGCACTCCCCCTGTGGGAGTGCACTGACCACCAGGGGGCAGCTCCTGCTTTGAGCGTCTGCCCCCTGGTGGTCAGTGTGAATCGTAGCGACTGGTTGTTCCACCGTTTATTATATAGGATAGGAACAAGGAGCTGGCTAGCAACACTGACTGTGGCTTCCACTATTACTAAATGCAGCCACAGAGCATGGCGTGTGTATTTATTACCCTCAAGCACTCCCCATTTATCTTCCTTCCTTAGAAGAAACCAACGCCATGGACAGGAAAAACCTTATCACCCTCGTTTCCCCCTGAAGGCTCTGTGTGCTGCGTTGTCTGGACCAATGCTGCATTGCTAGGTAGAGGCAGAGCCAAAGTCCTGGCTAGAACATCTCAACAAATTCCAGAAAGAACATGTATCAGAAATCTCATAGACTCACCTAGCCAACCTGGCCTTCTGTTTTTTTGCAAAGGAGGAACCTGAGGTCTGCACATAGACATGTGATTGTATCTTCTAACCAAATCGCATGTCCCCCTTCCTGTTCCTGCGAGTTCTCGTCTGGACTCCTGACTCAGTGCCGGTGGTTAATAACAGCTTACATTGACTCCACTTCATTAATCAGAATGTCTGTATTTCCAGTCAGTTAAAAATCTAGTTCACTTGGTTTCTTATAGGTTTCCAAAAACAAACAAGCACACCCACAGAAACTAATATGACTTATTTACAATGTGATTTTTAGTTACTATCCACTCCCTTACCTGACAATTTCCACTCGGGGGATGGGGAAGAATAGAACAAAGGAGCCCTAAGATATTCATGTTTGCCAACTCATGACATCATCACTTATGGCACCAAATTATTACTCTTTACAAACAGAGAAATAGATAAAGAGGATATTTCATGCTTTCATCTTCAGCCACTGTTCTTATATAAACAAGTTACATCAAAGGACTTGGGCACAAGCCCTGAAAGTACTAGAAAATCATACATCGAGATGACACACTGTGCCACATGCATCCTTATTTGCACCCTCATCCTGGGGGGTGGAAGTAGCTGGCGAGGATGGAGGGGCTGCAGAGAGGTCTGCAGGCCAGGGAAGAGTTTTGAATGTGAAAATGCTCTTTAGACAAAGCTTTCACTAGAACTATTTTTCCCTTTGTTCTTTTGCTTTCTCCTAGGCATGCCTATGATTTGAGAGAATACTAAAGGCATACTTATCAATTTCCTGAATGAACACAGCAAAAGCAGATTGAAAAGTTGTGTGCTGTTTTTTTTTTTCAGAGTCCATGCGATTCTGATTGCTGATTACATTTTGGCATAAAGAGTTTTCTTTATTGGTTAATATCACAGATTTTAATTTGCCAAAGTTGACCCTTGAACAACGTGGGGGTTGGGGTGCTGACACCCACACAGTAAAAAAATCTATGTATAACTTTTGACTCCCCCAAATCTTAAGTTGTCCCTCAGAATCTGCGGGGGATTGGTTTGGTGACCTCCTCATGGATCACAAAATCTACAGATGCTCAGTCCCCTATATAAAATGGTTTAGAACAATGCATGCAGTTGGCCTTCTGTATCTGTGGACTCCCAACTTTGGATCAAAAACTGTGCAGGTATTTATTGAAAAAAAAAATCCAAGGAAAAGCAGTTCAAACACATGTTATTCAAGGGTCAACTGTACATCTTCAAGTTAACCCAAAATGTCTGTATTACTGTTTAAATGAACACTACAGGTAAAGGGAAATACAGGTAAGTAGAAAAGAAAAGTCTCCAAAATTTGCTACCATGAGACCAAACTTCAAATTCTACTTACATATTTCACTCTGTCTAGTCTTGGAAAAGGCACTTAACCCTCCTAAACCTCTTCAGTAAATTGAGGGGAGATAACCGCAGAGTTGCTGTGAACATCAGATAAGAACACATATGCCAAGTTCTTTGTACATGGACCTGAAATGCTTAGGTTACTTAAGATGTTTATTATCACCTTTCCCCATGACCAGGAAAAAACATTCAAATCCAAATCGGGATGGTTTTGAGATAAAAGAGCCCATGAGCCAATGGTCTTGCAGCCATCATGGCCCATCTATTATGTAACTCAGGTGACCTTGAATGCTCAATCTTTTCTCAGGCTAATTGTAACAGCAGATTCCATTTCTTCCTACAGACGCAAGGTGTTTTCTAGGTAGGCCTGCCAGCACAGGACTATGTCTAGAATCAGTGTTTTATGATTTCTGTGACCTTTGCATAAGAGTCAGGTATGGTATTTTACTACCAAATATTTGTGCAGGATATGAGAAATGACGGCCTGAAATAATCCTTTTCAATATCCTAGATAGATTCAATTATTTGCATTTACATTTAAAATGCCCTTGGTTGCTAGTTTCTGAAATGTAAAGCCTCGATGTTTTACTGAATCATAAAGACTTACCACTATTTAAAGCTTAATGCACACTCTACCTTAGATTGTTCCTTGTGCCTTAAACAAATACAGTTCAAAGAGTTACTTTTTTCCCCCTGTACCAAATCTTCTCTTGAAACCAGTGATTTTCAAAATGAACAATATTATATCCCCAGAGTGTAGTGTGACAGGATGAAGAAAGGAAGAAAATAAAACACAGATGGGATTGATGGTTTGCAGTGTTAATAAATGTAATACCGGGGAGGAAGGGATGGAAGCTTGTCAGGAATACATTTCTGTAGTTTGGAGTGGCCTAGGCTGATGTAATGGGTTATTTTTAATTCTCTACCTGGATGTTTAAAATCTAAACACTTCATTTCCTGCTCTGGGTTCCTGGTTCTCCCGTTATCTGGGACATAGTCTGTGCATATGTTATGAAACCGTAATTCATCATTAAGCTGGTCTTTTTCTTACCTCTGCCTGCAATAATCACAAGCAGAGAGGAAGAAGGATGGTTTCTTGTCCATTTGTTCAAATGGTTTGAACCAGGACCTTCTGAGTATTTATGGAAGAAATCTTTAAAAGTTTGCATCATAACTCCTTACTTCTGGTCCAGGGAGAGAAAGAGCTAGGAAAATACCAGAAGAAAGATAGTGGTGGGTTCCTTATCAGGTTCAGAACATGGATGAAAACTGGGGTGCTAGACAGCTCTGGGTCACTGTTTCCCAGAACCTCTGCAGCTGGGCCTGGATCACCCTTCCCTGGCTCCGGGTGAGGTCCATGAAGACCCTCAGCACAGGTCCTTCCTCCAGGCTGTCCTTCTGAGTCTACATATGAGTGACACCAGCAGTCACAGGAGCCAGCTCCCAGGGAAGGGGTGTCACTGTGAGCAAAATCCACTTTATATGATTTCAATATTGGGTAGATGTGGTTCTCATGGATGGTAAGCAGACATATTGGGAAGAAATATAAATTGTTGACAAGACATTTGTGCACCAGCATGTGACAAAGTTGCTTCTTCAGATATCTAGCTTTGCTGTCATCTGTCAATGTAATATGCACATTTGTTGGTCATATGTCTAAATTCCATGAAATGCAGTATTTTTTCTCTTAGTGATCAAAACCCGAGACCCACACAGAGCAGTCCTTGCTGTTAGGACTATTACTTATTGGGACAATAACTCACCGCTCACTCATTTCCATGGAAAATGGCAGTCCCCTCCCCACTCCACCATCCCCACCACAAAAGAGATACAGGAGCCAAGAGAAGAAATTACAGCAGGAGAACACTGAGCAGACTCATCCACCAAGTGGATGATAGACACTATCACGGGGCTCTCCCTCTGCTTCCAAAGTGAAAGAAAGGCAGCTTATAAAATCTCCACTTGGTGAAGCTGCTCTTCTCACCTAATTCTGGACCTCATTCTTCATTGTGGTTCTCCAACTTTTAAACCATCCTGGAGATCTTGGGGGCACCTCTGACATTTTCCGAGCATGAAGCTGCCCTTCCAGTGTTTAGCACATCTTTCCAGGACCTTGCTCACAGGCTTTCTTCTTCATATGTTTAGTGCTCAGCCCAATTATTTATAGAGCGATCCAGGACTTCTGCACCCACCTTGGGAGTAGTTCATGGAGGGGTCATTCTGCACCTGGAGAGCTGGCCCTCTGTACCTGGGCCTCCTTCCAGGGGAGGCATGCTTTACTCAAAGCATCATGGTGAGGATTAAATGAAGTGAGATTTATACAAGTTTTTGGAATAATGGAAAGCTGTGTGCAAATAGAAGGAAACATTGTTATTGACTTCAGCCCACCCTTGTCTACAAAACACCTTACAGGTTCATAGACATGGAGGGGCTTCGGCAACTCAGGAGCAGGACAGTGCTGAGAGTGGTGTCCAGGGCACACTAGGCAGAGCAGGCAGACTCATCACCAGCAGAAGGCAAAGCACCTAAGTGCCGACCTCATAAGGCTGTGAAGTGGAAATGAGTCAATGTTACAGCACTTAGACTAGTGCTTGGCACATGCTAATGACAAGCTTGCATTTGTTAAATAATGGTGAGTTCCAGTGAGCTCCTGGCATTGCATTGAGAGCAGTGTTGAAGGTTTACTTTTCATGTCAGCATTGTGACCATGGGAGTATGTTCCTGGCATTCAGAGGGTCAGACTTTTTCCTGTCACTGTGTAACACTGTGTATGTGATTGAACTCCTTTCCCTCTTCCCAGGGTAACTTGTGAACTGACATACATTGGGGTCCAAGGGAATACGATTACTTCACTAACTCATGTCTCTCCTTTTGTAAGATCCTTGCTTCACCACAAAGTGTCACTTAAACGTATTTTAAAAGAAATGGGAGAGGCAATTGCAGTCTTTGGAGAAGAAAGGATGCAGAAAGAAAAAGGAGATCATTCAGGAACTTTCCAAGAAAAAGGGCTGCATACAAGGGAAACTTAAAGCCGAGGAAACAAACAGAAACAAGCAAGTTCCTCCGAGGCATGTTCATGGGGAGACCCAGAAAATGGGGGTGACATGGTGGGTTTTAGAGCCCAGCCGAACTGAATTCAAATTTCATTTAAGTCACTGATTAGCTGTGTGAAGTTGGCAAATTACATGAGGTCCATGGGCCTCAGTTTCCTTATTTGTGAAATGAGGACTCAGATTTTTCATCTCATACATTGAGGCGACTAGATTTATACAGTGTCTGCACTCAGAAGCATTAATTAGGAATGTGCTCTCTGTTGCCACAGAGCAGTTCAACACTGCATACTTCATAACTTTGGTGACCCTTTGTTGTCCCAGGTGGCATCCAGTTCCAAAGGCACACTGCCTTTTATGATGCTTAGGAGTGGCCTGGCTGTCCCCAGAGAGTGACCACAGGGCCGGTTAAAGTTACACTGGTTTCCATTGGGCCCTTGGTGATGGCCTGAGGTTCTCAAGAGCCAACCACCGGTTCTTCAGGAGACTGGATTTCCTCAGGACCATGGACAGCGATCCATGTATAACGCAGTTTGAGTGAAATCAATAGAGGTGACAAACTGCCAGTGCTGGCAACTGGGGACTTAGTAAAGGTGTGACTGTGTAAATGCTGGCATATAACAATGCGGGGGAGGGGTGGTGGTGGTGGTGAGAATCACAGGGCAGGGCCACCCAGGAGAAGTGAGCTGCGAAATGAGCTGCCGTGCTGGGCCAGGCCTCCCGCCATGCGAGGGTCTGTGCTCTTGTCCCTGGTAATTGTTAGTGGCAGCAGAGCCCGCCAGGAGCCAGGGCAGGTTTCAGCTGCATTGGTTCTGCATTTCAATGCAGCTCCGGCTGCTGATCTATCCTGTCAGTGACCATCTCCCAGCGGACAAGACACCACACCACTGAAAAACCAGGAGTCAAGAGGCCCCTCATTACAGCAATAATGAATTCTGGGGCTCTCTTTCAAAAAGATTGGGACAAAAAAACACTTTGGGCTATTATTAAAATGTTTTCAATTTCTTTGGTATTCAGGAACAATTGGAGAAAAGTGAAAAAAAATGCTAATATGGTATTTACTTTAAAGAGAGAAAATTAGAGTGATGCAATTTGAAAAATTTAATCTTACATTTGCAACATACATGTACAATGGTATTTCAGTAACTTCAATATTTTTGTGATTCCTATCATTTGTAAATATATTTATATTTTACTAACACGATGTTTTAAAAACTATAGTAGAATATTACAAGGCACTGCCATAATTGCACTTTTACAAAGGGACTCAAAATTTTATGACTAAAATAACCATTTATTTTTCTGAAAATTGCTGCATTTTATAATGAAATATATTGCCATTTAGAGTCTTTAAATCTTTAAGTACAGTAGAAAGTAAAATCATTTTAAAGTTTTTTTACTGAGTTTTAGAGAGAGAGGAAGGGGGAGAGAGGAAGTGGGGAGAGAGATGTGAGAGTGGAATATCGATTGGCTACATACCAGGGATCAAGCGAGCCTGTAACCCAGGCATGTGCCCTGACCAGGAATTGAACCAGCAACTTTTTGGGTGCATGGCACAATAACCAATCAACTGAGCCACACTGGCCAGAACAAAAAATAAAATCATTTGATAATTGAGTCATTACAGTAATAAGTGTCTTATTGTTTTAAACATTGAAATAAGTTGGCGAGGTCTCATTCTCATGACCTTTGCAAACTGAACAAATGGAAAAATCAACAACTCTTTTTGATCCATCAGAGTCTAGCTGAGGCCCAGGGCAAATCACTGTCACCCAAATTGGAAAGACAGCCAGGTAGGTTCAGAGAACCACAGATCACTGGAGCAGGAACCAGGAGCAGACACCCAGGAAACCAGGTGTGGTGGGAAAACCGGAGCTATAACCAACAAACTGCTGGAGGCTCTGTGTGGACATGTCTGATGGATAAAAACTGCAGAGAGACCCCGTCATAGGGAAACTCCACAACATTGTGAGAATTAAGTCCAGGAACCCTGCCAAGTCCTAGACAAACACCCCCTTGGGCTTCTAGGAGGGGAGGGGAACAGAACCATCTTGAGACAGGACAGGGCACTGGCCCTTCTTAACCAGGCCTGCCTCAGGGGAACTGTTAACCTGAGCCTCACCTGCTGGGGCTTTTTCAGAGCCTCACAGACCTGGGGGATAGGAAATAGCCAACTGCAGCCACTCCCACCATCCTGTCCTACCTTAGGGGGGAGAATAACTGAGAGGCAAAGGTGAGGTCACAATGCGGGGCCACAGGTTCACTGAAAGACTGAGATCCAATCTAGGACATACAGTTGCACAGCAAGCCCCCCCTCCCATTCCTATCACCATCATCATGTAGGGTTCATGTATATTAACAGGGGGCATGGCTGAAAGAACAGTGCCTATTTCAGTCCTTATCTAAAAAGAAGTCTCTAGGGAGACCAAACAAGGCCACCGGAGAACATTTCAGCCTCTGACACCACAGCTGCAGAAGGCAGCAAACTCAGCCTAACTCTTGGCCATATAAACATACCCTGCACACGGAAAGTCTGTCCCCCCTCAGTTCTTTTTACTCAGTACATCATGTCCAGCTTTAAGCAACAAGAAAATATAAGGCACACTAAAAGACAAAAACAAACAATCTAAAGAGCCAGAGCCAGCACCAGACCAGACTTGACAGAGACAATGGAATTATCAGATCAGGACTTTAAAACACTATAATTAATATGCTAATAGCTCTAATAAGAAAGAGTGGATGACATGAGAGAACAAATGGATAATGTAAGCTGAATGATGGAAACGCTAAGAAAGAATCCAAAGGGAAGACTAGAAATATAAAGCACTATGACATAATGAAGAACTGCCTTTGATGCAATAATCAGTAGATTGGGTATGGCTGAGGAAAGAATCAATGAGCTTAAAGAAATGTGAAGAGAAACTTCCCAAACTGAAATACAAACAGAAAGCAAAAAAAAAGACAATAGTATATTCAATAATTGTGGGACAATTATAGAAAGCATAATAGGAATATCAGGAAGAAAAAGAGAGTAGAAACTACCAGATGGAAATGGGAAATACCAGAAGGAAAATAAACAGAAGAAATACTTGCCTATAATAATGACTGAGGATTTTCCATAGCTAATGACAAACATTAAACCATAGATCCAGGAAGCTCAGAGAACACCAAGCAGGATAAATATTAAAAAAAATCACACCTATGTTTACATTTAAACTGCAGAAAATCAAAGACAAAGAGAAAGTTTTCAAAGAAACTGAGGAATAAATCACCATACCTAGAGAGGCACAAAGATATGGATTACATCAGACTTCTCTTCAGAAACAATGAGAGCAAGAAGATGAGAGTGAAATATTTAAAGTGTAGAAAGAAAATACCCATCAGATCTAGAATGCTGTGTCCAGCGAAACTATCCTTCAAATGTGAAGACAAACCACAGAGAGAAAACATTTGTAAACATATACCTGATAAAGGATTGTTATCTAAAATGTACAATGAACTCTTAAAACTCCACCACAAGAAAACAATCTAATTAAAAAGTAGGCAAAATATCTGAATGGACACCTCCCCATTCAGGGCAAGTAAGCATATGAAAAGATGCTCAATATCATAAGTCATCAGGGAAATGAAAATTCAAATAATGAGATTCCACTGCCAGGATGACAAAAACCCAGAACACTGACAACACCAAATGCTGTTGAAGCATGTGGAGCAGCAGGGACTCTCACTCATTGCAGGTGGGAATGCAAAATGGGGCAGCCACTTCAGTGGTTTCTTACAGAACTAAACATACTTTTACCATATAGTCCTCTAGATGCTCCTTGATATTTACGCAAATGAGTTGAAAACTATGTCATACATAAACATCACACAGATGTTATAGCAGTTTTATCCATAGTTGCCAAACTGGAAAGCAACCCAAATGCCCTTCAGGAGGTTAGTGCATAAACAAGCTGTGATCCACCCAGACAATGGAATATTACTCAGTGACGAAAAGCTACAAAAAGCTATCAAGCTACAAAAAGACACGGAAAAACCTTGAAAGTATGTGATGAGTAAAAGAAGACAATCTGAAAATGTTACCTCCTGTGCGATCCAAAGTGCATGGTACATTCATCCAAACCCATAGCATGTATGACATCAAGAGTGGATGCTAAAGCAAACTATGGACTTTAGTTAATGATAATTCATTAATAATTATTAATATTGGCTCACCAATTGCAACAAATGTCACACATCACTGCAAGGTGTTAATAACAGGAAAGTGGGGTGATGGAGGTATTATATGGGAACTCTCAGTAAAATTTTTCTGTAAACTTAAACTGCTCTCAAATATGCCTATTAATTACAATTATTAAAAAAAGAAAAAAGAAAAATAACTTCTCACTCTAGATCCATGATATTTGTATCTAAGTGTAGTGACTACCCTTTTTTTAGAGATACTGGGAAGATGGTAATCTATGCTAGCAAATCACGTAGGATTAAAAATAAGGACACCTTTATAGAAAGGTACATTTTTCAGTACATGCAATGTTGTGTGAGAAGGGACATGACTCTCTAAGCTCTTTATAAAGGGAGTCCCTCTGCTTAAGATGAGGCCTATTATTTCATGAAACTGGTTGTTGACTCCTCTTGAAAATGTAAGTATTGCAAATTAGGCACTTATTTAAAATGTTACAAAACATTAATTATTTTTACTGCTGGTAGATGACACCAGCCACCCAGGAATAGCATTTTCCATAGATTCCTGAACTGGTAAAGTTTAATACAATTTGCTGATTTATCACAGTTCAATTCAATTTAAAAGGAAAGCTAACCACAGGAGCTTTCAGTTAGCTACAATATTTTTAGTATTTAGCAAGTGGAAACCAGAGAAAATAACAAGAGAACAAATTGGTCTCAGAAATTTATTAAAATTCCAAACATCTTTTATGGAAGTTTCTGAGATCACTACATAGGCGGATCCAAGTTCATAGCAGTGATTTTCAACCTTGGTTATTTACTATGGTGTTAATGCATCCACATAAGACAGCAATACAAATCTCCGAGGGTGGGACCCAAGCATCTGTTTTGAAGGCTCCATAGGTGAGTGAATATCGAACCACTGTTCCTCACCATACATGCAGGAAAAGGTACTTCTGAACAACCGTAAGCTGTGTTTATCAAACTGGAAAGGCAAGTGTACTGGAAGTTTTAGCATACTGAGACAATTGACTAGTCATTTTAGAATCATTCTCAGTTTCAACTAGCTGGAAACTCAAAATAAAGGTAATCTCTTACCGCAATTAAATAGAATTAGAATGAACCAGAGCAACTATTACCAAAGCATTGTGACCAATTAATCTTTTTAGGGTTCATCACGCTCCTCAATTGGTGTCTCATTCAAGAGTCAAGGTCTGAACACAAGAGCTAGCAGAAATGACCCACTCAGACATCCCTGGAAACAGCAGCTGTATCACAAAGTATGGATATGGGGGGGTCCTCTTCCCATGGGAGTCATTCATTCATTCAACAGTTGTGCATTCAGAAACCTTAACTGGTGGAGACCCTCTTCATCATGGCATGCTCTCTTAAACTTGACTTAACGGTGGTATGATATAAAACTGACTTAACTATGGTATTGGCCTCCAACGCATGTTCAGTACTGAAGACAAAACAATGATTTTAGTAGAATGTGTTAGGTGAAAGAGGTGTTTGGGAAGGTATCAGACGTCCAGAGAAGAAAGTAGGGCAGGACGTGTGCTGCGAAGTCCTTCAGGGCACATTTATCTTTAGCACCGGATTGTAAAGTATTTGTGTGTGTGTGTGTGTATGTGTGTGCATGTATGTATATGGGGGGAGACATATGCTTGTTATTGATATAAGAGAAGAAAACACTGTAGTTATTTTAATTGTCTATTAAGAGAAGTCCCAAGGACAGATGGTGTCACCAAGCTTACCCCTTGGGACATAAATGGTTAAGTGAACTGCTTTGGCTACTGAGCAGGTCATTTGAATCCGCCCTCTCCCTGGCTTTCAAATGCATCTGAGCCTCTTCCTTATGAAAGGTTCACGATGTGACAGCCAGAGCACTTCTCCACATGATGTCCCAGGGGACTAGGCAGCTTTCTAAAAATGGCAGTGAAGAAAAACAAAAAAATCCACATCTCTATAAAAGCCAAATGCTTCCAACCAATACTGTTATATATTACAATTTCTATGGGTTGTGAAAGAAATCCCCCTGGGATTTGATGTCAACTATGTTTAAATACTTTCCCCAAACTCAAAATAGAAGTTTTCATTACTGGCATATCTAATAGGGTTGTTTCACATTTCTATTATGTTTTTACTTTTACTTTCTCTATATTTAAAAGTGTTTTTTTTTAAAAAAAGGAAAAAATATAAAAAAATATAACTTTTAAATCTTTCCATATTTAAAATTAGTTCAAATCTTTAAACTTAAATAGTTTCTGTAATTTTTGCTGTGGGCTTTATACATATTTAGGTATATTAAAGTTTAGGTTTTTCTAACCTTTCTGTTGTTTTCCTGACAAGTCATCAATTCAAATGTTCTCTAGAAAAAACAAAGATTCAAAATGAAATTCAGATGTCTGACTAGAGATATGTCATTACAAGAGGGTTTTTGCTTGTATCAATATACTTTCCAATCTTTCTCCCTCATGTGCAGTTACATAAGAATGATGACTAAAGTTTTTTTGGATTCTTGCATCATCTGTGTCTCATGAAATGCATCATAAGCTAAGTTGCCAGGAATCATGCTCTCAGAAAAAAATAGTTTTTGGTATTTTACATGTATCTCTTCCTTAGCCAAGGGTGTGCAACGAATACTATTCATCTCAGCTCTGTTATACTGCTAAAAACAAAGACAGCATAAAGATAGTTTTCTTTTCCAGGTCACAGATACATGGCCATCATTGACGCTATTTAACATTTCATCAACCGAGCCAGAGAAGCGATATTCCCTCTCTGAGTACCAGGCAAAGGCCACCCAGCTAATGCTGACCTCTGCCAAGTGTAATTCATGGGTTAGGAAGCATGGGCAATTACAGCTCTACTGTATTTTGCAGAACACAGGGGTCATACAATGGAATCGTTATGCTGCAGGAGACCAATAATTCAAGCCATGTTTGCTTGTGCTGAGTGCAACGAGCTGCCAGGGTCAGCGTGGTTATCCTGCCAGAGGACGGCCTGAAATGGGAAGACCCGGCTGGAAAAGAGCCAGCAGGGCAGACTTCTGGGTCGGGATGGGGGTTGAACCGAGATTGCAATGACACTCAGAGTTCCCATTATCTCCTTATTCATGGAAGAGGGAGACAAATCCACCTTTTATCTCTGAAACACAGATTTTACTGAAGCCCTGAGTAGGCAATGAAAAGGCAAGAGTTCTTCTGATCTTGCTTCTCTAGCTGCCCTTCTTCTCCTGGGACACCATACTCGTCACCTCCAGCCAGCGTGCAGGGAGTTAATCACCTCAGCTCCTTGCAGAAGGGCCTTCCTGCACGGGGAGGGCTCGGCTGGATTACAGGATGCTGCAGCCTTTGAGTCTGATCTCAGATGCCAGCGTTTTCAGAAAGAAGAACACAAGACAATAAAACTAACACAGCCAGAAAACAACAGGACAAAAGAAAGGAAGAAGCAGAAACAAAAAGGGCCGGTTTTCATGTGTCAGAAGTGAACTCCATTGCTCTGGACCTTAAGGTTAATCGTAGCATGCATGCAACATGTTAACTGTTTTACCTGCTCTTAGGAATGAATGTGTTCTAATGGTTACAACATACTTCATCTTCTTGGAGTAGTGCAAAAGAGTTTTTCTCAAACGGACATCCAGTGTTTCCCCAACGTCCCTCACTTCCCAATTTACTGCCCGACCAAGCAGTTTGGTTCAAGATCATCTGATCATAAGTCTCCAAGATGCTTATTTTCTGTTATTGGGATCTGGGAGGGAGAGGAGGTATCAGTTTTTAAAGAGTCATGCTTTTCGTGTTTATGTAACGAATCCTAAAATCTACTTTTTCCTATTCCCTCCAAGTACACACACACACACACACCGGCAAACTTAAGTGCCCAGGATGATCAGGATAGAGTCCAGTGCACCGAGCAGCCACCAGGGGGCACTGCAGAGCAGCCCAGTCCCTGGCTGATAAAGGAGATGGGTCTTCTGCCTTTCTGTGTCCACAAAACCTCCCCATGAATCGTAGGAAATACTTTTGCTTTGCCTTAGAATGATCTTATAAAAAAATAGATTGTTAGAAAAATGAAGCGAAGATATTTGAGATGGAATCTATTCCCACGGGTGTCATAAAGGGGAACAAGATTCATAGACAAATCGCCCTGTGAAGATGACTTCTCTACAGGTGGCTGTAAATCCACAGTTTTAGGGGTTAGGTGCCCAGATATGGAGATCCCAGAAAAGAGCTGAGACAGTGTGCCACAGAATTTGGCTTTAGAATATAAAAGTAGTTTTATTATGTGCTAAGGAAATAATTTTAAAAAGTCCTCACAAATGAATGGAAGTAGCATCATACTGTTTAGAAAATATATTTGAAAAGCATAATATATTTATGACTATTATGACTGGTTGAGTAAAAAGAAATTGAAGATTAACATGCTGAATCTAAAACTTAGTCATAGTAATAAAGTTTTAAAATAAGAAAATGAGAGGCAATTCCCTTCAGGTGGAATAGGTTTCTGAGAGTTTTCAGTTACCAAGGATGATGTAAATCTGGATAAGGGAAGGAAAGAAGGATAGTCAATCAAGAAACACCCAAGGGCCTGCTACAGGTGAGGTGCATGCAAAGTGCTTTGTGGGGGAATATGAGCATCACGATGACTCAACAAAAGCTGTTTAACCTCATGTGGAAGATGATGAGAGCCTACATATAAAAAGTTAACTAAATAATAATTCACAATAACCTTAGAGTAAGTTCTGGTAGTTTTAATATAAATAAGAAGTGATGATAAATGAACAGACATGACTAGAGCAGTCAGAGAATTCTTCATGTAGTAGGTGTATTTTCATTCATCTAGTAAATGTTTATTGAGCATATGATAACCTCTCTACAGAAAAATGGCTTTACTTGATGCTGCAGATTTATATGTGTTTGGAGACTAAAGAGAGATTTCAGGCAGAAAGGTAGAGGGCCAGGAATGATTTTTGTTTTCCAGGATTCTGGAGAAGTCATTCTGGCTTGCACAGAATATAAGAAATAGGAGGAGATATGGCTAGATAGGCTGAGAGGAGTTATCAAAGGCTTTCAATAGAAGGATAATGATTTTGAATTTTGAGGAGTTTTCAAAGGCTTCAATAGAAGGATAAAGATTTTTTAAAACATATTTTTATTAATTTTTCTTTTGAGAGAGAGGAAGGGAATGGGAGAGAGAGAGATAGAAACATTGATGATACAGAACATCAATCAGCTGCCTCCTGCATGCCCTTCACCAGGGATCAAGACCACAACCCAGGCATGTGCCCTGACCTCTTGGTGCATGGGTTGACATTCAACCACTGAGTCACACCAGCAGGACAAGGTTAAATATTTTTTATTTTATTTTGTACAGAAGCCATAGATAAAATTTCAGGAGAAGATTTGTTGGCCATTTTGGACACAAAGATGATCATTCACTTCAAAATTCTCTCTGAGGTACTCCTTTTATTTTAAGGAATTTATTTCTATCTGCTTCCCATTTTCCTGGGATCTCCATATCTTGGGCACCTAACTCCTAGAACTGCTGATTTCCTGTGCTCTGAACAGGAGATCCCTAGGGTTGATGAACTGGAGTAGACATTTGGCCCAAGCTAGGAAGCCTGGGTTAGTTGTCTTTGGCTAGATTATGCACAGTAACAGCCATAGAGATTCCTGATCACATCACATGTCAGCTGTGTGAATCTTCTCCACAAGGTCTTCCTCGCTCTCAGATCCAGGGTGCTTTCCCTGCTGAGCTCCAACAGGGCAGAGCTCTGCCTTCTTGTTTCAAACTGTAAAGAAAAGCCCCTTTTGCATTTTTGTTGGTGATTTCACTTTTTGTTTGTTTATTTATTTATTTATTTTAATCCTCACCCAAGGATATTTTTCCATTGATTTTTTTTTAGAGAGAGTGAAAGAGAGGGGGAAAGACAGAGAAATATCGATGTGAGAGAAATACATCGATTGGTTGCCTTCTGCATGTGCCCCTACCAGGGGCTGGGCCGGGGAGGAGCCTGCAACTGGAATTGAATCCAGGACCCTTCAGTTCACAGGCCACAGCTCTATCAACTGAGCCAAACCAGCTAGGGCTGATTTCACTGTTTAAAGGACCTCACGCCTCTTGCTGAAATGCTGTCTGCTGTACTGAGTGTGAGAAGGCTGTGATGTGCCTTGTGGAGAAAATAACTGGGTTAAGTAAGTTTTGTTCAAGCATGAGTTACAGTGCTGTCGGCAGTAAGTACAATGTGAATGGCTCAATGAGACATATTGAAAAAGGTACCTTTAAACGGAAACACACATAGAGCAAAGTGAGAAATGTATTGGTTGATGAGAATGTGACTAGAAGCTCACAGGAACCTGATGCTGTATTTCCCCTGGGAGCAATGGCTCAGTACTGGCAAATTCAGTGTTTGTGACCAACTTTTAGAACACAGCTACCTTGAGTCAACTTTATTCAATCTGCACAGCACTCTAAATTAGCTCCCCTCCTTTGAGTAGCGCTCGGTGGTGAGGTTGCAGTGGGCACCATAGACAGACGCAGACCTGTCCTCTCTGCCTGGCCAGTGAAGCCAGCATCACACACTTGTGAGACCATTCAGCACCTTCCAGTGACATCATAGACCCTAAGTGGTGGAGCAATCTAAACATCCACAAAACAAGGTGATGTCTTTTGTTTGTTTGTTTTGTTAATCCTCACCTGAGGGTATTTTTCCACTGATTTTTAGAGAGAGTGGAAGGAAGGGGAGAAACACACCAAGAGAAACATCGATGTGAGAGAGACACATTGATTGGGTGCCTTCTGCATGCGCTCTGATCATAGTCGGGGATTGAACCTTCAACTGAGGTACATGCCCTTGACCGGAATAGCACCTGAGACCCCTAAGTCCTTGGGTTGCTGCTCTATCCACTGAGCCAAACCGGCTAGGGCAGGGTGACATCTTCTTTTAAGAGACATTTCTTAAAGCAAGTGACAATTCTGTGCAATATTGCAGTGAGTGGATGGGGTGGCAAAGGGAACCCACAAACAAGGAGGTATTTTATTGAAAAGCTCCAAGGAGAGAGAAATAGAGCCTTTGTAGTGTTGCTAATAGAACACACACTTGCTGGAGGGAGGTGTGGGCCACTGTTGTCCTTGTTTAGAGATGAGCCAGCAGAGACAGAGAAACTTGCAAAAACATCCTTCACCAATAATGAACTTACAGAAAGAGAAACTAAAAAAAAAATCTTATTTACCATTGCAACAAAAAAATTAAGATACCTAGGAAGAAATTTAATTAAGGAGGTAAAGGATTTGTATTCAGAAAATTACAGGACACTGAAAAAAGAGATAGAGGAAGACATAAACAAATGGAAGAATATTCCATGTTCATGGATTGGTAGAATCAACATCATTAAAGTGTCCATACTACCCAAAGCAATCTATAAATTCAATGCAATCCCCATTAAAATACCAACGGCATACTTCAAAGACCTAGAACAGACCCCAAATAGCTGCAGCAATCTTGAGAAAGAAGAACAGAGTTGGAGGGATCATAATACCAGATATCAAGCTGTATTACAAAGCCACTATTCTCAAAACTGCCTGATACTGGCACAAGAACAGACATATAGACCAGTGGAACAGAACAGAGAACCCAGAAATCAACCCAAACCATTATATTCAATTAATATTTGACAGAGGAGGCAAGAGAATACACTGGCTGACCTCAGAGTCCACTGCAATTGGCCCTGGTTTTCCTGTGTCACACCCTGTGCTCAGAGACTGCCTTTCTGTGCACACGATCACTTCCCGGTCTGTGATGAGCTAACCTAACTTCACTTGCGAGTACAACAGCCTGACTGGCTCCTGTTCATGCTGGGACGTGGAGCCCCTGGGACAGGCAGACGGGACGCTGCTCCAGAGCAGCACGTGGCTGTGCGTGTGCTGCTGGTGGAAGCCTCACGAACTGTTCTGAGTCTGGACAAGCGAAGGGAGTTGCAAAGTTACACTGTGCTTTCTAAGTGCAGGCTCCATAGCCTGAGCTGGTGCTGAGTATGCATTTTCTCTTTGATCCTTTCCTCCTCAGACTCTCCTTATAAATGAGCCCAGCCTCCGCTATTTTCTGTCACCCACAGCCCTGTACCTCACCTACAACCTCAGAGATGTCTCAGTGTAAGGTGTTTCCAGTGTAAGTGCCTACACAGGCTTCCACAATACAGAGGTGTTTACCTATATGTTGTGGCTGCACAGACACCGGAAAATTCCTCGTCCAAACTCCCTCAAAACTCTCCTGCCGACATATAAAATCTGTGGCATCATCACATAGTTTTTCAGTCAGCACCAGACATTTTTAAATGCTTTCTGGGGCACACAGGTCCACAGCCACCCCTGCCCCTTGAAGGAATTCCTATGAGAACAGGAGAGCCTCCTTGGAAATAAAATGAGGTTCCTTATCTCAATTTTGTCCAAATTCTGCTGGGGGATGGGGAGAGGGGTTCCAGGAAGGGGTGTTTGCTTCCTAAGAAAAGGGACAAAAGGATAGATTGCCATGCTGCCGGGACCCCAGCTTCCTTGCTTCAGCCCGAGGAGTCTGACAGACCAAAGATGATATTAGCAGGAGGACGGAGAGCCAGCAATAAGAACAGTAGGGCAGAAAGATGTAAAAAGACAGGTTCCCATGACTCAGTGAGATGCCAGCACCCTGAGCAGTGCGGATCTCCAGTCCTTTTGTCACCTATAACAATGAAGAGTTTTCATTTCTCATCTATATAAAATTTCAATGTATTTTACTCATATAAGTATTGTTTCTTGCAGCTGAGTGCATCTCTAATTGACTCATCATAGGAAATACTGTTGTGCCTTTTGGAGGTGACAAAAAATGAACTGAAAGGCTCAGTGCCTTCTTGAAAGTCAGCCTGACGAGGTGGAGGGAACAGAGACTGTGCCAAGAAAGCCTGTCCTCTGACCTCAGTGTTACCCTCCGAGGAGACAGTCCATAACTCCTGCCGTCTGCCACCAGTGCTCTTGGCTGCAGCTGGTACAGGAAGTAGAATTTTTGAGGACCTGCCACGCTCCCCAGAAGATCTTAGTTGCAACTAAGATGCAATCACTTGAAGCATTAAGACACCTGACCCAAATGAATACAATGATGATAGGGAAACTCAAAATTGCCAAGGCCTGGGCCAGTGCCACTTAATAGGGAAGTAACAAGTTACATATATAAGCCACTTAGAGACTTTCAAACTTTGGAGCAGCCACATAAAAAGCCCTGGCCTGGGACAACTTTGTTAAGTTCTTTGATCCTTGGTGTCTTCGCCTGTAATGTGGCCCCAGTGTGAAAACAGGATGGAGTCCGGGAAAGGGGCCAGCCCCAGGGAGTCCCCCAAGTGTTAGGTACAAAGAGCACTGAAGCTGCTCTGTTTGGCTTCCCCAGAAATGTGGTCCTTATAGTCACTGCGAGAGAAGCAAAGCCACTGGCCTGTGAACAAGTAAATTTGATGGTGAACCGAGCTATTGAACTAATGAGGCTCTGGGAAAAGTTAAATGATACGATAATCACCATAGCTTTTGCAACAGTTCTGTCATGAACTGCAATTTTATTGACTAAACAACATTTGAAAAACCATCTTGTTTTCTGAAACCACGTCTTCCCGCCTCTGATTACGTAAATTACCCAATGCACAAGGTTTCTGAAATGAGATAGGCAAAATCAGGATTGTTATGGTTGCATTTGTTATTCAAGAGATTGCAATTACACAAAATACTGGTCTCCTGAATGCCAATATAACCACTGTGAGCATATAAATTTAAGAGTATTATCAATATCTTGTGGTGTTAAAAATGCAGTTGATAAATTTTATTGGTTAATTGTGTGTGTATGTGCGAGAGAGAAAGAATTTTAATAGAGGGCAGTAACATTATTTAATCTTCTTTTTCATCGAGCAAGTTTTCAGAATATATTTAAAATTCTCACCTCTCCACTTTCTTTATGGCATGCTTGGTTTTATGCTAAACGGAATTCAGAAGATTCTATTAATGAAGACGGTTTAATGCCTGTGCATTATTATAATGGACTCCTTTGTTCTACAGTTTCTCCCTGTGTCACAGACTAAGTCATTAATCAATGGGTGCTGAAAATAATTGTCTAGCTCTTAACAATCGTCTATTGTTGAAACATTTGGAATTTTAAGATAAAGATGTACAGGCTGTTCTGAAAAATGGTTTAAGATTACCCTTCATGGAATTGTGGACATATTGTTGGAAATGCCTAGCAGCTGACCTGGTTTTAATGCATTTTTGAGTCCCGTTGTTCAATTGCCTATTCAAATTGTGCTTGAAAAGTTGACTTCATTAATGTCAGGAGATAATGATTTTGTATTTTTTTTATTGAGCTGGCACAATTATTAAATGCAGAACTATCATCGGATTTTTTAGCATTTTAATCCAGAAGTGCAGCGTGTTAATAATCAGGATGGCAAATTTTTGTCTATCTAACATCATTTTTTTTTTTTTTTTTTGGTACATGGCACTCCTGTCTTAGATGCTGCTATAAATAAGAGTCATGTTTCTCTGAATGATTACTATTCAGCAAGAAATATATGACTATAGCATGCTGTTTTAGTAGCTCAAAATTAGATACCTTTCTCATTGAAAATGGTGTAATTTGAAATGTCAATAAATACATTTCATGTCATCTCATACTATAGCAGATTACCACTTAAATCTGTCACGATTGAAGTCTAACTCACAGCCTAAAAGAAATGTGAATTCTAATTGGGGGGAAATGTGTGCCTGACTTTGTAATATAACTTACCTTTATGTAAATAGCTCTATTATTGACTATGTATTTGATTGTATGTCTAGCTCTGCCCAGTCAGAGCATTCTCATGGACAGTCTCCAGGCCTATTTATTTTTGGTATGGCACTAACCTTTTTAAAACACCTTAATGAATAATTATTGAGTGGCTTTTATTTAATGATTGCCTGGAACAAATACTATTTCTTTTTTAAAAATGTTTTTATTGATTTTAGAGAGAGAGAAGGGAGATGGAGAGAGAGCTCACAACTTAGGCATGTGCCCTGATCTGGAATGGAACTGGTGACTTCTCAGTGCATGGGATGACACTTGACCAATACCAGCCAGGGCAACAAATACTATTTCTTATCAGAGAAGAAATACATGCATTTCTCTCAGTCCCTCCAGGGCAATGGGACCTAAGGTAATTAATCTTTCTCCTCTTGTCCCTAACAATACATTAAATGAGCAGCCCTCTTCACTCTCCCTTATGCGCATTCAATGAATCTTCATCCCCTGTTATGTGTGAGGGGCCAGCTGGCATCAGCTGGTCCTTCTGTCACTTCAAAGTGTAGGAGGGTGAAGCCTATTGAGAGATCCTGATTATTCCAATAGTAAAATCTGTCTCTTGGGCAGCATCCTTGGGCAAATCAGCACCCAAATATTATCCCATTATTCCTTAATGTTGAAGGACAGACTGCTTTAGAATATGAGAGCTTGTATTTAGCATTGTACAGGAGATTCTAGCCAGTCCTATCAGTGCATTTACAGGAACAGGCTACGTGATATGCAATCTGCTGAGAAAGATGGCAATCTGTAGGTCAGGTCAGCAATGGAAACTCTAGGGAAGGATTTAATGCTGCCATTTTTGTTTGTTGGCATTTATTTATTTATTTTTAATTTTAAATTAAGTTTATTGGATGACATTGATTAATAATATATATACCTTTTAAGTGTGCAATTCTATAATACATCATTTGTATATTGTATTGTGTGTTTAGCACCCAGAGTCAAATCTCCTTCCATCACCATATATTTGACCCCCTTTACCCTTTACTACTCCCCCCTCATCCTCTTTTCCCTCTGGTAATCACTGTACTGTGGTCTGTGCCTGAAATTTTGTTTGTTTTATTTTCCAGAAAATCTCAGTGCTGTTCTTATAATTCTCAACTGATTAGATAAAGACCACCCATATTATTGAGGGCAATCTCCTTTACTTAAAGTAATTTTAAATGCTAACTACACCTACAAAATATCTTCATAGCAATATCTAGGTGAATATTTAATTGAATAGCTAGGCAGTGTTACCTGGGAAATTTGACATAGAAATTCATACCAGTATAATAAAGCAAGAGAATAAAATAAAGGGCTAACATATTTGAAATAATACATAAAACTATACTTATATTTACACATCACATGATATACTGTGTAGGCAACACCAAAGCCTCTATAAGAAAACTACTATAACTATTAAGTGAGTTTAGCAAGATTGCAGAGAGAGGTCAATGTTCAAAAATCAATGCTAGCCATGAGCACTTGTAAATAGAAAAAAAAATGCCATTTACTAAAATTGTGAAGTAATGTTAAATAGAAGCAAGTTTTGTATACTGAAAAATACAAAACTTTGATGAGACAAATTAAAGATCACCTGAACAAATGGAGAGACATACTACACTCATACATTGAAAGGCTTGATATTGTTACATCAATTTTCCCCCAATTGATCTATAGAATAACACAATCAATCAAAATCCTAGCAGGATCTTTTATTCTGGAAATTTATAAATGACCAAGAACAGCCAAAACAATTTTGAAAAGAAGAAACATGTTGGATGTTTCAAATGCTCAGATTTCAAGTTTTCTAATAAAACTAATCTAATAATAGACAAATATGCAAATTGACCGCACCTTCGCTACGCCCAAGCCACGCCCACCAGCCAAGCAAATTATCCCAACAAAGATGGCGGCTAATTTGCATATCGCAACAGGGTAGAAAGAAGCCAAGAGCTGCAGAAGGGAGCAAAGCTGCAGAGAAGCAAGCAAGCCCGGGGGAGGAGAAGGGAGGAGCGGAGGCGGGGCCAGGGGAGAAGGGAGGAGCGGAGGCGGGGCCAGGGGAGAAGGTGGGCCGGCGGAGAAGGGAGGAGCGGAGGCGGGGCCAGGGAAGAAGGAATAAGAGGGGCCTGGCGGAGAAGTTAGAAAAGCAGGGGGGCTGGTGGAGATCGCGGGGCGGGGGACAAGGGAGGAGAGCAGGCAGGGTCGGGTAGAGTGCAGCAGGAAACCCTATTGCAGGATTCTTCCTGCAACGGGAACGCTAGTATAGTATAAGACAGAGTGGTTCTGAATCAAGGATAGAGGTATCAATCAGAGGAATAGCATGAAGAGTCCAGAAATTGACCCAAACATGAATGTGCAGTTGATTCTCAACAGTGATGCCCAAATGGTTGCAGGCAGAAAGGGTAATCTTTAGACAAATGGTCCTGAAGCAGTTGGAAATCCAGGTGCACAAAAGTGAACCTTGGCCCAAAACTGGCACGCATAAAAAATCAACATAGACTAAGTTTATAGAAAACTATAAACTTCTGAGAGAAAGATTTATAAATATGGGTTAACAAAAACTGATTAGATAGGACAGAAAAGGCTAAAGAAAACCAAAACCAAAACCAAAACAAAAAAGGCCAAACAATAGAGACAAAAACGTTAATGAATTAGGCTTTATCAGTATTAAAAACACCTGTTCTTTAGGACACAGGAAGTAATCCAGGACACAGGGAATGAGGGGTGGGTTGGGAGAATGTATAGGGAGACTTTTTAGAGCCAGGGGTGAGGAACCTCTTTTCTGCCAAGGGCCATTTGGCAGAAATAACATCATTCGCTTAATATAAATTTATGTTGCTATGAAAAAAGCTCCTATATTTATTGAATTTGGAGTCCTACCTGCGGTTACCTTGGCAGGGCCAGACCAAATGATTTCACTGGCATTATATAGCCTGCAGCTGGATGTTCCCCACCCCTCGTTTAGAAAAATACCTAGAAGGTCCAGTTGCTGTCTGCAGTTGGATTTTTACCTCAATGTTATAAATACTTAAGGTATCAAAGACTATAACAATATTGAGAAGCAATAAGGGTAGATGTTATAATGTCCCTTATAAAACCAAGGAAAGGACCAATGTGATTTTTTTAGCATCTCATGATTTACAATTGGAACTGGAGCTCATTATTGCTCCTACCTCACCCCAATGCTGAGGGTGAAACTCCTCCTTGGGCAGTCACTGAAGGCTGTGCTCACATATACCTACCTGAGCTACATTTTGGTTAATTTGGATAGTTCTTATGGGTGGAAATGAAGTGTTTCAAAATACATTTTTTGTATTAATATAATAAATAAGTTAGGTTTTTTTTGCCACCAATGCATTCATTCCCCATAGATATACCATGGTAATTCATATTCCTGTTTCTTCATTAAGATGGCTTAAATCAGATATATTCTATGCTTATACGCTCATGCCATCAAGTTAGACTGTATTTTACTGGGTTCAATTTCCTTCTGACTGTGTATATATTCTGTGTATTGAGTGATTGCCTATTAGTTCCATTATCTAATTTGCTACCTAATTACTTGTCTTCATTCAGCAAGAACATGGGCAAAATAGATATCCTGTCTAATAAAAGGGTAATATGCAAATTAACCATCCCTCTGTCACAAAGATGGCGGTGCCCATAGCGGCCAGGGCGGGACACTGGGCTGGCGTTGCCCTGGTGACACGAGCCCAGCATCCTGCACCCCAGCCGCGTGGAGGGAGGGAGGGGCCTCTGGCCAGAGGCCGGGGCGCGGGATGTTGGTGTCATTGCAGGCCGGGCTGAGGGACCCCCCCCCCCCCATTCACGAATTTTGTGTACTGGGCCTCTAGTCTCTCTATATAAAAGGCTAATATGCCGTCTGTCTGACTGGTAGCTATGATGCGCACTGACCACCAGGGGGCAGATGCTCAATGCAGGAGCTGCCAAGCTGCAGTGACTTGACAGTGGTGGTTCTCAGGTGACACACCAGGAAACCAGAGAGGAGGGAGCCCAATTCCTCTCTGGGCTGCACTATTCCACCTTTGGCCATGGGTTATGTTGTTGCTAGGTCACTGTCAGCCCTGAATCTGGTTTACTGCACACTTGCGTTTGCAGTCCACACCCTGTACCACGGCAACTTTGTAGAGTCCCCTCTCGCACTCCGGGATGCCGGGGGATGTTGGAGAGCCGGTTTTGGCTGGAGGGATCCCGCTCAATCCGCAGATGCTCTTTGAGTCACAGCACCACCCCAGGTGTGGCCGGCCAGGGTGGGACCGAGGGAGGTTGGCTCCAGGGCGTGTTTGGTCCGTCCTGCCCAGTCCCACCCCACAGGACACCTTCTAAGTAATTTCCTTTCAATGTGCACGAATCTGTGCACTGAGTCACTAGCTTTTAATAAAATGATATGGATGAATTTAAATGAACTACCGTACTTTCCGGTGTATAAGACGAGTGGGCATATAAGATTTTCCTGGGTTAAAAAGTCGTCTTATACGCCGGAAAATATGGTAGATTTTTGTGGTTATTGCTCACATCATAGCTCTCCATTATCTTTCCTAAGCCTTGTTAATCGTTTGGCTTCACCCATATGCCATATTGTTACAGGATTGCCTCAGATCCTAGGTGAGAAGTGGTGCCAGGCTGTGTCTGTCTCCCATCTGCTCCTTCTTGGGGCAAATCCATGGCTGTGTTGAAGCTAAGAGTGAAGTCACTTCTCAGGTTAAGTCTGTAGAGTATTAGGACTGTCAGGGACATTTAAGGGAACATGTCCCAAGCCTTCATTTTATAGATAAAGACCCTTAGTCTCTGAGAGATGTTAACTTAAGCTCAAGGGTTAGACCTGGGAACAGGATCCTAAATAGGACCACTGCTCTTGAATTCTGCTGTTTCATTTGCGAGTTCTTCATGTCCTCCTCAAGGAAACGTGCCTTCTCGTAAACCCTGGACCCAGAGTTATTCTTTACTTTTTAGGCAGTTAATCTCACTAACAAACTCACAGCTCTGGGAGAGATGCCCAAGGATGACAATCAAAATCAGACAACAGATATTTGCTGCAGTTAAAATACCCTCCTAACCAAAGACATAAACTAACAGATTTGCAAGGACTCTGAGTTAGGAAAATAAAGTTCTAATTGCCAAAAGTAAAAGCACAGAGTTTCTAGTCCTGTCTGTATCAAAAGAATGAGCAGGAAGTTACTTCAGATAGGTTTTGTATCAAACACAAAAGTGCTTTGAAATGTAGCACAGGAGGATACTCATTTCTTCTAGATAAAATCCTTATCATCTCTAGATCTTGGTGTTTTCATGTGCAAATCGAACTGGAGCCAGTTCTGATAATTCTAAATAGAAAAACCTGTGCCAGGTAGATGAACTTTCACACATTTTTGTTTAATGATTCAGAAGAAGGAAACTAGGGAGTATTTAATGTGATTTCTACTAAAAATTCTTGTTTTATTCAAGTGTATTAATGCCAACACAATATTGATTCTTGCAATGTATTTAATAACTTGACAGGTCTTAGAAAGTAGTCATTGGTGTTTGTCCAATCACTGGGATGCAAATTTGTAGAACTTAAAGCACTCAATAAACATGCACTTTCTGCCCATAAATCAGGACATTTTGGACACAGTGTTTAGAAGCTGGCTGCACTAATTGCATTGACATTTGACTTATAGTCAGAGATGGAATTATTGTGTATACTTACCTGCCAGGACTTGTGTGTGATAATCTTCCATCCCCGTATTTCACAGTAGGGCTCTGTTCCTATCACAGATGGAGATACAACAAGAGAATACCAAAATTCATCTACTTTTTAACTTTCCCCTTTTAGGAGATGATTTGGAACCATAAATTAAAGCTGTACTTGAAAATATGAACTGAGTAAACCAATAAGAAAAGAAAATGACAGTGAAGGAAAGTAAATCCAAGACCCCTTTTCAGATCATAGTTCCTGAGTGTTGGGCTGTTTCTGTAGATACAAAAGGGTGGCCTGTGTACATGTATTTAGTGCAGTGATGCTCCAAGCTTATTCAAATTGTGCCTGGAAAGAAAACTCTATTCACGTATTGGAGTAATTTTTTTTTTTTTTTGGTTTGTTTTTTGCTGTTACTTTATTGGACATGAACAATCATTAAATAAAAAAAATCTCCTTGCCCTAGCTGGTTTGGTTCAGTGGATAGAGCATAGGCCTGCAGACTGAAGGGTTCCGGGTTTGATTCTGGTCAAGGGCACATGCCTGAGTTGTGGGCTCGATCCCCACTGGGGGTGTGTGCAGGAGGCAGCCAATCAATGATTATCATCATTAATGTTTCTATCTCTCTCTCTCTCCCTCTCCCTTCCTCTCTAAAAATCAATAAAAATATATTTAAAAATATCCCCTTACCTTATGTGAAAATTTAAAATAAAAACATAAAAATTTATAGTAATAATAATGATGCAAATCTAATAATTTTTAGTCTATTGACTTCTACTTAAGAATTTTATGTATTTTGTACTTTTTTCCTAGCTGCATCTCATAAATAAAAGGCTTGAAAGTGATTATCGGCCAGCTGGGAATATGTGGAAATATAACTCAGTTTTAGTGTCTAATATGGGACAGAGAACACAGTTAAGATCAGTTTATTTTTATGTTCCCTTCTACTTGACTGGCATATATAAAGCGACTGAAAAATCCATATTGGAGGCATGAAAGAGACAAATGGCTTTGCCAAGAGAGATTCTGTTTTGTACAATGAATGGTTCTGGTGAGTGATATTTCGCTTTTGACAATGAGTATTTCAATGGCATGTTGCCCATCTTACAACTGGACAAACCCAAGGGGAATGTATCTCCGCGCCCCTCCCCCCCACTTACCCCAGCAATTGTTTAGTTTTATGTGACTTTTACTCTTAACCTTGTCCCTGAAAATAATGCTTCCTCCACATTTTATTTTGGGACCTCTTCATTTTACAGTATTTCACCTGGATTTCTTTATAGCCCTCACCTTATTTTTTTGTGCTGTAATCTTCCTTTCTTCCCGACCTTAGGAATTCTGACAGGCTATAATGCTGTACCAAGACCAAGGAAAGGTAATGTAACAGGGTGTAACAGGCTTTTTTCTCAGGACTCACAGAGGAAACAACAAAAAGTCAATTGCTGAAGTCCAGGTTTGGAGAGCCTTCTTGGAACCAAACATCCACACACAAAGAGTTGGGAGTTTTAGTTGACAATAAGTTTAATAATGAGCCACTACTGTGAGGTTTGAATGTTTTAAGAAAGTGACATTGATAACTTATAGTCTATCCAGAGAAGAATGATCAGGACGATCCAGATCATCAATCTATCAATAACTACCACTGTCAGTCCTATTGTGCTTGATCCACTGAGAGGGGCAGAGGTAGCTCTGTCTGGTTTTGCATAAAGAGGACATGAAGGAGAGTCCTAAAATCTGCTTTCAAGTATTGGCATCTATATTTCAAGATAGCTGCGGCACTTCACTCCATGTAGCTCGAAAATGGACTGAGATTAATGTTCACACATTCATAGAAACCAATTTTGGTATACAGTGTAAGTCTTTCTTAATTAAGGGCGTCAGCTCTGAAGGAAGATTTCTGGGAAGGAGGTGGAGACATGCACTGTGTGGTGAGTGTTTGCTGATCCTTAGAGATGATATACGTTTACTGATGGTATATGAGGCAAGCAGGAATCCTAAGAGGATTTCAGCTGTCTGGCTAATCCCAAAATGAATGCGGACACTGAATGGAGCCCTACCCTTTTTCCTTATGTTTGACTTTAACAGGAATATTAGTGTCAAATAAAAAACAAACCAGGACCCAGGCAAAAAGAAACTTTATTTGAAAAGACTATTGCAATGAAGTTAGGGTAGGGGTATTACAATCAAGAGCAGGGTCTGACCTTAGCATCTATGAGGATTTCAAAGGCCAGGCAGAGCAGAATTTTCTATTACAGGGAGGAGGGTGTATGGCTAGCAAGTATGCGGTGTTGGCACCAACGAGGGTGTCGTCACATGGGGAGCAGCCAAGGCTTTCCTCTGAGGTCAGCTGATTCTCAGATGTGCTGTTGGGAGCATTCTTCGGCGTTCTGATGTAGCTCAAGCTCAAAGGTCGGGGTCAAAACCAAGGTCCAGGGGGTGAAAAGCCTGGCTGAGGTTTGGACAAGTCAAGTTGTTGGGCATTTTGTCCAGATTGATCCATGGGCTGAGCAGCTCAGCTGATCATTCATTAATGGGGAAAAGAGTGAGATCTGGGGAAGATATTCCCTCAGTCCCAGGTACAGATGGAGTTATCCACAAATCTTATATGGTGGGGCCTTTTAACTGTGACTGTTGTCTAGGACTACAGGGCTCAGGCCAAGTTAACAATAACAGTAGAGATTTAGTGAGAAACCTTGGTCTACTTCTATGAAGCCCAAGCTTTGTCCTGGTGCCAGGACAACCCTGAGCATGTGCGCACCTCTTGGAGGTGTGGGGTCTTAGAACTCGACAGGGGTGTGGTGCACAGTGTTAGGGGGGATACCCATGGGGAAAACCTCCATGGAATCTAGGCACCATGGTGGCAGGGGAGAGTGTCTCAGGAGGGGTTCAGCTCTGACCTTAGCTACAAGGAGGGGCCCTGGAATGTTAGGAACTGCAGAGCTATCTTGGGAAGTGGGGGGCTGTTATTTTCTCTCCTAATGAATCCTCCCTGTCTGTGGCCACCCCTGAAGAGGTGGCTTTGTTAGTCAAAGGCATTCCTAGAAGTGGGCAGGAGTGCCATTACCACCTCACACTCAGAGCATCAGGGAAATTGGCTCACCTGCCCAGGTAAAGGTATCTGGATAGGGCTCCTTCTAGCAAGATGACTGGGATCAATCTTCCCCAGTGTCTGTCATCGGAAAACATATTAGCAGTGATATTTGGGTTGAATCAACATTATACTACTTGGATTTCTCTAATTAGGCAGTTAATTCCAGCTAGATGAAAAAAATAAACATTACAACAGACCATAGAGACAGGACACTTCAGTGTTTCTGAATGGATATTGTATTGGGTCATTTGGACACCAGGAGAAGATACATTTATAAATCAGTAAAACATTCAGTTTATGTCCCAAATCATTTTCCATATCTGCTTGTTACCTTTGTGTGTGTGTGTAAGCCACACCCATTTTGGGAGGGGAACTGGCATCAGACTGACAGTGGTTCAAACCCCTACTCTGGCATCACTGCTAGACAACCAGCAAGTTAGCTAACATCCCACCTGAAAGGGGGACTAGAAATGGCTGTGAGAATTAAATCAGTTGACATGTGTAAGCACAGCATCTTCCACGTGACAGGTGCCTGATACACAGTGGCTATCATTGCTGTTATTCCTGTCATTTCCTTAACCACAATGCCTATTTCATGTCTATCCAGAGTGCACCTGTTCTTCAGACCAGGTGTTAAGGTGTCCTCTCAGATCCTACTCTTGTGAACTCACGTGACTTATCACAACATGGTCACAAAACTTAGCACTGAATCATAGGTGGTGGTTGGTTGTTCCAAGTGTGATAATCCCTGCCCCCCACTTCAATTATAAATATTTGGAAGTTGTAATCATTGCATATCACACTGGCCCTTCGTTAAATTTTCTTGGCAGTGTGAGAGGAAGTAATTTCTGCTGAAGGGATGGCTGTCTCCAGGCACTATGCCTATAATGTGAACTACTCGTACATGTGACTCTTTCCTTTGCCTGGTGACCCGCTAAGAAACAACAGACCACTAAGATCCTCCGAGGATTTTAATTCTAAGCCTCTTTAAAAAAATAGCTCAGCTGGTGTGGCTCAGTGGTTGAACGTCAACCTATGAACCAGAAGGTCACAGTTTGATTCCTGGTCAGGGTACATGCCTAGGTTGTGGGCTCCATTCCCAGTGTGGGGCGTGTAGAAGGCAGCCGATCAGTGATTCTCTCTCATCATTGATGTTTCTATTTCTCTCTCCCTCTTCCTTCCTCTCTGAAATCAATTAAAATATATTAAAGAAAATAAAAGGATATGTAATGGGTTGCATCTGTGAATTGTAGACATTAAGCAAAAAACAAAAACAAACACAAAACCCCACAAAAAAAGTGATTTTATTTTAAGAATAATAACCATTTTTAACCAATCAAGTTAGTTTGTAAGTTATATTGTGGCTGCCTATGTATGAATGCCTTAAATAGGGACTTTCCCCCTCTTTGTAAATTGGATGTACATTTTTACAATAAAAATCAAGTACAAAAAGAAAAAAACGAACAGGAAAAGCTCATGCTGACCCTAGAATAATTTTCATCATGAGTTGAATTAAAAAGTTTTTTTCCTAAATATCCCAAATAAAAAAAGGAGGCATTTTTTTTTTTACTCTAAAATTGATAGCAGTAATAGCCATCCTTGGGTAGATTTTTTTTTTTCTAAACTATGGCTATCAGAATAAAAGTTTAGAATATGGTCAAATATCAGATAAGAATTTCAACCACGCTGTGTCTAACCATAATAAAATGTAATTATATTTTTTCAATATTTTATTAACAACAAAGTCATATTATGATAGCAAGACATATTAGCATATTTATAATTTTACCCTCTGTGACCAGCCCGCAACTTGCAGGCTTCCTCATTTGAACAATCTTTTGTTTAACTGTAAGTACCTTCCCATTGCTAACAACACCACTGACCCCAATGTCAGGCAACATTATCTACTCAGTAATTTGCACCAATAGCCTCATTGTATTTCATTTAGCAGAATGCTTATCAGGGAGAGACAGGAACAGAGAAACCCACAGCATTCTGAGAGATAAATGGAAGTCATAATAACAAAAAGATAGGACGTCAGGAAGCAGATTGGCAGGGCCTGTGGACAGGTGACAGAGAGACCTGGTATTTAGCCTTTTGATGGCGGTGATAAACCAGAATTGTCCCTGGACTGCCCCTGCGATGAGTGGCCTTGGGTTGGGAGTGTGAGGGTCACAATTCTTTGCTCCAAATTCTAGGTGTGTAGGCTTTGGGAGGTGGAGGAAAAAGTGGGAGCTAGTTATAACAAAGCTAATTTAAAGGTCTTTGAAGCCTTGAAGGGAACTCCTGAAAAGTGTTGATTTGATGAATCTCTATTGGATATCTTTTTTTGTGCCCCATCTCCCATGGTTTCAAGATTATGTTTAGTGGAATCAGCTGGAAGGACTGGCTCTGGAGTGAGGCTGCTTGTGTTCAAATCCTGATTCTGCCTTTTGCTGGCTGAGTGTCCTCAGAGCAATTACTGGATCTCTTGCTGCCTCCGTTTCCTCACATGGGAACAGAAATAGGACCTTTATCCCCAGGAGAGACTGAAAACACAAATGGACGATGACCAGACCACAAAGACAATAAAACTCTGACTCGCAGTCTTTAGCCACCAGCCAGAGAGGCCAACCACAACCTCTTCAGCAATGGACTCCCAAAGGCCAGGAAGCAACCAGTAACTGTCAGATCTCCTAAATTTTGCTCTGGCTTCCAACTTAGAAACAACCAGAGAAAGCCAAATGTGCTTTCCCTAAGCAGTCACACAGGGCGCCTTTTTCTAGTTGGCTGCTCCCAGCAGAGCACACCTGGGTCCCGCTCCTGCCCCAAGAAAGCTCTCCCCTTCTTTGCCTGCCTTCAAGTCTCTGTATGGTGGCTGGTCCCTGCTACCACAGCTCTTGGTGAGTAGCCTTTGCTTGCTCTCATTTGGGTGGCCTTTATGTGTTCATGTATGCCTGGATAGTGCTGGAACATAGTACTGAGTAAAAGTTAGTTTTAGACAGTCTTACTCAGATGTTTATGAACATTCCCAAGATACTAGAATGCTATGCAATTCATAACTTCCTGCATATGAGTCCATTCAGAAGATGGCAGACTGCCACCAGTGAAATATAAATAAATGTGCTTGGTCAAGAAAGCTGAGAGAGAGAGAGAGAGAGAGAGAGAGAGAGAGAGAGAGAGAGAGAGAAGGTACTATTGGAAAGTACTAATGATTCTAGCTGATCCTTTGCCTAAGGCATTCTTGGCCAAAATTGTCTTATTTTTTTAAAGCAACATAATGGCAACCACACTTTGGATGAGAACTTATAAAGACAGAGAGTTGAGTAAACCACAACAAAACTAATTTAAAAATTGCTAAGCAGCTCCTCATGGCAAAGTAATAGAAATTGGTGCTTGGGTAATGTCCAGAGCCCCAGGGAGCCAAGAGGGCCCTGGAGGCCATGAAGGACATACAAGAACCCAAGGAACGAGGCATGGAGTTAGCCAATAGGAAATTCCCAAGGTCTTTAATCTTTTGCATTTTAATGATGATGTGTCTTGATATGGGCCTCTTTGGGTTCATCTTGTTTACCAGGGTCGTCATTATTTTCTGTGGACTTTACATTGTTTGCTATGTGATGCCACCTGCCTTCCCTCTTCCAAAACATTATTAAAGTTTGCAATGCCCCCATGTGCTTGGCATTTACACCAAATTGTGTAAAAGTGGCTCATGTTCCTTGTCACAGCATCATCGCCAACAAAAGGGGAAGATCAGGTGTGAACGAGGTGGAAGAAAAAGTCAGCAGGGATGAGTTAGGAAGGGGTGTCAGGACTCCTGGATGGGACACCATACCTCCAAGTCACCTTGTATGGAAGGCATGGTCCAATTTTACTCAAATCTCAAAGGACAGGATCCCAACTGATGCTAAGCTAAAATTTTAACTCAAAAAAGTATAATAAAAAAGAAAACCAGGTCATATGTGATTACTTTTTCAAACTAAAACCAAAGCCCACAGATTTCTTCTGGGCTATATGTGTGGATATTTAAAGCCATCATGGTTTCCCATCAGTGGCTATTATTTCTCTGTTGCATTCAAACTACAAAATTTATTGTTAATGGAATTGCCTTTGAGTACTATATTAATAAACACAAAATTATAAACAATCTGAAATATTATAATGAAAAAATTTCCAGGACCATTAGATTATGGAAGAGAAATAAGATTAAAAACTAAACCTATAAATATATAGGAATATAAAAAGATTCACATATATAGGAGTATGTATAGGTACACACATACTTACATAGAAAGAGTTATTTTACTCTTAGCATTTTTGACACCTTTGATATTTTGTTATAGTGCTATATTGCCCAGACAAAACTTGGCATTTTGTAGAGCATTTTTCAAGGGAGATTTCTTAGTTTTAGATTTTTGTTTTTGCTATGAGTAATGACTGCGAAGAAGTTGGAAATGTAAGCTTTCAATATCATTTTTAATTTATTGGTTGGAAATTAGATGGCTGTATTTAGTTACGGTTATCTGAAAATTGTGGGGCAATAATTTTGGCAAATGTCAGCTGAACCAAAGGATGACTGCTTTGTGGCAAATACATAATGAAAAAGACACCATAGGCAGTAGCAGGGTGAAGGTTTTAGAGACATGAATTTAGACCTGGCTCTGCCATTTGTGGACACTGCATGGTGGGCTGGCTGTTTAATTTTTTGAACTTCACTTGTGAGAATGGATAGTAATAATTACCTTTTACGGATTATTTTCTCAGTGCCTGGCTCACATGAATATTAATAAGTGGTAGCAATGTTTATTATTATCCTTATTACTGGTGTCATCATCATTATTATTATCATTATACTTGGTAATGGGTTGAATGTTGTTGACTTTGTTTTGTCTATTGGTCTAATCCGAGCTACTTTAGAACCTCCTTTAATCTTCCCTGGTTAGAATATCATGTTAACCTAATGGGCAAGAGTATTTAAGTTTATGAGGTGAGATCCCTTCCCTCAAAGTGCTCAGATGTTAATATTGCCTTTTCTCATAATCTGAAAGGGAAGCAATTACAGAATCCTAGCAATGTTCTGCTGGGAAGGACTTCAAATAATTCTTGAATCCCCACACCCCAACTCCCACCCTCCAGCCACCATGTGTCTGAAGATACTTAGGCCGAGGAAAAGTATGTTTTATAAAGTCACACTGCTAATAACTCCCTGCACTAGAGGGAGGACAGGAACTCTGGGCGACTCTGGCAGGGCTCACAGCTTGGACAACAGAGCACACAGGTGGGCTCGCGAGTGTTCCGGCAGGGAACACAGCAGCCTTCTCCATAGTGTCCAAACATCTGATACAACAAAAGTTAATTACCCACAACCAGCCAAGTGAAAAAAAAAATCTTAAACTGTTACTCATGGTAGAATTTTTGTGGTTTCCATGGTAATGGAAGGGTGTGAGTTTTCAAATAGAGCAAACTTGCACAAGACATGTATTTGGTGATTTTCTCCTAAGTGGTTAATCAGGGCAGATTCTTGGTGATGTTACTGGGAGTTGAATGCCAGAGAAAAACAAACTGTGTTTCTGTTCTACCCAGTGAGCACCACATTCTACACGTGTTATGAGCTCCCTCTGCTCTGGGCAGGGAGGCAATAACACAAAGGGCTTCATCTTCTGGGTACTTCTGATGTACCAGAAGGAAATTACTCTCCAACACCCTTTGACTGGTGCAAAACTTTGAACAGAAGATTCACAGGTAGGGTCTGTGGCTGCATCCAGTAACCAGTGGTCCTGCTTTTGACCAAATTGCAAACAAAAAACTAACCAAGAAACAAGCACTGACAGGACCATAACAATAGCAAAATGCACCCATGTTTTTGTCTGCTGAAGCTGACAGTTACTTTGTGCTTGGACACAGTAAGACTTTTGCTCACTGTTGAAGCCGGTTAGGTCTATAAGTTTTACTATGCTATTTTCTTCACTTTTATGTTTAACATAATAAAAGTGAGAAAAGATAATAAAACTACATCATTGAGCTTCGAATAGTGAAATGTCCTGTACTGTGAACTGGCAAAGGGCATGTGCTGGACGGATGCTGGGTGCATCTCAGAATGAAAGGAAGAGCTGAACATCATTCTTGAGGAATGATTTCAACCTAGACACCTTGTGGGACATCTTAGCAGCCCAGAATGACCCCTTCCCAAGAACACTGCAGGGAAATGCAATGGCCTAACCACCTCCTCTCTGCTCAAGACCTCTTCTTGATTAGACCAGCTTGGATAATATTCCACTCCTGGGAACAGGGTGATTTTTTTAATACTAGGCACAAGTAATGAAGATGTGAAAAAGTCACAGGATTTATCTGAAGAACTCATGAAATGAAAAGACAAATGTTGGGAAATGACCAAAATTGAAATACATGCAGTGGGAAAGATAAAAGGTAGATGGAGGGAAGATGAGTGGAGAGAGTGTGGAATTCCTCACAGAGGGACCTGGGTCTTGAGGAGAACTGGGTGTTTGTAGTTTGTGGCAGGTAATCTTGGAGCGAAGCATTCATGTCACACATGTGCTGAGGACTCAGGCTGGACATCCCCCTGATGCTCTTCTGGGACAGAGAATGTTCCACATGCACATAAATGTTCTTTTAAAAATATATGGTATATTTTCATTGATTTCAGAGAGGAAGGGAGAGAGAGAGAGAGAGAGAGAGAGAGAGAGAGAGAGAGAGAGAGAGAGAGAGAGAAAGAGAAAGAGAGAAAAAAACATCAATGATGAGAGAGAATCATTGATCGGCCACCTCCTGCACTCCCCTTATTGAGGATTGAACCCAGAACTTGGGCCTGGGTCCTGACCAGGAATTGAATCATAACCTCCTGCTTCAGAGGTCAATGCTCAACTACTGAGTCATGCTGGCCGGGCCACATAGATGGTCTTAAAATACAATTCACTATTTGGTTAGGTTTAGAGTATGATTTATTGTTGATGTCTTTTCCATTCCTTTTGTCTACTTGCTGTATTCTAGGTTGAGAGAAACATATGAAAATCTGTTACTGGTACAATGTCTCTGTCTCTAACTTTGTATTGCCTGTAGTTTCTTCATTACAAACATTGTTACTGTTTTATCATTATACTAAAGGCCCAGTACACGAAATTCGTGCACGAGAGGGGGGTCCCTCAGCTCGACCTGCACCCTCTCCAATCTGGGAACCCTCAGGGGATGTCCTACTGACAGCTTAGGCCAGCTCCCTGGGGTTCTCTACTCTCTGCGGGGCCTGCCTGCTCCATACCACAGTGATGGGCAAGCAGGCCCTGCTGGGTGCTGCCTGCTGGCCGCACTTGCCTGCTCATGGGTCACCGTGGCGATGGCCAAGCAGGCCCTGCTGAGTGCTGCCTGCTGGCCGCACTTGCCTGCTCACAGGTTGCTGCAGCTACGGCCAAGCAGGCCCTGCCCACCCTGGAGTTGCTGGTCCAGCTCTGCATCTCCAGCCCTTGAAGCAGCCTCCGCAGCTGCTGACCAGGCCCTCCCCCAGCACAGACACGCAGAGGCCCCTGCTGCCCTGCCCCCGGCGCTGCATGTGCAACCTCCTCCTGTCCAGTTGACCAGTTATGGCGTCCCAGTTAATTAGCATATTTCTCTATTATATATTTAATATATATATATTAATGACTCCTAGATCTCCATTGTTAATCATAGCCTTCAGAGTTGTGAAGTCTCCTTTGTTTTCTCATTAAATGCTTTACCTTCTGAGTTTCTCTGCATTCTTGCCAGTGTTTGTCAAATACAAAGTTGTGACACCTGCTTAGGTTTCATTTTCATTTACCTGGCACTGCTATATTCATTTTCCCCCTTTAATCTCTCTAGAATACTGTTGTTCATTGGTGTTTCCTGTGTAAGCATGATGTATCACAAATACCAGAAATAAAAGAGAGAATTTTATTACAAGTTTAGTAAACATTAAAGGAGAAAATATTCTGAATAAGTTAATGGCAACAGACTGAGCAACTTAGATAAAAGTGGCACATTCATCAATAAATAAAATTAACCAAAACTGAATCAAGATGAAACAGCAAGTATTAATAGCCCTATAGCCAGTAAAGAAATTTAATTAATTATCAAAAACCTTCTCACAGGGAAAGCTCCAAGCCCACGTGGTTTCACTGTAAATTCTCCCAAATATGTAAGAGAGGAACAGCACAAATCTTATACCACATATTTCAAAAATTTAGAGCAGAAGGAAACACTTCCCAATCAGAAAAAAAAGAAGGAAGAAAGTTTAAGAAGTATATTTTCTCATGAATATCAACCTAAAAACAAAAATCACTTATGAGCATAGATGTAGCTATCATGAATGATTTATTACCAAGCCCAATTAAAAGAATAATAAAGAAAAGCCACATAATCATTTGAATAGATGCAGAAAAGCATTTGACAAAACAACACCCTTTAATGTTAAAAAAAAAAGGCTCAGCAAAATTCTCAGGAAATTTACTAACCTGCTAAAGGTTATCTATGAAAAATCTATAGCTAATCTCACATTTAATGCTGAAATATTGAATCTACCGTATATATATTAATAATTGTACCAGAGGTCCTAGATAATATTGCTATAAATAATATAAAATACAGCCTAGCCAGAGTGGCTCAGTTGGTTTGAGTGTCCTCCTTCACACTGAAAGGTTGCCAGATCTGTTCCTGGTCAGGACACATACCTGGGTTGGGGTTGTGGGTTTGATCCCTGGTCAAGGCTCGTGCAGAGGGGCTCATGCAGAGGGCAACTTATGTCTCTCTCACACAGTGTTATTTCTCTCTCTCTCTCTCTCTCTCTCTCTCTCTCTCTCTCTCTCTCTCTCTCTCCTTCACTCCCTCCTTTTCCCTTCCTTTCTCTAAGCATCTCTTTGGATGAGGATTAGAAAAAACCCCAGCACTAGCTGGTTTGGCTCAGTGAATAGAGCATTGGCCTGTGGACTGAAGGGTCCCCTATTCAATTTGGTCAAGGGCACATGCTCTGGTTGTGGGTTCAATCCCCAGTAGGGGGCATGCAGGAAGCAGCCTGATTAATGTTTCTCTCTCATCATTGATGTTTCTATCTCTCCCTCTCCCTTTCTCTCTGAAATCAATAAAAAAATATATTAAAAAACACCATAAGTGCTATATCTATTTAAAAAGAAGTAATAGTACAAGTTTCAGAGTAT
Source organism: Cnephaeus nilssonii (assembly GCF_951640355.1). Lineage (NCBI taxonomy): Eukaryota > Metazoa > Chordata > Mammalia > Chiroptera > Vespertilionidae > Cnephaeus > Cnephaeus nilssonii. The sequence continues at coordinate 39,058,288 of NC_137072.1, read as the reverse complement.
TTTTTAATGAAGATAGAAAATCCTAAATTATCTACAAAAAAACATACATAACTGAATTCAGAAGATTTCAGAATGCAAGTTCAGTATAAAAAAGCCAATTGTATTTCTATATGAGCAGCAAAATATTGACAAATAAGATTTTTAAAATCCCGCTTAAAATACTTTCTATAAAGGTAAAATACTTGGCAATAAATTTAACAAAAAACACGCAAGATCTTTATACAAAAATTATAAAATATTAATGAGATAAATTAAGAAGACATAAATAAACGGTGGATTTTCCATTTCATGAATTAATAGGAGTAAATATTTAGATGGAAGTTCTCCATATATTGATAGATGGTTTCTATGCATTTCAAATCAAAATCACACAAGATGTTTTTGAAGAATGAATAAATAGATAATAAAATTTATATGAAAAAGCAAAAGGTAAAGACTATTCAGAACAATCATGAAAAATAACAACAAACTTGGAGTATTTATGCTACCTAGTGTCAGACTCACCTCAAGGTACTGTAATCAAGACAGTGTGAAGGGATTAACTAAAAAAACCTCATAGATAATAGACAACTGTATGGTGACTGCCAGAGAAAAAGGTGGTGGGGGAGATAGAAGAGGGTACAGGGGTAATAAGCAGTAATGGGAGGACACTTGGTTTGTGATGGTGAATACACAATACAATAAAAAGATGATGTATTATAGAATTGTAAAACTGAAACCTACATAACTTATATACTTTTATTATCCAATGATACCCCAATAAATTCAACAGAAAAGTTAAAGAGAAAGAGAGAAAGAGAAAGAGAGAGAGAGAAGTATCAGTATCAGTATTAGCTAATGAATAAAGTAACAGAACCAAGAGCTCAGAAACAGACATGTACTTTAACAAACATTTATTTGATCTTCAACAAAGGCACTAAACCAGGGGTCCTCAAACTTTTTAAACAGGGGGCCAGTTCACTGTCCCTCAGACCGTTGGAGGGCCGGACTATAGTTTTAAAAAAACTATGAACAAATTCCTATGCACACTGCACATATCTTATTTTGAAGTAAAAAAACAAAACTGCAAAAACATCCGCATATAGCCCGCAGGCCGTAGTTTGAGGATGCCTGCACTAAACCATGCAGTAGACAGTCTTCTCAATCAATGGTGCTGAAACAATGCTATCCTCATTGACCCCAAAATAGATTTCACCTACTAGACTTCCCACTGTATACAGAAACCATTGGGGATGCATTATGCATCCTATCTAATAAAAGAGCAATATTCAAATTGGCTATACCTCCACTACATCCAAAAGCCACACCCACCAGCCAATCAGGAGTGAGTATGCAAATTAACCCAACCAAGATGGCTGCGGCCAGAGAGAGAGCAGGAGGCTTGGGTTTCCCCAGCAATGGAGGAATCCAAGCTTTATGTCTGCCCTGGCCTGCCTTGGCCTCCACTCAAGGCTACAAAGTTTCAATTATAGAAGATAAATAAATCCCAACAAAAATGGTGGCAGCCACGGAGCTGGAGAGAACAGGAGGCTTGAGTTGCCACCTGTGATGGAGGAAGTCAAGTTTCCGCAGCCCTGGCCTGCCTTGGCCTCCACTGAAGGCTACAAAATTTCAATTATAGAAGATAAATAAATCCCAACAAAAATGGCTGCAGCCACAGAGAGAGCAGGAGGCTTGGCTCTGCTCAAGGCTACAAAGTTTCAATTATAGAATATAAATAAATCCCAGATACCAGGGCCTCCACTTGGGTCACTGGGGTGTGTGGCTGGCCTGCAAACCACCACAGGTCCCTCACCCAGCCCTCCCCATGCCCCAAGGGAACCCCAACCCTGATCTGGGACACCCTTCAGGACAAAGCAGCTGGCCCCCACCCATGCACCAGGCCTCTATCCTATCTAATCCTCCTATCTAATAAAAGAATAATATGCAAATTGACCATCACTCCAACACACAAGATGGCTGCTCCCATGTGGTCAAAGATGACTGACTCCATGTGGACACAAGATGGCCACCACAAGATGGCCAGCAGAGGAGGGCAATTGGGAGGGACCAGGTCTCCAAGGGATGGCAGTTGTGGGCGATCAGGCCTGGCAGGGGAGGGCAGTTAGGGGCAATCGGGCCACCGGGGAGCAGCTTGGTATCGATCAGGCTGGCAGGGGAGTGGTTAGGGGGTAATCAGGCTGGCAGGCAGAAGCGGTTAGGGGCAATCAGGCAGAGGCAGGCAAGCAGTTGGGAGCCAGCAGTCCTGGATTGTGAGAGGGATGTCCGACTGCCCATTTAAATAGCCAGTTGGACATCCCTCAAGGGGTCCCAGATTGGAGAGGATGCAGGCTGGACTGAGGGACAGCCCCCCATGCACGAATTTTGTGCACTGGGCCTGTAGTAGGAAGATAAAAGTTTTAAACTTACACTGAGTGGCCAGATTATTATGATCTCTGAATGCATAATAATCTGGCCACTCAGTGTATATCCTATATAATAAAAGGCTAATATGCAAGTTGTCCCCTCGACCAGGAGTTCAACCAGCAGGCAGGCCAGCCAACCTTCCATGTCCCCTTCCCCTGGCCAAGCTGGCCAGACCCCACCCATGCACGAATTCATGCACTGGGGCTCTAATACACACACACACACACACACACACACACACATACACATGCACCGGGCCTCTAATATATATATATATATTGAGTGGCCAGATTATTATGCATTCAGAGATCATAATAATCTGGCCACTCAGTGTATATACACTTAGTAAGTAGCTTTAAACCACATGAAGCAAACCTGTAATTCTTGATGCAAATACATTTCTTAATTTGTTTCTGAGAGACAAAAATGAGATACACACACACACACACACACACACACACACACACACACATACACACACAGACAGAGATCAAGAGAGAGAGGTTTAATAGAATTTGCTCATCTTTGCTTAGTTTCCTAATTGAATTATACAGAGACCAATGTTCAATTAGCCCTACTTATTCAGAGTGAATAATTTTGTCATATTTACCCAGTATTTCCATTTGGACTTTAGATATTGGCTGTTTAATTAAGGCCCATCAATGGTTACAGCTAAAAGAAATGTTTTATAGAGGTTTACCTATATCAAAAATAGTATTCAAACCCAGCCAGCATGGCTCAGTGGTGGAGCATTCACCTATGCACCAGTAGGTCACAGTTCAATTCCTGGTCAGGGCATATTCCTGGGTTTCGGGCTCAATTCCCCATGTGGGGCATGCAAGAGGTAGACATTTGATGTTTCTCTCTCATCATTGATGTTTCTATCTCTCTTTCCTTCTTTTTTCCTTTCTGAATTCAATAAAAATATATTAAAAATAAAAAAAGAAAGAGTCAATGTAGGTATTTCTTATCATGCTACAAAAAGACAATGATTGCATCAATCCTTTTTTTAAATTGTATAAAATGATTCACTGATAAAGCCAATTTACAAAATGCATCTATCAAAGAGATGTTTAGGAAGGAAACATTATGGCATGAAATTTTATTTTAACAGAACTTAGTAAATCTGTCAGCTCATGTTGTCACTTGTTTGTTTTACTTCTTTTTCCAAAGGAATCTGCATTCTCTCTGAGAAATTCAGGGGCACTGAGAAACCCTGAGGCAATGTAAAGACCACCCAGCATACTGCCAAGGAAACTGAGGACTCAGAGAACTGGAGTTTGTGAGCGTGCATGTTGGTGTGCACAGCTAGTTTTGCATGTGTGCATGCTCACCCGTGTGAATGTTCAAGTGTGAGTGTGTGTGTGTGTGTGTGTGTGTGTGTGTGTGTGTGTGGTCATGAGGAAAGCTGAAAGAAAGAAGACTCCAGGGAAGGGATGATCACCACACAGAGATTCAGGGAGTCTTTTTCCAAAAGTTTCCCTAGTCACATGAGCAGGTGTGTAGATTATATTTTGAAAGAAGAGAGAACTACCATTTGTGCAGATATATCTAGAGGGAAATGAATACATGGAGGTATTTCCCAACATGAATAATTGAATGGGATGGACTTGACAATGCAATTGCCATTTGGAAATTAAAGAGAAATTTACTCACTGTAATTTTCACTCTTACTAATAAGTCTTAGAGGAATTCTTCAGTGTGTAAAATATAAATCAATATTTTGTGAAAACCTATAGACATTCTACTATGATTCTTTCATATGATAAGCTTTAGCCATCTACTTAAAGTTTTCATTTTCTTAATACTTAATCTGTGCTCAAAAATTAATTTGTATTATGAAAAATGACAAAGCTTCTCACTAAGTCATAACTGGGTTCAACAAGATAACAGTTGAATAGATGAACTTCTAGCCCTTTTTCTTCATAGTGGTTGGACTGAAACAGACATATTTTTTTTCAATTTAATAATAATGAAAATTAAAATGACCCTGTAGTGTTATCTTTTACCAGTGTCTAAAGTTCTGTGATTTCACTAAATGCCTAGAATGAATAAGTCAGAAAAATCTTACATTAAAAATTTATAGGCAATGTGATAGATATGTTAACTGCAAGAAACATTCTAATTAATAAGAATAAAAAAGAAACTGCATCTTTCTATGCTTATAATATTACTAGAGGCCCGGTGCACGAAATTCGTGCACTGGGGGCAGTGGGGAGTGTGTCCCTCAGCCTGGCCTGCACCCTCTCCAATCTGGGACCCCTCATAGGATAACCAGCAGTTGGACATCCCTCTCACAATTCAGAACTGCTGGCTCCTAACCGCTCACCTGCCTGCCTGATTGCCCCTAACTGCTTCTGCCTACCAGCCTGATTGTCCCTAACTGCTCCCCTGCTGGCTTGATTGCCCCTAACTACCTCTGCCTCGGCCCACACCTGGTACCCAGGATTCCCTCCTCCAGCCGACCACAGGCACCCGGGATCCGGGCTTCCCTCCCTCTGGTCAGCCATAGGCACCCAGGCTGGCTGCAGCCTTAGGGGATGGTGGACAGGGGGCTTCGCCTGTGCTGCAGCTGCAAGTGCTGGCGCCCAGGACTGCAGGGTGGGCGGATTCTCCATCTACCATGCTGTAGCCAGCTGCAGGTGCTGGCACCTGGACCGCAGGCTGGGCGGCTTCTCTGTCTCCCAGGCCACAGCCAGCCACAGGTGCTGGTGCCCAGGACCACAGGGTGGGTGGCTTCTCCATCTCCTGAGCTGCAGCCAGCCTCAAGTACTGGGGCCTGGTTTCTCCATCTCCCCCAGGACGTGGGGCGGGTGGACATGGGGTGGGCGGCTTCTCCAGCTGGCTGTAGCCTGGGATCATAGGGCAAGCGGCTTCTTCGCCTCCCAGATCGCATCCACCCTCAGGTACTGGCACCCGGTTTCTTGTCTCCCCCAGGACGTGGGGAGGGCGGCTTCTCCAGCTGGCTGCGGCTTGGGATCACGGGGCAGGCGGCTTCTTCATCTCCCAGGTCGCAGCCAGCCTCAGGCGCTGAGGCCGGGTTTCTCATTCTCCCCCAGGAGGTGGGGCAGGCGGACCTGAGGTTTCTGCTGCTGGCTGCAGCCTGGGATCACAGGGCAGGCGGCTTCTTCATCTCCCGGGCTGCAGCCAGCCTCAGGCACTGGCACCTGGTTTCTTGTCTCCCCCAGGACGTGGGGTGAACCGCTTCTCCAGCTGGCTGAGGCCTGAGATCACGGGGCAGGCAGCTTCTTGGTCTCCGTGGCTGCAGCCAGCCTCAGGCACTGGCGCCTGACTTCTCCAACTCCCAGAGACCTGGAGAGGCTGGGGGGCGGGGCTGCCGCCATGTTTTCAGTTTAATTGCATACTCACTCAGATTGGATGGTGGGCGTGGCTGGGGCGTGGCTGGTGGGCGTGGCTTGTGAGTGTAGCGGAGTGATGATTTGCATACTACTCTATTATTAGATAGATGTTTCCTGATAATTACATAATAGAGACTAGGTATATTTAGTATAGAACTTTTCAAACATTGTTACTACTTGTGAATTATGCTTAAAACTTCAACTTCATGTTTATATTATACTAGAGGCCCGGTGCATGAAATTCATGCACTGGGGGAGGGGGGAGGGAGGGCTGTCCCTCAGCCCAGCCTGTACCCTCTCCAATCTGGGACCCCTCGGAGGATGTCAACTGCTGGTTTAGGCCTGATTCTGCAAGACATCCCTCTCACAATCCGGGACTGCTGGCTCCTAACCACTCGCCTGCCTGGCTGCCTGATTGTCCCTAACGACTCTGCCTGCCAGCCTGATTGACACCTAACTGCTCTCCTGCCAGCCCAATCACCCCCAACTGCCCTTCCCTGCAGGCCTGGTCTCCTCCAACTGCCCTCCCCTGCTGGCCATAGATGAACTTCTAGCCCTCTATTATTGTGATAATGTGGGGGCAGCCATCTTGTGACAATGTGGGGGCGGCCATCTTGTGGTGGCCATCTTGTGATGACATGGAGGTGACCATCTTGTGATGACATGGGGTGGCCATATTGTGACAACGTGGGGGTGGCAATCTTGTGACGCGAGGGAGTGAGGGTCAATTTGCATGTTACCTCTTTATTATATAGGATGGTTTTACCTTTTATGAATTCTGAAACAATCTTATGATTCACTTAAGACTTCCAATGTCAGATATCAGACATGTCATAGAAAGGTCCTCAATCGAAAGCCCAGTGTTCTGTGTCCAGTCCTTGCTTCGGGTGTCCTGGAATAAATGGTTAACCTTTCTGAGTCTCTGTGATGTGCTCTGCATGATGAAGGCATCTGGGAAGCACTATCCCTTAGATCTCTTCCAAATGTGCAATGATCAGATTTCTCTGTGTGTCTAGGATTCAGAAATTTGTGAGGTGCCCTATAGTTTTCATGCAAATATGTATTTAAAGCTATGCAATATATTCATTTGGTTTATATGATAGAGTTAGAAAGAAGACAATGAATAAGAAAGCATTACTGTTAGTAAACAACTTTCTTTGTAATTACATAATTTTTGTGGATGTCAGTGATTTTGATGAGCAGCAAGGTGGAGCCATTTTAAGTATAGGAGTCACTGTACCAAGGAGAAAGGGATTTGCTTCCTATGGGGAAGGTATGCATCAGACGATCAGTAGAGCATTGGTTTAAAACAATATGATAATTTCTACTGACATAATACAAATAACTGAGAAAATATATTCTTTTGGCCCATGGCCTGTTTTTGGCACTGTGGACATCTGTTTTAAGCTTATAACCTAAACATTTACCTCTTCTGTGACAATTAGGAACATACTTATAGTCACATTTCTTGATACGAAGGAACAGTGGTACATCTCAACAAGAAGGGGGATGTGGTGGTGCCATTTTTAAGTTAGGGGATATGACAATATCTAAAGGAGGCAGAATCATTCTGAATTGGTGTCTTTTCCTGAAGAGAGATTGATGAGGGAGGATTCACTAGGGATTAAGAGCTCTCATGAGGTAAGGGTAGTTTAGGAGTTGAGTACCCAGTTTCTAGGGGGAAATAACCAAGTGGCTCTTTCATTTGTTACCAGAAATGAAACCCACATGTGAACAACTCATTGAATAAAATTATTTTTTCCTCTTTATTATTGGTAATGGGACATGAAATTTAATGCTCTCTTTCATTATATATCCTCCATTCACTAGGTTCACATCTTACCCCTTTTGGGTAAGTTACTTTAAAGGTTATTCATCAAAATATACTGGGGAGGGGTGGAGGCATGTCAATGTGGAGAAATGGGACATCTGTAATACTTTCAACAATAAAGACAAATTACAAAAAAAATTAGGAAATCACATTTGTGTATCATTGAGAATGGGAGCAACTGATAATCTGCACAAAAGGTTAAAGAGAGATTGCTCATTGAAGATCAGTTATATCACTTTATTGACCATGTATAGAAGAGCAATAATAAAAACCTATAAGACATAGATTGAACATACAAATTTCATTTAGCTCTGGAACATTTCTGTATGTTCTGTTTTAGCATTTAGGTGGAGCCAAAGTTTGCATAATAATGTATCATTGATTTCATTCACTGTAGAATGAAAAAAATCAAGTGCTTGCAAAGAGGCAAACTCAACAATGTAATAATTTAAATAATTTTGTCTTTTGAGGAAAATTTATATCTTATTTAAACTTGTGGGATTTTGGTCTTAAATTGTTAGATTCTAGCTATTCACTAGAGCAGTGGTTGGCAAACTCATTAGTCAACAGAGCCAAATATCAACAGTACAATGATTGAAATTTCTTTTGAGAGCTGAAAACTGACTTCTGCGCATGGGCCACAAAATTTCAATTGCACTGTACATGTGCGCCCGCACGTGGTATTTTGTGGAAGAGCCACACTCAAGGGGCCAAAGAGCCGCATGTGGCTCGCAAGCCACAGTTTGCCGACCACTGCACTAGAGTAACACAACATAAAATAAAAGATACTGTCTTTATTGGCAAAAATGGTATACACACATACACACACACACACATACACACACACACACACTCATTAGTTGGAAATTATGAAAATATAATATCTGTCATTTTTTAGAGCTTTATTGAAGTACTAGAGGCCTGGTGCATGAAATTCGTGCACGGTGTGTGTGTGTGTCACTCAGCCCAGCCTGCACCCTCTTCAATCAGTGGGATCAGGCCTAAATGGGCAGTCAGACATCCCTCTCACAATCCAGGACTGCTGGCTCCCAACTGTTTGCCTGCCTACCTGCCTGATTGCCCCTAACCGCTTCTGCCTGCCAGCCTGATCACCCCCTAACCACTCCCCTGCCTGCCTGATTGCCCCTAACCGCTTCTGCCTGCCAGCCTGATCACCCCCTAACCACTCCCCTGCCAGCCTGATCAACGCCTAACTGCTCCCCTGCTGACCTGTTTGCTCCTAACTGTCCTCCCGTGCTGGCCTGGTCACCCGTAACTTCCCTCCTCTGCTGGCCCGATCACCCCTAATTTCCCTCCCCTGCAGGCCTGGTCACCCCCAACTTCCCTCCTCTGCTGGCCAGATCACCCCTAATTTCCCTCCCCTGCTGGCCTGGTCACTCTTAACTGCCCTCCCCTGCCAGCCTGATCGCCCCTAACTGCCCTCCCCTGCAGGCCTGATCCCTCCCAACCTCCCTCCCCTGCTGGCCTGATAGCCCACAACTGCCCTCCCAAGCCAGCCATCTTTTGGTGGCCATCTTGTGTCCACATGGAGGCGGCCATCTTGTGTGTTGGAGTGATGGTCAATTTGCATAGTTCCTCTTTATTATATAGGATGATTCACATTTAATTATCTACACATTTTAAATTGAGGAATTTGATGAGTTTCAATATATCTACATACCCAAGATACTATCACCACATCAAGGTGATGAAAACATAGATCATCCTCCAAACTTTCCTCTTTTTACACCCTCTTATCCCTAGGTAACAATTTCTGTTATGTCTTTCTAATTTGATCATTTATAATTTTCTTAAATATTGTTCTTTCTTCCTAATTTTCTTAAATATTGTTCTTTCTTCCTATCAGAACAGGCTCAATGGTTTATAACAATTAGGACTAACAATCCAATTTTAATTATAAATAGGTTGACTTTTTATCAAAATCTCCTCATGCTCTCATCTTAGGTGCATATAGTTAGAATCAAATATCAAAGAGTGGATTCTGGGTTAATTACCTAGTTTCTTGGCAACTAATTATTCTGCTGGGTTGAATTTTTCCAGATACTTTCTCAAGCCTGGTACTTTATAACCAACTGACTCAGTTGGTTATAAAACACTAAAATCAATGTTATTTTCTCCCAAATTGTAGCTTATAGCCCTGAATCATTCTTTACTATATCCACTTATTTATAATTCCAAGTACTCCATTTAAGTATCAGCAGTATCAAAGGTTGGTGTGAAAACCATTCTAGACAGTTATAGAAATGTGAACTCAGACATGAAGAATGATGTGGAAGCAGAGAAGATAAAAACAGAAGTCCATGTGAAAGTAAAGGGTGAAAAAGAAGCAATGTATTGAGGGAAACACACACAATCAATGAGAAGAGACAAGTCAGAAAGCTTCTTACTTGATTAAATAGAAGCAAGACCTCCTTTTAATGACCTCCTCTTGTAACAATCAGTCTTCTCATTTGGGATCTATTAAATTCCCATTATAAATACAAGAAACATTCTGAAAACTATTCCTAATCTTGGCTTTTTCTAATTATCGAGCGACTGGAAATTCTATAGCAGCATTGAATATATGTGGAGTTCACTTCTACCCTATCTAATAAAGAGGGAATATGCTAATTGAACCTCATGCCATTGCAAAGATGGAGGTGCCCACAGCCAATAAGGAAGGAATATGCTAATTGACTGCCCTGCCCTCAAAGATGGCAGAGTCCACAGCCAATAAGGAGGGAATATGCTAATTGACTGCCCTGCCCTAAAATATGGTGGCCTCCACAGCCACAAGATGGTGGTGCCCAGTCCCTTCAGTCCCGCCGGGGCGCCTGCCTCCAGAGTCCTCCAGTACCCTCCGCCTCCCAGCTGCCCAGGGCTGGCCTGAGGCACAGGCAAGCCTTGGATGGTGGCTGCCCAGCTGCCCAGGGCCTCCCGAGGCTCAGGTAACCAGGGCTGGCCGAGGCTTGCGCTGCTGGCAGTGGCAGCAGCAGAGGTATGATGGGGTATCGACTTCCCCTGATTGCCGGGTTGCCTCCTGCCCCTGAGGACTCCTGAATTGTGAGTTGGGGCAGGCCAGACTGAGGGACCCCCCCTTCCAGTGCATGAATTTTCACGCACCGGGCCTCTAGTTCTAAATAAAATGAGAAGACTTAGATTTATATAGTATTTGAAGTCAGAGATGCAATGCTTACTATGTATGAGTAAGCATTCATATTCCTCCATATTGTGAGAGTTTTCTAGTGAAGATAGATCATTTGAATTCTATTTTGTTGATGGTGAAAAGAATTATTATAATACTAGAGGCCCAGTGCATGATTGAATCATGCATGTGTAGGGTCCCCTACACGCTTTCGCTTTTCGCGGTGGAGCTGGGTGCCTGTCCACTGGTGCACCAGGCCTTTCAGAAGCCTCCGGCTCGGCGGAGGCTTCTGAAAGGCCTGGTGCTGGAGCAGACAGGCACCCAGCTCCCCCACTTTTGATGGTCCACGGCCGCTGAGGGGGGCTACTCTGCTGTTGAGAGGCGCAGGGGGCGGGACTCCCACCCCCTGCGCCTCTCAACAGCCGCTGAGGGGTGCTGCCGTGGACACCTGGCTACCCTGCCGTTGAGAGGCACAGCTGGGTGTCCGCGGCAGGCCCCCTCGGTGGCCACGGATCTGGCCATTGAGAGGCACAGGGGGCGGGAGTCCTGCCCCCTGCGCCTCTCAACAGCAGGGTAGCCCCCCTCAGTGGCAGCGGATCCGTGCCTCTCAATGGCCGGATAGGCCACCTCGAGTCCCGCCCCCACAGCCTCTCGCCACCCAATCGTGGGCGTAGCGGAGTGATGGTAATTTACATGTTACTCTATTATTAGATAGGATGACTTGCTATGAAGTAAAGTTTTCTGTTTTGAGAGAAAAATTGGCAACATTTATTGAAGTTAAAAATATAGAAATAGCCCTCTCACTGAAACAAGACTTATTTGAGTTGTCTTGTACCCATGGAGTGGGGAAGTGGGTTTTTGATATCTAAATCCAGCCTACCACCAGGAATGCTCAGGGCCTACTCAAGAAGGCAAATAATCCTTTCCACTATTATTTACAGGGTAAAATAAGATTGTTGTTAGTGCATTAAATTTGACAGTAAAATAGTAGTCAAGTTTTCAGGCTAATTTAAATGGGCTAATTGAAATAAGTGAATATTCTAGAAAAATTAATTGTACTGGACAAAAAGCAGTTCCTAAAGTGTTAACTAAAATTTTTATTGGTAGTTCATCTCATGATAAAATTGCATATCATGTAATGAACATAAAGCAGTCATATTATAGTGCAAAAAATTAAAATTTAAAAGCTATCAAGACTACATTATAAAATTTTCAAAAGACTCCTAATATTTAAATAAAAAAGGGGGGATAGTAGAAGAATATCATGTAAGGAAAAATATCCTGTAAGTAAATTACATCTAGGAAATTTTTACTTCAGAAAATTAATTGTAATGCTAACAGCAAGACACCCATGAAAAACACACATGGTGTCAAAACAAGCCAGAGGAAAATCATTTGGGCAAAAAATAAAAAAGGATCTCAAGTCAAATTTATAGAAAATATTCCTTTATTAACTTTTGGTTGAGAATATGTTTGCATATTTTCAGAAAACAACTCTGAGACCATGTGGATTCCGGCAACAGAGAGGAATTGACAGGACTACTCCAGCCATGAAGACAGAAGAGAAGCAGTCCAGAGATGGAAGAAGCTGACGTCGCCTTGCCATACTAGCAGTCAGCAGCTGTGTGTCACTGCAGATTGCCCAGGACCAAACCAGAAAGCATCAGACCTGCATGACCACCATCCAGAACTGTAATATCATCACTGACATGTACACATAAGGAACTGTTTGACATTGAAATTGGGTCTCAAAAGAACTGTTGGCCCAGAAAGAAACTCACTACAGACTGATTCATTTGCCTTTCAGCATAACCATTATTGCTTGTCTCATTTTCAGTTCTTATAAGTATATTTCTAGTAGCACATGATCTCACTCATCTAGGGGAAATGGTGAACAACATAGACTGATGAATAAGAACAGACCCAGAGACAAGGAGGCATGGATCAGACTGTCGGACCTCAGAGGAAGGGTAGGGGAGGGAGGGGATAAAGGGGAGATATCAACCAAAGAACATGTGTGCATCCATATGAGCCTAACCAGTGGTCAAGGACAACAGGGGGGTGGGGGCATGCGTGGGGAGGAGTTTGGGATGGGAATAGGAGGATGAGGACAAATATGTGATACCTTAATCAATAAAGAAATTTAAACAAAAAATATACAGAAATGTAAGAAGAAACATATGTTTGGTTCCATTCTTGCTTATTGGCTACACTCAAACATCACTATTGAATTCTAACTTTTATTATAGACATTCTTTGTTTCCTAGCTAGTTTTACTGATAAATTGCTTCTTTTATCTTCCTTTTTCTTTTGTCCATTGGTGCTTGTCCTTGACATAATTCAGTCCTTCAACCATGTGTTCATATATCTTTGTAACTTAATTATCTATATTTCCACTTATTTAAAAACATTTCTTTGTAACCTAGGAAAGCATAGCTATTTTGTTATTTTAAAATTGTGGTGTCTTTAAAAGTAGGTTTGTATTTGAAGGAGTACATAATCAACAGATGCTTTTTAAATTATTCTGAGATTACTTCAATAGACTTTAACCCATTATATTTATTGTCAAGATGAAAATTTCTTCTTTTTTTCAAATCATGATCTTAATCTTTATTTTCTTTCCAACATTGATTTGTCTAATTGACCAGTTCATTCAGTACTATTCTTAACACATTGTGATAGCAGGCATTCACAACTTATTTCTTATATTATTAATGGTTATGTTTCTAAGTTTCATTGTTAAGTACAATGTTTGCTGCAGTTTTTCTGTGTTCAGGCTTTTCACTACACCAATGGTCTTTTCCTTCATTGTGAATTTATTTGTGTTTCATAAATTTCAAATTCTTTTTAAAGGTTTTTACATTTTCATAGTGTTTTTCTGTAGAATAAATTTTTAGATAAACTATGAGATATGAATTTCTATTAGATTTTCTGACTCAAAGCATTCAAAGGCTTTTCCACAAACATAAAGTTCATGAGGTTTTTCTACAGTATAAATTCTCAGATGTCTGATGAGATACAATTCCTGAATGAAGCCCTTTTCCACATTAAGCACACTTAAAGGTAGCTACTGCAATCGAGGATGACCTATCGCAAGATTTTCTAGGCTTATTGCATTCATGATATTTTCTTTATACGGTTTCTCCCATGATTAAGTCAGTTGAAATAATGTCTCAGACTCTTTCCTGAAGAGTCATTTCATTTATAGAGGTATTTCATTGTAAAATTACTAGTAATGTCTGAATTCACAAGAGACATTTTTTTTCCAATCTTAGCAAAATGTCTATCTCCTCAGTCAAGGCTTTCTTAAGTATGGTTGCATCTCCTTTCACAAATCTTTGCTGTTTGGTTTTCATCTGCTCACCAACTTCCCAGTCTTTTATTTTTATTAAAAACTAGAGGCCTGGTACACGAATTTGTGCATGGGTGGGGTCTCTCTGGGTGGCCTGCAGAGATCGGACCCCAGCTCACACCTCCAGCCTTGTAGCCCCAGCTCATGCCCCCAGACTCGCAGCCCAGCAGCCCCACCTGGCACCCCACCTTGGCCTGATGGCACCCCCTCACCTGCACCACCATCCCACCTGTGGGGTGATCGATTGGGGCCAGGCCCACCTGGCTCCCTCAGCACCTGGGAGCTAAGCAGTGGCCCTGCCCCCCCCCCCCACCCCTCGCTGCTGCTAGTCTCATCTGTGGGGCAATCCATCTGGGCCGCCCCCCCCCCGCTGCCTCTGATCACCATCTATGGTAGGGGCCCTGCTCTCCCCCTCCCCCTGCCACCAGCCCTACCCCCCTCCCCCGCCGCTGCCACTGGGTGCCATCTGTGGGGTGATTGATAGGGTGATCGGGCCCCTGCTAGCATCTGCCTTGGCTTGGTGCCACCTGCTCACCTGCTCCACCATCCTGCTGTGGTCCTGTCAGGGCCCTTTGGGGCTGGTAGCACCTCCACTGCCTCCCGCTGCCAGCGTCATGTTGCTGACGCCCACCATGGTCCACACCGCCCCTTGGTGGTCAGCGCACATCATAGCAAGTGATCAAACTCCCGGTCTCCCAGTTAAACTCCGGTCTAATGACCACCTGGGGGACAATTTGCATATTAGGCTTTTATTATACTAGAGGCCCAGTGCATGATTTAATCATGCACCTGGTGCACCAGCGGGCTGTCCGCCGGTGCCCCAGGCCTTCCGAAAGCCTCCGGCGCTGCGGAGGCTTTCGAAAGGCCTTGCGCCGGAGCAGACAGGCGGCCAGGTCCCCCGCTTTGGCCTTTGATCGCGGGGGACCTGTCCGGCTGGCTGTCCTCCGGTGCCCCAGGCCTTCCGAAAGCCTCCGGCGCTGCGGAGGCTTTCGAAAGGCCTTGCGCCGGAGCAGACAGGCGGCCAGGTCCCCCGCTTTGGCCTTCGATCGCGGGGGACCTGTCCGGCTGGCTGTCCGCAGGCGCCCCAGGCCTTCCGAAAGCCTCCGGCGCTGCGGAGGCTTTCGAAAGGCCTTGCGCCGGAGCAGACAGGCGGCCAGGTCCCCCGCTTTGGCCTTCGATCGCGGGGGACCTGTCCGGCTGGCTGTCCGCAGGCGCCCCAGGCCTTCCGAAAGCCTCCGGCGCTGCGGAGGCTTTCGAAAGGCCTTGCGCCGGAGCAGACAGGCGGCCAGGCCCCCCGCTTTGGCCTTCGATCGCGGGGGACCTGTCCGGCTGGCTGTCCGCAGGCGCCCCAGGCCTTCCGAAAGCCTCCGGCGCTGCGGAGGCTTTCGAAAGGCCTTGCGCCGGAGCAGACAGGCGGCCAGGTCCCCCGCTTTGGCCTTTGATCGCGGGGGACCTGTCCGGCTGGCTGTCCGCAGGCGCCCCAGGCCTTCCGAAAGCCTCCGGCGCTGCGGAGGCTTTCGAAAGGCCTTGCGCCGGAGCAGACAGGCGGCCAGGTCCCCCGCTTTGGCCTTCGATCGCGGGGGACCTGTCCGGCTGGCTGTCCGCAGGCACCCCAGGCCTTCCGAAAGCCTCCGGCGCTGCGGAGGCTTTCGAAAGGCCTTGCGCCGGAGCAGACAGGCGGCCAGGTCCCCCGCTTTGGCCTTCGATCGCGGGGGACCTGTCCGGCTGTCCGCAGGCACCCCAGGCCTTCCGAAAGCCTCCGGCAGCCATGGTACAGACGCTGAGCTCGCGGCGCCAGAGGCGCCGCGAGCTCAGCGTCCTTCTGGCCCAATCAGCTACCCCGGCCACCCTGAGTCCCGCCCCCTGCGCCTCCTGCTGGCCCAATCGAGGGCGTAGCGGAGTGATGGTAATTTACATATTACCATTTTATTATGTAGGATAGGATTTTTAATGTTGACACCATTGTAGATTTTTCCAGTCTACTATTAACAGGTTGTTGTGGTTCTCCACCATCAGGTCCCCATATAAGTTCCTCTGAGCAGGTTTCAATTGTTGCCATTCCTTGGGGACTCACTCTCTTTGAGCTCCAGTGATGAGACAGCAGCTCAAAAGGCACCAGGGACACAGAGGGAGGAACTGTGTCTTCTGGCTTCAGAGTGAGGGCTGGAGAAGCAGCTTCCTCTGAGACAGAAGTGCTGGCAGAGGCCATTGTTCCTTTGCTGAGGTCTTTCCTCACAGAGCTGGCAGGCGGGTGCCCCACATGGAAATCCTTTATATTAATGCAGCCATATATATAATTTTCTCCTTATTATTTATTTTTATTGTTTTCTTATTTCTCATTGCTTGTCATGATGTCAATGATGAAATGATATTGCTTCTCACATCACATTCCGAATAGTACAACTGATTTGTTCTGAATTTGTATAAATGCATTTTAACTTTTATGACTTTATCAACAGCTATAGAATAGAAAAAAAATTTTGTGGTGTCCACTGATATAAACATCCTTTTATTTCTCTCCTGTGTTTACTCTAACTACCCATAAATATCTGTTTATTCTTTTAATGACCTTTAATTTTAGTTTTGTTTGAATTTTAGTTTTGTTTTTGACATTAAGCATCCTTAACTTTTCATTAAACATATTTATCTTTAAATTTGCATTAAGCATCTTAAATTTTAAATAAAATTTAAACTATTTCATAATTGTTTATAAAACACATCATCAACAATTATTTTGACCTAACTCTGAATTTTACTAGAATTAATGGTTACCACTATTTCTTCTATTTATGTTTTCTTCTTTTGAATCTTTCTTACTCTAATGTATTGCTTGTTTGACTGACTGATATATACCTTAAGTGTGTAGAGAAGATATGTTTTCAGAGTCATATTAATATATACTTATCTTTAGTTGAATAACAATTTAGCAAACTTGATACTCTCTCTAAGTCTCCTGTTACACAGTTTTATTCATGGGTAAAAGTTCAGGGAAGTCAGTCAATATGATGTATGTGGGCTCTCATAACAACTGGGGTCACAGTATAGTTTTCCTAGTGGTCTCCCCTGTGTGTGGCAGGTGCCAGTTAGGACTCCATTCCATGTGCTTTCCTGGGAGAGGTGGCTTTTTGACCCATGTATTGGCGGGGAGTCAGCCACAGTGGAAGCTCCTTGAGAAGGTGAAAGTCTGAAGCTCAGCTCGGATGTCACCATTTTGTGATCAGCTTTACAGTATGCCATCAACTTAATGTGTACTAGACACTAGGAATTAAGGCCACAGAGAGATTGCCCTTCCAAAGAAGAATGAAGGGAAGGAAGATGTTTTCAATCATGGGGCCTGCAAGTGGAGACTATAGGAAAAAGCATTGCTCTGATGAATAAGTCATCAAGGCAAGACTCGACGCCCCTGTCTTCATTTTGCTGCATTCACTCCACTGATGCAGGGGCCAGACTAGTCACAAACTTACGTTTGTGAGACTTTAGTCCTTGCCAGAAGCATCACCACCTGTGACAGCAAATTGACCTCACATCACTCTTGTAGCTCACTCATCCATTAGGATCAACGTAAAATTTCCATAAACTCATTGCCCTTTATTATGACCATTTCATGAGCTTCCTGGAGTGGCTGATGTTCACATATTGCATTCCTTCTTCCTCGAAGACTTTTGGTCCTCATGTGTGCCAAAAATACACGCACACACACATGCACACACGTGCACATGCGCTGTACTTTCTCGATGAACACACACTGTCATGATTCCATCTCTTTCTGAGTTTCTGCAATGCAGTCTGCTGAAAACCACTTAAAATTTCACAGCTCACCATGAAGCTAATATCGATTTTAAGACTGCAACAACATAGGTAATTTTGTGTGAGGCCATGTCTTATGTCTCATTATTTGTCTCAGGGCATCAAGAACAGGGCTCTGTACAAAACAGTCTCAATAATTATTTGTCAATTGATTGATTGTGACTGATATTTTAGGAATTCTATGAGAGCCTGAGAACAACCATGGCACTTGGGAAGGAAGGGTCAAGCATACCCTCTGGGTGGCTTGTCTGAACCATGTAAGGGTTATACTTTTTCTCAGCATTCTTATATAATGAAGTAAGATGATGGCTAAAAATACAAAATTCACAGATTTTTTTCCAACTTGGATTGGAGCTGAATTTCTTTGTACATTCTTAGCAGAAAGGACTGAAATCCTGTTAGTTAGCACTCTGAGTCACCTGTCTATATTTATGACAGATTTTATGGTGTGCATATATTTATTAGGGAATGGTACCTGAAGAAATAAAATCCAAGATGAATGGCCTAGGTTGCCTCTATATGATACCTGAGTAACTTACACATTTTATCAAATCAGTAAAAAAAATCATGCAAGTATGCAAGTTAATTGTTTGGAATTCTGAGTGCAGAAAATCTAAGAGAATGAGTTTTCCATTTTCTATTATTTTTTCTTAGTGTAGGCACCATTCAAATGCCAAGGATTACATCATACCTTTAAACTAAAAATATGAAAACTGATGGCAACGATTTGGCATTCTCCATCTTAAACACTTATTTGTGAATTGGATGACACATTATTGGTTCCACATCAGGCATCAGAATTCATGTTAGGGGAAAGATTATTGTTTGGAAAATTACGTTCTACTCTAAGTGCACATCAGGGTAAGACCTTGGGTGTTGTTGTCTCTCAGGTTATCAGAGAAAAGGGATGTTTCTCCACTTGAATGTACTCATTGCTCTGCAGAAAGAAAGAATACATGAGCAAGAGAGAGATGGTGGTAGGTCATAAAATCAGCAAGAAATGTGATGAGGTACTGCCTGAGGGCAGCAAGGAGAAGGGAAGAGTGGTCAGTATGGTCATATTACTTGTAGAAATCACGATCACGATCTCCATGGCTGTCAGTGTACTCCTCCAAGGCAAACACGTTCTGCAGCTCAACTCCGTGATCTGTGAACCACGTGAGGCTGATCTGGACTCACTGTTGAAGTCATGGGGAGCATGTGTGAAACTAGGGCCTGGGGCAGAGGGGGGGGGGTTGGGTTTCCACGGCTGAGAAGTGAGGAATGCAGCCAATCATTATAAATTGCAGGGGACAACCTAAATTCAAGTTATATTTTCATGGTAACTGAATAATCAGGATATTATTCTGTTTAAACACATGACAGATTTTAGTGTCAAGATTTAACCAATTCAATGAATTATGTCCATAAAAAAGGCCCCATGGCATCTTCATGGAGGATACCAATGAGCTCAGAGGAGACACAATGCACCCATATACAGGAACTAGAAAAGGGTAGAATAGGTTTCAAGTTAACATATAAAGAGTACTGTAAAACCATGGGGAAGAAGAGAAGATTTCTTTGTCAAAATTGAAAGTAAAAGAAGGAAGTGGGTTTGATTTCTAGTGGGAAGGGATATAGATAAACTCAAGGGTCTGCTGTGGATATACACATAGATGTAATAAACAACAGTAATAATCAACAATCAGTGACTGTGTTGTCATTTAGGATCCTGAAAACTAAGTAACCAGGACCCGAGGCCAGGCCTCCTCCCACACTCTTATCAACCTCTTTCCAGAACCCAATTCACATTTCTCAATTACTAAAACCCTGACACATTGGCCTCCAGGACTGCAAGTCAAACTTCAGCACATTCTCCCTTCCCCGGCCCTATTTTTCACTTTCTCTCCCAGGCTGATGGAAAAATGCATCTACAGGGCTCCCTCGGGGTCTTATTCCTCCCTCTGTCCTTCCCAGCACTGTGTGTACATACTGCTCCATCTCTGCTGCTCCTAAAATCTCAAAATCTCCTGATATGGGTTCACCACTTCTCCTTGTAGTAACCTCTATACTTCCCTCCCTCCCCCAACACACACGTTTCAGCCTCTGGATCCCTCTCAGATTCACCTGGATCACTCCCAAGTCCAGGCACAACTTCCTCACCTCCGAGGTCTTCCCAAGGGCCACCTCTTGGCAAGGCCATCTGAGACCAACCTGTTTGTGAGTCTGCCACCCTTTCCTGAGGCATTTCTCTCCATCATACCTGTCACCCGTGTACACAATTTGAAGCTTTTATCTAAAGAGGTGCTCCCTGGAGGAGGGATTTCTCCTGCTTCATTTACTGCTCTGGCTTCAGATCCTAGTACAGCTCCTCCCTCAGTCGCTCAGTCAATACCTGTTTTGTGAATGTATGAAGGAGTCTGCTTCTGCGTTTTCTGTGCAAACTCTTTAAACACAGAGCAATGGAAAATGGCCCCTTAAAAGTCTGTTTGGGTGGAGAGATAGCTTTATCCTTGGTTAATTTGGGCATTTCTGAGTGTAAAATGGTGAAAGCACTCCAGTGTTATGCTCAAATCGAATGGTATCTCATTATAGACAGAATCAATTAAATTGTTAACATTTTCTTCCGTATTTAAGTACAAGATGTGCTATAAACACAAATGATTATTTGGCATGATACAGTTTTTCTTCTTGTGTTTGAAGCTTGCATATGAATGTATAAATTTATATATACCATCTCCTTATTCTAAACAAACACACTGAAGAGTTGGGGTTGTACAGGAAATAGAAGCCACAAAGAAAACTAGTATAGACATCATCTGTATTGACAAATTAATTTCTTTGGGCAGAATTGGTAAAATAGAATTTTCTCCCTGTACAACACTGCACCTTTCCCAGCTATCTTTAGGGTGCTGTTTGGGAGCGAACATGCAGCCCTAGTGCCTCTTGCAGCTGTCTGCCAGGACTGACACGCTGGCTGGGTGCAAAGGGAGGACTCTGCTGGAAATGGAAACGTGTGGGATAGGAAAGGAGCAGGGGTGGAGGGATAAAGCAGATGTCTTGTAGAAGGACTGTAGCTGAGCTGAAGTCAGGAGTAAATGTTTCTCCTCAGTAGAGAGCATGTAAAACCAATATCTGTGGGAGAGGACAGGTTGAACTTCTGGAAGAATCTGGCAGAGTTTGCATTACATGGGAACTTCTTAACAGCTATTCTGTCTAATTCTTAGGGAAATGTTTCATTGGTGTCTAATGATGCCTCTCTGAGAGAGCTGGGGTTCTCTGCATGCCTGCTTTGATCATTATTTTATTCTCTAAAGGAGGAAAACTTTGGTGTTGTCCATAGACATATACTATTAACTTTGGAGAATAAATCCATGATTGACTCTGCAGATGAACCTCCTATGTCCAGCACACTGAACAGATCGTGGCCATTCTTTATCTTGTTTATTTTTAAAGAGCTTGACCATGAGCAGAATTTGATGAACACCTGGCTGAGCTGCAGCAGCAGAACTGAACATGGATGTGGATGCAATGAGCTAATCAGTTGAGTGAGTTAGATATGAATTTTTGAATCAAAGTTAAATCCCAAAACAAATGTTCTAAGCCACACTTATCATTTAAGAAAACACACATAGGAAATGGAAATATTTAAAATTCTGCTCTTGTGTCATATTATGTTGAGCAAATACAGCTCCTCTATTTTCTACACTTGATGTGTGATTGACCTTGTATAGGGTTCATTTCAAATATGGGTTCTCAAAAATTAGTCTGTTTTCATTACATAATGCAATTATAGATCTTCATATTTTTATTAATCACATGTTAATTTTATGTGTCTTAAGCTCTTTTATGTCTGTTTGTTAAATCAAGGCTGGTGTGGTTCTAAATAATCCACTCAGATTTTGGTCATTTTTTTCTATGTTTTAACAACTGTTTCATGTATTTTTGTGATGTTGTTTCAAATGTTTTTAAAACACAATGTGAGAGCCATTGTCTTTTAGGAATTTCTTTTTTCTTCCACTGTGTTTTCATTTCATTTTTGCCTTTTTTCTGATCTTTTTGTTGCTTGTTTTTCTGTGTATCTATGCCAGTAATTTGAAAGGAATTAATACAAAACTATTCCTCTTTTTTTAAAAAAATATTTTATTGATTTTTTATAGAGAGGAAGGGAGAGGGATAGAGAGTCAGAAACATCGATGAGAGTGAAACATCGATCAGCTGCCTCCTGCACATCTCCCACTGGGGATGTGCCCGCAACCAAGGTCCCTGGAATCGAACCTGGGACCTTTCAGTCCACAGGCCGCCGCTCTATCTACGGAGCCAAAGCAATTAGGGCCAAAAATATTCCTCTTAATTATTTGTTTTACTTATCTAATTATCAAACTGATAATTAAACCTTATTTTGGATTCTGTAAGGTAAGGGGTTTAGTACACATTTATTACTCAAGCCACTCTAACTCCATACTGACAAATACCTAGTCTTGTAAAAAATTTATTAACAAGGTCATTTAATTTAACATTTATTGACCCCTATGTACCATATTTAGAATATTTGACCCAGGTTTATGCTTTACAATGTTCATCATTAATCATTGTGTTCCATATTTTTAGTCCTAGTTTAGTTCTAAATTACCTGAGTTTACTTTTGAGTTGCTTACTGTCCAATGAAGTCATAGTTAAAGTTGTGTTTAAAGTTTTTCACCAAGTACAAGAGAATAATTTATAATATATATATATATATATATATATATATATATATATATATCATTGTTTCTAATTATTTTATTGTTGGTGCCATCATATGTCAATACTTGACTGGTTATAAAATTCTCAGGTTTTCATTTTTATTAGAATTACTCTGTCCTTTGGAAATCAGGGGCAGAGAGAATTATAAGGTTAATCTGACCTTTATTTGTTCTTTGAAACACATATTTTTGTTATTAATAAGCCCACAAAATGTTTTCTTTAATTTTTATAGTTGAAATTTGTCCTGTTTTTTTTTCTGTAATTTATTTAAATAAAAAATAATCTGTGCACTGTGGTCTTTTTTCACTTTTGGATTCCATTTTTATTTTGTGTCCTTAGTCTTGGCTTCTGTTGTACCTTTTCCATGTTCTTCTCAGGTATGCCTAATATTCAACTTAGATCTTTTCCCTACCATTCATTTTTATGATCTCATCATGATACTTTATTTTCTTTGTACTTTTCCTCTTCTAAGATGGTTTTCCATGCCACATATATAATTTTCTGGCCTTTTGATTTTGCATCTTAATGAATTTCAAAGTGATCGTAGTTGTTCTTGCATTTTTAAGGTTTTTGTTTCCTGGTCCTCTTCTCCCTGAGTTCTGCTTCCTTTCTTTCCTATCACCTGACTCATCAGCATTTCCCTCATGGAGGTTCCTGACCTTTAGTTTATAGAGACCACGACTTGTTATGTCCAGTTAAGAACTGCTCCTTTTTTTTCTAACGGTCCCCTTGATTCATCTTCAGTTCTATTATATATTTTCACTGGTCTTCGTAATTGCCTTTCCCTCCTTGTGATGACACCATATTGATGCCGAGGAGTCACCCCCTCATGGAGTCCATTCCCCTTGAGTGCAGGTGGGAATGTGCTAAAGGGAGGCATGTCCCCATCGTGGTGAACTGAAGAGGGAAGTTCTGCTGCTGGCCTTGAAGAGGTTAGCAACCAGGTGGTGAGGGGCCATGTGTGGAAGCTGTGGGTGCCTCTATTGCTGAGAGCTTCCCCAATGACAACCAACCAAAACAAGGGACCTCAGTATCTACAACGGTAAGGAACTGAATTCTGCCAACAGCCTCGTGAGCCCCCAGGAAAATCCTGAGCTGCAGGTGACCACTCACTTGCTGTCTGCAAAACCCAGAGCAGACCCGTCCAGATGTCTGACCATGGACAATTTGAGATAATAAGTAAGTGTTGTTTTTAGCTGTCAGGGTTTTGCTAATTTGTTACTCACCTACATAAAATAACATACTTGTTTTGAAGTATTTTGAAAACTCTATGTTATTGCTTTACTTACTAATTTGTATAAAAAATTCCATGGCTGAATATCCTCATTTACTGTTTAAACCAATACTTCACTGTCACCATCACTAAAATAAAATAAAAAGGACCAAAAATTCATATTTTTTAAACATATATTTGAAGGTAAATACCTATCCTTTTGTCTTTCATCTACAATAGCTCTTAAATATGCTATGTAGAATTGTAGAGATTAATTTTTATACCTAGGAAATATTTGTGACATGAGTTAGGAATGCCTCACTGGAGCAATTTTTATCTTCTTGTTGACATCCCAAAAGGCCTTTTTAAACTTGTGATGGAATTAGTTTGCTGGATGTCAACACAGGAAAAATATACATAAAATTTACCCCCTCACCCTGACTAGGTAGCTCAGTTGTTTGGAGCCTCTCCCCATGCACCAAAAAGTTGTGGGTTTGATTCCCAGTCAGGGTATATACTCGGTTCGACCACAGGTCAGGGCGTGTATGGGAAGCAACTGATTGATGTTCTCTCTCTCTCTCTCTCTCTCTCTCTCTCTCTCTCTCTCTCATCAGTAAACATATCATTGGGTGAGGATTAAAACTAATTTTTTAAAATTTACCCCCATTTATATTTTTTGGCTCATAGCCACAACAAATCCCCTGATCCACATGAAAAAGATATATTTTTAAGTGGGTACTCTGGTGTGAGTGGGATTGTGCCAAGACTTTCTGGGAAGACAAGTTATGTAGTTATGTCCACTCAGGATTTCTGTCTCCTGTTCTTGTGAATGCTTAACAAACAACCTCTCATGGCTTAGTGGGTAGTGAAGTTCCATCTAAGTCATAAAATCAGGTGGGACTTCCCACTTTATGCTCCATGCACTTTTGCCAACCTTTCTCTGAAGTCAGGAGAGAAAGATGCTGCTCCACTCTGGAAGCCGGGTGTGGATTGCCCACCAGGAAGCTGCTCTGAGTCAACACCCTCCAACCTGGACTGTGTTCTCATGAGAATCTGTCTGAGCCCACTGAATCTTCTCGCTGCCTATTATGGTCAGCTCGGGAGGCCGTAACAAATACCACGGACCAGGCGGCTAAAACAACAGGGGTGTATTTTCTCTGGAAGTCTCAGATCAAGGTGTCAGCAGGGCTGGTTTCTCCTGAGGCCTCTCTCCTTGGTGTGCAGATGGCTGTGTCCTCACATGGTCGTCCCTCTGCATGTGTCTGTGTCCTAATTGCCTCTTCTAATAAGTACACTAGTCATATTGGATTAGGGCCCACCCAATGACCTTATTTTTTTTTTTTACCTTAATAGCCTCTTTAAAGACCCTATCTGAGTCACATTCTGAGGTCCTAGTAATTAGAATTTAGAGGGATATAATTAAGCCTGTGACAATGCCTGTTTCTGCATCCCAAAAAACACTTTTTCTGCCATACAAGTTTTGAATTGCGGAGTCTCTCTGACATCAGCTCCAACCTGCTCCTGATTTAAAACAGCCCAACACTCCCACAGGCTCACAGATGAATGAATTTGAACAGATGGGGGCTCCTGTGGTCTTTCTGCCAGATTGCCAACTCTAGAACATAAGAATTTATGAAAAAGTACACTTCATCTTGGGAAGACGATGGGGTCCTGGGTATCTTACTATGTTTCTTAGAGCAGGTACATATTTAGTGTGTAATGGGCACACGGATGTCAACTTATATTTATCTTTTAGTGAAATTATGTAGCTGCATAAAAAGCAGGCAGTTATTTTTTAAAAAATCATAACATTTCTTATGTCAGTGTAACTAATGATAAACATGGGTAAAAATAATTGAAAGACTTTTCTTGTGACAAACATTGGAAAGAATAATCAAATGTACTATTTCATGTAACTCCTATTTTAAAAGATGAACTATTTTGCTATTTTAATATAAAGCCAAAGCCCAGGTGAGGAAAGAGAATTAATTTATGGAGGAAAAATTACTTATGGAGAGCACCTTATCTTGAAAAAATGTATCTGTTAGCAGTGACATATGGGCTTCTCTTTAAAAGCATAAGTTTTTTTCAGATTCCATTAGGCATTCATTTTTCTAAATAGTTACCCTTAAACTTCCTAAACCAGCCAAACAACATATGGGATGACTATGATTTACATAAAATATGACTTGGGAAATGTTCCATAAGTTACAAATAAGTTTGTTGCACACTTTCGTTTTGGAAACAACAAACCAAAAGAAGAAAAAAAATGGCTTAAATTTATGATTAAAATATTTCCAATTGACCTTCATTCTAATAACTACCCATTTTTCTAAGACCCTCCTTTGCTCCAATGGACTTGAGTGAACGCTTTCTGGTCATAAGCAATATTTTGCTTCTATGATGTCCCAACTTTGCCGTGATTACTAAGTTTATGGTGCTGGACACACTCAGGAGCATCAAGAACAGATGAGTCCCTTCAGCCACCAAGAAGGGAATTTTCCTCTGTGCTGTGTGACATAGTCTCACCCCCATCCAAGATTACTAGAAGGGAGTTGTTTGTAATTGTGGGTGATCTGTGGCATCACAGACATAGCCAGGGCACAGCACACCTCTACCATCTTTAAGTTTATTTCATCTACTCATGAAAATCCACAGATGTCAGTGTTTCTATGTCCCTGCCATATTTTACATGTATAGAGAGACTGGAGGATATGGGTCACGGAGGTGGGAAGGAGGGCGGGTGGGACTGAATCTATTACATGTCTTGAAGTTTATCATGTTCATTTGATTTGTCCCTCCATCATCAAAGATATCTTGAGGCCAGCACGTGTGGAGCACCGTGTCCTGTGATAACACCACACAGGGGAGCAAGACCAGAAGTAGGCCTTGCCACCTGAGCAGCAGGAAGGTGCTGACCTCCACTCCTTGTCCTACTGTATCCTTCCTTGTACCTACAAATGTGGGTAATAACACCCGGTGTTCCAATTCCAGAGGCTGCTGTGCTTCAACAACATAATGTACAGAAAAACACTTTCAAATATGAGTTTTTATTTGACATTATTCATCATTACATTAACTTGACTTTAGACAATGTTCTACCATTGGAACTGTAAAAGCCATGACATGAGCCCTAATCCCAGGGAGAACTACAATGTGTCCTGAGAGACACATTTGTCACCTCCTCGAACTTTAGAATATCCTCCATCCTTTCCATGTTTACCCTCAACTTTGCTTTGAAAAACAGTGGAGGTTTTCATGTGATTCACATTTCTGAGGGTTCTACATCATCTGAGTAATATCAACCATTTATGAAGAGCACAGCACAGGTTGGTTATGGCACCAAGATATTATGTGGGCCCCATGGTTTTCATAATCAGCCTTTTTTCTCCTCATTGTTTCCCTCAGTTGACATGAATGGACTTGTAACCAGCAATCCTACCTAATAAAAGGGTAATATGTAAATTACCATCACTCTGCTACGCCCACGATTGGACCAGCAGAAGGCGCAGGAGGCAGGACTCCCGGTGGCCAGGGTTGCCGATTGGGCTGGTGGGACGCTGAGCTTGCGTAGCCAGCAGTCTCGCGCCATGGCCATGGCTGTGCTGTGGAACAGAAGGGGCCTCTGGGGCAGCGAGCTCATGTCCCACCGCGGACCATCAAAAGCAGGGGAGCTGGGTGCCTGGTGCACCAGCAGACAGGCACCCAGCTCTCCTGCGATCGAAAGTGAAAGCGTGTAGGGGACCCTACATGTGCATGATTCAATCATGCACTGGGCCTCTAGTATTTCCATATTTATGGAATACTCTTTGCCAGATAGGGTAGCTGTCACTAAATCCATTCCTAGGACAATAATGGGGTAAAGAGCTTGTATTGCATGCAGAGTTCTAGCACTATAACTATCCACAGCAAACTTCAAGCATAAGATTGTTAGGGGTTTAGGTGACCACTGACACACTAACCTTTTCTATGAATGTGGCTTGTGGCCTAAGGGCAAAGGGAGAAGAAAAAAATCACTAATGTAGATACAGATTCAGGCCACATTTTAACAAAATCAAGAAGGGATAGCATGTTTATTTTTCTTTGGTTTCCCTTGCCTGAGGAGATATATCAGAAAAAAATATTGCTAAGAAAAATGTCAGAGATTTTAGAGCCTGTGTTTTATTCTAGGAGTTTTTTAAAAAATATATTTTATTGATTTTTTTACAGAGAGGAAGGGAGAGGAATAGAGAGTTAGAAACATCGATGAGAAACATCCATCAGCTCCCTCCTGCACACCTCCTACTGGGTATGTGCCCGCAACCAAGGTACATGCCCTTGACCGAAATCAAACCTGGGACCCCTCAGTCTGCAGGCCACCGCTCTATCCACCGAGCCAAACCGGCTAGGGCATATTCTAGGAGTTTTATGGTTTTGAGTTTTACATTTAAGTCTTTAATTCATTTTGAGTTTATTCTTGTGTATGGTGTTACCTGGTGGTCTAGTAAATATTTTTTGAATAATCAATTCTAAGATCCAAATAAATTATTATTCACTATTAGAAATTTTATACCCATGAAATATGAGTAAAATAAATGAATACTCATGAAAGGTAATAGACATCAGTTTTATAGAAAAAGTAAATGTAAAGAAATTTTAACAGATTCTGCATTATAATTTGGGGAGGATATGATCTACTTGCTGAATTCCAATTTTTAAAAAGAAATATGTATTTTCACATTTTACATGTTTAAATCTTATCACCATTTCTATATTTAATTCTTTAAAGTAACTTCTCCCAATATGCCAGAGTAACTTGTATGGAATATAGGAAGGGTCTTACTGCTCCGAGTTGCATGAGGAGTTGGAGGTGGGTGGCTGGCTGCTAGCTTTTCTGGAGGAATGTGGTTACATGCGCGTGGCCGATGTTTATTTTAATCCAGCCATGCCGTGAGTTGCCTAGCAACACAGCTAGAGACAGGACTTAGGAAGAGTGGCAGAACTTATGACAGCAGTGAAGAGAAAACATTGCTTAAATGAGTGTTATAACTGCTGGATTTTTTTTTTTAAGGAAAAAAAAAATAGAAGATTTTTTTTCTCAAAGGCCCAAACCAGCAAGCAGTACATGTGTCACATTCTAGGGTTGGCTGATACAATTTCACCATCACATTTCGTCATCCCAGTCTCCATTGAAAACTGTCAACAGTTATCCTTCTCAAACCAGTTAGGATTGGAGAGAACTGTGTCCTAAACCACTTCCAGGGTCTCAATTGGGTGTGTGCAATGTGAATGTTTATATATGTATGTACACACTTATACATAGCTACTATGCACACATACACATGTAAAGTGTATATATAAATAGAGATATTATAAGGAATTAGCTTGCATGGTCTTGGAGATTG
Source organism: Cnephaeus nilssonii (assembly GCF_951640355.1). Lineage (NCBI taxonomy): Eukaryota > Metazoa > Chordata > Mammalia > Chiroptera > Vespertilionidae > Cnephaeus > Cnephaeus nilssonii. Next base: position 39,029,066 of record NC_137072.1, on the reverse strand, counting down.
AGAAGTCCCACCAGGATTTGCAGTCTGCAAGCTGGAGACCCAGAAAAGCTGATGGTTAAGTTTCAGTCTATGTCTGAGTCCAAAAGCAGGAGAAGACCAAGCTCGCAGACAGACAGAGATAATTCTTTCTCATTTAACCCTTTTATTCTTTCAGGCCTCCAATAGATTGGATGAGGCCACCCCACTGGTCCATTAGCCTACTGATTCACATAGTAATCTCATCTAGAAGCATCCTCATAGACATACCCAGAATTATGTGTGACCAAATGCTTGGGTACCCCATGGCCCAGTCAAGTAGATACATAAAATTATCAATTAATTTGCATGTGTATATATAGATAGATATAGATATGGATGGATATATATATATATATATATATATATATATATATATAAATACATATGGATAAATATGAATATAGATAGAAAATTGTGGACAGTCACCTGAAATTCTAGATACAGTTCTATTATTGATCAGCTCTGTAAAAGTTGGAGATTCATTAACCTTTCACAGTTATACTTCTTAAATTACACAAAAAATGTGTTTTTAGACTCATTCAAAGAAACTTGAGTAGAAAAAATTTTAACCTATATATATCCATAATACAGAGGCAAAATACTTTTTAAAATATGAGACAACTTTGTGATAAGCAAAAGACAGTTGTATTTCTCTAGTTTTGAGTGACTTAAAACCTGGTTTTCATGTTTTCCCCTTAATACTAGGTAATCAGAATGGTTTTGTGAGTTAGAATGGTATTATCAGTTTCAGTACATAGAAATTCAAAAGCCAGCCAAATGATTTGTCTAGCTTGTCATTTCAGAAAGAGTTTATGTTAGAACATCATTAAAACACATTTCCATGTCAGGATCCCGTTTTGATAACATATTCATTTAAATGTAGCTATGCACACATTGAAATGCTCAGATAAATTTTTTTTTTACAGTACACAAAAGGAGGAAACATAAGAAGTAGTAGGAACTATTTTGTATATGTAAAATATTATGTATAGTATATTATAAGACATGAATTATAATGCATATAACATATATAAAATATAAATAAATTATATATTATATGTAACAGCATAAAAGGATCTAGAATTGATTGGGTTCACAAAACAAATGTAATTAACAGTTTAGAAACAGCTTTTCTTCTTTATGTCAAGTGTAAGTAAATTCAAAATCAAAGGAAAAATAAAATCTTAATTTGTATTCAAAGACATTCAATCTGTCTGTAATGGGGAAGGCCTATATTTATCCATAGGACTGTGCCCATCTAAAGTTGTAGACAAATGTGTGGGATGATTTTTCAGCAAGGAACCAATTTGTCCTTTACAAATGGATCACCACAGGTTCTGTTAATTTGTTCATTAGGCCTCCATATGGGGCATGCTGTGTGGAGAGACAAATAGAAACAATTTGGAATGAATCTTTTATGTAAATCAGGGCATGTGGATGAAAAGGAGAACCCAAGATTTGATGGCCTTTATTTCCTTTAACTAATAAAATTACACAGTTCATATGGGCACGGTCTCAGCAGCCCCCATCTAATGAGTAAAGTAATGCAGGGAAGGGCACAGACTCCCAAAAAGATAAACTTTTCAGTGCTTTCTGTTTTGGAATCATCGAAGAAAGGGACGTATTCAGTTCTTTCATGTGAAATTAACAGGTTTGCATGTCAAAAATGATCAATTATTGCTGGTTTCCTTTATGTTCCACTGACATAGCTGTTCAACAGAATCAGTGTCAATGGATTTAAGGGAATATGAGAAAGTATGCAGACTTTGCTCAGACCAGAGGTGGGGACTTGAGCTTTTAATAGTGTCGTTCAAAAGCAGATAACTTTTTTTTTAGGATAGGAAGGTAATATTTGTGCTCAGATATTTTATGCAATAAATTGAGCATTATTCAAATAGATGTAAATGAGGGCATGAGAGAGAAGATATAAACCAAAATGTGCCACCACAAAGCAAGAAGTGATTAGTAGAAATGTAGATTCATTAAATTATTGAATTAGTAGACACTTTTACACAATTTTTAGTCTCTTTCCAAATTATCTGCTCACCCTTCCTCCATCACTTTTATCTTTTATTTTTATTCTCATTGCAACAGTGAACTCTTTTAGTCTGTAATTCTTGTTTGATTTGTAATAACCATATAGTTTCTAAGCCCTGTTATTGTTAGCATCTTTTATCCAATCCCTTCTTTGATTATATGTCAGACAAATCCTTTCATGCCCCCAAATCAAGCCCCTCTTCTTAAAATCTTCCCTGATGGTTGTCAGATGAGAGCCTGGGTGAAAAAGGTGAAGGGATTAATAAGTACAAATTGGTAGTTACAAAATAGTCACAGGGATGTCAAGTATAGCATAGAAAATATAGTCAACAATATTGTAATAACTGTGTATGGTACCAGGTGTATACTAGACTCATCAGGGAATCACTTTGTAAGTTATAAAATTTCCTAACCACTATGCTGTATACCTGAAATTAATGTAATATTAAATACCAGCTGTAATTGAAAAATAAAAAATTAAAAATTCTTCCCTGGTAAAAGTGTCACATTTCTCAATTCATCAGACATTTCTGAACAATTATTTTCTCTATTCATAACCTATAACATAAACACTATCACTTTCTCATGTGTCTGACTTCTTCAGTTAAATTATAAATTGTTTAAATAAGTGCAGCCTTCACAATCGTTATCCCCCAGAGACACATAAGACCTTAATGATTAATTAATAACTTAATATCAGTTCTACCTAATAGACACCTATAGAAAACTCCGCTCAACAGCAGCAGAATCTGCATTATCCTCAAGGCTAGGCCACAGGAGGACATAAAATCAGCCTCAATCAATTTAAGAGATTAAGGTTTTAAAATTGACAAAATAGAGAATAGAGAAAATCAACAAAAACAAAAGTTAATTTTTAAAAGAGTAACAAAATTGACAGATTTAAGCTAAATTGAATAAGCAATAAATAAATAAATAAATAAATAAATAAATAAATAAATAAATAAAAATAGATAGCTCATTACTAAAATCAGGAGTGAAAGAGGAGACCTTAATGTTGATCTTGCAGAAATAAGGTGTATTATAGGAGAATACTTTGAACACTGTATGCCAACAAATTAGATAACTTAGATAAAATGAACAAGTTTCTAGAAAGGCACAAACTACTAAAACTGGCTTAAAAAATAGGAAGCCTAAATAGACATAAAACAGAAATTGATTTGGTAATAAAAATTACCCCTCATAAACAAAACAAAACAAAACACCCAGACCCAGTTGACTTAATTGATAAACTATACTAAATATTTAATAAAGAATATAATTTTTTTCTCAAACTCTACAATAAATAAAAGAGAAGGAATACTTTACAATTCATTGTGAAGCCAGTATTACTGTACTCACAAATACAAAAGACATAATAAGAAAATAAAACCACAGACTTATATACCTTATGAGCATAGACGCAAAAATCCTTAACAAGATATTTAGCAAACAAAACAACTAGAGGCATATAAATGGATTATTTAACATGCCCAAGAAGGATTTATCCCAGCATGCAAGATTAGATTAGCTTCCTGAAATCAATTAATGTAGTATACATATCAACAGAATAAAAGATAAAAAAACTTCATGTCATCTCAATAGACACAGAAAAAAACATTCATCAAAATTTAACATGATTCATGAGAATAAAACACTTAACAAAACAGTAATGGAAGGGGATTATCTGGAATTGATAAATGTCATCTATAAAATACTCTAAAAAGGATTTGCCTATTCTGAATATCTCATATATAAGTGAAATCATACAATATTTGTCCTTTTGTGTCTGGATTCTTGCACTTATTATAATGTTTTCAAGGTTCATCCATGTTGTAGCATGTGATAGCATTTCAATCCTTTTTATGGCCAAATATTATTTAACTAGAGACCTAGTGCATAAATTCGTGCACCAGTGGGGCCCCTTGGCCTGGCCTGCAGGATTGAGCCAAAACCGACTCTCTGACATCCTCTGAGGGGTTCCAGATTGCGAGAGGGCACAGGCCAGGCTGAGGGACCCCTGGTGCACGATTGGGGCTGGGGAGGGACCGAGGGAGGGCTCCAGGTCATGTCTGGTCCATCTCGCTCAGTCCTGATCAGTCGGACCCCAGCAGCAAGCTAACTTACAGGTCGGAGCATCTGCCCCCTGGTGGTCAGTGCATGTCATAGTGAGCAGTTGAGCAGCCTTAGCATATCATTAGCATATTACGCTTTGATTGGTTGAATGACCGACCAGTGGACTGGACACTTAGTATCAATTCTTCATTAACACTTAGCTTATTAGGCTTTTCTTATATAGGATTAGAGGCCAGATGCACGAAATTCATGCACTCGGGGGGGGGGGGGGGGTGTTCCTCAGCCCTGATCTCACCCCTAACTGTTTGCTCCCCTGTGCAGGCCCCTCCCTACTGCTTGCTGCCTTGCGCCCACCTGATCTTGCCTGATTTCGCCCCTAACTGCTTGCTCCCCCACGCAGGCCCCTTCCTACTGCTTGACCCCCCCGCCCCCCACACGGGTCCAATCTCACCCCTAACTGCTTGCTCCCCTGCGCAGGCCCCTCCCTACTGCTTGCTATCCTGTGCCAGCCTGATCTCGCCCCTAACTGCTTGCTCCCCCATGCTGGCCTTATAGCACCCCTAACTGCTTGCTCCCCTGCTGGCCTGATTGCCCCTAACCGCCTCTGCCTCGGCCCCTGCCACCATGACTTTGTGAGGGAGGAAGTCGGAAGTCTGGAAGGCGTCCAGAAGACATCCGGTCTCCTGGTCTAATTAGCATATTACCCTTTTATTAGTATAGATTGTATGGATATACAGTTGATTATCATTACTTGTACATTTCATAGTCATGAATTTCCCTACTCATTAAATTTTATTTGAAAAACCCCAAATCAATACTAGCAGAGATTTTGTGGTAACTTGTGGATATAAAGAAAGGGGCAAAAAATGTGAGTCACCCAAACTCACATCCTCATCTAAGCTGAACAAAGCAGCATTCTGTGTCTTATTTCAGCTCCCATGTTTGCAAACGTCCTTTTCACAGTCTACTTAGTGCCATATCTTTTGTATTTTTGAACTTTTTCTTGGTGATTTGCTGTTTAAAGTGGCCCCCAAGTATACCACTGAAGTCTTATTCAGTGTTATTAAAGGTAAGGAATAAGATTGCTTATTGTTGGTGTATAAAATATGTAACACATTTTTACCAGTTGATTTTATTTCCTGTAACATTCCTGACTCACTCGTTAACTCTAATTATTTTTATATGTAGGGTTTTCTGTATAACAAATCATCAGAGTTGTAAATAAGATTATTTTTATTCTTCCTTTTCAATCTGGACTCCTTTTATTTCTTTAAAAATTTTTTTGTTTATTTATTTACTTATTTATTTTGATAGAAACATAGATCTGCTGTTCCAGTTGCTTATGCATTTATTGGTTGATTCTTATATGCACCCCGACCACGGATCAAACCTGCAACCTTTGTGTATCATGATGACACCCTAGCCAACTGAGCTATTCGACCAGGGCCTGGATTCCTTTCATTATTTTTTTCCCCTAGTTGCTGGCATTTCCAATGTAATGTTGGATATATGAAATGAAAGCACACATACGGATACTCTTGCTACTCTGCTTAGGGAGAAAGCTTTCAGTCCTGTACCATGAAGTCTGACATTAACTGTAAGATTTTCATAGAAGCAATTTTAACAGACTGAGAAAGTGACCTTTATTTCTAGTTTGTTGAGTCTTCATAAAGGGGTGTTAATTTTGTCAAATGCTTGTTCTTCATCCACTAAAATGATAGTGTTGACTTTTTTACTTTATTGTATTAATGTGGTATATTAGTGATTGATTTTTAGATGTGGGCCCAACTTTGCAATAGTGGCATAGCATCATAGTGTATGATCCTTTCTATATGCTGCTGTATTTGGTGTGCCCATTTTTTTTTTCAAGAAGTTTTTCATCCACATTCAAAAGGAATAATGATCTGTATTTTTCTTGTGATGTCTTTATCTGACTTTGGAACCAGCATAATAATGACATCAAAGGAGGAGTTGTGATATCATCTCTCCTCTTTCTTTTGGAAGAGGTTGAGAAAAATTAGTAGTAATTCTTCATTAAGTATTGGTGGAATTCACCAGAGAAGCCAACTGGGAGTGGATTTTCCTTTATGGGTAGTTATTATTATTATTATTTTAATCTTGGGTATTATAGGTTAAATGTGATTTTAAAATTTCTTCTTCTGTTAGGTTCAGTAGTTTTTTCATTTCATCTAAGTTACCTAATTAGTTGGCAACCAGTTGTTAATAATACTCCTATATAATTCTTTGTGTTTCTGTAAAATTGGTAGTAATGTACTCTCTTTTGTTACTGGTTTTAGGAATTTGAGTTTTTTCTTGGTCAATATATTTACAGTTTTGTCAATTTTATTGATATTTTCAAAGAGGTAACATTAAGTTTCATTGATTCTCTATTGTTTTTCTATTTTCTAGTTCCTTATTTCCCCTCTAATATTTATTATTCCTCCTTATTGTTTTGGGTTTAGTTTACCTTTCTTTTTCTTGTTTCTTAAGCTGGAATTTTAGGTTACTTATTTGCAATTTTGGAGAATTATATAAATTTATCAGCATTGGTTAAATGAAATGACAAAATGAAAAATATTCAACATAAATTAAACATAATGAGAACAAAATAATAGGTTTCAATATACTTTAAATAATAGTATAAGAAGGGGAAAATTAATAAGATGGAGGATGAGAGATAATTATTTTTCTAGAAAGAATGAGTGAAAGGTTCACAAGGAAACCAAAATAGGATAAATGAAAAGAAACTACACCTAACCAGTGTGTTGAAACTTCAGAATGTCAAAGAATGGGATTCTACTAGTAAGACTGACAACACACCACAATATATGGCAAAAGACATTGTCAACCTGGAATTCTATTTGTAGTGATAAATGATTCAATGAGGTGGGAAAGTCAAGAGGTTTAAATCTGAGAGAAGTGACCACTTACATTAAAAAAGTGAATAGAGAATATTCTCAAGGAAAAAGAAAATTACTTCTAGAAGGTAGGTCTAGGATTCCAAAAATGAAGATGAGAAAGGTACTTATAAATATGAGAGAAATTTAAATAAACATAGACTGTGTGGTAGGTTGAAGAAAAGATATGTCCCATCACCTTTTACCTCCCAAAAAGATATGTCTAAATCCTAATCCCTGGAACATAAAATGTTACCTTATTTGGAAAGAGTCTTTGAAGATGTAGTTAAGTAAAGGCTTTTGAGATGAAATCACCCTGGATTGTCTAAATGCTTGTGTGAGAGAGGAAGGTGGAGGGTGGACATACAGAGGAGAAGCCATGTGAAGACGGAGGCAGAGGTTGGAGTGATGTGACCTGGGGCCACTGAAAGTAGGAAGAGGCAAAAAGGACTGTCCCCTGGGCCCTTTAGAATGATTGCATCCCAGCTTACACCTTGATGTCAGGCTTTTAAGCTGCCCAGTTTGTGATTTAGGAATTTGAGCTGCCACAGGAAGCTCACACTTTATGGGACCAACTGGAGTACAGACTATCATTAATGAATTAGCACAGGAAAGGAATTAATGTGGATATGAGCAGAAATTAATAAGGGAGAAAAAATCAGGTCAAATTGATAACTCAAAATCCTGTTTTTCAGTAAAACAGCACCAACAAAACAAACCACTAAATAGTGTAATTAAATAAAAAAGGGAGATTGCACTCTGAGGTCATCTCGCTCAGAAGGAGGGTTTTATCTGTGGATGGGGCTGTAAGTATTTATCTTTTCCTTTACCACATCACCTAATCAGTGTCACACACAGATGTTTTATAGACTTTTCTGGATAATAAAATATAGCGTCCTTGTTGGCCTCTTATCAATAGACTTTGCACTTGGAGAAATCACAATAAAAGGCAAATGTGTGTTTATTCACAGGTAGCAAGTTAGTTCTGAGATTTTGGGTCCTGAGAGAAGATGTGAAGAGAATTCAGAAATTAACAGCTCCATTGTGCCACAGCAATTAGATGACAGCAGCTACTAACCCAATGAGCTGTGGTGTCACATGCCTCCTCTGCGGTCCCCACAAATCAATCCAACCAGCCAGGAGCTCCGAGAGCCTCTGAGCAGTTATGGATTGCACTTGTCCTGAATTTATTAACTTACCCCTGAGCGGTTTGTGTATAACTGGACCCACTGGGGAGCAGGTTAGGACAAGGTGACTTCAAGGTGATTCTTAAGGCACAGTAAAGAGAAGTGTAAAGCAATTGGCCTGAGGCGGAGCAGGAAGATCTGCATGTCTACACAGAAGTTTGTCTAAGAGGTGACTCAAATCTGAAAAAAGAAAGGAGCATCTTCACAAATAAAGACAGTTTTGTATTTAGATCTAGTGTGTGAAAACCTGCGTGCTCAGAGCACAATGTGGGCTGAGAATGTTGGGTCCCAGTAGGTGCCTGGCAGGGCAGTGGGGAGATGACAGGGGGCATTGTGGGAGGAGGAGGGCAGCCCCACCTGCACTTAAGTATCCAGAGAAATATGGGAATACTCAGTAATTAAAAGTCCAGAAACTTTGGGAAATGTCAAGACTTCAAATGAAATTGGTAATCTCTGGTCTTTTTACACTGGTTTCTCATTAAAAAGGTCTGTTTTTGACAGAGAACCCTGAACCTGTGAGACAGTTCTCCTTCCTAGAAAAGGTAAATCAAACAACCACATGCCTCCTATTCAGATGTTGCACATCTGGTCTTTGCCCAAGAGTGCAGATCCCAAAATGCAACCCTAAAGAGACACTGGAATATATGAATATGCCTTTTAAAGTTTAAGCCAAGTTCGTGTGATTGTTTATATCGTTCTGTCGTAATAGCGTACTATTTTTGCCTTGCCTACCTACAAAAGGTGCCTCTTAAACTATTCCGGATAAAATTTTTATACAGCTCCTCACCGCCTCATTCACTTTCTCTTTACGTTTCTCTTTTCAAATCCTATTATCCCCTCAAGCACTGCACATCGTTTTTCCGGGCTTGTTAGCGTACTGCCGTGTTAACTCCAATTCTTTATTTCCTGCCAGGTATTTGTTCACGCTCACAAGCCGGAGCTCACCTACCATCAATTGAGTTGAAAGTCTTCCAGCAATGAATCTCTTACTTTATTCTCATCAGCCTCATCTTCCATATCATTTCATCTTCACTTTTGTCTACTTTGTATCAATTTATCTATTCCAGCTGAAATTGTTACTTGGTCATATCATCAGCTAAACATTAGGCATCAACTCTTTCTCTCTTATAAATAACCTGGAGCTTCACCTTCAGATGAGATTGAGGGAATTAGTAATATCTATACTATTTCTGACAGGGGCATTTATATAACCTTACCCATTGTCTATGAAGATGCTGCACTTGGAGTTGGGAACTATACCTCTACAAGTCAGACATTTCTGCTCTCAAGCAGTTAGCTGTCCACCACAGAATTCAAGATATGCATTGCATACATGAATAGAAATGCTCTTATCACCCAGCAGAATGTAATAAGCACCATGTGGTTGGCACTGTTGCCGGAAGACTCCGCACCAAAGTCAGAATCACAGTTTGCTAAGATTCTATCATGGAAATGGGGCATTTGAGTTAGAATTTGAACATCAATCATGGCATTAATAGGCTTGGATTGCCATGCAGTTGAGGATAGACTTCAACCAGGAAGTCCACTAGGGACATGTTTTAACAATCCCTGTTGATAAGCATCACATCTGAAGAGATTTAACATTTAAACAAAAATGTGGGGTAACATTTTCTGCCACCCTCCGAGTCTTAGAGACCCTTGTCTTTTGTATATTGAAGGTCCAGGCACCCGTTTATGAAAGCAGTCTTCTCTCAACTTGGTCATCAGTGCCATATCCAGGTCTCATTTCCAGAAAGTCTTGCATGTTGATGCCTAGAGAACTTTGCCCCATAAATGTGAAAGAGAAAATGTGGCTTTAGACTTCTGATGGAAAGTAGATTTTCTGTTCCTTCCAGATCTTGAGAAGACATTTCTCAGAGCTCCATTCCTAGTTCACAATGAGTCTCTTCCTCATTTTCTTTAAATGTCCTTTCTTATGGTATATAGTTATTTCATTAGCATATGAAAGTGTCTATAGTGACTCAATATTGGCTTGACTATGTCTTTTCTAGGTCATCCCAGAAGCCCTAAGAGTCCAGAACTGCTCAGCAGGGCCCCAGGACATAAGTGGTCAGGAGATAATTCAGGTGCAGAGGTGAGGGAGGGAATGAGAAGGCCACCATGGAGCCAAAATCATTCCTCTTGGGTTGATTACTTGTAAAATTACCGTATATGGCCCCTCTGTGACTATGATAAACTTCCAAATACAATTAATTCAAAGAAAATAATCTAAACACTCTCAGGAATTACATATTCCATGTTAGGTCTTCAGATACTAAAAAAATTATAAATGCTTTGTCATGCTCTCACCTCCTGTATAATTGTAGATACATACTATATGATTCTTTTTGGGATGACAACAATGATTAGCAATAGTTTTGGCTGAGTTAATCACTAATAGTAATAGCTAATACTTATGTAGTACTTCATACGTGCTGGGGACTATGCTAAGTGCTTTAAGTATCATCTCTATATAATTTTCACAAGAACTTTATGATGTAAAATATAATTATTATGCCTGTTGGTATACATGAAGAAACTGAAGAACAGAGGCATTGGATAACTGCCTGTGATCACACAGCGGGTAAGTGGTGGGGTCTGGAGTAGAAACTAAGACTTCTCATAGTATATGTGTGCTCTTAGCCACTAGATCATGCTGACATTAATTCATCACCTATTTATAGTCAGTCCTAGCATCAGCACCAGCAATCCACAACTTGAATGAGCTCATGTGTGTGAACTTAATGGCTAGCTATTGGTTTATTTACATAATATATATTTTTAGAAAATATATTTTTTATTGATTGCAGAGAGGAAGGAAAAGGGAGAGAGATAGAAACAGCAATGAGAGAATCATTGATTGGCTGCCTCCTGCACATCCCCCACTGGGGATCTAGCTGCAACCCAGGCATGTTCCCTGGCTGGGAATTGAACCATGACATTTTAGTTCATAGGTTGATGCTCAACCACTGAGCCACACCAGCTGGGCATAACATAGTATACTTTAATGAATCCTTTGGAAATGTGTCACTCAATTCATAACTGATTTAAAGTTAGCACATACATAAAACTTTAGACAAAAAATAAAAAAAAATAGTTAGCATAGCGAACCCCTTTAGACAAATGCATGTGATAGCAAAAGAAATGTACTTCTCCTATGAGGCCTCACTTATCTCCAAGTTTGAACTTTCTGAATTGTTGGTCTTGGCAGATATATAAAAAAAGAATACTCCAGTGTACACTGCCAATTCTAAATAAGGATTTGGGAAGAGATTATTGAAAATCTTCTCTTTCAGTACAAATTAGTACTGGACTATGCCACATAGTGCCTACACTGATTGTGTAATCCCTTGAGTGTTAACGTTTCGTGAAGAGCTTTGAAAGAAATAAATTGTTCCATCTCAAATTGAATTCTGATGATTCAATTTATACTAAGACTCTCATAAGAAAACAAGCAGACATTTCTTAGATAATAAATGCATGGTTAATTCAATAGAGAATAGAAAGTTATGTCTTTGGCTTGCCATAAAACAATAAAACTATTTTTATTTGCATAAGCAGCATTATAATTAGTACATAAGTGGGAGCCAGACAGTAAGTGATATCATTTTATAATTTTGTTTATTAAAAAAGTTACCTTCTTTTTTTATAAATGAGGGTGCAGTGAATGAACATGAAAGTAAGTGTGAGTAATATGGAAAAAAATAACTTTGCCTCTTTGCACTAAGAATTTGAAATGTAGAAAATGAAAAATGTGTCCAAAGATGATGTACATACACATCAATAATTGTCTGGAAATGCTCTTGATTTTCAAGAAAAGGATATTTTGAACACTTGAGAGGAATGAAGTACTTCTTTCACGATTGACATTGTGTTCACCACCAAAATGCTTTCTGTTAGGGTGGCAATGATAGCTTGCTCAGCTATGGCACAGATAATCAATGCCTACACATGTTTACAAATGAAAAGATATGCTGACAGAAATGTAGCTGTATTGTTTTAGATGTGACCATTAGCCTTCTCTCAAAATCATCTTACAGTCTTTGAAATATGTGATATTTCATTTTCATAAAATTTTTTATGTCTGTTACTCAAATTAGAATATGGAGAAGGTCATAGAGAACTAAATTCCTTAATGATCAGTATTCTGGTTGATTTTTTTTACATTTTTTGTGTTTCACTTGTTATATGTGGCATTTTTACCCATTGAATATTTCCTATCTCTAAATTATTCATCAAAAGCCCATATGACATCTGTCTAACTCAAGGTTTCCTCTATAAAGCTTCTTGCATCTTTTCCCCCCATTTCCATTCCCAGAGATGAGATTTCCATGACTTTAAGCATGGACTACTTCAATAATAGCAGATGCATTCACCAGTCAGCATGCATTGCATGTGTGTGTGGAGCTAGGCACTTTTCTGGATATAAGGAGAAGTAGACGTCATTCCCAGGCTTCAGAGAGCTCATGGATTAGTAGATGACATAAGCAAATAAATACACCCATAATACATGATTCACACACATGCATACACAGATACACCCATGCACAAATATGCACATGCACATGCATAAAAACACAGCGACATACACACCACACACATAAACACTTGCAATTCACAAATACAAAACACAATTCACACATACATGAATACATCCATAAACATTCATACATACATACATAAGCACACATACACATGAGCACATACACATGATACACACACACACATGCATGAACACATAGGTGCAGGGTGATCATGTCTTTTCACAGCACCTGAACCACCTCTTGGGGGTTCAGAGAAGGTGACACTCATACCATGTTTGGGCCTTGTTTCCTCAAATCCTTCTCCACCTGCACATGCTCCCACTGTATTCATTTTGTGCATTTTTTCAAGAAGCACTGTGGCCACTCCATGACTTCGCTGTTTTATGTTTAAGCTTACTGTTAGCTACTAACAGTTTCAGCTGCTATTATTATTTATGGATCTGGCCCTAGCTCCCTTCCCAGATTTAGTTTTCACCATTCCTCACACAAGACACCAGATCCAGAACAATTTACCCACATGGAGCCCACATAAGCTGTGCATTCTGGTCTTTGTATCTGAGCAATGCCTGTCCCCTGCTCTGATTTCCTAATTTTATCTGCACCCAAGTCCCACATGTAGCTGCATCCTCTCAATGAAATCAGTTTAAACGGGGTATGATGGATTATGTAGTTTGGGAACATAGCTCTTCTTTCTATTATCCTTTAGGACTTCCATACCCCTCTTGTAAGCTGGTTAGTTTCTAAACATGTTACTTGTTTTACATGTGAAATTGGACTTTAGGATTAGGAAAGAGAAGAGCAACCAGAAGCTTATACATAAAAAGTGGTCTAAAAATATGGACAAACAGCCTAGACAGTGTGGCTCAGTGGTTGACATTTGACCAGTTCAATTCCTGGTCAGGGCACATGCCCAGGTTGGGGGTCTCAGTCCTCTGTAGGGGTCATGCAGAAGGCAGCTGATCAATGATTCTCTCTCATCATTGATGTTTCTATCTCTCTATCCTTCCCGTTTTCTCTCTCTAAAAAATCAATAATAATATATGGACATATAGCATCTTTTGTCTGTTTACAAGTGGAGAGAACATTTTTAAGAGTTTTCCTCCAGATTCTCCAGCAGTGCTGCCTAGTAGAACTCTATGTGACTGTAAAAATGTTCCCAGCACTGCCTAATATGGTAGCTGATAGTTACAGACATCTTTTGTGCCATTTAAATATGGTAAGTGTGACTGAGAAGCTCAATTTTAAATTTTGTTTCATTTTAATAAATTTAAATTTAATTATACATAGCCACATGCAGTTCATATAGCTCAGGAGCGATGACTTGCCATGCACTCGCTATATAGGGAAGAATAAACCCAACCACTTGTAATAGTAAAAAGCTGAGATGTCAACCACTCATTCAATGAAAAGAAGTAAATTTTCATTGTTACTCTATTCTGGGAAGGATGAGTAACATTAAAGGTATCACATAAATGCAAATGCACATGTTGCTCTCAAAGAATTTAAAGTCTAGCTGAAGATAGGAGGTACATCTACAGGCAGCCATAACAGGGAAGTGTTTATAGGTATAGAATTTGGAATGAAATAATGAGGGAAGAATTCACAGAGCACTTGGTGTCAAATTAATTCATTCATTTATAATCCCAGCGTTTTTGTGTCTTTGCTAGTTACTGGGCACATAGCAAGTGACTGGGCTAAGTTATACAGATGCAAGATTACATATGTTGTGCATAGATAACATGATAACAGGAGCACAGCTTAATTAATTACTAACACAATTTCCAAGTATACATGGTATGCCATGACCTTAGAAAAGGGATGAGTGCATATCACAGGCCATTTCACTAGCACCATGTTTTGCCCATCACCTATTTAACAGGTCAGCTCTTCTATACTCCTCTCGAAGCTTTATAATGGCCTAGACTGGGAGACAGGAATCTGAAAATTACTCAGCTTTTTTTGGGAAGGGACAGAGGCTCTTGGAAAGGCCATAAATGAACTACAGGTCTGGTAGAGAATGACAACTTTAATGGGTGGAAACCAGATTATGAATGTGGGCAAGGAGATTCCAAATCTGATGTCCTGGCACACAGGTACACAATAGGAGAAACACGTGGGCATCCACACTGGTAGATGGGCCACTAGATAGTCCCACACTCAGGTCCCCTTTCTGTCCTGGAGTTTCAAAGAAGTTTTTACATTTCTGAAGAAGATTGATTGGTCCTTGTACAGCAGGCTTCACATTGAAGGCATCTGAACACCTGAATGAAGCAAAGGCTTAAGCAAGAACAGATATGGTAGGAATAGAGTTATGGGGTTTGTCAAGGCTTATGGTGGTTCATGGCCTAGGAGAGACCTCTCATCCTCCAGGTCTGCTTCATGATCGTGTGCACATGGGCTCCTGCTGACCATTCCCTGCAGTGCTCCCTGCCCAAACACACTCTGCATTATTTCACTTCATTGCTTTTGTAAGAACTTGTGATTATTCTTTTCATTTTCACCTCCATGGACTGCACTTTCATGAGGAGATATTACTTCTGCCATGCCCACTGCTATATCTTCAACCTTATGTACAAAGCTGAATAAATATTTGTCAAATTGTGTTTACAAAGAAAACAATGTTGTTAAGCTATTTAACAAGACCCCTGAGACTCTTTTTCTCTTTGCATGTGTCCATAAAATCCCAAGTGATTGGGTTTGAGAGAAGACCTATTGAAAGTTCTGGACTCTACTGGGAATCAGAGGCCTTTTACAGCTCCACCCCCCAAAACAAACAGAAAAACACCACAAAGAACAATGAAAAATTTCTATTTGATATCCTTGTGTCCTAGAGCAAGTAACTATATCCTATATAAGAATCAAATTTTCACCTCTGAATGTGAGAGTTAGAAGGAAAAATTATTAGCTTGCTTATCCAAGTCATGCAATAACTTTTTCCTAAAAAGTTGTGTTCATAATGCCTGAAACTATTACTTACCAGTATATGTAATACTAGAGGCCTGATGCATGAAATTCGTACAAGAGTAGGCCTTCCTTCCCCTGGCTGCCGTCACTGGCTTTCCTCTGGCACCTGGGACCTGGGCTTCCCTTGCAGCCCCGGCTTCATCCAGAAGGATATCTGGAAGGATGTCCGGTCTAATTATCATATTACTCTTTTATTATTATAGATTTGCAAGAAA
The DNA here is from genome assembly GCF_951640355.1 of Cnephaeus nilssonii. NCBI lineage: Eukaryota > Metazoa > Chordata > Mammalia > Chiroptera > Vespertilionidae > Cnephaeus > Cnephaeus nilssonii. The sequence continues at coordinate 39,013,131 of NC_137072.1, read as the reverse complement.
TTCAAGGGAAACACATACCAAAACACACACACACACACACACACACACACACACACACACAGGCATAATACATAGAAATTACTCAGGTATTTATTAAACTCCTATCATGAGACAAACCATAAAAATCCTCATACTCATGTAATTTAGATTTACTGTGGGAGAAAATAAAAAAAATTAAAATGGATATTATTTGAAGCAATGATAAACATTATAGAGAAAAATAAACATTTAAAAATGTGTTTTTAATTTAATTGATTATTAATATTAAATTTATTGGGGTGACATTGGTTACTAGGATCATACAGGTTTCATGTGTACATTTCTACAATACAAGATCTGTATATTGCACTGTGTGTCCACCATCCAAAGTCAAATCATCTTCCTTCACCATATGTTAGTCCCTGTATGATCAAGGGGAGTCTTCACTGAGAAAGCTGGATTTTTGTGGAGTCCTGAGGTGGTAAGGAAGGGAGTGATACGAATATCTAGTAAAAAGGTTTTCCAGCAGAGGAAATGGCAGTGCAAAATCCCCAAGGCAGAGAGAGGGGCATCTGGATTATTGTAGGAATAGGAACAAATCCCCAAGGAGGAACAAAGCAGGCAATGACTTGAGGTGAGAGAGTCATCTTAGGGCTCTGTGGGCCACCTTTAGAGCAAGTCCTACTCACTTACTGGACACGTTGGAGAGCCAGGTGTTTCACAATGCATATTTCCCCAGATGTTTAGAAAGTTAATTCGTTTTTGCAAAGGTAGTTTTCTAATTTGAGTCTTATTTAACAACAAATTAGAAAAATAACACACTGCATATTTTGGTTATTATATACCCCATGGTGTAATAAAATTACAGTGTGACAGCACCCTGCCATTCATGACAACAACAGAATCACAGTGGTGACCAAAAGACTAGAAAGAGCTTTGTTTTCGTTTAGGTCACATTTTACTACAATAGGAGTTTTAAGTGTACATTCAACTTTGAGCATTTGAATTTTGAGGAATTCAGAACTATGGAAAGGGGATGGGGTTCTGCCTGCAGCTGTGGCCTCAGTGAGGTGGGTGTAATGACAGTGTTGGTAGAGGAAGCCAAGAGCTGATGAGTTTGAACATGTATTGGTACCTGTGTTGAAAGGATGAATAAAACCATCTTGGATGGGTTTACTTTGCACACCCAATTCCTAACCCTAACCCTAACCCTAACCATAACCCTAACCCTAACCCTAACCATAACCCAACCTATTCCATGCAGCAGGTTAAGTGTTCTATATTCTTGTGTAACTGAGAGAGAAAACACAGGATGAGTTTTTATGTATAATTTACTGCGTCCCCTCCTTAAATGTTTTCAGTTCATACGTTTATAATCTCCTTTTCTAAGGTCTTTCTTATGTAGGGTCCTTGCAGAGTAAACCTATATACTCTATGGGTAAAATTCTTTCTTTTCTTTAATTTTCATGTTTTCCTGGTATTTTCTGAAAATTCCTTTTATTGTTTATATTACACCATAGCATGTTGGTATTATATTGTCATGGACTGTTAAATAAATATCCATTTTGAGCACTGATAACAGTTGTTTCTATGGATATCTGATTGCAACAGCTTAATTAAAGAGTGATTTCCAAACCTGTCAAACTGTCAACTCCACAAACTTCTCCATGCTGGTTTCATTTAACACTTTTTTTTTTTTTTTGCTTTGCGATAACGCTGCTTCATGTCTTCAGAGTCCTCACTAGAAATTAAAAGGCCAGAGTCATGTTTTGTTTCCCTTTCAATTGTAGAGTTGATCATTTTAACATTTTTCCTAAAATGCAACATGAGAGACCAGGTCCCACTTCTTCCCTAGTGAAGTAAATGCATGAATAAGTTGTGTTAAGGGCCATGCGGGGTCACCGTGCATGTGAGAAGAAGGGAGTTTTCCACCTCACTTGATGTTCTAAGCTGCAGCCTGTCCTCGATGCTCTCTGGTGGGGCTACATATGAGTTTATTTATGATTTGAAATGATGCAGCTGCAACTACCTCTTTTTTATTTTTTAATGATTAAATAGGTTTCTGTGTAAATTCACTCTTCTACACAGGAGGAGGCATTCCAGAAGAAAGGCGGAGGCCACCTTTGTCTAGTCTTGACTGGCAACCTGACAGTACACTGTGTCTCTCAGTGGTCTGGCCCCTAGCGGGAGCATCTGTTTGCCCTAAGCATGGCTCTGCTTCACCTGAAGGCATGTGACATGGAGCAAACTCCTGCATCTCCATGTCTCCTCGCTCCCTCCCAGCTTCATGTGTGACAGACCGGAGACACATGGCATAGGTGGTGCTGTTCTCCTCTCTCTCTTTGAGGATCTGAGGTCCAAAAGAGAAACATCTTGTTTGCATTGATTTTCTGAGCCCAGGACAGTGTACAGTGTCTGCTACACTTTAAGTGCGTAAGTACCTACTTGGCAAATACATCAATACTCAACAATATTTCTGAGATTGCTGCAGCTTCTCTAAAATGCCAGTACCTAACTTCAGTCTGGGATCATTATAACTTGGAAATTAATACTAGGCCTATTCAACTCAATCCATCTATCTCCCAGAGCCCCAAACAATGGTGCTGAACAGTGGAATTAGAGAACTCCTGCTCTGAGCCTGCCCTGCAGCCGGCTCATAGCCAGGAAGCCAACAAGTCATAATTATTTTGTTTTTATCTTTTCCCATTTCTAATCATGAAACTTTTCCTGGAATAACCACTATTTCAATGATAGTGGAAGCTTATTATGTATATGATACACAGCAACATTACTTCTTGGAAATACATAAATATTAAAAAATAGAACAGAGGGGCCAAAAATCATCATACATCTCAAAATGTCTGAATCATTTTTTAGAAACTATGATATTTAGTTATTTTGAAATTATGTTTAACTAAGATGATTTTAATGCCCTATCAGCTTGTTTTTCTGTAATTAATAAATAAAAAACAGTTTTTAGAATGAAAACACATGACTAAATACCATTTCTTTTACATGTCCAGTGTTGTCATAAATCCCAGACAAGCACCACTTTTGTTAATTAGAATGTGTGCTAGATTAGGACATATGAATTCTCCTCTTAGACTTTGTGTCAGCTAAACAAGCTCATTACCCTTCCTTGATCTCCATTTTTCCATATACATATTTTATAAATTAAATAATAATGTCCATAGACCCTCTTTCAGCCAGAATATTTTATGTTTGTCCCACCTACCTTTTTAAGGCCCAACATCTGAGCAATTAAAACACAAGTCACTGAGACCTTTTCCTCAATGTTAAGCATTGACATTGTATTAAGGTGTGTGAGGTAGTTTTGAGGGGGAAAAAAACATAAAACATGGTTCATGTCCTGTAGCAATTGTTTTTGAGAAAAAAGACTAAAATAAAGTAAATGACAGAGCCTGGGCAGTCTAGCATTGAATGTCACATGAGTGGTGGAGATAAGAAGTGCTCCATGAGGCAAGGCCAGGGCAAGATGCCATTATGTCCAGAAAGATCAGGGACCGTCTGGGGTCAGGGGCGCTTGAACTGAGCCACTCAATGTATCCAGGAAGCTGGTGGCCCATCTGCAAATGTTAATTATATGTTGCAATAATAAACAGAACGTGACGGGCCAAGCAAACAGAAACAACTTTGAGTCTTTATCCTGGAGAGAATTTAGCAGGAAATGAGGTAAGCAGTTGATGGAACAGGGAGACAGGCAGACATGAATGTGGAGGTAACTGTACCACAAGGATGCAGAGAGTAGCTTCCACACTGAGGTTGAGGACAGAGGGAGGTGGGGCAGCACAGAGCCCAGGACCGGCTTCCTTGAAGAAGCTAGGGTCTTCCCCTAGTGTTCCCCATCTCTCACCTGCACCTCCCTTTTCTGGAAGTCAACTGTCATTGTCACGAAGCCTGAAGGAAAAGGGATCTGATAGATTTGACAGGAAGCAGGTGCAGGGCAACCAGCTGATGTCTACGGAACACCTAGATGGGATGGGTGTCCAGCTTTAGACAAACCACTAGAGTCTTTTTTGTCCCATTCCCTATGACATAAATTTTAATTATTTGTTTTAGTGATTTCAGAGAGGAAGGAAGAGGGAGAGAGAGATAGAAACATCAATGATGATAGAGAATCATTGATTGGCTGCTTCCTGCCCTCCCCACACTGGGGATTGAGCCCACCACCCAGGCATGTGCTCTGATCGGGAATCAAACCGTGACCTCCTGGTACATAGGTTCATGCTCAACCACTGAGCCATGCCAGCTGGGCATTAAAGTTCAGAAAATGGAGACACAGAAAGAGTGAGTAACTTTAATATGGTTGCAAAACTATCTAATGGAAGAAGGGAACTGTGACCTTTGTCTGATTCTGAGTCCTTGCTTTTCCTCTTAGTTATGAGAGGCACGCAAGAGCAGGCTGCATTCCATGTCAGTAATTATTGGCAAACTTTCCTGGCTGGATTGCAATATTTGGTAGAATGTGGTAAGCCTAGAATAGAGGGGCATTTTATAAAGAACTTTGGCCTTAAATATGATCCAAACAGGCTGTTCTAGTGGCTCCTAAAAATATTGTAGATGTTTCAGTCACACTTCTTTCTGGAGCCAGATGTCTGCAGCTGTATGCGGAAACCTTGGAGAGAATTTCAGAGGGCTGGGCACATTTACAAGTTCTGATTGAGTATTCCAGAGAGGAAAAAAAAATCAATGACGAAATCAGGGTTTGTGAAAATGATTTCTCATGTGGTTGACATGCAACCACCTTATAGTGACTTCTATAAATTGTTCGAAATGGTATTGCCAAATCTGATTGCAATTAAAAGGATCAACACTCTTTAGAGAATAGTCCCTTTTTTCAGATGATGCAGTTTGATGTTCATTATTTTTGAAGCAATGCCTAGCTTATCACTTGATTGGTGTTGCAGGTTACACAGGTGTCCTCATTCTACATTCCACCCTTGAGGTGAGGGTGGTATCCACAGGACACATTGAAGGACATGCTATTACTCAGAGACTGTTGAAAAATACTAGAAATTTCCATTAGTTCTATGTTGCTTTTATGCATCAAGTATAAGAGATATTTTAAGATAGTGTGATGTGTTTTTGTTCCAGCCAGGCCTCAGGATGTCAGTTCCCAGCCTGAATTCAGAGCTCCAGGGTCCGGCCTGTGAGGGGAGATGGGAGAAGGGAAATTTCAGTCATCTCCCCACGGTGCAGTGAGTGCTGCTGACATGAACAGATCACTGTTAATATCTAAAATTACTATAGACATATAGATCACAGTTTATCCTTAAAGCTGGTTCCAACTCAGAGCTGTAATTAAGGAGCATGAGACAAGAACACTTAATTGATATGGACAGAAAGGCTAAGAATAAAAGACACAGAGTGAAATGCCCAGGTATAACACAGTGGCTTCCATCCAGGGTCCCTGGAGCAGCTGAGCACAAACATGCCTTTGCACACATACTTCAAGTTAGATCCCATATGTTAGGATGCTTTTTGTACATTCTCCTCAACTGCTTTTTAGAACCAATAATTAGCATTTCAAAGACTGAGGTTGGATATTCACTAGATGGAAGTGATTTGTGTATATTATGTTTAGTATTGCATTTATAAACATTTTTTAGCTTCTTAAAAATGTCACTTTAAAAAGGAGATCATGACACAAATCAACTCATCCAAGAACACATTTTTTTTTCACTAGAAATTTATTTATCCCTGTTCCTCATCTTTATACAAGGAGAAAATTATCATAGGCTGAGTAGCCGAAAAATGATTATGTTTAATGATGGGATAACATGATACTTTCTGGTTTAAAAAGAGCTTCCAAGTGCAAACAAGGTGTACATATCTTCAAAAAAAATTTTTAAAATGTCTAACTGGAATCCTCAGTTAAACTGATGTTTTTTCCCCCTATTGATTATTTTGCAGAAAAGATGAAATGTTAGAAAAACAACCCCATTAAATATGGGTATTTAAGATTATTAAATGTCAAGGATTGTGTCATACTCAATTAATGGAGAACTTGATACTTTAATATATGCGCCAATGTAAAGTGATTATACAATGACTCTCCAGGTGACAAATGATCATCCAGTCATCAAACGTGTATTAAATCTTTTTCATGGGAATCAGAATGTTTAGCAACATTTTCGTCAAGGGTACATGCATTTTCCTTGGAGAATGGAGACCTCTAGATTCTAATCTTAGCTTTGCAACAAGGCCACTATAAACTCAGGAGATAGCCCTGAAATATCTGTGGCACAGTATTTTCAACTACAAATGAAAAGTTTAGTGACATTTAAGTTTCCTTTTTATTTTAACCCTTACCATTTCCTTTTTTGAAAATTAGCACCTCCCTCCTTCAGGGAAATGTTTATTCCTTTGCTTTGGCTGCATAATTAGCATGGGAGATTTTAGCATTTAGGAAACCCATTCCACCCAATTTTCTTTGAAGCTGATTTCTTTTAAACTGGAGGTGGGAAAAGACTCTTTTATGCCCCTGAGTTCTCAAGATTAGGAGCCCAGGGTTTTCAGTGCCAGCTCCCCTCTCATCTAAAGATTGGACTCAGAGGAAGAAGCTCATCACAGGAAGAAGCAGGAACAAAGAGCAGAGTCCTAGGTTCCGGATTCCAGGCCCACCTACAGGAAACACCTCCTGGTCTTTCCACAGCTCATTATGGAAAACTCACTGCAGTCTAGTCAAGTTTAATAAAAATCATATAGAGATTTCTAGGTACATCTCAGTTAATCCGAAAATTATGTTAACCAAAGAATTTGGTTTCACAAACAAAAAAACCCCCACACAAACTAGATTAGAAGAGTGCCTGACACATCAGGACCTATATAAATATTTGTTAATTGGCTGATCTATAATAATAAAAGCATAATATGCTAATTAGACCAGACAGCCGAACGACCTTCTGGACATCATTTCGGATGTCCTTTCCGAGGAAGCCGTGGCAGCGGGGGCCAAGGAAGAGGTGGTTAGGGACGATCAGGCAGGCAGGCAGAGTGGTTAGGGGTGATGAAGCAGGCAGGCGAGTGGTTAGGGGCGATGAGGCAGGCAGGCGAGTGGTTAGGGACTATCAGGCAGGCAGGCAGGTGAGTGATTAGGAGCCAGTGGGCCCGGATTGCAAGAGGGATGTCCAACTGCGGTTTAGGCCCAATCCTGCAGGCAGTCGGACATCCCCCTAGGGGTCCTGGATTATGAGAGGGTGCAGGCTGGACTGAGGGACCAACCTCCCCTGTGCATGAATTTTGTGCACCAGGGCCTCTAGTTCTAAATAATGTATACATTGCTGGATATGATGTATTTATTGGTAGAATTACACCTAAAATTAAGTATCCTTGGCTGTCAACCACAATGACTAAATAGGTCAGGTTTGTGGTGGACATAAAGCCATGCTTACACATTGATACGTTTTCAGGGTTAGGCGTATTGGGGAATGGTGTCCTTAGTTTATATTGTAACATTACCATGGTGGCAAGCAGACAGAGTGCCAACTTGGAGGTGCCATTCTCAGAGGTGATCATCAGAATGGCAGGTAGTGAGGGGGCAGATGCTTTGCAAATACCGGTGAAAGATTTCCCTAGGAATGAGGGGCCTGGGAAATTCAATTAAACTTCTATATGTATAAATGCATATGTAAACTATGGTATAAATAATAAATAAATGGTTACAGATACAGTACATATAAATAAAACACAACATATACATGCATTTGTATAGTTGATCTGAGATACATTTTTTCAAATTTAGGGCATAATACCTGGAATTAAATGATTATAGTAATAATGATGGTAATAGAAACAATAATAATAGCTAGCTTTTGTGTAATTTAGCATAATGTATCTCTAAATCTATTTATCTATTTTCATCATCAGTATCTATCTATCTATCTATCTATCTATCTATCTATCTATCTATCTATCCATCTATCTATCTATCATCATCTATGTATCATCTATCTTTTTCAAAGTAAGCAGGCAGGTGCTATTCATATCCTGGTTTATGCATGGAATTTGAGGCCCAGAGAGGTATATGCATTCTCCAGGTTTCTAGAATAGTAGGGCTGGGGTCTCATTAGAATCCAGTCAATTTAACTGTGCAGCCAGATGTTTTATGTGAATGGAAAAGAAAGCAAAATGATCAGGTTAGTGAATTATTTATATGGACTATCAAAGCATATGTACATATATTGTTAATAATAACTACAATTATAAAATGATAAAGTATACTAAATCTTGATGGGTTAAGCACTTAACCAAATGATGAAATACACTTAGTCATCAGTCTCCTTGGATCCCCAGGACCTCAGTAACTGGCAGTCACAGTGAACAGAAAGTGAAAGACAGCATCTCCATGGGCCAGAGACTATTTGGGAACAAACCCTAGGAGTGCACTCACTGACAAAACTGGTGTTTTGTTGAAAGAAAGTGAGAGAGCATTAAGCTTATCATTTCAAAATATAAATATGAATTTCATACCAGGATGGCTAAAATCAGGTTTCTTTCTCTGTATGCACATGCACACATGAATATACACACACAGCCTGTACGTATATTTCTGAGATTATTTCAATCTTTCTTTCACAGATCTAATTTGAATAAACACGCAGACCACATCCCATTAAAATAATCTGTCACAGCTTTCACTTCTCTAAACTGCTTTTGAAAACAGGAACTTGACAATTTATACAAAGCTTCTTGAAATGACTTTTAAGACTTTTTATAAGTGAATGAACTAAATATGCTGGAGATTTCCAAATTGCACTTCAAAAGGAAGCACGAAAGTCTGTAAACAATAAAAAATAAAACCTTATATCACATTTCATGCATTGACTAACCGTTTGTGGGGGTCTGAATATTTTAATCCATAGAAGAATTCATAAACCTTTGTAGAAATGAAAAGTATCTTAACCCTATAGTGAATGACCTTTATGATTCATTTTGGGGGTCATTTCTTTTCTGGTAAATGCATTGTGGATTATAAGTATAAAAAATGAGTGGGAAATTTTGTGTTATTCATTTTGAAGGCTCTTTTTATTAAGAGAAGAAATGAAATTCAATGAAAATCATTTTGCTGATAATTATAATGAAATATGAGGTGCTCGAGTATATTCTATTGCAGACGATATAGAGGAAATGACTCTATCTGCTCAAAGCCTGAGTTAATGGATTGGATCCACAAAGCTTGGTCTGGCTCATTTCTGCACACACTCATCATAGTGACAGTGGGTGAAGTTGCTTCCAAGGGAACTTTAGTTTGAAAGATCAGGAGGATCATGGGCAATCTTGTTTTGATTCCCAGAGACTTAACCATTTATGAGTCATTATTGGGCAGTGTCAGTTAGCAGGGACAGTGTGATCTGTGTGGTAATCTGAGCAAACCTCCCTGGTGGCCACAGGGAGCAGGGAGAAGTCATGACTTTGAGTCAGACATCAGGCTGAGTTAGGGCCAGAGCAAGCCCATAGTTTCCAGGGAAGAAACAAGTAAGATGGAATCGAAAGTGGCTATCTTCAAATAATCCTCACATTGCTTAGTTCCAAATTATGGCCTATCATTTTTTTTCTGACCTTCCTAGTACAATCGGTGATGCCAAATTAGTTAAGAATAGATGAGAGCAGCTGTGCCTTAACAAAGATTTTTAAAAACACACTTTGTGATGTAGTTCTTGGGACCCACCAAATTGTGTCTAAGATCAGGAGCTGCCTCGTATGGGATTTGCAGGCCACAGCCTCCTGTATCCATCCCGGCTGCTGACTGGTGCTTGGTGCCTGGGGGCCTTGGGATGCAACTTTTGTTTTTTTAAAAAAACACATATTTTATTGATTTTTTACAGAGAGGAAGGGAGAGGGATAGAGAGCTGGAAACATCAATGAGAGAGAAACATCGATCAGCTGCCTCTTGCACACCTCCTACTGGGGATGTGCCTGCAACTAAGGTACATGCCCTTGATTGGAATTGAACCTGGGACCTTTCAGTCCGCAGGCCGACACTCTATCCACTGAGCCAAACCGGTCAGGGCATGGGATGCAACTTTTATTACACAGAGGTACTGTGAGGACAAGCTGAGGACTTTAAAATACATACTTGGAATCCAGGTACTATTACTGCACTTGAGAATCCAACTGATGATTTTAATTGTGAATAATGGAATTGAGGCTCATTTGTTAAGACACATTAAAACCTAGAATGTTTTTAAAGCCAAGATAACTTTCAGAGAATTTGGAGGGCTTCAGGTCCCATACAAGCCAATCTCTTAAATATTTTAATCTATTTAGTTTAAAGTGAGATTTAAAATTCAAAATGATAACCTAAAGGCTCAAAATAACTGTTTTTTAAAAAGTGCATTTTTAAATTAGATTACAATGACAATTTTTCAGTTGGAACACACCTCATTAGTTAAAAATACAACTTGAATATTAATATGTGAGAAATTGTAAATACCAGAACTCAAGACCAGAAACCTTATTAATGATAACAGTTGGACACGACACCCAGCAATTCTGAGTGTAATCCCTGGATGTTTTTAGGTCTACCATTGAAACTCATTCACGAGATTGTCAGTTGACCATTGATTAGATGTGGGGTCCTTCTTCTAGCCTCAACATTTTCTCATCTGTAGTATGGGAATAATAATAATTTATTTTTTAAAAGAATAGTTCGTTGGTTTTTTATAGAGAGAGGAAGGGAGAAAAAGAAATATCAATGTGAGAACATAACATCAATCAGCTGCCTTCTGCACCAGGGATCAAACCCACAACCCAGGTATGTGACCTGATTAGGAATCAAACCAGCAACTTCTCAGTATACAGGATGATGCTCAACCAACTGAGCCACATCAACCAGGGTGGAATAATAATAATTTCTATATCATAAGATCCTATTGCAGATTATATGAGTACATGCAAACCAGTTTGCAGAGTATCAGACACAACCTGAGGGCTCATCAACCATTAGCTATTATTATCTTATCTAATTAAGAGGGAATATGCTAATTGACTGCCACACCCTCACAAAGATGGTGGCAGCCACAGCCAATAAGGAGGGAATATGCTAATTGACTGCCATGCCCTCAAAGATGGCAGCACCCACAGCCACAAGATGGCGGTACCCACTCCCCTCAGCCCTGCCAGGGCAGCAGGCGCGCTGCACGGCCGGGCCCACCCTGCAGTGGGTTCGGCTGCTCTGTGCACCTGCCTCCGGAGTCCCCCAGTCCCCTCAGCCCCCCCGCCACCCAGGGCCAGCCTGAGCTTCAGGCAAGCCTTGGATGGTGGCTGCTCAGCTGCCCAGGGTCGCCTGAGGCTCAAGTAACCAGGGCCAGCTGAGGCTTGTGCTGCTGGCAGTGGCAGTAGCAGAGGTGTGTTGGGGGCATCACCTTCCCCTGATCGCCGGGTCACCTCCCACCCCTGAGGGCTCCCGGACTGTGAGAGGGGGCAGGCCTGGGTGAGAACCCCCCACTCTAGTGCATGAATTTTCATACACTGGGCCTCTAGTAAAAAATAATGGCAGTGAGAAATCTGAATAATGTAACTGAAATACTAATACATACACACACTATATGAGTGTCTGATTCTATAATTAATTCAATTTAGCTTTACATATACTGTATTATGGTATTTATAGTGATACTATATGGAAATGTCAAATCAGCCTATGTATGTAGGGTATCACTGAATTCCACTAAACATAGAATGCAAAACTTGGAACCCGTGGAGTCCTAAGGGTAAGGTAATAGAACTCCATGGCAAAAAATTTTCAAGGCAGTTTATAAATCAGAAGAAACACTAAACTAGAAGCTCCATGTTAGCTTGCAGGAACAAATCACCAATATAAATTCTCAGAAGGGTAGTTTGGGTTCTGTGGGAATGCCTCAAACAATGTCTCATTGTTTTATGGGTTGAAAAGTCTTAGAGTGTCACCTCACCTCTCTCATACACTTTAATGAAGATGAAAAGGTTAGAAATATCTGGGATGGAAAGACATTAGATTTATAACCAGGGAGGTGCAAGTCCTTCAGTTTGACTAGGACTAAGATGATTTAAAGAGCAAAAATGTTAGACATCTGTTTGATTTTGAAAACCTAAAATTAAAACCCAAATCACCACTTTTGTCTGTGTACAAATAATTTTTAAAATTATTAGATAGATCCTTTTTGAATTTGTTTACTATTTAACACATGAAGAAAACTCCCAAGAACATGGCTTTACTAATAACCTTCTAATATAATCAATATCTGGTCAAGATTTTGGAGTTAATTAAACAAATGTGTCATGAAATTATCTTTTCTTTAAGCAATAAGTACTCAAAAACATCTTTTTCTTATTTACACATGAAGTCAGTTTTGCACTGTTCAAAATGCAGGTACCAGAAATAGAATTAAGAAAAACCAGGAAAATACAGTCAAAAAGTCTCATTATGAATCTAAGTCAAATTTTGATGGCATTATCTACCACAATATTAAAATGACATATCCATCCTTTAAATTCCATGTGAAATGAAGAAAATAATATTTTGACAAAAATGGCATCAACGTTGCATAACTTGAAATGTGTTTTAATATCATCATTGTGAACACATTCCACTACATTGCTAGATGAACTCCTCCAGCCTGTTTTTCTACATAATTAATTAAAAAAGTTGAAGCATCAGGACTTGATCAAGGTAGGAAGTGATTAAGATTTGCCTCATCTTGCACTTTAACTGTAAAACAGGATTTCATGCATCTCAAATCCTATTAGTTTATTTGGTAAAAGTGACCTTCCCAATGCCCTTTCAAATACAGCATATTGGACTGTGTTTATCATTAGCAGAGAGCACTATGCCAAACACGACTTTTAAACCTATTTTCTGATTCAAATTTAGTAGATCTAATAAAAATAAATACCTTAGGCTTTGCAGCTGCATCCATTTGTACATGCAAATTCGGTAATTGCTTATATAAATTGAGTAAACTGTACATGAAAACAAGCTGTTAAATGTTCAATTAATCAGTTTGCAAAAGTCTTCGTGTTCTTTCTACCAGCAAACTTCCACAGATCACTCATAGGAGCTAAAAGCAATCTCATATATCACCTGACAAGGTTTCTTTGTTTCCTGTTACTAGGCTCTGGTTCATCCATTCATCCATCCATGCATCCAACACTATTTTTAAGACACTGTTAGGCTTAGAAATTCTACCTCATTTATGATCAGTTTATATACATAAAGGAAACAATGGTGATTTAAAAACAAGTTACTGATCCTCTAATTTTGTTTCTATGATCTCTATTTCTTGTGGCCCTCAAAGTAGGCAGAATGATGCGACAGAAGCAGCATTAGGATCCCATTTTCACTCTCAAGGATTAGAATTTGTGAAAGATAACTTTTTAATTTTTTGAAAGTTTTCTCATGAAGGGGTTTACTCAGTCTTACCATGCTCTTGTCACTTCCAACACCCCGAGAGTCCTCATTACATGCTTGTTCTATCATTCTCTTCTTCATTCACTCTGTGATGCTCTAAGGAGTGGTGTTGCCCCGACTGGGTGTGTACATGGCTCACATGGGAATGAACACATTAAAATGCTGATTCTAACTGGGTAGGTATGATATTGGGGATGGAGAGTTTGTATTCCTGATGAGTACCAGGCAAAAGCTGATGTTTTCTGATCCTGAGCTGTACTTGGAGTGGCTTAGGCTGCACCCCACAATTGCCCATCCTGGCTTCTACTCCTAGATTGGCCTTGGAAAAAGAAATATAGTTAGTTAGAGAGAGAAAGGCATTTTTAACAAAGGTAAACACATGGGATGGACAGTATCCCAGATTCTGGTGCATATGAAATGGGGATGCAGGAATGACAAAAAGTTGAATGTGTCAGTGTTTCTTAATTTACTGTATGGGTGGGTCACATGGACATAGGCTCAGAGGATGGGAATTTAGCTCATTGTCTTCATTATAGAAAATTACAGTAGCTACAATGAAAGAATCTCTTACTGGCACTTATCTACATCATTATAGCAATCCTTTACATTGCCCATGTCTGACATAAGAAAACTGAGTCCTAGAGGTGCTAAGTAATTTTCCCAATTTTGTACAACTACTAAATGGCAGAGCTGCAATTCTGAGGCAATTCTGTATCACTCCAGAACTTGGAGAAACTTTATGCTATGCAAAATTCTTTCCATTATCACTCAGCACTACCTCCTTCCATACCTTGATATAATTATTGGTTTGGTGATAGAAGGCACATTATGCAGAGAAATGAAAGAACATTGATTGTATCAGCTGATATCATTTAAAATACCAACATTTGGCAGAATTCAGGTTTCTTGAAATAATGACCTATTCAAGGATTTGGACTTTTACATTTCTCAGATTTAATGAAGATAGAGTTCAATGGATACAGCATTCTATGAAAGTTCCTGTTAATATATGAATGCATAACAGGAAGAAAAATCCTGTCAAGCGCTCACAATATACATTTGGATATGTGGTTTTTAAAACCTTTTCTAAAGCAAAGAAATAATTCGTTTATAAATTTAGGCCAACAAGTTCTGATAATTTTTTAAATTTACTTCCTTTGAGAGTTGAAGAAAACTTATTTTCTTAAAAGTCAAATGTAAGATTTTGAAAAAAAAATGGTATTCTCCTTTTAGACCATTTTCTTCCTCCTCTGTGTATGTAATCTTTTTGAAGCAGATGAAAGGTTTGGTCTCAGGAATTCTGGAAATACAGGGAGTCCTAATCATGTTGATCACCTGGTCTGACGTGACGATGTTCCATGACCCGTGAGCAAACATTAATGCTGTATTTCTGGGAGCATAATTTGGGAAAAGACCCATTTCCTTTTTTATGTCTTTTTCAGACGATATCAGAAGTAGGTTTAGTTATCAGATTAATACATTAATAGACAGAGTAGGATTTTTTAAAAATAGTGGGCAGAAGGTTGAGTTGTCTTTTGAGAAATTATTGGAAGAACTTGGAATGCTAATGGGAAGCTGGAAAGCTGGGGGAGACCCAGTAAGTTCTCCCAAGTACCTGAACAGCTAACCTATGGAAGAGGTGGGCGATTCATTTCACTGGACCTCTGTTGTCAACTAAAACCAATATGTGAAGTTCAAAGCA
Source organism: Cnephaeus nilssonii (assembly GCF_951640355.1). Lineage (NCBI taxonomy): Eukaryota > Metazoa > Chordata > Mammalia > Chiroptera > Vespertilionidae > Cnephaeus > Cnephaeus nilssonii. Next base: position 38,998,039 of record NC_137072.1, on the reverse strand, counting down.
GGCAGTTTGGGCTCAGTGCTCATCTTCAGAACTGTCTGAAGATACAAACACTGCTGTGGGCAGCGGTAAGTTCCAGGAATGGAGCACAGACAGAGGTTGGGCCCCATAGATGTGGTGGTTGAATTTAAACATCAGAGGGGGAATTAGACCAGGTCATCCTTAAGGCCTTCCCAATTTCAGATGGCACTGTGGTATGAAGCTGTTTCCTGGCAGGCAGGCTCTGATAAGAATCAGATTGGTTTATGCAAGAAAGCCTCAGGCAAATGCCTGCCCTGTCAGAGGTTTATCTTCCTTCTTCTTTTGTGCCCTATGCTTTCTAGTTTCTTTCTATCCCAGCAGCTGAGTTCCTAGATTTTGAAGGTCTGCTCTGTCCTGGAGTTCATATTATTCCAATGAGTTCCAAGTTCTAGTATGTCATCAAACCTGCGTCAAAACCCCAGCATAGCTCTCCCTAGGGCCCTGATAGACTAGGCAAAGGAGCCCCTGTAAGATGTCTTCCCAGGTAAAACCTACCAAAGAACTTATGCAAGAAATAATAGCAATTCAACTCCAAGTCTTCCAGAAGAAATGGGAGAGGACAAACTTGCATTAGATGAGACCAGAGCCTTTCTGAAGTAAGACCATATGAAAATATTATAAGAAAAAAAAATAATATAGCACAGTATTACACATGAACATGAACATAACAATCATTTAAAACATTTTGGAAAACCAAATCCAGCAGTATGAGAAAAATGTATGATGACCCACTGAAATTCATCCCAGGAATATAAAGTCATGTCAACATTTGAAAATCAATCACTATAATTTCCTTCAACAATAGATTAAACAGGAAAAAAAATATGATTATATGATTTTAGACAAAACCCATTTCTGATAAAGAAAATATCACAGTAAAATAGGAAGAGAAGGAGACATCTTCTAACCTGATAATGGAACTTTATCAAATAACTAGAGGCCCATTGCATGAATATTCATGCAATAGGCTTTCCTTCCCATGGCTGCCAGGACCGGTTTTCCTCCGGCACCCGGGACCCAGGCCTTTGCTCTGGCTGCCACATTCTGTCTTCGCTCTTGGCCACCACCTTCATTCTTCGCTCCTGCCAGAGCCTTCAGTCTTTGGTCCTGTCAGAGCGCTGCTCCTGTAGCTCCCTCTGCCCCCCACCCTCCCTCTCATAGCAGGCGTCCTACCCTGCCTGGCCACTCTGCACCTGTTTGTGTGCTGCCCGAGGCTCGGAGCTGCTGGGGGGTGGGGCAGCAGCCATCTTTGTTGGGTTAATTTTCATACCCACTCCTGATTGGCTGGTGGGCATCTCAAAGTGATGGTCAATTTGCATGTTTCTCTTTCATTAGTGTAGATAGAAAACATACTTAATAGTGAAAGAATCCACTCTAAGATTAGGAACAAGGCAAGGAAGGCCTCTCACTTCTGTTATTCATATTTGTACATATAACCAAAATAATAAGGCAAGATAAGTATTTTTAAAGGCTAGATATTGAAAAGGCCACTTAAAATTCTCTGTATTTGAGGATAAAATGATTTTCAAAGAGAATCCCAGACTAAAAAGCACAACTAGAATAGATGAGTTAGTAAATTATCAAGAATAAGCTTGCAATTCAAAAACCAACTTTTAAAAAATAATTGCTAATAAAAATGGATATGAAAATAAAAATACATTATAATAGTCTCAAAACTATGATGCACACAGGGAGAAAAACAAAATATATGTGTAAAATTTCTCTGCTGAAAACTATTAGCATGTTGCTAAGAAAAATTAAACTCTAAATAAAATTTATAAAGAAGAAATATATGCCATGTTTTTAGATATAAAAACTCATAAATTGGTCCATTCTCCCAAAACTGATTAATATATTCAATACAATCAAAATGGCAACAACCTATATATTTGTGTTCAAATTTATGTTTTCTCAAATGTACATGGGAAACAACTGACCTATAATAGCCAAAACAATTTTGAAAAAGACCACTACCTACAGTGCAACTGCTGGACCTTATGGTAAGTATATGATTAATTCTATAAGAAATTGCCAAACTGTTTTCAAAATGGGTTGATTTCAAGACTTTCTGTAAAGATATAGTAAAGACCATGTATATTGGCATAATGACTGATGGATCAGTGGAATATAATAGAAAAACCCTCTTTTATCTTTGACAATAGTTCCAAGGCAGCTAATGAAAAAGGGTAATCTTTTCAATGATCAATGCTGGAACAATAGGGCATCCATATGTACAAAAATAAACTCTGATTCATAAGTTACACATAGAATCATAAAAGAAACACTGAAAAATTAAACTTCCTTAAATGTAAAACTATTGCTTTTTGAAAGATACTGTGAAGTAAATGAAAAAAACAAGACACATCTTGGGAGAAAATTTTTGGAAAACACATATCTAATAAAGTACTATTAACAAAAATATATAAAAATTTTCTAAACTCCATGGTAAAATGACAAATAATTCAATATATAATGGAAAAATATTTAAACACTTTATAAAAAATATAGATATTCTATAAGCACATTGGACAGATATTAGTAATTAATGAAATGCAAAAACCACAGCGAGATGTCACTTCTCTTCTACTAGACTGATGTAGACAGAAAACTGACAGCACCCATGTGTGTCAGGATGAAGAGCAATGGGTACTATTATACGTTGTTGATGTCAATGCAAAATGGAACAACCCATTTTGAAAAGTTTGGCAATTTCTTATAGAATTAACCGTGTATGTATCATAAGGTCCAGCAGTTGCATGGTAGGTGTTTTTACTCAAGTGAAATGAAAACATAAAGACGCATGCCTGCCCATGAATGTTTACCACTGCTTTAATCACAATCACCAAAATATACCTTTTGAATAGGTAAATAGATTATGGTCCATCCATGCAGTGGGATAAGACTCAGCATGAAACTTATGTCTTTATACACAGCACCAATGAATCCAAAAACATGACTTGAGTTAAGGAGACCAGACTCTGAGGGGATGCAGGTATATGATACTAGTTACAGGTCATTCCGAAAAGGCCAAACCAGCATAACTCAGAGTCCTTTAGCATAACGTAGTTTTCATGAGCCAGTATCTTTCATTGAGATTGTTTTATTCTCTTGTGTAATCCCTGAGTACCTTGAGATTTTAAATTTCCACCTTCTTCTTCAACAATTTAACAACCCACACTGATGACTTTTGCCTACCCTAACACTGAGCTGCATCCAATACACAGGAAAATCTTTGACAGTTGGTCGTACTTAAAGTCTAATGGATATTTAATATTCTCACAATGGCTTTCACCCTCCCAGTACACCTGAATTATTTATGAATAACATCATATCTCTTTAAGTAAAACACAGCTCTTCTAATGAATCAGAGCATGAGCAGTGGGCCCAGGCCAGCCCAGTAGATAACCACTATGTATACAAATCCACATGGGTATAGTTTCTCAAATTTGGGCAAAGTGAGAGAATTCTGCCCCCACTATATTAGAATTCTGCCTTGCTATATTAGAATTCACACATGCAGACACACATTCCACATTTGCCGAGTATCATTCTGCCCAACCATTTGCAAGACAATGATCAGAAGGCCTGTGGCCCCTTACCAGTGCAAGGCCAAGGAAGCAGCCTAGCAGATGGACTTCCATGGTCCTGGTGAGGCCCGCTGGGTGCACGGATGGCTTCTTCCATCTTTGGGAGCTTGTATTTCTTCCCTTGCAGTTAACTCTTCTTCCTGAAATATGTCATGCAATTTATCTTAGGTGTGATGTGGTCCTGAGAATTTTGCTTTAAACCCAGAAGAAGCAGGTTTAAATTTTTATCACTTCACTTAATAGATGACCCTTGTACTGCTTTTCAATAAAATCAAGCACAATAATAATGATCATATAGGGCTATTGTGAGATTTGAGAGGATATATTTCAAGTTCCTAGCACAGTGGTTCACAAGTAGAAGATATTAAATAGTAGTAGCTACTGCTGTTTGTCATATTTGCGAATTCTTTAAAATAATATTTGCTTAAGTGACATTTATCATAGCTTAACAAATGTAACAGTAAGAAAAAAGGCAATGCAATATTTTTGATGGGAGAATCATACTAGACAATTCATTACTATTCTTTGTTTAAGGGAGGCCAGAAAGACAGTATAGACTTTATTCAGGTATTGTTTCTTTATCACTTTAATAATCTGAGAAATATTAATGAAATGGTAGGGTCTTAAGTGTAGACACTTATCTGTGTCCACAACATGTCTCTTGGCCACATCCATGGTTTCCTCATCTGCCGGGAGAGACTAGAAAAGGACTGGGTATCAGAAATGGGTGGGCAGCTGCTTTGCTCAGACTAATGTGGTTTCCATTTCTTTTCTAGCTGTCAGTGCTTTCTTCTAATGAAGATCATGTTATAATCTCTTGAAATATTAGAAAACATGAGTCTCTATCATAAAAAGCTAGTATTTCTTTAGATAATACTGAGTTGAAAGAATGAAGTGTGACCTATGTCTTCCTCCTCTGGGCCTATAATAAATTACCACAGACTGGGTGGCTTATCAATAGTAATATTTACTTGTTTCTCAGAGTTCTGGAGGCTGGAAGTCCAAGGTCAAGGCACCAGCAGATTCAGAGTTTGGTTCGTAGACAGCCTCTTCTCACATGGAAAAAGGGTTGAGAGAGCTCTTTGGGGTCTCTTATGTAAGGCACTAATCCCATCATGTGGGACACATCCTCATTACGTCATCACCTCCCAAAGGTCCTACCTCCTAATAGGATCACACTGGGGGTTAGGTTTCAGCATATGAATTGGGAGGAGACAGAGCATACAGACTATAGCAAACTTAATCCTGAGAATTTTCAAAAACTGAGAATAAAAAGATGTGCAAAAAAATCATTCTACATCTTTTTAAAAATATATTTTTGTGCTACTACTAAATGTCACAAAATCATTGGAAAAGAATCAGTCCTACATTTTTTTATTTTTCTTGTTTTTTATTTTTATTTTTTGTTTGTTTGTTTTCATCAGCAGAAGACACAAATACCTCCTGCTTTTTTGTTGCTTTTCATGTGGCCAAGGTAAAGAAAGCAAAGAGCACAATCACATTCTAGGTGAGTCTCATGACTAAACAATTGGTGTGACTTCTAAAGTTGGTCAAAATCTGGTGAAAAATTTGGTCCTTTAGATCCTCTGTCAAAATTATTGGCCCTAGCCTATATAGCTCAGTTGGTTGAACGTCTTCCCATGCACCGAGAGATCACAGGTTCCAGTCCCAGTTAGGGCACATGCCAGAGCTGCTGACTCGATCCCAAGTAGGTAGTGTGCAGGAGGCAGCTGATTCATGTTTTCCTCTCTCTCTCTCTCTCTCTCTCTCTCTCTCTCTCTCTCTCTCTCTCTCCCCCTCTCTCTCTAAAATCAATAAAAACATATTTTTAAAAAATGAAAGATTTTCAATAAGAAATGAGGAAAATGCCCAGGGCTTCTCTTTCACTTGGTGGATTTTTATGTAAGCAACTAGAGGCCTGGTGCATGAAATTCATGCCGGGGGGGGGGGGGGGATCGGGTTGTGTTCCTCAGTCCAGCCTACACCCTCTCCAATCTGGGACCCCTCAAGGGATGTCCAATTGCCTATTGGATCTCCCTCTCACAATCCAGGATTGTTGGCTCCCAACCGCTCACCTGCCTGCCTTCCTAATTGCCCCTAACTGCTTCTGCCTGCCAGCCTGATAATCACCTAATCACTCTCCTGCCAGCCTGATCGATGGCTAACTGCTCTCCTGCAGGCCTGGTTGCCCCCAAATGCCCTCCCCTGCTGGCCCAGTCACCCCTAACTTCCCTCCCTTGCCAGCCTCCCCTGCAAGCCTGGTCACCCCCAACTGCCCGCCCCTGCAGGCCTGGTTCCCCACAACTGCCCTTCTCTGCAGGCCTGCTCCCCCCCAACTGTCCTCCTCTGCAGGCCTTGTTCCCCCCCAACTGCCCTCCCCTGCAGGTCTGGTCACCACCAACTGCCCTTCTCTGCTGGCCTGATTGCCCACAACTGCCCTCCCCTGCTGGCCATCTTGTGGTGGCTATCTTGTGTCCACCTGGGGGTGGCCATCTTTGACCACATGGGACAGCCATCTTGTATGTTGGAGTGGTGGTCAATTTGCATCTTACCTCTTTATTAGATAAGATTGTATCTGTATCGACATCTGAACATACCTACAACTAGCACATGGAAGATTTTCAATCCTTAGTCAAGCAAGAAATAGTTCAATAACTGGAGTGAAGCTTTTCCTGTTATAGTTTTGTTTTTTTGTTTGTTTGTTTTGCAAAAGGAGAAGATACTCCGTAATTTTTCAAAAGTTGTATGGAGTATATTTCATGCCAATATACATCTTCATGAGTGAGATATCAAGCCTAAGATTTTTGGAGAAGAAATAACAGGCACATTGATGAAATCCCAAACATAAAGCAATTTTAAGCATGTTGATTCATCCATTCATTTATTCCAAACTTATGTGTGAGTTGAATAAGGGCTGCTATATGAGATTTTAGGTTAATAAGCACCACCTTTTAAGACATTGCATTTGTGCCTGAGAAATTACCCAGTTAAATGGGATCATCTCAGAAATATAAATCAACATGTAGAGTGAGTGATGGGTTATGGGGAGGTGTTTGCTACACTTAATGGAAATATGTGATCAGAAGCCTCGTTGGGGGAATTTGGGTAACTTTGTAACTTAGGTAATATCTGAATTGCACCTTGAAAAGTCAGCAGGAATTTGATAAGTAGAAGAGGGTTGATCTATGAAGAGAAAGCCGCTTGTGCCAGAATGAAACCACTGACTTCTGCTGGGCCAAGGCCCTAATAAGGCACAGTGGGGTGCTGGCCATATCCTCTTCTCAGGACCAAGGACAGGGCCAATGGCACTGAGCCAGGGAACCACTCTGCATACCCTGGCCCCCCAGGAACAAACAAGAAGGCAGATCCAAGCCGAAAGCTGAAAAGCATTTTCATGTGACCTCCTTCTGAGATACAGGCTTGCCTTTGGTGTGGGATTTCCTCTGAGCATGTCTTAATTGCTTTGCACATCTAAACATCCCATGCGGTATTGTCAGGGACTACTATGGACAGCCAACTCCATTGTGCTAAACAAAACCAGTGATTTGGAAAAATTACAGTTCTGGATGCCATCATTGGCACAGCAAGAACATCCTCCCTCCAATGGTTAAAAAGGAAAAAAAAATTGGCGAGTGCACCAACCCAAGGAAGACCTCTTTGTCAGTGTAGAATGGAGTAATCCTTTGGAAAGGAAGTGGAATACAACACTGAGTAATTTTGGATGATTTAGCTTGGATAGTGGCATCTTAGAAGGTTGTGGCTCTTCCTTTTTGAAAGTTATTTTGAAATAAAAATGACATGCTCTCTGCTAACCATGCATTAGTACTGTCTTCAATAGCACCACCCTCTGAAAAGCTGTGTAGTCAAGAGGCAGATATAATGGGCACTGAGCTCCTCTCGCTAGGGACTCACATAAACAGCGGCACCTGGAGATCTGAATTATCAAATCTTAAGTAGAGTACTGTGTGCCACTTTGTTATTTTTTTATTTTTTTTGAAAATGGTTGAAATTTTGCAAAGTTTTGGAAAGGAGGCATGTTAACACAAAGGTGTTTCTAAATGACTCTCTTAATATTCTATATTGAGGGGGAAAGAAGCAGGTATAGTTCAGAGCAGGAATAGTTCAAGCCTTTTCTCCCCCAGACACACTTAGTGTCATGAATTTACCTGATTATCAGATCTGTGAATGCTTCCCCATCAATACAAATCACATGGTTTTCTTTTCTCTGATTTTATTATAATGACTGCCTTGAGTTTTCACAAAGGCCATTTTTTGGGGAGTTGGGCTAATGACATGTTTCTACAGGCAGACTGAGGAGTATTCCCATGATCGTGGCTTATTCCCCTGAGAGCTTCTACGTGACCATTTCAATACCCCTTCACAATGTAACTTTCTCTTCACTCACACACAGTAAGTAGCACTCCTGCTTGCACAACCTTTTTTTTGCTGCTGCCATCATACCCAAAGGTTAACATATATCAGGGTTTGATGACTCTGTATCAGGCAACAATGACCACATTTAGGTAGAGAACATTACCCTGCTCATTTTATGGGTAGTATACATTGGGAGCCACGCCTGATTCTGGAACTCCTAATCTCTTTGTGACCCTGGCTTACTGATAGAAGTAGCCCTGTACTTCTTAGCAATAGTTAGATAGTAACACGAAATGGAACACACAAAGAATGCCACCTTGCACAGATTCCACAATGGCTGGCACATTGGTAACGAATGCACCCATGCACAGCAGTGCTCACTGTTGGGTTAAACCACTTGGCCAGGTTCCCACAGAAACTGATTCTCTAATGTGCCATGTTTACAGAAATGCTGGAAGCCACAGTGTCTTTGAGAGAAAATGGACGCAACTGCAGCTAACACGTAAAATTTATCGTATTCATAAAATTGGCACCTGCAGACTCAGAACTCTGGGCCAGTCTGACATAAATGTTTTCAAAACAATAAAATTCATGAAGCACCAAAAACATTCTAGTGAGTTAAAGCCCTGGTTCCTGCAAGCCCCTCCAGGCCCTTGTCTGCTTATCACTTAGTACTCCAGGGCACAGACCCAAGCAGGGACCCAAACAGGCGGTCATGACAAAAGAAGGGCCACCGTCTGGGGTCTGGGCGACTAAAGAACCAGTGAGCCAAGAAGTTGCCAGCAGCAGAGAGCTGGGCTTTGGGTGTCTTCTTTCTTGAAGGTGCGTGAAGGGATTGAGGTGGTGCTCTCCACGCTCATGCAGACTTCAGAATTACATGCTAGACATAAGGGTTTGTCTCTTTCTCAGAGTAGCTTTTGCCTCAAAACATTTGGTAGAAACAGAGTCTGTCCATTGCCTGTTCATCATATGTATCAATTCCATTAAGTTATCACATTAAAATCTGACCCGATCTCCATTCCCAAGATTCTTTTCTGGAGATGACCACACCCACTGATCCTCATGTGGAAGGAGTTCTGTCCCATCATTTTCTAGGTACCACACCCCATTCCCACTCCTGTCTCAGCCTGACCCTTTGGAATAGTCTCATTATAACTCTTTGTTTCCAATGTGTTTATATAGGTATATGATGTTTATATGTTATACTAGAGGCCCAATGCATGAAATTCATGCAAGAGTAGGCTTTCCTTCCCCCAGCTGCTGGCACCGGCTTCCCTCTGTCACCCGGGACCCAGGTTTCCCTCACTGCCCTGGCTTTGTCCAGAAGGTCGTCTGGAAGGATGTCTGGAAGGACGTCTGGTCTAATTAGTATATTACATTTTTATTATTATAGATATGGACTAGTATGAACATACAATGTTCATATGTTGAACCCCCAGAAGTTATGCAAGTGCTGTTAAGGTAACTGTTTCTCTTTACTGAGTCTCATTGGAATCCTTATCCATATTGCTCCCTGTGATTGATTATTTTCCTTTCAAAATGTGTGATGCAAAGAACTTTCTGGTGGAACAGATATGACAGGGCAGTAAGACTCTTTAGAACCATTTTTTCCTAGAAAAGCTTGTCCTTAAATGTGGCACATTCAAATTGCACGTAACTATGAAAAAGCTAAATGGTTTTGAAAAAATCATTAGATTTGTTTAAAAATTGGGAGATGTTTATAACTGCAAAAAAGTGAAAAGGATAAAACCATAAACAGCTGAATATCTGCCCCCAGAAATGACAGTTAATATTATCTCATATTTATCTTACAGTTTTAATATAAGATATCAAATGTCATAGATTAAGTTAGAATTTTCAGTATAATCGTAGACGACCTGCAAAAACAAAGGAAATTGCCTTTAATTCACACGTAAACTATGAATTCTTTCCATGTCTCACATCTATCTACCTATCTGTCATTGATCTATCATCTATCTATATTAATGGACTTTACACATATTTATTGGCTGTATTGAGATGACCTGGATCAGAGAATGAAACTGATTTGGTCATTGAGATGTTCCACATTAAAACACTTCAGATGTTTTAAGTTTCCACCACCTCCAGAAGAAAGTCTGGAATTATATACACCCAGGGGACCAGTAATGAAAAGGTTATCAAGAACTGTACTTAATTTGCTTAGATCTGGAGTTAAGTCCCTTAGGAAGGAGGGTCAAGTCCCTAAAATCCCAAATCCCTTTAGTCATTGGTAAAAACTGAATGAATGACTTACTCATAACCCCTCACACAGTTCTTTTCAGACAGTAGTGTGTGTGGAGAAAGCATCTGGAAAGCCAACAGCACTGTGTGAAGTAGGTGGCACCTCAGTCAAACCCACCTGTGACAGTTGGATTTCCTACCTTAACTTTAGCAGCTCATCTCTGCCTCTGGGACCCTGTGGGGCACAGGCATCTCCATCTCTCTGTCCTGCACAGCATCTCACTGTCCCCTGAAGATGAGGGCTATTCAATAAATACTTGATTGAATGAAGAGGGGGATGCCAGATAACTAGAATTACTATGGGGCAAATGACATGTGACCCCAAGTCATTATTTTAGACTCCTGAATTGAAAGGTCTCAGGAATTATAGTTTGGCCACAGGAGAATACATTTTCCTGGAATTTTAGTCAGAAGGAGAGAGGCCGTGATTCCTTTCCTGCTCATCTCTTTCTTATCTCAAGTGCTATGACTTTTGCTCAAATAGCTTTGCAGCCTCAACTGCAGCCCTCTGTTTCAGGTAAAGAATTCTTCTCAATGCACCATTTCCTTAATCTCCTCCATTTCAAAGAACAGTTAACAGTTTCACTCACCTTTTTGAGGATCTTGCTGTAACAGTATGGTTCTTGCTTCTCTTTTTAAGGTAAATTCCATTTCTGTGACATCAAATTAAAAATAACATGAGCCTTATATTTGACAGTTTTACACATATCTTTACAGCACTGCTAAGTCACTTTGCATTGAAACATTGGTGCGTGTATTTCAGAATGCATGTGCTCTTGGTTTTATAACAGACTTTATTGCTTATATTTAAACATGTTTCTATTGTTTCATGTTTGGTATTGCTGAACAAAATGAATTTTTTTCTCTGCTTTTTCTGCTTTCCTGCTATGTAATTGCTTCCACATACTCCATACAGAAGTAGTAGTGGAAAAACACAGAAATTCATTATGCAAAATAAAACAAATAAAAAATAGATGATGCTTTAAAAAATCAAAAATTCAGTTATTATTAACATACAATATTATATTAGTTTCAGGTGTACAACATAGTGATTAGATATTTATGTATCTTACAAAGTGATCACCATAAGTCTAGTAACCATCTGACATCACACATAGTTATCACAATATTATTAACTATACTAGAGGCCCTGTGCACGAAATTCGTGCACGGAGGGGGTTGTCCCTCAGCCCAGCCTGCGCCCTCTCCAATCTGGGACCCCTCGAGGGATGTCCGACTGCCCGTTTAGGCTCGATCCTGGTGAGATCAGGCCTAAACGGGCAGTTGGACATCCCTCTCACAATCCAGGACTGCTGGCTCCCAACTGCTCGCCTGCCTGCCTTCCTGATTGCCCCTAACCACTTCTGCCTGCCAGCCTGATCACCCCCTAACCACTCCCCTGCCAGCCTTATTGATGCCTAATTGCTCCCCTGCCAGCCTGATAGCCCCTAACTGCCCTCCCCTGCAGGCCTGGTCACCCCTAACTGCCCTCCCCGCAACTGCCCTTCCCTGCAGGCCCGGTCACTCCCAACTTCCCTCTTCTGCTGGCCTGGTTACCCCTAACTGCCCTCTGCTGCAGGCTTGATCTCCCCCAACTGCCCTCCCTTGCAGGCCTGGCCCCTCCCAACTGCCCTCACCTGCTGGCCATTTTGTGGTGGCCATCTTGTGTCCACATGGGGGCAGGATCTTTGACCACATGGGGGCAGCCATCTTGTGTGTTGGAGTGATGGTCAATCTGCATATTACTCTTTTATTAGATAGGATAGAGGCCTGGTGCATGGGTGGGGGCCAGCTGCTTTGCCCTGAAGGGTGTCCCGGATCAGGATGGGGGTTCCCTTGGGGTGTGGGGTGGCCTGGGAGAGGGGCCGGTGGTGGTTTGTAGGCAGGCCATGCCCCCTGGCGACCCAAGTGGAGGCCCTGGTATCTGGGATTTATTTATCTTCTACAATTGAAACTTTGTAGCCTGGAGTGGAGCCAAGCCTCCTGCTTGCTCCGTGGTGGCAGCCATTTCTGTTGGGATTTATGTATCTTCTATAATTGAAACTTTGTAGCCTTAAGCGAAGGCCAAGGCAGGCCAGGGCTTCAGAAGCTTGGCTTCCTTCTTCGCCGGGGGCAACCCTAGCCTCCTGCTCTTTCCAGCTCTGTGGCTGCCGCCATTTCTGTTTGGATTTATTTATCTTCTATAATTGAAACTTTGTAGCCTTGAGTGGAGGCCTGGGCCTGCCAGGGTGTGCGGAAAGCTTGGCTTCCTCCATCGCCGGGGAAACCCAAGCCTCCCTCCTGCTCTCTGTGGCCGCAGCCATCTTGGTTGGGTTTATTTGCATATTCACTCCTGATTGGCTTGTGGGCGTGGCTTGTGGGCATGGCTTGTGGGTGTAGCGGAGGTACGGTCAATCTGCATATTACTCTTATATTAGATAGAATTGCCTGTGCTGTACTTTACAAATCTGTGACCATTTTTATAATTGGAAATTTATACATCATAATGAATGAATAAAAAATTTTGCATATGGCTACTCATTTTATATGTAATAATTTTCTTCTGACCTGATACCTTTAATAATTACATATAGTGTCTCCATCCTTTAATTATTGAATTCTTCCTAGGATTATTTTATGAGATTTTGGATTACTGATTAGTTTATCCTGTAATATTCTAATACCTTTACCAGATAGATTTCACTGTCATGATTCAGTTAAGTTAAAACTTCCACTAACTGGAACTGAATTATCCAGATTCAATTTCACTTCCAAGTTTGAATTTTTGGAAAGTAAAGACTCAAAAACAAATTCATCCCAAATATATAATGATAAAAACAAAATTCTCTAGTTTCTGATGCTAAATCTAAGATAATCTGGCCTGAGAAATCATGTCTTATCCAAATAATCAAATGCACTTTTAGTTTTATTCACTCTTCATTTTCTAAGGAAGAAAATTTACTCAAACTTTAACAATACAACAAACAAGTTATATAGAAACTTCACTTCCTCCTAATCACCAGTTACGAAATGTTGAATACTCTGTAAAATAAATAAGCTGAGGGTTATTGGTAACTGGACATGATGGACTAATCATTTCTTGTACTAAATACTGAAGACAGCAGGATTTTAGTCTGATTCCATCTGAAGAGAGATTGCTTTGGAAGAAGGAGCAGACCCTTTAGGTCTGGATCAGAGGTGCTGGGACAGAAAATAGCCCCAACTTCTTGATCAGTTTCAGTAACATCTGCCCACACCTTCCTGCCCTCACTCTGGGCCCCAAGTTGACATGAGGAAGCCTGCACAGGTGTGAAAGGTTCCTGCTGCTTCCACTCACAGTTCCATAGGTGGAAACAATGCTACATGTACATGCTGCAGTTTAACAGGGTGGGTACTTTGACATAATCATCTCACAGGTGAGGGAGTGGGATATCTCACAGATAGCACCAAGGGTGATGCAGGTTTAGGCCAAAGGTGATTTTCTAGGCATGCAAATTGGGATTTCTTTCTTTCTTTCTTTCTTTCTTTCTTTCTTTCTTTCTTTCTTTCTTTCTTTCTTTCTTTCTTTCTTTCTTTCTTTCTTTCTTTCTTTCTGGCTTTAATTATCCTGAATCTCATTATTTTTACCGTAGGGAAGATCACTCCAATTTCAAGGGATGGTTGGGACTCGCTGGGGTAGCAGACTGCCTGGAACATGGTTGGGCTTGTAGGAGGCCATCAGCAAATAGCCTTGCTCAGAATTGTGGCACTTTATTGAGTGTTGTGAGTGTGTATGCAGTTTTATGTGGATTCGCTTATCTACTCCTTACCCTAACAGGTACTATTATAATCTCCGTTTTTCATGTGCAGGAAGCAAAGCTTGAAGCTGCATAATAACTTGAGGTTGAATAAAATTAAAAGGTGGTGCTGTGATTGGGCACCAGACTTCCCCACCCCATAAGGGAGGTTTAATCACATTACACCCAGAAAAAGTTGCTATCAAGGCTCTAAGGCTTCAACCAGCATTGCCTCGCTTGGTTAGGGAGTTTTTCAGTCCCTCTTCCTTGGTTTCCAGTGGACCTCTACTAATGGCAGTCATCTGGCCAAAGGAAATCACCTTTCCTAACAGACAGACCTCATTTTGGTCTTTGTTTATAAAGGAGAGCTCACTTTGAAGAGCTGAATTACTCTGAATTAAGGGGATCAGCACAATGTTGGGATTTCCACATCTTTTTAAAAAAGATATATTTTAAAATATATTTTATTGATTTCAGAGAGGAAGGAAGAGAAAAGATAGAAACATCAACAATGAGAGTGAATCATTGATTGCTTGCCTCCTGCATGACCCATACCAGGGATGAAGACCACAACACAGGCATATGGCCCAACCAGGAATTGAAATGTGACCCCCTGGTTCATAGGTCCATGCTTAACCACTGAGCCATGCTGGCTGGGCCAATTTCCACACCTTTCTGAGTGGAAACTCTTTGTGGTGTCTCACACTGCATGCTGGTGTTGACAGCACCATCTTCCTGGGGCAGCTGAGGCATCCCTGCCTTGCCTGGCTCCTCCTCCATGTCCATGCTTGTCTCCCACTTCATGCCATGCTGTGGGTATCTAAGTGTTCTTCCCAACCAAGCCCAACTAGGTTTTGATATTTTAAGGGAAAGCACAATATTATGGAACAATAGCACAGTTGGAGATAAATTGTATATGCGTATTTCTGGGCACAGAACTTAGTACTCTGCAACAATGACACATCTCCAGGTGATTCTGAGCTATTGGTCTAAAAGTTGAGAACCATGTTTTAGATATTTCTCTGTTGCTTTTGAGCCCTTCCACCATCTCCCCAAGTCTACTAGAAGGTATGTGTTAATCTGAGAAACCCAGTTCATGCTCAAGTACAAGTGGCTGATGACTTATTAAAACTTGCTACTACTCTTGTAACACCAGGGAGTGAATAAACTGACATTTTCAGCAGTACATAAGGTACTTTTTATGGCTCCTGATGATGTCTGGTCCAGAATTCTTCCACCAGTCTCAGCCCCAGGGACTTTTGACAAAATAGCTAAACCCAGGGGGTCCATAAGACGTGGAAATGCATCATTGAGGCGAAACAGGAGGTATTTGTGTTCTGAAGTGTGGGCCTAGGGGGACCAATCCTTTAAAATTGGATTTTCTCTCTTTTTATTGACCAAGAATAAAATGGACAGTTAAAAGTCAATCAGATGTTTGACCTGCATGTAAATGAAATGGACCTAAATCCCTTCCCATGAGGACTGTGCCTTAGGGTTAGAGTGGAAATTGTTTTGTCATAACATTGGGGACACTCTCCTGTGATAAAAATATCATTTCTAATTTTCTACTGAGACAGTGATTTTATTGGTTTGCTCTCTCCTGTAGGATTGATCTCAGTTTGTTGTTTCCCTTCAGCTTTGATATTATTATTGTTCCTGATTTACAGCTCAGAAGCCAAATACACATTAGTATCTGCAGTTCATAACCAGGGTAAATGATGAGGGAGCCAAAGTGATAATGTCCGTGGTATAGCTTCACTCTGCACAGCATCATAGATCCTACCAGGCAGAGGTCCTGAAATGCAGCCTATGTTGCCTAATTTACAATAAGTCTGAACATAAGGGTTTGGAGGGAAGGAAAGAAGAAAGTAAGGGAAGAAGGGGTGGATGGAAGGAGAAAAGAAAGAAAGCAGAGAAAATATTCACCACAAGGTTTCAAGTACTCCAACTATTGGTCACCCAGCTCATGCTCATTGGCTAATTATGATTTGTATTGTTTGATTCACTGTGACAAAAGTGATTCCCACATCATTTTAAATGCACAGGTACTGAGGAATTTCTATTGAGATTCTGTCCCAGAAAAAAGGTAAGAGCTGTGACAAGTTTGGTGGAGTGTGTGGTGTGGATGGAGAGGACATTGTCCATCCATTAGGGACATGGCCACAATCAGCCAACATTTGTTGGGCAACCATCTTAGCTCAACAGTGGGCAAGATGCTGTCGGGAGTCAGGATAAGGAGAGGACCTCAGCCCCAATGGAACTCAGGGGCTAAGTGTGAAAACTGAAACATGTGACAGGACAGGTAGGAAACTAGTATCACAGGACAAAGTGAGGAGTTAACTATATGGGAAAGTGCCGCAGGAATGGAGGGTGACTGATATGACTTTGGAATGAAGCAGTCAGAGAATTTCCATGACAGTCAGAGATGTGAGAAACCCACTCTAACACTTATTCTGAAAGAAATGGGTTACAGGAAACCTGGCTCTCCCAGGTCACTGTATTCTCAAGAGATAGCAGAACCAGAATGTTTACAGGCTAGCGAGATGCTGCCAGCCTCGCCCAGGGCTGTTTCCAAGGCAGTCATCCTTGTGGGAACAGCATTTGATGAAAAGAACACCTTCAAAAACAGTCCATGAGGCACAGAAACTTTCTCTCAGCCACACGCCAAAAAAATGGTGAACACATATGAGCAAACCTGAGTGTGTAGAATTGTAAAAAGAAAAAAAATGCTACATGGATCATTTTACACTCTTTAAATTGTTATAGCTAAGAGAGTTATTTTTCTCCAAAATATATTTCCTTAAAAAATGTGGGCAGTGTAACATTACAATTTAGAGAAAACTTAAATCCTTTTTATTTGTGTGTTGTGGAAGAAATTGAGCTGTAAACAGAGGTCTGTATTTGGAATTCATAGGAAAACAATTAAATCATTAATATATATATATATATATATATGCATATATATATACATGTTAATTATATATAAAGATATAAAATACAAATATATAAAATATAAATATGTAAAATATATAAATATTATATATAAAAAAGGACAGCTGCCCAGCTGGTGTGGCTCAGTGGTTGAGCATCAACCTATGAACCAGGAGGTCACCAGTTTGATTCCCAGTCAGGGCACATGCCCAGGTTGTGAGCTCAATTTCCACTGAGGGGCGTGCAGGAGGCAGCTGATCCATGATTCTCTCTCATCATTGATGTTTCTATCTCTCTCCTTCCCTCTCCCTTCCTCTCTGAAATCAATAAAAATATATTAATAAAAAATTTAAAAAGAAATAAAAAGGTATAGCTAATTGGGAGTAAAACACATTACTGAAAAGAGCCACCCTGAAAAGATCAGGTTTTCCCTTGCTCTTCTCTCACACTGTGCCCAGTGGCGTTGGCATACTGTAATGGAGCAGCGCTTTCTCCTCCAGAAGCACTGACATTTTAGTGATGGATAAGGTACATTATTTTCAGTACAAAATAAGCGTGGGACCATTCCTGCTGAGTGGAGCTATCTAAGTGGAAGGTCATCATCCTGGCCATTAGGGAGCTATTGTTTCTAATGATAGTCCCCTTTAACTTTGGTGATCATTGCACTCAAGTCAGTTACAGAGGTGATAGGACTCCACCTGCAGAGCATTTCATGTTGCTACCTCCATGGGATGTGGGCAGAGGAGGAGGCCTGACTGATGGAGTGATTTGTCAGGTGCTTAAGTGGCCATGTCTGACCAACATGATATCTCCCAGCGGGACACTCCCGGTGAACTTTTTCTCAGGCAACAATGATTAGTTGGGTTTGTTTTCTTTCCCTCATCTCTGTTCAGGCCATATTTACAGAATTGAAGTAATGCACAGATAAAGAAGGAGATTGACCGCAGGGTCAGGGGTGAGGGGACGCTAGCCCCATCTGACACACAGCCATGGTCAGAACCTTCTCCTGACCACAGGGTCCGGTGGAGGGAGGGGACGATGGGAAGAAGCACTGGCCGTTTGTAAACCTTAGGAATGGAGGGCAGCATTGCTTATGTAAGAATTAATATTGCCTATTTTTTTTCTCTTTTTTCAAATTAGTACACTTTATTTTTTTAGGCAGTTTTAGGTTTTCAGAAAAATTGAGGGGAAAATACAAAGTTACTATACATTCCTTCAAGGCCCTCTGAGTTTCCCTTATTATTAAATCTTTCATTGCTGTATACATTTCATCAGCCAATATTAATACAGTATTATTAACTAAAGTTCATAGTCCACATTAGGCTTCATTCTTGGTGTTGCACATTCTATGAGTTTGGACAAATGTATAATGACATGTGTCAATCATTATAGTCCATCCTACAAAGTAGTTTCACTACCCCATCCCTCCTCACTCCTGATCCCTGGCAACCACTGGACTTTTCATTGTTTCCATAATTGTGCCTTTTCCAGAAGGTCATAGAGTTGGAATCCTACAGTTTGTAGCCTTTTCAAATTGGCTTTTTATCCCCACGTATTAATGTACATTTAAGTTTACACCAAGTATTTTCATGGCTTGATAGCTTATTTCTTTTTAGCACTGATTAATATTCCATTGTCTGGATGTATCACAGTTTATTTATCCATTCATCTACTAAAGGACATCTTGGTTGCTTTCAAGTTTTGGCAGTTATGAAGAAAGCTACTATAAACATTCGTGTGCAGATTTTTGTGTGGCTATGTTTTTACTTCATTGGGTAAATATGAAGGATCATGACGGCTGGTTCATATATTAATCATTTCATAAGAAAACTGACAAACTGTCTTCCAAAGTGGCTGTGCCATTTTGCATTCCCACCAGCAATGAGAGTCCCTGTTGCTCCACATCCTCAGCAGCATTGGATATGTTCAGTGTTTTGGATTTTAGCTCTTTTAAGAAGTGTACAGTAGTATTGTATTATTAATTTAACTATAATGACATAAAGTGTTGAGCACCTTTTCACAGTTTGTGATTTTTCTTTTCCTTCTCATAATAGTGGTTTTGCAGAACATAAGATTTAAATTTGAATAATTTCCATGTAATACATTATTTCTTTATGAATTGTACTTTCAGTGTTGTATGTAAAAAGTCATTGCTATACCCAAGGTCATCTAGGTTTTCTCTGGTGTTGTTTTCTAGCCATTTTATTATAGTGTTTTATGGTTAGATCTATGATGTATTTTGAATCAATTTTTGAAGAAGATGTAAGCTCAGGGACTAGATTATTGTTATTTTTTGCATGTGAATATCAACTTGCTCCAGCAGCATTTATTGGAGAGATTATCTTTGGTTCATTGAATTGCTTTTGCTTTTTTAGCAAAGATCAGTTGATTATATTTTTCTGTGCATGTTTCTAGGCTATCAATTCTGTTTCATTGAACTAATTGTCTATTTTTAAATTTTTATTGTTTGCCAATAGCACACTGTCTTAATTATGGTAGATTCATAATCAGTCTTGAAGTCAGGATGTATCAGTCCTCTGACTTTGTTCTGCTCTTTCAATATTGTGTTGGTTATTCTGCCACTTTATATAAACTTTAGAATCCATTTGGGATATCCATACAATACCTGGCTAATATTTTCATTGGGATTACATTGAACCTATAGGTCAAGTTGGGAAGAACTGATGACTTGATAATATTGAATTGACTATTTTTTTCTTTTTAACTTGTGTTACAGATTGAACTTACCCTATCCCAATTAATATTTTGAAGTCCTATCCTCCAAGGTGCTGGTATTTGGAGATGGGGTCATTCGGAGATAATTAGGTTTATATGAGGTCATGATGGGGCAGCTCCCATAATGGGATTAATGTCCTTACAAAAAGAGACACCAGAGAACTCACTCTCTCTCTGCCATATGAGGACAGACAGTGAAAACATGGTCATCTGCAAACCTGGGAGAGGGCTCACCAGAACCCAGCCATGCTGGCACCTGGCCTCTGACTTCCAGCTAGGACCCCAGTATATAGTATTCTATTATGTCAGCCCAAATGGACTGAGATAGCTTGCAAAGATGCAAATGGAAGGTCTGTAAATGGAAATTATTATTTAAAACTTCACATCCCCTTAATGAATTCTTTACAGTGATTTTAAATTTGATCGCTTCAGACTTATTTGGGCTTCTGTACTAGAAATATAATTATTTCTGAGCACATGCTTATGAAGGATAGTGATAGTGATCAATTATCATTCTCTGTTGCACATTTTTTTCCCTGAAGAGAATTCTTGATATACATAAGAGAGTCTCTTTTAAAAAAGAGAATGACCAAGTAAAACTGCGATTGTCTAAGAAACACACCTGTTTTCATTCCTGGAAGGATGTATCATTATGTTATACTAGAGGCCTGGTGCTTGAAATTCGTGCACTGGGGGGAGGGGGGATGTCCCTCAGCCCAGCCTGCACCCTCTCCAATCTGGGATGCCTCGGGGAATGTCCGACTGCTGGTTTAAATTAGAAGTCAGACATCCCTCTCACAATCTGGGACTGCTAGCTCCTAGCCGCTCGCCTGCCTGCCTGCCTGATTGCCCCTAACCACTCCTGCCTGCCAGCCTGATCACCCCCTAACTGCTCCCCTGACACCTGATTAACACCTAACTGCTCACCTGCCAGCCTGATTGCCCCCAACTGCCCTCCCCTGCCGGCCTGGTTGTCCCCAACTGTCCTCCCGTGCAAGCCTGGTCCCCCCCAACTGCCCTTCCCTGCCGGCCTGATCACCCCTAACTGCCCTCCCCTGCAGGCCTGATCTCGCCCCCAAATGCCCTCCTGTGCTGGCCAATTTGGTTCTGATTCATCAGTTTCTATGCCAGTCAGCGTCAAAAGCTCCACCTCCTAGGCAGCCATTGGCTCCTCACAGTTTACCTAGATTTGGTTCTGATTGGTTGGTTTCTATGCCAGTCAGCGTCTCTGGGCCTATCAATGGGGCCTGATCAGAAAGGCGGGGCTGATCAGCAGCCCCGGTTGATGCCTGGAGAGAAATGAAGGCGCAGCTGCTGGCCAGGCCCAGAGAGAAAGAGAGAGGCAAGTGCTGATCAACAGTTGCCATGGAGGCTACGGATCAGACCCTGCTTCTCTCTTCAGGCCTCTCTCCAGGCCTAATTTGCAGTCCCCTCAGCAGTCAGTGCTGGGTCACCACGGCAACCTAGCGCTGACTTCCGGTTGGTTGAGCCTCCAGTCACTGTGGATGTGACGGACCCAGGGTTTTTATATATTAGGATTGATTGAAGTTCTGAATTTTCTCAGCAGAAGTAAGATATGGGTATTTATTTATTTATTTATTTATTTATTTATTTATTATTTTATTTTTATTTTATTTTTTTTCCCAATTTTTTTAATAAGGTATTCTATGAGTACATATCTTACCATTGCCTCCCCCACACCCCACTCCCATATATGCCCCCACCCCCCAGAGTTCTGCATCCATTAGTTATGCTTATATGCATGCATACAAGTCCTTTGATTGATCTCTTATCTCCCCCACCTCTCCCTAACCTTCCCCTTGTAATTTGACAGTCTGTTTGAAGGTTTACTGTCTCTGTATCTATCTTTTTGTTCAAGTTTATAATGTTCTTTATTATCCATAAATGAGTGAGATCATGTGGTATTTTTCTTTCATTGACTGACTTATTTCACTTAACATAATGTTCTCCAATTCCTCCCAGGTTGCTGCAAATGATGAGAATTCCTTCTTTTTTATGGCAGCATAGTATCCATTGTGTAGATGTACCACAGTTTTCTGATCCAGTCATCTGCTGACGGGCACCTAGGCTGTTTCCAAATCTTAGCTATGGTGAATTGTGCTGCTATGAACATAGGGGTGCATATATCCTTTCTAATTGGTGTTTCTAGTTTCTTTGGATATATTCCCAGGAGTGGGATTACTGGGTCAAATGGGAGTTCCATTTTCAGTTTTTTGAGGAAACTCCATACTGTTCTCCACAGTGGCTGCACCAGTCTGCATTCCCACCAGCAGTGCACGAGGGTTCCTTTTTCTCCGCATCCTCGCCAACACTTGTCGTTTGTTGATTTGTTGATGATAGCCATTCTGACAGGTGTGAGATGGTACCGCATTGTTGTTTTGATTTGCATCTCTCGGATAATTAGTGACGTTGAGCATGTTTTCATGTGTCTCTTGGCCTTCCTTCTGTCTTCTTTTGAAAAGATTCTATTTAGGTCTGTTGCCCATTTTTTTATTGGATCATTTATCTTCCTTTTATTAAGTTGTATAAGCTGCCTGTAGATGTTGGAGATTAAACCTTTATCAGTGATGCCATTTGCAAATATGTTCTCCCATGCAGTGGGCCTTCTTGTTGTTTTGTTGATGGTTTCTTTTGCTGTGAAAAAGCTTTTTATTTTTATGTAGTCCCATTTGTTAATTTTCTCTTTAGCTTCCATTGCACTAGGGGCAGTGTCAGTGAAGAATTTCTTTTGGCATATGTCTGAGATTTTGCTGCCTGTGGATTGCTCTAGTATTTTTATGGTTTCCCGTCTTATGTTTAAGTCCTGTATCCATTTTGAGTTTATTTTTGTGTATGGCGTAAGTTGGTGATCAAGTTTCATTTTTTTGCATGTATCTGCCCAATTTTCCCAACACCATTTATTGAAGAGACTGTCTTTATTCCATTGTATGTTCATGCCTCCTTTGTCAAATATTAATTGAGCATAGTGGTTTGGGTCAATATCTGGATTCTCTATTCTGTTCCATTGATCTATATGTCTGTTCTTGTGCCAGTACCAGGCTGTTTTGAGAACAGTGGCTTTGTAATACAGCTTGAAATCTGGTATTGAGATCCCTCCTACTTTATTCTTCTTTCTCAGGATTGCTGTGGCTATTCGGGGTCTTTTTTTATTCCAGATGAATTTTTGGAGAGTTCTTTCAAGGTCTGTGAAATATGCCGTTGGTATTTTAATGGGGAGTGCATTGAATCTATAGATTGCTTTGGGTAGTATGGACATTTTAATGATGTTGATTCTACCAATCCATGAACATGGTATGTTCTTCCATCTGTTTACGTCTTCCTCTATCTCTTTTTTCAGTGTCCTGTAGTTTTCCGTGTATAGGTCTCTTACCTCCTTAGTTAAGTTTATTCCTAGGTATCTTAATTTTTTTGGTGCGATGGTAAATGGGATTGCCTTTTTAGTCTCTCTGTCTGTAAGTTCACTATTGGTGTATAGAAAGGCCATAGATTTCTTGGCGTTAATTTTGTATCCTGCTACATTGCCGAATTCATTTATTAAGTCTATTAGTTTTTTGACGGAGTCTTTCGGATTTTTTATGTACAATATCATGTCGTCTGCAAATAAAGACAGCTTTACTTGTTCTTTTCCAATTTGGATGCCTTTTATTTCTTCTTCTTGTCTAATTGCAATGGCTAATACTTCCAGTACTATGTCAAACAGGAGTGGTGAGAGTGGGCATCCCTGTCTTGTTCCTGTTCTTAGGGGAAATGTTTTTAGTTTTTGTCCTTTGAGTATGATGTTTGCTGTGGGTTTATCATATATAGCTTTTATTATGTTGAGGTATGAGCCATCTATTCCCACCTTGTTGAGAGTTTTTATCAAGAAAGGGTGTTGGATTTTGTCAAATGCTTTTTCTGAATCAATTGATATGACTATGTGATTTTTATCTTTCAATTTGTTTATGTGATGTATCACGTTTATTGATTTGCGGATATTGTACCATCCTTGCATTCCTGGGATAAATCCTACTTGGTCATGGTGTATGATCTTTCTGATGTACTGCTGGAGCCGATTTGCTAGAATTTTGTTGAGGATTTTGGCATCTATGTTCATGAGGGATATTGGTCTGTAATTCTCTTTCATTGTGTTATCTTTATCTGGTTTTGGTATTAGGGTGATGCTGGCTTCATAGAAGGAGCTTGGAAGTGTTCCTTCCACTTGAATTTTTTGGAATAGTCTGAGGAGGATAGGTTTTAGTTCTTCCTTGAATGTTTGGTAAAACTCTCCTGTGAAGCCATCAGGCCCCGGGCTTTTGTTTGCCGGAAGCTTTTTGATGACTGCTTCAATTTCGTCCATAGTTATTGGCCTATTGAGCTGTTTAGATTCTTCTTGATTGATTTTTGGAAGGTTATATTTTTCTAGGAATATGTCCATTTCCTCCAGGTTGTCCAGTTTGTTGGAATAGAGTTGTTCGTAGTATTTTGTAACAATCCTTTGTATCTCAGCAGGGTCTGTTGTTATTTCACCTCTTTCATTTCTGATTTTGTTTATTTGGGTCCTCTCTCTTTGCTTCTTGGTGAGCCTGGCTAGAGGTCCATCAATCTTGTTTATCCTTTCAAAGAACCAGCTCTTGGTTTTGTTGATCTTATGTATTGTTTCTTTGGTCTCTATGTCATTTATCTCCGCTCTGATCTTTGTTATTTCCTTCCTTCTGGTTACACTGGGCTTTTCTTGCTGCTCTTTTTCTAGCTCTTTGAGTTGTAGGGTTAAGTAATTTATTACCATTGTTTCTTGTTTTTTGCAATAGGCCTGTAGAGCTATGAACTTCCCTCTCAAGACTGCTTTCGCTGTGTCCCATAGATTTTGGATTGTTGTGTTTTCATTGTCATTTGTTGCCATGATGTTTTTTATTTCTTCCTTGATCTCTCTGGTGACCCAGTCCTTGTTTAATAGCATGCTGTTTAGTCTCCATGTGTTTGATTTCTTTGGATTGTATTTATTGTAGTTGATTTCCAGTTTTATGCCACTGTGATCTGAGAAGATGCTTGATATAATTTCTATCTTCTTGAATTTGAAGAGACTTTGCCTGTGACCCAGCATATGGTCTATCTTTGAAAATGACCCATGTGCACTTGAGAAGAATGTATATTCTGTGGCTTTGGGGTGAAATGTTCTGAAGATGTCAATTAATTCCATCTGGTCTAGTGAGTCATTTAGGATTGCTGTTTCTTTGCTGATTTTTTGTTTAGAGGATTTGTCCAGTGGTGATAGTGGGGTATTAAAGTCTCCTACTATGATTGTATTGCTATTAATCTCTCCCTTGATATCCTCCAGGAGTTTTTTTATGTATTTGGGTGCTCCTATATTGGGAGCGTATATGTTTACCAGAATTATTTCTTCTTGTTGGATTTTTCCCTTTAGTATTATGAAGTGGCCTTCCTTATCTCTTGTTATGGCATTTACTTTGAGGTCTATTTTGTCAGATATAAGTATTGCTACCCCAGCTTTTTTTTCATTTCCATTTGCCTGAAAGATATTTTTCCATCCCTTCACTTTCAATCTGTGTGAGTCTCTTGTTCTGAGGTGGGTCTCTTGTAGACAGCATATATATGGGTCGTGTTTTTTTATCCATTCAGCTACTCGATGTCTTTTGATTGGAGCATTTGGTCTGTTTACATTTAAAGTTATTACTGAAAGGTATTTGTTTGTAGTCATATCTATTTTTGTGTCTGTATTCCTTCTTACCTGTTTATTTCTTCTTTTTACAGTATTCCCTTTAGCAATTCTTGCATTGCTGGTTTGGTGGTGATAAACTCCCTGAGGCTTTTTTTGTCTGCAAAGCTCCTGATTTCCCCTTCAATCTTGATTGATAGTCTTGCTGGATATAGTATTCTTGGATTCAGTCCTTTGCTTTGCAACACTTTGTATATCTCCTTCCATTCACTTCTAGCTTGTTGTGTTTCTGTTGAGTAATCATTTGACAATCTGATGGGTGTTCCTTTGTAGGTAACTCTCTGTCTCTCTCTTGCCGCCTTTAGGATTCTCTCTTTATCATTTATATTTGCCATTGAAATTATGACATGTCTTGGTGTGGGTCTTTTGGGATTGATCCTGCTTGGGACTCTCCGTACTTGCGTAACTTTTATCTTTCCCATATCCGGGAAGTTTTCTGTCATTATTTCTTCGAATAGATTTTCTAATCCCTGCTGCTCTTCTTGTCCTTCTGGCAGCCCTATTATACGCATGTTACTTCGTTTCATGTTGTCCCGAAGCTCCCTTAGGCTTTCCTCCTGCTTTTTAATTTTTTTCTCCAATTGCTGTTCAGATTGAGCTTGTTTCTGTACCTGATCTTCTAACTCACTAATTAGGTCCTCTGCTTCTTGTAGTCTACTGTTGAAACTTTCCATGGTGTTTTTGATTGTAGCTATATCACTTTTCATTTCTTCCTGATTCTTGCATAAGTTGTTGATTTTCTCATCCATCCGATGTATAAATTCCATGACCATTACTCTGAACTCCTTTTCGGTCATGTTGCAAGCTTCAGTTTCACTAATTTCCTTTCTTGGCGACTCCACATTTTCTTTCCTCTGTGAGTTATTTCGTTTCCCCATTCTGGCTATTACCAGAAAGCTCAAGCTTCCGTTTGCGTGGACCTGGGCCGTGTGCTGTGGGGACTTCGCTCCACCCTAGTTTCACTGAAGTGCTCTGACACTAGGACGTGTGGCTGCCTTTGGTTGGTGGGAACCAGACTTGCCCAGGATCAGTGTCCCCAGTGTTCCATGTGGTCTCGTGTGCACATTTAGAATCAGGGGCCCTGTCTGCACCACACTGTTGGTATGTGCCGAAAATGAGATCCTTAGCATGTGCCAGGAGTCAGAGTTTCCCTGTGTCTGCACCAAGACTCGAGTGTCAAAGTCTCTGTTGCCTTGTGTGGTTTCTCGTTGAGAATCAGGGTCCCTGTGTGTGCACGCACCAACAATTGGGGTCGCTGGCTCTTAGTGTGAATGCGCTGTGAGTCAGGGATCCTAGGCAGCTGTTTCCGGCGTGCCAAATTCCCTGAAGTGGAGCTATGTCCTGTGTGTGCTCTTTCTACAGAGCCAAACCGGCTAGAGCGCACATTCTTAAAATCCTGAAGATGAGCTGGCTCAGTGCACTCTCCGAGTCCCAGAGGGGGGGCGGAGTCCGTCCTGCGTGCCAAATTCCCCAAAGGGAAGCCCCTCTGTGCACGCTCTAAGACTCCCCGAAGGGGGAGCTGTGACCCGCGAGCCAAATTCCCCCAAATTCCCCGAAGGGGAGCCCTCTGTGCACACTGACAGATTTCCCGATGGGGAGCTGCTTCTGTCCCGCACGCGCGCGCGCGCCAAATTTCCTACGGGGGAGCGCGTCCCTGCGCAAAGCTTGGCAGCTTGGGTGAGGGGCGGGTCTATCAGTTACTATGGCGCTATCTGCGCGCCTGCAAGGAGGGGGATAGGCTCTTTGACTCACGGAAATCTGCAGGGAAGTCTGGATTCTTGTTGATTGTTGGTCTGAAGCTGTGATCGCAGTTCTCTGTCCCCAGTGGCTGCAGGGTCCTGGTTTGTGTCAGAAGCCAGGATCCGAGTCTCAGGCAGCTCTGTTTCTCAAGATGGCGTGGTCTCCGCGTCCGCACCAGCCGCCGAGAAGTGTCTGCTTTGTGCGCGGGGCTCCGCCGTCTAGGGCTGCCCTGTTAGGGAGCCCCTTGGAAGACCTGCAGAATCTAACTGACCCTATCTCATACACACACACACACCACACACTTCTACACTCTCCTTTATGGGTTCCTCACTCACACTCTCTCTCTCCCTACCTTCCTGCCGGTCGCCATCTTTTTTTTTTTTTTTTTTTTCAAGATATGGGTATTTAAATGTCATTGTCAGTACCTGAAACTATAGTGTCTTTGACAACAGGAATAAATAATCTGTTTTGAAAAGGGACTACTGATAACAACAATACATTTTGAAAACATCTATTTCCTAATAGATTTGCAAGAAGATTACAGCAATACTTACCTTTTAATGGAAACAATTCATGTACAATGTGACTTCAAAGCCCCAATGTGTGGATTACTGTGTTACTTTGTACTGTGCCTGGTGACATTACTAGGTTAGAGCCTGGCAGGAATGAAACCAAGATTGTGACTTAGGACCTATGAAGACCAGTGAGAAGCACCCAGATCTGCCCCACAATCTCTCTCCTAAAGCAAGACAAACTATATTGACTGTTATGATCAAAGGCAGGTCATAGAGGTATATGGAATAACCCAGGCAAATGTTCTGAGGGTCATGGGGACAGGATGGCGGTCAGACCACTGGCTTTCTTGAAATGATTCAGAAACGATACATGTAGATAGAAATAAATAACATTGCCCAAGCTACTTCTCTTAAATTAAAATAGGATTCAGCCTTCTTTCTTATCTTAATCTATGTTATTCTGTTAAATTTTATTATTTTTAGTATGGCTTTTAGAATCATTTTCTTTCTTTTTCTTCATTCTATTGTCATCAGCTTGGTCCATCTGATGTTCTTAGTAGTTCAGTAAGACCCAAGTCAGCATTAGCTTGATATTCAAACATTGAGTTGTTTACTATGTAAAACCAAATGAGTTAATAACCTAAAGACTTTTAGAAATTATTCATGAAAATTTACTTACAGAAGTTTTACTTTTTATTTTTTGTCACATTTAATGTATTCATAGTACATTTTTTATGTCACTAAACTGGTGCACTTTTAGTGCTCTAAAAGTAAAAAGTAAGCATATTGCTGCATAGTACTTTTATGGTTTTAGCTGTCTAGTTATAAAGTGTTGCATATTTAAAAGCTATTCCTCTTTGCTACCTGATCAGTCACAAAAATGTATTAGCAAGATTGCAAATAAGAGAATAGTATGAAGGAGGGGAAAAAAAAGCTGTTTTAGGACATTCCCCTCCTCATAGTCAACACTGATAGAGTTTAATTTGAGTTAATGCCAACAAGCCAGATATGTACTCAGCACCCAACACTATTTTTGCCCACTGAGCCTGAATTGGAGCAAAAGTTGGTATAGAAACAGGAAAAGTATATAAAAAAGAATGCTTGAAAGATGGGCAAGAGGAAATTAAGCATGTGGCTGATTCAACTCTATCAAACTGTCCCATTTATCCACTCAAATATGCTCAAAACATGCCTGAATGCTTTGTGCCCCAAAGGCAATTCTTAGTTTTAAGCTAAATTGTATCATGTTATTATATTTTGACAGCCATTAAAAATAAAACTATTTTAATATCAAGTTAATATTTTCACCCGATGCAGAGTGAAAATACATGGAGATGTGAACTTCTCTGAAAAAAAACATTAAACATACTGACTCTGTTACCAGGCAACCAATTCTCAATCACTTCATTCAGAGGTTAGCATATCACCTTTTATTATCTTACATAAATTGACTTTGGGGAAAAACACATGCATCTTACAGAAATTTGTTCAAGCCAGGAATTTATGTTTTGATTTTCAACTGAAGTATAAATGTTACTGTGAGTTGGGTGACATTTTAAAGTATCTATTGTTTGGGCAAGTGTCATTTTAAAATAAATTCATCATTGCCCTAAGTTATGATAATCTTCTATAGATGATAAAGTTGAGATTTTCCTATGGCTTAAGGTGGGAGAAACAAGTTGCTTAAAATTTCTGTTTTCCTCCTACACTCTGACTGTGTCAATTTTTCAAGTTTTTACCACCTGTGCTGATGATATGAGAAGTAGAAATAAAGAAGAAAAAAAAGCCAAATGTCAAGAAAGATGCAGAAAGATATGATGGCAACCGTTCAAAGGTGTTTCAGAAACATAACGACAAAGAAATTCTCTCGTTTCTGTCAGTATTTTTTTTTCTTACTCATGTCTATATAACCCACCAAAATCAGTCCTGAATTCAATTGTAGATTACAAAAGTGGACAAATGCTTTATAACTTCTGCCATAAAGAAGTGGGATCTTTTCTTCACCCCATGAATCTGGGCTGGCCTTTGTCTTGACCTATCAAATGTGGTGAAGGTGTTGCCCCGAGTTCTCAGTCTAGCCCTCAAGAACTGTGACAGTTTTTTCTCTTGTACCTAGAACTATGCCATCATCTGTCCACTCTGCTAGTGAATAAGAAGCTAACTAGCCGATTTTCAAGTTGTCCACAGACATATTACTGATTGGCAATGAAATATAGTGTCCATAGTAGCCCAAATTAAACTGAATGCATAGTTGTTCTAAACCACTCAGTTTTGATGTGGTTTCTAATATAGCAAAAGTGAACTGATTGAGAAGTAGGATGATGAAAACCAAACAAAACAAAAACTAAAACACCTGGCATTGAATTTGGGGAAAGTTGTTGAGTGGAGGTTGGGGCCAAAGGTTGGAAAATTATGAGCAATTTATTAGTTGAAGCTGGTTGAATAAGTGATATACAAAGCTGGAGAAATGGTGTCCCATGTTATGCAGAAGCAAAACAACTGGGAAGATGTGTTTTCTGATAACCAGCATGAAAGAAAATGTGCCTCAGGAACTTGTGGACCTTGCCAAGTGATGTTCAGGCAAAATGTCCACAGTGTACATCGTCTTCTTGAAGCTCTCTATGATAAGATACAGGAAGAGTGAGATGGACTAAAGAAAACCTTATTCAGCTTGCACATGGGCTTCTGAGGGAATATAGAATAAGTGAAGCTTGCTAGTTTGGAAAATAAAACAATTTCTCATTCTCAGAATCCACAGTTGGTAATAGATTCTTAAAGTAAACTAAGACCCGGAGGTAAAGCTCAAGTCAAGTGTAGGTTGTGGGACCCTTTGTTCAGACTTCTGAAATGTTGAAGGTGGTTGGTGCTCTCAGTGATACACAAGGGCTTCCAAGGTTCTTCAGAATTCAGTCTCCCAGAAGCAAAATCACAAAATAGTTGTAAGAATATACTGAGAAAGACATGTCTACAAGTCTTTGAGGGTGCAACCCCATTTGACTGAAGAGGATTAACTTGTAAGATATAAAAAGCCGTCACAATTTTAAGACAGTTGCACATGAAAGTGTGACGCTAGCTTAAACTAGAAGAGACTGAGGTTTATGAAACTGCAGTGTGGCCTCTGGCCCTCAGTTTCCTATGGGCAGGAAGCAAGTTGAGAAAGTTGCTTATCTACCAACACTGCCATTTCTAGGGAACAGGAAGGCTGTCCTGGAGGGTGCCTTTAAGAGCCCAGTGGGTGAAACCAAGAGTCAGAAGAGTGACAGACAAGAGGGGCCCTCCCAGGGGTGGAAGGGAACACTGAGATGGAGCTTCCTGAATAATGATAACTTCAAGGTCTCTTCCAGGCAGCAGAACCAGGGGAATGTGGGCAGTATGCATTGGCAGGATTTCACAGTTATAGTGGGCCAGGAACTATATTGTGTCTTCATTTCTCTTTTACTTAAGTGAGAGCGTCTTTTGCAAGTGTCCCCGTACCCCACCGTTTTCTGGGTGTGCAAAGAACAGATAAATAATCTTTTAAATCCTAGGTCTCTGGCCCTGGGCTGGTAGCTCAGTTGGTGATTGTACCGTCCCAAGACACCAAGGTTGCAGGTTTGATCCCTGGTCAGGGCACATACAAGAATCAACCAATGAATGCATGAATAGGTGGAAAAACAAATCTCTCTCTCTCTCTCTCTCTCTCTCTCACCAATACATAAAAATTAAAAAAAAATCTAAGTCTCTGAATAAGAAGGGAAAAAGGTTGCATTCAAGGAGCTGCATGTGGACTTGATGTGGATGACAAGATCCTGAACCTTGAGCTTGAAGCCATGGTTGGACAAAGCTTGGACAAAGCATTGGGACCTTCCTTTGGTGGGGCGAGTGAGTTTTATAATAGGGACAGATCCAGGGCAAGAGAGTGAATCATAATGGGTTGTTGCTATAATGGTCTCCACTTGTTCAATCCTTTCCTGATGTGACCCATTGTGAGTCAGGGTTTGGCCATTAAAAAGTTGCTTTTACAGTGGGACTTGCTCCTCTCTGCTGATCATGGAATGATTGATGATGGAAAAACCCATGGGTTGGTACCTCCCATCATTTCAGCTGACAGCAAACATGAGGAAGAGGTCACAAACATATGGAAGAGGGCTCACAGGCAAACAAATGCTACCTCAATGCCATGAGTAAAATATATTCTGTGTCACGAACAGAACTTTAGAGTAAAATGTTCTGGATTATTTCAAGATTTCCATGCCTTAGATGATTTCTTTAAAGCAGTGGTTCTCAACCTTTTTAATGCAGTGACCCTTTAATATAGTTCCTCATGTTGTGGTGACCCCCAACCATAAAATTATTTTCGTTGCTACTTCATAACTGTTATTTTGCTACTGTTAATGAATCATAATGTAAATATCTGTGTTTTCCGATGGTCTTAGGCTCTACAGCAGCAGTTCTCAACCTGTGGGTCGTGATCCACAGGTTGAGAACTGCTAGCAGGGTCGCCTAAGACCATCAGAAAACACAGATATTTACATTATGATTCATAACAGTAGCAAAATTACAGTTATGAAGTAGCAACGAAAATAATTTTATGATTGGGGTCACCACAACATGAGGAACTGTATTAAAGGGTCACAGCATTAAAAAGGTTGAGAACCACTGCTTTAAAGCTTATTGCTCAAAAATAAATGTACGACCTTGGTTGGTTTTCTCAGTGGTTAGAGCATCAGCTCACAGAACTGAGGGACTCAGGTTTGGTTCCCTGTCAAGAGCACAAACCTCGGTTTTGGTTCAGTCCTCACCCCGGTTGGGGCAAGTACGGGAGGCAACCAATTGCTGTGTCCCTCTCATGTGGACGGTTCTCTCTTTCTCTCCCCCCCTTCTTCCTCCCTTCCACACTCTCTCTCTAAAAAAAAGAAGCAATGGAAAAATATCCTTGGGTGAGGATTTTTGTAAAAATATGTTTTTAATTTGTAATTTGGTGAGATATACTGTTCCTTCTCTTTGTATCCAGAACTTGTTTTGGTAAAGATGTCATTGACGTGTATGATAACCAAGATAGAGAATTGAAAAAAATGTGCCTATTCGTACCCCTTAGCCAGAATTCTCATATGACAGTTTCTTCATTGTGGCATGTGTTAAAAATAGGATTTACTTTAATTCTGTTCCAATTCTTGTTGAATATTGCAATATTTCTTTATCCTTATTTACATGGAGACAAAATCTATATGTTTGAGTAAAATGTGCTATTTATTGTATTTGCTGATATATTAGTATAAGTGTTGTGGATGTAAGAATGTCCAAACCTGTAGAGAATTTTTATAAGAGATTATTTGAGCCAAAACTGATGACAATTGCTGGGAAGCAAGATCTCAAATGCTCCAGAGAATAGCACTTAATATTAAGGAGGGAAGGTAAGGAAGATTTCATGAAGGTGGGAGAAAGCAAGCTGGGGAATGGATTAAGAGGATAGTTAAGCTTATGTGCTCTCTGGAGAGAGGTCAACTTTAGAAGCTGGGGTCTAAAAAGAGGTATTTCAAAGGTGTGTTAACCTAGATGCCCAGAAACAATGGAGAGGGCATGCTTAAGGTGAAGATAAGTCTTTTACTAAAGAAGGTACAGGCCTGGGGTGTGACTACCCACCGCAACCTGCCCAGTTAAGAATTTATGATCAGATCACCACCCTGTACAGTTACTATCTATAGAACCCCTTTTTCTTCCACAGTGTGACCATATAGTTATGGCCCAGTGTTATTAAAGCTCTGACTCCCAGATTCTGGAAACACTTAGATGGTGAAATCACTGAGCAATACTCTGACAATGAGAATCAGACCCATTTAGCTATGTTTCCTTCCAGGTGGACACACCTTACATCACCTGGCATCATGCCTTTCATCGCTGGTACTCTGAATGCTACCATTTTGTTGTTACTGCTATCATTCTGGAAACAGGGCAGTGTGTGCTGCTGATGGTCCTAGCTGGAGATAGCCTTGCCGTGTGTATCTTGAAGTGTTCACAGGCTTTCTGACTGGCCCTGGCTTGGGCTCTGGAGCTGTCAGTGTCTGGCAGAGAGCTTACAGCAGCAGATGTTCCTGGGACTCTTCCCCACATGAACTGTGAAAGCTACACTGCAGAAGACAGATGTGCTAGTTTTGTTTTTTTTTTTAAATCACAGTACAGAGACATTACACTTGCTGGAAGAAAACAGCATTCCTTTTATAAAGTATCCCTTTATTATAAAAGTATACAAGGGAGATTTTGACTTTGGTCCCAACTGTGATGAAGTAACTGGCACATGACTAGCTCCACCCCCAGCTGACAACCATGAAACTGCACACAGT
The DNA here is from genome assembly GCF_951640355.1 of Cnephaeus nilssonii. Classification (NCBI taxonomy): domain Eukaryota; kingdom Metazoa; phylum Chordata; class Mammalia; order Chiroptera; family Vespertilionidae; genus Cnephaeus; species Cnephaeus nilssonii. The sequence continues at coordinate 38,964,067 of NC_137072.1, read as the reverse complement.
ATATGGGGCCATTGTTTGCTGGCTTTGGACAAAGACAGACCAAGACTGCCACCTGTTTGATGGCATTTGTTTTAAAAAAGAGAAGCTCCTGGGATGAGTGTGACAATTACACTGGTTTTTGGTCTGGGGACAATTCTCTACCACAGGACAAAATTTGGAGTCCAAGCAGAATGCTCTGATCCCACTGAGCTGAGATCCTGCTGAGCTGAGATTTTGCTGAGCCGAGAGGCAGAGCTCAGAGTTTGGGGCAGGCGAGAGGCTTGAATCTGTGGGCTTGGCCCTGGAGGACAAGGAGCTGCATAGAGCAGGACACAGGGTCCTGAGCTGTGGACTGGCTTCTTATGCTCAGGGCAAGTGACAGCAAATCATATCCACAAAAACAGTTGCTCTGTGATGGAGATACTGAAGGTGAAGTTGGGTAAAGTATTTTGGAGTTTTAGTGCGACCAGAGCAGAGAAAACTCAATATCTCATTAAATATCTGTTCAACGAGATGGAACAAGAAATGCCATAGTAAAGATAATACATGACAATACTGCCCATTATACAGCCCCTGTCCCATGCCAGGCAGCTGCTTGTGGGGAGATGACAAAATAGAACTGATGTATAACTGAATAAAAGTAAAAACAGAGTACACTAAAATTTGCTAAAGTAGATTTTAGAGGGAAACTTATAGCAACAAATGCTTATATTAGAAAAAAGGAAAGTTCTGATGTCAATGAGAAAACTCATGCCTTAATAAACTAGACCAAGAAAAGCAGAATAAGTGTGAGGTAAATATGAGGCAGGAAATATTAAAGATAAAGGAAGAAATCAACTCAATTATAATAAGAAAAACAACAAGTAAATAACAGAATCCAAAAGCTGGTTCTTTAAAATGATGAGAGAAACTGATAATTTGCAGCCAACCAAATTGCATCCCACGCTGATGGCCAGCCTAGAAACGGTCGCTGTGGGCACCAGGTAATGACATCACATAGCAATGGCCAGCTTCCTCTCCCTAGCAACAACTAGCCTCCTTGCAGTTTCTTCAGCCCAGGAACATAACTTGCTTTATAGCCAGGTGCAAACACTTATACTTTAACCAAATGTCTGTGAAGCATTTTTCTGTGCTTTATCTCATTTGATCCTCACAGAAGTCCTGGAGTAGGCAGATAGGAGACTCAGTGGAATCCTATTTTCTTTTAACTAGCTGGAAAATGGAGATTTAGAAAGTTTAGAAACTTGACTAAACTGAAAAGAAGAAAGAAATGGTGGACCTTGAAAATGACTTCAGGTTGTCTCATTGCACAGAGTATAGTCAAACACTGTTGCAGTTAAATATTTAACTCTTTGTTCTCCCTGTGTGATCTACAAGAATAATCTGCTTTGTGTTGATATTTATTGCTGTGTTGCTGACAATTACCCAAAAGAGAAGTTGGGGTGCTTCACAGGGCTGGAGAAAGTTTAGCTAAATCAGAAAGCAGGTCTAATTAAGCAAGTTTATTCTCTATATATAAAAGGCTAAGTTGACTCACACATGCGCCATACATATAAAGCTCTTGCTGGTGACAATCACATGTGAGTGTTTCGATCTGTCATTGTCGATCGTGAATTTGGTTGACACTTCTATTATAGAGAAAGGGCAAGTAGCAATATTAAAATATGTCTTCTAATTAATTTTCTTTCAGTGTGCACAAATTCATGCACCAGGCCACTAGTCCTATCCAATAAAAGAAAAACATGCAAATTGACTGTACCTCCGCTACGCCCACAAGCCACGCCCACCAGCCAATCAGGTGTGAGTATGCAAATTAACCAAACCAAGATGGCTGCGGCCACGGAGCGAGCAGGAGGCTTGGGTTTCCCCAGCAATGGAGGAAGCCAAGCTTTCCACCCGCTCTGGCAGGCCCTGGGCTCGGATCAAGGCTACAAAGTTTCAATTATAGAAGATAAATAAATCCCAACAAAAATGGTGGCAGCCACAGAGCTGGAGAGAGCAGGAGGCTTGAGTTGCCCCCAACAATGGAGGAAGCCAAGCTTCCTGCAGCCCTGGCCTGCCCTGGCCTCCGCTCAAGGCTACGAAGTTTCAATTATAGAAGATAAATAAATCCCAGATACCAGGGCTTCCACTTGGGTTGTCGGGGGGCATGGCTGGCCTGCAAACCACCACAGGCCCCTCACCCAGGCCACCCCACACCCCAAGGGAACGCTCACCATGATTCAGGACACCCTTCAGGGCAAACCAGCCAGCCCCCACCCGTGCACCAGGCCTAAACGGGCAGTTGGACATCCCTCTAGGGGTCCCAGATTGGAGAGAGTGCAGGCTGGGCTGAGGGACACACACCCCTGTGCACAAATTTCATGCACCGGGCCTATAGTAAAATAATAATAAAGGGGAAATAATTATACCAACAGAGGAAACACAAATTCCTTAGAAGACTCAAATTACCAAAGCTCATTTAAGAAAGACATGCATAACCATATAGCTATTAAAGAAATTAAACTTTTAGTTCATATATTCCCCACAAAGAAAAGCTTGGCCTACAGTTTCAGTGGTGAATTCTATCAAACATATAAGAAAGAAATAATATCAATTCTCCCATACCCTTTATTTTATAATGCTAGACTTTGCCTGACATTAAACCATGAAAACACACTTAAGAAGGTGAAATCATAGAGAATCACCCTTCATCAATGCAGACTATAAATTTTAATATATTTTAATTTTTAGAGCAGTTTTAGGTTCAAAAAAAATTGAGGGGGAGGTACAGATCCCTTGCCCCCACACATACCCCTTGCCCACACATCCACACCCTGTCTCAAACACAACATTCCCACCAGATGGTACATTTGTTATAATTGATAAAACTACATTGATCCATCACCATCCAAAGTCCATAGTTTACATTAGAGTCCCTCTTGGTTTTGAACATTCCTTGGATTTGGACAAATGTGTCCACCTTTATAGTATCACACAGAGTAGTTCCACTGCCCCCCAGTTCCTCAGTGCTTTGCTAATTGCCAATTCATCCCCCCCTTCCCACTAACCCTGGGGACCACTGATCTACTGTCTCCATAGCCTGCTCCAGAATGTCATATATATTGAATCATTCAGTTGGTAGTCTTTTCAGATTGGAGTCTTTTACTTAATAATATGAATTTAAGTTTCCTTCTTTTCATGGATTGCTAGCTCATTTATTTTTAGTGCTAAATAGTATCCCACTGTTTGGATGTATCACAGTTTACTTATCTTAGATGTGACAATTTTTTGAGAAAACACTAGCATCTAGAATCCAGCAATATATACACTGAGTGGCCAGATTATTATGACCTCTGAATGCATAATAGTCTGGTCACTCAGTGTGTTTGTATCTCAATGGGTACCAAAAGTATTCTAGACTTTTGCTGGAGATCAACCACCTATTTGCCCTGAGCTTTCTATCAGCCAGTGCAAATGGGAAAACTGATCAGATGCATGATTTATAGTATCTTTGATATCAAATAAATGAGGCACTCAAGAGAAGTACACTGAGTGGCCAGATTAATATGCATTCAGAGATCATAATAATCTGGCGACTCAGTGTAAAATACATTCTGACCAATTGAAGGTTATGATTGTTCCTAATAGATAAATAATAATCTACACTAATAAAAGAGTAAGATGCAAATTGACTGTACCTTCGTGATGCCCACCAGCCAATCAGGAGTGAGTATGCAAATTAACCCAACAAAGATGGCAGGTTAATTTGCATATGCAGGCCCTGAGTGGCTGGGGGCGAGGCAGGATGCTTGCGTCATCACCATGGTGACGACGCAGGCATTCCGCACTGCCCCAGCCACTCCGGGCCTCTGGGCAGCGTGGGAAGGCAGAAAGGTGGCTCCCAGCCGGAGCAAAAAGGCAGCTCCGGCCAGCCAGAGCGAGGGCGGTGCCAGCAGCCAGGGGAAGGAAGGCCCATTCTTGCATGAATCTTCGTGCATCGGGCCTCTAGTATAAGCATAAACTCATAACTGTAAACCTACTTTTGCCAAGCCCCTGTAAAGAAAGAATATTAACACAATTCAATCTTTATTGATTAAAAATTCTCTTAGAAAATTTGAAATATGAGGAAACCTTGTTAGCCTCAAAAACCTACAGCTATATCATAGTAAGTGGTGAAAGACTGAATAATAGCCCCCTTTGATCAGGAACAAGACAAAGATATCTGTTCTCATCAGTTCTATTCATTGTACTTAGAAAGTACGGTAAGGCAGGAAAACAATGTAGAAAGGAATAAACCCAATTTAATTTGCAGATGACATGATAATGAAAAAATCCCCAAGATTCTACCAGTACTACTACTACTATAAACATCCAGAACCAGTAATCAAGCTTGGCAATGTTATAAGGAAAAAGACCGATATCATAAATGAACTGTATTCCAATATACTTGTTATGAAATAATGAAAATTGAAGTTCAGCAAGCAAAAGCATTTTTGAAAACATCCAACAGCTGAAATAGAAATAATTCTATCAAAACTTGTGCAACATGTGCATATTGAGAAACATCAAACACCATGGAGAGAAATTAAAGAAGATCCAAATATAATTAGAGTATATCATATTCATGGATTAGAAGCCTCAACACATTAATATGTTAAATTCTCCACAAATTAATATATTCAATGTAATTTCAATTAAAATTCTAGTGGGCTATTAAATTTGAGTGTTCATGACAACTTTATTCCTAGTAGCCAAAATTTGTAAAGAAATCTATCAAACTGGTAAATGGATGAATAAATTGTGGTTTTTACCATAGACCCACAGGAAAAATAAAATGAACTACTCATACATGGTACAATTAGAATAGTTTCAAAAGTATTATGCTAAATGAAAGGGTCAGACATAAAAGACTATCTATTGTATGATTTCTTGTATGTAAAATTTTGTGCTGAACTAAATTATGTTGACAAAAAGCAGATAAGTGGTTGCTTAGGGATGGGTGGGATGGAAAAGATTAAGTGCAAAGAAATAAGATGGAAATTTGTGGGCAATTAAAATGTGCTTTACTATGATTGTGTTGGTGGTTACATGGCTGGATATGTTGTCAAAACTCATCAAATTCTAAACTTAAAATTGATTATTTTATTTTAAGAATACCCAAATAAAGCTGATATAAAAATGAATAGAAATAAAAAACTTTGTCAGAAAAACAGAAGGTGAGAGAAATCATTGCCAGAAATCCTGCACTGCAAGAAATGCTAAAATAAGTTATTCATGCAGAAGAAAAATTTCACCAGATGGAAACTTGTATCATTAGAAAGAAATAAAAAACACCAGAAATTGTAAATATGGAAACACATATGAAAGGCACTTTTACTTACTTTTTCACCGTTTTAAGTGATCATAGATGCTTTAATGAAAATATGACAGCAATGCATTGTTGAGTCTATAATGTATCTAGATTTAAAATGTCTGACAGCAATAGCAGAACAGGCATGGGGAAATGGTAGTGTGCTGTTGAAATGTTTTTGCACTATATGTGAGGAGCATCTGAGATGAGTTAAAGTTATATTCTGTAAACTCAAGAGCTACCACTAAAATGTAGAGAGGGATAGCTGTTTAAGCCATTCAGAGAGGCAAGAATAAACAATGATTAATAAGATAAATAGAAAACACAGAGCAATATAGTACATTTAAATTCAATTCTTCTGAAAATTACATAAGATATAACTAAGCATTTAGTAGGAAGAGGTTGTCTGCTTGGACAAAAAAGCAAGGTATGAAAGATTATTCAAAAAATGATTTGAATTGTTCCACTATTACTTAAATCAAATTCATCATTAAAAAATTTTCCACAAATAATGTTTCAGTCCCAATTGCTTTACTGATAGATCTTTCCAAATAGATAAAGAAAATGTTATCATTTTACACAATCTTTTCCAGAAATACAGTTTGAAATATTAATAAAATTCATTTAAGGAGGCCAGCGTTACCCTGGCACCAAATTCACACTTGTACATATTACAAGAAACCTACTTGCCAATATTTTCATGAATATAGACATTATGAGAAAGTTAATTGGAGAAATGCAATTTTGATTTAGCATTTGAAAAATCACTGAATGTAATTTACATATTAATAAACACTTAAAGAAGATCTACATGATTTTCTCAATAGTTGCATAAAAGTCATTTGAGAAAATCAAACTCATTCACGATAAAATTTTTCAACAAACTAGAAATGGAAGATTATTGCTTCAACCTGATAAATGATGTCTATGAGTAAGCTGCAGTTATCATGCAGAGATACACTTCTCATAAACTATGATACAAGGTATGGAAGTCAGTTACCATTACTTCAGTTTAGTTTCTAGGCAATGCAATATGTCAAGAATCTACACACACACAAAATACGCAAATTGACCGTACCTCCAGACACCCACCAGCCAATCAGGAGTGAGTATGAAAATTAACCCAACAAATATGGTGGGTTAATTTGCATATACAGGCCAGAGCGAAGCCTGAAGACTGAAGACTGAAGACAACTGAAGACAAGACTGAAGATGACTGAAGACTGAAGACTGAAGAGGCTTGGCTTATCTGCTGTGGCCGGAGCAGAGAAGCCTAGACTTGAGGCTTGGATTCTCCACTGCAGCCTGAGCGAAGGCCTGGGTCCCGGGTGCCTGAGGAAAACTGGTGCCAGCTGCCAGGGGAAGTAAGGCCTATTGAACCAATCTTCGTTCAACAGGCCTCCAGTGATTAATAATATTTATAATGGTTGGAAAGGAAGAAGTAACTTTATTTGCATATTACTGAACTGCATACACACGAAAATTTTAAAAACTACTAGATGAAATAAGTGAATTTAGAAAAGATTCAGATACAAGGTCACTACACAAAGATTAATTGCATTTATCACTGTTAGCTATGAACAATATGAAAATCCCAATACAAATAGCATTTAAAATAGTAGTAAAGCCACCAAATACTTAAGGAAAACTCTTTAAGAAAAGACAAAGCATATTACATTGAAAAATACTATAACATTTGTTAAAGAGAAATTTCAAAGAACTTAAGCCCTGGCTGGTATGGCTCAGTTGGTTGGAGCATCATCTTATACACCAAAAGGTGGTGGGTTTGATTCTCAGTCAGGTACATACCCAGGTTTTGGGTACCATCTTTAGCAGGTGTACATGTAGGAGGCAGCCAATCAATATTTCTCTTTCACATGTGTGTTTCCCTCTCTCTCACTTCCTTTCTCTAAAGTCAAATTAAAAAATTAAAATAAATGTACAAAAATAAATAAAAGAACTTAAATATTGGAGAATTATATTATGCTAATGAATTGGAAGACTCAGCATTGTTAAGATGTTATTCCCCACCAATTAATTAGTACATTTGATGAGCTATAAATCAAAATTCTACTATGCTTGATTTTCAGAAATGTACAAGCTGATTCTAAAATTTATATGGAAATTCAAAGCACCTAGAATAGCCAAGACAAGCTTAAATAAAAATAAAATGAGAGAACATACATTGTAGAGATAGAAGATTAAATGAATGAAATGAATCAACTGCCTGTTTAGTTGAGCCTAAACAGGCAGTCGGACATCCCTTTCATAATTCGGGACTGCTGGCTCCCAACTTCTTGCCTGACTGCCTGATTGCCCCTAACCACTCCCCTGCCAGCCTGATTGATGCCTAACTGTTCCCCTGCCGGCCAGATCGTTCCCAACTGCCTGGTCACCCCCTGCATGTTCCCTCTTTATTAGATAGGGTTTTTTCTTTAACATATTGGACAGTGTACCTGCCGTGGTCTTGACAAATCAGTAAAAATGTAAACCCAAACTAAAAGTGTCATAAAATAAACTCCTTAAACAGTAATTTCATGAGACCTTAGAAAGGTGATATCATGTGGTTGTTTCTTCCTTTCTTCCTTCTCTTTCTTTTTCTTGATATTTCATCTTTTATCCTTTCTTTCTCTTCTCCTTTTATTCATTTTCTGTCTTCTCTTTCTCTTAACTTTTCCGTTAGTAGAATCATCAGTACCTGAATCTGTCTGGCTTCCAGAAGACAAAGAAGAGGGAAACACACCATCATCTGAAGAAAAAGATGATCTATGTTGGGATTGGTGGTGTTTCTGGTTTTGCTCTTTTCCAGGTTTGTCATTTCTGCCGGCCCCGGCAACTTCAGGACTTGTGTGTGGACACTTCTTATTCATGTCTACAAAACCTCCCTGCCTTGGTGAAAACTGTAGGGGAAAAGGCCTTCCTGGGTGGGCTCAAGCCCTGCCCAAGGTGCGGAGCACCTGCCACTGCCCTTGCAGAGCCAACCTCCAGACCTCGGGGTAGTCTCCAGTAATGTAACTGCAACGTCCCCGTTTGACTTCACAAATTAGTTGTAAGTTAATTCTGATGTGAAACCCTATCTCAGACATTTCCTTTGCGGTTTCTAAAGATTTTAAACAAAACCCATTTACCTCCCTAACCTGGTCAGAAGTTTCTACCCAATGGGAGAGGTTTGCTGGGCAGCATCGCCCAGATATCACCGCCCATCTCCATACACTTGGCTGGCGGCAAGGGAAGTTCTCAGGCTATAGGTGTGTGTGGGGGGGATCACTCCATGGGGGCGCAAGCCCTTTGGAGGCTGACACCCCAGGCTGCTGCTGGGAGGGGATCGATCTGGGGGGCGTAGCTGCCTCCCAGGCCTACACCCCAGGCTGCAGCTGGGAGCTGATTGATGGGGGCAAGGGGCGCGACGCAGATGCCTCCCAGGTCCACAGCCCTGGACAGGCCAAGAAGTGCATGGTACCTCCCAGCTAACAGGTTTCGCGGAGAGGGGAGCGGCTGCCTCCCAGGCCCACAGCCATGGCCGCGGCTGAAAGCGGAGCATGCGGAGAGGGGCGCAGGCGCCTCCCAGCCAACAGGCCTACGGCCTGGGTCACAGCCCAGGTCACAGCTGGGAGCAGATCGCGCCGGGAGTGTGGCCGCCTCCCAGGCCCACAACCCTGGCCGTGGCTGAAAGCAAAACACACTGAGAGGGGCGCAGGCACCTCCCAGCCGACAGGCCTACAGCCCTGGCCATGGCTGGGAGCAGAACACGCTGAGAGGGGCGCAGGTGCCTCCCAGCCGATAGGCCTATGACCTGGGTCACTGCTGGGAGTGGATCACGCTAGAGGGCGTGGCCGCCTTGCAGACCCATGGCCCGGGCCAGGGCTGGAAGCGGATCTCATGGAGGGGGGTCCACCGCCTCCCAGGCCCATGGCCCGGGCTGGAAGCAGATAGCAGGGGAGTGGGGCACCTGACGGCCAGGGCTGCGGCTGGGAACAGATCGTGCCAGGGATGCACCAGTTCAGGCTAGTAGCAGATTGCGCCGGGGGCGCGGCCACCTCCCAGGCCTACAGCCTGGGCCGTGCTGCCGGCTCTCATCGGCAGCCCTCCCTGGGACTGGGTGTCTCTGGTGGGCCTGAGAGGACTGGGCACCACCATCTTGTGTCTATGGGCGCCGGCATTTTTGTCACGGAGTGACAGTTAATTTGCATATTACTCTATTATTAGATAGGATAAAGAGATAATATGCAAATTAGCCGGGATGCTGTAACATCACGACCGCTCAGGAGGAGGCTGCGCACGCAGGTGGGTGGGAGGGGACTTCCTGTGCGGTGAGGCAAGCCAGGGATGGCACAGGCCCGCAGAGAACAGGGCCCGCCAGCCGCGTGTGCCGGCAGTCCTGCCTTTGTGCATGAGCTGCAGAGGATTCACCTTTTCTGACCGCTCATTGGCTAAGCTCCCTGTATGCCACTCACAGTGTTCTTGGTAACTTGGGTAATAAGAATCCAAGAAGGTGATCTAGGGTTTTTCCACCACACTCCTGGAGGAAAAAATGAAGGTCTGCTGTTGGAGGGGCTAAGAAATGTCATATCCTGCCCTAGCTGGTTTGGCTCAGTGGAGAGAGCCTCGGCCTGCCGACCGCAGAGTCCGGATTCAAGTATGGTCAATGGCATGTACTAGGTTGCAGGCTCCTCCCTGGCTGGAGCCCAGGTCAGGGTTCATGCAGGAGGCAACCAATCGAAGTGTCCCTCTCACATTGATGTTTCTCTCTGTCTTTCCCTCTCTCTTCCACACTCTCTAAAAATAAATGGAAAAATATCCTCAGGTGAGGATAAAAAAAAAAAAAAAAGAAAGAAATGTCATATCCTATGAAAGAGACATCTTGAAAATGCCTAAAGAAAGTTGTCATTTTTTCGTGGTGAAGGGACTGGAGTCCGTGTTGATGAAAACACCTTACCAGCTGCAGCAGCCGGCAGTGGCAGGGTAATGGGGGCAGTGCCTTCCTTGATCAGCCTGGTTGCCTCCTGCAGAGGGAGGCCAGACTGCAGCTTAGGCCAGTTCCCCGTGGGGAGCGGGTCTAAACCATCAGTAGGACTTCCCCTGAGGGCTCCCGGATTGGAGAGGGTGCAGTTCAGGCTGAGGGACCGCCCCCCCGCCCCGTGCACGATTTTTGTGCACCAGGCCTCTAGTCTACTATAAATTTCAAAATACTGTTATTCTCACTTAGTGTTTTCTTTGTGTTTGCATAATTATATCAATTTCTTTTTGTTCCTGTACACCCTATTACTTTATATACACTAAGTCAAGAGAAAAATAATAAGTGGAAAGAAAATCACAAAATTCAGTTTGGCTTTAGCTAAATTTTTCTACAGTTTTAGCTAAACTTTTCTTTCCATTGCACTTGGCCAGCTGCTTGACCTCCTTGTCCTTCTTGTTCTCTGACATTAATTACTTTGCACTTTGTGATTTGTTCCTGTTGCCCAGAATCCCTAGAGTTAATCATGTCCGGAGGGAACTCGTGTTGGCTCAGAGACCCTGTATTGCTGTACTAATTGTACAATTAGTCTGAGGTTAGGTGGGCACAGTGGTGCCCCTGCAATCTCTTACAGAAGAAGGAACATAAATCTAAGCTGGGGTACAAGTTCTCTCCAGCAACTTCACATGGAGGTATTGGATACTGCAAATTGCAGTGAAATTCTGACTTGGATTGCATTTCTGTCTACAATCTCTGAATATAGTGAGCAAGATACTCATAAAGAAAAATACTTGCTAAGCACTGAAGTATGAGAATTAAATATAAAAGTCCAAGGAAAGAATATAGGGCAGGTAGCATTATAACTTACAATCTTGAAATATTATATGACAATGTTGTATGTCAGGTAAGACAAACATTTCCCATGTTTTTTCCAAAAATTATAAAATATTCATTAATGTTTCAGAAGGTCCTTGAACACATAAAAATGTATTTTCAATATATTTTTAACTTTAAGTCTATAGGGTATATATAGTGGTACCTTGTGGTTTTAATTTGCAATTTTCTGATGATTAATGAAACTGAACAATTTTTATTTGCTTAATATATATAAAATGATTCCCCCTCCTCACTGTGTGGCTTAGGACACACTGGTCCCAACAAAGTTGGGCAGCATTTTGTGAAAAGGGCTCACGAGTCACTCAAGGCCTTTGAGCCATGTTGCAAAATATATATGGTGACAAAACATAATAGTTAAAGCTCTGTTGAACAACTGACATCCAAAAATAAACCCACCTTGGGCATTTAATAATCATGTGATATAGATTGTGGGGGCCGTCTAGAGAACACAGGATGTTCAAGGCCAAAGCCAATTTCCCAGACACAGGTGCAAAAGCAAGGACACAGCAATCTTACAGTACTACACAGGTGTGCCCTTCTATAACCCAAAATTGATGTCACTATTTGGCAAAGAAGCCTCTTTTGTCAAAGTTAGTATAAAGTAAGTTATTGACCAGCCGGTGCACGGCTGCTTGGGATGGATCCCGTGTTTGCTGCTGTATTTTGCAATGGCTGCCATGTTAGCAGTGGCTACCGTGTGAGGCTCCTTTGAAGAACTGCTTTGTCTGATGGCTACTTAGCAGCTATAGCTACTTGGACTGCAATAAAGACTCTCTTATATACATACTACTTCTCATGTCTTCTCTGTTCTATACCCAGCATCCAAGGAGGTCCAGTCCTGGCAGAGGGGCTCAAACCCAACAGTTGGTGTAGTTGGGCAAGATAAAGGAATAAGTATTCCCAAAATTGGAGCAGCGAGCAGGATGGAGTGAGTACTCTCCAACATAGACGAAGGTAGCAATCAGAAGCTTAGAGCACACACATGTAGACTGCAATCCTTTTGCAGATTCACAATAAACACTAGCATATTATAGAATGTGAAACCTCTTTAGCTTTATCTGTAATCTTTAGCTCATTGTCAGTGCATTCGAAGGCTGCCTGTGAGTCCCAGTTTAAGACTCCCACATACTTTCAGTCTGGGCCTGGAAATAAAAGCAGAGCTTTGTTGAATTAAATTGTTATGTTCACTGATCCAAAGAGATTATTATGACAGTCAACTGAAATTTCCTGTTTGGGGAATGAGAAGTTACAATGAGGTACTTTTTGATGTGGCAGGAAAAACATCCTGTTGCCACAAGCTGTAAAGTAATGCATGGGAAAGTGTTTTCAAATGTCAATGTTATTATTTCATTGCATTGATATTTGATTTCTCTTTCGTTTGGCTTTCTCTGTTCAATATGCCTCAATATGCCCACTGAGCCCACAAAAACACATTTTATCTCTAATTTCAGTTGATCTATTGTATGTATATATATGTATGTATGTGTGTATATATATATATATATACTAGGTGTACCGGTTAATAATGGTGGATTTTGTAATCAAAGAAAACATGATAATTTCAAGAGAAAACATCAAAAGTGCTTTATTCAAAGTAATGTCCATCGCTAGCTACACATTCCCCCCATCTTTCAGGTAATTTGTGGATACCGTCCCAATAGAACTTTTCTTGTTTTGAGGCAAACCATTCAGAGACCCAATTTTCCACTTCTTTGTACATTTTGAAGTGCTGCTCAGAAAGTGGGTGTGCCATCGATCAGAACAAGTGGTAATCTGAAGGAGCAAGGTCTGGTGAATACAGCGGGTGGGTTAATACTTCCCAGGCAAGATCTCTTAACGTGTCTTTAACTTGTTTTGAAGTGTGTGATGGTGCGTTATCATGAAGCAAAATTACTTTGCTGTGTCTTCTGGCACATTCTGGTCATTTTATGATCAAAGCGTGGTTCAAAAGGATTATTTGTTGTTGGTAGCGATCAGTATTAATGGTTTCACCTGGTTTTAGAAGATCATAATACACCACACCTTCCTGATCCCATCAAATGCAGAGCTTTGTCTTCTTTCCAAAGCAATTTGGCCTTGCAGTATATGTTGATTGTTGACCTGGATCAACCCATGATTTTGTGCATTTGGGATTCTCAAAATAAGTCCACTTTTCATTGCCAGTCACAATTCAATGCAAAAAAGACTTTCTTTCGTGCCATTGAAGCAACATTTTACTGATGACTTTGCGGTTTTCCATATGTCTTTCATTCAGTTGATGTGGCACCCATTTTCCTTCCTTTAAAATCTTTCCCATTGCTTGTAAATGATCAGAAATTGTTTGTTGAGCAACATTTAATCTTTATGCAAGTTGTTTTTGAGTTTGACACATATTTTCATCCAACAATACTTGTAATTGTTGGTCTTCAAACTTTTTTGGTTGACCTAGAAGTTCTTTGTCTTTCACTTCGAAATCACTTTTAAAGTGTTTAAACCAGCGTTCACAAGTATCTTGAGATGGAGCATGTTCACCATAAGCTTCCTGAAGTATACAATAACTTTTTCTTCAAAATAAAGTAATGAGTTAAAACTTCCCGCAAATGCTCTTTTTTTGGCACAAAATTTGACATTTTTAAGCATAAAAATATCTATGATATTTTTCAGCAAATTTGACATATGAAGTTTTGAAGTTTGCTGTCAATACAACAAAATAGCATACATATCAAATCGCATATACTGTATATCAACATATGTGTAATTCCATCTATTGAAAAAAATCCACATTATTAACTAGTACACCTAATATATATATATATATATATATATATATATATATATATATATATCCTTATCTCTTAAGGCTGCTATTTCTTCATATTTATATTAAAATATTAAAGAAAAGCCTGATTTTATGATTGCATCTGTTTTTATTTTTTCCCCTTTTTCATGCCAGTTGCTGAGTATCATTTTGAGCAGCCTATGCCTGATTTCATCAATGCAGCTGTAAGAAGGCTCACTCCTAGGGTCAGATCATTAGAGGGACTTTAATCCTTTAGAACAATTTTTCAATACTGTTTCACACCAGAGACTGCCTTGTACAAATCCTCTTTACACAGACAAGAATAACACAGGAAGAAACTATTTGTCTCTGATCTCTGCAGAGAAGGAGAGCAAACAGGGACCCTTAGGGGGTTTTCCATCTTTTCAGACTACCAGGAGGAGATTAATCAAAGATCTCTATGCTGCCTGATGTACAATCAGTTCCATAGCTGTGTGCCATTGATCAAGTTATGGCGGAATGGCAGGATCACAGCACCCAGCACGGTGCATTGCTGGAGCAGAAACAGAGCAGGTATGCACTCACAAAGCAACATCTGGCAGTTCACTCCTCTCCCCAAACAGTCTCAAAAACAGTGCCCACGTGCTGTTTGCCCTCACGTCAGCCTCACTGTAGAATAATGAAAACCCCTAATGTTTCCAATCCGTAGATAGCCTTCTCTTTGTGGAGATTCTCAATCTTATCAGCATCAATTTGCTTACGATTTATCCAGTATTTTTTGTGTGCATTATACATATACAGGACAGTTTCACAGATGAGATCTCATTCCATGCCAACAATGAACATGTGAAATAAGCCTAATTTATGTTAAAATACTTCAATCAATGTAAATGCACAGCAAACATCTCAGTGGGTAGAAGACTTAGAAAATGATGGAGACCAATGGTCAGGCTAAGGCCACTAACTTGTTTAGGAGAAAGCCCAGAGACCAGGATAGAAGAATCAGAGAGAGCAAAATAATGCATGACATGTATTATTCATTAAATGTATTAAATAGAAATGAAATATATATGCTTATTGATAGTTTTGTATTATACACAATATTTCAAAATATTTCCCCTTCACACTATATTGTGACAATATTCTATAATGCATGACTTATTTCAACTTGTTTGCAAAAGTTGCTTTTAACTTTCTGGTCTCTGTTCCCTCAATTAAAATATAATTCACTTTAGGGTCTTACATTCCAGTTTTTCTGCATCTATTGTTCTCAAATATATAATCACATACTCTACTTGAGATAACTGTGGATCATATGAACTCTACTTTTATTATTATTTTTTATTTAGAAGACTTTAATACAAGGTTAAATTTGAGTAATGCTTTTAAAATCAGATATCTGGGCCTGGCTGTAAAGGGAATGTTACATATCTTAGCATAACTTTTTGAAATGAAGAGAGTTGTTAAGGAAGAACCTAAGACTTCTAGACTTTCTGAAAGAAGACAAACACACACACACACACACACACACACATACACACACACACACACACACACACACACACACACACACACACACAAATGTGTTTAGAAATAACCAGAGAAGTCTCAAGTGTTGTCTTGGATGAACTTGAACAAGAGGAAGTAAAACCTGACTTCAGTAAAGTAAGAAAAGCAAACAAAAGTCACAGCTTATAGACAGAGATCATCAGTGATACCTTGATGGACAGATCGGGGCTCAAGAACAAAGATGATGGGCTCAGGGCAAGACAAGGGACACAGAAGAATGTCTTTTTGCTGAAGAAGTGGAAGCCACCCAAGAAGCCGCCCATAACATTTAATTCACTTTTCTGGCATCACTGCAACATACACTCCAATAGGGAAGTTTTGTAGTATGGGAAGCAGAGATGCACATTGATTTTTGCCAAACCATAGTAAGAAATGTGAAGGTTCTAAGAAAGAAATAGGTGATCAAGCTGGCAAAACATTTCAGGTAAAGAGGTGAGCTTTGTGGTCAGCTGAACCGCTGGGGATTCAGGAACAGGAGAAATAAGAGAAGGAGCTGGATGAATACATTCCTTTTGTAAACTTACCCTCTGGGTACATGCAAGAGAGGAATAAATAGGCATTTAGTTCAGGGCTGGATGAAGTCAAAATCAAAAAGAAAAGGAGAAAGCCCAGAGACCAGGATAGAAGAATCAGAGAGAGCAAAAGCAAAAGTTTGGAAACATCAGATTAACAGCAGTCATAACCATTGTTCATTATAATCTATTTGAGTTTAAAATTCCATGTATTATTCATTAAATGTATTAAATAGAAATGAAATATATATGCTTATTGATAGTCTTGTATTATACACAATATTTCAAAGTATTTCCCCTTCACACTATATTGTGACAATATTCTATAATGCATGACTTATTTCTAAAGTGTATTGCTATATACATTGTATGGAATTATCAGAATTAATTAATTGATGTAAATTATGAAACATTTGGGATTTATTTTTTATTTATTTATTTTTATTTTTTATTTATTGTTATTTATTTATTTTTAATTCTTCATTGTTAAAAGTATTACATATGTTTCCCTTTTCCCCCATTGACCTCTCTTCGCCTGCTCCCACCCTCCAGCACATGTCTTCACCCCTCTACCATCTGTGTCCATTGGTTATGCTTATATGCATACATACAAGTCCTTTGGTTTATCTCTTACCCTCTCCTCTCACCCTTCCCTGCCTTCCCTCTGACGTTTGATGGTCTGTTCCATGCTTCTATGTCTTTGTATCTATTTTTGTTCATCAGTTTATGTTGTTCATTAGATTCCACAAATGAGTGAGATCATGTGATATTTATCTTTCTCTGTCTGGCTTATTTCGCTTAGCATAATAATCTCCAGGTCCATCCATGCTGTTGCAAAAGGTATGAGATCCCTTTTTATAGCCACACTAGAGGCCTGGTGCACGAATCCATTCACATTGAAAGGAAATTAATTAGAAGAAATATTTTAGAGGCCAGGGAGGAACCGAGGGAGGTTGGCTGGCCCGTCTTGCCTAGTCTACATTAGCCGGACCCCAGTAGCAAGCTAACCTACCGGTGGAAGTATCTGCCCCCTGGTTGTCAGTGCGTATCATAGTTACTGGTCCAGTGGTCTTAGGCTTTCATATATATATATATATATATATATATATATATATATATATAGTATTCCGTTGTGTAAATGTACCACAGCTTTTTTATTCACTCATCTACTTATGGGCAGTTGGGCTGTTTCCAGATCTTAGCTATTGTAAATAGCACTCAAACAAAGTGTTACATTATATTCTTTATGATTGGTGTTTTGAGATTCTTAGGATATATTCCCAGAAGTGGAATCACTGAGTCCAAAGGCAGTTGTATTTTTGATTTTTTGAAGAAACTCCATGATGTTTTCCACAGTGACTACACCAGTCTGCATTCCCACCAGCAGGGTACTAAAGGTTCCTTTTTCTCCACATCCTCATCAGCACTTGTAGTTTGTTGATGATAGCCATTCTGACAGGTATGAGATGGTACCTCATTGTCATTTTGATTTGCATTTCTCCGAAGATTAGTGACTTGGAGTATTTTTTCCTGTCTCTTGGCCTTCTGTATGTCTACTTTTGAGAAGTGTCTATTTAGTTTCTTTGCCCATTTTTGATTGGATTGTTTATCTTCCTTTTGTTAAATTGAACAAGTTCCCTATAAATTTGGGAGATTAAACCTTATTGGATGTAACATTGGCAAGTATGTTCTCCCATGCATCTTGTTGTTTTGTTGATGGTTTCTTTTGCTGTGCAGAAGCTTTTTATTTTGATGTAGTCCCATTTGTTTATTTCCTCCTTAGTTTCTATTGTCCTAGGAGATGTAAAGAAACTGCTATGATATATGTCTGATATTTTGCTGCCTATGGATTCTTCTAAGATTTTTAATGGTTTTCCACCTTACATTTACTTATTTTTATCCATTTTGAGTTTATTATTGTGTATGGTGTAAGTTGGTGGTCTAGTTTCAATTTTTTGCATGTATCTGTCTAATTTTCCCAACACCATTTATTGAAGAGACTGTCTTGACTCCATGGTTTGCGCTTGCCTCCTTTGTCAAATATTAATTGAGCACAATGGCTTGTGTCTATTTCTGGGTTCTCTGTTATGTTCCATTGGTCTACAATGTCTGTTCTATGTCTGGTCTTGTGTCAGTACCAGGCAATTTTGAGAACAGTGGCTTTGTAATATAAGCTTGATATCTGTATTGTGATCCCTCCAACTTTTTTCTTCTTTCTCAGGATTTCTGTGGCTATTTGGGGTCTTTTTTTTTTTTTTATTCCATATGAATTTTTGGAGAGTTTGTTCTAGGTCTGTGAAATATGCCATTGGTATTTTAATGAGAACCATTGGGGATTTAAATTTATTTAACTAAGATATATTTAATTAATTAATAAAAGATGACATTCATGATTATTTTCTTTGGAAGACATCCTTAATAGGAAATTACAGGTCTGAAAGAAATGACATTAAAAATTTTTTTAAAACATATGTTTTTATTGATTTCAGAGTGAGGAAGGGAGAGAAAGAGAGAGATAGAAACATTGATAAGAGAGAAACATCAATCATCTGCCTCCTGCATGACCACTACTGGGGATCAAGCCCACAACCTGGGCATGTGCCTTGACCAGGAATGGAACTAGTAATCTCCTGGTGCCTGGGATGACATTCAACCCACTAAGCTACACAGGCCAGGTGATATTTAAAATTTTGATCCAGATTATACATGACTTCCAGAAATGTTCTAGCAATTTATAATTATATTAGTAATATTTTCTCACACCCATATTTTGTTTCTTCTTTGTTTGTTTTAATATAGATTTATTTCTTAGAGTAGCTGCAATATTGCAAATAAATCACATAAGGTTCCCAGACACCCCCTTCCCACAGCCTCCCTCAGTATTAACAACCCCATCAGATGGTACAGTGAAGCAATCAGTGAACCAACATTGACATGTCAACATCATCTGTAGTTTACATTAGAGTCACTCTTGTTGTTATACATTCTGTGGGTTTGGACAAATGTATAATGACATGTATTTAGCATTGTAGTGTCATACAAAGTAGTTTCACTGCCCTAAACATCCTCTGAACTCTGACTATTCATTCCCCTACCACAACTCCTGGAAACCACTGATCTTTTTACTGTTTCCATAGTTTTGCCTTCTCCAGAATGTCATATAATTGAGATCAGCTATATGTAGTCTTTTCAGATTGAATTCTTTCACTTAGAAATATACATTTAAGTTTCCTCCATGTCTTTTCATGGCTTGATAGCTTATTTCTTTTTAGCACTGAATAAGATTTTATTGTATGAATTAACCAGGGTTTATTTATCTGTTCACTCACTGAAGGATATATTGGTTGCTTCCAAGTTTTAGTTATCATGAATAAAACTGCTATAAAAGTAGAGTGCAGGTTTTTATGTGAACACAAATTTTCAATTCCTTTGGGTAAATACCAACAAGCACAATTGCTTGATCATTTGACAAGAGTATCCTATCTAATAAAAGAGAAATATGCAAATTGACCATACCTCCGCTACAGCCCAGCCCACAAGCCACGCTTACCAGCCAAGTGCTGCAGAAGGGAGCAAAGCTGCAGAGAAGCAAGCGGAGCGGCGGAGACTGGAAGGAAGCAGGGGGGGCAGCGGAGATTAGGGAAGCAGGCAGGGCGGGGAGAAGGGAGGGAAGCAGGCGGGGCAGGGGAGAAGGGAGGGAAGCAGGCGGGGCAGGGGATAAGGGAGGGAAGCAGGTGGGGAGGTGGAGACCTCCGCAGGAAGCCTTATTGCAGGAATCTTCCTGCAACGGGCCTCTAGTCTATATATATAAAGAGTCAGGGTCCATCACGTCCAAAACAACCGGAGAGATGACCAAACACCAGCAATACCATTTACCTGCACCCCGGACCCTGACAGGAGGGAGGAGGGAGCCCCATTCCCTGCAGAATCAGCCATTGGACACCTTGCTGTCAGTGGCCAGCCAGCCAGGAATCCATTCACCTGCACCCCAGACCCTGACAGGAGGGAGGAGGGAGCCCCATTCCCCACGGAGTCGGCCATTGGACACTTTGCTGTCAGCAGCCAGCCAGCCAGGAATCCCATTCACCTGCACCCCAGACCCTGACAGGAGGGAGGAGGGAGCCCCATACTCGATGGAGATTTTCATACATATTTGAGTGATGATTCCATTGATTCAATGGATGATGCTGAAAAGGAAAATTTCCCATCAAATTTCTCAATAGTATTACTTCTTCGGGAATGCCATGTCATAAATTAAAATTGAAAGTGGGTGCCATCATCATGCTTCTGAGAAATCTTAATAGTAAATATGGTCTTTGTAATGGTACTAGATTTATTATCAAAAGATTATGACCATTATCAAAGCTGAAGTATTAACAGGATCTGCAGAGGGAGAGGTTGTTCTGATTCCAAGAATTTATTTGTCCCCATCTGACACTAGCCTACCATTTAAATTAATTAGAAGACAGTTTTCCGTGATGCCAGCATTTGCAATGATTATTATATTTTAAAAACGTATCTTTAATGATTTCAGAGAGAAGAGAGAGAGAGAGAGAGAGAGAGAGAGAGAGAGACATCAATGATGAGAGTGAATCATCGATTGGCTGCCTCCTGCACACCCACTACTGGAAATTGAGCCCACAACCTGGGCATGTGCCCTGACTGGGAATTGAACCATGATCTCCTGGTTCATAGGTCGATGCTCAACTGCTGAGCCACATCAGCCAGGCTGTGATGATTATTAATAAATCACAAGGAAAAACTCTAGACAGAGTAGGAATATTCCTACCTGAACCCATTTTTGCACATAATCAGTTATATGTTGCTTTCTCTTGAGTTCAAAGAGCGTGTGATGTTAAAGTTAAAGTTGTAAATACTTCATCACAAGGGAAATTAGTCAAGCATTCTGAAAGTGTTTTCACTCTTAAGGTGGTATACAGGGAGATATTAGAATAAATTTAATCAATTTATCAGTCATTGTTTGTATCAGTGTTGTTTTTACATCATGTTTTTGTTATTTTTATATCATGTCTTTGTTGTTTTTATATCATGTTGTCATTGTTTATTTATATATTATTTTCATATACATTTTACTAATTTTCTTTCATCTCTGACACTTCTGTTATAGAGAAGGGCAAATAACAATATTTCCTTTAATTACTTCCCTTTTAATGTGCACAAATTTTGTGCATCGGGCCACTAGTAGTTTTATAAGAACCAAGCAAAGTAGTTGCCCTATTTTGCATTTCCACAGTCAATCAATGAGAGTTCTTATTGTTCCACATCCTTGCCAGCACTTGGTGTTGTCAGTATTTTGAATTTAATTATTTTAATACATGTGTACTGTATCTCAATGTTGTTTTAATTTGCATTTTTCTGATGAGATATGATAGGTAGCATCTTTTCATGTGCTTATTTGGAGCTGTACATATTTTTTTTGGTGAGGAGTCTTCTTAGGTCTTTTGCTTATTTTCTAATTGGTTGTTGGTGTTCTTACTATTGAATTTCAAGTTATTTATATATGTTGCATACCAGTCATTTATGAGACATGTCTTTGGAAAATGTTGCCTCTCAATTCATGGCTTGTATTTTCATTCTCTTAATAGTATCTTTTGCAGAACAGAATTTTTACATTTGATTAAGTCCAACTTACCATTTTTTCCCCCCTCATTAATGTGCTTTCAGTATCTTATCTAAAAGTCATCACCAAATCTAAGCTTGACTAGAATATCTCCTATGTTATCTCTAGGAGTTTTATAGTTTTTGTGTTTTACATTTAGGTCTATGATCCATTTTAAGTTAAATTTTGTGAAATTATGCAAGATCAAAATAAAGACTATTTTTTTTGCATGTGGATGTCCAGTTGTTCCAGCAGCATTTGTTGAAGAGATTATCCGTACTCCATTGTATTATTTTTACTCCTTTGTCAAAGATGTTAGATATATTTTTGTGCTTCTATTTCTAGACTCTATTTATTTCCATTGATCTATGTGTTTTACCAATACTATATTGTCCTTTGAGAAATTGCTTTATGAAGGTATTATTGATATACAAATAACTGCACATATATAGCATGTATCAATTTGATTAGTTTGAACATAAGTATAAATCTGTGAAACCATCACCACAATCAAGGTAATAAAAAACTTATCACCTCTGAAAGTTTCTGCCCTTTTTTGTAATAAGAACACTTACTCTGAAGTCTGTCCTGTCAACAAATGTTTTCAGTGCACAATATCATATGCTAACTATAGGCTGTCTATTGAACAGCAGATCTCTACAACTTATTCATCTTGCTTAGCTGAAACTTTATACCCATTGAACAACAACTCCCCATTTTCTCCTGTCTCAGCCTGGGCAACCATCCTCCTATTCTCTGCTTCTGTGAGTTTGACTATCTTAGATTTCACATCTAAATGAGATCACATAGGACAAAGTCCTTCTCAGATGGCTCATTTCATTTACCTTAATGTCTCCAGGTTCATCCACACTGCATACCACAGGAAGGAAATAGCTTGCTGTTTGGATTATATAGCACTATAGCAAATCTTGAGGTTGGATTTTGACAGTCTTTTGACTTTGTTCTTTTTCATTATCATGCTGGGTATTATGGGACTTTTGCCCCTCCATATAACTTTTAGAATCGGTTTGTCAATATCCTCAAAATAACTTCCTGGGATTTTGATTGAGGTTCCTCTGAATCTATGGATTAAATTGGGAAGAACTGACATCTTAAACTATATTAAAGCTTCCTATAAATGAGCATGGAAAATCTTTCCATTTATTTATCTTTTTAAATTTTCGCATCAGTTTTTTTGTAGTTATATAAATCACACACACATACACACACACACACACACACACACACACACACACACACACATATATATATATACTAGCGTTCCCGTTGCAGGAAAAATCCTGCAATAGGGTTTCCTGCTGCACTCTACCCCACCCTGCCTGCTCTCCTCCCTTGTCCCCCGCCCCGCGATCTCCACCAGCCCCCCTGCTTTTCTAACTTCTCCACCAGCCCGCTCTCCTTCCTTCTCCCCTGGCCCCGCCTCCGCTCCTCCCTTCTCCCCTGGCCCCGCCTCTGCTCCTCCCTTCTCCCCCGGCCCGCCTTCTCCACCAGCCCGCTCTCCTTCCTTCTTCCCTGGCCCCACCTCCGCTCCTCCCTTCTCCCCCGGCCCCGCCTCCGCTCCTCCCTTCTCCCCTGGCCCCACCTCCGCTCCTCCCTTCTCCCCCGGCCCTGCCCCTTCTCCCCTGGCCCCGCCTGCTCAACTTCCTTCTCCCCTGGCCCTGCCTGCTCAACTTCCTTCTCCCCCGGCCCCACCTCTGCTTCTCCCTTCTCCTCCCCGTGGCTTGCTTGCTTCTCTGCAGCTTTGCTCCCTTCTGCAGCTCTTGGCTTCTTTCTACGCTGTCGCGATATGCAAATTAGCCACCATCGTTGGTTGGATAATTTGCATATTCGTCCTGATTGGTCGGTGGGCGTGGCTTGGCTGATGGGCGTGGCTTGGGCGTAGCAAAGGTACGGTCAATTTGCATATTTGTCTATTATTAGATTAGATATATGTATAATTTTATATATATATATATATATATATATATATATATATATATAATTAGTTTTATACTCTTTTATTTCTGGTGCTAAAGTAATTTTTACTACATTTTTTATTTTAAATTCCACTAGTTTATGGCTGGTATGTAGGAAAGTGACTTATTTTTGCTTATTAACCTTATATCCTATAACCTTGCAATAATTGCTTATTAATTCTAGGAGTTCTTTGTCATTTTTTTCCAGATTTTCTACATAGACAAATATCATCTGCAAAGATAGTTTTTTATTCCTTACTTCTTAATTTGCATTCTTTCTCTTGTCTTCTTGCATTAGCATAATGTTGAAAAGAAGTGGTGAGAGGGGACATACCTGCCTTATTTCTGATTTTTATGGGAAAGCTTCAAATTTCTCACCAGTAAGGATGATATTAGCTATAGGCTGTTTTTGTAGATATTCTTTATAAAATTGTGGAAGTGCACCTCTTTTACTATTTTGTCAAGAATTTTTACCTTCATTGAGTGTTGAATTTTGCCAGATATTTTTTCCACATATATTGACACTATCCTGTGATATTTTTCTTTGATTTGATAGATTACATTAATTGATTTTTGAATGTTGAACCATTCTTGCACACATGGAATATAAAAATTCATTGCCACATGGAAATATTAAAAAATAACAGTAACTTCATTATTAGTGAGGATAAACTTTTTGATATACTTATTTCTCATTTTGAAAATTTACTGTCTATATGACTTAACCATTTTTATATTGGCATAATATTCCTTATTGTACAATTAATGAGTTAACAAAACTAAACTTTTTTCTCTTGTATGTTCAACAAAATGTGTTCATTGTTTGTTTGTATAAATTAGTTAAATGTATGTGGTGTCCTCACTATGTAGTTTTAATTCCTTTTCAATTTAGTTTAATGTACTAATATTTCTATTGTAATTCTATACCTAATTGGGAAATGCCCTAATGAATTCTAGACAGATGTCAGTTATTTTATCTGTGAAATAAAGCAACTGATACAAACTTTCACATTTCTTTTATCTCTAAAACTACTAGAATTTTCTGGCTCATTTCTGTTCTAACTGAAATTCAGGTAAAAGAGGGATGCTTGCTTTGTCAAAGATCCTGGCATAAGAAAAGACTGACAAAAGGAAATTTGTAGTGGAAGTGGCTTTGCATCATCTTTCTAGGCTGTGTGCTCGTGAAACGCTGTTTACTCATCCTAATGATCTAGAGATGGCAAGAGAGCTTGTCATAAAGAGTCAAAAGAGAATGACAGGACTCTTAAATAATCTGTGTTTTTCATTCATTGTCAACGATAATACCTAATTTCAATCTTCATAGAATATTTGAAGTAATCCACACAAATAATGGTTAAGTCAGAGGTAAAAAAAAATGGGTATGTGTTGAGATGGATCAAGTGAAATTTTTAATTTTCTGGCATTTTTCTGGACTCATGATTGACACTTTCTGCTGTTATTGGGATCTGTGGTGTATAGGCAATAGGGTGAAAATCCTATGCTTTTAAAAATAAATCAAAACATTATTATGTCTGACAACATTTTGGAAGTGATTCAGTCACTTGAGTCACATAAGCAGCTCTTGAATCAGAAAACATCCTGTTTGAGATAAAAGAAGTATTTTGTGTTCTGGAAGCAAATATACAACTGTAGATGACCTCGGAATGCCTACTTCCCAAGCCTCCCCAGCTTTTCATGCTGCACCACAGTCAAGCAATCTCTGAAGTTCTCTGCTTCCTGTCTGCTTTCAGCACTCATCAATTTCTCATTCAAAACTCATTTTCCATGCACCTTAGTGGTTAAACCATGGCCATTCCCACTCATAGGCCCTACTCCACACTTTATAATTTAAATTTAATACACAAGATGGTCCGTTTTCAACAGAAGATTTCCGAGTGGGGCCAATAGACTCTCATCCACATCGTAATAACTCATACATTTCTCAACAGCTGTTAGGAAGCCAGGAGGTGAACTTACCACTAAATATACACAAAAAGAGGAGAGAAAGGTAAAAGCTTTAAAGAATGAACACACACACACACACACACACACACACACACACACACACACACACACATTGAGACGAGGACTAATTGGAAAATGATGAGCAGTCGTTCACTCAAATCTGTGCATGTGCAATTTCCTTTAAATGGTTCTTTCTTTTCCTAGGCAACAATTTGTGGAAAAGGAATTCATTTTTAAAATCACAGAACTTTGTTTAGGGGGTATACACACTTTGAGAAGCTACCAAAGCCTGTGAGTGTTTTTCTGAAGGTGTCAATTTAAATGCAATTATAGCACATATGTATGAAGCAGCAAACAGATCAAGCCAGAAGCTAAATGCCTGCCATGCTTTTGATAGACAAATTACATAATGGGGAGGGATAACCTGATTGGACCATTGTTTTTCTATTAGGAGACAGAAGAAACTGAAGGCAGTGTCTGCATGGCAGTTTATTTATATGATGAAAAAAATAACGGAGGTTGTTGTGCAAAGCATTTCTTTTCTGTGTCAGACTAAAAAAGCAACCCCCAAACAAACAAAACAACACAAAAAAACCACCAAAAAACAAAACTCCAAAAAACTCACTGGCCCTTGTTGCATTTATTTTATGCTAATAGCTGATAGGTGAAAGCAGACCAAACAGACCTACACATGCTCTTTATAAATTCCTTCTTCATTTAACTGTTAAGAACAGGGATGCCCCCAGTGCTGAGGAACTGATCTAAAGGCACAGTTGTTAGAGGAATGTTGGAGATTAGACTAGAGCTCACAGCTACAGAGTTTCTGTACAGAGTTTTGTTGTCGTTCATTTGGGTGTTTGTTTATTTGATATTTATTTTGTGAAATAGAGAATACATGAATATATACAAAGTTACAAAGTAAGGTGAAAAGTGAGTATCCCTTGACCTCTATCTTTCCAAAGTTCTTCCTCAGAAGTACAAATTTTACTAACTTCATATTTATTTTCATTTTGAAATGAACATATTCATAGATAGAGTTTCACTTATTTCTCCTCAATATTTCTTGGCTGTCTTTCTATTTAAGCACTAGAGGCCCAATGCACAAAATTTGTGCAAGTGTAGGCCTTCCTTCCCCCAGCTGCCGGCACCGGCTTCCTCTGGCACCTGGGATCCGGGCTTCCCTCGCTGTCCTGGCTTCGTCCTTAAGGACGTCCAGTCTAATTAGCATATTATGTTTTTATTATTATAGATATATACAGCTGCCTCTTTCTCTTATGTGCTCCCTACTGGATACTCTATTTTACTGATGGACATACTTCAACAAGTCTCATTAATGGGCATTTTTCTTATCCAGTTTGTGTTTGTATAAACCATGGACAACACCTGCTTCTACAAAATAAATGCTAAGAACAGATATTTGCTAGGTCAGATTTGTTTGCATATATATATATATATATATATATATATATATATAATAAAATTACCTTTTATTGAGTTCTACCTATGTATCATTTATAAACAATATGAAACAGTTTGTTTTTCTATGCTCTGGTGGGATGTCTGTCTGTCTATTTATCTGGCTATCTATTCATCCATCCATCTATCTATTCACCCATCATTTATTATCTTTACCACTTAACTAGGCAAAAGTTGTTTCTCAACTAACTTTTAAATTTTATTTCCATTGTTAAAAGGGAGTTTGAGCATCTTTTTTCTATGTTTAAGAAATGATAATTTTTTTATATTAAATATGTATTTTAACACATGGTAAATATATGTATACATATATACAATTGTATATAAAAATGATATGTTTAACACAGAGTACTAGTAAATATATGTATATATACATATTCAATTATATATGTAAATTATATATGTTTAACTCTGACAGTAATATATGCAAATACAATTATATACGTTTAACATATATATATGCACATACAAATATATATATGTCTTACAAGCAGTAAATATACACACAGTTGTTCCTATGGAAAATACAATAAATAATAGAAGAATAAATTCAGTTTCGGGTGCTCACAGCTGTAAACCTACTTTTGCCTATATATATATATATATATATATATATATATATATATATATACACACACAAACCCATACAATTATATTATATTTATGTTTAATCCGGACAGTGAGTATACACACGCACACAACTGCATGGAAGCAGGGCAGGCAATAAGCGGGAGAGGGCGCCGCCCCGCCCCTGGAAAGACTCAAGTGGCCCCAGCTGAGTGTGGGTCAGAAGCCGCCCTCTGGCTGTAGACAAGACCCTGAGCTAAGAGGCCTCTTTCCCAGGGAGCCTGGCTCCGGGGCTGGCGTCCCTAGCTGTGCCCCGGAGGAGGTGGCCCTTTGAGAACTCTTTCTGCCTTGGTTACAGTCCCGGGGACCACGCAGCAGCCCTGCTGGCCAGCAGAGTGGCCATGAGAGGTGGCCCTGGTGGCAGCCGCAAAACTCAGGCCCAGACGCTGGAAGAGTTCCTGCCCACACTCCAGCTCTGGATGGCGGCTGGGAAGCTGAGGACAGTGATGCCAGTGTCCCTGTCCTACAGGGAGCGCAGGCCCTCCCAGTGTGCACCAACCCAGACGCCGCCCCTGGGGCGACGCTCTGACCTGCAGACTCTGGACACCAAGGCCGTGCCCAAGAGGTGAGTTCTCCCCTGTCCCAGGCCAAGAGGCCTGGGGCTCCAGGGGACACTCTTCCCAGTGGTTCAAAGCTACTAGATGTTCTGTTCCTCAGATGCAGGACTTAAAAGGGGGGTGCCTTGTGGGTTCCAGCCCTCCTCAGGTTGGGCGAAGCGCACTGGGGTTCCTGACTAGGTGGGGGCCCCTCTCCTACCTGCTTCCAGGTGGCCTCCCTGTCCCAGGCCCAGGGGTCCAGGAGCTGCGGGGCCAGGTGACAGGTTTTGTGAGGAGGTTGTTCCTTGTGTAGCTGTGAATTCAGTGTGTCCTGGGAGGAGGCAAGCTCGGGGTCCCTGGGTGTCCCCATCTTGAACAGGAACCGCAGCACCTTAATTTACGCAGGTAAGAGGATTCCAGGAGTCTATTTAGCCAGCTTTCCGCTGTCTTCTCGGATATGCAGTATGGTATGCTTCAGAAGGCGGTCTCCACTTTGAGATAGAGTCGCCTTTTCTACTAGTTGTTTTATTATGTTGTTCATTTACCTTATACTTTTTCAACTCAAAATTATTTTCATTTAAGATATGAAGTATTATCCAAATTTATTATTTTTTTTTCAGTTGGCTATACAACCACATTTATTGAATTGTTAATTATTTTCCACGGACTTATCTGTTTGAGTCTCTGCTTCCAATTATTTTGGGTCTATACCCAAGCAGTGGGATTTCTCAGCCATATGTTAATTCTAAGTTTAACTTTTTGAGGAGCTGCCAAACTGTTTTCCACAATGAGGGCACCATTTTACCTTCCCACCTGCCATGTGTGAGGGTTCTAATATCTCCACATCCTCACCAACACTTGTATTTTACAGTTATTTCTCTTTTTGTTGTTGTTGTTATTGTTGTAACTGTCTTCATGAGTGTGAAGTAATACATCATTGTGGCTTTGAATTGCACTTCTCTAATGGCTAATTACAGTGAGCATCTTTTCATGTATTTATTAGCCACTTGCATATCTTTGGATAAATGTTTATTAAAGTCATCTCCCATACTTAATTGGGTTATGTGTTTTTTTTATTGAGTTGTAAGATTTTTTATATTTTTTGAATAGAAGTACTTCAAAAATATATTATTTGCAAAAAATTCTCCCATTCTATAATTGTTTTTTAATTTTTCTGATCATGTTCTTTAAACCATAAATGTTTTTAATTTTGAAATCCAATTTATCTTTTTTTCTTTTGTTACCTATGGTTTGGATTTTGGATGTCATACCTAAGAATCTATTGCTAAATACAAGATTATGAAGATTTGCTCCTAAGTTTTCTTCTAAAAGTTCAATAGTTATAACTCTTATATGTAGGTTATTAATCCATTTTGAGCTAATTTTGTATATGGTTGAAGTGGGGGTATGCCTTCATTCTTTTGCATGTGGATATCCACTTATCCTAGCACCATTTATTAAAGAGACTATTTAGTTTGTCCCCCCTCCCTCCATCCCGACCTTCCCTCTGAAATTCATCAGTCTGTTCCATGCTTCTATGTCTCTGGATCTATTTTGTTCATCAGTTTATTTTGTTCATTAGATTCCACATATGAGTGAGATCATGTGATAGTTAGCTTTCTCTGACTGGCTTATTTTGCTTAGCATAATGGGCTTATTTTTAATTTCTCAATTCTACTCCTTTAGAATAAAATGTCTATTCTTATGCCATTATCATACCATGTTTATTACTATAGCCAGACTTTTATTAATTTTCAGAATTCTGAAAACATTGATTATGAAAAATTTTGCCATTTATTGTTGCTTTATGTAGGTACAAACTTTCAGAAGTCATTATACTCTCATTTAATGGATCATCAACTTATGTCATTTTTCCATATATATGAAAATTGTTAGTCACTGTGTATTTTAAGCTTCTTCATTATAAAAGTATTCACCTTTCTCCCTCCCTCACTCATTTTCTCTTTCTGTTCCTAAATAAAAGTTTGCTTGATATTCAGGTTGTAACTCCCTGGCTTTTTGTTATTGCAATATCTTGTAATATGTTTAATCATTATTTTATTTCATTTTAATTTTGAGCTTAGAAATTAACTGAAATTGGAGATATCCTTTGAATTTGTAAAAAAAATCAGTATAATATACACAGAAGTGCAAATATCATAGATGTGTGCATTTTAAAGAACTTTTACAATCTTGATATATTTTGTAACTAGCACCCAGCTCAAGGAATGGAACACTGCCCAAACCTAAAAAATCTGCTCCCATTTTCCTTCAATTGTCTCCCCCATTAAAGGTGACCTTTATCTTGACTTCTAATAGAATAGACTAGTTTTGTCTGTTATTTTGGGCTGATTATAACTAATATAATCACTCTGTATTTTCTTTTGTGACTTATTTTGCTCAACTTTATATTTGGGCTGTTTATTTTCATTATGAGTATTATTCTGTTACGTAAATATACCACAATTCATCCAGGCTTGTATTGAAAGGTGCTTGAGTAAGTTACATTTTATGGATATTAAGTGCAGTGCTGCTAGGAACATTCTAGTCTGTCTTATGGTGCATATATTTCCAGCAGTGTGTGTTTCCCATTCATTCCTATGCTATATAATAAATAGCTTTTTTTTTTCTGAATGTTAGCTGCTCTGGTGAGTAGTGTTATATATTATTGTGTTTGTCATTTACATTCCTCTGATTACTAATCAACTTGAACACCTTTCATGTGCCTATTTGCCATTTGTATATATCTTTCAGTTGCTTTTTGAAGTCTTTTGCCCCGTGTACTACTGAATTGTCTGTTTCCCATAGTGATTTGTAGCTGTTCTTTATATATTGTCGAGTTTTCATTGATTGTAAAATGCCCTCTCACACTTTGTGTTTGCCTTCATATTATTTTTTTATGTTTTAATAAACAAAAGTTTTTAATTTTGAAAGAGTCCACTTTATCATTTTGCTTTGTTGGTATTTTTCCACTTTAAGAGATAGGGACTTAGCTTTGTTTTTATGGATACCCCACTATGGTGAGAGAATTCTGAGATGTCCTCTGAGCTACCTGCCCCTGGTATCTAGTACAATCTCCTCACCCAGAGTATATGAAGAATTATAAGTGAGATGGATTTTACTATTGATTAGGTTATGCAATAGAACAAAGGTAAGGCTATTTTCAGATGTCATTAAGGCCCCAATTGAGTTCATTTTGATTTAATTAAGTGGGAGGTTATGATAAGTGGATCTAATATAATCAGATGAGCCCTTCGGAGGGACTCGGCATTTGTTGAAGGGAGAAGTTCAAAGCATGAGAGAAATTATTCTGTTGGCTTTGAAAGAGTGAAGGGCCATTTTGGAGAGGGGCCCATATGTGAAGGAACAGTAGCTGGTCTCATCAGTTGAGGTCTGAGTCCAACAAGCACAATAAATGAGTCCCAACAACAACCATGTACCTAGAAGAGGACCCTGAGCCTCCACCTATGACCAGCATCTCCAATGAGGCCCTGAGCAGAGGGCAGCTCACCTGAACCTGTATCCACAGAAATGGTGACTAATACATTTAGATTGTTTTAAGACACTAATATGTGATATGTTCTTAGGGCCCCAAGAAAACCAATGTACCAGTTGATACAAAAACACTGAAAAATACACGAATTCCCGAAGGCATTGTAGCTCCATCTTGTCCATCAGCCACACAAAAATGTGTCTGTTTTAGGATTCACCATTGAGTGCCATTGATTAGTAAGTCAGTGCTGGTGCTGATACCACATTATCTTCATACTGATGGCCCGGTGCCTGGATTCGTGCACATTGAAAGGAAATTAATTACCGCAGCTCAGCAATAAACCAGATTCAGGGCTGACAGTGCCCAAACAACAACATAACTCATGGCCAAAGGTGGAATCACACGGCCCTGCAAGGAATCAGGCTCCCTCCTCTCTGGTTCTGGTATGCGTCACCTGAAAACTGCTGCTGCCCCTTCTCACCACAGCTCAGAAGCTCCTGCGTTGAGCATCTGCCCCCTGGTGTTAAGTGCACGTCATATGTACTGCCTGGTTGGCTGGTTGGACGGTCACCTAGCCTTTTATATATATAGACTAGAGGCCCAGTGCACGAAATTCATGCACTTGGGGGGGGGCCTCAGCCTGGCCTGCACCCTCTTGCAGCCCGGGAGCCCTCGGGGGATGTCCGACTGATAGCTTAGGCCCGCTCCGCTAAGCCGTCAGTCGGACATTCTTAGCATTGCTGCAGAGGCGGGAGAGGGTCCCGCCACCACTGCTGCGCTCTCCAGCCATGAGTCCAGCTTCTGGCTGAGCGGCGCTCCCCCTGTGGGAGCACACTGACCACCAGGGACAGCTCCTGCATTGAGCGTCTGCTCCCGGGTGGTCAGTGCATGTCATAGCAACCGGTCGTTCCACCGTTTGGTCGATTTGCATGCTAGCCTTTTATTATATAGGATAACTATATATAGATAACAAGTCTTGGTATGTGATAGTTTTAAGTTTTTTAGGTTTGTTATTCTACTTTAAAATGTCCTTGACAGTTCTTTTTCCTTTGCATTTCTGTATAGAAATAACTATAATTTTATACTTTATCTACAATTCCATATTTTAAGTACAGTGATATAAATTGATTTCATGCTATGAGCAAGAATACACTAAATATATTTCTATATTCCTCTCTTAATCTCACTGCCTGATTTCTGCTTATCTAAAACACTTTCTCTATATCTGTATGCTAATATTTAGAGTTTCTTAATTTATCATCTTTAATTCTTATCATTTATCTTCTTCCAGTAAAAAAAAAATGATAAAATCAGTGTGTTTGCACTGTTTTTCATTTTTCTTATGTCTTTCCTCAAAACTTTTGTGTGATTTCTGCATTGTTAAAGCTTATGACATAAACATTCTGTTCTTTACCCACAAATAACATATTTCTTTTAGTTTTCCTGGCAGTAAAATAAAATAAACTACATTGCCATTTTGTTGACAGTAATTTTCATTCATCTTTTGGTTAGTTGAATTTGTTCTTTAGTAGTTTTTTTTTAGAAGGACTAATAGGTCATTACTTTTTTTCACTTTATTGCTTTTAACTTGAGTTACAGTTTGGCTATTAATAAAATTCTTGGTTCACACTTTCTTTTTTGCATACTTTGCATTGGAGAATCTCCGTCTCCTAGAATTTAATTTTGCTCTGGCGAAATATGAGGTCAGACCAATTGTTACTCCTCTTGGTTAGACTCACTGGATGACTTTTCTCTCTTGTCTTTGCTGAGCTTTGCAGCTATACTCAGATATTGCAGATGGGGTTGTCTTTAACTTTTATTAAATCAAGATTTTCCATTTCTGATTTTTGTTACTGTGGGGTAATGTCCAAGTTGAGGAAGAGAAATTACACTTTTAAGCCAAGAAGTATCTATGCTACACTGCTTCCTTGGTTTGTTCTCATGAGTTATAAATGTGTCTTTATAGATGTATATCACATTTCTTTTGTGAGGTATATAACATTACACACGAGTCAGCAAAATAGATATCATTTTAGTGGTGGTTAAGTCAGAGAAATGTTCTCTTTTACGATTTACTAAACCCCTTATTTAGAAAACCAGATGTGATGATTTCCTCTGGTCAATAATAATTAAAGCAAAAACATATTCAACTACAATGCCAGCAGTAGAGGCTAACAAATATTATGTAATTAATATGTACAACACAGTGTATTAATCCCTTCACATGGACTTTAACATTTAACTCTCATAACAAAGATATACTTAGGTGACGACTTAGTTCTAGTCAATAAAGTAGCTTGAGAGAAGTGACTTAGTTGGCAAGTGACGGAGCAGCAATGGGACCCTACGCTTTCTGAATTAAAAGTTGTCACTACCTTTGCATAGAGACTGCTAGGCTGGCATGCACTTTCATTTTTATGTCAGTATTCAGCATGTTCTGCAACTCTAATGTATATGGAGTGGTACTGTTTCTTTGAAGACCTGCTGTTATCTTTGTAGAGAGCATAATACCTGCTATACAGTTTCATGGCTGAGACTATCCTTCCCTTTATTTCTCAATCTGTCCCGCACTGCTTCTTCCCTCCCCGCCCCCCCGCCCACTGAAACAGAGAAATAATGAAATCTGGAAGAGTCTCCAGCATCATGTTTGGAATTTGGGAACTCAGAGGTTTTATTTAAAGTGGTATGGAATTTGAGAAAATAGCTCTGTGATTATGGGAAGTTATTTAATGCATTTGAAAATTAGTTTCTGCATATAGGGGATGGGGAATCCTTTGGGATTTTTTGGCTCCAATCTAGGTCTCCATCAGCTTCAATCTACTTACTTCACTAGAAGTGACATTATCAAAGTGATCCTTAGCTAGAAAACTGTGTACAGTATTTACTTCAAATGTTTATTGCAAGTGGTTAAGAACATGAGTTTTATACTATGACTAGAGGCCTGGTGCATGAAATTCGTGCACGGAGGGGGGTGTCCCTCAGCCCAGCCTGCACCCTCTCCAATATGGGACCCCTCGTTTAAACGGGCAGTCGGACATCCCTCTCACAATCCAGGACTGCTGGCTCCCAACTGCTTGCCTGCCTGCCTTCCTGATTGCCCCTAAATCGCTTCTGCCTGCCAGCCTGATCACCCCCTAACCACTCCGCTGCCAGCCTGGTTGATGCTTAACTGCTCCCCTGCCAGCCTGTTTGCCCCCATCTTCCCTCCTCTGCCGGCCTGGTCACCCCTAACTGCCATCCCCTGCAGGGTTGATTGCCTCCAACTGCCCTCCCTTGCAGGCCTGATGCCTTCCAACTGCCCTCCCTTGCTGGCCATCTTGTGGTGGCCATCTTGTGTCCACATGGGGGCAGGATCTTTGACCACATGGGGGCAGCCATATTGTGTGTGGAGTGATGGTCAATCTGCATATTACTCTTTTATTAGATAGGATAGAGGCCTGGTGCACGGGTGGGGGCCAGCAGGTTTGCCCTGAAGGGTGTCCTGGATAAGGATGGGGTTCCCTTGGGGCGTTGGCCTGGGTGAGGGGCCTGTGGTGGTTTGCAGGCCAGCCACGCCCCTGGTGACCCAAGCAGAGGCCCTGGTATCTGGAATTTATTTACCCTCTACAATTGAAACTTTGTAGCCTGGAGCGGAGCCAAGCCTCCTGCTGGATCCGTGGCTGCCGCTTGGATTTGTTTACCTTCTATAATTGAAACTTTGTATCCTTGAGTGGAGGCCTGGGCCCGCCAGAGTGTGTGGAAAGCTTGGCTTTTTCTGTTGCCAGGGAAACCCAATGGTAGCCATCTTGGCTGGGGTTAATTTGCATACTCGCCCTGATTGTCTGGTGGGTGTGGCTTGACCAGTGGGCATGGCTTGTGTAGCGGAGTGATGGTTCATTTGCATATTACTCTATTCTTAGAGAGGATAGACTTGGGTTGCATTTCCTTTTCTGCTCAGGGCAATTAGTACATAAGGTTATTGTGAGAATTGCATAAAATAACTCCTGTGAAAGGGGATTGCTATTATTATTCTTATTAATTTCTCCTTAGTCATATAACTGGGCAATACAAAAATGCGGAAAAATAGACAAAGCAATATTAGGTCATGCGATAATTCTTATGTATAATACACACATTAAGTAATGAACAACTATGAAAAATTATGAGTGGAAAAGTAAAATATTATTTATAGTTTGGTTAAATATAAAAATTTTGAGTATGCACAAATAAATGCACAATATTTTATAAATGGCTGAAATCTATTTTTTACCTGTAAGGAAGGAAAAAATACATATATTCAAGCAAGGCTGACCTACTTGGCATTTGTTGTACAGACATAGGCTATGTCTTTTAAATAGACTCAGCATGTTATACTTTTAAAAAGTAGAAAATCGCCCCCACTGATGATTGATTGGTGATTGGTAGCTCAGTTGGTTGGGCACTGTCCCATGTGTAGAAAGGTTGCCAGTTTGATTCCCTGTCAGGGCACAGGCCCAGGTATTGGGCTCAGTCTCCAGTAGGGATCGTGAAGGAGGCATCCTAGAGATGTTTCAATTTCATATCAATTTTCTCTCTCTCCCTCTCCTTTCCTCTCTCTCTCTCAAATTAATAAAAAAAATTTTTAAAAATGTAGAGAATCACTCACGGCGTTTGTAGAATATGATCTTCTGTTTTGATTGGATTTTATTATGTTAAAGTAAACATGGATCCCTTTATTCCTGATAAATAACGTAGAGAAACTTGGTAGGCAATGGGTTATTCTTGACCCTTTCTAAACAATGAGGAGGGCAGGGATGAAAACGTGATAGTGAGAGGCAATTTAAGAGATATGATCACGAAGTCTCACAGGTCAGGAGTCTAAGCAAGGAGAGAGAAAGCAGGAAAGAAAATGGACACAAAGTGATACCATTTATGTTTAGCTACCCCTCTATATTCTATGTAGTGAACTAGTCAAAAATAAATCATGATATAATTAGGTTATTTTTCTTATTTCTATATATTATGAGAAATAAGTCATTTCTTCTTTCTTTATATAAATTTATTTTATACTTTATAAACAAACTTTTGTATAAATACAAAAACCCAATAATCTAGGTATTTTGTTTGTTTTATTTTATTTTATTTTTTTTTTGCACTTTTGTCTAAGGATTTTGCAAGGGACAGCAGGAACATGAATATTTGAGTAAAAGGGGGACACAGATTCCAGTTTGTTAGCTCAGATTTACTCCACATATTGTGGGTCTCTGTAGGGTTTCTTGGGCTCTTAGTTT
Source organism: Cnephaeus nilssonii (assembly GCF_951640355.1). Classification (NCBI taxonomy): domain Eukaryota; kingdom Metazoa; phylum Chordata; class Mammalia; order Chiroptera; family Vespertilionidae; genus Cnephaeus; species Cnephaeus nilssonii. Next base: position 38,927,124 of record NC_137072.1, on the reverse strand, counting down.
GTGAAAATATGCTCACTACATTTCACAACTCCCAAAATAGATGAAATTTTATCATGCATTTGTCAGAGATGAATCTTGTACTGAAAACTTCATGGCAACACAGAAAAAGAAAAGAAAAGATTGCTTGCAAAAAAACAGGGAGGGCTTACTCTTATTCTCTTTAAACATCTCTGATTGTCCCTAACGTTACTCTTCAGTTACCAATGGCCTTACTTCTTTCTCTTTCTCTTTATTTCACATGGCATTTAAATTTTCCAGTGTTATATAGGGTAAGTTAGCTCTGGCCATTCAGGTTAAAAAAATCCAGTAATTAGCAGAATCAAACATTCCTATATTAGAAAGCATTATAAGACTATATATTTTGCTGTGGCATGGCTGTGGGTCTGCATGACGTTATCAAATATTTATTCAAGTAGTCAAGAGGACTAGTAATTTCTACAGGAGAGGTGGGGGCGAGTTCTACTTGCAATAAAAGATTTTTCCATAGCCTTTGGTCATTTATAACATTTACTTATTATACCTTTTTTTTTTCTGACTTACCTAAGCTTGAACAATAGGACAAAATCAATTTTTTTTTTTCCATATAGGAGCAAACAGTGACAGTCAGGAACAGAATATAATCAGATTCTCTGAGAAAGTGTGGATCAGGGTAATATCTAATTACTTCAAGTCTTTCTTTTTCTGACTTCAAGTTGTGTATTTATAAGGTCTGGAAACCATTGCCACATTTCAAATTAATAACAAAGGAAAGAAAAACAAACAAAACATGATGTACCATCTACAAGATAGGCACCAATAGCATTTGCATTATTAGATCTGTAGCCAAATTATACATATATATATATGTGTATATATATACACATATATATACACACATATATAAACATATATATGTGTGTATATATATATCCTATATAATAAAAGGCTAATATGCAAATCGACCAAACTGCAGAATGACTGGTCGCTGTGATGCACACTGACCACCAGGGTCAGATGCTCAAAGCAGGAGCTGTCCCCTGGTGGTCAGTGCGCTCCCACAGGGGGAACGCCGCTCAGCGAGAAGCCAAGCTCATGGCTGGCAAGCGCAGCGGTGGTGATCGGAGCCTCTCCTGCCCCAGCGGCAGTCAGACATCCCCCGAGGGCTCCCAGACTGCGAGAGGGTGCAGGACAGTCTGAGGGACCCCCTGAGTGCATGAATTTCATGCACAGGACCTCTAGTATATATATATTTAACTGACATCCTTTTTTTCTGATAAACTTGAGAAAGAATAGCACTAATTTAGCGAAAGTCAATGGGTTAAAAAAATGATGGAATTTTTTTACTTAGACTGGTGTTTTGAAGGGGTTTGCAGACTGTCATTTGTTGCCTTTCTCTCTTTGTCCCCCACCTTGGTGAATATTTGATGATATTAATCTGGTACACAAATAACAACCATAACAAAAAAGTGCCTATGATTTATGCTTCCTAATGGACACTACTCATCAGTTTACAAAATGTGTACAGTTTTATCAAATTTCAAAACTTGAGAGCCTATACTACAAATTCTACAGTATTAGGAGGCCACAGTAGGACCTGGGGTGCCTGGACACCCTCTATCTGGTACTCATACATGAATTATATGTCGTGATAGAAAAGAAAAGGTGCTATGCAAATCTATTCTGCAGATCCTTTTTTGTTATCTAGGAGAAAATGTTCTGATAAGTGTTCCTACAACATGTAAGAGGAAACACAAAAACTGGCACTCATAATGTTAATAACAGAATCATAAAATAATTGAAAACTATCCAGAGACACAACATTCCTTACATAGTTTAGCCTTCAACATTGGGATAAGTTAAAGCTATTTCCAGGTAGGATACTTAATTATGTTTAAACTAGAGGCCCAGTGCATGAAAATTCACACACTGGAGGGGGGGTTCCCTCAGCCCGCCTGCCCCCTCTCACAGTATGGGAGCCCTCAGGGGTAGGAGGCAACCAGGCGATCACGGGAAGGTGACACACCCATCACACCTCTGCTGCTGCCACTGCCGGCAGTGCAAGCCTCGGCCGGCCCTGGTTACCTGAGCCTCGGGTGGCCCTGGGCGGCTACGCAGCCGCCATAAGAGGCTTGCCTGTGCCTCGGGCTGGTCCTGGGCAACTGGGGGGCTAAGGGGAATGGGGGACTCTGGAGGCAGGCACGCAGAGTGGCCCGACCCGCCTCGGGGTGGGCCCAGCCATGCCACATGCCTGCCGCCCCAGCAGGGCTGAGGGGACTGGGTGCCATAATCTTGTGGCTGTGGGTGCCGCCATCTTTGAAGGTGTGACAGTCAATTAGCATATTCCCTCCTTATTGGCTGTGGGCACTGCATCTTTGTGAGGGCATGCCGGTCAATTAGCATATTCCCTCTTTATAAGATAGGATATAAAACCCCAAAGAGTTTCACACTGTTTTATAGGTTACTTAATTTTCATTCTTTTAAAAAATGTGGGTGACTGTGAAAAATATTTTCTCATATGTACAATACCCTATAACTGGAGTAAATCTGTTTAGAGAACTTCTTTCCCCCAGACTTACCCAAATGGATTCAGAAGATGGCATGGCTTCTCTGCATGATTTTCCTTAATTCTCATCCTCATTTTCTTTGATTTTTCTCTGAGAAATATGCCTTGAATAATGGTGCCCCGGGACTTGTGAATCTTAGACTTGAATTACCTCATGTTCAAACACTTGGTTTGTTTATTAAATAATTAATCATACCCATCAATACATTTGGACCCTTTGGAATTCAGTGGTGGCATACAATTAAAAGGGCTGCAGCTTTATCAAAAGAATGACATGTCAGTCACTACAAGTAAATTTATCATTAAAACCATAATTTTTCTTTACATACTGGATAGCTGAAGCATGTGTAGCTTCTTTCTGTGCAATCTGATTTTTTTAAAATTGCCTTTAAAAATTCTTTTTATTGATCTATAATTAACTTATAACATTATGTAAGTTTAGAGCTTACAAGGTATTGATGTGATACATTTATATATTGCAATATGCTTACCATTGGAGCATTAGCTAACACCTCTATCTCGTCACATAATTATCATTTTTTGCCCCTTTTTGATGAGTTCAGTTGATTAAAGAAACTAGTTATTGATGGCATCATCCACTATGTTGATCAATCACACTTCTCTAAAAACGAATACACGTAAAAAAATTCCCTTGCCAGGCTGGTGTGACTCACTGATTGAGTGTTGATCCGTGAACTAAAAGGTCCTGGGTTTGATTCCAGGTCAGTATACATGCCCAGGTTTCAGGCTCGATCTCCAGTAGGGGGCATGCAGGAGGCAGCTGATCAATATTTCTCTCTCATAGATGTTTCTGTCTATCTATTCCTCTCCCTTCCTTTCTCTCCAAATCAACACAAACATTTAAAAAAACATAAAAATCATTCCATGTTAGAACTTGCATGGAATTTTTTTCCCAAAGAACTAATATGCTTATCTGAATCTTATGTTAAATTGGACAAATGAGAGATACTTCTCTTTCTTTACTTTGATTATTAGAAACAAAAGAGCTCCAGTATCACTTCATCAGGGAAATTGTTCCAAACCTTCCCAGACCATATTAATTTAGTACTTGATGTCACAGAATCATTTTGCTTCCTAGACCACATAGTTCTTAAATGTACATTCTTTGTATAATTATTTAAAATTTCTTTAATGCACTATACTGTAAATTATAGAGCCTCACATATATATTTTTAAATACCATTCATTTTCTAATGATAAAAACACAGTCCCAGAACACAGGTGGCTTTTAAAGAAAAAATAAATTACCAAATGAACCAGTAAAACAATTTTAATATCAATAGCTTCCATGGACTATTTTGTAAAATATGATTCTTATGCCATGGCTGGTGTTGTGCAATGGTTAGGTACATATACCTAGACTGTAGATTCAATCCCCAACCCCAGTTGGGGCATGTGAAGGAACCAATTGATGTGTCTCTCTCACATCAGATTTTTTTTCTCTATCCCTCTCCCCCTTATTCTTTCCCTTCCACTCTTTCTAAAAAAAAATCAATGGAAACACATATATTTTTTCTATTTTCTATCTTTCTTCTTCTTTTTTTTTCTATTTTTCTCATTGCATTTATATAAAAAGACATTTCAAAAAAAGATATTTTTTCTCTTTTCTCCAAATTCTTTTTCTCTATTTATCTATCTATCATCACCCCCTCTCTAAGTCATCAATAAAACCATTTACTAAATTTTAATGGTTATAGTGTTAAAACTTATTTATGAAGTCATTATAATATTTTCCAATTATTTGCTATTTTTAAATAAATGTTGCAGGTGAATTTCTGTTTGATGTAATTATCTCTAGCTAAATTATTATTTTGTTCAGACCAATGTCTAAAATTAGTAAGACTCAGATTCTTCCATTTGCTTTCCACATGTTTTAATAGCCAAGATATTATTTATGAAGTTGAATTTCCTTTTGGTTAATTGTGAACTAAGAGAAGTTGAATTAAAATTTTGTTCACATTTCTACTAGTATTGATATTATAAAATGTCTAGTTTGAGATCATACTCTGATTATATATGTTGTTTAAAATTTTTCTGACAGTTGAACATATTCTGGTCTTTTTCGTTTAGGTATTTTTTTTTTTTTATAACGGGTGAGAATCTCAGTTGATCTCTTTACATCCTTATAAAACCCACCAACAATTTTAGTACCTGGTACTTGCTCAACAAGTGTATTTGTAATCAAAAGAGAGGTCCCGCCTCAGGTCCTCAGAGTTATCCATCTCTTCTGCCCTCTCACAATATTAGGAAAGTGTATCACATGTTACTCCCAATATTGCAGGTTTCCCACTGTGGCCCTCCTTCGATAAGCATATAAAACTTTTCATTTATCATGACTGGGATTAATATATTGCATACCTCAGGGCAAGGATTGACTGGATATGGTAAAAAAATGAAAGACACAGACAATTGGCCAGAGATCACTTAGATTGTCTCCAAAACCCACCCCCTAAAACTTCTTTCACTCAAATATATGATCAGTGAGGTGATGGTCGAGGGAAAGGGGATTGAGGGCTGGGTGGAGGTGGGCAAAGTGGGGGGGAATGGGAACATCTATAATAGTGTCAACAATAAAATAAAGTTAAAAAAATAAAATATGAGATCAATATAAAAATGTCCAGGTAATCACAATTTTATAAAATAAAAACAGTTATATTTGTAAATATATAGAAGGAAATGCATCATAATATCTATAATGATGGTCTCTGTATGGTAGGATAATAGCTGCTTTTTATTTGTGTTATTTTCCTTTTCCCCCCAAAATTCTTTAATAAACATGTTTTATTTTTATAGAAAAAGACCCAGACATTATCACAAGTCTCAATATAATTTTGTGTTTCATAGTTCTTAAATTTTTGGAAAAAATATAGATGGTTCCACTATATGTAAGGATGTCAATCAGGGTAATTAGATTATGAAAAGTGCAAAAAGGCAGGTTGGTATTGGATATTTTGTGCATATACCTTTATTTTATTTAAATTACTGACCTTCCAATATTTATGAAAACCACAAGGACAGCAAAGCAGTCAAGAGTTAAATTATATGGAAATTCACTTAAGGTGATTTCCTAGTTTTAAGCTCTTGCATCTCTTTCAAGATGGGCATGAGAAAGAGGGTGTGGAAATTGGCTTTTGGATGGCATGGGATTGAGAAAGATCAGCTTAGTGAGCAACGCTCTGAAAAGCAAATGTCTGTCTGCCGGAACGTTTGTGCTAAAGGATGTGGTTTTTCCTAATCCTTTATCCTGGATGCACAATAATGCAATATCCACCAGGAAATTAAAGCTTTAAAATGACAGTTATAAATTATTTTGATGGATAGTAAAGAAGATGATAAAAATTACATTTCTGGAAATTATTTTGCAAAGTCTCTTGATCAGGTTCTACAAAAGATGATTTATGAATGGTAATTACAGTTGGGTGAGTACACTGGTCCTGTGCTTTGGGACTGTTAGGGGACACGAGCCAAGCATTTAGCAAATTAAACATTGGGAGCTGCTGATACTAAAGAAAACTTTAAGTTTCAACATGTTGAGACTCAATGAATATGTTCAGATTCTTAGACTACATCATCAAGACATTCAGGGTGGATGCAGGAGTCAAAATTAAAGTTGCCATGTTTAGAGAGATAACAAATTTATCAGTGACTATAAATGCAACATAAAAAATACGAAAAGTAAGGTAGTGACTGAAAGCCAGCATACAGTTCAAACCTTCCCCAATTTTTTACTACCTGAAAGAAAATGAATATTAGGGAGGATGAAATTTTAGTGATTCGTCTTCAAACTGATGATTCATTTGTACAATAAATGCTTTCATCAAAATTCATAAACTTGGCAATATTAGAATCATTTTAATAAGGTAAGTAAAATGTGACCTTCCCTAACTATGTAGACATCCTACAAAATCAATTTTATTAAATGCTAATTGACTTTTTATAGACAATAACCTTTTAGCCTGTCTTAATCCAGCAGCTTGACACTGTTGTTTAATAAAATTATACATGTAGTTAGTACTTTTTAAAATTGTGCTTTGGTTGTCAAAGTCCATTTTGCCTGTTCTTACTACCAATTCCACAGGATATATGCATTGAATAAACTCTCAATTTGATAATCATGTCATTTGCTCCATTGCCAAAACAAAGTATCTGCTGGATAAAAACCATAGTCTTCCAATCCTATATAATAAAAGCCCAGCGACCAAAATGGCGGAACTATCAGAACAACCATGTCCCTCACCCCGGCCGACCACCCGCCAGCGAGTGGTTAGGGGCGATCAGGCAGGCAGGTTAGCAGTTAGGGGTGATGACGGGGGCAGGCAGAGTGGTTAGGGGCTATCAGGCAGGCAGACTGGTTAAGGGAGATCAGGCAGGCAGAGATGGTTAGGGGCAATCAGGAAGGCAGGCATGTGACTAGGGGCGATCAGGTAGGCAGGCAGAGGCAGTTAGGGATGATCAGGCAGGCAGGAAAGTGGTTAGGAAAATCAGGCAGGCAGGCAGAGTGTTTAGGGGCGATCAGGCAGTCAGGCAAGTGGTTAGGGTCCAGCCGTCCCAGATTGCGAGAGGTATGTCCTGGATTTCAAGAGGGTGCAGGCCTGGCTAAGGAACTCCATGCTCCCCCTTCCCCCCGCCCCACGTGAATGAATTTTGTGCACGAATTTCGTGTACTGGGACTCTAGTTTATCTATAAAAGAGCACAGCAATAAGGGAAACATTCATTTAGCACTTTAAGATACTGAAAATATCTATATAGACTAAACAAAAAAAATTGATTATTTCCTAAGACAGTAATTTTATTAAGTTACTCTTGTCCATTATATACATACATATATATGAAATTTATATGCATGAGTATAAGAATTTATGCATGAACACAGAAATTCTCATCTATCTTACACATGAAATGGTGGCAAGATTTCAGAATTAACTACAATAATTGCTCAAATTAGTGAATATTTTACAGTTTCATCTTTAGTCCTGGAGCACCAATAAAGATAAGATAAATTTATGTTTATAGTTCTGAACTTAAAATTATAAATTGCAGCAAAGTTATATAATTGACTGGTTATATATTCCCTGGTATCTTTGGGATTTAAATTCTTTTTCTAATATATCAAATCAAATAACTATTTCCTCCTTAGAAGATTTATGCCCATTGATACAGAAAGTACTCTGAGTTCATTGCCTGTATTAGGCACCAGCTTCTTAAACGTCTGTTTCTCCCATGCCAAGCACACTCCTCTGTGTGTCTGAGCCCTGCTCTTACTTTTAAAATGTCATCAGTCATTGAGGTCAGATAAACCATATTTTTCAGTCAATACATTGGGGCAACTACATATATACCTTTTCCCATCATATTTATTTTTAAATGGTCATTATTCTTCAGTTAATTAAAGATCATTGGAGGGTTGAGGATCTGTCTCTTACCTGGTTTTATTTCTAGAATTTACCAAGTGGCCTGTTCCCCCTTGGTAGTTAATATATGACATCTCTTCAAAATATTCATAAGTGGGTTTGCAATGAAAAAAAAAATGCATGAGTAAAAAAATGTAAAAGATTTCCATGTTTCCCAGGGTTTTGACTGCTTAGAAATTTGGAGATTTAAAAAAAAAAATCATCTTTCAGAACTCAGTGGCTCTATAAATCAATCATGTGACATGATCTCTATTAAGAGTTATGTGTTTTTGGATGATCTTCTAAAGCAGTGGTTCTCAACGTTTCTAATGCCGCGACCCTTTAATACAGTTCCTCATGTTGTGGTGACCCCCAACCATAAAATTATTTTCGTTGCTACTTCATAACTGTAATTTTGCTATTGTTATGAATCATAATGTAAATATCTGTGTTTTCCGATGGTCTTAGGCAACCCTGCTAGGGGTTCTCAACCTGTGGGTCGCAACCCACAGGTTGAGAACCACTGCTGTAGTTATATCTTTCAAAAATATAATTGTAGTTATACCGCTGCTGTAGTTATATCTTTCAAAAATTGATTCATTTCTTCAAAGTTGTCAATTCATAAACATGATTTTGTTTATAGTATTCTCTTATGTTCCTTGTAATTTTCTGCAGAATTTGATATAGTATTCTCTATTTAATTTCTATAGTTAGTGATGTATGACTTTACTGATTTTTTATAAGCAAATTTTGTTTTGTTGATTTTCTCAATTGTTTAACCTATTTTAATTTTAGTTGATTTCTGAATTTTAGATGCTTATAAATTTCTCTTTATGGCAACAATTTTGCTATTTTTTTCTAACTTTTTGAGTTAGATTATTGATTTGAGGCCTCATATATCATTATACATTTTTATTGTTTTAAACTTCTATCAATAGTATTTTAGATGTCTTGCACTTATTTTTATTTTTAATTTATATTTTCATTTAGTTCCATGTATTTTATTTTATTTATTTTTAAAATATATTTTTATTGATTTCAGAGAGGAAGAGAGGGAGAGAGATATAGAAACATCAATGGTGAAAGAGAATTGTTGATCGGCTGCCTCCTGCATACCCCATACTGGGAATTGAGCCTGCAACCCGGGCATGTGCCCTGACTGGGAATAGAATAGTGACCTCCTAGTTCATAGGTCAATGCTCAACCACTGAGCCAGGCCAGCTGGGCATAGTTCTATGTATTTTACATTGAGGCTTCCTTGATTTATGGGTTATATAGAAGTGTGTTTAATATTTGATTGCATAATTTCCTATTTTCTTTCTGTCATTAATTTTTAATTGACTTCATTGGTATCAGAGAACATACTTTGTATGATTTTAATGTTTTAAGCACCTGAGGTATTTTATGAATCAATATATAATCTGTTGTGGTGTTTGTTACATGGATGCTTGAACAAATGTGTGTTTGCTCTAATAGCGTGAAGTGTTGAATAAAGTCAGATCCTGTTGGTTGTGCTGTTCCATTGCTCCATTTACAGTTGCTTTTCTGTGGCATTGGGTCCTCAGTTCTTAGCACTGCTATTCTGAAAATGGAACCTCCTAACGAGATTTTAAAGTAGTGTTTTCCACTTTTTTTCTATTTACTAGTGTAATTCTCCTAAAATCTTCCTGATTTTTTTTTTATTCTTAAGTTTGGTTTGATGATCTGTTGTTTCATTTTCAAATCTAAAGATTCCCATTTGCATATTGTATTATTTCTGTCATTAGTCACTCTGAAAGAGTTCACACTAATATTCTATAAAAATTTGAAACCACTTTTATCATTTTTCAGGATGTTATAAAAATTCATGGAAACTAAGTTTAATTGATAAGAAAGTTAAAGATAATTTTTAAAAATATATATATTTTATTGATTTTTTACAGAGAGGAAGGGAGAGGGATAGAGAGTTAGAAATATCGATCAGCTGCCTCCTGCACACCCCCTACTGGGGATGTGCCCGCAACCAAGGTACATGCCCTTGACTGGAATCGAACCTGGGACCCTTCAGGGCGCAGGCCGATGCTCTACCCACTGAGCCAAACCGGTTAGGGCTAAAGATAATTTTTAAGGAAACAAATAAAAATTTAAATGAGCAAAAATTATTTTTTATTTAAAGTTGTTCTTTTTTAAAATGATTGAATTTATTGGGGTGACATTGGTTAATAAAATTATATATGTTTCAGATGTACCATTTTTAATACATCATCTTTATATTATATTGTGCACTCAACAGAAGACTAGTTGCTCTTAAACCATTTGATAATAAAATTAATTGAAAATGGGTATTTATATGTAACAAATATTATATATATATATATATATATATATATATATATATACATATATATATATATATATATATATATGTTTTTTAATGATTTCAGAGATATTAAGGGAGATGGAGAGAGATAGAAACATTAATGATGAGAGGGAATCATCCATTAGTTGCCTCCTGCACACCCCATACTGGGGATGGAGCCCACAACCTGGACATGTGCCCTGATTGGGAATCAAACCATGACCTTTGGTTCATTGTTCAACATCCAACTACTGAGCCATAATAGCTGGGCACAAATATTATAATTTTCCATGTAATGCAATCCTATCTAATAAAAGAGTAATATGCAAATTGACCATCACTCTAACACACAAGATGGATGCCCCCATGTGGTCAAAGATGGCTGCCCTCATGTGGACACAAGATGGCTGCCACAAGGTGGCCAGCAGGGGAGGGCAGTTGGGAGAGACCAGGCCTGAAAGGGAGGGGATTTGGGGGCGATAAAGCCTGAAGGGGAGGGCAGTTAGGGGTGACCAGGCCTGCAGAGTAGGGAAGTTGGGGACAACCGGGCCTGCAGGGAAGGGCAGTTGGGGGGTACCAGGCTTGCAGGGGAGGGCAGTTAGGGGCAATCAGGCTGGCAGGGGAGAAGTTAGGCATCAATAAGGCTGGGAGGGGAGTGGTTAGGGGGTGATCAGGCTGGCAGGCAGAAGCGGTTAGGAGCAATCAGGCAGGCAGGCAGGCAGGGGAGCAGTTGGGAGCCAGCAGTCCTGGATTGTGAGAGGGATGTCCTACTGCCCAGTGGGATTGGGCCTAAATGGGCAGTAGGACATCCCTTGAGGGGTCCCAGATTAGAGAGGGTGCAGGCTGGGCTGAGCGACACCCCCCCCCCCCCCGTTCACAAATTTTGTGCACCAGGCCTCTAGTTTAATATAAAAATATAAAAGGTCAGGTTTCATAAATTCTTGATAAGTTCATATTTACTGAGTTAGGTGTCAACTATCTTAGTGTTCATTCTACCTTATTTACATATACTAATTTCATATATATCTTTTTTCTTTTTAATTATATTTATTGGGGTGACATTGGTTAATAACCTTATATAAGTTTCAGGTGTACAATTATATAGTATACCATCTATATATTCCATTGTTTGCTTACCACCCAAAGTCTAGTCTCCTTCCATTGCCACCTATTTGACCCTCTTTACCTCTTCATTGTCATTCCATTTTCTTCTCCTTTGATAACCTTCATACTATTTTATGTTTCTGAGTTTATTTATTTGTTTGTTTTCTGATTTATACCCACATATGAGTGAAATCATATAGTCCTTGTTCTTTTTTATCTGACTTTTTTTTCACTTAGCATAATAGTCTTAAGGTCCATCCATAAAGTGGCAAAAGGTGGTATTTCACCTTTTTTTCTGGATGAATTATATTCCACTGTATGTCCTAATAGACACTAAATTTATTGGGATCTTCTCTTTTCTGGATTTTTGATTACCACTGTGCTTCAGAGAAAAATATATATAGTAGCTTTGCAGAGACTGCTGTTTATATTAAAACTCTTTAGGAAAAAAAACAAACCTTCTTACAAACATTTATATTAAATCAAGATTCACCCAAGAAAAATCAATTACAGTGTGACTACAAAATTAATTTCAAGCAACCATAATTTCCTCCATGGATAAAGAGATAAGCACTTTTAACATTTCTAAATATTCTCTTACAGTACTTTCACTCTACCAAGGTATGTTCTTTACCCTCCTTTGTGACTGCCCCAGAGCTCTTAGTGAACTTTCCTGACCTCCAGTGCACCTCCCTGCCCTTACTTGTGCCCTTGTCAGATGGCATGCTCTATTTCAGATGTCTAGACGATCTGATAATTAATCTGACCTGTTGTGTGACCAAATGATATATTTGATTTTCTTTTTTCTAACAAGTGAGATATTTACATTTTAATTTGGTGTCTCAGTGTCAAAATAGAAGACTGATTTTATCTTGAAGTTATTTAGGATAATTTCACAAGCAAGACTATTCTAAAGGATTATCTGTGATATTATAAAGGGTTATGTAATTATATTATAGGGTCTATATACTTTGCTAAAGCTCCTTTCTCCAGCCAACACACATTAACATGGCTCATATTAAATTTAAGGCACAGTGCTAGACATAACTATAAATGAATGAGTGACTGAATAATAAAATGTGGTCATGGACTTTTAGAGTCTAGTGAAGTCAACCCTGCATAAATGCAGAAGAGAAGAAAATATGTTATATAATGAAAGCTCAATTTTTAAAAAATATATATATTTTTATTGATCTTGAGAGAGGGATAGAGAGATAGAAACATTGATGGGAGAGTAACAACATTGATAGGCTGCCTCCTGCACACCTCCTACTGGGGATCAAGACCACAACCTGGGCCTGTGCCCTGAATGGGAATAAAACCAGTGACCTCTTGGTTCATAGGTCAATGCTCAACCACTGAGCAACACTGGCCAGGTATGAATGATTAATTTTTAAGTTTAAACTAAGAACCCTTTACAATTGATTTAAGTTAAAAATTTTACTTAAGATCACCTACTGAAAAGAAACATTAATCAAATTAAGTAGAATCTGAGCTTTTGTTCACCTGTGAATTCTGTTCTATTAATACACTTTATAGAAAATAATGGATTAATTAATGTTTGAAAAGTGAATAAAAAACTAAACCAATTGTGATATGGAGAAACATTTTATACTGATATCAAAACAGTTTACATATATATATATATATATGTAAACTGTTTTGATATCAGTATAAAATGTTGATATATATATATATATATATATATATATATATATATATATATACACACAAACACACACACTCAGAACATATGATAAGACATATGACATATATGTATATAACAAAAGCTAAATAAATCTCTCACTAGAAGACTTAAAAATAATTTTTAAAAATTTAAAATTATAGTTGACATACAATATTATATTGTTTCAGGTGCACATCATAGTGGTTAGATTCTATCTAATAAAAGAGAAGTATGCAAATTGACCGTCACTCCAACACAAGATGGCCACCCCATGTGGTCAAAGATTGCTGCCCCCATGTGGACACAAGATGGCTGCCATAAGATGGCCTGCAGAGGAGGGCAGTTGTGGGCAATCAGGCCAGCAGGGGAGGACAGTTGGGAGGGACCAGTACTGTAGGGAACGGCAGTTAGGGGCAACCAGGCCAGCAGGGGAGGTCAGTTAGGGGTGACCAGGCCTGCAGGGGAGGGCAGTTAGGTGTCAATCAGGCCGGCAGGGGAGCAGTTAGGTGTCAATTAGGCTGGCAGGGGAGTGATTAGGGGTGATCGGTCTGGCAGGCAGAAGTGGTTAGGGGCAATCAGGCAGGCAGGTGAGCAGTTGGAAGCCAGCAGTCCTGGATTGTAAGAGGGATGTCTGACTGCCTGTTTAGGCCTATTTCCCATTGGGATTGGGCCTAAACAGGCAGTCAGACATCCCTCGAGGGGTTCCAGATTGGAGAGGGTGCAGGCTGGTCTGAGGGACACACACTACCCCCCCACCCCCTTTGCACGAATTTTGTGCACTGGGCCTCTAGTAGTTATATAATATAAAAAGTGATCCCCTGATAATTCAAGTACCCACCTGGGACCATACATAGCTATCATAATATTATTGACTATATTCCATATGTTGTACCATACATCTCATAACTATTTTGTAACTTCCTATTTGTCCTTAATACCTTCACCTTTTTCACCCATCGCTCCAAACCCCCTGTCATTTGGTGATCATCTCTATACATTTGTTCTCTATATTTGTGTTTGTTTCTGTTTCATTTTAAGACTTTTACAAGTGGTATAACTCCACATTTCTTGCCTAAATCTTTATAAATGGATATGTTAAAAAATATATATCTGATGATTCAAAAGAGGATATCTAAGGAGAATCTTTTTCAGAAATAATAACACTGTTTTACTATCTATAAAGTCTCTTGCTTGAGCATGTCACTTAAACATTTTTTTTAAATAGGCAGTGCATGTCTATTTCAAGATGGACAAAGAGGACACATCTATATTCTTTTACTTATTTGACTCTGCTTAAATCATACTAGGTGAATTACAAAACCATGGCATAATAAACTCATCAGCTTGAAGAATATTTTAACATCTTTCTGAATTAAGGAAAGTCAATGTGTCAGCATTGACAGGCTAAAGAGAGTTGAGAAAGCTATGGATAAATATGTATTCAGGAGTATAGCAGGGGGCTGACCCTCAGCACAACAACACAGAGCCCTGACCTCTGAAATTGCAAGGTCAGAGTGAGATGTGCTGTGAAATACAGGAGATGAAGTCACTTCACAGTGTGTATATATAGAACTGTCAACCTTTCCACTTCCCTATTCCAACTTTACAAATAATATGCTGCCAGCAAAGCACTCACACCTCACATTCCAACCCCAGGCAGCAACTGGAGGCTTATTAACAGAGATATTAACCACAGCTTCTGGGACACACTCTGGGAAAGCTAGAGTGGGTGTTGGTGACTTTGATTCAAGCCACATCGGACACATGAGGTGGCCTCCTCCACAAATAGCTTAGTCCATAAATGGCTTAGTTCACATGCACAGAGTCATCCATCAGCCTTCCTATTACCTCACCTTAAAATTTAAATGAAAGACCCAGTATAAATGTATGCTCGATGACATCTTTAACATAAAATTGAAAATACAGACAATGGGGTATTGAGGGCCTGGGGGAGAGGGGAACAGAAGAGGGCTGGAAGAGGTTAATGGGTGGGAAAGGAGGACCTATGTAATACTTTCAATAATCCTATCTAATAAAGAGGGAATATGCTAATTGACCATCACTCTGTCACAAAGATGGCTGCACCCACAGCTGAGGCCAAGTTCTCTTAAGAAGCCTTAACAAGCAATCAGCAGGGACCTGAGGCTACGCCCTCCCCCGCCCCCGTGGGCCTTGACAGGGGACCTCAGGCCATGCCCCCTTCCCTGGCGTCAGGCTGGGGGACCTCAGGCTGCACCCCCGGCCCCAGTGCCAGGCCAGGGGACCTGAGTCCATACCCCCCACCAGGTGGGGCTTGACAGGGGACTTCAGCTGTGCCCCCCCACCCCAGCACCAGGCCAGGGGACCTCAGACCACACCCCCAACTGGCTGGGCTTGACAGGGGACCTCAGGCCGCAACCCCCACCCGGCGGTGCTTGACAGGGGACCTCAAGGTGCACTTCCTGTCCTGGTGCTGGGCTAGGGGACCTCAGGCCGTGCCCCCACCAGGTGGGGCTTGACAGGGGACCTCAGGCTGTGCCCCCCACCCAGTGGGGCTTGATGGGGGACCTCAAGGTGCACCCCCAGTGCTGGGTCGGGGGAACTCAGGCCGCGCGCCTGTCTAGCAGGGCTTGACGGGGGACCTGAGGATGCACCCCCCTACCTGGCGGGGCTTGAGAGGAGACCTCAGGCCATGCCCCACACCCAGAGGGGCTTGACAGGGGATCTCAGGCCATGTCCCCCACCTGGTGGGGCTTGACGGAGGACCTCAAGGCATGCCCCCGCCCAGGCCTTGCCTGGGGGGCCTCAGGCCATGCCCCCCATCCTGGCACCAGGCCAGGGGACCTTAGGTTACACCCTCTGCCCAGCAGGGCTTGACAAGGGTGGGACTGGCTGGGTCTGGATCTAGCCCAATGGGGGTGGGCCGGCTGGGTCTGGGTCTCAAGTGATTTTGAGGTACATGTGGGTAGGCGGGGACTTGACTTTGGGTCCCATGGTGAGCACCAGACTCTGACAGGAGGAAGGTTTTCATATACATTTTACTAATTTTCTTTCATCTCTGACACTTCTATTATAGAGAAAGGGCAAATAGCAATATTAAATTATTTCCTCTAATTAATCCCCTTTTAATGTGCATGAATTTCATGCACCGGGTCACTAGTAAAGATTTAAAAAGAAAGAAAAGAAATGTTCATAGATAAAACAAAGGGGCGGAACTTCTAATTGGTACACTCAGAAGGATTCAAGAAGATATTGTATTCATATTAGAAGAACTGGATTGTAAGAATAAGAAAACAATTAGAAAATGATAAGGACTTTTTAAAAAAGAAAAGAGCTTGGAAAATAGAATTTTCACAAAATATAACATTTGAATGCAATGCTCAGGAGAGAAAAAATTAAGAGAAAGAAACCAATTGAGGGCATCCAATATCTGACTAGTAGGATTTCAAAAAAAAAATAACATAAAGAAAATAAGGAAAATTATCCAAAAAAAAAAACAAAAAAAACCAAAAACAAAGCAGAAGAGATTCTTCAGAGATCTATGGATATTCTAAGAGAAAAGACAAAAAGAGTACGTATTAGACAGCATTAAAAAAAGAACCCCACATACTTAGCATTGTGGACTTTTAGAACTATAGGGATAAAGAAAACATAAAACCCCTACAAAGAAAAATAAAATAATCTTAACTGGAAGTGAAGAGCAACTGGATAGTGTTCCATTTCACACAGCAATATTGGATGAATGTATACAATGAAACAATTTCATTAACATATTTTCAGAAAATTATTCCGACACTTTTACACCCCATCCAAAATATGAAGAGCACATTGTGTACGCTCCTCTTCTCCCCCACAACAGATATTCTGAAGACTAGACTTGAGGTTATCCTATCTAATAATAGACAAATATGCAAATTGACCATACCTCCGACACACCCACAAGTCACGCCCACAAGCCACGCCCACCATCCAATCAGAGCGAGTATGCAAATTAACCCAAACCAAGATGGCTACAGCCACAGAGAGCAAGGTTTCCTAGGTAACAGAGGAAGCCAAGCTTTCCGCCTGCCCTTGCCAGGCCTAAGCCTCCACTCAAGCTACAAAGTTTCAATTATAGAAGGTAAACAAATTCAAACAAATGGCGGCAGAATGGAGCTTGAGAGAGCAGGCCAGGGTTGCTGCCGGCAACAGGGGAAGCAAAGCTTTCCACACACCCTGGCTGGGCCCACCCACTTAAGGCAACAAAGTTTCAATTATAACCCCAATACAAATGGCTACCAGCCTTGGAGGGAGCCCCAGGCTTGGCTCCGCTCCAGGCTACAAAGTTTCAATTGTAGAAGGAAAATAAATTCCAGATACCAGGGCCTCCGCTTGCGTTGCCAGGAGGCGTGGCCCACCTGCAAACCACCACAGGCCCCTCGCTCAGGCCGCCCCACACCCCAAGGGAACCCCCACCTGATCCGGGACACCCTTTAGGGCAAACCAGCTGGCCCCCACCCCTGTACCAGGCCTCTATCCTATTTAATAAAAGAGTAATATGCAGATTGATCATCACTGCAACACACAATATAGCTGCCCCCATGTGGTCAAAGATCCTGCCCCCATGTGGACACAAGATGGCCACCACAAGATGGCCAGCAGGAGAGGGCAGTTGGGAGGCACCCGGCCTGCAAGGGAGGGCAGTTGAGAAGGACCAGGCCTGCAAGGGAGGGCAGTTGGAGGTGATCAACCCTGCAGGAGAGGGCAGTTAGGGGTAACCAGGCCAGCAGAGGAGGGAAGTTGGGGGCAAACAGGCTGGCAGCAGAGTGGTTAGGGGGTGATCAGGCTGGCAGGCAGAAGCAGTTAAGAGCAATCAGGAAGGCAGGCAGGCAAGCAGTTTGGAGCCAGCAGTCCTGGATTGTGAGAGGGATGTCCACTGGGATCGGGCCTAAACGGGCAGTCGGACATCTCTCGAGGGGTCCCAGAATGGAGAGGGTACAGGCTGGGCTGAGGGACAACCCCCCTCCATGCACAAATTTCGTGCACCGGGCCTCTAGTTCTTCAATAAAACAGGTGCTAAACCAAGCAAAAGGAAGACTGGGATTTAAGAATTACTGGTTCCTACTCATTTGCATGATGCATAACACATATCAGATATCAGTGCCACAAACAGAGAACAAGTATTTTCTATTGCAGAAAAGGAAGGAAGAGACTGGTAAAAAGATCTCTGTGCAGAGAGAGGATTCCAGAGATCAGACAGTGTGTCAGAAGAAATTAAGTATATGAAAGAAGTGAGGAATGAAAGGATGCCCTTACGAAGGAAAATCATGTAAATCTGAAAATCAAGGAACATTTTTGCAAATTTTTCAAGGGAAGAAATTTCATCCTAGGAGTCCATTTAATCATTATTCTAAACTGTGAACAATACTTATACATAATGCATTTTCACCAATTGGAATCAAAGGGTGGATAAAACAGGAGAGAGTGAGGTTTTAGATTGTGATGTAAATGTGACCAAACTCAGCATTGTAAAAGTACTGAAGATAAAGTCAAAGGAGAAAGGAGAGGTGAACATAGGTTAGGGACACTCACATCATTTTGTAAAATGCAGAATCAAGATGAAGGCTTCACTTTTGAGGATAGAAAAGGAAAGAGATAGAAGTAGTTTACGTATATACCATTAAAATGAGCCAAGTATCCAGTAGGCATTAGATATACTGAGAGTGGAGAGGTTGGGGTGGTGAGGAGTATGAGTAAATGAGATTGTCATATACAATGATAATTAGTAATGTTTGAAGCAGATAATCAAGAAATTGCAGTCTCTTGATTATTTAGAAAGATGCAGGAAACTTCCAGAACAACCTAAAACAAGAAGGATTATAAATGTTATGCATTTGAAAGAGTTGTGTTGGGTTATACTATGGGTGAGTTGTGTGATTGTGCAGTAAACAAGTCTGTTTATTAGTCATCCTTTAATACAATTTTAGTTTTAAGCCATATGTTATTTTCAAGATCTTTTAATTTACAAGTTCAGGAAAGATGGTAGTGAAAGTATGATTTTTGCTTTGTCTCACAATGCTTGTTTGGTTTTGCCCAAGACCTGCTCAGTGGTGGAGAAAGGATGATGGGGCCAGATTTCTCAGTCTGGTGCTTCTTGTGTGGGGTAGAAAGCTCCATGAAGCCCCGTGGTTCTTTCAGATATCTATAAGGATATTCTGGGAAGACGTCCATTAGTATGAAAACAATGAAAACCCTTGCCTGTATTAACTTTTTGTCAGGGGTTAAACCAGAGAATTTGAGAAGAAAACCAGCCAGCATAACTTGCTTTGCACTTGGAGTGGCGATTGTTCCCATTTAAAAGTAAATGTTTTTTGCTCCTCACTGAGAATTAATATAGTTACTGTTTTCCCTTTTATGCTGGAATGGAGGAACAATTGGCTCTAGACAAGAGTCTACTATTCATTTTAAGTGCCCAATAAAAGTCTTGTATAGACACTTGAAGTGCCAGCCACAGGAAAGGAAATTAGAAACCTAGGAAATATTTGAACACAGGTTTGAGGTTATTTGAACTAATGACGACATTTATTACTAATGAGACTGAAGATATGATGAGATGTTCTTTGTGAGCAAGCACAGCATCTCTTGGCAACTACTGATTTTATTTCAAAAATGGGTACCTTTACTTTCTCACACATAGTTTATCTGACTATGGGACTCAATTGTTGGAACATTGAAGTGTTGTGACTTATTGTAATCAAGTCCACATGTAATTTTTTTTCTGTAAGATAATTATAAGCTTTCACTGTATTGAAGGAAATACTTTCTAATAAAGAAAGTTTGTTTTGCCGAAACCGGTTTGGCTCAGTGGATAGAGCGTCAGCCTGCGGACTGAAAGGTCCCAGGTTTGATTCCGGTCAAGGGCATGTACCTTGGTTGCGGGCACATCCCCAGTAGGGAGTGTGCAGGAGGCAGCTGATCCATGTTTCTCTCTCATTGATGTTTCTAACTCTCTCTCCCTCTCTCTTCCTCTCTGTAAAAAAGTCAATAAAATATATATTAAAAAAAAGAAAGTTTGTATTAAAAATGGAAAAATTTCCCTAGATTCTAAAGTAATTTTAGTAGATAATATAACATGTACAACATTTTACAATACTTTAAATCTGGGGAAAGGTTGTAAAGTCAGTCACTATTCCTTATTCTAATAGCATAATACTCATAAAATTAGTATTAGTAGGAGCAGACACTTCAGTAATATGTAATTTATGTGTGTATTATTTTCTGAGTACCCTTGTAGTAAATACAACTTTTGCAATGAGAGGAGTGACCAAAAATGTGCAACTTGGTAGGCCTGTTCTCCTTTCCTTGGACAAGTGGTTATGCATTCTGTAATTATAAATATCTACATATAAAATTAAAGGTTGGGCTTAAGAGGATAATGTATAAATAACCTACTTCATTTTTTTTTAAGTTAAAGTATAATAAACAATTCTTTAGTACAAAAATAAACCAACCAAAAAAAGCAATGTTCAAATTAAAGAGGATAAACATTGAGATATATTTTCAGTGTTTCTAGATGAATTAAATATTTTTTCTCTATATTTTTATAATTATACAATTATATATTATTTTAATTGAAGTGAAAATGGTACAAAAATTTAAATGCTCTGTGATCACTTCTCCCCTTACCAGAAATCATTTTTGAGGACAGAAAAGGAAAGAAATAGAAGTAGTTTACATATATGCCATTAAAATGAGCAAAGTAAACAATAGGCATTAGATATGTTGTCAGTTTGGTACACAATTGTCCAAATATTTTTTCTCCATTACAGTAAAATACATTATAATTATATTTATAGTATATATGTTCTTTTATGACTTTAGCTTTTTTACATATGAGTATTACACTGCATGAGCATTGTTATTACAATATCTATCACCATTAGATAGACTTCAACTGCTTTAAAAATTATCAAAGTTTTACTTAAACTTAAGGTGTTTTCAATATTATTCTAAACAATATTAGTATACGGTTCAAAATAGAATGGAGACTATTTAAATGCAGTTCTATTCTTGGGGAACATAGGAAAACAGAACATGAATAAAATATTAAGGAAAGGTTATTAAGAGATATTAGAACTAATAATGAGAATACAAGGAATATTTTGATGATTGTGTAAGTCAGTCTCTGTTCCTGCTATGCAATTTTGAGAAATGCTAGCTTATATGTATTTAAAAAAGTAACTATTTCTATTATTAAAATATCAGTCTGTTAACTACCATGTAACCTATGCAGAATGCTAATATCCACATGTGAAGTTCTCATAGTGTAATCACCTCCCACCTTGCCCCTGATTTCAGAAAGTTTGGTGAATATGATGACTACTCTGGAGTCCCTCTAAGATTCTAAAAGTTTTGAAATATCATTAGTAACAACTTTTCCCAATTATCACCCCCATAGGTATGACAGATGGATTAGTTGTTTTATGTGAATTAATAAGTATGTTTCTATTTAATAAATAAAGGGTAGTGAATATTGCTGGTCATTGTTCTATTTCCCAGGACACATAGTATATGATATGTTACCTGTTGAATTAATTTAATAATGAAAGGGAAGACAAGTTAAAAGTCATGAATACCAGATGCTTAGTGGTTTTGCTACAAAGGAGATCACATAGTGCCATGTTGATAGAGATATAAAAATGAGAAAGGACATGGAGTACATAGGTGGGAACAGGGACATTTGTGAGGGAAGGGGTTAGAAAAAAAGATCAAAGGTAGGGAATGTATTCTGGATGAGAAAGAAGACAAGTGCCATTAGAAATTACTTAATGCCAGCACATGGAGTCTAAGATGAGCCAAAATTGTCCACCATTCATTGTGAAGAAAGAAAAATTCATCTCCTGTGTTCATTCATTCTTTTGACAAATAATTGTTTAATGCCTACTACTACTACCACTGTTACAAGGCAGGCTCTGCTCCATGCTTTTGGAATACATCATTGGACAAAGGTTCTAGGTCAATAGAACTATAATGTTTGTGGGGAATGTCTTTGAACAATAAATATATAAGTAAATTATGCAGGATGTCAGAAGATGGACATTGTTATGGAAATAAAAGTAATCGCAAGCAGGGCAAAGGGCATAATGGATAATTTATAGTATTAAATAGCAGTCAAGTTGGACTTTATTAAATTTAGTTACCTAAATGGGATTTGAAGAAGATAAGTGGTTTGGTCAAGAGAACAATGAAGGGGAGCATTCCAGGTGGAGGAAACTGTTAGAGGAAGGTGCCCAAAGGGAGAATGTATCTGGATGTTGAAGAACAACTGGGAAGCTAGTGTTGCAAGAGTGAGGAGCAACAGAAAACAGAGTTGGAAATTAGGAGTCAGATGATGTGAAACATTTTATGCCATTGTACAAGTTTTGCTTTTACTGGGAAGGCATTGCCAAAAGATTTATTACACTACTAGAGGCCCAGTGCATGATTGAATCATGCACGTCAGGGTCCCGATGGACTCACCATCATGTATCCCAGCAGGCCAGGCGGCACCTCCACCTCCTCGCCCCTCAGACTGCGGCCCTTCGAGTCCATCGGGACCCTGACGGATGGCCGGGGTGAAAAAGCGCCCCACAGGGGCGGGCCGGTTAACCCGGACTTCACAGGGCAGGAGGTGCAGCGTGTGCGCAGAGCGACGGGGCGTAGGTGGATGCTGTGCTTCTCCATGTCTTCCTCGTCGCTGCTCTCCATCCTCTGCCGGGTTTCCGTGGCTAGCTGACTGAGTCCAGAGCTCGCTCCCCCACTTTTGATGATCCGCGGCCGCTGAGGGGGTCTCCCCTGCTGTTGAGAGGCGCAGGGGGTGGGACCCCCTCAGCGGCCTGGATCTGGCCGTTGAGAGGCACAGGGGGCGGGAGTCCTGCCCCCTGTACCTCTCGACAGCAGCGTAGTCCCGCTCAGTGGCAGCGGATCCGTGCCTCTCAATGGCCGGATAGGCCACCCTGAGTCCCGCCCCCCAGCCTCCACCGCCCAATCGTGGGCGTAGCGGAGTTATGGTAATTTACATGGTACGCTATTATTAGATAGGATTAGACCCTTCTCTTCTCTTCTCTTCTCTTCTCTTCTCTTCTCTTCTCTTCTCTTCTCTTCTCTTCTCTTCTCTTCTCTTCTCTTCTCTTCTCTTCTCTTCTCTTCTCTTCTCTCTCTTCTCTTCTCTTCTCTTCTCTTCTCTTCTCTTCTCTTCTCTTCTCTTCTCTCTCTTCTCTTCTCTTCTCTCTCTCTTCCTACTTCTCTTTTTCCTTCAGCTCCTCTAGCTCTGGACTTGAATCTTGGTCAGTATCTACATTTAGATGTAATCTATCCATATATTGAGTTATTGTTGAGTTATAGATGTCATCTAAAGCTATGAGACTGAAAGAAGAAAGTAGGGGGTAGACAGAAGAGAACAGGACCAAATTCTGGAGTTGAGGCATACCAACATTATGACATCACTGATAAGAGGAAGAAATAGAAAAAGGGCAAAAAGAATAACTAGTGGATAAAAGGATGTACCTGTCAGGATGTGATCAGAAAGAACCATAGGATTGGTCTAGATGGGGATTTATTATAGGGAATTGGCCTTATATAATCCCTAGAGGCCCAGTGCACAAAATTCGTGCCTGGTGTGTGTGTGTGTGTGTGTGTGTGTGTGTGTGTCCCTCAGCCCAGCCTGCACCCTCTCCAATCTGGGACATCTCTCTCACAATCCAGGACTACTTGCTCCCAACTGCTCGCCTGCCTGCCTGCCTGCCTGATTGCCCCTAACTGCTTCTGCCTGCTAGCTTGATCACCCCCTAACCACTCCCCTGCCAGCCTGATCGATGCCTAACTGCTGCCCTGCCGGCCCGATTGCCCCTAACTGCCCTCCCCTGCCGGCCTGGTCACCCCCAACTGCCCTCCCCTGCCGGCCTGGTCACCCCTAACTGCCCTCCCCTGCAGGCCTGGGTCCCTCCCAACTGTCCTCCCCTGCCAGCCTGGTAGCCCCCAATTACCCTCCCCTGCATGCATGGTTGCCCCCAACTGCCCTCCCCTGTATGCCTGGTCACCCCTAACTGCCCTCCCCTGTAGGCCTGGTTGCCCCCAACTGCCCTCCCCTGCAGGCCTGGTCCCCCCCAACTGCCTTCTCCTGCAGGCCTGGTCCCCCCAACTGCCCTCCCCTGCAGGCCTGGTTCCCTCCAACTTCCTTCCCCTCCAGTCCTGGTCCCCCCATCCCCCCCAACTGCCCTCCCCTGCAGGCCTGGTCCCCCCCAACTGCCCTCCCCTTCAGGCCTTGTCCCTCCCAACTGCCCTCCCCTGCGGGCCTGGTCCCTTCCAACTGGCCTCCTCTGCTGGCCATCTTGTGTGTTGGAGTGATGGTCAATTTGCATATTACATCTTTATTATATAGGATTATATAGGATGGGAGCTCTTTATAATCTTGGGAGCTGTTTAAACAGTTTACCCATGTCTGTCGCTATTGCTGGACCTATCCTAGGAGTGAGAGAAGCTGATAAAGCAGCTCTGGAAAGAGACAGAGGTATTGCAGGCTTACTTTCCTTGAGCCCCTTACCAACAAGGTGCACTGGCAGGTCGGCAACAGTAGAGACTTGTACTGCAACACCAACCTTCTGAACATAAAAAGGATATGACTGCTGCTTTGTTGCTTCCTCTCCAGTCTGACATCAAATATCTCTTGTGTCCCAACCTGGCAGAACTGTGAAAGGACAGGTATTTCAAGAAATATAGTTTTAACTTAGCTAAGATTACAATACAAATCAACCAGCAAGAAAAACTAAGAATTTTAGTGACCTGGAAACAAGTAAGTAAAGGTAAATTAAGTGATTTAAGGAAGGGAAAATGACCAATGATGCCATATGATGCTGATAAGTAAGATGATTGAGTAGTTATCTTCAGTGTAGAGGACATTGGTAAAATGGATAACAACAGGATCAAAGGAATTGTTGGAGGTTGAAAAATACAGAGTGAAGTGGATTTTTCACTCTGTAAGAGAGGAAGGGGGAGAGAAGTAGAGACAATACCATGAAGAAGTTCTATCAAAAAAAAAAAAAAAAAAAAGTAAGGAAATTGGGTAATAATTAACCAGGGAAAAGAAATCAGACTTTTTATTTTTAAAGAAGGGAGAAATGGCAAAATTTTAAAAGTTGATAGGAATCCTATATAAAAAAGCCTAATATGCAAGTGTCCATTTGTTCATTTGTCCATTCAACCAATCAAAGCATAATATGCTAATGATGTACTAAGGCTGTTCAACTGCTCACTATGATGTACACTGACCACCAGGGGGCAGATGCTCCAACTGGTAGGTTATCTTGCTGTTGGGGTCCAGCTGATCAGGACTGAGCAAGAGAGGCTGGACATGCCCTGGAGCCCTCCCTCGGTCCCTACCCGGCTGGCCAAGCTCTCGCGTCCCTCCCGGCCCTGATCATGCATCTGTGTGGTCCTTTGGCCTGGCCTGTGCCCTCTCACAATCTGGGACCCCTTGGGGGATGTCGGAGAGCCTGTTTCAGCCCGATACCATAGGCCAGGCTAAGGGACCCCACTAGTGCACGAATTCGTGCACTGAGCCTCTAGTAAACTACAAAGATGATAGATGATAGATAGATAGATAGATGATAGATAGATAGATAGATAGATAGATTAGATAGATAGTTGATGTTTTAGGAGAATTGCTGGATGATATCTTTTAGCCACCAAGAGGGACATGATCTGATATATAAATGATGGGAAGGACTTTCTATAGAAGCATAGCCATCTCTTTCATAGCAAGTGGGGAGGCAGTCCAAGGAGTTGATGGGCTCTTGGTTGTCTGGGTGGTGTTTCATCTGATAACTCCAAATTGAAGCAGGAAGCAAAGATATCAGCTAAGAGGGAAAATGGGGAGAGGATGTTGGAGGTTTGGAGGAAGTGTAAGAGGTAAAGTACTCATCTAGAGGTTGGGAGAATGAATGGACCCAGGATTTTAACACAATTGGCTAGCAGCTAGAAGGACCCAGAGAGGGTTCATGGCTGTAAGTCTACAAAATAAGTACTTCTACATTAGCCCTGTTTTTAAATACAGAGAAAAGGAGTATAACTTTGCAGCAAATTTTCATTCCTTCAAAAACTCTCCTACTAGGTTATGCCAGCAGCAAAGCACCAGGCTAGGTAGACAGAAGCCAGTTCCCCTGGGAGTTATTTACATTAAGCTCTGTGTAGCAGTAGTTCAAATTTAATAATATGCCCATAATCAAACTTATGACCTAAATTTGAAAGGCTTTTGAAAACACTTAGTAAGGTGGAAATGTAAGGGCATCCTAATTACAAACTATGTAGAGAGATTAATGTACCTCATCAAATAATTTTTTTAGAGTGAGTGCAAACCAGAGCTTTAGTCCCCTGAATGTCCAGTTCTGTGGCCTCTTTATTGCTGTTCCCAGGCTTGCATAGTTGGGGTTGTACATATTAATTAAGCAGCCTGCAAAGAGAAGCACTTCAACACATAATGAGTGCATATGGGGATGAATCAGTTATTGGCACCAACCACCACCACAGCCATATGCAGCTCATTTTATTTTATTTTAATTTTGGTATTTTTCTGGCCCACCCACTAAATTTTATTTTCTCTGCTAAGTTACACCCCTGTGCTTGGTTTAGAAACAAGACACAATATTATACTTCTGTATTCACACTTAAAACACATTGTAATAACATTGGTTTCTGATCTCTCTTCAATTATAATTTTAGGAGGAAAGGATTTAAAAATGGAGAAAGGCTTGAAAGAATGAGGTAACAGAATTACTCAATGGATATGTTGCAGTGCCACACTATTGAGGGGGACACAAAGGTACATTTAAGGTCTTGTTCTTGCTACTAATCTGTCCAGCCAGCTTCACTGTCTTGATTATAAAATGCTTTAAGACCATTCTTTGGGGGTGGGGCAAGGAAAGGGTGGGAAGAGCCCAGTGCACAGGTGTGTTGAAGCCATCAGTGGGGTGCGGGGGAGTGGGGGCAAGCTATGTCAGTCCAGACATTAGAACATTTAACTTTGAGAATAGCTCTCCAGAATGTACATTGGACAGAGAATTCAGATTGTTTCCCTAGAAAGTTGAGTGCACTCAGAAATTTCCTATGGAATCTATTGAAAATTAGGTTTATAAGGGGTTGATTTTAAAGTTGCATGATCAGAGCCTTTGGAATCCAAATTAAATGCCACTGTCAGTCTTTAAACCACAAGGTAACTCATGATCCCAGAAAATTGAAAGTAACACTCCTGCCTTCTAATCAATGCCCTCTACATCAGTATATTCTTATTTGTGTTCGACCAATATTCTAATATTTGACTCAAAGCTATAAAAATTATATCCAAAGTATGACTTTAAATCTTAAGTAATCCCATAATCCCCACATTAATTTTTTTCTTAATATGAGCTTCCTGTCTCATTTCCTTTACAATATGGAATATGCAGCATAAGATACATCATCACAGACGTTTAATTTTAGGTTCTTTCACCTCCCAAGGCAGTGACTAGGGAACATACCTTCCAAGTAATAATTTTATCAAAAATATTAGTGCCTGGTGCTCACTGACTGCTTGATAAAAGCCACCACAGTAGCAACTAACACCAGGGTAGAACATCCTCCTTCTCTGAAGGCCAAAACCTCTGTAGAGCTAGCACATACTAAAAGGAATAAAAGCAAGTAAACATAAGTAAAGAACCTTCTATAAGAAGGAGTGGACCTTCTGAAACATATTTTTGAAGTGTATAAAATGTTTACTTCTGAAAAGAGCTGAAAGTTAACTGATGCTTGATGAAGGAATCAAAGGACAAGAAGAGTTTGGTGAAAACACTTTAATTTCACTTTTTATTTTTGTTTCTCTACCAGCTATCTTTCCACTGACTTCGTGCTCCTCCCCTAATCCGGAAATAATTGCATTTATGCAGAGAAATCAGGGATAATGCAGAGGCAAATCACAGATGAAAAGTGAAGTGGCAATTCTTATTATCATAGCTTTAACACTGAAAAAAAGAACAATATAGAAAAACAAGCCTTGCCCTAACTGGTTTGGCTCAGTGGATAGAGCGTCAGCCTGAGGACTGAAGGGTCCCAGATTCGATTCCGGTCAAGGGCATGTACCTTGGTTGCGGGCACATCCCCAGTAGGTAGTGTGCAAGAGGCAGCTGAATTGATGTTTCTCTCTCATTGATGTTTCTAACTCTCTATCCCTCATCTTTCATCTCTGTAAAAAATCAATAAAATATATTTTTAAAAATAGAAAAACAAGCCTTTTCTCCTATCTACTCAATATTTATGGCATTAAGTATCAATGCCTATATTGCTTACATATAGATACATTTGGTTCCTTTGGTCAGAGTACACATTTTCTTTATAGTACTAATAATTAAGCAAGGGGAGGGTCATGCTAAGGGCCTCATTAGAAGACATAGGGCTATTTCCATTAACTGACAGAGATTAGGTGGCCACCTCTAATGAAGCAAGATGATTTCCCCAATAAAAGGACACCTATAATAGTTCATTAGTGTTAGGTATTATAATCATCTATATATATATAAAAGCCAAGGGACCGGAAAGCCGGAACGACTGGAATAACTGGAACGACTAGAACAACTGGTCGCTATGATGTGCACTGCGACCGGCCAACTGGCCTGATCTGGGGGTGGACCTTCCCCCTGATTGCCCCCCGCCCAACTCCGATTGGGGAGGGCCTGCTGGCCAACCTCCCACAGTCCCTCCCACCCCCGCCGGCCTTGCCCAACCAGCTCCCATCGGGTCAGGCCGTCCGGACCCCACCCATGCACGAATTCATGCACCGGGCCTCTAGTAAAGTTATAATCATCAAATTTAGGAGATCCTCTTAGACCCAGGTCTTAAGTTTTGTGTATACCTTCAGAATTTTCTGAGCTGCAAAGAATACACAAACCTAGAGGCCATTATAAATACCACATCAATGGACATAGAGTGCATTATCTCTCTGAATTAGTGTTTTGGATTTCTTTTGGATAAAAATCCAGAAGTGGTATTACTGGGTCATACTGTAGTATTTTTAATTTTTTTTAGGAACCTCCATTCGGGTTTCTGTTGCAGCTGCACCAAGTTAAATTCCTATCAGCAGTGCATGAGGCTTCCCTTTTCTCCACATCTTCGCCAATAATTGTTACTTTTTGTCTTTCTGATACTAGCCATCCTAACAGAGGAGAGGTGATAGGTTTGTTGTGGTTTTCATTAAACTGGAGGCCAGGTGTCTGTAGGCATCTTAATCTATGCATATTTCACATCAACTTAGTTTTACCTTGTATCTATGCTTGTGGCACAACAGGATGCATGAACATGTTAATTTTATCTAATCAGAGGTGATAAGCAATCAACAAAGTTGTGCTTAAAACAATTTCAACGTCATCTGCTGAATCTCCCAACCCAGATCGCTGGAGAGCCATCTTGATTCTCTGAGTTCTCACTCACACAGGGGACCCTCTGAATCAGGAAGGCATCAGAGAAACAGTTCAGTCTTAGTGGAGCTCTCAGACTGGTAAGAGAGGAGCAAATTCCAAGTTAAGAGGAAATTTATCTCCAAACACTATGTGTTTATTATGCAACCACAGGGACATTGGTGATTAATTTCTCTTGTGACTAATGATTATGGCTTTTGCTGCACTTATTCAAGTTGATCTTTAGAGTTCAGTGTGACCTATTATTTTTTAAATGCAGAAGGGTCTCTTATTAAACATTTATTTACTTGCTTTGTATGGCAATGAACAGCACAGTGAGGAGCTAATAGTCTTCTGCCCACTGTGCAGTGGTATTTTGATACATGTAGTTAACGTGTCCTTTATATCACTAAGAATGACAAATGATGAAATCACTGCCTCAGGGGAAACCTGTACGTCTGGTGCCATTGAACTTTCCCAAGTTTAATGAATAGGGAGAGTAGTAGTATATGCTGAAAAATGGACAAAAACACTCAGAGTGCACATGCTCCAGCCCCAGTAAATGTTCCAGGTTTTATAGGCCTCACTGCGTTCTAGCTTCAAGCTGGTGTCAGAGATTAGCTAAAGGATATTTGTGATATAAATGAGGTGTCCCATCATCCAATGACTACAAATATGTTATTATATGTTTTAATTTTTATTCATACTCCAAACATCACTCTTTCCCCATTTCTTCTTTCTTGATTAAACTCCAGCCATTTCTATTCAGAACTAACTTCCATGCTTATCCTTGGGTGAATGTGTGGTTCACTCCTGGTTGTGTTTATTGTCTCTAGGGAGAGCCTGAAGTGTATCAATTCAGTTCCTACAATGGGTCCTGAGACTGGTCACCACAGAAAGTTCCTGCCAATCCATCGTCTCCTTAACTCCAAGGTTTACCTTTTTGAAAATCACTTTTTATGTGAGGAGGAGAATGGTTCTTGACTATTTATACTCACTCAAAGAGAGACCCAAAGCTGGGCTTTCCAAACCCAATAAATAAATAAAACACATCTGTATATACCCATTTCACTAGACTCTCCCTTTGACACGGAAAATAGGGCAGGCTAATTTTTACTCTCAATGATACACTGTACATGGAATCACCCCTTCACCTGAGATCTTGATGGTGTTGCATTAAATCCTGTGCAGATGTCTGTTTGCCTATGGCAATTACTTGTGTGCTGTCCTTTCCTATAAGCCAGGATTGTGAGGACATCATGACTGACCACTGGATAAGCAAGGCTGGTCAGAACGCTGAGTCTACTTTTATTTCCTGATGAGAATGCCTTGATCCTTAGTCAAGTTAGCTTATGTAATTAGGAATGTGGGAGGGACTTGGGCAAAGCCTTGGTCCTCATCACACCCCAAGTCAGATGCAAGGAGAGTGAACCCTAACTTTTTCATGTATCAAACCTACCTGATCAGAATCCATGAAAATTATATATTAATGCTATATTATGTATTATGTTCAGTTTTTATTCTCTTGCTGTTATAACTGTACAACACATGTATTGCAATGCTATTTGAAGGTAACACATTGCCTAGAAGGAGTAAATGGGGGACATATGTAATAATTTCAACAATAAATATGTTTTTAAAATAGAATTTTGTTGCTATATAATAAGAAAGTGCCTTAGTACAGAGGAGCAGTAACTTCATTGTCAAGGGACGATGAAAAAGAACAGAAGGGAATTAACATGGAAAAGACTCTCAGGTCCTGGAGAAAACCAAAGCATTGTCAAAGCATGTTATGGAATAAAGGTTTCAAATTAATTCAAACAGAGTTAAGAGAAGTAAGAATTGAGTCAGCAATAGCTCAGGACTCTCATGTGGGACCCAAAGAGCAAGCTGTTCCCAGAGAATGATATTTTTGCTGCAAGTGACATTCTTCCTTTGATGGGCTCATCTTTGAACAGATCCGATGGTAACAGTTCATCAGCGTAACACCTAATAGAAAACTTGATCTCCTTGTCCATGTGTTTAGTGTATTATGTATTATGTCAGATAGCAATATCAAATAAATGATCACTATACATTGTATACCTTACCTTAAATTATTAGAGGGTATTATGTAAAATTAAATAATGTAGGTCAACTCTGGCGGTTGGAATTAGAGAATGTTGGTTTTCTTAATTTCCTTTCTCTTCATAAGGTCATTATATCAGTTTGAGAGACCCTCTTCCAGTGTGAAGTCCATCTCTCATCTCCAACTCACTGACCCAAATTACAGCTTCCAGTGTCTGCAGAGTCAGCTCTGTTTACATCACATCTCCAGGGAGGAGAGGAGGGCAGAACTGTTTATATTGTGTCCCAGTTAACAGCCTTGTAAAGCGAAGGAAACAAAACACCTCCCGAGAGGGATGAAAGGATGTTGGCTCCCTGGCATGCTTTTTCAGGCTGCACTTTTTAAGCCACAGGTGAAAGATAGTACATATATACCAGGACTCTCTCTCTTCCAGGAAATCCTAATAGCAATAGGAAATATATCTACAGCCCCCTCCTTTCAGGATAGCTTTTAGGTACAGGTAGTACTAATACATTGTTTCCTTAAAGCACATTTCAGAAGAGAGCAATTATTGCAGTTTTATTCCATAACCTTATTGGCACTGTGCAAAAACATCCCTTCTTTGTTTGTTTGTTTTGCTTTGGTTTTGAGGGCTTCTGGATTTGGGTCACATGCATCTCCATTATATAAAAACCTTTCTTCCTAATATTTTAAATATCCATTTTTCCAGCTCAATTATCTTCATTTTGTCAAATTATTCTAAGTGTTGGCTGTATGTAGTAACTGTCATTGAGTATTTGCACATGTCTGTGTTTCACAGTGCCTGTTACTTATTGAGACTTCATAGTTCTTCATTCTCTCCCCATTCCTGGATGTATTACTTCTACTTCACTTTAAGGAGTTAATTCACATTTTTGTGAGAAACAAGTGAGTGCTGAAGACACTATTTTTTGTGCTTACTGCAATTCCACATCTACTTGCAGTTCTATTTGTAAAGTTTAATTATTCCTTTAATCCGGCTGCAGCTTTTGTTTCACTTGCTTATATCCTGAACCGTTGTTAAAAGGGTATAAATGTACTCTGCTTGTTGACATGCTTAAGTGCCTCTTATAAGCTGTACTTACAAGCCCCTGGCAAAATGAAGACATTATTAGACTAGAAAAAGTAAACAATAATACTTTTTTCCTCAATAAATCCAAATGCATTTTAACATAACTATAAATGTTCACTCATTTTGTGTGAAGTGAGTATAAGGAAATGATACCCATAACTTATGGTAAAAGATATTTATGGTATCAGGTGGTAAGACATTTTTTTTTGCCAAATTTGTCAAATGGCAGATTCCCCCACCCCCTTAATTACTCCAGCTTTTTCTTTTTTTCTTCTGTTAGGTAAACCAAATATCATTTTTCCACCATCCTGGGTGACAATCACAAGGCCCTCTCTAATGATACAGCTGAGTCCTATGATATGTTAGTTTGCACATGGAGAAAGAAAAATTCTAGTCAATAAAAGAATTGTATTCTCACAGGACGCACCTCCCTTAATAAGCTGTTCTGTTGACATACCTTATCCCAGGTAGGAGGAATGAAAAAGTTAGGGGCAGATAAGACCAGTAAATGGGGCACAATTTACATAGTGCATATTTTGTTCAGCCTTCTTGTTTTCTAGAGAGATCATAACTAAGTTGAATGAATTATAAAGAGCAGAAATTTAATTTTTTTAACAGTCGGAAATCGTAGGGAAGCCAGGATAGAAGGCAGTAGCTCCAAGATTAATTAGTTGACCAACAGTGTTGAATTTGACCTATATTAACTTCTGTCACTCGTTTCTTTGTTTGGGTGGTGGGTTAGTTTCCTAGCACTGCTTTAACAAGGTATCATGGACTGGGTGGCTTAAAGCAATGGGGGTACGGTATATTGTCTCCCACTTTTGGAGGAGGCAAGCTTGAAGTCAAGGTGTCAGCAGGGCCAGACTTCTCCTGAAACCTGTAGGGGAATCCATCCTTGCCTCTCCTGAGCTTTTGGCGGCTTTCTGGAAATGTTTGCAGTTACTCACCTTGCAGCTGTGCCATTATCGTACCAAGTTGTTCTCACCGTAAGTCTGTCTTTGTTTGGCTGTCTTCTAAAGAGGACACCAGCCATAGTGGATTCCGTTCCAATATGGCCTCATTTTAATTCAAGAAATTGGAAATGTTTCCAATCTCCTAGCTCAAGTAGCAGCAGAGGTCTACATGGCCATGCTGCAATAGGAAGTAAAGGCACCTTGTTTATAGGTTCTCAATATGCTGACTATTCATACCCAGACGCTGACTGACACAGTGATTTTCCTGAAGGAAGGATCAGCTAAATACACAACTTTACAGTTGAGATGAAAATGGAGGCAGAAAAAAATCGTAAACCATCTCCCTCTTCATGTTTTTAAACCTTTCATAATGTCTCAACATAAAATAATTTTAGAAGACTGAAAGCATTTATAGAAATATTCATTAATTTTTAAAACTGTTCTTGGGACCACAAGTATGATGCCCAAGTGAACAGTTCCTTAAAAACACTTAGTAGCAACAAGTATCTCAAGGTTATGCCCTTTCCTGTTTTCCCTGTTATGTCATTTGTAACAACTATGGTCTCTGACATTTAGTTAATTAAATGTGCCCACAGTATCTGACTTGGTTGTGCAATTCCACTGCGAATGTAATTTTTGAAGGTGGCAAGAAGAATGGTTAACCTTGATATGTTGGTTAGACATAGCAGCATGCTATTCAAGAATGGGAAAAAATTAGAATGTGTATTGCATAATCTATAAAAATCCCCGGGACATGGCCTGGATATGGAATACTCATGACCTATGTGGTGCCTCAAAATCCAGATAGCAAATAAAATAAAATAAAATAAAATGAACTCATAATCTCAAAAGCTTCCCCATGCCAACCAGGGATCTCTAAATGTATTAACACAGTTTATTACATTCTTATCAAGATTTTCTATTTTTGTTATTATGGCTATTTTGAATAATTGACATCATAATTTTTTATCTTCAGTTTGAATCGTCAGTTTTGGTTGATTCACTCGAACACAGGCAATGCCTAGTAGTTTCTCTTCATTTTCAACATTCAAATCAAGACCTATGTGGCTGTCTGAATCAGGTAGGTGTTCCCCATGCAGGCATGTTCTTGGTCTGGATTGAAGAGCACACGGCCTATACGAGGAACACAGCCACTCAGCAAATAACTAAACTAGGGAATCTTATGAAGAGAATACTTGAATGACGGTAATATCTGACGACTAAAGAGTTGTTCCTTAAGGGAAGAAACATCAACTTTGAAGGACTGAGCAGGATTTCCAGCTTCACTGAGAGAGGTTGCCTCTGAGTTGGCTCCATTTTGACTCACCACATGCACCTAGAGGCTAGGGCTGTTACTTGGTGATGAGGTTTTGTTGGTATTTAGAAGCTGTGGAATGTTCTTGTTTCTATGCTGTTTGGTAGAGACTAAGGAACATTATCAAGCTGGATTCACATTATGTATTCACTGCTAATGTGGCATGAACATCTGCAGCATTGGTGTTGTTTAACACAGAATGCTTCTTACAGAAATTCTGCAGAGTGTCCTCAAATAATGTGGTCCTTGAACAACAGGATACAAAGAACAAAAAGAAAAAAAAACATAGAAAATACATTCCTCAAGTAAAATTTCATAAAGATATCTGATATACAGATTTGACCCATTTTATCTCAACCATCTTTAAAAATTACAGATTTCATTTATTTTTCTATGAAGGACTGTATAGAAATGATGCACTAAAATATTCCTTTAAATCTATTAGCTCTTCAAGGGCAAACTTTGCCCTGAAATTATTTTCTAGCATTCAGAGAAATTAGCAGAGCATTGGATATCAAACGGTGCTTAATACATATTTATTGAATTTTATCACTTATTCTCCTGAAAGGAACATTACCTGACAATCATAATTTTGGAAAATAAACATTGTACTCTGCAGAGTTATTAAAAATATGTTTTCAACCAGCAATGATGAGTCCTGGAGTTGGAGGGGGAATTGCTGTGTTGCTGGAATTTGAGAGCTGCTGAAGGAAAAAGTGTCACAAACAAAGAAATAATCCTCCAAAAAGCATGGGAGTGACTTGAACGTGATGGAATGAGGCAAGCAATGAGAGCATCATGCACAATACTGATGGAAGATGATGCCTGGACTTTATAATCCTAGCTCTAGTAAAATATATTGGAAATTTTAACCACCAGCTTGGAATTAGAATTTTACTGAAGAATAAGAATAAGAGGCATGTATTGCCTAATGCAGAATGTAGAGAGAGGATTATAACAGGTGAAGTGAAAATGAAGGTAATAACACTGCTATATTAGTTTTAAAACTTAATTAGGAGAGATTTTCATTCCTAGCAACAGGGCAGAGTAAGCATTCTAAAAAGAAGACCCGTGACAATCACTCACTGCTGCATATAACGTCACTAAATAAATGTCAGCCCAAATCAGAGCAGTAAATGAAATCAGAAATGGGTGTAAACTGCCTGCAGGTAACTTTTTATAACAGATGGACATTCCAAAACATCTGAAATGAAGAAGAACCGAGTTCTAAGCCTTGGATTCCACTGAGACTGGGGAGAAGGAGGTGTGAGTCTGAGAGTCTTACTTTAAGCGGAGACACTTGAAACACCTGGAAATAATCATCTGGCCATAAGAAGGTGTCTGGGAAGAATAATATCACTTTTGGAGCTGGGTCAAATTATCAACAACAACAATCCTATATAATAAAAGGATAATATGCTAATTATCCCCTCGACCTGGAGTTCGACCAGGAGTTCAACCGGGAGTTTGACCAGGGGGCGGGGCCAGCTGGGGAGGGGCCACAGGCAGTTGTCCGGCTGGCCCCACACCCTGGTCAGTGACACCCCGAAACCAGAGAGGAGGGAGCCCAATTCCTCGCAGGCTGCTTGATTCCACATTTGGCCATCGGTCATGTTGTTGCTGGGGCACTGTTGGGTCTGAATCTGGTTTACTGCACACTTGTGTTTGTGTTCCACATCCTGTACAACAGCAACTTTGCAGAGTGTCCTCTCACACTCTGCGGCCCCTCAGGGGAAGTTGGAGAGCCAGTTTCAGCCATTCCCCACAGGCCAGGCCGAGGGACCCCACCTGCCAGAGCGACCCTGCTCACTCTTCAGATAACCTTTGAGCTGTGACGCTGCCCCAGGGGCGGCCAGCTGGGGAGGGATCGTGGGAGGTTGGCTCCAGGGCGTGTCCGCCCAGTCTCACCCAGTCCTGCCCTGCTGGCCACCTTCTAATTAATTTTCTTTCAGTGTGCATGAATCCGTGCACTGGGTCACTAGTAATAATAATAATGAAGCTATGTCTTCTGGAAATCAATTTCCTATTATTATAGCACCTGCATTTATTTCTTAAAACCAAACATTCTGCATGGAAGCTGAGAGGCTTTTGCCTGTTGCTTTAAATGTTAAATTACAACACTTTCCATGTGAATCCAAACCCCTATCCATTTCATTGTCCTAAAATATCACTAAAATTCAGTAAACCATCTATACATAAACATAAATTACATTAGGAGATGAAATACTTAAAGCATTTTCCCCAATCAGTTAAAAATATTTTGTTAGCAGATATGTGGGATGATTACTGTAAAATGATCAGAAACAGGTAATTTTCTGGTAATTATAAATTATATGGGGACATATAAAATTATGTACAAGTTTCTAATTCATTTCATGAAAATAGGAATAACACATGAAAAGATAATTTACATAGAACAAGAAAAAATTATCTCTAAACATGTGAAGATAAATACAGCCTCACTAACAATCAAAAATGGTAAATTGAAACAATAAAATTTCATTTTTACATAATAAACTGACAGATATTTGAAAACATTAATTATATGATATCTTCCTTTAAAAAACATTATATGAGACCATAATGCTACCTTTTATAGTAATACAAATAAAATCTCAGTGGAATAGTCTTTTTCCCCTCATCATTATGTGTTCTTTAATACTTTTTGGAATGTGTGTGAATTTGTCCTTTTCCCCTTCATTCATTTATTCAGTTAGCAGAGTAATTGGCACAGTGAAAATTTGGGTGAGTTTCAAAAATGCAAATAATTGGTGCAAACTGGAGACATTGGAAGCACCAGAAAAACAGGAGTGGAGGTCAAAGGACTCTGGACATGCTTAGCAGGTGAGGATGACCTCTTCATGTCATCAGAAAGCCACGGTGGAGTTGAAATATGGGAGCAGCACTGACAATTGCTATTCTGGTAGATCACTATGGAGATGATGTGTGCATGATTGAAATAGAATATTAGAGAGGATGAAACAAATTAAAGAAAAAAAACAACCCCTCAGAGGGTGTTGTCAAAACTGGGCTATTCTATCGGAGAAGAGCTGTGGGTGATGGCAGAACCCAGGGCTGCCCCTGGGTCCTGATGTCTAAAATGGAGCAATGTTGAAGTTCTTAAAGATTGTGCAGGGTACCTACTACAGGGACCAGATCTTCAATGAGCTCTAGAAGCTTGATGGGGCAAATTTGGGTTGTTTCAGCTAGAAGGCGAATATCTCAGTGCATAGTTTGCAAAGGGGGTTGGAGGTCATGTTGGGGAGCTGAGGATATGATCCTCCTGACAGTAGGTCTGGGTATACAGGCTTGAGAGTATGGGCCTGTACCCGGAAAGTGGGATTTGTTTAATAAGTGCATATGGGGGGGAAAAACTTATTTTAAGGAGCAAAAATAGATAAAATATTATGTTAAATCAAAGTTGTAGGCATTTTTTGGATTATGAAGGCTGGGAAAACAGAAGAAGGAGGCGTCCAGGGAGAAGAAACCCCAAACGCACAGAAAAAAAAATGTGTAGGAGATTCCCGGGTGTCAGTGAAAATTAAGTTTTGTGTGTGTGTGTGTGTGTGTGTGTGTGTGTGTGCGTGTGTCTGTGTGTATGCACTATAAAAGAGACAGGGCTCATTTTGACTGTGTCTTGGCAGAATCCTAAGAAATTTCAGTGATAATTCTGGAAGGGTGTGTGTCTAGGATGCTAGTATTTATGAAGAAACTCAACTCTTATTGTTTGAGAGTTTGTGATGGCTACATCGTAATAGGTCCACAGGAAACTAGGCTGGAGGGCTTGGAGAGAGGTTGCAGAGCTCAGGTAGACTCCCTGTCTGCTCAGCATCAGGCCCCGGTGCCAGGTTTGTTCCAGCAGATGGATGAGGTGCTGGGAGATCCTAGGTGAATCACTTCCAGAACAACACAGACGAGTTGATGCTTTTTACTCAGAGAATGGACAAGGGCTCAAAGTGAAGGACAGAGTTAAAACTAAGTTGTCTTTGTCTGAATTTGACTTAAAAAATTAAAATATCTTTTCTATTTTGTTTTCATCTATACTAATAAAAAGGGTAATATGCAAATGGTTGTGACGTACTCACTCTGTAACGACAGATCAGCAGGAGGCCGTGTGCACGGCAGGTGCAGATGTGTGGGGCTGCATGCATGGTGAGGCCAGGGGACATGAGGCTGTGTCGCCCACCCAGTGCCTGCCGGGGGTCGTGAGGCTGCGGTGCTGGCTGGGGGACGTGGCACTGTTATTGTTTATTTATTAATAAATTTATATATTATTTTCATATACATTTTACTAATTTTATTTCATCTCTGACACTTCTATTATAGAGAAAGGGCAAATAGCAATACTAAAGTATTTCCTCTAATTAATTCCCTTTTAATGTGCACAAATTTAATGCACTGGGCCACTAGGATAGTGATAATCAGGTACTGAGGGATTGAAATGTAAAGTAACTACAATCTTAGACACAGAAAAAGAGAATTCAAAAAGGATTTTTTATTCTTCTAAGCTCAGATATAATAGTGCAAAAAATGGCCAGTTTATCCCATAGTAGAGGCCCAGCATGTGAAATCGGGTGAGACCCAGACCCGCTGCACCAGTGGGACCCCAGGTCTTGCCTCTGCGCCATGCGGAGCCACGGGCCCCGCCTCCACCATGCAGCTCTGACTGGTTGTTTGGTCATGACACCGTTAGGGCATCACGACTACAGGCCTTGGTAATATAGGATAATAAAAGCCTAATATGCAAATTGTCCCCTCGACTGGGAGTTTGACCAGGAGTTTGACCGGGGGGGGGGGGTGGTGGTGGGCAGGGCCAGCCAGCCAACCGCCCATGTCCCCTCCCCCCGGCCGGCCCAACCCACCGGCCCCAATCGGGGCGGGCTGGCTGGACCCCACCCATGCACAGATTCGTGCACTGGGCCTCTACTTGTTATATAATTTGTGCAGAACAGAAAAGAGTAGTAAGAACAGTTGGAGGTAGGTTTGAAGAACCACTGGAATTAAACTTTGCTTCTGCAGTGAGGCTGCACCAAATACCGCATATAGCAATGAAGATTTAAGAAGACCTAGAGAGCAATGAGGTACTACATGTGCATATTAGAAACCATAGACCCTGTGAAAGTCCAGCAATTGTAAAGTGTAAAAACAAATCTGTGAATAGTTTGACAAAATGGACAATATTCAAAGAAGTGAATAAGAAAACGAGGCAGCCTAGAAATGAAGTATGTTTGTTACGGAAAGTGTGTTTTGAAAGAAAGAAGTTCATACAAGAAAGTTGTGAAATCTCTTCTGCTATAGGGGGAATTTATATATATTATAACTTACCGGAACAAGTTTTAGTTTTAAAGAGTTAATTCCATTTTTAGATAAAGATGTATTTGATTATCTTCAATCTGAGAGTGACCAGAGATTCTACTAAGTTAAAAAAAAAAAGAGGGACTGAGCATATGGTAATTCAACATTACTTCTAGTTGTACTAGTGTGGTTTTCAGAACTAGTAATATACAGTAACTTATAAAGTAGACTATCCTTAATTCTGACTGTCCCTGCATGATCTCATGTCTTTATTTTTCAAACTTTCTTATTATCCCAAGTAGTTTTCTGGCACTAGTCTATTACTTTTACTTTGGGGTAAATCTATCCTAAGGAGATCATGGGGAAGCCAGTCTTTTCATTCTATAAGCTTATTTTATTGGAAATCTCATCATGTCCTGATCTCTAAATGATTGTTTTCTGCTTCATCTTTGGGGCAAGTAGAAAGTGCTTTTAACATGCCTAATGCACACAATCCCCCTGAAATGGAACTGTGGATCAACCCAGTAACATTTGTCCTCCACTTAACACTGACACAAACCCCGCCTGCTTTAAATATTTAGTCAGTCACTGGCTGCATTTTACATGTTAATTTTTATGAGTCCATAATTAAATATCTTATTAATATCTTTACAATTTCAGAAGAGGCTGGTCTTCTTGGGGGGGGGGGATGAAAGTATATGATTGTGATCATGTGCAGCTCTGTTGAGGGTGCAATTTCAAAGAGTGATTCTGTGGGGAATGAATTTTGTCAGTGGTGGAGTTATGGAAACACCTTTGGCTTCTGCACTACTAATTATGATAAATGGGGGCCCCAAGTGTCCTTTACATTGTTTACTAAAGATAAGCAGCTTATACCAAAATAGCAGTAGATTTACTTGGGAAAAAAATGCAAAAAGTTGTATATTCTGAACAATGTAACATCTACTTACTTCATCCATGGGAAATTTTAGCTTATGGCAAATTTCCCAATAAGCCACTCTAGACTGAACTTTACATTATGGGATAGTCAAGAGATAGGCAAGGCACATGCAATTGATAAGATTATATAAGCATGCTAGAGGCCCAGTGCATGAAATTCGTGCACTGGTAGGGTCCCTAGTGGCTGCCGGCTGGGGCCTCCTGCCACCACCGCTGACCAGAGCCTCCCTCCCTTCCCCTGGCCAGCCCTGCCCCATGGTCAAACTCCCAGACAACTCCTGGTTGAGGGAACAATTTACATACTATGCTTTTATTATATAGGATTGTTGAAAATTCCATGTTGGAACAGAGTAAGTTTATCCAAAGGAGCATGAAGTTGGCATTTAGTGTGTAGTTATTCTGCCATGAAAAATGGTGTACACCATTTCGCTCATAACTTGGCATTTCCAGGTAATTCACTATGTATCACCTATTCATCACTCAGTGTTATAAGATACCAGTCACAACTCAAGCAGTCTCCCCTTTTGTAGACAAATAATTGTGTCCAGAACAATTAATAATGATACTAGAAGGGCATTTTGTACTATTTACAGTACATTTTATACTATTACTTTAATTCCGTTTTTAAAACAACCTATGAAGCAGGTATTATTATTTGCATTTTGTAGATGAGGAAAAGGAAGTACCAAGAGCTTAAGTAACTTGCTGAATTGACAGTCCTAGAGACACCCTGGGTCAGAGCACACATACAGACAGTTGGGGTCCAGGGCGAGCTCACCCCACAGCAATAAGCTGCATCTCACATTCCACCTGCATCCAGAATAGACAAGGACTCACCCAAGGTCAGATAGCTGATTGAAAACCCAGCAAAGACTTGTCAAGTTACTCTTTCTGCCCAAACGTATATCTAAGGTCAGCTAATTAAGTTTTCATCCCAAATTCTGAAAACCCACCTATAATAACAAATTGAACATTTCTCAACCCAATTTGCAGTATTTATTTGCATATTTATTAGACTTGAGGTTTATAATTTTCCTGCTTACATTATTTCTTTTGACACTTCTATTTTCTCATGTGACTTTGGCTTATCCCCCATGATATTGGATCCATAAAGAGAGGAATTCTCTCCCAACTTCTCATGTGAATCCACTGCACTGGCTCTTCCTCATTTTATCACCCCTTTTGTTGACTTTATAAATGGAACCTGGGCAGTTTTTCTATGTCCTGTGGGTCAAATTACGATTTGGGAAAAGATTTTCCAAGTATCTTTTAAGAAAAGACAGCTTTATAAGTCCCATATCTATTTAAAAAATCCACTTCCACTTTAATCACTCCCTGTAAAAATTTTAATGACCATACATCAGCAAAACTACAGGATAGTTATTGAAACAGGACCATGAATAATTTCTAAAGTCCTTCTACTTCCTGAGTGCCAGTGATGGCAACAGATAATAATAATTTAGCACATCTCCCAGTATTAGTTGGCTCAGTGAGAAGCTGTCCCATTTGGCATGTGACTGCTTCTTCAATCACACTGGAAGGAAAGCTGCACAGAGCTGGCTCAGTGTCACCCTATCTCGTTAGAGTGTGGAAACGGCAGTAGGTCACATTTGTAAGGGAGATAATAGGTGAGTGGTTTTCATTGTGTTCTCAAACCTACTGAATAAATATCCATTTGACTTTCAGATGGTGATCAAGTGAAATAAAACCTAATAGTGCCATTCTACTTGTGTTGAATGATCTTCATTTCTGCAACTGAAAACAGTGGATTGTTCAGTTCAGTGGCAGGTTTGTTGTTCAGATTTTTTTTTTTTTTACATAAAAAGCATGTTTTCTTTCTAAGCAAGGCAAGCTGTAGATTTTCTTCAGGTTAATGAATTTCTGTTCCACAATACCTTCTCATTTATAATGTTCATGCAGCTCATACAAACTTGGTTAAAATGTATGCCTTTTGTTTGAAATCTTTTAACATTTATTCCTTTATAATTCAGATTATTTTGAAGCAGTGTCATAGAATTGGGTAGTGGGTTTAATGTAATTACAATAAAAAAGGGGAAATGGGAAAAAGCAAAAGACAGAGAAGACAATATTAGTGGTTAATGATGCTTTTGGTCTTGTGCAACACTTGCCTGGGGACCTTCACATGATATATCCAATTAAAACATTTGTACACGACTTTTAAAACCTTTCTCTTAATGGAGACATGATGTCCAAGTCCCATGAAAAAGTTGTGCTGGGCTGAGATCGCCATGGAGTTGATGTTTCTCTCTTGCTCCTCTTCTAATGTTGAATCATTTGACCAAATTACTTTGGGTAAAGAGCATGCAGGAGCTACTATGGTTGTTCAGCCCTGACACCCCCCCCCCCCCCCAGAGCTGGTATGTTATTTCTTTTTTTTTCTTTATTGGTTTATTGATTAAGGTATTACATATGTGTCCTTATACATCCCATAGCCCCCCCCCCCACACACACACACACAACTCATACCCTCACTCCCTGGTGTCTGTGTATTTCTAACTTCACCTTCTGCTTGGTCCTGGAGCTTTGTCTGCAGAACCCAGGAATGCCTGCAGGTCTGGAGCCTGGGGCAGCCCTGAGCCAGTGTCTGGGGAAGCCTGTGATAGCCCGTATCTTTCCATCAGTGGCCTGCAAGATCCAAGGAGAGTTATTTTTCATGGTACTTTGTCTCAGATTCCTTCCCCTTTCTCTCCTGCTCCATCCCCTGCTGAGTTTCTCCTGAGTCACCCACACTTGAGCTCTGCTCCAGAAAACCTGACCTAAGATTCAAATTAACTCCTTAGTATTGCAATTTCCACCATCAGGACCATGAATAAAACATG
The DNA here is from genome assembly GCF_951640355.1 of Cnephaeus nilssonii. NCBI lineage: Eukaryota > Metazoa > Chordata > Mammalia > Chiroptera > Vespertilionidae > Cnephaeus > Cnephaeus nilssonii. The sequence goes on along the minus strand of NC_137072.1, from coordinate 38,883,126 downwards.
ACTTCCTCAGATTTACCTCTTGTGTCTAAACATAAGAATTGCTATTTAAGCCCTAACTGGTTTGGCTCAGTGGATAGAGCATTGGCCTGCAGACTGAAGGGTCCCAGGTTTGATTCCAGTCAAAGGCATGTACCTTGGTTGCAGGCACATCCCCAGTAGGGAGTGTGCAGGAGGCAGCTGATTGATGTTTCTCTCTCATCGATGTTTCTAACTCTCTATCCTTCTCCCTTCCTCTCTGTAAAAAGCAATAAAATATATTTTTTAAAAAAGAATTGTTATTTAAAACATGGTCCTCTGGAAAAAGCAGATGAACAAACTCAGGGAGACACAATTTTGAGCTACAAACGCTATTAGGAATCATCTGTTTCAACTTGCCCACTTCATAAGCAAGGTGGCTGATGTCCACAGTGACTTGCCCAAGACATTGCTCAATGAAAGGCACAGTCTAGACTCTAGAGACTCGGATCTCAGCCTTTTGCATTTCCAGCTCTTTCTCTCTCTACTTGAAGCTATTCTGTGGGCAAGCAGTGCATCAGTTCTGATAGCCTTAAACTCATCATCACAATGGGGGTTTCAGAAGAGAATCTTCTACCCTGACATTTAATGACGTGGTGGACTGGAGATGTTCAGAGCATTGCTGCACAAATTTGGACACTAATGGAGTCTGGAGGCCACTAAGGTAGTTGGAAAAGTAACTTCCAGTCTCTAATATGGCTGAGTTGCAAGATCTGTTTTATTAGAGCCACACAAATAGAATATATAATGGATATAAATATATAATATGTATAAAATTATATGCACTTTTATGATATATAATTACTAAATTCTGAAAATCAGGTGTTATTTCTCGACACAAAGGTAAAATCAATTTTTCTATCATCTATCTAGCATATATACATAATATAAATATTTTTATCTTGTCATGAAATAACCTCTGATTTTCAGAATTTAGTAAATATCTTACATTACAGAAAATTATTTAAGTGTCTTTTTTTAAGCAAGGAAAAGCACTATTTATTTATTTATTTATTTATTTATTTATTTATTTATTTATTTATTTTTTCGCATTCATTAATGCAGCAGTGGTTCAAGACCAGGGGACATCATCCACAGGACAATGGTGTGTTTGTTTTTTTAAATATATTTTTACTAGAGGCCAGGTACACAAAAATTTGTGCACTCCTGGAGGTTCCTCAGCCCAAGCTGCACTCTCTGGCAGTCCGGGACCCCTCGGAGGATGTCTACCTGCTGGCTTAGGCCCTCTCCATGGGGGTCAGGCTAACCTGGCAGTCAGACATTCCTCTGGCAGCCTGGAAGCCCTCGGGGGATATCCACCTGTCAAGTCGGACATCCTTAGGGCTGCGGAAGAGGCGGGAGAGGCTCCTGCCATTGCCACTGCGCTGGCAGCCGTCAGCCTGACTTGTGGTTGAGTGTCACTCGCCCTGTGGGAGCACACTGACCACCAGGGGGAAGCTCCTGCTTTGAGCATCTGCCCCCTGGTGGTCAGTGCGCATCATAGCGATCGGTTGTTCCCAGCCATTCCACCATTAGAGTCAATTTGCATATTACTCTTATTATGTAAGATTGATTTCAGAGAAGAAGGGAGAGATTGAAGAGAGAGATAGACATCAATGATGAGAGGGAATCATTTATCAGCTCCCTCCTGCATGCCTCACACTGGGGAATGAGCTTACAAGCTGGGCATGTGCCCTGACTGAGAATCAAACCGTCACCTCCTGGTTCATAGGTCGATGTTCAACCACTAAGCCATGCTGGACAGGCAGGACAGTGGTTTTGAAGTCTTATCACCCCTACTTGGCTTCCACTCCCACATAATAATCTCTGTATGTAAACCTCATTGTAGAAAGACTTGTGATTATACTATATAATAAAAGCATAATATGCAAATGAATGGCTGAACAGCAGAACGAGCATCCGGACAACCATTGGGACAACCATCTGGGACCACGCTATGACACCCACTGGTGCCAGGCCAGCCAAGGCAGGTGTGATGCAATTGGTTGGGGGCCCAGCCATCACCCCATGATTGCCCCACAGAGGGAGGCCCAGGTCACTAGCCAGCGGGGCGATCAATCGGGGGGCTCCACAATTACCCCAAAGAGGGAGGCCCAGGCCACCAACCGGTGGGCTGCAGTGGGTGGGCGGGGCCTCCCTCTGTGAGGGAAGCCCAGGTCCTGGGTGCTGGCGACCAGAGGGAAATCCGGGTCCCGGGTGCTGGAGGGAAGCCAGTGCCCATAGCCAGGGGAAGGAAGGTCTACTCTTGCACCAATTTCATGCACCAGGCCTCTAGTAAAACCATAATTCTATACCTAAATGTTAATTTATTTCAATGCAATCAATAGACTAACAACTGGATCCAGAAAGATTTTCCCATTTGGCATTCTCTTTGCCCACAGCCTCCATGACAATGCAGAAGCTATTGTAAAACAATATGCTTTCCTCATCACACTTAAGCCATATCTTGTTTATTGCCTGCTGATTGATGAAATGACTCTAATAATGCTCTATCACTTTTATATTTCTGCCAATTTCCTGAAACTCACTTAAAATTGGTGAGAGCCCTTCTACTGAAAGTGGTAATTGTTTATTAGATATAGACAATGCCTGTGGAAAGTCACATAAATCAGCCGATTGATGCACTCTTTCACTTTTACTGTTAAAGACATCTTGATGAGACAAGGGCATAAAGGGTGGAAGAGAATAATGGGCAGTATTTTAATTCTTATGGGGACATTACACTCTGTGTAATCTATATCTGGCCACAGTAACCCAGCTATTTAGAGACAGATTGTGGACATGACTCCCAACAGAGGATCTTATCAGGCATCATGTTTTTTCTCAAGCAGTTTACGGTCCTCTGGGGAAGATATTTTAAGAATGCTATTTGGGCGGTAGCATGAACTGAGTTTTAGTATACTTTCTTCAACATGTTGTAGATAATATGTACTATGAGGGGTGAGAAAATCATTATTCTTTCATTCTTTATTTGTATATGGTATACTTGTAAACTTGTATAAAACTGCATTTGTATTTGGTTCCCTATATAAGAGCAAATATTGGAAAAATATATAACCAGATAACAGAATATTATTTATCACTAAACAAACAAACAAACAATCTATCCAACCATGAAAAAACATATCACTAAGAGAAAGGTGAGAGAAGCCAATCTGAAGAGTTCATATACTGGATGATTCCAACTCTCTGACATTCTAGAAAAGACAAAACTATGGATACAGGGGTTGAAGGAGGCAGGGATAAAAAGGCAGAGTACAGAGGATTTGGGGGCAGTGAAACCACTCTGTCTGATACTGTAATGGTGGGTTCATGTCATTAGACATTTGTCCAAACCATAGAATACTGTATACAACACCAAGAGTGATCCCAATGTGAACTATGGACTTTGAGTGATAATGACAGTGTAGGTTCATCAGTTGTAACAAATGCACTCATCTGATGGGGGGTGTTGATAATGGGAGAAGAGGGGCTGTGTAGGTGTGTGTGTGTGTGTGTGTGTGTGTGTGTGTGTGTGTGTGTGAAATCTCCCCATACCTTACTCTTAATTTTCCTGTGACCTAAAACTGCTCTAAAATTAACTCTTAATGATAAAAAGATATAATATTGAAGATTATAATAAGTAAATAAACCGAGGTACCAGGAGGAAAGTAACTTTGATGGCAAGAGAATATGCATTCTTCTTGCTAGATATTGACATTCTTACTGACAGCATGAGGAGACTTCTTGACCCATTCATTAGCCATCAGTTGTGTCACTCTACAGTATTTCTCAAGCTTTTTCACCACAGCAAGCTTAGAGAACAGAAACTGACACCCATGGGTCCTGGAATACTTAAAGGTAGATTTCGTTTAATATTTTTGGACCATGGTTGATTGCAGGTAACTAACTGAAACTATAGAAGCAAACGCCCGGATAAGGGGTAATATGCTTACTTTGTTATTATATGTAGTTCATCCTCCCACAGTTATCTCCAATCTCTCAGTGTCCATTCTCAGAGAAAATGACATTTACCAGGTTTTATATTGTAACCCTGGGTGCAGTTTATATACATCCATGAGTGTGTGTCCCTTTTTAACATTCAATAAGATATGTGATGCCCTAACCGGTTTGGCTCAGTGGATAGAGTGTCGGCCTGTGGACTGAAGGGTCCCAGGTTCGATCCTGGTCAAGGGCATGTACCTTGGTTGTGGGCACATCCCCAGTAGGGGGTGTGCAGGAGGCAGCTGATCGATGTTTCTCTCTCATCAATGTTTCTAACTCTCTATCCCTCTCCCCTCCTCTCTGTAAAAAATCAATAAAATATATTTAAAAAGATATGTGATATGGTGACTCCACATTGTGTACTTTGATATATTGTATTATTTTACTTAGTAATAAATTGTGGGTACCATTTAATGTTGTGGTATACTGACCTGCCTTATTCTTTTTTTTCTTTATTGATTAAGGTATTACATATGTGTCCTTATCCCCCATTTAACACCCCCCCCCCACAGCCCCACTCATGCCTTCACTCCCCTGGTGTCTGTGTCCATTGGCTAGGCTTATATGCATGCATATAAGTCCTTTGGTTGATCTCTCCCCCTTACCCCCACCCTCCGCTACCTTCCCTCTGAGGTTTGACGGTCTGATGGATGCATCTCTGTCTCTGGATCTGTTTTTGTTTTAAGGTTTCACTGCATGAGATTCATACATGTACTGTAATTCATCCAACCAACATCCTGGTAACAAGCATCAATGTTGTCTCCAATTTGTTTACCCCAAACAATACAGCAGCACATGCTGTTATCCATGCTGCTCTGGGTGCTTGTGAGAGCATTTATGTTGGAGAGGTTTTAAAATGGGTCAGATGATATGGCAATTGTAATTAAAAAAATATATTGTCAAATTTAACTCCAAAACATTGTTCCAGTTTGGATGCCCCTTCCCCCACTTTTCTGATAATACACATGGGTTCTGTGGGCTGTCCAGCAAGACACAGCCTTCTCTTGTCCACCCCCTCATCTCCCAGAAAACCATTCTCGACCAACTCTCATTTCAAACTTCCAGCCTCTCCTTTGTTCTATACATTCTCAGAGCTTATTTCATTGTCACTAGGGAAATAGAGGAAATTAGAAGATAAATTCTAAATATTCCCCCATCATATTTGTCCATTGAACTACCTCTGCAAGGTCTGTGTTCCTTTATGTGGCCTTGGAATTCTGCTCCTAATGAAGTCCAGCCTTTCTCTTGGTGTCTTACACTGTGTTATCTCATGTGCTCAAGGACATCACTCCAGGAAGTCTCCCCCTCTCCCACCATCATCTGTTTTTCTCTCCGTACTGGATCATTTCCTTCAGCACACACAGGTATAATTTTGACCATTTTAAGAGAAAAATATATTGTCCTCACATTACTTTCCAACTTAGACCCTGTTTTCCTGTCCCCCTTACAGCAAAACTCATTGGAAGGGTCTGTATAGTCTTTCAGCCTCCTGTTCCTCTCCTCCCATTGCCTCCTGCACACTTTCCTACGAAGGTGTGGGATCTGGAGAGAGACTTGGTAGGGGGACACAACAACTAATAAAAACAACCTAGGCCAGAAACAAAGACAGTTATTGTGTAATGGAAACCACAAAATATCCTTCAAGAAGAGACAAAAACAAACAAACAAAAAAACACACCATTCATTCAGATAATGGAATGACCTCCAGTTACCAAAAAAAGACAGGGAAGATGTGCTGTTATGGATAACTCAAAAGACCATAATGGTATATGTGGGATGAAAGAATCAAGTAACAAAAGGAAACACACACACACACACACACACACACACACACACACACACACACACTTCAATTCCTTTGCTCCCTAACTCAGAAAATAACTGCCATCCAGGGAGAAGTCACGTGGACTAAGATATGGGCAGTCAGCTGGTTGATAGTGACCTAGTCGGATCTCCCTTATGAGCTATGTTTTCATTTACTTGAGAATTAATTTAAATCCAGTATGCAATCATTAGTGAGCTTATTTCCAATGATATTGCTGCTGAATGATAGGCCGGTCTGTTCTAGCTAATCATAACTCTAGTTCCAGGTGAAGCAAAGAGAAACCTAGCATTGGAAAGATGCAATTTAAAATGCACCACGTTACAAAGCATGGCAAATCATAGTGAATGCTTTCTGTACCAAAATATATTTCATAATTACATGGTTTAACTAAATATAGAACTGATGATGTGCAGAAGTGTTGAGCTGAAAAATGTAAAGATAGGTCCAAAATAGTTAAAAGGTGAATTCACTTTTATATAATTGTGAAACCTTTATCCCTTTCTTATTGATTTTGCTTTCTTAGGTTCTTTACAAACTGTTACTTTTTTTAATGGAAAAATAGGATTTCTTTCCTACTCTGTGTGTTTGTTGGAAATTTAAGATATCAACTAAGAGGTTTTCCCAGCTCTCTGGAAAAGGAATCCCACAATTGCAATAGAATGCTAAGTGGTATTAGTTTTCTGTACAATAAGATTATGAGGTGAAAATGATATTTGGTATACTTAATGGCTAAATATTATAAAATGACTATACATAACTTTGAAAAAAATAAAAGATTAACAAAAGAAATTCCATATAGTCAGCAAAACATAACTCAGGTATAAATACTATCAATGTTAGTGTACCTCCGTTATTACAGTCCATTGGTTCATTCAGGTTTTTAATTGATTTTTAATTAGTGATTTGTTATGAGCATTTCTAAACTCACAGAATTGGCCTCCACAATAATTTTTATGCAGGGCAAAGTGTTCCCTTTTCAGTTTGTGCCGCAATTCACTCAGCCATTCCCCTTCTGTGGGATTTATACCACTTATACTCCAAATAATATTTGTAAAAGGGTAATTTTTGGATATTAATTAATGTGTTCCCACTAATTTGTGTAGTTTTGTTGGTTTCATTGCCTTAATCCTATTTCAGTCTGTGGATGTAGGGATGGAATCCACAGCAGAACAACAAAAGGGAAAAAGAGAGAGGGCTCAATGTTACTCTTTTGAGTTTCAAACTTGAATTCCAAAATTCCCAGAAGAGTTAATTGGTAGAAATAAAAGGAATTGAGCCTCAAAAATTCAAATTTCTGATTTTAAATTCCGTGTCAGAGTTTTGCCATTAATAAACAAATGAACAAAAATGGATCATAAGTCTAATAAAGCTGACCATCAAATTTTCCACTGAGGGATTGAACAAAGTAATTAGCTGGTTAGAGAAATTGAACTATTTCAAGGACAAAACTAGTATGTAAACTCCAAGATAAATGAGGTGGGATAATCATTGCAAAGTGGGATAACCACAAATTGGTGTGGGCATCTCTGAATTAATTAAGATTAAAATCCATAAGACAGGAGTGTTGGAGGTTAATATGCATGTTCCATTCAGTATAAAAAACACACATCGTGCTATACCCACTTGACATTGTAGCTTATAAGATCCATACCCTTTAAAAATAATTGCACATATTTATGACTATTGAGTTATAATAAATTATTATAAGTAGAACGTAAGCTTTGAAGTGTCTGATGGAGCAGGTGGATCTTAAAACTGAGTTGGTGGTGACATTGGGGATGAGGATGGACATGGGGCAAAAAAAAAAAAAAAAAGATTCCTGTGGACTCTAGGGAATAAGAAAGATACAGAGGGGTGTTAAGTGGGCCTGAAAGTGACATTGAGGGGTGACTGTCCCTAAAACAGCTGACTGAAATACACTGAGAGAAGTATTTTAAAGATTTTAAGCTTGTTTTTATACATATGTAAGGTCTCTCCTCTCTATCTGAAAGTTTATGTGTGCACACATGCAAACAATAGATGCATTCCACTTTACAAACACACAGACTCCTTGTCATAGAGCTTATATTCTTATTATTGCTTATTTTTTAATTGTCATCACAGATTAGATTTCTCTTATTGACTTTTAAGCCTATCACCAAACCAGTGATTGGCAAACAATAGGCATTCATTGAATATTATAAATATATAAATGAATCCTATCTAATAAAAGAGTAATATGCAAATTAACCATCACTCTGCTACACCCACAAGCCATGCCCACCAGCCAATCAGGAGCAAGTATGCAAATTAACCCAATCAAGATGGCTGCAGCCACGGAGAGAGCAGGAGGCTTGGGTTTCCCCAGCAATGGAGGAAACCAAGCTTTCTGCACACCCTGGCGGGCCCAGGCCTCCACTCAAGGTTACAAAGTTTCAATTATAGAAGATAAATAAATCCCAAAAAAATGGCGGCAGCCATGGAGCTGGAGAGAGCAGGAGGCTTGGGTTTCCCCCAGCAATGGAGGAAGCCAAGCTCCCACAGCCTTGGCCTGCCTTGGCCTCTGCTACAAAGTTTCAATTATAGAAGATAAATAAATCCCAACAAAAATGGCTGGGGCCACGGAGAAAGAAGGAGGCTTGGCTCTGCTCAAAGCTACAAAGTTCCAATTATAGAAGATAAATAAATCCCAGATATCAGGGCCTCCGCTTGGGTCACCTCGGGACATGGCCGGCCTGCAAACCACCACAGGCCCCTCTCCCAGGCTGCCCCATGCCCCAAGGAAACCCCCACCCTGATCTGGGACACCCTTCAGGGCAAACCAGCTGGCCCCCAACTGTGCAGCAGGCCTCTATCCTATCTAATAAAAGAGTAATATGCAAATTGACCATCACTCCAACACACAAGATGGTTGCCCCCATGTGGACACAAGATGGCTGCCACAAGATGGCCAGCAGGGGAGGGCAGTTGGGAGTGACCAGGCCTGCAAGGGAGGACAGTTGGGGGGGACCGGGCCTGCATGGGAGGGCAGTTAGGAGTGACCAGGCTTGCAGGGGAGCAGTTAGGCATCAATCAGGCTGGCAGGGGAGTGGTGATCAGGCTGGCAGGCAGAAGCGGTTAGGGGCAATCAGGAAGGCAGGCAGGCGAGCATTTGGGAGCCAGCAGTCCTGGATTGTGAGAGGGATGTCCGACTGCCCGTTTAGGCCCGATCCCAGAAGGATCGGGCCTAAACGGGCAGTCGGACATCCCTCAAGGGGTCCCAGATTGGAGAGGGTGCAGGCTGGGCTGAGGGACACACTCCCCCGTGCACAAATTTCATGCACCAGGCCTCTAGTAATAAATAAATACATAAAGTGATTAATTAATGAGTTAATGTAATGAACTTGTATTTGTTCCTAGATGCCATGGGGTGGACAAAGCAAATGTAATTAGATTTTAAAATATTACAATATTTTTCTAGTCAGATGGAATCATGGAGCTGTTTTTCATTGTTGTTTGTTTTATTTATCTTCTCAAAACCTTTATCAAAGGTACTAGAGGCCCAATGCATGAAATTCGTGCAAGGGGCTCAGCCCTCGCAGCCCCGGCTTCATCTGGAACTTCGTCGGAAGGACGTCCAGAAGTTTGTTAGGCTGTCTGGTCTAACTAGAATATTATGCTTTTATTATTTAGATTACCTATTACAATATATATATTTTAAAAATATATTTTTATTGATTTCAGAGAGAAAGGGAGAGAAAGAAACATCAATAATGAGAGAGAATCATTGATCGGCTGCCTCCTGCACCCTGCCCTCCACTAGGGATCAAGCCCACAGCCTGGGCATATGCCCTGACTGGGAATCAAATCATGACCTCCTGATTCATAGGTCAACACTCAACCACTGAGCCACATTGGCCTGGCAATATATACTACATTTTGATATTCAAAAGTCGTTGTATTTCACTTATATTATTAATCTAATTAATATTTCTCATATGTATTAATATGATGTATGTATTAATACCATTCTTTTTGGTTCAAGAGACCCTATGTCACTTGATTATCTTGTATATTAGTAAATTACATTTTGGGGGGAAAAGATTGAATGTTTTGATAATGCTGTAGTTCATATGCCATTATTCTGAATATTTCTAAGTATGCGCTCATACTAAAATCAAGCCACTTCTTCAAGTTTCTTCTTATGTATGGAAACTGAATGCAATAATTAGTTTATCTGCTTATTAAGCCATGCTGTGAGGCAGTATCAGGCAGAACCTGGTTCTGCCTGATACTGCCTCACAGCATGGCTTAATGCCCAAGTGTTCCCACTGCTTTGACTCTTGTTGTAAATACGAATTTACAGACGACAGGAAAAACCTACAGTGAATTCGCTGTGTAGAAAGCAATTCACTATCCCACCACTTACTCAATACTGAGAGAAATACCTGGAATGCATAGAATGCATTCAAAACGGCTCCTCTGCCTTTCTCCCCAACTCTGCGCTTCTACAGATTTTCTTTCCCTTTAAACATTTCCGTCTTTATACCATATGCCGGTTGATGTTTATTGTAGATTGTGGTTAAAAACTATCAGCAGGGTTTCTCTGGCAGATCTATAACAGGTGGAGCTGTTCTCATAATCTGAAAATAAATTGGACCAAGCCTGTTGGGTCATATTTGTTTTAATCTGAGCCCCAGCGGATGAGCTTAAAAGAAGTGGATTTGTTTATCACAAGTGGAGGACAGTGACTCTTGCTGCTCCTTTTAACTGGATTGGTTATTGTGCTTTTATAAACCAGAAGGGCGCATTAATCCATAAATACTCCCCTTCCTACAGCCTTCTTTTAAGCCTAGAAAGTCTATGTGATTTTTTTTTCCCCTCTTTCAAATAACAAGGCCATTAATAAAAATGAGCCCGAGCCTTCAGTGCTGGGGGGTGACTGACAAGTCAGATCGAGGGCAGACTGTCCTGATAGCTTTTTCCATCTTCCTGGTGAATGCACACACTCCTTCCCAGGTCACATAGTTTGGAAAGCACATCTGTAATATATTGTTTGTATTTTTTAAGTTTTTAATGTTGAAATAAATCTATCTAATTTTTTTCTATAAACCTTTCTATGCATGCATTTGAAACAGCAATGATGGACTAACATATTATATGGCGAGAAGCCAATGCACAGAGAATCCTCTTTTTCCTGAAGTCATGATTGTATTTTTTTTTTTGAGCTAAAAGGTGAGGCAGTGCTACTATAAGTACATTTATTCATGCTCGTATTTAGTTGGAGTTCTACAAAAGTAAATGGTTTGGGTAAAGTACACACCATAAAGTGCACTTCAGAGTAACGGAAATGAATTCTTACAGCCAACAGGATAAGACAAAAACATGCTCTGAGGATCACATTAGAAAACTGCCTGCAGTGGGAAAAATAGAACCACTGCATGATGGCAGAATCAAATGTCGGTGCTGTCTACATTTAACAGTGTGAGTACAACTATCACCTAGTCTTACAGCTTTTAATAAAAGTTTGATCTCCAACAAGCTTTTGATAGATTGCATGAAGTAACCCATTAAACTATTTGTCAAAAAAATCAACACTAAAATAAAGAGGCATGGGTTCTTCGTTAATATTGGGATTAATTAACTAGGTGTTTATAGCCTTCACATGTTAGTCCTGTGTCCTCATCCACAAAGTGAGAAACATGGTCATTGTTGCAGACAGACCTTACTACAGACCCTGATGAGACAGACCCTCCCCTGATATCCATGCCTTGGTTTGATGGCCTCCCTTGAGGGGAAGGGTAGCAGGGGAGGGTGTGTCTCACCAAGGTCCATCATAAGGTTATGGCCTCCCTATTTGATTGCTTCAAGCCCTAGAATATGGCAAAGGTAATGAGATGTCACTTCCACAATTGGGTTACGTCAGATTGCAACTTCTGAGTCACTAGCAATATCTCTCTATTGCCTTCTCAACTTACTTCCTTTGGTAGGGCAAGCAGTCACATTGGAGAGGTCTAAGTGACAAGGAATTAGGGATGGACTCTGGTCACAAACCAGCTAGGGACTCAGGCCCTCAGTCTAACAGTATTCATGGAACTGAATCCTGCCAACAACCAACGTGCGGTATACAGACCATCCCTTGTTGAGCCACCATATGGGACCTAGTCAAGGTCAACACCTCATTGCAGCTTATGGAGACGCTAGAGCAAAGCATCCAGATCCTTCATCCCTAGATTTATGACCCACAGAAATGCTGATATAGTAAATGTGTGTTGTTTTCAGCCGCACATTTGTAGTAATATGTTATTTAGTGATGGATAGCCAATAGAATTGTTTTTTTCTTTATTAATTAAGGTATTACATATGTGTCCTTATCGCCCCATTGCTCCCCCACCCCCCAACACATGCCCTCACCCCCCTGTTGTCTGTTTCCATTGGTTAGGCTTATATGGATGCGTAGAAGTCCTTTGGTTGATCTCTCCCCCTTATCCCCGCCCTACCCTACCTTCCCTTTGAGGTTTGACAGTCTGATCGATGCTTCTCTGTCTCTGGATCTGTTTTTGTTCATCAGTTTATGTTGTTCATTATATTCCACAAATGAGTGAGATCATGTGATATTTATCTTTCTTTGACTGGCTTATTTCACTTAGCATAATACTCTTCAGTTCCATCCATGCTGTTGCAAATGGTAAGAATTCCTTCTTTTTTACCTCAGCGTAGTATTCCATTGTGTAGATGTACCAAAGTTTTTTAATCCACTAATCTGCTGATGGGCACTTAGGCTGTTTCCAAATCTTAGCTATGGTAAATTGTGCCACTATGAACATAGTGGCACATATATCCTCTTTGATTGGTGTTTTTAGTATCTTGAGATATATTCCTAGAAGTGGATCACTGGGTCAAATGGGAATTCCATTTTTAGTTTTCCGAGGAAACTCCATACTGTTCTCCACAGTGGCTACACTAGTCTGCATTCCCATGAGCAGTGCAAGAGGGTTTCTTTTTCTCTGCATCCTCACCAGCACTTCTCATTTGTTGATTTGTTGATGATAGCCATTCTGACAGGTGTGAGATGGTACCTCATTGACATTTTAATTTGCATCTCTCAGATGATTAGTGACTGTGAGCATGTTTTCATATGTCTCTTGGCCTTCCTTATGTCTTCTTTTGAAAAGTATCTATTTAGGTCCGTTGGCCATTTTTTGATTGGGTTGTTTATCTTCCTTTTGTTAAGTTGTATGAGTTCCCTGTAAATGTTGGAGATTAAACCCTTATCGGTGATAACATTGGCAAATATGTTCTCCCATGCAGTGGGCTTTCTTGTTGTTTTGATGATGGTTTCTTTCGCTGTGCAAAAGCTTTATATTTTTATGTAGTCCCATTTGTTTATTTTCTCTTTAGTTTCCATTGCCCTAGGAGCTGTGTCAATGAAGATATTGCTTTGGCATATGTCTGAGATTTTGCTGCCTGTGGATTCGTCTGTTATTTTTATGGTTTCCCATCTTATGTTTAAGTCCTTTATCCATTTTGAGTTTATTTTTGTGTATGGTGTAAGTTGGTGGTCTAGTTTCATTTTTTTTGCATGTATCTATCCAATTTTCCCAACACCGTTTATTGAAGAGACTGTCTTGACTCCGTTGTATGTTCTTGCCTCCTTTGTCAAATATTAATTGAGCATAGTGGTTTGGGTGGATTTCTGGGTTCTCTATTCTATTCCATTGATCTATATGTCTGTTCTTGTGCCAGTACCAGGCAGTTTTGAGAACAGTGACTTTGTAATACAGCTTGATATCTGGTATTGAGATCCCTCCTACTTTGTTCTTCTTTCTCAGGATTGCTGCAGATATTCGGGGTCTTTGGAGAGTTTGTTCTAGGTCTGTGAAATATGCCATTGGTATTTTAATGGGGAGTGCATTGAATCTATAGATTGCTTTGGGTAGTATGGACATTTTAATGATGTTGATTCTACCAATCTATGAACACGGTATGTTCTTCTATCTGTTTATGTCTTCCTCTATCTCTTTTTTCATTTTCTTGTAGTTTTCCCAGTATAGGTGTTTTACCTCCTTAGTTAAGTTTAGTCCTAGGTATCTTAATTTTTTTTTTAAAAGCGATGGTAAATGAGATTTTTTTTAAAGCGATGGTAAATGAGATTTTTAAAAAAATCTCTCTTTCTGTAAGTTCACTATTGATGTACAGAAATGCCATAGATTTTTTGGCATTAATTGTTTTATAGACCATTTCAGACCTTTTCACTTTTAATAATGCTTCATTTATATGGCAAAAGATCAAGGAACACAGAGTGTGGAGTCATCACTTGTGTTTGAAACTTACCTCCCAATTTAGTTAGTCTTGGGCTTGTTATTTAGTCTATATTTTGCCTTACTTTCCTTAGCTTTTTATGGCATAATATGTACTTTAGTGTACTACTCTAGGGGTAAATGAGTTAAGACATGTAAAATGTTTGGGACCATGCCTAGCACAGAAAAATATTAACATGAATGGTCTGTAGTGATTATTATACCTACAGATGTAGGAACATTCTTCCTCAGCATCTGAGACACAAATGAACAAGAGTGGACACTGGGAGGAGGGACTGGAGTGCAGTATTCCTCCTCACTTGCAATGGGAGTGACTTTCTGAGGTGCCTATACCTCCTGACAGGGGGCATTTAGGTGCAAAGGAAGCTTTACGTGCTGTGGGGAAATGCCCACTCTTAATGTTGCAGATCTGATACTCAGGACAAGCCCGATGTGGTAGCTTCTAGATTCTACCTAGTGAAGAAGTATCTGTATGCCAACCAGGATTATTCCCTTACCAGTGATCCTTCCAGAGGCTGTTTGTGGAGCCCAGGAACATTGTTGGCACCATCAGCAAGGAGATTCCACATGAACAGGGAAGACCATAGGACAGCCTCAAATTGTAACAAGTGGTTCTGACATCAGCGAGTGAATGAATGAGAACAGAAATCCTCACACTTGCCTGGGATTTTTAAACCTCTTTATGTCACATGAAGGACAGTTGGCTCAAGAACAGTGGCCAAATTCTGCTGTCCTTTTCTGTGGGTGGCCAGTCTGCCCACAAATGCAGACAGAATAACAACATTTTAGTTTTTGCATTAGATTAAAATATATCCTTACCTAAAATTATAGTTAATTTAAGGAATTACTTTTCAATGAATAGTCACAAAAGAATGAAGTCAGAAACTTTTAGTTTATAAAATGTGAAATCAGTTTTGTGTCTTATTTTACTTTTTATTTTGAAAAAAAAATTTATTATCAGCCAATAATTCCAACCAATAAGCTCTCTCAAATGAAGATTAGCATATTGGAGAAGCGGTGTTCAAAAATCATATTTAGAATTTCTATTAATCAGTTGTGAGTACCATTTTTAAGACAATGTTTCTAATGTGTTTAATTATAATGTTTGATGTAGTTAAAAAGTAAGGTATCTTACCATGGTATTTGGTAATAATAATATATTCATAGCACTGTTTCTCTTCAAAGATCTGTGAAATTTCCTTTGCATAGGTCATATTATATTTTTTCTTCCTTTTTTCTTAATATGTTTTTATTGATTTCAGAGAGAGGAAGGGAGAGGGAAAGATGGATAGAAACATCAATGATGAGAGAGAATCATTGATCAGCTGCCTCCTACGGGGAATGGAGCCCATAACCAGGGTATGTGCTCTGACTGGGAATCAAACCATGACCTTCTGGTTCATGGGTTGATGCTGAGCCACTGAGCCACACCATCTGGGCAGTCATCTTATATTTTTTAATAGAGATACATGGAAACAACCAATAGAACTTATGATTGGGCTCATGTCTCTGTTTTGTTACTCACCAGATATGGAAGCTGGAGATACTGATCAGAATGTCTGTCTTGATTTCCCAATTATAAAATGAAGAAGTACCTCATGAAATTGTTACAGAAATTAAACAACAAATATTTAAATTATAAATAATTAAATTAATATAATTGCTATTATACACAGTAATATTACAGTAGACTATAAGGATGAGAAAGTCTCCAGAGTTCTTGAGAGTCCATTCATGTCAGACATACATTCTCCACAAATAATGTAGAAACACTGTAATGTAGAAGCAGTATTTAACAAATTCAGGCTAAGGAAAAATATAAAATGATTATGCATATTTTTTTGGTGGCTTTGACAACATAATCTGTTTCACATATGTTGCTGTAGACTCTTCATAAAACCCTTCATAAAATTATGGAAAGCTGATTTCTCATGTTTTCCTCCTAAATTTTACAGTCAGAAGATCTGGGGCTTGGATGTGTTGTAATGTATATGGAAATTATATTTAGTGCAAAGCAAAGCACAATCCCCCATCAAACTTAGAGCAAGGCCAAGAGAAAAATGTGTGGGGTGCTCTACCTTTGACCCCTGCTGTGTACAGATGCTTATTAAAATATTTGTGTCCTCACATCATAAAAGGAATGTAGAAAACTTGATGTGATTTTGAGTTCCTGGATGTTGAAAAGATAAGAATGTCATGGTAAGGGAAAGACTGGGCAATTATATCCATAGTATCTGTGAGACATACATTGTTTACATTATGTAAAGAAGGAAACTTGCGACACAACCAAGTGCCTATATGCAACTCCTTCAAGTAACCTTTATACACGAGTTCATGCATATGAAAGTAAAAACAGAAATAAACTAAGGAATATATTGAAGATGAAAACCCAAAGTTTTTGGGAAAAACTGAACTGAATAATTTTGCTCCATATGGTGTATAAAGGGGTCACTTGATGATATTTAGCTGGTAGATGAGCTGAGCTGGTCTGGAGAATCTAAGACAGCTTCATTCACAAGTCTGGTGCCTTGACTGGGATAGCTGATAAGCTGGATACAGCTGGACCCCTCTTCCTCTCCATGAGTCTTAGGGCCTGTCCATATGATCTCTTCAGCAAGGTTATTGGGCATCTTGCATGGGCTTATACAGTAGTCTCTCCTTATCTGCAGTTTCACTTTCCACAGTTTCAGTTACCCACAGTCAATGGTGGTCCAAAAATATTAAATGGAAAATTCTAGGTATAAACAGTTCTTAAGTTTTAAATTGTTCAGTTCTGAGTAGCTCAATCCTGCCCAGGACAGGGATCATCCCTTTGTCCAGGTCTCCACAGTAGGTGCTCCCCACCCCTTAATAATTTGGTAGCGGTCTCGGTTATCAGATTGATTGTTGCTGTATTGCTGTGCTTGTGTTCAAGTAGTCTTTATTTTACTTAATAATGTCCCCCAAACACAAGAGTAGTGATGCTGTCGATCCAGATATGCCAACGAGAGTTCGTAGAATGCTTCCTTTAAGTGTAAAGGGAGTACAGTACAATAAAATATTTTGAAAGAGAGACCATAGTCACATAATTTTACAGTATATGTATTATAGTTCTATTTTATTATTATCATTAATCTTTTACTATACCTGATTTATAAATTAAACTTTATCACAGGTATGCATGTATTGAAAAAAAAACATAGTATATATGGGGTTCGATACTTTGTGGTTTCAGGCATTCACTGGGGGTCTGGGAACATATCCCTGGCAGATGGGAGGGGACTATTATACTGCCAATCTTTTTGAAGACTAGAGCCAGCACTTGCACAGCATCACCTCTCCCATACTTCATTGGTCAAAGAAGTCACAGACCAGTACACATTCAAAGAGAAGTGAAAATAGAACCCACCTTGGTGTGATTCTTTGGCCTAAGAATGTATGTCATGTTTAATGCACCACAAATTTTGCCTTGTAAATTTTTATTTTATTTTATATTACTAATCCTTCTGTCTTAAGATTTGTTGCACCAAAGGTTCCCATAACTTTCTGGGATGTCTGTCATTACTTTGTTGACTATCCTTTGGGCAGCCCACCACTCCTTTTCTACTTCTATAACTTGTAAACAGTGTCTTGAATCAGTGGTTCTCAAAGAATAGTGCCAGAACCAGTAGCATCAGCATCACCAGGGAACTTGCAATTCTCAGGTCCTATTTCATACCTACTAAATCAGAAACTGGGGATTGGATCCAGGAGTCTATGTTTTTAATAAGCCATATTGGTAATGTTGAGAGCCCCAGTTTTAATGAAAATTAATACTATCTTAAACTAGTCTCACATGAAACTAAAGTTTATGTTAGGTGGGTTTTTTTACCACAATTTCTTTAAAAAGAATGTATTGAATCTGTAAATATTGCAGTGGATTATGTGTAGCTTTCTGAGCAAAAATAAACGATGCCAAAGAAAGCCCAGTGGCTTTCTCTAATTGATGTCCTCTCTCAGCTGTCAAAATCCTCTTCTACCTACATGGCATGCAGGAGAGACTTTCTTCCACCCACTCAAGGGACACTCTCCAGAGACATCATACCTTTTTTCTAATGGATCACTTGTGAAAAGAACTTGTATTGTCTCCATCTTAATAATAGTTATTACACAGCTAAAAAAAAAATGGTAATTTTGTTGATCCTCTCTATGACACCTCATTTTCTGTGTTGTTGTTTTTTTAATTTCTGATCTTCATTATTTCTTTCCTTCTGTTTTTGAGTTTATCCTATAGTTAATTTATATTCAGGCTCTCCTATTATCTTTTTAAAATTTAAATCATTTTTTATTTTTCAATTACAGTTAACAATATTATATTAGTTTCAGGAGTACACCCCAGTGACTAGCTATTATATAACTTACTAAGTAATCATCCCAATAAATCTAGTATTCATCTGACATAATACTTAGTTATTAGAATATTATTGGCTACATTCCCTATGCCATATTTTATATCCCTATGATATTCTGTAACAACCAATTTGTACTTCTTAATCCCTTCACATTTTTCACCCATATCACGCCCCCACACACACACCAGAACCCCAATCTGGCAACCATCTAAATGTTCTCTTTATCTATGAGTCTGTTTCTTCATTTATTTTGTGTGTTTTTTTAGATTCATTTTTTGATAGATATGTATTTATTGCCATTTTATAGTTGCCTTCTTCTTCTTCTTCTTTTTCTTCTTCTTCTTCTTCTTCTTCTTCTTCTTCTTCTTCTTCTTCTTCTTCTTCTTCTTCTTCTTTTTCTTCTTCTTCTCCTCCTCCTCTTCCTCCTCCTCCTCCTCCTCTTCCTTCTAGAAGATCTTTAATATTTCATGTAATACTGCTTTGATGGTGATTAACTCCTTTATCTTTTACTTGACTGGTAAGTTCTTTATCTGTCCTTCAATTCTAAACAATAGATTTGCTGGGTAGAGAATCTTGGTTGTAGGTCCTTGTTTTTCATCACTTTGAATATTTTTACCAGGCCCTTCTCACCTGCAAAGTCTCTGTTGAGAAATCAGCTGACAGTCTAATGGGAGCGCCCTTGATAGAACTCTTTTGTCCTGGAGGACAAAAAAAAACAAAACACACACATCAAAAAACAAAATAGATGCCTCCACCAAAACTGTATCACAAGGATTTAATTAATAATAAAGCACCACTAAAAGAATTATCAAAATATAAGAAGTCATCTTCTATAATACTGGAATACAAACAAAATATTATAGCATGGAGAGAGCTGGAGAGTATTATGTTAAGCAAAATATGCCAGTCAGAGAAAGACAAGTATCACATGATCTCACTCATATGTGGAATCTAATAAACAAAATAAACTGATGAAAAAGATAGATCCAGAGACATAGAAGCATAGAAAAGACTGGAATCTCAGAGATAAGGTGGGGTAGGGTGGATGGGTGGGAAGTGATCAATCAAAGAATTTGTATGCATATAAACCATGGACACAGACAATAGGGTGGTGAAAGCCAGGGGTGGGGCACAGGATGGGCTAGAAGGGGTTACTGGGGGGGGGAAAGCGGGACATATATAATATTTTCAATAATAAAGACTTAATTAAAATATTATAACATACTATGCTATCATATAACAATTATATATAATACTAGAGGCCTGTCGCAGGAAGATTCCTGCAAGAATAGTGCTTCCTACGGCTGTCTCCGCCACCACGCCTGCTTCCCTCCCTTCTCTGCCACCCCACTTGCTTCTCTGCAGCTTCGCTCCCTTCTGCAGTGCTTGGCTTCCTTCTACACTATCTTCAGTCTTTGTTCTGTGCCTGGATATGCAAATTGACCTCCATCTTGGTTGGGTTAATTTGCATACTTGCTCCTGATTGGCTGGTGGGTGTGGCTTGTGGGTGTAGTGGAGGTACGGTCAATTTGCATTTTTCTCTTTTATTAGATAGGATTTTATTAATATATTTTTCATTGATTTTTAGAGAGTGGAAGGGAGGGGGCAGAGGAAGAGAGAGAAAGGAAAGAGCATGCATGAGGATGAAATGTTGATGAGAGAGGGACGCATTGGTTTGTTGCTTCCCATATGCACTCCAACCATGGCCAGGGATCGAACCTGCAACCCAGATATGTGCTCTTGACCAGAATCAAATCCCAAGTCCCTTCAGTGCATGGGCTGATGTTCTAACCATTGAGCAACGCTGGTCAGGGCTAACAATTATGTTTTAAATTCACAGATTAAAAATGGTTGATTGAAAGTGCTCCATGATCACCATAAATAAAGAAAGATGGAGGGTGTGGTGTCTCAGAAGAAAAGAGAAGAAAGTTACACAGGAAGAAGGGAGTAGATGTTTAAAATCCCCTGTTCACACATTTACCTGTGTTCCCTTCTGAAAACCTACTAAAATGAAACTAAAGGGTTTTAAAATATATGAAAGCCTACAGAGATAAATGAAACTGGAGAGGAAATATCAACTCTAAATAATCAGGCTGAGAGACCACACGTACCTGGCATGCCAGAAACATTATTTTGTAACATATGCTCAACTCAGCCAATAAAAGAACGCTGATGCCAATTGAACTCCCTGCTCTGTGCAATCTGTTAAATTCTGTGCATGTGGGTATGTGTGAATAGAAAAAAGCTGTTACTGCCAATATCCCTGTGAAAACATTTAAAAACTGAATAACTTGTTCTTTTAAATCTGAGGAATGAGTAATTTGGGAATAACATGTTGTTACAATCACTGCTCACCAAAGAATAACAACACTGCTTGCTACTGAATTTTCACTTTTTATTTCCTCCTTAGTCACTTCGTAAGTGTATATCTATCTCTTGTTCCTACTACTGCTAATAATATTCTCAGTCTATTAAAACGTCACTCTGGCTCTGCCTTGAACTTGTATGAATCTGAGCCTTCTTGCTGCCGCAGGTGAACACAGTCACCCACACCAACCTTCTCTCTCTCATGAGTTTCTGCAGGGCTATCCTCAACACCACTTCCTACTGCCACTGCCCTCACCTACTTCAAACATGGAAGGATCTTTTAACATTTAAGTCATGGTATGTGACTTCTTGATCAAAACCCTGCAGAAAAGTCTCCATTTCACTCAGAGTAAGTCCAAAATTTCTATAATAGCCTTCATGATCTGCACTGCCCCACAAAGCACAAAGCCCCTGTTACTGTGGTCCTCTTCCTCCCACTCCTCTTATCTCACTGCCCTGAAAGCCTGGGTTTCAGGCTAGCTCCACCTTAGGGGTGTATTCTGAAACTCACTCTCCGCTTGATGTATACACTGAGTGGCCAGATTATTATGATCTCTGAATGCATAATAATCTGGCCACTCAGTGTATGAATGTGTATATATATATATATATATATATATATATATATATATATATATATATATTAGAGGCCTGGTGCATGAATTCATGCATGGGTGGGGTCCGGCCAGCCTGGCCAGGGGGAGGGGACATGGATGGTTGGCCGGCTGCTGGTTGAACTCCTGATCGAGGGGACAATTTGCATATTAGCCTTTTATTATATAGGACATACACTGAGTGGCCAGATTATTATGCGTTCAGAGATCATAATAATCTGGCCACTCAGTGTATATTTTCTGCCAATTTTAAAATTATTTTACTGCTCAATTCCAGGTTTCTAGAACAGTGTCTGATACAGAAACATCACCCCATAAGTGTTTCTTGTGTGAATGAATGAAAAGGATGTTGCCATTAGGTATGTTGGGAGGGTGCAGAAGAAGGGAGCACTTTTGTGCATTTTTAAAAAAAAAATTTTTCCTGGACTGTCAACTTCCCAATGCTATCCTGCTCGTTTGTCATATTCTGCATACTTTGCTACTCCTTTTCTAAGTCTCCATGCTTCATATAGAGATCGAAACAAAATTGTATAAAGCATGCCTAAAATAAAATCCTTGGCTTAAGCCCTAGTTTTCAAATATGAGCAGGAATCAAAGTGTTCACTGAAATGAAAGTGCCTACATCTCTGACAAGCACCACCATACCTACCATAAGATCATACTTTCCCAGTTCCAACACGCCTTAGAGAAGGCTGGGTGTGAGATAGACAGATATAGTCTCATTTCCTTGAGGATTAGAGTAGAAACATCCAAATAGAATTCAGTGGACCAAATAGGCTAACATAACTACTAAACAAGTAGAATTACAAAACTTCTATTTTACAGCTATTTGAGAGCTGTATAGCGAGAACTAGATATATTGAAATCCCACCGACAGAAATAATATTTCTAAGTAATCTGATAATTTCTGGCCATTTTTCTCCTAGATGATTATAGGTGAGCTAATGATAAAGCTGTCAATACAACAAAATAGTATACATATCAAATCACATGTATATCAACATATGTGTAACTCCATCTATTGAAAAAATCCACATTATTAACAGGTACACCTGGTATACAGAGAAACTCCAGGGGACAGATCATCCCAAACAGGACAATTTAAAAAATAAACCACACATAAGAATGGGAAGGAAAAGTGCTGAAAACCAAAAAGAAAGAGAAAAATCTTAAAATGAATCCAGGAAATAATATTATCGCCCCCCCCCCCCACACACACACCTATTTTCAAAAGAAAAATAATAAGAATAAATCTGACTAACCACTGCTTAAAAGTGTGTATTGATGTTTTCCATCTATGCTGGAATGTTCTTGGCCATTAACTCTTTAAATATTTTTCCTCTCCCATTTGATTTATTTTTTCTTTCTGGAATCATAATTATGCATATCTTAAAGCCTTTTTATTATGTTCTAATAATATTTCTACTTTTTTCTGTATGTTTCTTTTTTTTTCTTCCGACCTTTAGTTTGTATATTTTAATTTTTTTCTCTTTTACAGTTCAAAAATCTTGTCTTTTGCAATGCCTAATCAGCTACCAACCCTATTAAATTAATTCAACTTATAATTTTAGAAATATTTTTCAATTCTAGAATTTCAAAAAGTATTTTTTTAATGTTTACATTTTCTTGATTTTAATTCTAGAATGTTATTTAAATATTTATTAATTTTATCAATTATTTACATGGGAATTAAGCACAGAAAATATGGGTGTATGAATAGTGATAAAGATAATTCCTATATGAAGTAAGTTATCCTCTTATTTGGTAGAGTTGTTAATTTTTGATATTTATTTTCTTTTGTTTTCAATAGATTCTCTTTTTCTGATGCTAGAAGGAATTTTTAGAGTTTATATATAAAGGCTGTTCTCTACATAGACAAAGAGTACAAATCAATACCCTAAAAATACAATAAATATCTATATTAAAAAATCAATATTCTAGCCAAATGATATGGGAGTGGCTTGAGGCTTGGAGAGAACTATATGGCCACTCATGTTCTTCTTTGGAAAAGTATATATTTAGGTCTTTTTCTATTTTTAATCATATTATTTGGAGGTTTTACTGTTGAGTTGAATGAATTCCTTATATATTTTGCACATTAATCCCTTGTAAAATATATAAATTTTAAATATTTTCTTTCATTCTATAGATTACTTTTATTTAATTCTGTTGCTATAGTCTTTTACTGTGCAGAATATTTTTAGTAATTCCACATTTATTTTTTATTTACTTTTTTAATTTTTTGCTTTTGCTGCTGGTGCTTTTGGTGTCATATCCCCTCTGCCCCCTTCCAAAGAAATAATTGTCAAATCCAATATCAAGGATATTTTCTCCTGTATTTTCTTCTTATAGGAATTTTATAGTTTCAGCTATTACATTTGAGTATAATTTAATTAGAGGTAATTTTTGTAAGTGGTGTAAAATAAGGATCCAATACCATTCATGTAGATGTGAATATCCAATTTTCCCAGCATCATTCATATATATGTGAATATCCAGTTTTCCCAGAATCATTTATTGAAGATATTATTTATTTCCCCATGAGTATTCTTGGCTCCCTTGTCAAATACTAGTTTACCATATATGCTGGCATTTATTTCTGGGCTCTTTTTTCTGTTACATTTGTCTACATGTCTGTGTTTATGACAGGACTATACTATTTTGATTACTATAGCTTTTATTTTTCCAGCTTTAGCCACATGAAATTGACATAAAACATTGCATAAGTTTAAGGTGTACAACACAATCTTTTCAGATATGAAAATATTGCAAAATGATTTCTACAATAATTAGGGCACAGATTCATCACATCTATATAGTTAAATTTTTTCTTGTGATCATAACTTTTAAAATCTACTTACTTAGAAACTTTCAAATACACAATTTAATATAGTTTGAAATCACTATGTTGCCTCCTACTTTATTTTTACTTATCAAGATTCTTTAGTTATTTGGGTTCTTTTGTGGTTTTATATATCTTTGCAAATTGTTTTTTTCTATTTCTGTGAAAAATGCCATTGAAACTTTCATATGGATTGAATGAATCTACAAATGACTTTGAGTAGTATAGTCATTTTAATAATATTAATTATTCTGATCCAGGAACATGGAATACCTTTCTTTTTAAAAATTCTTCATTGTTTAAAGTATTATATATGAATAAGTTATCCCCCCATTGACCTCTCCCTGCTCATCCCCACCCCTCCAGCATATGCCCTCAACCCCGCTACTGACTGTGTCCATGGGTTATGCTTATATGCATGCATACAAGTCCTTTGGTTGATCTCTCCCTCCCTTCCCCCTTCTCCTTGAGGTTGGATGTTCTGTTCAGTGCTTCTATGTCTTTGGATCTATTTTTGTTAATCAGTTTATGCTGTTGATTATATTCCACAAATGAGTGAGATCATGTGATATTTATCTTTCTCCAACTGGCTTATTTTGCTTAGCATAATGCTTTCCAGTTCCATCCAATACTGTTGCAAATGGTAAGCCTTTCTATTTGTGTCTTTTTCAATTTCTTTCATCAATATCTTATAGTTTTCAGTGTAGGCATATTTAGCCACCTTGGTTGAATTTAGTCCTTGGTTGTTATGGTTTTTCATGCTATTGCAAATGGGATCTTTTTCTTTATTTTTTCAGCTAATTAATTGTTAGTGTATAAGAAGACAACTAATTTTTGTGTGTTGGTTTTGTGTGCTAGAACTTTACTGAATTTATTAGTTCTGTTTTTGAAGGAGACAATTTTGCTACATTCTTTATAAATCAGATGCCTTTTATTATTTTTTTCTTGCCTAATTGCTTTGGCCAGGATTTCCAGTACTATGGTAAATAGGAGTGATGAAAGTGGGCAACCTTGTCTTACATGTAAAGTTCCAACCTTTCTTTTTTTTTTTAAAGAATGTCTTAATTTCCTTTGTCTTTTAAAATATATATTTTATTGATTTTTTACAGAGAGGAAGGGAGAGGAATAGAGAGTTAGAAACATCGATGAGAGAGAAACATCGATCAGCTGCTGGGGATGTGCCACAACCAAGGTACATGCCCTTGACCAGAATCGAACCTGGGACCTTTCAGTCCGCAGACAGATGCTCTATCCACTGAGCCAAACTGGCCAGGGCAACCTTTCATTGTTGAGTATGATGCTACCTGTGGACTTGTCTTCTATAACCTATATTACATGGAAGTACATTCCTACTACCCCATTTGTTGAGAATTTTTATCATAAAAGATGTTGAGAGAGCTCTGCACTAGCAAACGCACTGCCACAGTCATGCATTTCCAGTGTGCAGGCCTCCTGAGCCCATTGCTCCACAGGCCACTCTTGGGTGCCGCTGTGAGCCCCCTCTGGGTGCAATCTTATACAAACAAAGGCACACTGCCCCACAGTGGAAATTCTGAATTCCCTCTTCCTGGATACCTACCCATAGACACCTCAATTGTGCAGCTTCAGTGCCAGGGCCCTTTAGAGTGCGTCAGTGTGCTGCACTGGAAAAGCACCATGGGTACCCCTGTGAGCCACCACTGGAAGCATGCATATGCAACCACAGGCTCAACAGCAAAAACTGAGTCTTCCCACCTAACAGCTGCAGAACTCTGGACACTGCAGTCATGCTTTTCCAGCGCACAGGCCTCCTGAGCCCACTGCTCCACAGGCAGCTCTTGGGTGTCACTGTGAGCCCCCGCTGGGTGCACTCTTATCCAAACAAGGTCGCACTGCCCTGGCCATAGAAATTCTGAATTCCCTCTTCCTGGATACCTGCCCACAGACATCTCGACTGCGAGGCTTCAGAACCAGGACCCTTCAGAGTGCGTCAGTGTGCCACGGTGGCAAACACACTGTGGGTGCCCCTGTGAGCCGCCACTGGGTGTGCGCATATGCAACCACAGAGGCAGCAGCAAAAACTGAGTCTTCCCACCCCACAGCTACAGAACTCTGGACACCACACTCGCACCTTTCCAGAGTGCAGGCCTCCTGAGTCCCACCACCCCAAAAGACAGCTCCTGGGTGCCTCTGTGAGCCCCCGCTGGGCACACATGATTTCAACCAAGGGTACAAGGCAGCAAAAAATAGGACATCCCCTTTCCCAGCTGCTGACTTCTGGACATCGCAGTTGCGCCTTTCCAACTCACAAGTCTACATCAAGAGAACCCAAACAGTTCAAGTAGGGAGCTACACTAGATCACCAAGCCCAGGATACCTGAGAGATCACATGAAGAACACCATCCCCTATAGAACCTGGGTAACAAATCAGTCGGATCTAGGACACAGAAATGTTACAGCAAAACATGCAGAGACTAAAAAGGAATCCCCAAAAGAAAGAAAAAGAAGAATCACCAGAAAGGGAGTAAAATGAAATAGAGGCACATAACATATCAGAGAAAGAATTCAGAGTAATGGTTATAAATATGCTCAAATGGCTGGATGACAAATACACACAACTTAATGAGAATTATAAGGAGCTGAATGAGAATGTCACCAACATGAAAAGGAACCAAGAGGAAATGAAGAATGACATAGCTGCAATAAAGAACACAATGGAATGCTTAAAAAGTAGACCAGAAGAAGCTGAGGACTGCATCAGCAAATTATAACACAAGGTAGGGAAAAACACACACACAGAGCAACAACTGAAAAGAAAATTTAAAAAGCAAGAGGAGAGCCTAAGGAAGCTTTGGGACAACACAAAATGAAACAAAATCCACATAATAGGGGTGCCAGAAGGAGAGGAAGAGAAGCAAGGAATAGAAAACCTGTTGAAGAAATAATGACAGAAAACTTCCCTGGTATTGGCAAGAAAAAAACCATGCAAGTCCAAGAAGCACATAGAGTCCCAAACAAGATGAACCCCAAAAGACCAACACGAGGACACATCATAATTATATTGGCAAACATCAACAACAAAGTAAGAATCTTAAAGGCTGCCAGAGAGAGACAGAAAGTTACCTACAAGGGATCTCCCATTAGAATATCAACTGATTTCTCAACAGAAACACATCAGGCCAGAAGTGAATGAAATGAAATATACAAAGTGATGCAAATCAAGGGACTGAATCCAAAATACTATACCCAGCACAGCAATCATTCAAAATTGAAGGTGGACTCAGGAGCTTCACAGACAAAAAAGGGCTAAGAGAGTTTATTACCACCAAGCCAGCAATGCAAGAAATGCTAAAGGGACTGCTGTAAAAAGAAGAAAGAGAAAGACAAGAAGAAACACAAACATTAAGAATAAAAAAGACAACAAACAAGTACCTATCAATAATAACATTAAATGTAAATGGATTAAATGCTCCAATCAAAAGACACAGGGTAGCTGAATGGACAAGAAAACATGACCCATATATTTGCTGTCTGCAAGAGACCCACCTCCAAGCAAAGGATTCACACAGACTGATTGTGAAGGGATGGAAAAATTTTCAGGCAAATGAAAATGAGAAAAAAGCTGGGTTGCACTACTTACATCTGACAAAATAGACCTCAAAGTAAAGGACATAACAAGAGATAAGGAAAGCCACTACATAATACTAAAGGTAGCAATTCAAAAGAAGATATAAATCTGGTAAACATATATGCACCCAATACAGGAGCACCCAAATACATAAAATAACTTCTGGAAGATATCTAGGGAGATATCATTAGCAATGCAGTCATAGTAGGGGACTTTGATACCCCACTGACACCACTGGACAAATCCTCTAAACAAAAAATCAGCAAAGAAACAGAAAACCTAAATGACTCAGTAGATCAGATGGACTTAATTGACATCTTCAGAATATTTCACCCCAAAGCTACAGAATATGAAAATTCTTCTCCAATGCACATGGGACATTTTCAAAGATAGACCACATATTAGGACACAGGCAAAGTCTCTTCAAATTCGAGGGGATAGAAATCATAACGAGCATTTTCTAAGATTATAATGGCATAAAACTAGATATTAACTACAATAAACACAATGAAAAAAAAATCAAACACTTGGAGGCTAAATAGTATGCTATTAAACAATGAGTGGGTTACCAAAGAGATCAAAGAAGAAATAAAGAGCATCCTGGAAACAAATGACAATGAAAACACAACAATTCAAAATCTATGGGACACAATGAAAGCAGTTTTCAGAGGAAATTTCATAGCTTTACAGGCCTACCTTAAAAAACAAGAAAAAGTGGTAATAAATTATCTAACCTTGCAACTTAAAGAGTTAGAAAGAGAGCAACAAGAAAAGCCCACAGTATCCAGAAGGAAGGAGATAATAAAGATCAGAGCAGAAATAAACTACATAGAGACAAACAACAACAACAACAACAAGCACAACAAAACAACAACAATACAAAAGATCAATGATACCAAAAGCTGGTTCTTTGAAAGTATAAAAAAGATTGATGAACCTTTAGCCAGGCTCACCAAGAAACAAAGAGGGAGGATCCAAATAAACAAAATCAGAAATGAAAGAGGTGAAGTAACAACTGACCCCACAGATATACAAAGGATTGTAAAAAAATGTTACAAACAACTCTACTCTAACAAACTGGACAACCTCAAAGAAATGGGCACATTCCTAGAAAAATACGGTCTTCAAAAACTCAATCAGGAAGAAAAAGAACCTGAATAGGCCGATAACTACTGATGAAATTGAAACAATAATCAAAAAGCTTCGAGCAAACAAAAGCCCTGGACCAGATGGCTTCACAGAGATGTTTTACTGTCCATTCAAAGAAGAACTAAAATCAATTCTTCTCAGACTATTCCAATTAATTCAAGAGGAAGGAATACTTCCAAGCTCTTTCTATGAAGCCAGCATTACCCTAATCCCAAAACCAGATAAAGACAACACAAAGAAAGAGAATTATAGGCCAATATCCCTGATGAACATAGATGCTAAAATCCTCAACAAAATTCTAGCAAACCAGATCCAGCATTACATTAGAAAGATTATATACCATGACCAAGTGGGATTTAATCCAGAAATGCAAGGCTTGTACAATATCTGGAAATCAATAAACATAATACATCACATAAACAAACTGAGAGACAAAAATCACATAATCATATCAATTGATGCAGAAAAGGCATTTGACAAAGCCCAACACCCTTTTCTGATAAAAACACTCAGCAAAGTGGGGATAGAAGGATCATACCTCAACATAATAAAAGCCTTATATGACAAACCTACATCCAACATCATACTCAATAGTCAAAAACTAAAACTATTTCCGTTAAGAAGAGGAACAAGACAGGGATGCACACTTTCACCATTCCTATGCAATATAGTACTGGAAGTGCTAGCCAAAGCAATCAGACAAGGAGAAGAAATAAAAGTCATCCAAACTGGAAAATAAGAAGTAAACTGTCATTATTTGCAGATGACATAATACTGTACATAGAAAACCCTAAAGACTCCATCAAAAAATTATTAGACTTAATTAATGAATTCGGCAATGTAGCAGGAAACAAAATTAACACCAAGAAATCAATGGCATTTTTATACACCAATAGTGAACTTAGAGAGAGATAAAAACAAAACAAAACAATTCCATTTACCATTTCACAAAAGAAATTTACATACCTAGGAATAAACTTAACTAAGGAGGTAAAAGACCTCTACTCAGGAAACTACAGGACATTGAAAAAAGAGATAGAGGAAGACATAAACAGATGTAAGAACATACTGTGTTCATGGATTGATAGAGTCAACATCATTAAAATGTCCATACTACCCAAAGCAATCTATAGATTCAATGCACTGCCCATTAAAATACCAACAGCATATTTCACAGACCTAGAAAGAACTCTCCAAAAATTCATCTGGAATAAAAAAAAGACCCCGAATAGCTGCAGTGATCCTGAGAAAGAAGAACCAAGTAGGAGGGATCTCAATACCAGATATTAAGATGTATTACAAAGCCATAGTTCTCAAAACTGCCTGGTACTGGCATAAGAACAGACATATAGATCAATGGAATAGAATAGAGAACCCAGAAATCGATACAAACCACGATGCTCAATTAATATTTGACAAAGGAGGCAAGAACATACAATGGAGTCAAGACAGTCTCTTCAATAAATGGTGCTGGGAAATTTGGTCAGACACATACAAAAAATAATAAATAAATAAAACTAGACCACCAACTTACACCATACACAAAAATAAACTCAAAGTGGATAAAGGACTTAAACGTAAGATGGGAAACCATAAAAATATTAGAGGAATCCACAGGCAGCAAAATCTCAGACATATGCCGAAGCAATACCTTCACTGATACAGCTCCTAGGGCAATGGAAACTAAAGAGAAAAAGAACAAATGGGACTACATCAAAATAAAAAGCTTCTGCACAGCAAAAGAAACCATCAACAAGAAAGCCCACTACATGGAAGAACATATTTGCCAATGTTATCTCCAATAGGGTTTAATCTCCAACATTTACAGGGAACTCATACAACTTAACAAAAGGAAGATAAACAACCCAATCAAAAATGGGTGATGGACCTAAATAAATACTTTTTGAAAGAAGACATAAGGAAGGCCAAGAGACATATGAAAACATGCTCAAAGTCACTAAGAGAGATGCAAATCAAAATGACAGTGCGGTACCATCTCACACATGTCAGAATGGCTATCATCACAAATCAACAAATGACAAGTGCTGGCTAGGATACGAAGAAAAAGGAACCCTTGTGCACTGCTCATGGGAATGCAAACTGGTGTAGCCACTGTGGAGAACAGTATGGAGTTTCCTCAAAAAACTAAAAATGGAACTCCCATTTTACCCAGTGATTCCCACTTCTAGGAATATATCCCAAGAAACTGGAAACACCAATCAGAAAGGATATATGCACCCCTATGTTCATAGCAGCACAATTTACAATAGCTAAGATTCGGAAACAGCCTAAGTGCCCATCAGCAGATGAGTGGATTTAAAAACTGTGGCACATATATACAATGGAATACTATGCTGCTGTACAAAGGAAGGAACTCCTACCATTTGCAACAGCATGGGTGTAGCTGGAGAGCATTATGCTAAGTGAAATAAGTCAATCAGATAAAGATAAATATCACATGATCTCACTCACTTGTGGATTATAATGAACAACATAAACTGATGAACAAAAACAGATCCAGAGATAGAGAAGCATGGATCTGACTGTCAAACCTCAGAGGGAAGGTAGGGGAGGGTGGGTCTACGAGGAGGGATCAACCAAAGGACTTGTATGCATGCATATAAGCATAACCAATGGATGCAGACAACAGGAGGTTAGGGTGAGTGCAGGATTGGGGGTCTGGGGGCCGTGGGGGGATAAGGATACATTTGTAATACCTTAATCAATAAAGGGAAAAATAAAGATGTAGAATTTTTTCAGATGCTTTTTATGTATTGATTAATTGATTATATGGTTTTTATTTTTTAATATGATATATCAGATTTATTAATTTGTGTATATTGGCCCATCCTTGCATCCCAGAGATAAATTCCACTTGATCATTGTTTGTGATGCTTTTTAAAAATAGTTCCCACATACAATCAATATTAAAAAATATCAATGCATTTTTTAAATTTCATTTTATTTTTTCCATAACCATTTATCTCCTCTATGCCCTCTCTCTTCCAAGTACACCCTCCCTTCTCCCCCACCTCTGCAAATACCACACTGTTTTCCATGGGTTTATGATTCTTTTAATTAATGTGCTGTTATATTTGGTTTAATAGGAGTCTAGTTAGAATTTTTGCTTGTGTATTCATCAGGGATATTGGCCTATATTTTCTTTTCTTGTAGTGTCCTTGTCTGGCTTTGGTATTAGGGTAATGCAGACCTCATAAAATGAGTTGGGAGTGTCCCTTCCTCTTCAATTTTTTGGAAGAGTTTGAAAAGTTTAGAATTCTGGGAAATTTGCATTAATTCTTCTTTAAATGTTGGTAGAATTCACTAGAGAAACCATGTGACCCTGGATCTTTTCTTTGTTGGGAAGGTTTTGATTAAAGCTTCAATCTCCTTACTACTCATTATCAGTCCACTAACATTTTCATTTCTTCATGATTCAGTCTTGGTTGGTTATAATGCTTCTAGGAATTTATTTATATTTTCTAGATTGTCCACATTTTGGTGTATAATTATAGTAATCTTTTATAATTATTTGTATTTCTGTGGTATTAATTTTAATGTTTCCTCTTTCATTTGTGATTTATTTGAGTCTTATCTTTAGTTTATTAGCCTAGCTGTACGTTTTTCAGTTTTATCTTTATAAAAACAACTCTTAGTTTTGTTTATCTTTTCTATTGTCTTTCTAGTCTCTATATCCATGATTTCTGTTCTGACCTTTGTTGTTTTTTTTCTTTCTACTAACTTTAGGTTTATATTTTTTTTCTCTCTTCTTTTCCTTGAGGTATAATATTAGGTTGTTTATTTGAATCTGTTTCTTTACCATAGGCACTTATCACTGTAAACTTTCCTCTTAGACTACTTTTACTATATCAAATAACATTTAGTATATTGTGTTTCCATTTTTGCTATCTTAAGATATATTTTTTAAATTGATTTAGAGAGAGGAGGCAGGTAAGAGAGAGAGATTTCAGTGTGAGAGGGAAACATCAATTGGTTGCCTCTCATAGTAGCCCCAACCAGGTATCGAACCTAAAACCTAGGTATGTGCCATGATCAGGAATCAAACTCACAACCTTATGGGGTACAGAACAATGCCCCAACCAAATGAGCTACCCAGCCAGGGCTCAAAATATGTTTTATTTTTCTTTTAATCCATTGATGTTCCTAAGTGTGTTGTTTAATTTCCATGTAATAGTGAACTTTTCAGATTTCCTTCTGTTATGGATTTCTAGTTTTATAATTTTGTGGTCAGAAACAATATGTGATAAAATTTCTATATTCTTTGTTCAGACTTGCACATGGCCTAATATATGATCTGTCCTGGAGAATGTTATATATGTGCTTGAGAAGAATGTGTATTTCTCTGCTGTTGGATGGAATGTTCTAATATGTCTTTTATGTCCGTTTGGTATATAGTATTGTTTAAATCCATTGTTTCCATAGTGATTCTCTGTCTGAATGATGTCTCATTTGTACAGAGTGGTGAATTAAAGTCCCCTACTACTATTATATTGCTATATTTTGTATTTATTTCTCCATTTAGTTTTACTAATATTTGCTCTATATGTTTAGATGGTCCGATGTTGGGTGAATAAATTTATCTTTATAATGGATTGACCTCTTTATCATTATATACCGACCTTCTTTGTTGTCCATGAATATTTTTAGCTTAAAATCTATTTTCTCTGATGTAAGTAAAGCCACCTTGTTCTCTCTCACTTTATATCCCTTTACTTTTAGCCTATTTTCTTAAAGCTAAAGTGAGTCTCTTTTTGGCAGTCTATTATTGGATTTAAAACACACACACTCCATTCAGTCATTCTATATCTACTTATTGTGAAATTTGATCTATTTCAATTTAAAGTAATTATTGATAGGAAATAACTATTGCCATTTTAAATTTATTTTTCTGTTTTGTACTTTCTTCCTCTTTTCCTGTCTTCCTTGTGAATTGGTGACATTTTTGTGATTATATACTTTGATTCCTTTATTATAATCTTTTGTGTGTCTTCTACATGTTTTTTTTTCTTTCTGGTTATGATTATCCTTACATATATTATCTTATAGTTATAACATTATAACTTAACCTAAGAATAACTTCAATAGCATATAGGAAATCAATACTTTTACTTCTCCCTTCAAATTTTAAATCACTAATGTTACAGTTTATACCTTTTCATATTATGTATTCAATAGCATGTTTGTGATTAGAGTTACTTTTAATGTGTTGTGGGTTTTTTTTTTTTTTGTTTTTTTTTTTAACTTTTAAACTGGAGTTTAAAGCGTTTAAATACCTCCATTACGGTATTAGGGAAACTGACTGACTATATATTTAGTGGTGAATCATGTTATTCCTGTGGATTTCATTGCCAGATATAGAACATATATGGGAGGCATTGAGTTTTATTTCAGGATGTTTAGAAGATTATGGTGCCTCAAGTTATAGAATGCTAACTAATTTATAAAGTGGGTTGTCATAGCTCTTTAAGTATAGTGTCCACATTTGGGCAGGGGAAGCAGTGGAATGAAGATTACAAATGTAAATTTTTAAAAATAATTAAATTCTAACTATTCTTCATCTTTGAAAGTTCTTACAATATACTCTGTAAATTTTGTGAATAGATGAATTACTTCATTCCAAGAATAACTATTCCACTATTACTTATGTGCTGCTCCCTAGAGCTTAATGAGGATAAAAACCTCTATTGAGATTTGAAGGTCATGCTTCTTATGTAACAGGCAGATGAAAAAGTGATTATTTAAGATATCTTAAATATACCCCTTTAGGTTTTTGTTCAGCTGTTCGTGTGAACCATTAAAGATAATGAGTGCTAAACAAGCCATTCTGAAATGGAATAATGACGTGCTTCATTTGTTTCTAAAGACTCTAGCTGCTTTTCCACTTTTCACAAAGCTGTGGCTCATGATGTCCCAACGCCACATCATTTTTCAAGTTAGGTACTGGGGGCTGCCTCACCAGCATCTTCTCCAGTGGTCGGCAAACTCATTAGTCAACAGAGCCAAATATCAACAGTACAACGATTGAAATTTCTTTTGAGAGCGAAATTTTTTAAACTTAAACTTCTTCTAATGCAACTTCTTCAAAATAAACTCACCCAGGCCATGGTATTTTGTGGAAGAGCCACACTCAAGGGGCCGAAGAGCCGCATGTGGCTCGCGAGCCGCAGTTTGCCGACCACGGTTCTAGGCTATGTTAATATTTATGTTTTATTTAAACCCATGAAGTAGCTTCCTGTCTTTCCCCACTTAAATTAGCCTTTCACACATTTCAAAGCCCAGTTTTGGTCATTGCTGTGGCCAAGAAAATCCTGAGTAAATCCTCTTCTTTCTGTAAATCCCTTAGCTTTCGTGAACTGTGGCATGTGTTATGTAGGTTTGCTATTTGTGCAATTTATTTTTCTGAATGTGTACTGTTGTCATAGGTGGGGTTTTCTAGAAAGAAACCCTAAGAGAAAGATGTTTATGAGGTGACACAGTGTATGGGAATGAGGGAAAGAGGCTGGGATGAGGAGAATGAGGCCTCCACCAAGGTCACGGGAGGCCTTGGAGCAGGAAAGGTGCCCCAGAATCCTTCTCATTTGGAGCACAGGGGACACCTGGATGTGGGCACCCCATGCCAGTCTGTGGTCACCTGGAGGAGAGCACACCTCCCAGGTGTCCCCGGGTTGGTTGTCCTGCAGGCCAGGGCACTTTTCAGAAGGACATGGTCCTGGCTGTGAACAGTGAGCTCCCAGAGGGCCCTCAGTTCCCTGCCCTGCAGGTGTCTCTGGGAGGTTATATTCTGCACCCCTTCCTCACCTCGGAGTCCTGGTGCATGGCTGCCAGGTTGGTAATTTTGAAGTTTCTCATTTAATGTGCAAGTCAAATCACTTACAATTATGCAGTAAATAAGCACAAACATAGGCATTTGAAGGGTATTTCATGTCAGGAAATTGTTTCTATATTTTTATTTATATTACTAGAGGCCCGATGCACGAAATTCATGCACTCGGGCGCGGGGAAGGGTTCCCTCAGCCAGGCCTGTGTCCTCTTGCAGTCCGGGAGCCCTCGGAGGATGTCTGATTGTCAGCTTACGCCTGCTCCAGGCCTAAGCCGGCAGTTGGACATCCTTAGCACTGCCACGGAGGTGGGAGAGGCTCCCACCACCGCCTCTGTGCTTGCTCCTACCATGGCCGCTGTGCTCACTAGCTGTGAGCCGGGCTTCTGACTGAGTGGCCCTCCCTCTGTGGGAGCACGTTGACCACCAGGGGATAGCTCCTGCATTGAGCATCTGTCCCCTGGTGGTCAATGTGACTCATAGAGACTGATTGTCTGCCATCAGGCTGAAATAGGCTCTCAGACATCCCCTGAAGGGTCCCAGATTGCAAGAGGGTGCAGGCCAGATTGAGGGACCCCACCAGTGCACTATTGGGGCTTGGGAGGGACACGGGAGGTTGGCAAGCTGGGAGGGACAATGGGAGGGCTCCAGGGCGTGTTTGGCCCACCTTGCTCAGTCCCAATTGGCCAGACCCCAGCAGCAAGCTAACCTACCAGTTGGAGCGTCTGCCCCCTGGTGGTCAGTGCACGTCATAGCTAGTGGTTGAGCAGCCTTACCATACCATTAGCATATTACACTTTGATTGATTGAATGGACAACCAGATGACCAGACACTTAGCATATTAGGCAGTTATTATGTAGGATATTATACCATATGGTACATGATATATGGACTTATTTATATTATACTAGAGGCCCAGTGCACGAAATTTGTGCATGGAGGGAGGGTCCCCTCAGCCCAGTCTGTACCCTCTCCAATCTGGGACCCCTTGGAGGATGTCTGACTGCCGGTTTAGGCCCGATCTCGGGGATCAGGCCTAAACCGGCAGTCAGACATCCCTCTCACAATTCTGGATTGCTGGCTCCTAACTGCTCACCTGCCTGCCTGCCTGAGTGCCCTTAACTGCCCCCCCTGCTGGCCTTATCACCCCTAACTGCCTCTGACTGCCAGCCTGATTGCCCCCAACTGCCCCCCCCCACCGGCCTGGTTGCCCCCAGCTTCCCCCCTTGCCAGCTTGGTCACCCCCAACTGCCCCCCTGTTGGCCTGGTCGCCCCTAACTGACCCCCATAATGGCCCGGTCACCCCCAACTACCGCCCCTGCCAGCCTGATCGCCCCCAACTGCCCCCCTACCAGCCTGGTCAACCCCAACTGTGCCCCCCTGCCAGCCTGGTTGCCCCATGCAACCTGCTGTTTGGTCGTTTGGTTGCCCCTCACTAACCATCCTGCCGACATGGTCGCCCTATGCAGCCTGCTGTTCAATCATTTGGTCATCCCTCACTAACCCCCCTGCCGGCCTGGTCACCCCACACAGCCTGTTCAGCAGTCCGTCTAGTTGTTTCGGTCATGAGGGCCCCGGGCTTTTTATATATATGGATAGTTATATTATACTCACTATAATAATAGAACTACATATTATATATAATTTATATAATTATTTAATATAATTGTATATTTATGTTATGTAGACATTTATATCATATACCTGTATTATATTACATACTAGCAGCCCGTTTGCACGAAGATTCGTGCAATAGACCTTCATTCACCTGGCTGCCTGCACCAGTTTTCTGCCGGCAACGGGGACCCAGGCCTTGGCTGTGGCCACCGCCTTCTGCCTTCTTTCAGGGTCGGGGCTTGGCCCCAGGCTTTCACGGCCTTGGCTCTGCTGCACCCCAGCCTCCCTGCTACGGATCATAGGAGCCGACCCCCGTGGTTGCCTGCCATCCATGCAGGCTCCCTGCTGGTGCACAAGGCCAGGAAAGCCTCCGCCCCAGGCTTTCCTGGCCTTGAGCTCAGCCACAGCCAGCGTCCCTGCTACAGATCTTAGGATCCGACCCCCTGGTCATTGCCTGTGATCCGTGCAGGCTCCCCGCTGGTGCCCAAGGCCGGGAAAGCCTCAGCCCGAGGCTTTCCCGGCCTTGGGCTCCGCCACACCCCAACGTCCCTGCAACGGTTTCCTGGTGGGCGTGGTTGGTGGGCGTGGCTTGTGGGTATAGCGAAGGTACAGTCAATTTGCATATTACTCTATTATTAGGTAGGATTATATTGACTTGTTATATTTTATATACATTATATTTTTTCTTGTCCCGTAGTTGTTGTTTTTTTACATGAGTACATATTTAAACTATTTACTCTACCTTTTAGTGTTCCTCAGTTTTATCCATAAAATCTCATATTATCTCACAAGGCCCAGCTTGAATCAGCCTGTCTAATCCCCCTCAGAACCTTCTGTTCTCTGCTTTGACTCTATTCACCCTTACCCTTATGTATCATGTGCCTTTATATGGATTTAAATCCTGTCATCACCTTCTCCCAGGTGAATGATCTTGGAAAATTTATTTAATGTCTGTATGCATAAGTTCCTGTCTCTAAAATGGGATAATAGAGGCACCCACTTCAAGTAGAAGGAAATAGGTCACATCGTGAATCACTGAATGCATGTCTTACACTGCATGATCAGCTAGGACATGACAGTCATACTTATTGCCCTTGATTTATCTTTGAATTTCCTTGGGGACTGAACAAGTACTTTCCAGGGAATAGCCTCTTTGTCAGCTTGTGGGAGGAGTAAATTTCTCTTGTCTCTTTATACCTGGGGCTGGAGTCCCTGTCTTTGACAATATCCATCCAAACCCTATTTTCTAGCTATAGCTCAGTTCCTTCTATATACTGCAGTTCCTAACTCCTTCCGCTCTCACTAATTTGTCTCCTTCCCAATTTGACAGTACGTAGTCGCAATGCCCCACACAATTTAGCACTCAATTACAAGCTGTCTTATACTCACACTGTGTCATGCTTTATAATCATCTTCTTAAATACATTGTTAACTCCTTGAGGGGATCATATTGGAAGCTATTAAAACTGTCAAAAAGCTGAGCTCAATTTTGAGTCAGAGTGAGCCTCCGGAGACATTTTGAGGATTTTTCTCTTCGTCCAGTATTGACAGAGCATGTACTGAAAGCGATAGACTTTTGGAGTAGTGACTAAGCACATGGGATGCTACATGGGACTGCTTACACAGAAATGTCACTAGAGAAAAGTTTACTGCAATAAACATGAAGGGTGTATTATCAGAAAGCATAGCAGCAGATATAAGGCTGGGGGTGAATGGAAACCCTCACAGATCTCCTCACAGAACTGTACTTGGGTGAAGGGTGACGGTCCAGCTACTGTCCCAGATGAGGTCTGGCTAGGTTTTGGAAGCCCATGGCTCCTACATGCCACCTTTACAAGGTCACCATCCAAATCGTCTGTATCAACCCTGTATCCTTTCTTGTTAGCGCTGTCTGGAGGAATTGCAAATGTCATAGAGGAATGACAAGAGGCTCTACATGCAAGTTTCCCTTCCTGTTGGGCAGGGCGAGCAGCATTCAGCAGGGAAGTATGCGTCTCAGGTCTGGCTGACTTGTGCTGATCCTCCTGAGTGCCGGAGAGTGAAGGAAGTTTTAGAGATAATATGCATGCTCAGCTGTGCAGAACAAGACTGGATGCCCTCAGTAGACATGGGTACATGTTTTAAGTTTCCTCTACATGAAAAAGCTAAAAGAGTGAAAATGGAGGAGATATGCGATGATCACAGTCTCAAATAATGATAATCAGCATGCCAAGGATTTAGTAATATTTTATATGTATGATTTCTTCATACACTCCCAATGCAATATTTTAAATATAGTATCTTCTTTCATCTTTAGTGCTTGGTACTTATATTATGGACACACTGGGTAGAGGGCACTGTAAATCATTTTAGAAAAATAGTCATATATAGTATTTACTTCTACCAAAATCATCTTTCAAATTACTGACCAAATTAAAACAATACCAAAGCTGAGTTTACTATTTAAACTGTTATCAAAGCAATGCAACTGTCTTGCTCAGGGAAATGTACGTTAGAATGCTGTATATGATTTTTAGTGCTAATTATAAAACATTTCATTACGATAGGTTGACATGCATTTCATTAAATTACATTAAAAATTTGAGTAGTAAAGGATTGGTTTGTTTATACATAAAATTCAGTATTGTATTTGATCATTAATTGAGTAATATATTCAAGGGAGAGATAGCTGAGTTAGACAAAGTTTAACAAACATAATATTTGCTGAATTTTATCTGTGTAATTTTAAATGGATTATCTGCTATCTATATATATATAAAGGCAGTGACCATGATGACCGAAACGACCGTTCCACTGCATGCAGTGCTAGCATAGATGCATAGACATAGTCCATGTGTAAACTAAGAATGATCAAGACAAATGCTTGCCTTCACGGAGCTTGCACTGTAAGAAGTTTAGGTTAGGGATGAGAATTCAAATTTGCCACCAGCACAGACATGAGGCACCACTTCTCAGAGTGGCAAGAGATACACCTGGTAGTGGACTGGCTCCGATGTGAAGGCGGGGCCATTCTGGATTTCTCAGAGGAGCCAATGGCTGCCTAGGAGGCAGAGCTTTTGATGCTGACTGGCATAGAAACCAACCAATCAGAACCTAATCTGGGTGAACTGAGAAGGCAGAACCTAAGGTGGGGGCTGAGGAGGGGTTTTAAGGGCAACAGCTATTTGGTGTAAGATATAAGAAAGTGGTTCAATTTTTTAATAACTGGTTTGGCAGTATAGTGCATATGGCTGGCTATCAGTCCAGATATAGGGGTTCTGTATTTTTGTCTGCCCAGAGCATCTCCTCCTGCTGAAAAAGGCTCCCCCCCCATTTAAGCGATCCTAACATATATAATCTATCTATACTAATAAAAGGGTAATATGCTTCCCTAGCCAGTTTGGCTCACTGGATAGAGTGTTGTCCTGGGGACTGAAGGATCACAGGTTCAATTCCAGTCAGGGACATGTACCTTGGTTGCGGGCACATCCCCAGTAGGCTGTGTGCAGGAGGCAGCTGATTGATGCTTCTCTCTCATCAATGTTTCTAACTCTCTATCCCTCTCCCTTCCTCTCTGTAAAAAATCAATAAAATACATTTAAATAAATAAATAATAAATAAATAAAAGGGTAATATGCTAATTAGACCAGTTCGACTGGCCATCTTCCGAACATCCGACTTCCTTCTGGACAAAGCCATGATGGTGGGGGCCAAGGCAGAGGCAGTTAGGGGTGATCAGGCCAGCAGGGGAGAGCAGTTAGGGGCGAGATCAGGCTGGTAGGGGGTTAAGGGTGATCAGGCCGGCAGGGCAGGGCAGTTGGGGGTGACCAGGCCGGCAGGGGAGGGCAGTTGGGGGCAAACTGGCTGGCAGAGGAGGGCTGTTGGTGATGACCAGTCTGGCAGGGGAGGGCAATTGGGGGCATTAGGCAGGCAGGCAGGTGAGTAGTTAGGAGCCAGTGGTCCTGGATTACGAGAGGGATTGGGATAAGGCCTAAACGAGCAGTTGGACATCCCCTGAGGGGTCCCAGATTAGAGAGGGTGCAGGCCGGGCTGAGGGATACCACCCCCCATGCATGAATTTCATGCACCGGGCCTCTAGTTGAATATAAATACATATTAACCATTCAACACAAAAATATTTGAATCACTACGTTTCTAAGTAAAACAGAAACATTTAACTTTAAAAGTGTAGCGTTTTTCCCAGATGGCATCTGTATACACACATTTCCCTTTAAACATAACTCTTAAAATTAATGTATATTTAGTTTTAAGAATTCTAAACCAAAGTTGTTGAAATTGTTTTATAATTTGATTTTAAGAGTTTGAAGATTATTTGGAATGCACTGGATATATATATATATATTTACCATAAATATGGCCTCTTATTACTTAAGTGTATGAGTAATCATTGTTAACTACAACTTAACAGAAATGATTTATAATGATTATTGGAGTTTTGATAATTGTGATAATTAATACAGAGTTTCAATAGTGTCAAACATCAGCAGAATCTGTACTAACTTTCTTTATTATTATCCTCTCTACAACACAATACCCCAGAGTTGCCCATATGAGAAGCAGCTAGAGGAAAGAGCAACACTTGCCATGTATAGCACTTGCTCTTATGTTTTACTGATTTTCATAGTGAAAAAATGTTAAAAATGCAACCTCAGATATTTGATATAAGGAAGCTATTTGAAGGAATAAGATGGATCCTACATGTTAGGAATAAATTTCTCACTCTGGATGGTATAGCTCAATTGGTTGTAGCATAATTCCTCAGGTGAGGATTAAAAATACTACTACTATTACTACTACTACTACTACTACTACTACTACTACTACTACTACTTTCTCTATATTCTATATCATTCAAAATTCTGCATGCCTGTTATCCCTGAAATACAATTTTAGCTGCTGTGGGGACCCAGTATTTGGCACCCAAATAGTATTACCTTTTCACAGCATTGACATTTATGCACACATTTCCATTTAGTGTTCATCTTAAAAAATGTTCACACTTTGATTCTTAGCATATTGGATCTTAGGTTCAAATTTGTTTCCTCTCTCGCTAAACCTTTAGTATGACATTTTGCATCTAAACTGCAGTGGGTGTTTAGCTTAACTTCTCCCTTTGACCTAAATTAATTTTCTGGGTTGCTGATCCAGTGATGAAATTCTGCCCCTTTGCCTTGTGCATAGTCTGTAGCATTGGGAAAGATCATATTTTGTCCCTTGTGATAATATCAGCACTTTTCAAATGGAGTCAGACTTTCAATGAGTTTCCTAAATGGGTGTCAACATGGATTTTCCTGCCACACTCTGTGCAACAACATCAAGTGTCCTCAGTGAAAGCCGCTGATCAATATTTCACTCATTTAACATTTCACATCTTTTGTAAAATTTAGCAGTTAACAGCTCCGATGGGGTCAGCTGGTCCTGGAAGATAGGAGCATGGTTTTTTGTTTGCGTTTGTTTTTTGTTAACTGATTTCCTTGGATCAAGAATGGTTTCTGGCTGGGCTGGTGTGGGCCTGTGATTGACCTATGAATCAGATTACAGCTCAATTCCAGGTTAGGGCACATGCTGGGTTGTGGGCTCAATCCCCAGTGTGGGGCATGCAGGAGGATGCTGATCAATGATTCTCTGTCATCATTGATGTTTCTATCTCTCTCTCCCTCTCCCTTCTTCTCTCTGAAAT
The DNA here is from genome assembly GCF_951640355.1 of Cnephaeus nilssonii. Classification (NCBI taxonomy): domain Eukaryota; kingdom Metazoa; phylum Chordata; class Mammalia; order Chiroptera; family Vespertilionidae; genus Cnephaeus; species Cnephaeus nilssonii. The sequence continues at coordinate 38,839,917 of NC_137072.1, read as the reverse complement.
CAATAAAAATATATTTTTTAAAAAGTGGTTTCTGCTTATCAAATCCTGAAACACAGCAAATTATGTAAGGAACTGGTATGAGCACCATCTTCCCTTGCCATCATGTCTCAAAGTAGGTTCTGGAGCACTGGAAAACAGCTCTGTCCTGGAATGAGCCCGGGACACACCAGGCTAATTTTAAACGTGTTTCCCCAAGCAGGACTTACCAGAAACTTTAGTGTGTTGCAAATTGCCAAAGAGTGAACTTAGTATACAATTTTTGGTTGAACAAAGGTTTATTTTCTCAGATCTCTAACAAAAGAAGCAATAAAACAAACAAAAAAATGATATAAAGGGAAATACTAGAGGGCTTTTTAAAACAGTTAATGACTAATGATAAAAGCTGCAAAAGGTTGTCTATATTTATAACTGTTAAAAATGTCAGAGATTATTCTGTGCAGGTAAGGACTTGGCCTTCACACTTTTAAGATGAGCATAAAGATTACACACTCTCTGGGGAGAGCTATTCCTTCTAATCCATCACCTTCTACTTGCTCAAAAATAGGACTTTGATGTCAGGATTCTAATTAGGTTTGTGAAACAGCATAAACAGGCTTGGATTTTCCAAAGATGTATCGTTTCCAGGCTCTAACATGTTATAAAGAATGCAAATAAAGATCTTGATAATAGAACAAAATATTATTATCTTGTTCTAGGTTTATTGAAAATTTGTTGAAATTTTGACTTGGAAAGATTTTTTCTTTTTTCAACTTTTCACCCTGGTGGTAGTGGTGGTGGGGAATAGTAGGCATGCACATTGTAGAAAAATAAGTAGATAGCATAGATTACCCGTTTATGTGTCAAGCACACACACACCAGAAATGAGAAAATGCCTGTGCAATCCGAGTCTTAACATGCAGGTTCGATTTCATATTACGTCTCAGTTCACAGGAACATGCAAACCAATAATGCTGGCTCGAGGTAACATATGGATAAAATAAAAGCTTTCATTTTTTCAAGCTTTGAATGGAAATAGGAAAAAAAGTTAATTTTGGAAATAAATATGAGTTTTTCCAGAGTTGTGGTATGCACTGGTTGGAAGCACAGGCGTTCCTAATGAACATAAAATGACTCATGGAGACTTGGGAGTCAAATCATGGGCATCCTTTTTGATGTGATGTTTTCAGACATCTTGCCAGGCTGTGTTTGCAGATGCTGGCTGGGGGCTTTATTTTTGGAGACGTAAGGGGTGGCTTCACAGGAGTTAACCAGGATAAAGCCTTAAGTGAGTGCGAGTGCCGGTGGGCAGGTGGGTGTGTCCTTCTTTGTTGCAGGTGGTGTTCAAACAGTTTCAAACCGCCACTTTTTACAAATGGTTCTTCAAATGAATTAAACAACTAGTTTAACTTCTTCTGCCAAAACATGAAGTCATTTGGACAATATCTTATTCATACACATCCTACCACTTATCAATGAAGCCCATTTATTAATGTAGCTTCATAATGATCTCTTTATGTAGTTACATCCTGTTATCTTCCAGGAGAGTTTAATATATCCTTGAATATAATTAAAATTGCTTTTATATGAAACTGTTTTAATCTTTTACTTGAATTCAATTATTCTCCCACAAATGGTCAAAAAGCACCATTTTATTAAAATTTTGTGTTGCTCTCACTAATATTTATGAAGCCTAGGGGAAGAACACAAATCAAAATTCATAGGGTGTATACTAAATATTTCATTGTCAAAACCTGTGCTAACAGTGGTAGTTACTGTTTTATATGTCATTTAGAGAAGATATAACCATCATTTTTTTTTTTATGAACCAACACCACATTCTGCTGGGGTCTTATGAGGGTCTGAAGAAGTAAGTAATGGTGAGTTCTTCCTGGCCCATTTAAACACAGACAGTAATTTTAGCTTCATATTGCCGTCTGTTTCGCCATAACTTTTAAACACTGACTTTCAGAAATGGCTGATCTCTTCTGCCCGCCACAGCCCCAGGGCTAATGACTGGCAAGTCTGAAGTCTGGCAAGTTGGAAACCTAGTGCACCATCCACACCTTGTCTGGATATCCCAGAGTGTGGTCTATAACCCGGCTGCCAGGTCCCCTCATCATTGTGACCCAGGGTGACTTGTTTCTCAGGCATGGAAAGTGGTGACAAGGCTTAATGATGCAGCTTTTCAAGTCTCAGGTACATCCCCTTCCCCGTGTGACCATTTTTTCCCAAGGGTTCCCCACCATTTAGATGAGTTTTCTTCCCAAATACCTTCATTTACCTTCCTGACATCTGATATTGGCTGGGGACATATTCGTTTTCCCAAACATGTTTTGATAAATTCAAGCCTCCAACCAGAGTCTGGGTGTAAGCCAGTCTCCACTTTCATTCCCCTCGGACCGCAGGTCCCACAGAGCCTTCTGTGACGATGGACATTTCTGAACCTGTGCTGCCCGCGACAGTCACTGGCCAGCCACATGTGGCTTTTGAGCATTTCGCATGTGGCAACAAAGGCACTAAATTAATATTTGTTTTTAATTTAACATAACTTTCATTATGTTTAATGAATTCATATTTCAATAGACTCTTATATGGCTAATGGCTTACACTATTGGGCATGATAGTCTGAAACGGAACCTCTGCCCCTATATAAATGATGGATATACATACCGGGGTCAACCTCCACTCATATTCCAGCCACAACGCACCAAACCAAAATGCTGGTGTACTTGTTGGAGGAGCATTAGTTAACCCTTCCTAGCAACAGCATGGAGGCCTCAGGATTGTGCAGAGCTAAATCTTTCCTGTTATGGATGTATCAATCTTTACTGATAAATATGTATTATTTTAAAAATAGAGCTTTGCTGCTACATTGGTGCTGCTAAACTCTTTCGCGTGGATTTTAATCATATGCATTTTGTTTTTCCTGTTCTTAATCAAAATCAATGAATCCTGAATTTGATCAACTGCTGTGACAGTTTTTGAGCAAGGATCATTATTTGATGAACAACAGTGAACAACCATCCTGTTTCGGTGTTTGAACAAATAAACAAAACAAAACAAGCAGTATAAAACGGGAAAATCCAAATGAACTTTTGGCAGCTCAGTGCCAATGAAAAAGCTCTAATGTCTGCAAAATGTTCAATGCTTTCTGTTTGACAAGATGGAAACTGGAGTGTTTGTAATGTCACGACTGGGGAAAACTTAATGATACCTGGCACTCAGAGTTTTTTATGTACAGTAGAATTAACCAGACATTTGGGAAAATGATGAGATAACATACCCATCCAGTAAATGATATCAATCTTAATGTGATTATTTCCAACAATATGTCTTTCATTTTATGAAACCTATCTCTATTTCCTCCTTATACAACAGTTTCTCATCTGTGGGAATTTCAGCAAGAACTTTCTCAAACATAAAGAAATGCTAATAGGACTGAAATGTATTTCAAATAATATCTTCCTTTTTTTTACCCATAAAATAAGCCATATGTGATTGCTAATTCAGCATTATACCTACTCTCATCCCCAGCACTCCCAGAATCAGAAATATCCTCACAAATTAGTTTTTGAGAAGCAGATCCTGAGACAAGTATTTGAATGCAGGAGTTTATGGGGAGTGAAGGCATGTGTGATGTGGAGGGAGCAGAGCTGCAGAGGGAGAAGCTGAAGGGAGATGCAGTGTCAAGAAAGGCCCCAGCCATTCCTCCAGATAGCTCTGAAGCTAGGAGGCAAGGGGGTCTGCCTTGATACCCCACGTGGATGAGTCATCAGAGTGGGCTGCCCTGGGAAGAGGGCATGTCTTGGGGGAGCTGGTGGGATTAGAGAAGAGCTCCTCAAAAGCTGCCTCCTCATCATTTTCAGAAGCTGGTGTTTGTGGCTAGAGGGGAAATCTGCAGGTAGATCAGATACCCCATTACAGGTGGCAGAATTTAGAGAGAACTAAACTGGTTTTAACAGGCTTGGGCACAGGTAGAACTTGAAAATGACAAATCCATAATGCCTGGGGTCCAAGCTGAAACTAGCATGCTCTGATCAGCAGCTCAGTTTGAAAAACAAAATCTATTAAAATGATGCCTACTCAAATGAAGACCAGGGAAGCCAACGGTTACTACGGGGTTGAAACAGCACTTTCAGAAAAGTGATGAAATATATGCCATAAATATGTTTTTTGATTATATAATTTTGACATATTGATGTTTTGCTTTAAAGAGATAGTAGTAATTGCTTTGACTTCAGAATGGATGGAAAGCACCACTACTGTGATATGACTTTTGTCCAGATATGAATGTCTGGAAAAAGATGGTTATTGTATCAGAACTTATATCTCTAACTAATAAATGCATTGCCTTCCTTGAGAAAGCATCCTACCAGATTTTTGCAGGGAATAAGCTACTGAAAAGGAATAAATATGACATGATATAGAATTATCACTTTTAGAGAATCATGGTATTTTAACTACTTCTTATTATGGAGTTTGGTTAGGTTGTCACCTAATGTGACTTACTAAGTATTTAAGTAGTCTTCCAGGTGTGAAGGCATAAAAGTTCAGAGTGCTCAAAAAATTGTGAAAAAAGAAAAAAAAAGTCAAAACATTAAGTCTTTCAACCTAAATTGTTTATTAGAAAAGACATGTAGGAATTAATTTAGAAAAGGCCTATGGAAGATGTCTACACAGTTAAAGAACTAATAACTTTATTTGAGAATTGAAATGCATATATTCTATTATGAACATTCACCTCTGGTTTTAAGTCAAGGACAGCAAGCGATATTCTCTCATTTTGTCTTGATTTACATATTTTCACCAATTGAGGTTTTAGATTGCTGATCTGGGATTGGATGTGGGGTAGTGTTGGACAGCATGGCCTCTGTTATAGGTTGAATTGGTAAGGGCTGAATTGAGTCACCTAAAACTCATATGTAAAGTCCTAACCCCAGGACCTCAGGATGGGCCTGTGTTTGGAGATGGGGCCTTTGCAGAGGTGATTAAGTTAAAGTGGGGTATTGGGGTGGGTTCTTATCCAATAGGACTGGTGTCCTTATAAGAAGAGAAGATTAGGACAAAAACACACACAGAGAAAAGGCCATGTGAACACACAGGGAGAAGCCATCTGCAAGCCAGGGAGAGAGACCTCAGGAGAAACCAACCTGCTGATACCGTGATCTCAGACCAGTCTCCAGAACTGTGAGGAAATACATTTCTGTATTTTAACCACCCATCCTGCGGTACTTTGTTATAGCAGCCCAATAAAACTAATACAAATTATGTCTCCCCCATATGCTGAACTCCCAATGCCCCAAAACTCAGAATGTGACCTTACTGGAAATAGGCTCTTTGCAGAGGTAAATAAATTAGAATAAAGTCATTAGTCTAGCACGTAATCCAGAGTGACCAGGATCATTATAACAGGGGAAATTTGGACACAGAGAGAGACCTGGACAGAGGGAAGACCATGTGAAGATGCAGGGAGACACACAGGCCATGTGAAGACGGAGGCAGATATTAAAGTGATGCAGCCACAAGTCCTGGAATGCCGGGAGCCACCAGAAGCTGAAAGAAGCAAGCTGGACTTTTCCCCTACAGCCCCCAGAGGCTCCTGTCTCCTCTTTTGTCAGCTTAAGCCATGGTTTCTCTTTAAGCTCCCCTTGAGATTACCAGTGAATATCTCTCCCAGCAGCTACACGCTGTGTGCAGGGACATGTAAGTGAGATCACATAAAGGAAATGAGGGTTAACCTGACTGTCCCTATGGTTCTAAGGAACAAAGATCTTTCATGTGTCTCCAGCGGCTTTTATTTCTCTTTGGATCCTACTTCCTTTTTCTTAATCCTTCAGAGTAAGTGGTGAAGCGCAGGACATATTTTATTGCTGTGTTGCATTCCCTATTTCTAATACAGGACGTTATATAAACTTGGTTTTGCCTTATGGTTGATGAATTGGCCCTGATCTGCAAAAGGGTACACATGCAGAACTTTCTTCCTGAATGTTGTGTCTATAGCTAAACTTACATGTCTTATTTCAATTAAAAGTATCTATGTGACTATTGATAAATTACTGACTCTTGAATACTCAGCTATTAAATATACTGTATTGAAATACTCTGTAAACTTTAAAATGCCCTACAATAATAAGCTACTAATTCTGCTGTTGTCTTTCTTATAGCTGGAATATGTGGTCTTGAAGAGAGCTAAGCCATTCCATTATTACACTTGGGGCTATTCAAGTGAAGATAAATTAGTGAGAAAAAAAAGTTGGGGAATTAGAATATTTAGAGAAAATCACTTTTTTTCCAATCAGGCACATTCTCTTGGAGCACTCTTGTTTTCTTCCTACATCATAATCCCCTCATGTTTTTTCATATAGTTGTATATAAAGCTGTGGACCCAGAAAAAACTAACAAAATCAAAATAACAGTACTATGTGTCCCTCTGATATTGAGCTGGTGAATTCCTGACCTGTATCCTCCTGGTCAGATCACCTATTCAGATGCCCGACTCTGGACACTTGAGTGGCAATTACCCTATTGCAGCTTTGCCCCAATATAAGAGCATCAAATGAAGACCAAACAATTGTGGAGGGGAGTTGAATTTTTTTAAATCCTATGACAACTTCCTTTGGGTCATTTTGTTGTTAATTGACTCAGATCAGCCCACATTAATAAGTCATGGAAGATATCTTAGGAAACACACTGGGCATATTAGCAGCTAATGAACTTAAAAGCAACTAAAGTGTCTCTCTTTCCAATCCTGGCTTTGTTTTTCTAACGGAAGCTTATTTGCAGGTTTATAATTGCAATGAGTTACCTTTAATTAATAGAATAAATTTTAATGTAATTAATAAGTCGAGTTTTTACTGACACTCTCAGGTGATTATGCTCTTTGATTGGTAACGATGCAATTTGCATGTTATTAAAATAATCAGAAGGACTTCAGCATTAGAAGTAAGGTAACATTTAATTTTAGCTCACTTAAATCATTTTGTTACCCAAAGCAAAATGAGTGCAGATAATCAGATGATTCATTAACAAGTTACAGCGTATGCAAGCTGTGAATTTTTCACTTGGACTTCAGAAGGGGAACCAGAAACATACCGTCTTTTTAATTTTTCCTCTTCTTTTTTTTAACCCAAGTGGCCCTCCCCTGAATGTGCAGTATTAGAATAGAGGGGACTTAGTGTGCCCAGTAGAGTTGGTCAGGCCCAGCCCACGGTCATGTAGTTACTATTACCTGAGGGTCTTCAACTGGGAGCTTTCTCTTTAGTTGCTGAGGTGACTCTGCCCCTCACCCAGTGGACAGCAATGCCAGGAGATTGTTCCAGGTACCACACCACCTCCCTCACTTGCTCATAGCCACCTTTAAGAGAGTAGGACTTAATTTATCACTGTCCCAGAGTACAGAGGAACCCATACAATTCTCCTAAGTTTCCCTGCGTAAGAGCTTCCTCACCCACAGAGGAGCTAAATTACCATGGTGCCTTGACTTACTGCTCCCCTTCCTCCCCACCTATACTTTCCATGCCTCCCAAATCAACTGCTTGCAGCATGACCCTTGTCTGCTGCTGGGCAAACCCAAGGTCAGATGGGACCACACCAGGAGACTCATGTGTTGCTGTGATTTGATGATGTGAAATCTAAAGCTAGGAGATTCTAGGTAGGAAGGATGGAAGTAAGGGCCTGGACCTCAGCTCAGGCCAGTTGTCAAACCAGGGAAGAGAAGGCAGCCTGTCCTGAGAGGGCTGCCGAGGGCATTGATCTGAGTTTAGCATTTACAGAGCTCTGGAGCTGAGAGGGAAGGGCGGATGCACATGATCTAGGAGCTCTGTGCCATGATGATAGGAGGTAGACCAGGTCAGCCAACCACCAAGGGAGCAGGGTTGGTTAAGACTAGTGTCTAGACTAGGGCAGGAGGAGAGCCTATGAGTTTGGGTTTTAGGGTTGATAGAAGCCAGGGCAGTTTGTCCTGGTGGCCCCAATGCTGGTCAGGTGAGAGCTGCAAAGGTTGGGGGATGGTCTTACCTGAACACTCAGTGCTAGGCTCCTGCCTGGAGTCCTGCAGGGGGACAGTTTTACTCCAGGTGTGTGGATTCCTTCTTGACCCCCCAGAGCAAATTACTCTGAGCCTGGCCACCTTGTCTTGAGCCCTGTTGGAAATGAGGTCTTACTCTGAGCCATGAGAACACTCTCTACTTCATATAACTTGCAAAGAAACATAATTTCTCCTTTTAAAATTTATATTATACCAATTTCTTTACTTTCTCATTGTATTATTTAGGAGCAGTGCAATTTTCAAAGACTCAGTTTAAGCATCTCATGTCTGTGCTGCCCTTTGTTATTGGTGATGATCTGTCAGGAGCAAAGCGTTTCCTTCCTGATCCATTTACTCAGAGCCAGCAAGTCCTCTGCTAATGTCCTCACCTGCCTTGCTTCACAAGCTTCTGTTCAAATCAGGCATTTGAGAGGGTCCTTATCTGCCGGGAGTGGATTATGTTTTTAACCACTATACAGTTAGAGAATCGTCTCTTCTCTTTAAATGCTCTCTATATGTATTTCACAAAATACTGGTATAGTCAAACTAAAGAACATAAAATTTAATGTTTTTTGAAATTCAAATTCCACTTTTAAATTGTTTTTACCAGAATATAATATTTATTGATTCATCATTTATGTTTAGCGAAGTGTCACAACTCATTTTTATAATGCATGCACAATAATTATTATGGCAACTACTTTTCAAACAGATTTTTTACTCTTTTCATTAATCTGACATATAAAATATAACTTTTTAATTTTGCTAAAATATGACCTTCAAAATGGATAGAACTCTAACATTCTTGAGACTTTAAGTAGATTAAAATATTCCGTTGGTTTATGGTGTGTGCTTATCAGAGGAAGACAATCTCTCATTTTTTGTCTGATCAAAGTAGTTAAGTCAGAGAATTCTGCTAGGAAGATCTGTGAACAATAAAGATGATTTTAGCCAATTTATTCACAGAGTAATACCTCTTTAGAACATATATATCAGACATATTTTTAGAATCGTAAGATAATTTTCAAAAATCAATGCACAGCATGAAGTGGCAGCCTGCAGGTTTTTCAGAGCCATTTGTTTTGTGAACAGAAACTTGCTTAAAGTGCAAGCATATTTTAATCCTCCAGGCTAATTTTGATTATTTAAAGCTGTGCAAAATAACATAATTCAAGTTCATAGCTCACAAAACAAAGGATTTTGCAGAGGAGTCCGAGACAAGTACCCCATTGGTAAGAGAAGCACTGGAAGGTGTGGAACCATGTTTTGTCTGTTTCACAATACAGCCTCTGCTTTACAGGGTCCGTCTGGTTTTTAATGTTAATAACACCCTCCATTCAAACTCAGGAGTGCAATTGGCTATGATTGTCCTGTGGACAGACCTCCCCTGTTCACCATCTACTGAGTAACTGTCTATTGTAGCGACAGATGGCAAAGTGCCCATTGCACAATGTTATTAAACAGTCTGGTGAAATGTTTTGTTCTAAAAGGAAATAGAATTAACTACAAAATGAAATCAGAGTGCCTGTGGATTTTATAATTCATTCATATACTCTGAGTCAAGGGGACTGTCCACATGAAGTAAGGGCTTCCTTACGAACAGCCTCCCTCTAAACTCATGTATTAATACCAGACCACACATTCTACTCAGCAGTCCTGGCTCAGCCAACCTGAACAAGAGCCTTTCCTGTAGGCTGTGTGCTAGCCTAGCTTCTCACCAAGGTCCCCAGAAAAATCCTACCTCCAGGCTCATACACTTATTCTAACGTGCAGTGCAGTCATGCTTAAGTGATGCTTATTCTAATGCACCAGGATGTTTTTTCTTATGTTCATGTGCTGTTCTATGCATGTGGGAAGTGACCTAACCCATTTTACTTTAAAGAGGAGTTCAGGAAATCTTACTCAAGTTACCTCCACCCCTGAACCAGCCAGCTCTCCCTGGGTATCCCACTAGGAGCAGTTTCCACAACAGCAGGCATCCTTTGTGCCTTTTATTCTCTGGCATCTAGAAGAGCACCTGGCATATTGTAGATGCTCAGGATATCATTGTGGAATAAACAAATGAGTGTGCTCCCTGAAGTGTGTTGCATTCCATACTATTACGTATGGCAGGAATTTGTAATTATTTACCATATTTTCCGGCGTATAAGAAGACTGGGTGTATAGAAGATTTTCCTGGGTTAAAAAGTCGTCTTATATGCCGGAAAATATGATACATACTAGAGGCCCAGGAAGAGGAGATGGTGGGAGGAGGTTGGCTGGATGGCTCTCCCTGATTGGGGCCCAACAGGGCTCGGCAGGGAGGGGATTGGGGCCATGGGTGATTGGCCAGTGGGCCCCACCCCTGAATGTGGTGGGGGGCCAATTGGGGATGGGGTCAGCCATAGGGAGGGGCTGTGGGTGGTGGGCTGGCTGGTCCTGCCCCCAATTAGTGTGTGGGGTGGCTGATCAAGGGCAGGGCCAGCTGCTGGGAGGAACCGTGGGTGGTAGCCACCAGTTTTGCCCCTGATTGGCGTGGGGGGGACGATCAGGGGCAGATGGCTTTGGGGAGGGACCACAGGCTGATCAGAGTAGTGGGTGCTGATCTGGGGTGGCGCCAACTGTGGGGAGGGGCTGTGGGCAGTGTGCCAGCCAGCCCCACCCCTGAATGGGATAGGGGGACCAATTGGGGAGAGGCCAGCCGGGGGAGGGGCTGTGAATGGTTGGCTGGCCAGCACTGCCCCTGATCAGAGTGGGGGGCTGATCAGGGGCAGAGCTGGCTGGGGGGAGGGGTCAATTGGGGGGAGGGCTGTGTGCCGATGGGGTGGGGGGCTGATTGTGGGTGGGGCTGGCCAGGGGGAGGAGCCACAAGTAATTGGCCTGCTGGCCCAGCCTCTAATCATTGTGGGAATCCAGGTGGAGGGAGGGACTGCAGGAGGTTGGCCAGCCCCACCCCCAATCAGGCCAGTTCACTGGCCACAGTGGGCATAATATCGACCAGTTGTTCCAGTCATTACAGAGTTCTGGTTGCTGGCTTTATATATATATATATATATATATATATATATATATATATATATATATATATATAGATAGATAGATATGGCTCTCCACCAGGACACAGAGTTCCCTGAGGAAAGAAAGTCATTTCATCCATCTTTATATCCTCAGCCCTTATCAATGAGCCTGACAGTCTTCTCAAGGGATGGATCAATTAATGAGAATTGTATTCAAGGCAATTATTGTGCAAAGTTTATTTGTGGATTCAGCCAGTGCTCATGGTTGTACATACATCTGTTGTGTGGATGAAATTACTTATTAGAAAAAAGAAAACATTGAAAGGCTATGTTTTTAGCTGTTAAGAACTAAGTTATTTCCTACACTGTTTGCTACCCTTCTCTAACATCCTCTGTTGATGGAGTTAGCCACTCTCTAAATCTCCATGATCATCCAGAATATGCTGATCGCAAACTGTGGAAACTGGTTTCCTCCGGCTGATGGTAGAGTTTCCTGTCCAGCATAGTCCAACAAGTCATTTCTGGTAATTGTACCCAGTGGATCAGAAGATTAACAGTTTGATGGTTAAAAAGGGGAAGAGCATATTTACTAGAAAGAAACCCATCGCCACACCACAGCAAAAATAGCACCTGGCTAATACCTAAAGCATGATGTTGTTGTTGTTTTTTTTTTTAATATATTTTATTGATTTTTTTTTTACAGAGAGGAAGAGAGAGGGATAGAGAGTTAGAAACATCGATGAGAGAGAAACATTGATCAGCTGCCTCTTGCACACCCCCCACTGGGGATGTGCCCGCAACCAAGGTACATGCCCTTGACCGGAATCGAACCTGGGACCCTTGAGTCCGCAGGCCGACGCTCTATCCACTGAGCCAAACCGGTTCCGGCGTGATGATGTTGTTATTTTAACTGGGTGGTATTAGGAGGGTTGCTTATATCCATCCTGACCTCAAAAGGGTTTGGGCCCCGATGGAAGCAGAGCTCACTACACATTGGGTAGAAAAGAGAGGCTGAAATGGAGAAAAAAAAATGAATCCTGAAATGCAAAGCAAACAGTTTATAACAAAATTGAGTTGCTTTGTATTCCAAGGATTTTTTCACTCATTATAGTAAACTGAGCATGTTTGCAGGAGACAAGTGCAGTGGATAAAAATCTAATGAAATAATTCAGTAATTCTTTCCCAAGCATCTACTATGGGTGAGGCTCTGCAAACTGTCAATTGTAAGTATAACTTATGGTCAAATATACATTCATGAACCTCTTTTGGGAACTGTTTGATCCAGATGAGGTAGGAAGGGATGGCAGTGAGCCGTCTCCAAACCGTAGATCATGTAATTAGAGTCAAGCTTTTCTCTAGGCTGAAAAGTAATTGTTGGCAGGTGCACATATCACAACCAATGCCAAATGCATAATGTTGAAGGATTGTTATTCTCGTTATCACAACTTCCCGCAGTAATTCTAACTGCCAAGCTTTGCTGAGTGATTATGCAAAAATAGATAATAATATGGACTTGTGTTGAATTGTGTCTCTGAATAATTGCAATGTCATATTAAACCATTAAACATACTGAGTTATTATTTGTACATATTCTTGGCCACAAACAAGATAAGCCCATTGCAGAACCTGGACTGAGGCAGGGTGTTACCAACCTGGGTTGAATCCCTGTCGTGTACTAAGTGCTGTCGTAGGGGTGGCTGATATGGTGCATATCCATGGATGGGCACACAAAATAGAAGGCCCAATAACCAGGACATAAACGTTCTAAAACTTCATCATAAAGATTACTCTAAACCATGAAAAATATATTTGAACATATAATTTAAGGAAAACTGAGGGTCATATTTATATTTAAAAAGTAGTTTTATGCAAATTGCATTTTATAGGCCCACCAAAAATTGAATTTCATAGGGTCTGAACAGGCTCAAATAAAAATATCTTCATTTATTTGTTCAAAATATTTACTAGAAATTACAGGAATGTAAGTAGTGTGCTGTACATGCAGGAAAGTTTTGTTGTGAACTGTTAAAAAAAGACTAATGTATTTGTCCTTTCCTTGATTTTTATTTTTGTCCTGAAAAATTTCCAACTCTGTGTGTGTATGTCTGTGGGTCTGTGACACAGCGGCATGTTTATAGGTGAACTTGACTACTAAATATTTCTGTACAGCCAGGAGCCTTCCTTCAGGGTTAGAAGAAGGCTATATCAACTATTTTGAAATCTTAAGTTTAAAGTCTATTTTTGTCAAATATAAATATCGCTATCCCAGCTGTTTTTTTCCTTTCCATTTGCTGGAAATATCTTTTTCCATCCCTTTACTTTTAGTCTGTGTGTATCTTTCATTCTGAGGTGGGTCTCTTGTAGACAGCATATATGGATCTTGTTTTCTTGTCCATTCAGCTAACCTATGTATTTTGATTGGACCATTTAAGGCAATTATATTTACAGTGATTCTTTTTTTTTAATTTAATAAATCTTTATTGTTCAGATTATTACAGTTGTTCCTCTTTTTTTCCCCCCATAGCTCCCCTCCACCTGGTTCCCATCCCACCCTCTTACCTTACCTCCCCCCGCACTGTCCTCATCCATAGGTGTACGATTTTTGTCCAGTCTCTTCCTGCACCCCTCACACCCCTTTCCCCCTGAGAGTTGTCAATCCACTCCCTTTCTATGCCCCTGATTCTATTATATTCACCAGTTTATTCTATACATCAGATTTTTTATTCACTTGATTTTTAGATTCACTTGTTGATAGATATGTATTTGTTGTTCATAATTTTTATCTTTACCTTTTTCTTCTTCTTCCTCTTCTTAGAGAATACCCTTCAGCATTTCATATAATACTGGTTTGGTGTTGATGAACTCCTTTAGCTTTTTCTTATCTGTGAAGCTCTTTAGCTGACCTTCAATTCTGAATGTCAGCTTGGCTGGGTAGAGTACTCTTGGTTGTAGGTTCTTGCTATTCATCACTTTGACTATTTCTTGCCACTCCCGTCTGGCCTGCATAGTTTCTGTTGAGAAATCAGCTGACAATCGTATGGGTGCTCCCTTGTAGGTAATTAACTGTTTTTCTCTTGCTGCTTTTAATATTCTCTCTTTGTCTTTTGCTCTAGGCATTTTAATTATGATGTGTCTTGGTGTGGTCCTCTTTGGATTCCTTTTGTTTGGGATTCTGTGTGCTTCCTAGACTTGTAAGTCTATTTCTTTCACCAGGTCGGGGAAGTTTTCAGTCATTATTTCTTTAAATAGGTTTTCAGTATCTTGCTTTCTCTCTTCTTCTGGCACCCCCATAGTTCTGATGTTGGTATGCTTGAAGTTGTCCCATAGACTTCTTCCCCTATCTTCAAATTTTTGGATTCTTTTTTCTTTTAGCTTTTCCAGTTGAGTGATTTTTGCTTCTTTGTATTTCAAATCTTTGACTTGATTCTTGCATTCCTTTGGTCTGCTGTTGGGTGTCTGTATAATATTTTTTATTTCAGTCAGTGTATGTTTAATTTCTAGTTGGTCCTTTTCCATATCCTCGAGGGTCTCTCTAATATCCTTGAGGGTCTTGCTAAATTTATCGGCCTTTTCTAGGAAATTCTTGAAAAACCTTATAACAGTGGTTTTGAACTCTATCTCCAGTCATTTCTTTCCCTCCATTTCTTTGGTTTGTGATCTGTTTCTTTGTCTCCGCATTTTCACTGCTTCCCTGAGTTGGTAGAGTAGCTTTGTGTGCTAGGTGTCCTAAATGGACCAGTGGTCGACCTCCCCAGTTACCTGGGGTGGACACTCTTGGTGCACCCCTTTGTGGACTGTGTGTACAGCCTTGTTGTAGTTAAGTCTTGATTGTTGTTGGTATCAGTGGGAAGAGTTGACCTTCAGGCCAATTCGCTGTGAGGATCAGCTGGGTCTACTCCGGGAGATAGACTTATTCGACTAGACTTGCAAAATTGCAAAAGCCTCTGTGCTCAGCTTGGATGGGGCGGAGTTTCAGGGTAGAGCCTACAGCCTTGGCTTCCCATCAGCCCCGCCCTATGAGGTTCCTGGGTCTCAGTGTCCCTCGGTACTCGCTGCAAGCACCTCTGAGAGAAAGGTGCCCGTGAGTTTCACCCGCTGCCGGACAGTCTAGTCTCTCCCCCAATGAATCTGGATTCCCAGATTCTCGCCCGGAATTGGGGTTCAGTGCAGTTGGAAATTGGGTTCAGTGCAGTTGGAAATGGGGTTCAGTGCAGTCCAGAGCTTTTGTCTCCTTCCTGCTAGGGTAATCCAGCAGCACAGTCAACAGTCCGTCCTCTGCATGCATTCACATGCGCGCTTCTGGAGCTCTGCCTTTCGCCACTCCCCTGAGTTTATGCCTTACAGCCCAGGTTCCCCCAGTATGAGCCTGGGTCCCCAGGGTCTGGCCTGGAACTGGGGTTCAGTGCAGTCGGAGCTGGGGCTCAGCACAGTCCGGAGCTTTTGTCTCCTTCCTGCTAGGGCAATCCAGCGGCAGTCAACAGTCCGTCCTCTGCACGCATTCACGTGCGCACCTCCGGAGCTCTGCCTTTCGCCGCTCCTCTGAATTTCCACCTTACAGCCCAGATTTCCCCCATATGATGCCTGGATCCCCAGGGTCTCGCCCGGAACTGGGGTTCAGTGCAGTTGGAACTGGGGTTCAGTGCAGTCCAGGGCTTTTATCTCCTTCCCACTCGAGAACGCCAGCCAGGCACTCAGCAGCCCCCTCCTCTCCGGCTCCGTCCTCTCCGCACACGCGCGCCCATGTCTCCATACCTCAGGCTTTTACAGCTCCTCTGATTTTCCTTGTGGTTTTCTCTTTCCTTCCAGTTGTAGAATTTCCAGTCAGTCAGCTTTCCTGTGATTCTGGATGATGTCCGTTTTGTCTTTTAGTTGTATTTTTGAAATTGTTGTGCGAGGCTGCAGATTAGGTGTTTACCTATGCCGCCATCTTGGTTTCTCTCCTACAGTGATTCTTGGTAGGTACATATTTAATGCCATTTTGTCCTTTTAGCTATGTTACTCTGTTTTCCCTCTCCTCCTTTTTATCTCCTTCCTATTCCTCCTCCTTTTTTTCTTAAAGCAGGCCCTTTAACATTTCTTATAATACCGATTTGGCACTACATTGGACTAAAAAGTTTTGTGCAGGAAAGGAAACCATCAACAAAATGTAAACACATCCCATTGAATGGAAGGACATATTCTCCAATGATAACTCTGGTAAGGACTTAATATCCAAAATATATAAAGAATTTATACAACTCAACACAAAGAAGATAAACAACCCAATTAAAAAATGGGCAAAGGAGCTGAATAGACACTTCTCCAAACAGGACACATAGATGGCCAATAGACATATGAAAAGTTGCTCAACATCACTAATCATCAGAGAAATCAAATTAAAGCCACAATGAGATATCACATCATACCTGTAAGAATAGCTGTCATAAATAAACCAACAAATAAACATTGGTGAGGATGTGGAGAAAAGGGAACCCTCATACACTATTGGTGGGAATGCAGATTGGTGCAGCCACTATGAAAAGCATAATGAAGTTACCTCAAAAAATTAAAAATGAAGCTGCCTTACTTATGACCCAGCTATTCTACTTCTTAATAAACCTGAAACACTAATTCTAAAGAATATTTGCACCCTTATGTTGATTGCAGAATTATTTACAACTAGAGGGCCAGTGCACGAAATTTGTGCACATGGTGGGGGGGTCCCCTCAGCCCGACCTGCGTCCTCTCACAGTCTGGAAGTGGGCCTAAGCCATCAGTCAGACATCCTTAGCACTGCTGTGGAGGTGAGAGAGACTCCCACTACCGCCACTGCGCTCGCCAGACATGAGCCCGGCTTTGAGCATCTGCCTCCTGGTGGTCAGTGTGCATCATAGTCACTGGTGTTTCTGCTGTTTGGTCAATTTGCATACTACCCTTTTATTATATAAGATAGCCAAGATTTGGACTCAGCCCAAGTGTCAATCAGTAGATGAGTGGATAAAAAAGCTGTGGTATGTTTACACAATGGAATATAAGTTGGCCATGTAAAAGATGAAAATTTTACCATTTGTGACAACATGGATGGAACTAGAAAGCATTATGCTAAATTAATTAGCCAGTCAGAGAAAGACAAGTACCATATGATTCCATTCATATGTGTAATTTAATGAGAAAAATGAACCAACGAGCAAAATGGAAACAGATTATCCTATATAATAATCCTATATAATAAAAGGCTAATATGCAAATAGACTGAACGGCTGAACAACCAAAAAACCAAACAACCAGTCATTATGACTTGCGCTGACCACCAGGGATCACGCGCGGAACATGACAGATGTTGGCAGCAGGTAGCAGAGCACGGAAAATGGTGGGCGACACCACAGCGGGATGGTGGAGCAAGTGAACAGGGTCACCAGACAAAGGCGGGGTGCTGGTCGCTGTCATTGGGACAAGCCTTTGGTGGTTACTGAAAATTCTTTGCTCCCACGCACTGCGGTCTTTCCCAGAGCTCACACCTGCTCATACCTGCAGCTGGCACCGGAGCTGCCACTTGCACCTGCTGCTGGTGCCTGGCACTGGTCCCGATCGCTCAGTGCCATCAGCAGGTGCAAGCGACAGATGCCGGCCCCAATCACCCCTGAGTTTTTCTTCACTTCCCCCTGCTCCTGAGGGGCGATCGGGGCAGCAGCCACCGCTTGCACCCATTGACGGCACCGGCCCTGCTTGCACCCACTGCTGGCGCCAGCCCCAATTGCTCCGTGCCATCAGTGGGTGTGAGCAGGTCTGGCTCCATCAGCGCGTGGGAGCTGCGGCAGCGAGAGCAGGGCTGCTGGCAGACAGGGGACTGGGTGCTGAGGTGGGAGGGGCAGGGAAGGGGCATGGAGGATGGGCTGAGACCCGCCCTTGTGCCCACCACAGCCTTGTGGCCTACAATTCCTTTCAAGGTACACGAATTCATGCACTGGGCCCCTAGTAGATAGAGAACAGATTGACAGCTGTCAGAGGGAAGGGGGTTGTGGGGCTGGGTGAAAAAGCTGAAGGGATTAAGAAAAAAACATGCTCATAGACACAGGTAACAGTATGGTGATTAATAAAGGGAAAAGGAGGTGGGGGAGGTAGATGAGGGTATAGAGGGGATGAATGGTGATGAAAGATTTTACTTGGGGTGGTGAACACACAATACAATATACAGATGATGTATTATAGAATTGTGCACCTTAAACCTACATCATTTTATTAACCAAAGTCACTTCAACAAATTTATTAAAACCCCTGGCTCAGTTGGTTGGAGCATTGTCCCATACACCAAAAGGTTTAGGGTTCCATTCCCAATCAAGGCATGTACTTAGGTTGTGGGTTAGATCCCTGTCTGGGGCATACAGGATTCAACTGATCGGTATTTCTCTTTCACATCAATGTTTATCTCTCTTTCTCTCTATCTTCTTTCCTTTCCCTCTAAAATAAGTAAAAACATATCCTCAGGTGAGGATCAAATAAATAAATAAACAAATTCAATTAAAAAAAGTAAAATAAAATATCTCTACTGGATAATATGGCTTCGTAAAATAAAATATATGGATATGTAGTTTTAAAATTATAAATAAAAATTTCTTTCTTTGTATGCTCACCCTAAGATGACTAAAATTCATTTTAATTACCATTAATTTTCTTAATTTATTAATTAATATTAACTTTTATAAAATAACACATTGTATTCTCCAATAATGGTTTACTTGCACATAATTTCTACCCCCTGGCTGTCAAATAATCCTTTAAAGTATCAAAAATATTATTTTTAAAGGCATAAAATAATTACATTGTTAAAAAAAGAAGTATGATATAAACAGCCTTAAAACACATTTATGTGCAAAAACTACACAATTATATGTCTTTATATATAAGTGGGAATGCATCACAAAGTTAGGTAAGGAAACACAGCAACCAGTTAACAATGCTTACTTCTAGAAGTTGGAGGGTGGGATTGTGGGTGAATAATATTTTTTACATTATATTCTCTCTATTTTGATTTGTTTGATTTTGCTCCAGTGAGACTACGTGAATACATCATTTGTATAACTGAGGAAAACAAGTACAGGTTATTTAAAACCCTGCACCGACATAGACACTCACATATCTTTAGGACTGCTTCCATCACACAGAGAATGTATGATGGGTGAAGTAACTGAATGTCTATGCATCTCTCTTGGTCGCATCAAACTCATTTACCCCATGACTGCTAGAACTCATCCCTGTCCTCCTGCATAAATGAGATGATTTTGTCAGATGTTTCTAACTTTGTAAGTCTTTGTGTATTAAGATATTTAATAGTATTATAAAAGTCAAAGGTTAGACTAATTATCACAAATTTTGGGAAAGTATTTGAGATTATTTAAAACTAGACGCCCGGTGCACAAAATTCGTGCAGTGGGGCTGGGGGGGTGTCCCTCAGCCCAGCCTGCACCCTCTCTGATCTGGGATCCCTCTCACAATCCAGGACTTCTGGCTCCCAACCGCTCGCCTGCCTGCCTGCCTGATTGCCCCTAATTGCTTCTGCCTGCCAGCCTGATCACCCCCTAACCACTCCCCTGCCAGCCTGATCGATGCCTAACAGTTCCCCTGCTGGCCTGATTGCCCCCAAATGCCCTCCCCTTCTGGCCCAATCACCCCTAACTGCCCTCTCCTGAAGGCCTGGTTGCCCCTAACTGCTCTCCCCTTCTGGCCTGGTTCCCCCTAATTGCCCTCCCCTGCAGGCCTGGTCCTCCCCAACTTCCCTCCCCTGCAGGCCTGATCCCCCCCAACTGCCTTCCCCTGCAGGCCTGGTCCCCCCCAACTGGCCTCCCATGCAGACCTGGTCCCCCTCCAACTGTCCTCACCTATAGGCCTGGTCACCCCTAACTGCCCTCCCCTGCTGGCCTGATCGCCCCCAACTGCCCTCCCTTGCAGGCCTGGTCCCTCCCAACTACCCTGCCCTGCCGGCCATCTTGTGGTGGCCAGCTTGTGTCCACATGGGGGCATCCATCTTTGACCACATGGGGCAGCCATCTTGTGTGTTGGAGTGATGGTCAATTTGCATATTACTCTTTTATTAGATAGGATAGAGCAATACAGGCTGTAGGATGGCTTATCATAGAGAAAATACTTTTACTACATACATTCAGCATATTCTGAAGATGAGGCGTAATCCCTCGGCAACCTTGGCAGAGGTGAGAGCTCTTCATAGGTAAGATCTAAACACTGATCTAGTCATTATCAGACACAGAGTTAGACATTACTCCTAAAGTCCCTTTACTCGTGGGAAACCCCAACTTCATGGACCAATAATCTAACTACACAGAGAGGGAGTTTCATCATATGGCTAATAGTTTAAAAGCGGCTTACCAACCAGCATGCATCGCCACTGATTCTAGGACTAGATCAATGTCAAATACTCTATTTTTAAGCACATGGTAACTTTTAACACATGTAAAAATGTCCTTTGTTCACTGTCAGAGTTTGTTCACATATCTTTGGAAAAGTAGACAACCATTATTCACCAAGTTCCACCTTCTAATAGCTCACTGCTCCAAATCTAAATCATAAAGTGAAGCTGTATGCTTCACTGTTACCTTCTCCATCCTTGATTTTAAGTTACATCCAAATGGAAATAAAAAGTAGCCCTTAGGGCCATGTATTTAAATGGCATTTATCTCACATGGCAATGAAATCATCAATCAGATCTGAATGAAATCATCAATCAGATCTCAGAGTTCTCTCTATTCTAAAACCAAG
Organism: Cnephaeus nilssonii; assembly: GCF_951640355.1. NCBI lineage: Eukaryota > Metazoa > Chordata > Mammalia > Chiroptera > Vespertilionidae > Cnephaeus > Cnephaeus nilssonii. The sequence continues at coordinate 38,819,166 of NC_137072.1, read as the reverse complement.
ACAAAATCTCCTTTGAGTTTCATTGTGCTTCTGATGTGAAACAAAGAATTAAAATTCTAAGCCTTTGGGATAAAACTACAAATAGTGTCAAAACACAACAAAACATTGTCAAAGCAAACCTATGGAGACAGTATTAAGATGTCAAAATTAAAATGATGTCATTGTAAATTATAGTAGCAGTTTTTAAAAATGAAGCATGAGGGCCTCTATTTATATGAGTGTACACTGCCACTCATTTCAGACTAATTGTGCCAGGTGTGTAGGAGGTGTGATAAATGTTCCTAAGTTTTCATAATATACATTCCCAAAATAGTTAAGGTATTGTTAAAAGTGAGTGACAAATTTTCTGCCAGTTCTAATAATTACTTTAAATTCGCTTTATTCTTCACTATTGTGTCCCTATTTTCTCTTAGTATAGATACATATCCTGCATAGACAAGTAAATAAAAATTATAAATATATCTGCCTTTCTATTCTTATTTCCTTGTACACAGCTTATAACAGTATGATATCAATAATGGTTGTTTATTAGATGAATAAATAAACAAGTACAGTGGAATTATTTTATAACTTTAGAGATCTAAATGTGAGAATTAAATTATTATTAAAGGGAAAGCTTACTAATGGGAAATTTTATAAATCTTGTCTAATTTTCAAACTTATTATTTTGTCATTATGGACATTTCAACTATCTTTTAGCTCATCCTTGTTAAACATTATCTATTCAATGTGGAAATGTATCTTTCATAGAAAAATTACCCATCTCATATTCTTTCAGAATTGAATTTGATGATGTTTGTATCCTAACTTATAACAGAATTTTGTGAATTGATAATGTGCAAGTTCTAATGATCCCACTAGTTAGATGAATAATTCTTACTTCTTTTAATAATGTATTTTAAAGAAAATTATTTTCTGGTGTCGAAATTTTTAAAAAAATATTAACAGCTCTTGAAACTAAGTTGTAGAAATCTCTTATACTTTAACACACCTGAGCATTGCCACAGTTGTTATTTCTATATGATATACATAGTAGTTATGTCTTTGATGATTATTCAGCATTGAATACACAAAATAATTAACACCTATGCATTACAACATTATTATATACAATATAATAATTATATATAAAATGTATTATATATATTATATTGGTATATATTAGCATTTTGCATTAGTATAATACACTTATTACAATTGATGAAACACTATCAATACATTATTTACTAGAGTCCATTGTTTATATTAAGGTTCATTCTTGGTGTTGTGCATTCTCTGGGTTTGAACAAATGTTCAATGTCATGCGTGTGTCCACTATTATAGTATCACACAGAGTTACTTCACTGCCCTAACCATCCCAGGCTCACTTATTAATCCCTACTTGCTGATCTTAGAAACCCAGCATTGAAATTACACAGTGCAATTTTCACCAAGGTCATTAACCAGATCAGATTCTAGGTAAGGGATGTAGCTTCCACCTATAGATGGGTAGAGTGAAAAATAATTTGGGACCATTTCAGTGCATACAGTTTGTCTTCTTTCCATAAGACCCCTCCCAAGCTGAGCATCATGGTTTGTGACCTCAAGATGGATGGGATCTGAGTGTGGGCAAGGCCTTTTCAGCGGCTCCTCTGGGACAGGTCTCAGGATGCAGAGAGACCTGTCATCAAAGTGACCAGTTGTCTGCCTGCCACACCCAGCCCCCATCTGGAAGAATGGGGACCATTGACTAAGATGAACAGGGAAAGTGACAGTCCTAGGAGTCATTGCTCCTCAGTGGTTTCAGCTGAGCCCAGGCTACAGAGTCACCTGCTCCTCCTCTATAAGAATCTCCTGAGAATGCCACAGAGCATATTTTCTTCAAGTTCGATTCTTTTATCTGAGGTTCTGGCTTTGTAGTTGGATTCATTCTTCCTTTTCCAGAGGAAATGGCCTTTTTAAAACATGAGTAGCTTTTTCTACCTGTAGAAGTTTTGGAGCCCAGACTCATTTTGGCTGGCTCTCTCTCAGAACACACCCACTCATCTCTTCAGGATGGTACTTTATTGAGGTGTGTGAGATTCCTACAGGTCCAGAAGAAAAGACAGGGGGTCCCAACTCTAACCCTTCTGAGGTCTTAACAGGGGTCTTATAACTGCATTTGGGGCCTATCTCTTGATTCTGAGGCCACATTTTACTGCTGGAATTTTGGATTTGATCTCTGCCTTCAGCCTATTTCTAACTTTGAGATTCTTACACCAGTTAGGAAGGCTGAAAATGGAAAACAAATTTATTTCTCAAACCAGGAGGTCCTTGGTTAAAGTCTCCCCCCGCCCCTCTAATTCTGCTGGCTTTTTTGTTTCAACTGATTCCCTACAGTAGATTAGACATTCATCCTAAGGAAATAATCAGAGGTATAGGAACATATTTAAGGCCAATCAGCTGGTAATTATTTACTATAGAGCAAAACTGGAAGCAATCTCTGTCCAAGAACTGCAGATTGACTCCTTATAGTTTGGTAATTGAAAATTATAAGATGGAAAAAAATATAGCTTATTTTTTATAAAATGTAAATTTTACCATACATTTAAATGAATAGAGAATAATATGCATCAAACCATCCATCATCTGAACAGAGTAACAATACATTAATATTATTTTCTTCTCTGATATTTCAGTTTCCTTTTTTCTTATGCCTTATGTATTACCTTCACTATTTTTTTTTACTTTTACTATTTATGCAGTTTCTGGATTCTATGAAGCACACCCCAAACTCAGAATGTGAGCAGCCTGTGTATGTTATAGGGTTGATGGTTGTTAGAAGACCCATATTAACCTTATGTGGAATCACACTATTTATCAAGGACAAATACATGACCACATGTCAGTGTGTCAGTCTGAAGAAAGCACCAATGGCACATATGTTTAAGCTGGATCAAGCCATATAGTTGAAGTAAATTTGCACATGAGTAATTTTGCAAGAATCAAACAGAGCATCAATCACAATGGGAACTTTGCTGATTAAGTGAAGATTTGGTTTATTTTTAAAAAATATATTTTTATTGATTTCAGAGAGGGAGAGAGAGATAGAAACGTAAATGATGAGAGAGAACCATTGATTGGCTGCCTCCTGCATGCTCAACATTGGGGATCAAGCCAGCAACTCGGGCATGTGCCCTGCCCAGGAATGGAATTGTGACCTCCTGATTCAGAGGTCAATGTTCAACCATTGAGCCACGCCGGGCGGGCAAGAGTTGATTTATTTATTGAGTGTTTCAAAGAGCCACATGGAGAAATTTAGGCAGTAATGTGTTTCTTTGTTGAAGGATTTGAACATTTAAAATGCACACTTGTAATTAATTACTCATTGATAAACTTGATCAGGGAAGAATGCTGGCAGCTTGGTATTAAAAATACAAAACAGAAAGCTGAGGAAATCAGCATCTGTGGCAGTAATTCCATTTTAGTCCATTTGCTTAATGCATTTTTGTTGTTATTAAGACAACAGATTGTAGATAGATTTAGGCTCAGTATCATTGCATAATATAGCATCACATGCTGTGCAGATGATGGAAACCATAGTCTCATAAGCTGAATCTTGTAAGACATACAAATGTTATAAAAATAAGAAAGAAAATCAAAGTTGGATAGTTATCAAAAGGGCATTTCAGTTTCTGAAAAACACAGCTGTTATTAAAATTCATTGCTTCCCTAACAAATCAATATAATCTTATTTTTAGTAAATAAAAATGTTTTGTTTATTACATAAAAATATATAGATTTGCCAAAGATTTCTACTTTAGGTTTCTATGCATTAAATGAATACCTAGTAGACTTTATTTTTTAGATACGTTTTAGATTCACAGATTATGTGAGCAGAAAGTACACTACCCCTCCCACAGGAGGTACAGCCATCACATTATCAAAATGCCACTTCAGGATGATAGTTTGTTACAACTGGTAAATCTACATTGACACATCCTCATCATCCCCAATCCATAGTTTACATTACAGTCATTTTGGTGTTGTACACTCTATGTGTTTGGCCAATTTACAATGACACATACCCACCATTATAGTATCATACAGAGTAGTTTTATTGCCCTAAAAATCCTCTGTGCTCCACCTGTTCATCCTTCCTTTCCCACACCCCTGGAAACCACTGACCTTTTTACTCTCTCCATAATTTTGTTTTTTCTGGAATATCATAGAGTTGGAATCATGCAATATGAAGCCTTTTCAGATTGGCTTCTCTCACTTAGTAATATGCATTTAATGTTCCTCCATGACTTTTTATGGCTTGACTGCTCATTTATTTTTAGCTGAATACTATTCCATTGTCTGGATGGACCACAGTTTATTTATCCATTCACTTATTGGAGGACATCTTGGTTGCTTCCAAGTTTTGGCAATTATAAATAAAGCTCCTATAAACATCCCGGTGCAGATTTTTGTGTGGGTGTAAGATTTCAATTCTTTGGGTAAATATTAAGGATCACGTTGCTGGATCATATGGTAATGATATGTTTAGTTCTGCAAGAAATGACTGAGTTCTAAAGCGGCTGAACCATTTTTCATTCCCACCGGCAATGAATGAGAGTTCCTATTCCTCCACATGCTCATCAGCATTTGGTGTTGTCAGTGTTCCAGATTTTGGCCTTTCTAATACATATATAGTTGTAGCTCATGCTAATGGACATTTCCCTGATGACTTATGATGTGAAACATCTTTTCATGCACTTATTTGCTATCTGCATGTCTTCTTTGTCTAAGTGTTTGTTAAGGTCTTTGACTCAATTTTTTTTTAATTAGGGTGTTTATGTTCTTATTGTTAAATCTTAAGATCACTTTGTACATTTTGGATGACAGTCCTTTATTAGATGTGTCTTTTGCAAATAATTTCTTGCAATCTGTGGCAGCTTGTCCTCCCATTCTCTTGACAGTGTATTTCTCAGAGCAAAATTTTTAATTTGAATGCAGTCCAGTTTATCAATTTTAAATATTTATTTTATGGATTATGATTTTGGATTTTGGTGGAGTATTTTAAAAGTCATTGCCATATTCATAAAGTCATATAGACTTTCTTTCAGTTATCTTCTAGAACTTAGTGTTGTGTTAATGTGAGATCTGTGTCTAGATTCCTACCCCCCCCCTTTTTTTTTTTTTTTGCATGTGATGATTAGTTGTTCTAGTACTATTTATTGAAAAGACTGTCTTTGCTCCATTAAACTGTCTTTGTCAAAGATTGGTTGGTTATATTTATGTGGGTCTATTTTTTGGTTTATTTTCTAATCCCCTCACCTGTTCTGCCAGTACCATGCTGTCTTAGTGTGGCTTATGGTAAGTCTTAAAGTTGGGCCGTGTCAGTCCCCCAACTTAATTCTGTTCTTTCAGTATTTTGTTGGCTGTTCTGGGTCTTTCGCCTCTCCATATAAACTTTAAATCAATTTGTCAATGACCATAAGCTAACTTTCTGGGATTTTAATTGAAATTGCATTGAATCTATAGATCAAATTGGCAGAAACTGGGTCTTCCTATCTATGAATGACAATAACTATTTATTTAGTTCTCTTATTTTTTTGTCATCAGAGTTTAAGTTACTTTCATGTAGATCTTATATATGTTATTAGATTTAGATTCATTCTTTTGGTGCTAATGTAAATGGAATTATATTTTAAATTTCAAATTCCAAATGTTTATTGCTCATATACAGGAAACGAATTGACTTTACTACATTAACCATGTATTCTGAAACATTGCTAAAATTGCTTTTTAGTCTCAGGATTTTTAAATTGATTCTTTGGGGTTTTCTATGTGGATAATCATATCATCTGCTAACAAAAGTTTCTGTTTTTTTCTCAATCTGTATCTTTTATTTCACTTTTTCCTCATTGACTTAGGTGTTCCATTACAATGTTGAAAATTAGTTGTAAGAAGGGGACATACTTTCCTTGCTCCTGACCTCAGTGGTAAGGCATCTAACTCCCCACTATTAAAAGCAACAACAAATGAACAAACATACAAACAAACCAAAAAACAAACATAGGTACAGAGAGCAGAATGGTGGTTATCAGAGAGAAAGGTGGTTGGGGGGAGGACAAGAGGATAAAGGGGGGTAAAATACATGGTGATAGAAAAAAAACCCACTAGATTTTGGATGGTAAACACACAATAAAAGTATACAGATTTTGTATTATACACCTGAAATTTATATAATGTTATCAAGCAATGTTACCACCCAAAAATTTAATAACAAATTAAAAAAGAAAGTTTGACATTAGTTGTAGGTTTTTTTTAGAAGTTCTTACCAAGTTGAAGTTTCCTTCTATTCCTAACTTACTGAGAGATTTTATGATAAACTAGAGGCCCAGTGCACGAAATTTGTAGATGGGTTAGGGTCCCTAGGTCTGGCCGGTGATCAGGGCCAACCTGTGGGGCAACCAGCAGGGCGATCGGGCCCCCGCTCACACCTGCCTTGGCCTGGTGCTGCCCACTCACTTGCTCCACCATCCTACCATGGTCATGCTCTCACCAGGGACCATCGGGCCAGCTCCACTTCTACCTGCTGCCAGAACCAAGTCGCCAATGCCCTCCATGTTTGTATCTGATTGTATTTCTTCTTGTTTGAGTTTGGGAAGATAATGTCTTTCAAAGAATTGATTCATTCTATTTAGGTAATCAAATTTGTGGGCATATAGTTATTTATATTTCTTTATGATTTGTTTAATGCCCATGAAGTCAATGGGATTGTTTTCTCTTTTATTTTTGATACTAGTAATTGGTGTCTTTTCTCTTGTGATCAGCGCATGTCTAACTCCTGGTTGGTTGAACTCCCGCCCATGGGGACAATTTGCATATTTGCCTTTTATTTTATAGGATGGGTGTTGAATTTGTGAAATGCCATTGATGTGACAGATTGCGTTAATTGAAATTTGAGTATTGAATGAGTCTTGTGTACCAGGATAAATCTTACTTGGTCATGGTGAAGTTAAACATTACTAATTTGATTTGATTTGCTAATATTTGTTAAGGTTGTTTGCATCTATGTTCATGAGAGATATTAGTCCATAACTCTTCTTTTTTTAAATGTCGGTCTGGTTTTGATATTAGGTAATTCTAGCTTTATATATTCCCTTTGCTTCTGTCATCTGGAACACAATGTTGAGTATTTGTATAAATTCTTATTTAAATATTTTTAAGAATTCACCAGTAAACTCATCTGGTCATAAGGGTTCTGCTTGGGGGGTAATATTAATTATGGTTTCAATTTCTTTAATACATATAGACCTAATCTGATTGTATTTCTTCTTGTTTGAGTTTGGGAAGATAATGTCTTTCAAAGAATTGATTCATTCTACTTAGGTAATCAAATTTGTGGGCATATAGTTATTTATATTTCTTTATGATTTGTTTAATGCCCATGAAGTCAATGGGATTGTTTTCTCTTTTATTTTTGATACTAGTAATTGGTGTCTTTTCTCTTTTGATATTAGTTACCTGGCTAAAGTGTTATCAGTTTTATTGGTATTCTCAAAGACATGTTCTCAATTCATCTCCTTTATTCAATTTCATGATTTATTTTTCTGTTTATTTTAGATTTAATTTCCTCTTTCTTTTCTTTGGGGTTTTTCTTCTAATTGATTTTAGATAGAGGAAGGGAGAGGGAGTGAGAGAAACCTCAATGAAAGAGAAACATGGATTGGCTGCCTCCGACATGCCCCCTACCGGGGACCAAGCCTGCAACCTGGGCATGTGCCCTGACCAGGAATCCAAGGGGCAACCTCTTAGTGCATGGGATAATGCCCAATCAACTGAGACACACTGGCCAGGGTTTCCTTTTCTTTTTTTATTGTTAAAACAGTATTTTATATTATTTATTTTTCTTTTTTGAAACAAATTTATATGTATAGTTTTAAAATAAAAAAATTAGAAGCAACTCAAAATATTATATAAAACCTCTTGAAATTATAAAGCATTCATAGAAGTTCTTGTTATTGATTTAAACTATTATTTCACCTATAAATTTTCTTCTATACCTTTTTTCATTTCCCAGCTTATTTTTATATTCTATACATTATATTCTCTTACTTCTATGTTATTATTTATATAGGCCATCTCTCCTTTTCTTTTGATTAATCCTACCAGAGATTTTTAAAAATTTAAAATTATTTTCAATGACTCAGTTTAAGCTTTATTGCTCATTTATCTCCGTTTTTATTTTTTACTTCAATTTCCTGTCCCTCTTCCCTTTAGCAATCATCAGCTTGTTCTCAGTATCTGTGAGTCTGTTTCTGTTTTATTTTGTTTATTCATTTATTTTGGGGTTTTGTTTGTTATCAAACAGTATTTGTCTTTCTCTGCCTGACTTATTTCACTTAGCATAATATCCACTAAGTCTTCTTCTTTTTCTTGTTTCCTAAGGTAGAAGTTTAGATTGTTGATTTTAGATTTTTATGTTTTCTAATATGCATTAAAATCCCTCAAAGCACAGCTTTTGCTACATACCACATATTTTTATAGGTTATATTTTAATTTTATTTTAGTTCAAAATTAATTAGTTCAAGTTTATCTTGAGATTTTCATTTTGATCCATGTGATATTTAGAAGTGTGTTATTTAATTTCCAAGCATTTCAGGTTTTTCAGCTACTTTCTGTAGCTGATTTCCTGCTTAATCCACTGGAGTCTGAAGCACACATTGTATGATTTCTGTTATTTTTAATTTATTAACATGTGTTTTATGGACATGTGATCTGTCTTAGTCAATGTTAAATGTGATCTGTCTTAGTCCATGTTAAATGTGAGCTTGAGAAAAATGTGTGTTTTGCTATTGTTGGATGAAATAATGTATAGATGTCAGTTATAACCAGTTGATTGATCATACTACTCAGTTTGACTATGTCCTTACTAATCTTCTGACCTCTCAACTTATTTGTCCATTACAGATATAGGGGTGTTAAAATCTCCAACTATGAGAGTAGATGCATTAATTTCTCCTTGCTGTTCTATCAGTTTTTGCCTTATGTAATTGATGTTTTGTTGTTAGGCGCATACATGTTAAGGATTCTTATGTCTTCTTGGAGAATTGACCTCTTTATCATTATGTAACATTTGCCTTTATACCTGATAATTTTACTTGCTTTGTTGTCTGCTCTGTTTGTTAATTTAGCTATGCCCACTTTCTTTACAGTAGTGTTATCATGGCATAGTTTTCTTTGTGTCTTTATACTTAAAGTAGGATTCTTATAAACAGCATATAGTTGGGTCACATTTTGGATCCACTCTGACAGTCTCTGCATTTTAATTGGTGTATTTAGGCCATTTATGTTTAAAATTATATATCTGCCTAATATGCAAATTGTCCCCTCAGGAGTGTGTGCTGACCAATAGGGGGCGATGCAGAATGAAGGAAGACAACACAGAATGAAGGCAGGCCCTGGCTGGTGGCCAGAAGGCCCCGATCCCCCCATCGGCCCTGATCGTGGGCCAGGCCTAGGGACCCTACTTGTGCACAAATTTTGTGCACTGGGCCTCTAGTTATTTATATAGTTAGAGTCATATTTACCATATTTATTAGTTTTCATTTGTTGCCATTGTTTTTTTCTTTTTTTATCTTCTACTAATTTTCTGCCTTCTGTGATTTTAATTGTTTTGTATTATTCTACTTTCTCTCCATTTATAGCAATTAATTATATTTCTATTTTTACTTTATTGTACTAGAGTTTGTATATATAACTAATCCAAGTAAACTTTCAAATAACACTTTATTGTTTCATGAGTAGTGTAAGTCCTTTGTAACAAAGTATTCCTAATTTCTCTCTCCCATTCCTTCTACCACTGCTCTTCTTCATTTCACTTATCTATAAGATATAATCATCAAATACATAATTGTTGTTACTTTGAACATAATTTTATCATAGAGCAAATTAAGTATTAGAAAAATAAAATAATTCATTTTTACCTTATTCTTTCTTTAATCCATATATATATATATATATATATATATATATATATATAATTTTCTTATGATGGTGATAACAATGGTAATGATTATGATATGGTGATGATGATGATGATGATGATGATGATGGTGGTGATGTTGATGGTGATAATGATAGTGGTTTGAGTAGGTGTATACATTATTCTGTTAATTCAAATTAGACCCAAAATGTATAGAACTGAAGACAATGGTAGAGAAAATAAGGAAGAAAGATGTGTACCATAAACTACCCAGGAGATAAAGAAGAATAATTTTGACAACTTTTGTTTTGCTTTATGTTATGGTTTGATGTCTAAAAGGATTGACCACTGTAGTAGATTTAGGATAAAATTACCTTCTGTGCTATACAATTACCTTAATTATTATTTTTAGGATGCTGTCCCATATTGTAATATTAACAAGATAACTCCAAGTAAAATCAATTATTTTATGAAAGTCAAAAAGATATCATGAATCTTAATATTTTCTAAGAAAAAGTATTTATATCTTAAACTGGGGAGATGTGGCAGAGGGAGAAGGAAGTGAAACCTTAGCCATATCACAGGAAAATGTATGGCTTCAGGTACATCAGCTTTCTTTGGGTTGCTTCTTCAAAGGCTGAAACCCCTTTAGCATTAACATGCTGCAGGTGCCCTGTGCTTGACTTTTACATTATTGCTCTTGCTATTACCATGCATGCATTATTTATGTGGTTGGCTATCATGGAAAAAAGGCAAGCAATTTACTTGTCAAAACACATTAGAATGCATGACTTTAAATCAGAGTCACCTAGGTTGGTAAGAAGCTATAATAAATGCACTTTTGCTAATATGTTAGCGTCATGCAGTTTGAGAAGGCCACTCTATTGTCTGAGAAAGCAGTGACCATTTCTAGGACTCTTTGAGTAGAATGACACTTCAAATTATTTTCACTATGTTTTTTAATTGCATAATAGTAAACCCTATTATTTTATTTTTTCTCTCTGTCAATGAGTTTTAACATTAGAATAGCAAGTAAGCACAAATTAAATTCTTAATGATAATAGTTCCAGAATTAATTACATTATTTATGCTCTGAACAGTATTTTAAATGCTTACATAATAGAATTATGTCTCATAGCCAATGTGTTTCTCTTCTCTTGATTTTTCTAGTCAGTTAAGCATTTCCATTGTTACTTGACCTTCTCATTACTACACAGAAGTCCCATTTTCTACCAGAACAAATATTTAAGCAAATGCCAGCCCCCTTGCTAGGCCAACCTGAAACAGTTATGACATCTATAAGAGGACCACTGTGTCCAAGACAACTGACAGAGGTTCCATCAGAGAAATAGTTCAATAAATTAATTTAAAAAATCATTCAATTACAAATTTGTTGTAGGAGTGGACAGAGATTCTGAAGCAGTCAGCATCATTGGGGAATTTTATCTTGTGCAGGCAGAGTAATCAAGTCTGTGCCTTGAAGAACCTACTCCTGTTCTTTACCCAACGTTGTCCAATATCTTAAGAATCTAATAGGAGGAGAGTGAATTTGACTTGATGATTGTTTGCAGTTGAAGAAGACTGAGGTTGACACAGAAGAGACACACTGAGTCCTCTTCATTAAATTCACCTCCGCTAATATCTTACCCACCTGGTTTAAATGTATGATTACCTCATCACAGTGCTCCATATTAGAAAAGTCTGAAGATGTTACCTCAACACAGTGCTTCATATTAGAAAAACTAAGTAACATATAAAGTCCAGAGTAGTTATATCACTCAGCCAGTCTCAAGATATTTGGACCCAGAAAAGATACATTTGCCATCTGTCTAGTGCTCTAATTAAAAAAAGATCTTGTAACCCTTGTAAGGCAAAAGGTTCAGACATATCTTTAAGACATCATAGTGAGGGTATTCTGACATTTTCTTACAGGTTGTTATGGTCTACCAAATTGTCTAGGGGTGGAGGGAAAATATTAGCCAAGAGGCTTGGGCCTCTTCAAAAACTGGTAGGGAGACAGCATCAGGTCTGAACCTCCAGACACAGTGTCTGGCATTGATCTGAGAAACCAGAGTGCCTGGCCATTAGACCTCCCAGAAACCTGTGAAATTTAACCAAGTAGGTGAAAGACCTCTGCACTGAAACTAGAAGTCATTGATGAAAGGAACTGAAGACTCAAATAAACAGAAATATATACTCTGTTCCTGGATTAGAATAAATGATAGTGTTAAAATGTCCATACCACCCAAAGCAATCAATAAACTAAATGCCATCCCTATCAAAATTCTAAGGACATTTTTTTTTACAGAAATAGAAAAAAAATATATATGGAAACACAAAAGGCCATAAATAGCTGAAACAATCTTAAGAATGAAGAACAAAGCTGGAGGCCTCATCCCCCCATATCAAATTTTATTTTTAAAACGTTTTTTTTTGTTGTTGTTGTTGTTGGTAGTAATACCGATACCCCCATTCTTACCCTCCCTTTCCCAAGCCCCTGACATACCCTATTATGCCAACACCATACTGTTTTTATTACTATAGCTTGGTGTGTAGTTTGACATCAAGAAGTGTGGTGCCTCCAGGTTTGTTCTTCTTTCTCATGATTGTTTTGGCTATTATTTGCCCTTTGTGTTTCCATATAAATTTTAGAAATGGGGACATCTGTAACAGCGTTAACAATAAAAATGAAGTTAAAAAAATAAGAAAGACCCATGTATCAATAGAACAGAATCTAGAGTTAAGAAATAAACCTGGGTATTGTGTGGCTGATTAATCTATGACAAAGGAAATAAAAAACATACAACGGGGAAAGGACAATCTCTTCAATAAATGGTGTTGGGAAAACTGGACAGCCACTTGCAAAAGAATGAAACTGAACAACTACCTTATACAAAAATAAACTCTAAATGAATTAAAGACTTAAATGTAATACCTGAAACCATAAAACTCCTAGAAGAAAATGTAAGAGGCAAGCTCCTTGACATTAATCTTGATAAATTTTGAAAATCTGACAGCAAATGAGAGGCAACAAAAGCAAATATAAACAAGTGGGACTACACGCAACTGAAAAACTTCTGCACAGCACAGGAAACTATCAACAAATGAAAAGGCAACCTACTGAAAGGGAGAAAATATTTGCAAAGCACATATTTACTAAGGGGCTAACAATCCAAAATATACAAATAACTTATGAAACTTAGTAACAAAAATAAATAAATAAATAAATAAATAAATAAATAAATAAATAAATAAAATTGGGCCAAAACTACATACAGAATATCAATAGGTATGTGAAAAGATGCTCAACATCACTAATCATCAGGAAAATGCAAATCAGAATCACAATGTGATGTCACCTCACACCTGTTAGGATGTCTATTATAAAAAAGACAAGAGATAACAAATGCTTGCAAGGATGTAAAGAAAAGAAAACCATTGTGCACTGTTTATGGGAATGTAACTATTACAGCTATCATAGAAAACAATATATAGAGATTCCTAAAAAAAAATAAAAATAAATCTACCATATGATCCAGCCACCTCACTTCTGGGTATATGCACAAAGGAAACAAAACCATTATCTTGAAGAGATATCTGCACTTCCATGATCACTGCAGTGTTATTCATAATAGCCAAGACATGGAGACAATCTAAGTGTCCATCAACAGATGAATGAAGAAAATATGCTATATATGTACAATGGAATATTACTCAGCCATTAAGAAAGAAGGATATCCTGTCATCTACAACAATATAGATGGACCTTGAGGGTATTATGCTAAGTGAAGTAAGTCAGACAGAGAAAAATAACTACTTCATGGTATCACTTATATGTGGAATCTAAAAATAGTAAAATTTAATAGGGACAGAGAGTAGAAAAAATATTAATGGCATTAGGGGGTGGATTAAATAGGGAGAGTTTGGTAAAAGGACACAAGTTTTCAGTTACAAGACTAATAAGGTCTGAGAATTTAATGTAAAACATAATGACTACAGTTGATAACACTGTATTATATAATTGAAATTTGCTGGGAGAGTAGGACTTACATGTTCTCACCAAAAATAAAAAGGTAAATATGTGAGATGATGCATGTTTTAATTATCTCTATGGGGGAAATTTTTATTTCTTAAGTACATTTTTATTGATTTCAGAGAGGAAAGGAGAGAGAGAGAGAGATTAATGATGAGAGAGAATTATTGATTGGCTGCCACCTGCACCCTCTTCACTGGGGATGAGCCCGCAACCCTGGCATGTGCCTTGACCGGGAATTGAATTGAATCGTGATCTCCTGGTTCATATGTCGACGCTCAACCACTGAGCTATGCTGGCAGGGCATGGGGGAAATTTTTTCACCATGTATATGTGTGTCAAATAACCACGAGGTACATTTTAAATATCTCAAAATTTTAGTTCTCAGTTATACCTAAATAGAGCTTACAAGAGCACATAGAACATTAAATAATGCTTATTATATCCTGGAACACAAGATATAATAGGAACAACCCACATAGTTGGCCTCTTGGTTCTCTGAGGTTACATTACAGCTATTTTAACATTCTATTCCTCTTAAAATGTTTTGAAAATTAAGCTTTTTAAATTACAGAAATAAATTTGTATGCTGTAAGATATTTTAAAAATACCAAAGAAAAAGGAAAACTAAAGATAATATGCCTTTATAAGAGCAAGTAGATATCTTATAAAATATGTGTTGATTCCTGGATTTTATAACATTGGTTTGCTATTTAGGGGAAAATAGTATGGTCTGGAATGAGCAAATTCAATGAGGACCCCACCGGATTCGTGCACTGGTGGGATCCTTCGGCCTGGCCTGCAAGGATTGGGCTGAAATTGGCTCTCCGACATCCCCCGAGGGGTCCCAGATTGTGAAAGGGTGGTTCTCAGGTGACACACCCTGGAATCAGGCTCCCTCCTCTCTGGTTCTGGGTGCATAACCAGAGAACCGCAGCTGCCAAGTCATGGCAGCTCAGCAGCTCCTGCATTGAGCGTCTGCCCCTGGTTGGTAATTGCGTGTCAATCATATGGTTGAATAGTCGGCTGGTCGGCCAGTCGCTTAGGCTTTTAAATATATAGATATCCTTTGCCACTTTCCCTTTATTTATTTTTTATTTTTTAAAATATATTTTATTGAATTTTTACAAAGAGGAAGGGAGAGGGATAGTTAGATACATCAATGAGAGAGAAACATCGATCAGCTGCCTCCTGCACTCCCCCTACTGGTGATGTGCCCACAACCAAGGTACATACATGCCCTTGAACAGAATCAAACCTGGGACTCTTCAGTCCACAGGCCAATGCTCTATCCACTGAGCCAAACCAGTTAGGGCACCACTTTCCCTTTTAATTTTTTTTTATTTAATAAAAAATGTAGGGTGTGCTCCAAGTTGTAATAATTATTATTAATATGAAGGGACATAGATAGCTTCAAATTCACTAATGCATAAATACTACTGTAATAACTATTACCTCATATAAAACTCTAAATTGGGTAAGCCTTACAGCATTTATTTTAATTTTACAGTTATGTTACTCTAAAAAAAGATATTGTCTATGGTAAGTCTTAACTCTCACATTTCAGAGTTTGAGCTTTACATACTATTCAATTTTATTTGAAAGTCAAAGTAAAATAAAAACATTATAAGCATTTCATTTATAGATTTAAGGGTACACTACTTCATAAAGGAGGAAATTTAGAGCTTGAAATTAATATATGACATAAGACTTGATTTAGCTCACTTGAAATTGGCTATAACATTAATCTATTTCTTTGGGAAAAATCACAAATACATGTTTCCAACCGATGTATGGTTAGCATATGCATAATTTCTTTACTTAAACGTTCTGCATTTAAATATTTTATTATTTAGGCAAATACGTAGGTTAAATACTTGCATGTATTTTCAGGATGCATGCAGTTATTATAATTATTATCACTGAGTGAAAGAAAAGAGGTATTTAATGTGCCAACAATATGCTAAGTTATTTGAAGTCCCCTCATTTTTGTTTTCTTATTTAATCTTACTCAAACCCCATCAGCATCCTTCACTATGCTGCCTGTTTCATTGTTATTAAATTTATACCACTAACATTTTATAGCACTTTAGAGTAGGAATGGATTGCTTTGGAACCTAAATGGAAACACCATTGTACTTATTCAACTCGATTTCAGGAATGGGTTGAGCCTTCACAAACTTCAGGGAGGCAAGAGTCACCTTTATGGGAACACATTACCTGATTCACAATGTGAGTCTTTTCCTTTTCACAAATATAAGAGCTTCCAAATAATGAAGACACATAAAACTCCCTCTAGTTGAGAATAGTTAAGATGTAATGGGGGAAGAAAGTTATATTACCTATGGAAGGAGTGAAATTAAATTATTTACAGGGAGGTTTGGTGGGAATTGGGAAGAAGGAAGGTTGGTTCAGAAGCTGCTCAGGGGGCAGAGACCATTATTAGACTCACAGAAATGAACTCCATGAATGCAGGTAGGGTGGGGAGAGAGCTCAGAGGATGCTAGGTGTCTGGGGTGGGAGAGAGCTTCTGAGGGTGGAGGAAGGGAGAGAATCCTAAATCATGGAAGATATGTGATGCCCATTCTGAATACATGCCCAATGAGCCTTTGCTTTATATTCTGTTAAATACTGAAAACAAATCTGAATACACGTGCAACACAGTCTCCTTTCCCAAGGCAAGACAAACCAAAGATACCTGGAAAAATTCAGGAATGGTATAAGACCATTCGATCAGTAACAGAATGTATAAAGGCAGTCTGAGCTAGCTCAGGGGTGGGCACGGCTTTATGGAGACAGAGCAATTACATGCAGAAAGATAGAAGCTGTGGGGTGGGGGGCGTGGTAACTTAAGGAGCATTGAAAAGATGCAGGCTGATGTGTTGTGAACTGGGTTCAGGCCTGGCTGAGCAAAGGCCAGTGATGGGAAAGCAGGTGGGTCAGTATTGCAGTATTGACTGGGTGCTACTGATTTCCACCAAGTAAGCCTAGAAAATGAGGGCATTGGAGCATGTGGCATGGGTGAAAGGCAGGCCTGGGATAGGGGACCTGGGATGAGGACTTACACAGGCTTGTAGTCACCTGGGAACTCTGGGTCCAGGGACAGCTGTGCACCAGGAAGAGGTTACCACCCATCCTTCCAAATCTGAAACAGAGGTGGTTACCATCCTGGCCTCTATTCATTAGGTTTTGGATATAATGAAAGATTCTATGTAAAGCCTCAAAAGGCTTATACAAAGAGAACACTCTGCCCAAGATACTTATATTTTAGTTCAAATACTTTGTTGGGTCTAAGAAGACCTTCTAATTTCTACATAGAGACAAATTGTTTTTTGAATCTGTTTATTTCCAGGGTTAAGTGTATCAAAATTCCTTTACCCAAAAGCTATACTAAATTCCTCTTAACATCACTGAATTATACATTTTTAAAACCAATCTTTGCTAAATAGCCACTTATAAGTGGTGATACCTAATGAAGTTTTATTGTGCATTTCCTTGCTCAATAAACGTAACCTGGGAGGGGTCTGTATGTCCTTCTGAAAATTGTGGGTTGAACACCTGCCTGAGTGCATCTGCCATCCACCTATCTCAGGTTCTGCCTTTTCCAGCAGCCCACAGGCACTGGAAATAATCTATGACCAAATCTTGCTCTAAATCAGGTTTCATGTCTTTATGCTCAGCAGGCTCTCCCCACCTAGAAATCAGATAAATATTAATCAACATTTCCTCCTCCTTCTGTGCTTTGATTTTCCCTTTATCTCTTGAATCCATCTGGAATTTGATTATGAATAGTGTGAGTACATATTTTCTCATAAAACCAATTTTCTAGCCACATTTATTAAATAAGTCAAACCCTGCACTATTTTAGGCTGCCACATTTTACATACAAAATGGATTTTACATATTTAAAGTAAAGTTTATATATAAAACTAGAGGCTTGCTGCACAAAATTTGTGCACATTAAAAGGGAATTAATTAGAAGAAATATTTTAATATTGCTATTTGCCCTTTCTCTATAAGAAAAGTGTCAGAAATGAAAGAAAATTAGTAAAATGTATATGAAAATCTCCCTCCTATCAGAGTCTGGGGCTCACCATGGGACCCAGAGCCAAGTCCTCACCCACCCGCACATGCTTCGAAACACAGGAGACCCAGATCCAGCCAGCTCCATCCCTGTCAAGGCCCACCAGGCAGGGGTGCAGCCTCAGGTCCCCTGGCCGGTACCAGGCAGAGGTCGCAGCCTCAGGTCCCCCATCAAGCCCTGTCAGGGGGGTGTGGCCTGAGGTCCCCTGGCCTGATGCCGGGGCGAGGGGGTGCAGCCTGAGGTCCCCTATCAAGCCCTGCATGGCAGAGGGCACATCCTGAGGTTCCCCAGCCCAGGCAGGCACCACACAGCCTCAGGACCCTGCTGATCGGTCATTATGAGTCACGGTGTGATGATCATTTGCATATTAGCCTTTTATTATTATGACTAGAGGCCTGGTGCACGAAATTCGTGCACAGGGGGGGTGGCCCTCAGCCCAGCTTATACCCTCTCCAATCTGGGACCCCCTCGAGGGATGTCCGACTGCCCGTTTAGGCCTGATCCCAGTAGGATCAGGCCTAAACGGGCAGTCGGACATCTCTCTCACAATCCAGGACTGCTGGCTCCCAACTGCTCGCCTGTCTGCCTTCCTGATTGCCCCTAAACGCTTCTGCCTGCCAGCCTGATCACCCCCTAACCACTCCCCTGCTAGCCTGATTGATGCCTAACTGCTCCCCTGCCAGCCTGATTGCCCCTAACTGCCCTCCCCTGCAGGCCTGGTGCCCCCCAACTGCTCTTCCCTGCAGGCCTGGTCCCCCCCTACTGCCCTTCCCTGCAGGCCCAGTCACCACCAACTTCCCTCCTCTGCCGGCCTGGTCTCTCTCAACTGTCCTCCCCTGCTGGCCTGATCGCCCACAACTGCACTCCCTTGCAGGCCTGGTCCCTCCTAACTGCCCTCCCCTGCTGGCCATCTTATGGTGGCCATCTTGTGTCCACATGGGGGCAGGATATTTGACCACAGAGGAACAGCCATCTTGTGTGTTGGAGTGAAAGTCAATTTGCATATTACTCTTTTATTAGATAGGATAGAGGCCTGGTCCACGGGTGGGGGCCGGCTGGTTTGCCCTGGAAGGTGTTCCAGATCAGGGTGGGGGTTCCCTTGAGGCATGGGGTGGCCTGGGCGAGGGGACTGTGGTGGTTTGCAGGCCGGCCATGCCCCCTGGCAACTGAAGCAGAGGCCCTGGTATCTGGGATTTATTTATCTTCTATAATTGAAACTTTGTAGCCTTGAGTGGAGGCCTGGGCCCACCAGGGTGTGTGGAAAGCTTGGCTTCCTCCATTGCCAGGGGCAACTCAAGCCTCCTGCTCTCTCCAGCTCTGTGGCTGCTGCCATTTTTGTTGGGATTTATTTATGTTCTATAATTAAAACTTTATAGCCTTGAGTGGAGGCCTGGGCCCACCAGGGTGTGTGGAAAGCTGGGCTTCCTCTATTGCTGGGGAAACCCAAGCCTCCTGCTTGCTCTGTGGCCACAGCCATCTTGGTTGGGGTTAATTTGCATACTCGCTCCTGATTGGCTGGTGGGCTGGCTTGTGGGTATAGCAGAGAGATGGTTAATTTGCATATTACTCTTTTGTTAGATAGGATGATGCATTGAAGAACAATAATAAAAACAAAACAAAATCTCTGCTATGATTTTGAAATTTTCTTATTTTGTTCTTACTTTCTTATTTTGTTTTTATATTTTGTTGTCAGGAAAGGTCTTCTTTTTCAAATATGTATAATTTCAGAGGAATTGTTCTTTTCAAAATAGTTTATCTTTCCAAATTGAAAGATCTTTCATGATACTTAATTTGAGTATTATTTTATACCTTTTTTGCAAGCCAAATTTTATAGTAATTTTATATTGTTCCTTGGCATAGCCTACAGAGGTTATTCTTAGTTAACATTTTGTTTCTTTTATAAATGGGTTGTCTTACACGTTTTATTTTAGTTTGTTATTTTCTGTGTGTGAAAAGCTATTGATTTTTTATATTTTTAAAGTGTTAGAGAATGTTTTAAAACAATACTAAACACAGGAATCTATAATAATAAAAAGATAATATGCTAATTAGACCAGACGTCCTCTGAATGACCTTCTGGATGAAGCCACAGTGGTGGGGCCTAGGACGCTGTGGCAGTGGCAGGGGCCGAACCCCTTGCACAAATTTTGTGTTTAGGGCCTCTAGTCACTTCATAAAATCATTGTGAACAGAACAAGTACATATTGAGTAGCTGATTGAAGAAGGAAAGAAAGAAGGAAGGAAATAACACTAAGAGCCTTGAAAATTTATTTAACGTAGCCAGTACATTTTTTGGCACTAAAATCATTCATGAAGATCATGAAAAAGGAAATTAATAGCACTCATACACTGAGATACAAAAAAGGTAAACAAAATATTAACAAAATTAATAAAATCATATTAAGAGATCATACTTCATTATGACCAAGTTGCATCAGTTTAAAAAACATTTTTTTTAAACCCTAGCTGGTTTGGCTCAGTGGATAGAGCATCAGCCTGTGGACTGAAGGGTCCAGGGTTCTATTCCGGTCAAGGGCACATGCTGGGTTGCAGCTCGATCCCCAGTGAGGGGCGAGCAGGAGGCAACCAATCAAGTATTCTCTCTCATCATTGATGTTTCTTTCTCTCTCTCTCTCTCTCTCTCTCTCTCTCTCTCTCTCTCTCTCTTTCTCTCTCCCTTCCTCTCTGAAATCAATTAAAAAATATTTAATTTTTTAAAAAATATGTTTTATTTATTTTGGAGAGAGAGAAGAAGGAAGAGGGAAAATGTGAGACAGAATCATCTATTGGCTGCCTCCCACATGCACCACAATTAGGGACCTATCCCTCTACCTGGGCATGTTCCCTGACTGGGAATCCAACTGGCAACCTTTCGGTGAACAGGAAGACATTCAACCAACTGAGGAACATGGGCCAGGACCCAAGTGACATCACTTAATGCAAGATTTTTGAAAACCATATGATTAATTGAAAATCATAATTCACCACATTGACCAAGTAAAGAAGTAAAATCATATGTTTATTCAAGTGTATCACATTTACAATAACTCTCAGAGCATTAAAAATGAATAGGAAATGCCTTTATCTGAAAGAATACCTCCAAATATGGAGCATTATATTTGTGGGTAAAATGTTTTGGGTTTTCTGTTTGATAACAGGAGCAAAGCCATGGTATCCACTAGATGGTGAAATAAAAGGCAAGAAGTTGGAAGGAAAAATAAACCTGTCATTGTTTGCAGATTGTATTATATGGACATGAAAATTTTGAAAATATTGGCATTCAAATTTATAATGAAATTTATCAAGTATGCTCAATACAAGGTCAGTCACTTTAGACAACTGTAATTTTATGTGTCAGCACCAACAGGTAAGAATAAAAATTTGAGGAGATAGCAGATAGCATTTAGAATAGCATGAAAATATACCCAACATCTAGGGAAACAGCCAAACAAGGTCTGAGTAATGCAGAAAGGGACTATCAAAACTTTTTGAAAGAAATCAATAACAAATTAAATAAATAAATGAAGAGATACTCCATGTTTATAGGTTGAAAGACTCAACATTGTAAATATATTCAATTTTACCAACATTGATCTATTGATTCAATTCAATCTCAATCAAAATCCCAACACAGTGGTGAGATGTAGGAGTACATGTGTGTAACTGGATAAGCTAAAAGGCAAATAACCAAAAAGAAACATGAAAATTTTGAAGAAGACAAAGTAAAAGGACTTATACCACTTGATATGAATATTTATTTTTACAATAATTATGACACAGTGGCATTGGTACAGCTAGAGACATATATAAAAATAATTTGGGCCATAGAAATAAACTCACACATTTATGGACACTAAGGTAGCATTGTAATGCCATGAGAAGAAGATCTATTGAATGTAGAGTGTTGAGGTAATTAGATTTAAAAAATTAAAACTTGACCTCTACCTATACCATATATGAAAAATAATTCTGGGTGAATTTTAAATCTAAATATAAAAGGTGAAATAATAAAACAACTACATATCTTATATAATAAAAGTGTAATATGCAAATAGACCAAACAGCGGAATGACCGGTCACTATGATGCGCACTGATCACCAGGGGACAGATGCTCAACGCAGGAGCTGCTCCCTAGTGGTCAGTGCACTCCCACAGTGGGATCGCCACTCAGCCAGAAGCCGGGCTCATGGCTGGCAGGCGAAGCCGTGGAGGTGGGAGAGGCTCCGATGCAGGCAGCGGTAAGGAGCAAGGGGTTCTGGACTGCAAGAGCCCCAGACTGGGAGAGCAATGTCTGACTGCTGGCATAGGCCCGATCCCTGCAGGCCAGGCCAAGGGACCCCACTTGTGCATGAATATGTGCACCGGACCTCTAATATGCATATAAGATATTTGGTTAATCTCTTCCCACCCTTCCCCCTCCCTACTTCCCTCTGAGATACATTAGTCTGTTCCTGTTTCCATGCCTGTGTTTTCCATTCCTGCGTTGAGCGTCTGCCCCCTGGTGGTCAGTGCACTTCATAGCTACCGGGCAAACAGTCGAAGGGTCAGATAGTCGCTTAGGCTTTTATATATATAGATATGCATTACCTATGGACACAGACAATAGGGTGTTGAAGTGCTGGGGAAGAGCAGGATCTGGGACAGGAAGGTAATGGGGACAAACAGGGGACATCTGTAATACTTTCAACAATTAATAGTTTTCAAAAAACCTTATAAAACCTGGTGTTGGTTTGCTGTGAAACAAAGGGAAGTCTTGTACACTGCTGGTGGAAGTATAAATAATTGAATATATGCACATAACAGAACCCAGAATTTCCACTCTAGAAATGCTACAAATAGAAATGCTCATACATATGAACCAAATGGCATTTATAAAAGTGTCCATCCACTGTAGAGTAGATAAATGATATACTAGTGTTGTATAAGGGGACACTAGTATATAGTAAAGAAAATGAAAGAACTATAACTAATGCAAAAAAAAGTTGAATAATCTAACAACCAAAATGCTGAGTTAGAAAGGCCAGGCAGAAAAAATTACATAATTTTGTTTATATAACATTTTAGAACATGTAAATGAAACTAGAGAATTTAAAATTAAGATAGTGGTTATTTTGTGGAGCACAGAGTATATGCTGTTGGAGGTACATGAAAGATGCTTCTCATTTGCATTAATTAATATTGAATTACTTTTGTAGGTTCTCTGTTTTCTAGCTATAAAATAAATGTGATCAAAAATCTGAAATGACCTTCAGAATTGTTGGGTTACCGCCAATAATTCTTCAGTGGCAAAGCTCTAAAAATGGAAAACTATAATGGTTTTCTGCAGTTTGACACAGGGCTTTATATTCTACTAGAGTCCTGGTGCATGAAATTTATGCTCTCGGGAGGAGGGGTCCCTCAGCCTGGCCTGGACCCTCTTGCAGTCCGGGAGCACTCAGTGGATGTCCAACTGATGGCTTAGGCCCACTAACGGTGGCCTAAGCCATCAGTCAGACATCCTTAGCCCTGCCGCAGAAGCGGAAGAAGCTCCTGCCAAAGTGGGAGAGGCTCCTGCCACTGCTGCTGTGCTCTTCAGCTGTGAGCCCAGCTTCTGGCTGAGTGGTGCTTCCCCTGTAGGGGTGCACTGACCATCAGGGGGCAGCTACTGCATTGGGCATCTGCCCCCTGGTGGTCAGTGTGCGTCATAGCAACCGCTCGTTCTGCCATTCGGTTGATTTGCATATTAGCCTTTTATTCTATAATATAGAAAGCCAAGGAAGCAAATATAATTCACAAATGAGTCATGAAAATAAAGGCGATAGATTATGTTTTGTAGATGCAAGATCAATACACACAAAAATTGAACAGCATTCACTTAAACAATAATAGGTTAGCAAGTGTACTGATAAAAATAATGTATTTTAATATTTAAAAGAGCACCAAAATAAGAATGTTATGAAGAAGTCTCACGGATTAGGAAGATTTTAGTGGAGAAAAATTGAAAATACACTTATAAATAATGACTAAATGTTACTTCTTATATTACACAGAAAATAACTAAATTAATTAAGAGATACATCTGCATTGTCAGGGACAGGAATGACAACAAAATATTTCCATTTATTCACATTAATATCTATGGATCGATTTGACACTAATGTAATAGGTTATTGTCCTAATTGTAATTATTTAAGATATTTCTCTTCTACTGGATACAGAAATAATAAATTAGTAATTTTCTATCATACTATATGCAATTAATCTACTCTGTTGCAGCATTGTTTGATTATTATAGAGAATAACATCTGCCAAGTAACATGATACACTTGAATTTTTTACCAAAAATACAAAAAGAAAAGAGACAAAAGAAACTTGCTGACATTAAGGACATAAATACTTATGTCACATGAATATTAATATAGAAATCAATGAAATAGATATTAATTTCCACTAATAGACAAAAAAAATCCTATTGAAAAGAGAGGGTCGGAAATAGTAGAGTAGATACTAACTGTGTGCACATACCCTTTCTTTTCTTCTTCCTTTTCAGGGTAGGAAAATTCAATAGTGCAGAGTAGGAATTCCTTCCAATTCTACTCTGTAGTTTGAATTAAATTGCAACTAAATTAAACAATAAAAAATTTTTAAATTGCCTTATTTTCTTAGAACTTGGCAAAATGATTTAAATTTCATTTGTGCTTGTCTGTGAGAGTATTTGTCATGGCATTATATAAAGGTGCGAATAATTACAGAAAACTCAATTGCTCTAAATAGGATGAAATAATTTCCCTAAATATCATTTGTATGATGGAATGTTAAGTAGTTATTAAAATGAGATTCATGAAATATCTTTACTGGTAATAAAAACTTTTCACACAGATAAACACTTACATTCACACCTAGAAATGTTAACAGATTTTATCTCCAGATGTCCTGATCAGAGGTGACTTTTTTCTTTGTTTATCTGGCATGTCTTAATTTTTTATTTTTGCAATGAGTATGTGCAACTAGTGTATAAAAAAGGGTTGAAAGAGTTGATAACAAATTACATATACTGAAAATACAATAGGCTTTCTAAAGCTCTTAGTAAAATGAATTAATTTTTAAAAAAGAGTATAATCAAATAAATGCCTCATTTTTTAAAAAGGAAGCATTGTGGGTGTTACAAGTTTTATATCAATATATTAAAGTTTTTGATAAGATAAAAATGTATTTAATCTGTATAAACCATCAATATAACATGTAATAAAAGAAAAAATATTTATATCATTAGAAAGATAAAACCAGTTGTGTTTGAACAGATGAAAAACCGATACTATTCATAAAATGTTGAGTATCAAAAATAACTCAATAATTCCTAAATACTTTTGTAAAGCTAGATAATTCTAATAAAATTTATAATAATGTTTCCTTACAAATATGCTCAGGTTTATGAGAAAAAATATACTTGTAAATATGCGGTAAAGAGACAATGATTTAAAAATTAAGAGTATTATCTGAATACATTTTAAATGTATATAAAATAAAGCTATTATAAGTTTTTAAATATTTATGTCACATGAACATTAAACAGAAACCAATGGAATAGATATTAATTTCCACTAATATACCTAGTTCCTAAAGAAACTTTTTATAGGATAAAGGAATTGGCCTCACCAAGAGACCCAACATACAGTGACTCATGTGTGACAAAATATTTTAGTTCTGGGGGGTCCGTAGTCCAGTAGTCCAGGGAGGGTAGTTGTATTTTGTGACATCATGAAGGAGCCTGAATTCCTTTCATTTGTGGCTCTGTCACCCTGCTGTTGAATTTTCCCATGTGTGCAGCTAAAACAAAAAGGAAGAAGAAAAGAAAGGGTATTTGCACACAGTTAGTTTCTACTCTACTATTGTCTGGCCACTGAAGTTTGCACACAGACCCCTCTCCTCACACATACAGAAATTAAATAGCCTCTTCCCTAAGGAGATCATTACAAACCTAGCTAGGAGATCCATTTTAATTATTCAATCCAATATGAAATGGGAGTGTTACAAGAGGTAAGTGCTATAAACATGTAGATCCCAAAGGTGAAAATGTAAGACATATGGAGTTGTGATGGGATTTTCTTAAACTGGAACTGCAAAGACACCCTTCTTGGGAATGTAAGGAATTCCTACACTAGATCCTGTTGGATTTGCTGGGGAAACACCTTTTTTCCAGGCCCTCCATCAATGAGGTTTCTAGAGAAATCTTCTACCTTGCCCTCCTTAGTCACATCCTACAGTTGCAGACAATGATTCCACTTGGGCTGCACTTTCTGAGCAACCTGTTTCCTGATGCTATAGATTTGGGGTATGCAGGTTGCCTTTAGGAATCAATCTGTCATAGGCCATTGTATGAAGGGTTGCTGCAGTATCTTTTGCAATGAATTTTTTCAAAACTTTGGTAGATTTTCTGTTCCAGAAGTAAAAAGTAATCACAGTGAGTATATGGTCTGACCAGAGTTCCTAGGTATATGAAATCTCTCTTTTATTTTCTGACCACAAGGTTAGAGAAGTTCATTTAGCAAATGTTTATTTTCATCCCAGTCATACTTCCAAACCAGCTAATTCTTGTCTTCTTCAACTTGGTAAAATAATCACAAAGGGCAAAACCAAAAATGCATTTTGATGTTTCTACTATTTTCCCCAGAACTGCAAGCTCAATAGAGAAGAATTTTGCCTTTCAATGCATTTCAGGCTATACTTAAAAAAAGAGAATGCCCTAACTAGGAAACTCAGTTCTTTAAAGAATTGTCTCTTCTATCCCTGCTTTGAAAACCAAGACAATGTCATATACTTTAGGTTTTTATAGTGTCAGTATAGTACTTCCAGATACCAATTTCTGCATTACTTGGGGTACAGGCTAATACCCCTGCTCTCTAAATAGTAAATTTACTTTTTCCCTTTCAGAATGTAGAAGGAGAGCTGTTCAAAGCAGGTTTCACCTCCAACCCATGATGTAATTCAGAGCCATGGGTTTTTCCTGTCTTTGTTCCTTGCTATCTCCTAGTGAGTTGTGTTTGTCCTCTGGATAAAGTGAGCTTTATCCCCAATATAGATGGTTCCATGAAACAATGGACATAAAAAGGTGAGAACAAGCAGCTGTTTTATAGGGACATAATCCATAAATTCCATGTATCACTTCTCAATGCAACACATCTTGTTGATTTGGACTGAAGTCCGAGGAAATCTCAGACCTATAGTGAAAACCCAGAAGTTCTAATTTCTGTAAAAGAAAAGAAAACTGGATATTCAGATGCAAAAGAATGAAGGCAGACCCTTACATTATACCACATGTAAAAATTAACTCACATGGATTAATAACTTAAAATAAAACCTAAACCTATAAACCTAGAAGATAACTTAGGGAAAGAGCTTCATGGCATTGGTCTTGGCAGTGATTTCTTGGATATGACCACAAAAGCATAGTCAACAAAATAAAAATAGGTAAATTGGGTACATAAAACTTAAAATATTCTTCTTGTTAAAGGAAACAATCAAGAAGTGAAAAGAAAACCTGTGGAATGGGAAAAAATATTTTCAAATAACATTCTATATAATAAAAGGCTAGTGACCATAATGGCATAATGACCAGAACGACTGATCAACCAGTCACTATGAGGTGCATTGACCACCTCTTTGTACCTCCCAACATCCCGCAGGCTCCGATCACTGGATGGCTAACAGGGAACCACGGGGAACTGGGGTGGTTGGCGGTGGGGTGGGACTGGGGACTGGCAAGCAGGCAGAAGATGGCCCTGATTGCAGGCTAGGCCTCAGGACCCTACACACACACGATTTCATGCACTGGGCCTCTAGTCTATAATAATAAAAGTGTAATATGCTAATTAGACCGGACAGCGGAACGACCTTCCGGACATCATTCTAGATGTTCTTCTGAACAAAGCTGCAACAGCGGGGGCAGAGGCAGAGGTGGTTAGGAGTGATCAGGCTGGCAGGTAAGCAGTTAGGGGTGATCAGGCAGACAGTGAGTGGTTAGGGGTGAACAGGCAGGCAGATGAGCAGTTAGGGGCAATCAGGCAGGCAGTTGAGCAGTTAAGGGTGATTAGGCAGACGGGTGAGTGGTTAGAGACTATCAGGCAGAGGCAGTTAGGGGGATCAGGAAGGTAAGCTTGTGGTGAGGGGCAATCAGGCAGGCAGGTGAGTGGTTAGGAGCGATCAGGCAGGCAGGTGAGCAGTTAGGGGTGATCAGGCAGGCAGGCAGAGTGGTTAGGGGTGATCAGGCAGGCAGGCAGAAGGGTTAGGGGCAATCAGGCAAGCAGGTGAGTGGTTAGGGGTGATCAGGTAGGCAGGCAGGCAAGCGGTTAGGCGCCAGTGGTTCCGGATTGCGAGAGGTATGTCCGACTGCCAGTTTAGGCCCGATTCCCGCTGGCCTAAACTGGCAGTCGGACATCTCCCGAGGGGTCCCGGATTGCAAGAAGGTGCAGGCCGGGCTGAGGAACTCCCCCCCCCCCCCATGCACAAATTTCATGCACTGGGCCTCTAGTATCTGATGAGATGATATTATCCATAAATATAAAGGAAGAACAACTCAATGACAACAAAAAGAAATATACTAAATTAAGAAATGAGCAAATGCTTAAATAGACATCTCTCCTAAGAAGATATACAAATGTTCAACAGACATATGAAAAGATGTTCAAAATCACCAACCAAAACCACAATGAAATATCACCTCCCACCCATGATGGCCATTATCAAAAGTATGCTAAAGAACATTTTGGTGAGGATTTATAGAAATTGGAACCCTTATATACTGCTAGTAACAAGGGAAAATGGTGCAACCATATGAATAGCAGCATGGATATTACTCAAATAATCCTAATATATAAAAACTCAGGGTCTGTAATGACTGACCAAGGCTTGACAGAACACATGAAGTCAGTCCTGCAGTCAGTACTGGGTTGCCATGGTGACCCAGCACTGACTGCCAAGGGGGCTGTGGATCAGGCACAGAGAGAGGCAGAGAGAGAGAGAGGCAGGGTCTGATCTGCAACCTCCATGGCAGCTGTTGATCAGCTGTTGCCTCTCTCTTTCTCTTCAGGCTTTGCCAGCCAGCCTCTGTTTCTCTCTGGGCCTCCAAGGGGCTGCTGATCAGCCCTGCCTATCTGATCAGGCCTGGAGACGATGACTGGTATAGAAACTGACCAATCAAAACCAAATAGTCAGCAGAGGAAGGCAGTTGGGGGTGAGATCAGGCCTACTGGGGAGGGATGTTGGGGGCGAGATCAGGCCAGCAGGGGAGGGCCATTGTGGCGAGATCAGGCCAGCAGGGGAGGGCAGTTGGGGGTGATCAGGCAGGCAGGCAGAGGGGTTAGGGGTGATCAGGCAGGCAGGCAGAGGCAGCTAGGGGTGATCAGGCAGGAAGGCAGGTGAATGGTTAGGAGCCAGCAGTACCAGATTGCGATAGGGATGTCCCACAGGGATTGGGCCTAAACCGGAAGTTGGACATCCCCCAAGGGATCCCCGATTGGAGAGGGTGCAGGCTGGGCTGAGAGAACCCTGTGCACAAATTTCAGGCACCGGGCCACTAGTTAGAAATAAAATTGCCATATGCTGCAACAATTACACTTTTGGATACCTATTCAAAGGAATTTGAAGCCAAATTTCAAGGAGACATTTGCATATTCATGTGCATAGCAACAATATACACTATAGCCAAGAGATTAGAAACAGCCCAAGTGTTCACCTATAGATGAATGGATAAATAAAGGTAATATATGCATACAATGGAATATTATTCAACCTTAAAAATAAGGGAATCCTGACACATGCTACAACATAGATGAACCTAGAGGACATTATGCTAAGTGAACTAAGCCAGTAACAAAAGGCCAAATACTGTATGATTTTCTCCTCTCATATGAAGTATCTAAAGCATTCTAATTCATATAAACACAGTGTATTAAGCTAGTTGCCATGGGCTAGGACAGTGGTCAGCAAACTCATTAGTCAACAGAGTCAAATATCAACAGTACAACGATTGAAATTTCTTTTTGAGAGCCAAATTTTTTAAACTTAAACTTCTTCTAACGCCACCTTTTCAAAATAGACTCGCCCAGGCCATGGTATTTTGTGGAAGAGCCACATTTAAGGGGTCAAAGAGCCGCATGTGGCTCACGAGCCACAGTTTGCCGACCACGGGGCTGGGAGGTTAGTATTTAATGAGCAAATGTTTTAGTTTTGCCAAATAAAAAATTTCTAGAGATCTCTTGCACAACAATGTGACTACATTAACACTACTGAACTCTACACATAAAAATGGTTAATGGTGCAATGAAATAGGGGTACATATATCTGTACAAATAAATGTTTTCAAATTTTTCAGGTAGATACTCAGAGGAGGATATGGTGGCTCTATTTTTAATTTTTTGAGGAACTTCCACATTGTTTTCCATTGAGACTGCACCAATTTATGACCCCGCCTGCAGTGTATGAGGGTCCCCTTTACTCCACATCTTCTCCAACACTTGTTGTTTCTTATCTTGTTAATAATAGCCATTCTAGCAGGTGTGAGGTAGTATCTCATTGTGGTTTTGATTTTGAAAACAACCCAAGTGTTCTTCAATGGATTATTGGATAAAAAAGATGTGGTACATATATACAGTGAATTACTATTTAGCCATAAGAAAATATGAAGTACTGCCATTTTTTATAACATGGATGAATCTTGAGAGTATTGTGCTAAGTGAAATAAGTCAGATGCAAAAGGACAAGAACCATATGATTCCACTTATATGGGGATATAAAACAGAAAGATACAAAAAGAACAAACAATAAACCCTATAGACAAGGACAACAGTATGATGGTTACCAGAGGGGAAGGGGTCTAGGTGGAGGATGGACAAGGTAAAGGGGCTCAAATACATAGTAACAGAAGTAGACTTGACTTTGGCTAAAGAGCACACAATGCAACATACAGATAATTTATTATAGAATCATACATTTGAAACTTCTATAATATCATTAACCAATGTCACCCCAATAAATTTAGTTAAAAATGGTTAATATGGTAAAAGAAAAACTGTTTGATCCTTGACTAGATTGTGGTGGCTTAGTGATGACAAGACAAACACATTCCCTTTCTTTATGGAGCTCATAGAAAGTGGTCATGAGAAATAAATTGAACAATTAAAAAGGAAGTAATTAAAATTCTGATGAGAGCTATAAAGATGTAGAGTGCTACAAAAATTAATAATAGGAGGCTGAGTTAGTCTAAGGTTCCTCTAATCTATACTCTCTTCATTATTTTATAAAGCTTAATTGTATGGATTACTTATAAAGTACTCAATATAAATCTCTACCATCATTATTTAATAATGCATGACATCATTACCTTTGTGATTTGTATTTTGTAGTATTGTCATAGGATTTGGTGATGGAGCACATGTGAAATGATGAACATGATGGAGATTCAATAAACAGTAGCTGTGACGCCTAGAGCCACTGATGGTAGCAGCTTATATTAAACTAGAGGCCTGATGCATGAAATTTGTGCAAGAATAGGCCTTCGCAGCCCTGGCTGCCTCAGCTTTCGAAGCCCCAGCTTCGTCCATAAGGTCATCCAGAAGGTTGTCTGGATGGGCGTCCAGACAGTCATTCTGCTGTTTGGCCGTTCGGTCGATTTGCATATTACACTTTTATTATTATAGATACAAAATTTCCTAGATATTTAGAGCTAGAATAAAAATTATAAGTATTTTAATAATCTATAATAATAAAAGCATAATATGCTAATTAGACCAGACAGCCGAACGACCTTCAGACGTCCTCCCAGATGACCTTCCAGACAAAGCCGGGGCTGTGAGGGCTGGGTCAAGCCAGGGCTGCGAGGGCCAGGGTAAGCCACAGCTGCGAGGGCCAAACCCCTTGCACGAATTTCGTGCATCAGGCCTGTAGTCATTAATAATTTTGTAAATCCATCTCTGAGGAGCTTAGAATGGTGGCTGACACAAAAGTGCTATATCAAGGTGTTGCTATCATTATGCTTATTACCCTTATAAGCTATTGTTTTTATTGTTATTGCTATTGTTCGACACCTTCATTTTGCAAAGAAAAGTGTATCTCAGCATTTTCAAACAAACAGTAGTTTCCCTTGTCTCTCTCTCTTTTTAAAAATATATTTGATTTCAGAGAGGTAGGGAGAGGGAAAGAGAGATAGAAACATCAATGATGAGAGAGAATCATTGATTAGCTTCCTCCTGCATACCCCCTACTGGAGTTTCAGTCCCCAACCCTGGCACGTGCCCTTGACCAGAATCAAACCTGGGACCCGTCAGTCCACAGGCCGATGCTCTATCCACTGAGTCAAACTGGCTAGAGCCCCTGTCTCTTTCTAAAACTTTATTTCCGGGAAGTCCTGTGAGTGCCTCTGGTTGGCCCTAAGCAAGTTTCCATCTGTCTCTTATGCATTCTCACCCTACACTGAATTGCCTTTCAACTTTCTAGTGTGACTTGTTTTATAATAACAAAGTAATCGTTTTTGGTACTAATTATTTTTTTATCATATTAAGTACACAGTGAATTGATGCCTATTCCCCAGTGAGTTATTTGAAATTCTGTCCCTAAATTTATTAAAAGTCTCTATATTTTGGCAAAGGACCACTCATTGCTTAAATCTTTGATATTGTCTTTGTCTCCATCACTATCACTAGCATTTGAGTTTTTTATGCCATTCCTCCCTTCTTCATCCTCCCGCCACACACACACAGGAAGGTATTGTGTCTCCAGGAGACATACATGTGAATGGTCAATAAGAGGGGTCCCATTGGAATGTGGACGCTGGATAGTCAGAGAAGGTAACTAATCACAAAAGGTTATATCCATTTAGACTCACAGATAGCTATTTATCATATACTGTGGAACACTTGAAAATAATCTAAATTGGAGATAATACTTTTTTAATTCCAAGCATTTGTTTACTGTTAAAGTATAGGAGTATTTATGTTAAAGATTTCACAAAACATGCCTTGTTTCCTTTAATGCATATTTTGAGCTCCAGGGCTAAATCTCAGAACACCCATCCTGTTGACTTATTTCAGTATCATGTAGGAAATGCCACAAAAGCCCTACCTGGTTTGGCTCAGTGGATGGAGCGTCGGCCTGCGGACTGAAGGGTCCCGGGTTCGATTCCAGTCAGGGGCACATGCCCGGGTTGCGGGCTCAATCCCCAGCAGGGGATCTCTCTCATCATTGATGTTTCTATCTCTCTCTTTCCCTCTCCCTTCCTCTCTAAAATAAATAAAAATATATGTACAAAAAAGAAAATGCCACAAAAAATAAATAATTCAGATAATGATAAAGTATAATAATTACTGAAAATAATGTAACATGGATAGAATAATGCTGCTTCTCAATTTAGAACAGGACATTGGGTAAAAATCTTCCAAATTTTACTTAATATGGGAAATACTGATTTATGTTTTATTTGTCTTTGTGTTTATTAATGAACTAAATACAAATACTTTAGATAAATTATTATTTAAAAATGTGTTTATTCTCAACACTGGAACATAATTCTTAAGGAACCTCATCACCTAGAAAAGGGTCTGGCACATACTAGGTGTGATATATTTTTAGTAGACAAGTGAGAAATTGGCTAATTATAATTCATGGATATATCTATCTTTATGAGAAAGCTGGGCTCTAAAAAACAGATAGGATTGGTAAAAGGGATGGTGGGACTATTCCAGGTGGCAGGACAAATATATTGTTTGGCAGGGATAATACAAAATGTGTGTGTGTGTGTGTGCATGCATGCGTGAGAAAGAAAGAGAAGAAGAGAGGAAATAGAAAGTGAGACCTAGATACTTAAGAGTAAGGTAGTTGGCAGAATAGAGTATTTTCAAAAGCATTTTTTTTTAATTTTTCTTCACTGTGTACAATATTTCAGATGGTATGCATTTATGACTTAAGTCCTATGAATATGAATAAAAACAAAATACAATAAGGGCTGCAAATTTAGCAATGCTAAAGGCATATTTCCTGTAGAAATTAAATCACACAAAAATAAAATATGCTTTTATTTGTAGGCAACGATGTTCCTACCCACCCATTGACTTTAGCATCTGCTCTCTGCATTATTGCATTTAATTTATACACTAGTAAGGCCCTTGAATATTTATTTTATACTTAATTCTGTTTTAATTTGAGAGAATATCAGTTCTTTTACTTATGACAGCGTGAATAAGTAACATAGATGATTGCTTCATTTCAACTTCCCCAAAGAATGCATTTGAATAAAACTATCACATTTGTGACCCAAAATGCTCTCTTGGGCAACATGCATATTGGCAAAGAGTTCATATATGCCAGGTTGCAGGTTTAAACAAATTGACTGCTCAGTGATAAATTCCTGGAATTGGAGAAGGGGTCAGTGCCCATAAAAACCCTCACATAACCTTAACTACAGAGGTATGAATGGTTTTCCACAGCCACAATTATTTCATAATGTGCAGGAGGGTTTATCAGGCTAAACAGACCATATGGTGAAATGAATCCTTAAATTGAAAAACAGAAAGGCATTTTTAAAGTGTCAAAGAGGAGATAAAGTCATCCGCACATTTGTGTAGAGGAGGTAGAAGAATGAAAAATATGAAAAGTAAATACATGTCACAGTAAAAAAAAAACAATAAAAAATTCTGAAATCTGTCGATGATGATAATATTCAACATATTTTAAAATGTACCTAACATTTGGCTACCATGGGGATTTATTGCATGAGAAAATTACTTCAGCCAAACATGTTTTTTAAATAAAAATATTATTTCTATGATACATTAAAGCATATAATTCTAATTAGGCTCAGTGTTTTTCTCATGTTATGATTTACTCAAAGCAGAATAAAAGTCAGCTTGTTATGTTGACAGGGGGTACAAGTCATCTAGAAAAATCAGTTGTCACTAATAAACGATATTAATTACCAAAGCATGTGCCATTCTGGAATGATTTTAGAATAAAAAACAAACAAGTAAAACTGTCTGAGGATGTTACTGAAGCTCCGTCTAAAAGGGGAAGAACCTTCCACTTTCTTGTATGTTCTCTTTACCTTCATCAGAAATGCACTTTGAATTGCAAGAGCTGAGCCAAGTTGTTGGTAGTGTTCTACTTACTCTTCAAGTAAACAACCTCACCTGGCTGTGCAAGGGACAGGTGTTTGTCAATCTTTTGTTTATTGGGAAATAAAAGACCAGCGAAACCCAACTGCATGAAAAATAGGCGACTGAGTTGAATATGGCATCTGCTCTTCGCTAATGTAATTTCTTCTGCTTAATTGCTTTCCGACAGCAATCCCTGGATTTTTCAGAAGCCTTCTGTCCAATATTTAGCTACAGAAGATCCTCCCAGACCTCTTAATTGGTGCCCAAACCAGAACATTTAAATTACATAGCTACATTGGTAACATTTTTATTTAAGCATTTAAGATTATATGGCTGTGGATATAGATATGGATATACATACATCTGTGTATCCTTCCTCAGTATATAAATCATCATAGACTAATAGTGGAATCAAGAAATATATTTGAACATGTATCAAAATTGACTCCATGATTTCATTTGAAATCTATTCAATATACACATGCACTTACACATGCAATAATTCTGCTTTTTCATTTTGATTTTTGAAATTTGAAGGACTATTTCCCATTAGAGAAATGAGCAACATGGTAAAGTCATAATGAAAATTAGTCATTTAGAGTTAAAACATGTTCTCATATAGTTAATTTTGATGAAGAAATATATAAGGGCTTTATTTCCAATTCATTCTATGAAGAGAGTAAAAAAAATAGAATATGGAACAATATTGCTATGGGCACATCCTGCCTTTAGAAGTGTCTGTGATCTTTTCAGAATTTAAGTCTCTACAAATGATTAAATCACCAGTTTTCTCTTACTCCCCTCTTTCTGACATAGGTTTTATTTATGCTTCAACTCAGTAATATGCTGGATCATGCTCATCAATTTCAGAATGTCAGAAAACCAAAGATTCGTGTTTCAGATTTCCCTGACTTCAGAAACACTTGCATTATTTTTTTGAGGTGGGGTTAATCTATTTTTATTTTTAAAATCCTTATTGTTGGAAGTATTACATATGTCCCCTTATCCCCCCCCCCTCATTATCCCCCTTCTAACCCACCTCCAAATACTGCCCTAGGCCTTCACCACTCTAGTGTGTGTGTGTGTGTGTGTGTGTGTGTGTGTGTGTGTGTGTGTGTGTGTGTGTTTTAGTTAGCTGATATTCTGTTCTCCCATATTTTGATTTTTAAATATCTCTTTTATGTGGTGTAGAATAAGCGATGTGGCAATTTATTTTGTCTCTTGTAGTGTAGGCATTTTATTGCACCTTGCTTTTTATTGCACTTTGCCAATATCCTGTTTCTTACAAATTGAAGGTTTGTGCCAGCCCTGTATTGAGCAGGTCTATTGGCACTATTTTTACAACATGCTCAGACGATGGTTAGCATTTTTTAGCAGTGAAGTATTTTTAAATTAAGGTTTGTACATTTTGGGGGCATAATACACACAATAGACAAAAGTATAATGTAAACATAACTTTTACATGCACTGGGGAGCAAAAAAATTCATGTGGCCTTTTTTATTGTGATAGTTGCTTTATTGAGACTGGTCTGGATCCAAACCCATAAGATTTTTGAGGTATGCCTGTATTCTCACACAGGTGATGAGTAAAATACCCACCTGTGGGGAAGCATGGGACTTGGTTGGAAAGTCTGTAAGGAGGATTCTCTAAAAGGTTGGAGTCCTCTAAGGGATCTTGTTGAAGGTGGCAGACCCTGCCTTGACTTTTCCAAACAAGTCTGAGCTCCGGGGTGTTTTGCTGGAATCTTTATGTTTATTCTTTAAACGTTCTTGTTTAGAAGACACTACAGATACATGTATTTTCTGAAGGATACTTACCCTGCTGATAGTATCTAGAGGTTAATTTTAGTTCAAGCTGTTGCTACAAGAAAAGCCTCAGGAGGCAGGTGAATGGGGCTGTCTGCTTCTTTTAGCCAGGCAGTCCCTTAGCCCTCTCCTTCACAGAAACCTGTGTCAGAGTAATCGTTCATCCATTGCTCAGGGTCTGCTGGTTAGTCCAGGCATCCACCCAGTCAGAAAGCTATCAATTGTTATAGATAAGTGTACTTTCAAAATTAGGAAATACACACACTGATAATCATAAAACGTGGAAAAATTAAAATAGCTGAATCTGTGGCTTTGTTTTGCTAAAAGGTCTGAAGCAACTCATTTACTTACTAGTATTTTGGTAATCTACCAGGCTTTTCTCTCCAGCCATCTATCTTATCATCTTTGGTTTCAATCTCTCTATCTCTAAACAGATAAATTGGTTGGAGCTTATGATCAGATATAATTATGAAATCATTTTACTGTTATTTTAATTTCGCAATTGATTTTAATTTGTGACTCCATAGTTTAAACAAAGGTTAGGAACAAAAATTGTGAAAGCAAACACACTTGGGTTCAAGTCCCCACTCTTTTATTTACTAGACGTGTATTTTTAAAATATCTTCTTTTCTGTTCTAACCATCACTCTCCTATGTTAAAATGGGGGAATGCAAACAGATCTCCAGTGCAGAGCCTGGCACAGGGTAAGTGCCTATTACCTGTTAGTCAGTGATGGTCATCATGTTGATGTTGATGATAGCTGTGTGAGGAAATGGATAGCTTGGCCTACTTTTTCACTCAGTTGTATTTGGTCATTAATTTCCTTTACTGTCCACAGTGGAAATAGAAAATGCTCTTGCTTGAAGAATATGTGAGCCTTTCTTTCACAGTGTTGTAGTTGAGAAGTCTTAGACAAATTTACTAATCCAAATGACTCTCTGTGTTCTTGTCTAGAGAACCATTGCTAGTCTTTCTATCTAGTTGAGATTATTGGTAGCCCATTGCTCAATGGACTATATTGAAAACTGCATAAACCACTGCAAGTGAAAATGCCTTTTAAATTGCAAATTTCAAAGATTTTAAATGATTTACTTAGTTTCAAATGTTTAATTAGATTCAGGAGTTCTCATTAAACATAATACATAATCATGATCCAAGGAGTTGTTAGTATGTAACTCTCTCATCCCTGTGAGTTTGGGGAGGTCAATATATCTGTTCTTTATAAAAACACCCCAAATGACTTAATGTAGGTGACCAGATACTACAATTTGAGAATTCAAAAACTATAAAAAATCCTGAAACTATGGGGGAAAGTAACAACAAAGAAGTACCCAGGTGATGGGGTGAAGAAATGTCTAAGTTTGGTAATAGATCATAATAAATTATGATTAATAATTAATCTGAAGATGGCAATTATCTTCTACACAGCTGGTTTTCTCTATTATTGATTTATGAATATTATTGCTATGTTTAACCTAAAATAAATCACATGAAAAATTTTATTCCAGAGAAATAGAAATATCAACAAAAAAAGAGAAAACAGAGCTATGAGGCTCTTACCTGTAAGTTGAGGACTGATAGTGGAAGATCTCTGAAAGAATCCTCTCAACATCCTAAAATTCCATTCTGTAAATTAAAAAAAAAAACACACAAAAAATGCACACACAACAAAACAAAAATCAAGGTAGCTTAATGATGAATTTCTGATCCATTCATTTTTCTCTCTCCTATGGCAGCAGAGCTTAATGGTCCTGGCAAATTAAGAGTAATTTGGAAAGGAAGAGTTGTTGCTATTTGTCTCTACTGGTGAAAAAGTATTAGTCAATTATATTTAACATCAAGTTATCTAAGAAAAGTTTATTAAGTGATCCTCTTAGTATTTTCAGCCTTATTGCTTATATTCAAGTTCAAGATGGAAACGCTTTAGTCACACAACTGTGTGAATTTATTTAATACCACAGAACTATACACTTAAAAATGGGTTAAAATAATGCATTTTTGCTGTGTATTTTGAATAAAAATGGTTGGATATATTTTACTATAAATCTTGGCCTCTTATACAGCTAATAGCAGTTCTTTAATTCCCAATTAAAACATTCTAAAAGAATGGAAATACTCCAGCCAGTGTGGCTCAGTGGTTGAGCATTGACCCATGAACCAGGAGGTCACAGTTTGATTCTTGGTCAGGGAACATGCCCGGGTTATGGGCTTGATCCCCAGTGTGGGGGGAAGGGGACATGCAGGAGGCAGCTGATTTATCATTCTCTCTCATCATGGATGTTTCTTTCTCTCCCTCCCTCTCACTTCCTCTCTGAAATAAGTAAAAACATATTTTTAAAAGAATGGAAATAAAATATTATAAGCATGTCTGAGATATTTTAGATAAAATAATGTAACTCATGGAAAATTACTCAAAATATTAATATTAAAAACTGATAAAATATACATCATAGTACTAGGGTTCCTGTTCCTTCCATCTTATAGTCACACATCCTTAATGGTGAATTCAAAAAACCTAAAGAAGGATCCACTGAAACTGATTAAGGAGCAAATATGAGGAAGGTTATCAGTTTGTTTCATTGCTGTAAATCTGTGAATGCACCAGTAACTGAGCAAATCTGAGAGGGCTCCGATATTCAGAAAACAGGAAAAGTGCGATTACAGGAGAGCTGCATCTGTCAGAAGCTAGTCTTGAAACCAGGCTAAGAACAAAGGCAGTCTAGAGTCAAACAGAGGGGCAGAAAAAGCAGAGAAACAAAGCTAGTTCCTCCAGTTAGGTTACATTAGACTCATATGCTGCCCAGCTTCTGAACTGTTCTTAAAGATTTACAACAGCCAACTCTAGCATGAGGTCTGAATGGATGATAGAGAATTTCAGAAGGGAATTGAACCAGAAAGGGGGAAGCCAATGTATTGGATAGATCATCCAAGCAAATGATAAAGGAATCATGATTTGAGATGAAATTTGAGATAAGGAAAATGGGATGCATATTTGCCTAATCCATAGGGAAAATAATATATATCATGAAAGCAAAGGAAACAGTAATGAAAGAATAAGCAAGATGTTACAAAAACATCCAAACTAGATTGTCACTGAATAGTTACTTGTGTAACATCTCTGGTGACTTGAGGTTTTAGGAATACTGTTTGAACAATGCTGTGCTAAATGCATTGCCACTAAAATCATGGGAGGGAGGGGGAGAGTAAAAAAAATGTTTTATTATAGCACTGATTTTACTTTTGTTTTAAAAATATAGGACAATGCAAATGGAAGATGAAATACAATAAATTCTTCTCTCCTTCTCTGGAGCGACCCTGAGCATTTCCCATACCCCCTCTTCTTCTTGCCAGGCATTATCTTTGCCTTTCCCTCTCCTAAGCTTCAGGAGCCCTTCTTTTGTCTCTGTAACTTGTTTCCTGAGCCCATTTCTTCTACGGCTCACTTTTACTACCTCTGTAACTTTCTAAATAAACTTTCTCTTATAAAAAAAAAAAGAAAGAAATACAATAAATTCTGGGATAGTTGAAGTACAATTTTCACTGTAGATAAGAAAATTTGCTTTTTAATATGTAAACTCAAGAGATTTTGTAATATTTTCCCTGTATTTCTTTTTTTATATTGATGTTATATTTTTTAAAAATATATATTTTATTGATTTTTTACAGAGAGGAAGGGAGAGAGAGAGAGAGAGAGTTAGAAACATCAATGAGAGAGAAATATCAATCAGCTGCCTCTTGCACACCACCTACTGGTGATGTGCCCACAACCAAGGTACATGCCCTTGACTGGAATCGAACCTGGGACCCTTGAGTCCGCAGGCTGACTCTCTATCCACTGGGCCAAACCAGCCAGGGCTGATGTTATACTTTTAAAACACATAAAGGTTAATGACAATATCGAATTAGCACCAAAGATGTTAGAAGGTAATAAAATACAATTAAAGTTTTTAAATGTGCTGTATATGAGGCTCCTAAGAAAATATAAATAATAATGAAAATAGAAAATAAACTTACTAGTCACTTTGATAATAATTAAGCTAACCAAATATTAAGAACAAATCAGAGCAATGAATCACAAAACACCATTAATTTATTTTAATAAAATTCACTTTAGAAACCTTGAAGTGGTAGTAAAATGCAGAAAATCTAGCAATGAAAGACCAGAATATGCAATAAGAAAAATATTAGATATAAGATTTTTAGAAAACAATAACAGCAGCAAAATAAAAGGAATTAAATTTAAGAGAAAAAACATAAGTTTGTGAATGAGATCATTAAAAATATCAAGAGATTGTTCTTGTAATAAAATACACAATTCTCTGGCAATCTGTCATGAAATGAAGTAACATAGAAATAAACATTAATAATAACATATTGGGATATGTAGCCACAAACTTAAAAATTTTAAATTATAAGAGACTACTGTGGATAAATTTTCACTAATATGTTGGGAAATCTAAGTAACTAAGATGAATAACATTTTTCAAAAATTAAATATCAAAATTAATTCTGGTATAATATACATGTTGAATAAATTAACAATCACTGAAAATTATGAAAGACAGGGGGAGAAACCAAGATGGTTGCATAGGTAAACACCTGAACTGCTGCCGTGCACAACAATTTCAAAACTACAACTAAAAGACAAAATGGACATCATCCAGAACCACAGGAAGGCTGGCTGAGTGGAAATTCTACAACTATAAGGAAAGAGAAAAGCACACTGAGACTCACAGGAGCTGCGGAAGTGCAGAGGTACAGAGGCGCGTGTGTGGAGAGGGCGGACAAATGAGTATGTGGCTGGCTTTCTCAATCAGGAAGGAGACAAAAACTCCTGACTGCTCTGAACTCCAGTTCCGGGAGAGACTCTGGGGACCCAGACTTATATGGGGAGAAACTGGACTGTCTGGCACCAGGCGAAACTCGAAGGCGGCTTTCTCTCAGAGGTGCATGCAGTGATTACCTTGGGACACTGAGACTCAGGGGCCTCTTAGGGCAGGGCTGATGGGAAGCCATTGCTGTTTGCTCTTCCCTGAGATCCCGCCCCATGAAGCCATGGCTGTTTGCTCTGCACTGAGACTCCGCCCCATCCAACCTGAGCGCAGAGGCTTTTGCATATGAATGGTCTGGTCCTTTGAATTCTAAACTTACCTAACAAACTGCAGCTGAGTCAGTGAGACCCAGAACATCAAAAAGAAGGCCCAAGGCCCCACAGCAGCTTGCATTGCTTCACAGTTGGGCCTCATCTGGGCACCTCCAAAACCCAAACAAAGAAGAGGACTCTGCAGATCTCTCCATAGCTCCTGCTGGGTGGCCTCAGGCAGAGGCTAAATTAGCACCTCCTTGGAGATCCAAGAGCCAGTGTACCCAGGGGTCAGATTAGGACCATCCAGATTTCAACTCCTCAGATCCATAAGGGACACACTCAGGGGGCAGACTTCATGAGCATCAAAGCCCCACTGAAGCAAGTCTTGCCTCATAAGGGTGTCTCCAGCACAGAAGTTCTCCCATCGTAGACACAGCTGATTCTCACAGCCAATTGGCCTGGAGGTCAATTCTTCCCAGTGATACCAACAACCATCAAGGCTTAACTATAACAAGGCTGTGCACACAGCCCACAAAGAATGCACATTCTTGTGCACCAAGAATGTCCACCTCAGGTAACTGGGGAGGCTGAGCCACTGGGTCCTATAGGATAGCTAGCACACAAAGCTACTCTATCAACTCAGGGAAGCAGCCAAATGTGGAGACAAAGAAACAGGTCACAAATGAAAGAAATGGAGGAAAGCAAACTACTGGATATAGACTTCCAAACCACGGTTATAAGGTTTTTCAAGAATTTTCTAGAAAAGGCCAATAAATTTAGTGACACCCTCGAGGATATAAAAAAGGACCAACTAGAAATTATGCATACACTGACTGAAATAAAAAATAATATAGAGATCCAACAGCAGACTAGAGGATCCCAAGAATCAAGTCAAAGATTTAAAATACAAAGAAGCAAAAAACACCCAACTGGAAAAGCAAAATGAAAAAAGAATCCAAAAATATGAAGATAGTGTAAGGAGCCTCTGGGACAACTTCAAGAGTACCAACATCCAAATTATGGAGGTTCCAGAAGAAGAGAGAGAGCAAGATACTGAAAACCTATTTGAAGAAATAATGACTGAAAACTTCTCCACCTGGTGAAAGAAATAGACTTACAAGTCCAGGAAGCA
This sequence comes from Cnephaeus nilssonii, assembly GCF_951640355.1. Taxonomy (NCBI): domain Eukaryota; kingdom Metazoa; phylum Chordata; class Mammalia; order Chiroptera; family Vespertilionidae; genus Cnephaeus; species Cnephaeus nilssonii. The sequence goes on along the minus strand of NC_137072.1, from coordinate 38,775,967 downwards.
CAGAGAACCCCAAACAAAAGGAATCCAAAGAGGACCACACCAAGACACATCATAATTAAAATGCCAAGAGTAAAAGACAAAGAAAGAATATTAAAAGCAGCAAGAGAAAAACAGTTAGTTACCTACAAGGGAGCACCCATATGATAGTCAGCTGATTTCTCAACAGAAACTATGCAAGCCAGACGGGAGTGGCAAGAAATATTCAAAGTGATGAATAGCAAGAACCTACAACCAAGATTACTCTACCCAGCAAAGCTATCATTCAGAATTGAAGGTCAGCTAAAGAGCTTCACAGATAAGAAAAAACTAAAGGAGTTCATCACCGCCAAAGCAGTATTATATGAAATGCTGAAAGGTATTATTTAAGAAGAGGAAGAAGAAGAAAAAGGTAAAGATAAAAATTATGAACAACAAATACGTATCTATCAACAAGTGAATCTAAAAATCAAGTGAATAAATAATCTGATGAACAGAATGAACTGGTGAATATAATAGAATCGGGGTCATAGAAAGGGAATGGACTGACAATTCTCAGGGGGAAAGGGTTGTGGGGGATGCAGGAATAGACTGGACAAAAATTGTGCACCTATGGATGAGGACAGTGGGGGCTGGTAAGGGCAGTGGGTGGGGTGGGAACTGGGTGGAGGGGAGCTATGGGGGGAAAAAAGAGGAACAATTGTAATAATCTGAACAATAAAGATTTATTTTAAAAAAAGGAAAGACAATAACAATTTATGAAGAGATCTTTGACTGAGATTATTTTATATTTAAATTGTATGAAATTTCAAGAAAACAATTCTTACATTATTTAGACATGTACAGTATACACAGAGAGGGAAAGTTTGCAGATTTAGGTTTAGTGGCTTATATAACACTGCTAACAACACTGCATGTGTAGATCACACACATGCAAACACTATATGTATTTGTGTATAGGTGCCAATTTTTCTTTTTAATGAAATATGGAGCATCCAATGCACAGCAATAGCAAACTGAATAGCAGTATATATAAAGAATATTTGACAGGAAGTGAAAAATTGTCTATGGTAGAAAATTTAATAATGGAATGAATTCCACTCTTTAGTAAGCTAAGAGAAGAAAAAAGCTACCTTAACTTGATTATACCTATTGGAAGCCAAGGGAATGTAATCTATCTATAATAATAAAAGTGTAATATGCTAATTAGACCAGACATCCTTCCAGGCATCCTTCCTTCTGGATGAAGCAACAGGGACCAAGGCAGAGGGTTAGGGTTAACTCTAACCTAAATTTTGTGCACAGGGCCGAAATTTAGTTTTATATAAATCTGATATGAACTTAGGTGTACTGATTTTTATGTCAACATAAGTTTTCATTACTCTAGGTTAGATACATAGGAGTGTGATTGCTTAATCATATGGTAAATATATGTCTAATCCATAAGAAAATATTTTCCAGAGTGGCCATGCCATTTTACACGCTTATAGCAATTTATGAAAAATCCAATTTTGGTTTGCATCTGAATTTTTCTAATGGCTAATGAAGTTATACATCTTTTTGTTTGCTCATGTATAATCCACATATCCCTCTTGCTGAAATGTCAATTCATACCTTTTACCCATTTTCCATTATTTATCATTTGTTTATTACTATTTAATTTTAAGAGTTCCCATTTTCTGGAGATGAGCTCTTTGTCAGTTTTATGGCTTGCAAGTAGTTTATCCCATTCTGTTCATTGTCATTTAATCTTATCAGAACTTTTATAGAGCTTTTTTTTTCATTTTGGTGAAGTCCAATTTATTGGTTTATATTTTCTTTTATGGATCATGATTTGGTGCTATGTTTAAGAATACTATTTCTAAATTCTTAAGCTTGCCTCCTATATTTCCTTCCCAGAGTTTTATATTTTAAGTTTTAATATTAAATCTGTGATCCATTGTTAATTAATATTTTTAAGTTTTAGACTTAAGGTTGATGCTCATTTTCAGTGTATGCATGTCCAATTGCTTCAGCATTGTTTGTTAAAATTATTATTTTATCTTCATGGAAATACTTTTGCACATTTGCTAAAAATCAGTTGAATGAAAAAAAATTGGTTGATCATAAATGAATGTGTCTATTTTTGAGTTCTTTGTTATGTTCTTATAATCTATGTGGCTGTTGCTCTACTAATGCAAAAAATGTCTTGAGTGTGCAGATATGTAGTGAGTTTTAAAATTGAGTGCTGTGAAACCTCCTGCTTTATTCCACTTTTGTGAAAGTGTTTTTTTCTATATGAGTCCCTTTCTATTTTCATATAATCTTTAGAATAAGCTTATCTATATCTATAAACATTTTGCTTGCAATTTAATAGAACTACGTTAAAATTATATGTCAATTGGGGAAGAACTGGCATCTTTATTATTTTGAGTCTTCTAACCCATGGTTGTCATGAGCCTTTCCATTTATTGAGATATTCCTTAATTTCTTTCATAAGCATTTATAATTTTCTTCATATTATTTCTTAACATGTTTTCTTAGGTTTATAATTAACTTGAGGCCCGATGCATGAAGATTCATGCAAGAATGGGCCTTCCTTCCCCTGGCGGCTGGCACCGCCTTCACTCCGGCCAGGAGCCGCCTTTCTGTCTTCCCACACTGCCCAGAGGCCCAGAGCGGCTGGGGTGGTGTGGAATGCCTTTGTCATCACCATGGCAATGGCCCCTGGCCACTTGGCCCCTGTGTATGTAAATTAACCCACCATCTTTGTTGGGTTAATTTGTATACTCACTCCTGATTGGTTTGTGGGCATTGTGAAGGTACAGTCAATTTGCATCTTGCTCTTTTATTAGTGTAGATATTCATTTTTCTTGAGCAATTGTATTAGTATTATGTTTTTAAATTGGTTTCCCCTTGTTCATTACTAGTACATAGAAATATAATATTCCATATTTTTTTTTTAGAAAAAAATCTAAGATTTATTTTGGAATAAGTGTGTTCAATCCATTTACATCTATTGTAATACTAGCAATATTTTGTTGTAATTTGGAAGCTTATTTCATATTTTCTATTTTAATACCTTCTTGCTGTTTTCTTTTGTCTGAGATATTCTTTGTGTTTTCTATTCTCCAGTGGATTTCAAGGGCTAATGCCTAGATATTCAAATAATATAAATATATATTAACATTTATATTACTCCTAGTTTTAATATGGGAAATAAAACTGTATCTAGTGAATTTGTTTAAAATTTGGAGACACTTTTTTTAAAAATATATTTTATTGATTTTTTACAGAGAGGAAGAGAGAGGGATAGAGAGTTAGACACATCGATGAGAGAGAAACATCGATCGGCTGCCTCTTGCACACCCCCTACTGGGGATGTGCCCACAACCAAGGTACATGCCCTTGACCAGAATCGAACCTGGGACCCTTGAGTCCGCAGGCTGACGCTCTATCCACTGAGCCAAACCGGTTTCATTAAATTTGGAGACACTTTCACGCTAATATTTATATCCTACCTACTGCCTGCTGATATGAAATGTGATTATCCTCAGTGACCTTAATTGTGAAATGTTCATAGTGGCATTATGCATGCAAATATTTTGTTTTATTTTACAAATATTGTTATATAGAGTTGGTTTGAAGAGCAAATGAGTTAACCTTCATCAAATGCTTTGGACAAGTTCTTTCTCAAAGCAGAAACTCAATAGATGTTGACAAATATTATTACTCAACTTATCTGGAGTTTGTTTAAAGTGCTGGCCATCAAAAGTTAGTATCATAATGCCACTAAAATCAACCAACCAACTAACAAAACAACAGCAAGAACAGCAACAAAACTGATTTATCCCTCAGCTAACTGTAGTATAACTTCAGATAGTTTTTCCAGAATGAGTCTAGACATAGCATACAGATGTAGCCTATTATTTATAATAATAAAAGCATAATATGCTAATTAGACTGGACAGCAAAACAATGTTCTGGGTGACATTCCGGATATCCTTCCAGATGAAGTCACTGTGGCAGGGGCTGAGGCAGAGGTGGTTTGGGGCAATCGGGCAGGCAGGCAAGTAAGTGGTTAGGGGTGATCAGGAAGACAGGCAGAGAGGTTAGGGGTGATTAGGCAAGCAGGCAGGCAGAGTGGTGAGAGGCGATCAGGCAGGCAGGCAGAATGGTGAGGGGCAATCAGGCAGGCAGATGAGTGGTTAGGGGTGATGAGGAAGGCAGGCAGGGTGGTTAGGAATGATCAGGCAGGTAGGCAGGCGAGTGATTAGGAGCCTCGGTCCAAGATTGCGAGAGGGATGTCCGATTGCTGGTTTAGGCCAGATCCTGCAGGCAGTCAGACATCCCCTGAGGGGTGCCGGATTGCAAGAGGGTGCAGGATGGGCTGAGGGACCCCACCCTCTGTGCACGAATTTTGTGCACCAGGCCTCTAGTCTTTTATATTATTCTAATAGTTTAAACAGTTTTTACATAGATTTAAGTGTACTTTATGCTATATTTTATAGTATAAAATATATTATGAATAAAATGACACATTTATAGTTTTATATAGTTTTTACTATATTTTATAAAGTGTAACATTATTTTAATTCATGTAATGAACTGAATTGCTTCCATAATTCAAGATTTACAATTATTTCCCTCATAATTCTACTGATCTTATTTCATGGTATATATCTGTCAACTAGCAATTTGTAAAAAAAACAAACTAAAAACAACTTTTATTTTTTAATTTAATTTAATTTTTTTTTATAATTATCCCAAAAGTCTTAAAGTAGTAGAGAGAAAAGAAAGTTTTTCTCTTAGTTGATAACACAGGCTGTAATTTAGAGAGTTCCATTGCATAACGCGGACAGAATATATTTGTCTGTCGATTCATTAGAGAATGAGATTTGTATAAAGTGAACTGCTATTAGTCAAAATGCAATTGAAATCAGTAATTAATACGACCATCTGGAACCAGCCCCAATTACCAGGGAACAAAGCTGCTGCACACAGGACACAGCTGCTGTGTTTGAGTGGATTTGTACTTTATCCTCACAAAGGGTGCCCAACATTGAAAGGAAGCATAGAGCGTGTGGTGATGGTGGCCTGGTAGTGAGAAGAATGGAAAATTCATGGAACTTGAGCAAAACCTAGATGTCTATCAAGACAGGGTTTAACAATAATGGTATGGTTGTAAACTATCAATTGTTTTTAATTGAAATCCCTGCAGTACAAAGGGGATGTGTAAGTCTAAAATTTATTAAGATTAACTCCAATTTTAATATTGAAGCAATTGTTTTTTAAAACACTAGACGCCTGGTGGTGCACAAATTTGTGAATGGTGGGGTCCCTCGGCCTGGCTGGTGATCAGGGCTGATTGGGGCCATCTCACCCAGTCCTGATCGCAGCTCCCTGGGGCTGGCTGGTTGGGGGGAGGGAGCGTGGGAGGTTTGCAGGCCATGGGAGGTTGGCTGTGAAGCACACTGACCACCAGGGGTCAGTGCACATCATAATGACTGGTTGACCGGTAGTTTAGCCGACTGGTCATAATGGTTGCTTAGGCTTTTATATATATTGATTTTTGTTACAACTTCTTTGTACATATATAAATAACCTGCACAATTTTTAAAAAAAAATGTATTTTGTATGTATGCAAGTACTTACTTCCTGGTTTATTTTGTATTGGAAAGGGGGCAATTTTCCAGTAAATTTAGGTCCCAAAGTTCAAGCTCTGATTTTTAGGTCTTTTGCTTTTATAGATTCAGGTTCTTTATGCATTTTTTTATTTAATTTTTTTTCTTTTATTTTATCTAGTCTAAAAATTCCTGAATATAGATATTCCTATCACTGATTTGAGTCTCTGCAATACATATTAATCTCTTTTCAGCTTTAATGCCATTTTGAGTAATGCCATATCTTTTTCCCTTTATTCTTTTAAGCATCAAATCTCTTCATCACCTCTTTTGCTCTTGTAGCTAACTTATCCTTTCCTGTTTCTTATAGCCCATGGTACTTTCCTCCATTTCTAAGACAGTTCAAAAAGATGCTGTTTACAGTTCAAAATGTAACTATTTTAAAACTAAGTGATATATTTCATCATGCTCTTGTGATAGATTATCTTTTAATTCCTTACTCTTTTGGGAACTTCCCTTGTTATATTTCTCTTTTGTCATTTGAATTGAGAAAAGTTCAACAAATATTAATATTTATTTCAAAATGATGTTCTTGAATTCCTATTTTTCACATTTCCCTAATGCTGTTAAAATCTTCTTTTCATATTTTAAGTTTTATCTTGCTTTATATAAGTGTAATAGTCAGCTTGAGCTGCTATAACAGAATACCATAAACTAGGTGCCTTAAATGCCAGACATTTATTTTTTATAGTTAGGAGGCTGGAAGTCTGAGATTAAGGTATTTCATACTCAGGTTCTGATGAGAGCTTTCTTCCAGGGATGCACACTGTCTCCTTCTTGCTGTCTCCTCACATGGCAGAGAGAGACAGTAAGCTCCTGAATGAATCTGCTTATGAGTACTAATCTTCTCATGGGGGCCACCCTCATGACTTCATCAGGTCCTAATGATCTTTTAATGCTGCCACCAAAAGTGTTAGGGATTCAACATATGACTGTTGGGGACAAAACATTCAGTCCATAGGAATTACTTTACTCACTTAGCACAGGCTATGGTTTAGAAAGGGGTGTGGATAAATTATATTTTTGGTTAGTTTTCTACTCTGTTCTGAATAAAGCCTTCCTTCATGGAGAGCTTTGGGGTTCTCTGTACTTACTATTTGCTTCTCCCTGGGCAAAATCTCCCAGCCACTGATCTGAGCTGGGGTGGGGACAGTGGCTCCTTGAGCACATTTCCAAAGACTTCATATTATTTTTAAAATAAATTTTACTAGTTAACTTGCTTTACTGGGTCCTCAAACCTCCATTGCAAACATGGATCACCATTGGTTTCATAAAACAGTGGTTGGCAGTGCTTCTATATTACCATCTTTCAGAAAAGTCCCCAGAGACCTTTTAAATACCCCATTCTCTTCTCTCTCCCCACTAAGATCTTGACAACCTGCCAGAGACAGATGGTACTAGAGGATCTTAGTAATCAGGGAATCTAATGGTAAGGCCTCAGGGAGCCATCATGGGTCTATTTTCTTATTGTGATGATTGCTTCTTTTAAATCAAAATAAAACAAATATGTGTATAAAACTTAATTCATAAAACAAAATTGGTTTCTAAGTGAAAAATAAAATCTATAAGCTCCATCTCTCCCTTTTACACCCATATTTTCCCTCGCACACATGTTCTTACACTGGCTTAGTTGCTCCTCGGGCATCAGAGTTGTTTTGTTTTTTAATATATTTTATTAATTTTTTACAGAGAGGAAGGGAATGGGATAGAGAGTTAGAAACATCAATGAGAGAGAAACATTGACCAGCTGCCTCCTGCACAGCCCCTACTGGGGATTTGCCCACAACCAAGGTACATGCCCTTGACCAGAATTGAACCTGGGACCCTTCAGTCCACAGGCCAACGCTCTATCTACTGAGCCAAACCAGCTAGGGCGAGCATAAGAGGTTTAACTGATTGTTTGAATAAACCTGGGCAACATAAATACTTGCCTTCTTCCCTGTTTCATGCTCATGTATTAGATTTTAATAAAATTATCTTGCTATTTTGTTATTTTTAGTTTTATCTTTGTTACCTTTTTACCCATAACTTTCATAATCACTTTTAACCAACATTATTATACTTTATATTAAACTTAATCATGTGATTGCTTTTATAGATAAATGGCTGAATGCAGGCTAGTTCCTGTCATTCAATGTACATATATGATGATTTAAAAAATAGAAATCAAATAAGCAATATTTGAAATATTATATAGTTACACAAATATTATTTTTCATCTAGTGGATACAATTTTGTGTCACTAAGTTTGAAGAAATATTACTTGTCAAGTTAAAAGTGTTTGTATTCATTATACTCTTACTGAGGAAATTCACATTTAAGCTTTTATTTTGTACGTCTTTGTTTTACAGATTTATTTGTTTTATCCTGAATTTATAACTTTTTTATTCTGTTAATATAGCTATCAGACGAATGGCTCAATCAATAACTCTCAAGTCTCATGTGTTCTGTATTAAATAACATTTTAATCCTTCTAAGCAATATTTTGAATGTTCTTTCTGGAAAGTTTTTGTAAAATTCATTTATTATTTTAATTTTTTAAATTTTACTTTTTTTGTGGTAAGTACACTTTTGTGAGATATACACTAAAATTTTTTAAGTGAACAATACAGTTTTGTGAACTGTATGTACAGTGTTGTATAGAGGATTCCTAGAACCTGTTCACATTACATAACTGAAACCTTATGCCCTTTGCTTAGCAACTCCCCATTTCCCTCCTCACGGCCCCTAACAGCCACCATTTCACTCTTAGATTCTATGAACTTGACTATTTTTGATATCTCAGATAAGTGGAATCACAGTATTTCTCATTCTGGGACTGGCTTATTTCACTTAGCATAATGTCCTCAAGCTTCATCCACATTGTTGCAAAAGGCAGAATTTCCTCCTTGGTAAGTTTTTGTAATATTTCATTATATGTGTATGCCACATTTTCTTTATCCATCCATCCATTGATGAACATTTAAGTTGTGGCTAATAATGTTACAATGAACATGGGAATAGGGTATCTCTTTGAGATACTGATTTCAATTTTTTTTTATACCCAGAAGTGGGATTGCTGGGCCATATGGTAATTCTATTTCTAATAAAGAATCTCCATACTGTTTTCCATAGTAACTTCACCATTTTGCATTTTCACCAATAATGTATGATGATTTCTTTTTCTCCACATCCTCATAATCTTGATGAATCTTTCTAACACATGTTAGGGTGATATCTTACTGTGTATTTTTGTTGCATTTCCCCAGTGATTAGTGATATTGAGCATTTTAAAAGAAATATATACTACTAGAGGCCCAGTGCATGAATTTGTGCACCAGTGGGGTCCCTTGGCCTGGCCTGCGGGATCGGCCGAAACCGGCTCTCCAACATCCCCCGAGGGGTCCTGGATTTCAAGAGGGTGCAGGCCAGGCCAAGGGACCTCACCAGTGCACGATCGGGCCCGGGGAGGGACGCAGGAGATTGGCCAGCTGGGAAGGGACCATGGGAGGACTCCAGTGCATTTCTGGCCTGTCTCGCTCAATCCCAATCGGCCGGCACCAGCAGCAAGCTAACCTACAGGTCAGAGTGTCTGCCCCCTGGTGGTCAGTGCACGTCATAGTGAGCAGTTGAGTGGCCTTAGCATACCATTAGCATAGTACACTTTGATTGGTTGATCGGCCGACCAGACACGTAGCATATGAGGCTTTTATTATATAAGATTGACTATTTGTAAGCCTTCTTTGAAGAAATGTCTATTCAAGTCATTAGTCCATTTAGAAGTGGTGTTTTTTTTATGTTTAATGTGCCCTCATTTCCCCCATTGACCCCTTCTAGCCCAACCCACACTTCCAACCCCTATCCCAGGCCTTCACCACACAATGGTCCATAGGTTATGCATATATGCTACAAGTTCTTTAGTTGATCTCTTCTTACCCACCCACCCACACCTTCTCTCTGAGATTTGATGTCCTGTCCCATGCTTCTATGTCTCTGAATCTATTTGTTCATCAGTTTATTTTTTTTCTTTAGATTTCACATATGAGTGAGATCATGTCATACTTGTTTTTCTCTGACTGGCTTATTTATTTTGCTTATCACAATACTCTCCAGGTTCCTCCATACTGTCTCAAAGGGTAAGATATCCTTCTTTTTTACTGCTGCATAGTAGTCCATAGTGTAAATGTACCACAGCTTTTTTTATCCACTCATCTACTGATGGGCTGTTTCCAGATCTCAGCTACTAGAAGTTTTTGTTTTGTTTCTAATGAGTTGTAGGAGTTCCTTGCATATTTTGGAGATTTACATCATATCAGATATATGGCTTGCTAATACTTTCTCCCACTCCATAGACTTTCTGAATTTTTAAAATTAGTTCTGACTGTTTTGGATGCAGTATTTGTAGTTTTCTATATGTAACCTTATGCCCTTTGCAAATAGGAACAGTATCACTTCTTCCTTTCTGATGAGGATGCCTCTTTTTAATTGCCTAATTGCCCTGGCTGGAGCTTCCATGTTGCATAGAAGTGGTGAGGGTATGCTTCCTTGCCTTTCTCCTGATTCTAGATGAAAAATTTGCAAATTTTTCACTGTTGAGTTTGATGTTCACTCTGGCCTTTTCATATGTGGTCTTTACTATGTAGAAAAACTTTCCTTCTGTACCCTATTTGTCAAATTTTCATCATGAAAAGATGTTAAATTTTGTCAAATGCTTTTCTGCACCTATTGAGATAATCCTGATTTTCATTCTTCATTCTGTTAATGAGGTGTATCAATCACATTTATTGATTTGCATGTGTTGAACTATCCTTACATCTTAGGATTAAATCCCACATTATCATGGTGTGTGATTTGTTTAATGTGCTCTTGCATTCAGTTTGCTAGTGTTTAGGTGAGGATTTTTGTATTTCTATTCATCAGGGATATTGGCCCTATAGTTTTCTTTCCTTGTAGTGTCCTATTCTGGCTTTGGAATTAGAATAAACCTGATTTCTTATAATGAGTTTCTGAGTGTTTCCTTCTCATTTTTTGGGAAGAGTTTGAGAAGGATTGCTTAATTCTTCTTTAAAATCTTAGTAGAGGGTACTGAAGGCCTGGGGTGGGGGCTGGAGGTGGGCTGGTGGGGGTCAATGGAGGGAAAAGGGGGGACATATGTAATACTTTCAACAATAAAGAATTATTAAAAAAAATAAAGAAAAGTGAGGAAGTGAAAAAAATAATCTTGTAGAAGTCACCAATAAAGCCATGTAGTAATGGGACTTTTTTTTCCTTTGGACGTTTTTGATAACTGATTAGTTTTCCATACTAGTTGTAGATCTTTTCAGACTTTGTATTTTTTATTATTCAGTTTTGGTACATTGTGTATTTCTAAGAATTTATCTGTTTCTTCTTCTTATCCAGTTTGTTAGCATATAGTGGTTCTTATTATCCTTTCTTTTTCTTTGACATTGTTTGTAATGGCCCCTCTTTAATTTATGATTTTATTTATTTAAGTCTTCTTTTTTTCTTAGTTAGGCCAGCTAAGTAGTTGCCAATTTTGTGCATCTTTTCAAAAAATCAACTCTCAGTTTTGTTGATTTTTCCCTATTCTCTCTTTTCTTTATATGTACTCTAGCCTGTTATTTCCTTCCTTCTGCTAATTTTGGGCTTAGTTTAGTCTTATTATTATAGTTCCTTAAGGTGTGATTTTAGGTTTTATTTTATACTAGAGGCCCGGTGCACAAATTCATGCACTGGTGGGATCCCTCAGCTTGACCTGTGCCCTCTCACAATCCAGAAAACCTTGGAGGATGTTGGGCTGCTGGTTTTGGCCCAATTCCCTGGCCTGCGGGGATCAGGCTGAAACCGGCAGTCCAACATCTCCTGAGGGATGTAGTAGTGTGAGAAGTGGCAGGCGGCCAGGGAGGATCCTGAGCCCAGGCTGGGCGCCATGCTGTTCCTGCTCATCCTGCCCCCACTGTGTCTGCCACTGCCACAGAGGTGGGAGAGGCTCGCGCTGCTGCAGCTGTGCTCACCAGCCATGAGGCAGGTGTCTGGCTCCCATCAGTTAGCTGAGTGGCACTTCCACTGTGGGAATGTACTAACCACCAGGGGGCAGCTTCTGCATTGAACATCTGCCCCCCGGTGGTCAGTGCACATCATAGCAACTGGTCAACTGTTTGTTCGGTCATTTGGTCACTTAGGCTTTTATATATATATATATATATAGATTTTTCCTCTTTTTAAATGTAGACATATTATGATAAAAAATCCTTTTAATATTGCTTTTGCTGCATCCTGTCAGGTTTGGTATGTTCTGTCTTCATTTTCAATTTATTGACTTTTTTCTGATTTGCTTTTTTGTTTCCTCTCTGACCTTATGGCTGTTCAAGTGTCTGTTGTTTAATTTCCACATAATTGTAATTTTTCAGTTTTCCTTATGCTAATTGATTTCAGTTTTTATTCAAATGTGGTAAAATTTGTTAAGACTTTTTTTTTTTTTACCTACCACATGATTTACAGTGGAAAATTTTATATGTACATGAGAAAAATGCATATTCTGCTGTGGTGAGTGGAATATTCTTTCATATTTGCTGGGTTTGTTTGGTCTATAGTACTCAAGTCCTCAGTTTCTTTATTGATCTTCTGTTTTGATGTTCTATCCATTAAGAGACAAGGAAGGATATTATGTAATGATAAAAGCATCAATACAACAGAAAAATACAACAATTTTAAATATTTATGTACCCAACATTAGAGCACCTAAATCTATCAAGCAAACATTGACAGACCTGAAGGGAGAAATAGGAAGCAATACAATAATAGTAGGAGACTTCAATATCCCACTTTCAATAATGAATACATTTTCTAAGCCTTTTATGTCAGAAATTGTGTTTCTTAAGAGTGATAATTTGGTTTGATGTGAAATTCCATCTTGAAAATGACCCTCCTTCTGAAATTGAGATAATGTTTCTTTGCCTTCAAGAATGAATATTGCCAATGTTTTCAGGCTCCTTTTTGCTCCTTTGAAGGTAAATTTTTCTTTCTTTCCTCCTGAGAAGCTTTTAGTAGCTTCCCTTTGTCATTGGCCTTCTAAGTGTAATTCATTAATTCATATTGCTTGTTGCTAAGCATGCCCTTCAGCATACTGATGACTCATATTTCTTCAGCACTTAAAATGTAATTTTAATTTAAAATAATAGCCATAATTGTTTATCATCCCTCATATTTTCTTTATTCTGTTCCTGAAAAATCCTTTAAACTGTATATTGCCATTCTTGAATAGTTTTGTTTTCTAACTTTTTCCACCTATTTTATACATTTAATTTGATCTAATTTTATGAGTATTCTTAAATTTATAATATAGACTATTTTAAATCTTAATTATAATGTATGTAACTGTAAATATTTTTATCTCATGATTTTTAAAAATCTCTGGTTAGTTTCTTTGTTAGAGCAACCTAAATTTACTCGTTGTATGTTTATGTTCCTCAAGTTTTCTAAGAGGTATTATGTTAAAAATTTTAAAATTTAATTGGATTTTGATGACAGTTTTTCTGAATTCAGTAGATAATTTTTCTTTGGTTTGTATTTATACTTACCTTTGTGATGTCTATTACCCTCAAGTTTTGGTAATAGATGTGTATTCACACTACACCATGCAGAATTAAGACATGCCTCTTGCACGCCCCCGCCCACCCCCCAGCCCCTCCACCCCACCCCCACCTCCCGCCATGGAGTCTGCAGCTCCAGGCATGTACTCCGACCAGGAATATAACTGACAATCCTTTGGTCCACAGGATGACGCCCAACCAACTGAGCCACAAAGGCCAGGACAGAATTATTTTATTGACATACAATGCTGACAACCCCCCCCCCCCCCCCCCCCCCCCCCCCCCCCCCGCTTTCTACCAATGGTCTGGTAATTTGTAATAAATGGGGACACTTTGGCAAAGCACTTTGTAGATGGGTTCCGTTTGCATTGCTAATTAAGCTTCAGTTTGAATTGGCTGCTTTGGAGAATGGTAAATTGGCTGAGACCCTCTCTCAAGTGCCAGACTTTAAGGACTGATCTACCCTGAAGTGCCAAGCCATCCACCGGGAACAGAGCCCTCCATGGCAGATTATCCAATGCATTTTGAATACTGTTTATTCTTGTGTATGCAAGCGGTGCTGGAATTGGGAAATGAAAGCAACACGTGTAAAAGAGGACCTGTACAGCTCTTCTACAAATAACCTATTAATTAACCATCCTGGTTTCTCTACTCCCTCTATACATGTAGCAATGAATCTGGAGCTCTTCCAAGAATATCTCCCTTATACATTAAATTTGTATGTACTTATTGGGATTTGAGACTGGTTTATTCTTCTCTGGTTAATCCATTAATAAGTCCCATTGATTTCCTATCTTATACAATTTTGCTGAAGTATCTAGTCCACCCATACCTATTGTACTTTTCTTAGCGCAATGATGAATGCATTCCCTTTTGTACATTTTACTTTTATTCCAGTTATATTTGGGGGGAAAACAGGGTTGAACATATATGGTAAATACTTGTTGTTTACTGTGTTATGTTGGTGGGGATTGGTAAAAAAAAAAAGTTATGGTTTATCATGCAACAATTACCACATTCTGTATGTTTTCTATAATATTAATTACTCTGAATATTAATTACCCATTTCTACTAGGATTATAGCATCTCTTTCTAACCCTCATTTTATGGGAGAAAATTTAGTAAATAGTCCATGCTAAGCCAATTTCCTAATATTTGGCATTAAGCTCACATGCACCCTACACAATTTCTCCAGAAGGTTCACACATCAACTCTAGTTAGATACCATTTTTGGATAACTGTTGTCATTGTTACTTGTTTGGATCAACCAAAAAAAAAAAATCACATACAATAACAACAATAAAGAATGCAAAAGAAAATTGAAACCCTGCAGTTGATTCATGAGACAAATCGATTGCTCAAATTAGAGACCCAGACATTGGGGCTCTTCTCTAGGAATGGATATGCTTTTACTCACTTCTTTTAAAAAAGGCTACAATGATGCAAAAGTTATGACATATTCTTTGGCTTTAAAGGATTGTTCTCATTGGAAAACAGAATGCCAAAATTTGTCAAAGAAAGGTCAGAATCTGCAACACTGGTAAGATTAACATTGTTCTATAAAATCTAACCTAAAACTTAAATTTGTCAATAGGACTAACATAAACACTAGCGATTCAAAACTTCCCAGTGTTTCTAACCTAGAAGGGTTTTCTGGAAATAACCTGAGATAAAAATAGGATCATTTTCTCTTGTGTAAAAAAAGTTCACATCACCAGCCATGGGAGGTAAATTCCTAAAACTGAGCATTATCAATACTCAACTCTATCATGGCTACCTTGAAAGATTATAACCTAAGTTTGATATTTCAAACTAAAACCTATGTAGTTGGTCAGGAATGCTGGCACTTTTATTTAAATTCACAAGACATAAATATCATATCACAATTTAGAAAGAACTTTTGGAGGACCTATTCTTCTGTCTCATTTCATAAATTCCAAAAGACAATGCAGATGAACTTAATTATTATCTTCTCCTGCTTGAGCATGCTGTGAGAAAAGATTAAGGGGAGAGAGAGGAGGAAGGGATGAAATATACATGACACAAATTAGTATTTAGCATATATTTTGAAATCATGCTGTTTCTGACAGCATCAGTGCTTTTTGATTTTGACATAGAACAGACCTAAACTCTTCATTTTTTTTAGCTCAGTTATTTTACTGTCTATGTGTAAAGCATGTTTTCTCCTAGGTTTCTGATATCTCTAAATTTACTGCACTATGTATATAATTCTGCATAAAAGGAATTAAACTTGATTAGGTTAAATGTACAGAATTCTGCTATAAGGGCTAAGACATACCCTTAGTACCATTCTTACCATTGTGCTTTAAGCTTGAGAGAGTCTAGGTTTTGAGCTTAGCATTTAAATGGGAACTAGGATATCATCAAACTGCCAAATTAAATAAGAAATATAGCCGAAACCAGTTTGGCTCAGTGGATAGAGCATCGGCCTGCAGACTCAAGGGTCCCAGGTTCGATTCCGGTCAAGGGCATGTACCTTGGTTGCGGGCACATCCCCAGTAGGGGGTGTGCAAGAGGCAGCTGATCGATGTTTCTCTCTCATCGATGTTTCTAACTCTCTATCCCTCTCTCTTCCTCTCTGTAAAAAATCAATAAAATATATTTTTTTAAAAAAGAAATATATTTGTACAGTATGTAAAATGAGTTGACAGATTTAGATATCTATTTCAATTCTCAAAGAAATAACTTGAGGAAGGCATTTTGTTGAAAGCTAAAATCTAAGAATGACTCAAAGTAATGCCAGCCAAAAATTGTGCATATTTTCATCAACCAACAGCAAACAAATTTGAAATCAATGCACTCTTTCATTAGCAAAAGACTTCCAAGCAGTAGCCGAAGTTCAAAGAAGCCACATGAAGAGCTCACCCCCTTATATCAGAGCCCTCCTGTTTGCCCAGATTTTGCCACTGAACTTTTCTGTGATCAGCTTTAGGGCTCTATAGTGCAGGAAGCTTTTCTTTCTATACCGCCACCCCTATATTGTACAGCTCCTGAGCATGTCAAAGACGCAAGCCTCTGAAGGACTGAAGAATGAAACTGGGCTCAGGTCCTGATATCAACAGTGGAGTTCAGATTTGGAATTTGGAAAGTCAGAGTAACTAAAGAAAGGTTACTTCAGAAGTTTGGGTGACCCAGCCTAAGAAACAAATACCAATTAAAAAAATAAAAAGTGTAATCTTAACAATCCATGCTTATATCCTTTTCACAGATACTCATATTGAAAAGGTGAATCATCTAGAAAATTATAAAGTGGATGGAATTAATATAACTCCTTCTGTAACTCCTTTTCTCTCTTCCACCCTACACCAAATACACTCTAAAAGCCTCACACAGTGATCTTTACTCAAGAAAAGTCAATGGGGCGGGGGGGAGGAGATATATGTACTACTATGTGTAATACTTTAAACAATAAAAAAAAAAAGAAAAAAAAAAGAACAAGTCATTGAGAAAACCCCAGTAGAAACACTCTACTGTCTAACCTAGGAGATTCTAAGATGGTGATGCATACATGTGCCTGTCATGCCATCCCACTGCCCCCTTGACACACCTCAGGTGTGCAGGAAGCTTTGAATCTTCATGGACATGGAACTGTTAATACCTCTTTGAAGGATGGTGCAGTCTCGCCCTACCACCATTATCCAGCAATAAACAACAACTCCCTTAACTTTTCCAATGCTTAGCATGTTCTACAGCCTGGACATGGTTCTCTTAGCCATAACCATTGAAAGAAGACCAGGCAGATATCCAAGCAGATACCCTCACTAAGTCTCCTGGAAGAAGCTGGCTTTCACCTTTGCTATATCTGGGAGAAGTGGCCTTCGATTTCACCAAAAGAGCAGAATTACAAACTCAGTCATTTCTGATCCAACTCAAAAGAGAATTATTTCCTCTTATTCTTTATCTAAGGTCAACCTGTGACCAAGTGTCCTGCCATCTGCTAACATGCATACACATCCTTTTTATACTTTTGTTATTAATACTGAGAACATGGTAGAAAAAATTAATGGACATTTAAGTGAATAAATGGCTACATTAAGAGAGACCAAACTATTCCATCTTTTATCATTGCTATCAATCCATAAAGGAAACCCTGTAATATTCCATTTGCTAAAAAGATTTTACAATTAAAACTATAGGAAGCTGTTATGCAAAAATAGAGAACTGTTAAACATGAATAATTAGACATGAAAATAATTATTGCCTTAACAATTCATCCAAGATAGTGATTAACATCAGGATAAGATTTTAAATACTAACTTAGGAGGTCATACTGGGAAATTATTCTATGACTAGAGGCCTGGTGCACGAAATTCGTGCACGGAGGGGGGTTGTCCCTCAGCCCAGCCTGTACCCTCTCCAATATGGGACCCCTTAATGATGTCCGACTGCCCGTTTAGGCCCGATCCTGGGCAGTTGGACATCCCTCTCACAATCCAGGACTGCTGGCTCCCAACTGCTTGCCTGCCTGCCTTCCTGGTTGTCTGTAACCGCTTCTGCCTGCCAGCCTGATCACCCCCTAACCACTCTGCTGCCAGCCTGTTTGCCCCCAACTTCCCTCCTCTGGCAGCCTGGTCACCCCTAACTGCCCTCTCCTGCAGGGTTGATCACCTCCAATTTCCCTCCCTTGCAGGCCTGGTCCTTCTCAACTGCCCTCCCTTGCAGGCTGGGTGCCTCCCAACTGCCCTCTCCTGCTGGCCATCTTGTGGTGGCCATCTTGTGTCCACATGGGGACAGGATCTTTGACCACATGGGGGCAGCTATATTGTGTGTTGGAGTGATGGTCAATCTGCATATTACTCTTTTATTAGATAGGATAGAGGCCTGATACAGGGGTGGGGGCTAGCTGGTTTGCCCTGAAGGGTGTCCCTGATCAGGGTGGGGTTCCCTTGGGGCGTGGGGCGGCCTGAGTGAGGGGCCTGTGGTGGTATGCAGGCCAGCCACGCCCCCTGGCAACCCAAGTGGAGGCCCTGGTATCTGGAATTTATTTTCCTTCTACAATTGAAACTTTGTAGCCTGGAGCGGAGCCAAGCCTGGGGCTCCCTCCGAGGCGGGCAGCCATTTCTGTTGGGGTCATAATTGAAACTTTGTTGCCTTAAGTGGGTGGGCCCGGCCAGGTTGTGCGGAAAGTTTTGCTTCCCCTGTTGCCGCCGGCAACCCTGGCCTGCTCTCTCAAGCTCCAATCTGCCACCATTTGTTTGAATTTATTTACCTTCTATGATTGAAACTTTGTAGCTTGAGTGGAGGCTTAGGCCTGGCAAGGGCAGTCGGAAAGCTTGGCTTCCTCTGTTACCTAGGAAACCTTGTTCTCTGTGGCTGTAGCCATCTTGGTTTGGGTTAATTTGCATGCTTGCTCTGATTGGCTTGTGGGTGTGGCTTGTGGGTGTGTCGGAGGTATGGTCAATTTGCATATTTGTCTATTATTAGGTAGGATATGAACTAAAATTATTAACATAAGTGAATATTAAGAGAGAAAACCTGAGAACTATGAAAGGAAATAAACACAATACATGTAAAATCCTCTAAGATGTTCAGGTAAGAGGAGTAATAAGAGATGTAGTAGTAATCAAAGATACGATGGAAGAAATGCTTTTGACGTAAAAACATACTCAGGTTGGCGGGGTGAGGAGAGATTAATTGGAGAACATATATGCATATATGCATAGCCCATGGACACAGACAATAGTGGAGTAAACGTCTGGGAAGTGTGGGTGCAGAATGAAGGAGGTTAATGGGAAAAAGGGAGTGGGGACATCTTTAATACTTTCAACATTAAAAATAAATTTATAAAAACATATTCAGTTTTTTTTAGATTAAAGGGCTCATTGAATATAGGGGAAGTTTGAAAAGAAAATAAGATACACATATCCCAGTAAAATTGATAATTTTAAGGATCAAGAGAGAATCAACAAGCTTGGAAATAGAGAAAGTATATTATGTAGAAAGAGAAGATCAAATTAGCATCAGGTACATTAACAGTAACACCTCATAGGTTGTCCTGATGGGTGAACTAGTATAAATAGCATAATTAATTGACTGGCAAAAACAAAAACCTATATGTTTTGTATTTGTTACTATTAATTAACAAATAATAATTGCTACAATAGAATAAAATACTTTTGTATCCCCAGGAGATTACAGAATTGTGATCTGAGTTTATTAGAACAGGTTAAAATGTCCTTCATATCTTCTGGGGAAAAGGCATTTTCAGGCAAACATGGAACAGACATACTTTCAGAACAGTAGACACTTGTAAAATAAGCGTCTGAAATCTGTCAAATTAGAATTGAATCAGGGGAAAAAAGCCAAAGGCAATGGCTGATATGACATAATAAGAACATGGATGAGGATTGAAATGAGTGCATTCTGATTTAAATATAGAAAAGCTGGTAACAGTAGCTCAAGTATAATGAAATTATTAATAGCATGCTCTTGCATTTTCATAATAAACATATTATTAAAATGAGCAGTCACTTGGCACTAACATTCTGGATAAGTTTAGCAAATAGGGATATGGATATAGGAGAATCAATGTAACATTTTGCTGAAAGTCTCATGATGGGCTAGGATGTTGGTCTGATCTATTATGTATTTCCTGATTTTGATAATTATGTTCATGCTCAATTATGTTTCACTCATAAATCAAAATAGCCAATAGTGAAATAAAAACAGTGAAAACCACTTATGGAGTTATTTAACAACTCAGCCAAAGCAAGGGAAACAATAATGAAAACACAGAAGAAATAATATTTTAGTAAAATATAAAATAAGAATGAATTAAGGCCTCATAAAAAAGAATTACAAATGGAAAATTTTAAAAGTAAAGGAATAGTGTGATTTATAATGTAATAGAGTATACCATATAAGAAGGTAATTATAATTTATGTATCAAAGTCTAAAGTGCAAAATAGTACTAGTATAGCTATTATATTTTACTTCATTAACTTCGTACAGAAAATGAAGTCTATTTTATTTTTATTCCATTTTATTGAGGCTTGATTAAAGTATACTTCACTGCATATATTTAAGGTGTAAAATTTGATTAGCTTTGTATACACTTATAAAACCAGCACCAAAATCAAGGTAACACAGTATGTTTTATTTTAATGTGTAAACCACAACTTCACACTTCTACAGGCTAGAAGTCTAAGATCAAGGTGTGGGCAGGGCTGGTTCCTCCTGAGGGCTCTCTCCTTGGCCTGTAGATAGCTGTCTTCTCTCTATGTCCTCACATGGTCACCCCTCTGTGCATATCTGTACCCTAATCTACTAGTATTCTTATAAGTGAGGAGTTAGGAGTGGCTAGGCAGTTAGGGACAGGACTATGGGAGAGGAATATAAAGGGGAGATGCAGCTGGATACTCTGGACAGGGACAAGAACCTGTTCGTCAGCCATACCCTGTCCCATGTAAAATCGCAAGAACAAAGGGTCCTGATTCTGGGCTGACCACACGGGGCGGGGAAAATAGACTGGACTCCTGAAGCTTAAAATGTATGGATGTTGCTTGGGCCGAATTTTTCGAACCAACCAATGGGAAGATCACAGGGCACATATTAACCCCTAGACAAAGGAGCTGTTCTGGTCCCTTCCCTACAGCAGGGAGCTTTTCTATAATAAAACTTTGCTTTCATTTATCTCTTTGTCCCTGGAACTCATTCTTTAATTTTGAGAGACAATGAACCTGGACTCAACTCGAATTTTGGTTTCACAAAGATGCCAGTTCTGTTGGATTAGAGCCCACCCTTATGACCTCATTTAACTTAATCACTACTTTAAAGACCCCTATCTCCAAATGCACATTCTGAGGTCCTGGGGGTCACATGTGGCTTTTAAGGGGCCACAATTCAGCCTACAGTAATGAGATTCCCAGAATTTCAAATTTATCTGGTTGTCATTTTTCCCCACCAGCCATCAATCTGAGCTCACCTCATTCACCAAGTAACTAATGATAATTATGAATCACTCATTCATTCCTAGCATGCATTTAGTGCTGCTGAAAACATTTGGTTTAACCAAAGGTTGCTGTATGCTTATGGGATTCTTGTAGGATGAAGGAAGGGAAGCTGAGTAGAGAGGGACTTGCACTTAGCATCCTGCAGACCCTGAGCATAAAGCCAGATCTTCCTTTAGCAATGGTGGGAGTTGGAGGGGAGGCAGGCCTCATTGTATTATTGATATATTTCTTGGTGATCTTTCACCTGAATTCAGATGCAAAAATCTCAAACTCTTAGTCTTAACAGTTAAAGTTGGCCTTTAATGTAATTTGTACCTCAAAGAGCAGAATTACACAGCCCATGCCTAGATTTGCAGAATTTGTGGTTGGTTAGGTGGCATCATCAAGGTCTTAGATAATGGATACAGAAATTGGTTCTAAGGAGTAAGGTGCTGACATACCAAACCCTTTCTGGCCAAATTTATCATATTGTTGCGAATTGTTGAGGAAAAATATTGAAGACATTCTCACTGAAGGCTACAAAACAGTGATCCATTTTAAGTGGTTGAGAAATAATTATAATCCTTTGATCTGCAGTAACAGGGAAGTTAGAAAATAAACCTGATGAGATTTTAGGATTGACTAACAAGGTCTCCAGCCAAAATATATAAAGAGCTTGATCTCAGATGGAGATTAGAAGGTTTGAAAAGTAAAAGATGTGTGAAGTAAAGAAGTGACCAGTTTGTAATTAGGATTTAGAGAGATATGTAGAGGTCTGGTTTTTAAGGTTTGGAAAATAAAGCTGTTTCTCATCTTTCTTCTCTTTGCAGCCAGCAAAGACCTCTCAAAATAACATGTAGCTTGGGGCACAGATCAAATCAATGGTGTGTCAGGAAAAACTTTTGTTAGGATCTCTGAAAGATTGAGGCAGTGCCTAATAGACACTTTCAGCTAAACAAAGGATTGCAAAGGATTGTCCCCCCAAAAACCTGATGTATCCAAAAGAGCACAGATCAAGACTAGAGAGCCTGGCTGGCATGGCTCAGTGGTTGAGTATTGACCTCTGAACCAGGAGGTCATGGTTTGATTACCAGGGTACATGCCCAGTTTGGGGCCTCGATCCCCAGTGTGGGGCATGCAGGAGGCATCTGATCAATCAATGATTCTCTCTCATCATTGATGTTTCTCTCTCTCTCTTTCTCTCCCTCTCCCTTTCTCTCTCTCTAATATATATATATATATATATATATATATATATATATATATATATGATCTCTGAATGCATAATAATCTTGCCACTCAATATATATATATTAGAGGCCAGGTGCATGAATTCGTGCATGGGTGGAGTCCGGCCAGCCTGGCCAGGGGGAGGGGACATGGGTGGTTAGCCAGTCTGTAGTGTGCGTGCTGGTTGAACTCCTGGTCGAGGGGACAATTTGCATATTAGCCTTTTATTATATAGGATATACACTGAGTGGCCAGATTATTATGCATTCAGAGATCTTAATAATCTGGCCACTCATTGTATATATCCTATATAATAAAAGGGTAATATGCAAATCAACTGAACAGCTGAACTACTGGTCACTATGATGCGCACTGACCACCAGGGGGCAGATGCTTAACGCAGGTCAGTGTGTTCCCATAGAGGGAGCGCCGCTCAGCCAGAAGGCAGCGCTAAGGATGTTCAAGTGTTAGCTTAGGTCTGCTCCTCACATGAACCAGGACATTCCCTGAGGGCTTCCAGACTGCGAAAGGGACCTGCTCCTGTTCCCCTGTGCATGAATGTCATGCACCAGGCCTCTAGTATATATATAAAAGATTAGAGAAGAAAGTGTGTTTGGAAAAGAATTGTGAGTTTGTCTTTTTCCAAATGAATTGAAATTGAACTAGGCACAAAGAAGTCTGCAGGGTTTGCATGGGAGTTTCACAGGATCAAGTGCCATGAACATTGACTAAAATTGTCCAAATACAAAAAGAGCTCTGGATTCCCAGCTTTTCTAGAGTAGCAAGCCTATGAAATCTACTCAGAGCTGTGTCTCACTTTGATCTCTCTGATAGGCCATTTAAGGTGATGGGAAGAAAGGACATCTCAAAATCCGCATCTAAGAACTATGGGAATCATTCCCAGGGCAAATGTGGACCTAATCAAGTCACCTGCCTTCTTCCTCAAAGAAAGTTTTGATTGGTGGGATTTCAGAATTCTTTAGACTGCCTGTGCTTCTGTTCCAATACCTTCCAAGAAATTGTTTCAGTGGGGCCTGTTTATGGTGGTTATTATGTTTCATCAATGTGTGTGTGTGTGTGTGTGTGTGTGTGTGTGTGTGTGTGTGTGCACGCGCTTGTGTGTGTGAGTGATAACTTGTCTTTTCAGTTCCTATGTCTCCATCATGCTGGTGCCTTGAAATGGTCCATGACAGGAGATTTACACAACAGACGTAGGCAATGATACAAATCAGGGTTGTTTTCCTGTTAGTTGTTGAGTATTTATGAGCACACCACTCTCTTTGAATGACAGAGAACCACGTCTGAACCTGATGAAGGTTATAAGATCTACAACTTTGAGCCTGATGTAGTGACTTGATGAGACTTTTGAAGGTCTTGGGAGTGTATCCTTACATGAAAGAAAGTGAATAGATGAAGGCAAAGAGCAGGTAATGGTAGATAGATTTAATCAATGGCCATAATTGATGGCCTCCTTATCTCCCATGCCCTTTTCAATGTGAGCAGTTCCTCCCATTCCCAAGGCAAATTCAATTTTTTATTAGTGAACTAGAGGCCTGGTGCATGAAAATTCATGCACTGGAGGGGGGTCCCTCAGCCCAGCCTGCCCCTTCTCACAGTCTGGGAGCCCTCAAGGATGGAAGGAGACCCAGCAATCAGGGGAAGGCAATGTCCCCATCACACCTCTGCTGCTGCCACTGCCAGCAGCGCAAGCCTCGGCTGGCCCTGGTTAACTGAGCCTTGGGCAGCCCTGGACAGCTGGGAAGCTGCCATCTGAGGTTTGCCTGTGCCTTGGGCCGGCCCTCGGCGGCTGGGGGGCTGAGGGGACTGGGGGACTCCGGAGGAAGGTGCACCTGCTGCCCCAGCAGGGCTGAGGGGACTGGGGACCGCCATCTTGTGGCTGTGGGCACCACCATCTTTGAAGGCATAGCAGTCATTAGCATATTCCCTCATTGGCTGTGGGCACTGCCATCTTTGTGAGGGTGTGATGGTCAATTAGCATATTCCCTCTTGATTAGATAGGATGAGGTTAGGAGGACAGAATGGTACATCAGTGCCCATGAGTCACTTCTGGGCCTGGCCTCTTAGGGCTTGTTCCCTGCTGATTGCTGTTTTCAAGGTTTCTCTCACTTTCATCTGGACTTTTGCTTCCACTCTCACACCCTGCCAGATCCATCTGCTGTAGGAGGGGTGCATATGAAACAAGGCGAGACCATCTCAGTTGGGGCTATCCAAGAGTGTTCTTCTTGAGGAACAACTGGCTGGGCAGAGATGGACAACTGGACCCAGAGAGGATCAGCCAAGCCTGGCATAGAACAGAACAAGCTGACCCATAGAATTCTAAATATTTATCAATAATGAACATTCTTGTCCTAACTAGTTTGGCTCTTGTTAGAGAATTGGCCTGCATATTGAAGGGTCCCAGGTTTGATTCCCGTCAAGGGCATGTACCTTGCTTGCAGGCACAACCCCAGTAGGAGGTGTGCAGGAGGCAGCTGATTGATATTTCTCTCATCAATGTTTCTAACTCTCTATACCTCTCTCTTCCTCTCTGTAAAATCAATAAAATATATTTAAAAAATAATGAACATTCTTTGATTTAAAGGGTAAAAGTTGCAGTGCATTAAAATTTCTCTATTTTGAAACATAAGGTTATTATTGTAGGGACTTATAAGTATATATATGGATATAAGGAGACTAACTTATTAATCACTATACAATATGCTGGCCATCATTCTACATATTTTAAAAGCAGTAATGAGAAAGTTTCCCTTTAAATGATTTTAAGATTTAACTGAGTGAAATGTTGGGGCAGAACTGAGCAAGCTTTCTTCAGAGCTGTGTCTCACTTTGATCTCTCTGATATTATAGACCCAACTGTTCACCTGACTGTATATCTTTTGTTCTAAATGATATGATATGATATTTCCATGCAAATCACATAAATACCATTAGCTTAAATTTAGATAAATTGTCATATTGAGATTTAATTTAATGGTGTCTTTTCAAAAATTAAAATTAAAAAAGCTAAAACTGTCAACAACACAATTATACTAAGCATTAATTCCCTGATCTGAAGTTTTTTTCTTTATTGATTAAGGTATTACATATATGTGATTATTTCCCCATTGCCCCCCACCCCACCCCCCACTCATGCCCTCACCCCTCTGGTGTCTGTGTCCATTGGTTAGGCTTATATGCACGCATACAAGTCTTTGGTTGATTTCTCCCACTTACCCCCATCCTCCCCTACCTTCCCTCTGAGGTTTGATGGTCTGATCGATGTTTCTCTGTCTCTGGGTCTGTTTTTGTTCATCAGTTTATATTGTTCACTAGAGGCCCAGTGCATGATTGAATCATGCACGTGTAGGGTCCCCTACACGCTTTCGCTTTCGATCACGGGGAGCGGGGTGCCTGTCCGCTGGTGCACCAGGCGACGGAGGCTTCTGAAAGGCCTGGTGCCTGAGCAGAAAGGCATCCAGCTCCCACGCTTTTGCTTTAGATCGCTGGTGCAACAGGCCTTTCAGAAGCCTCAGGGGTGGCGGAGGCTTCTGAAAGGCCTGGTGCCTGAGTGGACAGGCACCCAGCTCCCACGCTTTCGCTTTCGATCGCGGGGAGCTGGGTGCCTGTCCGCTGGTGTACCAGGCCTTTCAGAAGCCTCCGGCGTGTCAGAGGCTTCTGAAAGGCCTGGTGCCTGAGTGGACAGGCACCCAGCTCCCACTCTTTCGCTTTCGATCACTGGTGTACCAGGCCTTTCAGAAGCTTCCGCCACGGCTTCTGAAAGGCCTGCTGCCTGAGTGGACAGGCACCCAGCTCCCACACTTTTGCTTTCGATTGCGGGGGAGCTGAGTGCCTGTCCGCTCAGGCACTCAGATCCCCCGCTTTTGATGGTCTGCGCGGCAGGACGTCAGCTCGCTGCCCCAGAGGCCCCTTCTGTGCCGCAGCACAGCCATGGCACAGACGCTGAGCTCATGCCGCTGCTGGCGACGCAGCTCAGCGTCCTGCCGGCCCAATCAGCTACCCCGGCCACCCCGAGTCCCGCCCCCCCCACACCTCCTGGCCAATCATGGGCATAGTGAAGGTACAGTCAATTTGCATATTTGTCTATTTTTAGGTAGGATTATATTCCACAAATGAGTGAGATCATGTGATATTTATCTTTCTCTGACTGGCTTATTTCGCTTAGCATAATGCTTTCCATTTCCATCCATGCTGTTGCAAATGGTAAGAATTCCTTCTTTTTACCACAGCATAGTATTCCATTGTGTAGATGTACCACGGTTTTCTAATCCACTCATCTGCGGATGGGCACTTAGGCTGTTTCCAAATGTTAGCTATGGCAAATTGTGCTGTTATGAACATAGGGGTGCATATATCCTTTCTGATTGGTGTTTCTAGTTTCTTGGGATATATTCCTAGAAATGGGATCACTGGGTCAAATGTGAATTCCATTTTTAGTTTTTGGAGGAAACGCCATACTGTTCTCCATAGTGGCTGCACCAGTCTGCATTCCCACCAGCAGTGCATGAGGATTCTTTTTTCTTCACATACTCGCCAGCACTTGTCATTTGTTGATTTGTTGGTGATAGCCATTCTGACAGGTGTGATATGGTACCACATTGTCATTTTGATTTGCATCTCTCAAATGATTAGCGACTTTGAGCATGTTTTCATATGTTTCTTGGCCTTCCTTATGTCCTCTTTCAAAGAGTATTTATTTAGGTCCATCGCCCATTTTTTGATTGGGTTGTTTATCTTCCTTTTGTTAAGTTGTATGAGTTCCCTGTAAAGGTTGGAGATTAAACCCTATGGGAGATAACATTGGCAAATATGTTCCCCCATGCAGTGGGCTTTCTTGTTGTGTTTTTGATCATTTCTTTTGCTGTGCAGAAGCTTTTTATTTTGATGTAGTCCCATTTGTTTATTTTCTCTTTAGTTTCCATTGCCCTAGGAGCTGTATCAGTGAATACAGTGCTTCAGCATATGTCTTAGTTTTTGCTGCCTGTGGATTCCTCTAATATTTTTATGGTTTCCTGTCTTAAGTTTAAGTCCTTTATCCATTTTGAGTTCATTTTTGTGTATGGTGTAAGTTGGTGGTCTAGTTTCTTTCCTTCTTTTTTTTTTTTTTTTTTGAAAGTATCTGTTTAATTTTCCCAACACTATTAATTGAAGAGACTGTTTTTACTCCATTGTATGCTCTTGCCTCCTTTGTCAAATATTAATTGAGCATAGTGGTTTGGGTGGATTTCTGGGTTCTCTACTCTATTCCATTGGTCTATATTGTCTGTTCTTGTGCCAGTACCAGGCTTTTTTGAGAACAGTGGCTTTGTAGTACAGCCTGATATGTGGTATTGAGATCCCTCCTACTTGGTTCTTCTCTCTCAGGATTGCTGCAGCTATTTGGGGTCTTTTTTTATTCCAGATGAATTTTTGGAGAGTTCATTCCAGGTCTGTGAAATATGCCGTTGGTATTTTAATGGGGACTGCATTGAATCTATAGATTGCTTTGGGTAGTGTGGACATTTTAATGATGTTGATTCTACCAATCCATGAACACAGTATGTTCTTCCATCTGTTTTTGTCTTCCTCTATCTCTTTTTTCAGTGTCCTGTAGTTTTCTGAGTACAGGTCTTTTACCTCCTTAGTTAAGTTGATCTAAAGGTTTTGTTGTCTCATTAACATGCTCTTTTCAGAATTAGTTTACCAGTTAGAGTATTTTTAATCTATATTACCGATTTTGCTCATTTTGTGTAAAATTGTGATTTTTATGAATTTATAGTCTCTTTTAAATGATTTTCAGAAATAAAGAAGATATCATTAACCCCATTTGAATCTTTCAGAATTTTTATAATGACTAGGTTTCAATATGATGCGAGACTTCATTATGGAATTTTTAAATTTCAAATTTAATCTATATCCCAATGTGAACTTTTATATTCTAAAATGGATATTCCGTTGACTTCTTGATGACTATAATAAGAAGTATTATTTTTATTTGTAAATTTTATTTATGAAAAAATACTATTTATATTAAAAAGGTTAAGTTCTGCCTCAAATAATCTGTTTTTTTTAACTAAATGGGAAAGTATTAATAATATTATACTACTAATATTATAGTATTAGCATTAGTATTTTGTTAACATTGCACATCATTGCCCGAAGACATAAAGGATGTTATCATACTCTTTAACAATTGTTTCTGTGTACAATATAAGGCACCATATCATTAAATTAATTTTTTTCAGAGGGAATTTTCTTAGTATAGTGATGAAAATCACAAATTTTATGTCAAAATAGAACCCAACTTGGGAGTTTTATACACCGCTGGCTATTAAAATAGATTCTGGAGCAGGAGAATCAGTCCAGAAGAGATAGGCCTTATATATATGTTCAATGTTCACATGCTTTAGTCCACAGTATGTCTTTATGGCTGAGATGGTAAAATGAACTGTGAGTAGGAAATCTATTGAAAGTCATTAATTCACAACAAAACAATAGGATGGTCTGACCTATCTGATGGAGCTAAGCTCGGAAATATAACCACTATGATAATTATATAAGGGTACTATGGGAAAATAATAAAATGTAACAAATGGAAAAAAAAAACCACACAAAAACATGAAAGCATGTAAATTAAATTAATTACATACAGTAGAAAAAATAAAACAAGGATTTTAATGAAATCCTTCAAGGATAGTCCCTGGTAAATAAAAATATAATACCAATGTGAAGTTAAGTAAATAACTTTTTAAAAAATATGTGATGACCAAACAACATAAGGATTCAAATTCAGGACCAAAGGAACTATCATTACAGATCTACTATATAACTAGTGAGATGTCAAGGAACTCTCTAGGCATACAGGTGGGAGGAGACACCTTTTAGAAGCAAGGAAAGAAGCCTGAGGAGAAACCAATCCTGCTAACGCCTTGATCTCAAACTTTCAGTCTCCAGATCTGTGAGTAAATGAATTTCTTCTGTGCAAGCTCTCCAGTCTATGGTATTTTTTTGCACAGCCCAAATGGACTAATATGATGTCCAAACTTACACAGTGCTCCAGGGTGCTGGCATGTGGGAGAGTGTTCCGTGTTAGGTAGAACATTTCACTGCAAAGTTTTCTGCCAAAACTCAATGAATCAGTAACTATCCCGATCTGAGGAATAAAATTTCAACAGAGCAGATAGATACTCCCAACCACACACAGTAGTAGGCCAAGAACAGTAAATGACAACATCCTAAAGCATTGCCTCTGACATAATCCAGCCAGTGAAGAAAGAAAATGAAAAACTCAGACAGGGAATGGGGGAATTGTGACAGAGAGCAACAGTGAGCATGAGACTGGGAACAGCTGCACCATATCTTGTATGTGCAGCATGGTGACTGTAGGTAACAATATTATATGGAATATTATATGGAATATTTGAACATTGCTAAAGGAGTATATCTTAAAAGTTCTCATCACAAGAAAAATAATTGTAACTATGTGGGTCACAAATGTTAACTAGACTTACTATGGTGATCATTTCACAATATAGTCAAATATTTAATCATTATGTATATCTGAAACTAATGTAATATGTCAGTTGTTGCTCAAAAAGTAAAAGCATAAATCTTTTTTAAAATATTTTTCTTATCGCGTTTTAGATAGGGGTAGGGAGAGGGGGAGGGAGAGAAACATCTATGTGAGAGTGAACCATTGATGAGCTGCCTCCTGAACACCCACTACTAGGGATCGAGCCCACAACCCAGGCATGTGCACTGACCGGGAATCAAACTGGCAACCTTTTGGTGCATGGCACATGGGACGGATAACACTCAACCAGCTGAGTCACAACAGACAGGGCAAAAGAACAAATCTTAATAAAAACATTTTGGTAGTAGACATAACAAAGATATCATAATTGCTTACAAAATAAACAAAATAATAAACAAAGTAAAAAAAAACAGCAAAAATGTCAGGAATTATGGGGAGCAGGACTGAGTTAGGAATTGAATTTCCTTTCTTTCACAGCAGCAATAACACATATAATAAAATTGTTGGTGGAGAAAATGGCACAGCTATTAGACTGGTGGAGTCAGACAGAACTTTAGTTCAGCAACCTCAGTACTTCAGTTCTGGCAAGGAAAGAATTCAGAACCAAGACTCAAACTATAAGAGAAAGTTTATTTAGAAAGTTGCAGAGGTCAAAGAAGTGAGTTGTAGAAGAAATGAGTTCAGGAAACAAGCTACAGAGGCAAAAGAAGGGCCCATGGAACTTAGGAGAAAAAGAGAGGCAAGGAAAACCCATGGGGGTAGAGTGGGGGTGGGAGTGAGGGGAGAGTGTGGGGAAGATGTTGGGTGTGCTCCATAGAGTAAGCTCTGCTGGGTCCTCCATCTTGAGGGAATGTATCTGGAGGTCTCAGAGGAGGACCCCAATAGAATATTCATTAATTTTTCAGGAGTATCCTTTCAGATCATTATTCAGTGCAGCTGGTCATGATGTCAGCAATGGTATCCTTGTATGGTTTTGCTGATTTTCTGGGCCTGAAATACAACTGAGGCCTACATGTATTTGATGTGAGTCAGAATCTCATTGTCCTGGGGGCTTAATGCTTAAGGGCTATTTTCCAGCCCCTTTGTTTGGCCTCCCTCTAAGGGGGTCTAACCCACATCACTAGCAACATGCCAGGGAAGGAAAGATCAGGGGAGGGTCCAAACCACATGATCAGCCATATGAAAGATCAGGGGGTCTAAAAACATGATCAGTGATATGCTAGGGGAGGAAAGGTTACTCTGGGGATGAGGTCCTTGTTTTCCCAGTTTTGCCTATTTCTGGGCACCCAGGGATTTCCACCTGGTGAATTTCTGTACCTGGCACATTGTCTTTGCTCTGCTCATGATCATCTAACTGCCTATCACAAAACAAGGAACAAAAATCACATATGTCATCCACTCTGTTTGTTCTTATACTTATTTTTAGCCTTAACATGGTCACTTAAAATATATCCCATTAAGAAGAAGCACTTTCCTACAATTTATTATGATTTCAGTTTAACTTAATTTTTATCCAAATGTGAAATTCAAGTAAATTAAATTCACCATGTAGACTCCAATTTTATTTATTAGTGAAGGATAGATAACTCCCTTTGTCTTTCTCATTATCTAACCACCCTCAGTTTTGTTTTGTTTTTATACAAACTCAAACACACACACAGCTTTGCTTGATTATTAATTACCTAAGAAAAATTATAAAACTGGTACTGGAACTGAGGATGACTTACTGTTTCTTGATTATATTGTAAGCCTTGCTTGAATCTCTACAATGAGATTATGAGCTTTTAAAAAAATATATATTAAGATGAGGTTTGGCTCAGTTGGTTGGGCACCATACCTTCCACCAAAATGTTGCAGTCTCCATTCCCAGTCAGGGCACAGCACATGTCCTCGTTGTGGGCTCAGTCACCAGCAACAAGTGTGCAGGAGGCAATGGATCAATGTTTTGCTCTCACATCAATGTTTCTGTTATTCTCTCCTCCAATCCTCTCTCTCTAAAAAAAAATCAATAAAATATATTTGAAATATAATAATAAGCTGACTATTCTATTAAAAATTAGGTAGCCCTTATCAGTATAAAGTTAGTTATTTCAGAGAAAAATATTTTTTCCTCTCTTTGTATTTACTAGTGTGTCACAGAGTCTTTCTACTTCTCGTCCCCTTTTATTTTGTTGTTGTCTATTCTTACTCCTGGTGAATGTGTGCAAGAGAGGAACTATGGTGGTATGAGGAGATATAAGAAATCCTGTGTGTGAAATGAAGATGGCTGTGTTTAGTGACCTCCACACTTTCTGCCTAATCATTCTATGGTTTTCAAGATGCGTTACCAAGACTTTCCTTTCAAGTTCTGTTTCTATGGCAACATTTTCTCCCAGCTTGCTATCTATATGTCATTTATTATTCTATTACCTACATTTACTCATTACCTGTTATTTTTTTTTTAACATCAACCCATTACTTCTTTTTATGCTCTATCTTACCTAACTTCTGGTTTTAGCGTTTGAAGAATTTGGCTCATCTACACATCAATAACTTCAATGTCAGTATTTGTAACTATAGACACATGCTTCACCTAGTTCAGATTCTTCTCCACTTTCTTCTCCAAATACTTCATTAATGAAATGTTTATTGTCACCTTTTAATCTGCTCCTATTTAATCTAACTGGTTTTAGCTCACTTTATACATAGTTGGTTTTGAAAAAGAGCCCACTTTGACCCATAACACCTGCACAATGTTCTAGTCACCGTTACTAAGAAACACAGCTCTTGATTTCACATGTTTAATTTTTGACTCTTAGAGAAATTATTTACTGCTGAGCATTCTTCTCTTTTCAAGGACGATGGTTTTTAATTATCCCCCCTCTAACATTTTGAGGGGAAAAAACACACAAAAGAGCTCTTCATTTCTGACACTCTCCTAGCTTCTATAGTGAAGGCATATGATGCTGTCAGTTTTTCTAATTAATCTCCCACAGTCTGTGTCTGAGTAAATGGTTTAGCGTGACTCGTGGTCTTGAACTTTTATGGGGTTAGATTGTTTTGACTGGTAACTACATATGCTAAATAATTTAGCATGTCCGTTACAGATTCAAATATAAATACAATTTTTATACTCTTATCGAATGGTAAATGCTGTGAAGAGCCCAATTCTGAGAACACTTGGTTAGGGCACTAAGTGGTACTTACCAGCTTAGAGTCTTGGAGGGATCTTGACACATTGGGATCCTGCCGAGTAAACAGAGATGAGAGCCCCAGTGGGCAATAGGTGACCACTTTCCATTGCAAGAACAACAATGCTAGGACCATCAGTGGGGAAAATTGCCTGGGGGAGAATTACTAAAAGTGAGGGTGATGACAAAATCAAACTAGCAACAAATTTATGAAGTCCAATAATATTGACAGATACTTTTATATTAATTTGGAGATCTTTGATAAGTAAGTATTTCTATATTGCTCTTTTTTTTAAATTCAAATTTTGCCAAAGATAGCTTATTAAAGCTAAATTAATGCTGCTGGTCAGCCACCATTTTCAAGATGCTCAAATAAGCAAAGGGATTTTGTTACAGAACAAATTGTGAATTTTATTACATATGATTTAATCTTTTCTATTTACTCTTCTCCTTCCACTATTAAACTATCAACTTTTATAAGTGAAGGAAAGATAAGAAAATGAAGAGGAGAGGGGAAGGGAGGGGAGGAAAGGAGTTTCTTTGCACTAGGCTGAGAAGCAATATTGTCACTCCTACCATGATACTTAGGCGGCTGTTGGTAACTTGACAATGTTACCTGCTGACTTCGAAGTTGGGTGCAGCCATGTGACTGGCTTTGGCTAGTTAAATGTGAACAAAGTTTATAAGCCTGTACTGAGCACGCATAAACTTTCTTGTGTAAATCCATTGAGTTTTGGGGGTTTGTTACTTCATCTAACTATGCACCTCTTGACTGATGCACCATGTTCTTTGCAGAACAGATGTTGCCTCTCATTCATGATTGTGTCCCAAATTTAGCATTTTTTCTGATTGTTTTGCACCAAATGGATGAATCAAACTAGGTATAATAAAAGGAGACTAGAAATTCAACTCATCAAATATGCCTGTTTCATGGACTCACTGTACACAGGATAGAACACCTGCTTCACAGACTTTCTCAATCTTTGCAAAGAATATTAATTGTGCCCCCAAAATAATTTTTCCATTATGAAAATTGTAAAATGTACAAATGTGTTAGAACAGAAGAATGTAAACATCTCACAAAATGCCTCTATTTTCTAGTGTTTGTTTTTGATGAATTTTCTTAAAGTGCCCCACTGTGCTGCTGAAGTCACAGAATTTAAGGTGCTCTCATTCTATGTTTTCAAGACAAATTTAGGACTGGAATACTACTCTAAGACTGGACATATTTTTAGCATCTCCTCTCCCCCACCCAATATCATTATCATATACTAGAGGCCCTTTACACAAAATTCATGCATGGGGGTGGGGTCCCCTCAGCCCAGCCTGTACCCTCTCCAATCCAGGACATCCCTCTCACAAACCTTGACTGCTGGCTCCTAACTGCTCACCTGCCTGATCGCCCCTAACTGCCCCGCTGCTGGCCTGGTTACCCCCAACTGCCCCCCTCTGTTGGCCTGGTCACCCCTAACTGCCCCCTCCCCCTGCTGGCCTGGTCACCCCACACAGCCTGCTGTTCAGTCACTTGGTCATCCCTCACTAACCCCCTGCCAGCCTGGTCACCCCATGCAGCCTGCTGTTCAGTTGTTTGGTCGTCCCAGACTAATGCCCCTGCCAGCCTGGTTGCTCCATGCAGTCTGTGTTCAGTCATCCATCGGTTGTTTCGGTTGTGGCCCCTGGCTTTTTATATATTAGAATACTTTGCTCCCTGGGTTGTAGTATTTTCATGGTATTTTAATTCATATAGTCATTAAAATACTAATAGCAATTTGACTGAAATTATTTAATTATTAAAAATTCAATTAGGATCCTTATATAATTTATGCCCAATTTATCAAATCTAGTCTTTTACCACATTCTGAGCAAACTACCAGTTAAAAAGTTTTATCCTTCTCCCAGATACATTGTCTATCACATTACTTTTGGCTGGATTCATGTAGCATGTGGTTAAGGTTTAGAAGATGTTCTTTATAAAATACACAGTTTCATGATATTTGAGAAAACTTTATCAGGGGCTTATTAATGTAATTTCCTCTGTAATAAGACCTTCAGATATGGTGCAACACAAATTTTTGTGGGTAGGAACAGTAATGAAGAGGAGGCATTATAGCAGCCTACAGTAGGGAAGATAAAACGCCCCCTTGGGCTTTGAAAAGGAGCCCAGAACAAAATTTGACATTTACTTAACTATAGAGGCATGAATGGTAATGCTACAATTATGTTAAGAGCTGGAGAAATATTATTAAAATCTTTTAACATAGCCCGTCTCTCTACCTTTGGATGTTTCCTTTGTCCTTTTAGAAATTGCCACTGAGTGAGTCCCGGGCAAGGTGCTGTGGAGGAAGTGATAAAATTTGGCAGCTGCTGTCTGAGATCTGAGATGGTCTATTTTCATAGAAAAACAAAGTCCCATGAAATACTGTGTTCACTAGCCATACATCCCCTTGTCCATATTTCTAGTGGCATTATTATGCATTGTTGTTACCTCATGTGAACATCTCCTGTTTGTGTGTGTGTGGTTTTATTTGTTATTGGTCTATTTTGTTTCTACTTTAGAATTTCTTTTGTTTGTTTTTTTATTTGTCACCCATATACTTTTGTAATGCAGATAATAAACAATGGTCTGTCTTTATTTTGACTATGGAATCTAATAGCAACTGGATATACACTGAATAACTCCTCTTGAAGAGTCACCCAAGTGACTAAGAAAATATCAAGTCCTCTTTTTTTCTATGACTAGTAATTACCACCTTTTTTTTCCTATGAGTAACTATTGGAAGTAGAATAAATATTGCAGTATGTAGCCTCTATGTATATCCATGATTGCTCAAAATTCTTTCAATTAAAGTTCAGTCATTGGTCAAATCAAAATTTTTGGATTAACACAGATATATTATTATTATTATTATTATTATTATTATTATTATTTTCACTGTGAATCAGGTCCATTCTGAAATAAGATGCTTCTCATAATTATCTCTTGTTTGGTCCTTTAAGGCAATAATACCTTGAGATAGTGAGATTCTAGAATAATTTATTTTTAATTACACTGAGAAACAGTTCAATATTGCCATACATTTTGTTGGTGTTCTACATTGATAAGAAGGACTTTTCTAAAAAAAAAAAAAAAGAAGAAGGATTTTACTGCTTAAATCAATATAATTAAATTAGGTTTAGATGAAAAGAGTGAAGAATTGAATATTTATAATATTTATGTATTATATATATTTTCATTTTAATTTACCTAAGAAATATATATTCTGCATTCATATTTTATTAACTTTGAAGTTTTCTTAAAGTAAATGAGCATTTCCAATCTTCATTACAAACCTTAATAATGAAGAACATAAAACATCTCAGAAAAATCAATATTTGAGTGTTGCCCTAAGCTATTTTTGGACATTATTAATTTTTATATGTCTCAAATTAATATCATTAATAAATTGACTCAATACATTATAATAATTAAAATACCTACTAATTCAGTTTTTTGAAAATATTTTTTTTCTCTTATCAATATATTATGTGTGGTATATGAGATCTTTGAAGATAATGAAATTTTGTCCTCAAAACAAGCAATAAGTTATAAATGTGCTGATGTCCCTTTATTTACAGTTCTTATTAACTGATGATAAAGCTTCAGCATCCTAAAATATGTATTATTAAGATAATATAGTTCATAATCCTGTATTTGTTTTTGTTCCTCTTAAGAAACAGATAACATTTAGTAAGAAATGGAATTTAGCAAAGCAACTACTTAAATGTGTCTTAACTTCTTACTTAAGGCTAACCCTTTATTCACATGTGGTGTTTTCTTTCTGGCATCTGACCAGCTAGCTCTCGGAGAAGAATGAGAGCTATACATTGTCTTTCATCAGCCAGGAGAAGAAGCACAATTCAGTTTGGACAAGTGTTTATGAATGGCCCATATGAATGAGCACTTCACTAGAAAAGGCACAAATAAAAGAGAAACTAAGTGCTCTGTCTTTGTTCCTGAGGAGTAAGATGTATTTCCATAAAACAAAAAGTGGGTATTTTTTGGAGTAAGGCTCATTCTGCAAAATAGATGCCAAGAGGTCACAGTACAGCCAGCCTAACACAAACACGGGGGTTCAATCTGGTAAGTCTATCTTCAAAACTCCTTCCAGTGATATTGTCAACTCAATTAAATTTCATAATCTGGCACCCAGATAACTAGGTAACTTACCAAGTGATAGTCAAGTAAGATATCATTACTTAACCTAAATAGGTGTATTTATCTACATCTCTCTATCTCTATCTCTATCTCTATCTCTATCTCTATCTCTATCTCTGTTTCTATCTCTACATCTCTTATACATATACCCACATCATCTATGCCATCTATATCTATCTATCTATCAACATAACCATACTTTGTATAGTAGTATACAGAAACATTAAAATACTTAATGAGTCCAAACACACATGATATTTCACCATTTCTACTCTAAAGAGGACTGTGGTGTTTTTTTAAACAATTTCTTTTTGTCTTGGGTTACCTAAACAATATGTTTATACATAAGCTAGCCATACATTCTAGCTTCTGCCTATTGTTCTGACATCTTTTCTGGTTTAGAGTTTGCTTTATTTTACTTCTTTAAAACAATGTTTGTTTTTAAATTTTATTAAAACTAGGTAGGTAGGTATATTAAACTTTTATTTCCTAGTTCCAGCTACTGTTGTGAAGAGAGCTTTTGCTCTTAATTCTTGATTAAATCTGGAAATCATTAGTGGTAGTGCCTTCTTTCCTCAGATTCTATAGTTACTGTTTGTGACATTCTATAGTTACTGTTTGCTCTGGCTAGTCCTGCCCTGTGCTTGATCTATGTGGAAGCCTGTGACATGCATTCAGTGGGGCACAGGAAACCAGAAAATTATGAGTTAACTGCTCTTAAAATAAGTGGACAAGGAGAAACTTAGCTAGTTTTGCCATAAAGTGTATATGAAATAATCTGACATTCTCAACATTATGTTGTAACACCATTGCCATTTATTAAAAGGTATTAATCTACAACACTTTATTTAATACTAGAGGCCCGGTGCACGAAATTCAAGCATGGGGGGTGGGGGAGTATCCCTCAGCCCAGCCTGCACCCTCTCCAATCTGGGACCCCTCGAGGGATGTCCAACAGGATCGGGCCTAAACGTGTAGTCGGACATCCCTCTCACAATCCAGGACTGCTGGCTCCCAACTGCTCGCCTGCCTGCCTTCCTGATTGCCCCTAACTGCTGCTGCCTGCCAGCCTGATCACCACTCCACTGCCAGCCTGATTGATGCCTAACTGCTCCCCTGTCAGCCTGTTTGCCCCTAACTGCCCTCCCCTGCAGACCTGGTCACTCCTAACTGCCCTCATCTGCAGGCCTGGTCACCCCTAACTGTCCTCCCCTGCAGGCCTGGTCCCCACCCAACTGCTCTCCCCTGCAGGCCTGGGTCCCCTGGAACTGCCCTTCCCTGTAGGCCCGGTCATCCCCAACTTCCCCACTCTGCTGGCCTGGTCACCCCTAACTGCCCTCCCCTGCAGGCTTGATTGCCACCAACTGCCCTCCCTTGCAGGTCTGGCCCCTCCCAACTGCCCTCCCCTGCTGGCCATCTTGTGGTAGCCATCTTGTGTCCACATGGGGGCAGCCATATTGTGTGTTGGAGTGATGGTCAATTTGCATATTACTCTTTTATTAGATAGGAAACTTTTTGGACAGCCATAAGCTAAAGATAAAAGCATTTGTTTAGTGAAAAATTAAGCACTAAATATCTTCTCTTAAAAACAACAAAAAATATAATAAGTATGCACCCTCAAAAAAAAACATTTCCCTGGGAAGCATCACCCACCACTGTGTACAAAGACCACATGGATCCCAAAGGACATAAATCTGCTGAATATGTGTAGGGATGGATTGAAAAGTCATTTGTAAAAAAGAAAAAAAAAAAGAAAAGAAAAGTCATTTGTCCTCTTAAGAACTCTATCTAAAGATGACAGTTTAACATATGCAGCTAAAAAGATCTTGTTATATCAAGTACATCTCTCTGTAAAGCTTAACTTTTCCTATAGTTTTGAGTTATTTTAGTCAATTAATGGGCCTCCTCATATGGTCCTATGTGACTCCCAGTATTTCTTGCAGATTTCTCCCTGATGCTTTCAGGGTGACCAGTAAGTAATCACCTCTGTTGAAGAGCTCTTGAAATATATTCTGAGTTGTGTGTTTCTCTTCTTTGCATTAGATTTCAAGCTGCCTGCCCACATCCTTCTGCCTGGCAGAAGTTAATCCCCACTCCAGTTCTGTTTGTTATTATGAAAGTGTCTGCTTATTTTCTATACATTTATTTCCATGGGATTTCTTTAAAGTTGGGAAAATAATCTCTGGGTTCATTAATTTATGAATTAGAACCCTCTCTATGTTTTAGGTTGCTCCCATATCTTGGCTATTGTGAATAATGCTGCAATAAACATTGGGCTTCATGTAGTATTTTGTGACAATATGAATGGACTTAGAGGGTATTATGCTAATTGAAATAAGTCAGACAAAGAAAGACAAATACAGTATGGTTTCACTTATATGTGGAACCTAAGAAAAACAAAACAAATGAATAAACAAAATAAAACAGAAACCAAAAGGATGGTTGCCAGAGTGGAGGGGGTATGGGGATGGGTAAAAAAGGTGAAGTGGAATATAGCCAATAATATCAGAATAAGTTTGCATGGTGACAAATGATTACTAGAATTAGTGGTTTATCACACTGTAAAGTATGTAAATGTCAAATCATCATATTGTACACCCAAAACTAATACAATATTGTATACCAATTATATTTTAAAAACCAATATTAATGAAAAACACTATTCTCTGAGTCACACAAAAATTTTAAATTAATTGGGTACAACATACATGCAGAGAAGTGCAAATATCTTAACTGTACAGCTGGATAGATTGGACCTACATATGAACCCAAATAGATACCACCCAGATCATTTCCAGGACCCTGGAGACCCTTCATGTCTCTTTGCATAGTTTACAAACCACAGAGGTCACCTCTCCTCTGACTTACCATAGGGACAAGGGAGAGGAAGTCATTTTTCTATTAACTCCCATCTGTCATTTGCTAGGGCTGCTTCTTCTGGCTATAACTCTCTAGAACTTTTGGCAGGCCAAGGGTTTTCTGCCGCCAGAGCAATCCCTCAGGTTGGGCTGCAGGCACTTGTGGGACAATTGGAGCCAACAGCTTGCAGGGGAGCAATGAGGTCTGAAGGCACACAGGCAGAGCATCAACAGACGGCTGGGTTCACCCATGCATGCCAGTTCCATGCTTGCCCCACATTAGAGTCACTTTGTCCTGTTACTGATTCTTTAAGAAGGTGAAAGTCACAATTTAAACAAACAAACAAACAAAATAACAACAACAACCCAGAAACACCAGTGTGGCAAAATTAAGCAATAATTCCCATCTTCACTAGAACTGATTCATATGCATATTCACCATCAGCCCTCTATACCATTCTAGATCCCCTTGGGCAGTGGTTGTGCTGGTCCGGATCACTTGCCCAGTGATATTATCAGAAATCCATCCCATAACTCCACTCCATCTCTGGTTATAGGTCAGGTCAGATGGTGGCTGTTGAAATTGCCTGTTGACAATGATCTCAAGGAGTGGGAGTCCCCAGAGTGAGGATCTCCAGGGATCCCTTGAGTCCCAGGCAAACAGCTTCCTGTTCCAGTTATGGAGCAGAAAGACAATCTCCTCACACTTATCACAGTCAATTGGCAAGTAACTCCTTTCTGCCAAAGAGGGTGGTTATAGATTTTATAAATTCTTTGGTCTCTGAAGTATAATTAGCACACACACAAAAGTGAAAACTTCAAATTCCTGTTCTGTCATCCTGAGGACTGAGTGTAGATGTCTTTCATCTACTTGGTGTGTTGTCAATATTGGAAGAAATTTTTTAGACCCTTTGGAGGTCATTGTGGATGGAGAAACTTAAGGCATGTTGCCATTCAATAATGACAAGAAGGGCGGGAAATATATGCATCCACATTCATGATAAACCAAACAAGAACTTATGGCTAATGTGCCCAGTGGTCAAAGACTAAATTTGCCAAATCATTTTAACAAATGGGATTTGAACACACACATACTAGTACACACACCTCAGATGATTGCCTGGTGGTGAGAATGTCAGGTTCAGTGGAGTGCCTATTGAGTCTTGTGATTAAAGAGTCTGGTTCCACTTCTGGAAGTGACAGAAGACCTCACCACAGAGGTTACTGTTGCAGTGACAGGAGGTTCAGGGACCCACTGGATCACTGGGAGACCATGAGAGGGCCCATTCCTATTTCTGTTATAACTGTATATTCTATCAGGGATGCAGATTCATAAAATGGCCATCAGTTCAAAATGCACAGGGCATCTTGAAGAACCGTGCCTGGGCTTATTGTCATGCCCAAGCAGTGGCCTTTCTCAACATTGAAGTTGACATTCTGGCATTCCAAAAGGCTTACAGCCATAACTCAAAAACCTCAGAAACATAAGTGAATCCAAAGAATAGGAAACCGGAGCACTTCCCATCTGTGGTGAGATGTCTTCAGTGGTCCAGGA
Organism: Cnephaeus nilssonii; assembly: GCF_951640355.1. Classification (NCBI taxonomy): domain Eukaryota; kingdom Metazoa; phylum Chordata; class Mammalia; order Chiroptera; family Vespertilionidae; genus Cnephaeus; species Cnephaeus nilssonii. The sequence goes on along the minus strand of NC_137072.1, from coordinate 38,734,266 downwards.
GAAGGCCCAGAGGCAGAAAGGTTGAGATACCAGGTAGGTGCTATGGTGGGAGGCTATCAACTACTCAGCCTCCATCCATGGCCCTGGGGTCACAGTGAGGCAAGGATGGGGTGAGGGATCCAGGGGCTCTGCCGTACTTATTCTTGTATTGTGTGGTGTGCGAGAGACTTTATGCTACAGAACCCTATTAATGGCCATTAGTCATTATTAATCTTGGTAATTAATAGAGTACAGCAACACATAATCATGTACATACATCATTTAGCATTTGTGCAAGAGTTTCTGCAGGATAAGTTCCCTTAAAAGGCAATCACTGCTTTTTCTCTCTTGCTTGCCTTTCTTTTTTAATTGAATAATAGTGGTAATAGTAGAAATGTCTTTCTGTCTCTGGCTTTACCAGAAGTGCTCACGTTTTAAATCAAGAGGCTTGATAATATTATTTGGGGTAAAACAAATGTATTTAATTATATTTATTATATCCACAAACTCCTATTTTGAGTGTTTTCTTTAACTAATATAGTCACTAAAATTTACCAATTTCATTTTCAGCCTCATATATTTTCTTCTTAGTTCTATTAATATGAGGAATTTTATTAATATCAAATTGTCTTTTCATTACTGAAATAAATCTCACTTGATTGTAATGTATTATTCCTTTACTATAAACCTGGATTATGTTTGCTAATATGTCAAATAATACTTTAGCACTAATATTCACTATGGGAATTGTTATAATTTTATTTTATTGTACAATATTGTTAATTTTATATTGAAAACTTCATGATAATATTTGCAAATTTTCCATCCTTGTACTGCTTTAGATTCTGCAATTAAAAGTTTAATAGGCCCTAGCAGGTTTTGCTCAGTGTATAGCGCTTTGGCCTTTGGACTGAAGGGTCCCAGGTTTGATTCCAATCAAGGGCACATACCTCAGTTGCAGGCTCGATCCCTGGCTGGGGCACATGCTTAAGGCAACTAATCAATGCGTCTCTCTCACATCAATGTTTCTCTCTGTCTTCCCCCACTCTTCCACTCTCTCTAAAAATCAATGGAAAAATATCTTCAGGTTGAGGATTAACAACAACAAGTTTGATAGAATTCCACTGGGACAGTGATTTTCAACCTTTTCCATCTTGTGACACACATAAGCTAATTACTAAAGTTCTGTGGCACACCAAAAAAAGTATATTATGTTTTTGCTGATCTGACAAAAAAAATAGGTATAATTTTTATTCATTCACACCAAATGGCTATTGTTGTTTTGCCTGTTGTTATTGTTTTTTGTTGTTGTTGTTTTTTACATTCTAATGAAAAAGAGGTCAGTGCCCTTGACTAATATCAAGTACTGCATTTTAAAAAAAATTCTTGTGGCACACTGGGTGAAAATCACTGCTCTATGATATAATAGATATGGTGCTTTTTTGGAGGGGAAAGGGTTGCACTTTGGTCAACATTTCGTTCCTTTTTTTTTTTTTTTAAATCCTCAGCCATATGTTTTTATTGATTGTTTTAGAGAAAGAGGAAGAGAGAGAGAAACATCGATCAGTTGCCTCCCATAGACTCCCTGACTGGGAGTTGAACCCATAAACTAGGTATGTGCTCTGACTGCAAGTTGAACCCACACCTTTTGGTGTACCAAATGATGCTCCAACCAACTGAGGAACCCGGGCAGAGCTTCAGTTCCTTTTACAGCAATTGATTTGGTTATCTATATATATAAAAGCCTAAGCAACACTTAGGACCAAATGACCAGAACGACCGGTTAACCAGTTGCTGAGACGTGCACTGACTGCTAGGGGGCAGATGCTCAATGCAGGAGCTGTCCCCTGGTAGTCAGAGTGCTCACACAGCCAACCTCCCATGGTTGGCCAACCTCCCCTGGTCCGTCCCTGCAGTCAGCCAACCTCCCACATTCCCTCCCCCTGGCAAGCCAACCTCTTATGGTCCCTCCCCCTGGCCAGCAGGCCCTGATAGGGACTGGGCGAGACAGCCCTGATCAGCCCTGATCACCAGCCAGGCCTAGGGACCCCATGCTGCATGAATTCGTACACTGGGCCTTTAGTATGTTATATCTCTTCATTAATAAGTTTTGAAAATTATTTTTCCAAGATAATAATCAATTTCAAAATGTGTTAATATTTAATATATAATTTTGCAAAATATCTTAACTTATTAAAGGATTCTTATTTCTGAAATTATATACCACTTATGACATTGCATTTTATTCTTTTGTTTTGTTTTAATCTTTTGATCATTTAAACTGGTGGTTTATATAGTCATCAAAAGATTTTTGAGACTCAGGTATTTTGATAAATATATTAGATCTTCTGTTTTTCTGTGTTCTGCCCTTATTTTTATTATTTATTTATTTCTGTGTATCTTTAGTTTAGCAAAATTTTAAAATTATTTTCAGTGAGTACTTAAATAATTTATTTCACTCTTTTTTAAAAATTTTCCTTTGGCTAAAAAGTGAAAAATAGCTTTTATTTGTTTAACATCTTATTGGGTGATCTTTTTGGTTTTCTGCTTTTTAATTTATTTATATTTGTATTGTATTGTGATTAGAAAATATTTCCCCCAGCACTTCTGTTTTCTGTGGGGTGGGAATTATTGAGTTTTCTTAATGGCCTGCTTATATGGTCAATTTTCATAAATTTTCCATGAGTTCTTAAGAAAAGTGTGTACTAGAACATGAAGAATTTTACATACCTAAACCTCTCCATAAATATTATCTATCTGTTTATCATCTATCTATCTATCTATCTATCTATCTATCTATCTATCTATCTATCATCTATCTATCTATCTATCTATCTATCTATCTATCTATCTATCTATCATCTATCATCATCTATCTACCTATTTACTCCCTATCTTCTATCATCTCCATAAGATATAACTTATTGTGTTGTCTTCTATATTCTTATTTCCTTTTGTCTACTTCATATCCTAATATAAGTGCCCTTTTGTCTGTTTTTTTCTAGTTATTCCCATAATTTTTACTTTATGATGACACCAATCTGCTATTGTGTGCATGAATTTTCATAACTGCCCTGTGCTCACAGTGCACACTGTACTGATGAACAGTGCCTTCCTTATTTTCTTTCAATGGTTTTGAATCTTCTTTCAGACTTGTCTGATATTAAAAACACACACCTAGCCCTAGCCAGTTTGGCTCTGTAGAAAGAGCATCGACCTGTGGACTGAAGCCTGTGGACTAAAACCTGCAGACTGAAGGGTCCGGGTTTGATTCTGGTCAAGGGTACATGCCCAGGCTGCGGGCACAGAGGAGGACCCTCTCTTTCTGGTAGAGTATTTGCTCTCTCTCTTCATCATCTCTGCCCCTGCTGCCCCTTCCAGGCTTGTGGGTTCTCCCCAACTTGTCCATCTCTGTTTCCTGCATGGAATCTAGTGGCTTTAGTTGCCTTGGAAACAATAGAAAATTTTGAGACTTCTCTATCTCTTAATTTTGTGAATTCAAAGGTTTACTTTTGTGGGTTCTTTTTTGTGTGTTTGTTTTTTTGTTTGTTTCACCTTATTTATATGTATGTGTACCAGGAGATGAATTAATCTGGAAGCAAGCTACCATAGTTCTATCAGGATATGTAATTATATGCCTATGATTTGGTAATAATTTATTTGGAGGAACTCAGATAACTAATTTGCACTTTGAGATGATTTTTTTGGTAATTCTTTTCTCAAGCCATCAAAAAAATATACATTCCACATATTGTCCTATTATTTGTTCTTTCTAATTCAGACATCATGTGCCTAATTACAATAAAATTATTTACTGATTCTAAGAAAACATAAATGTTAAATAAGAAAAGTTTATTGTAAAGTAAATTAATTTTATTTGTATTTATCATTATTCATTACTAAAATGAGATGTAATAAAGTGCACACATTTTAAGAGTGCAACTAAACTCTATGTAACCACCACATTAATATATACAAGATATATTTGGAGATATATACAATTTCTGGTGCCCCAGAGAGCTTCTGCATGCCACACACCACTCAGCACCACTCAACACACTGCTCTCCCAGCTTATTCCACAGACTCGCTTTGCCTGTTTTTACACTGTATACAATGGAGATAATTGCATTCTTTTGCCTCTAACTTCTGTCACTCAACATTAGATCTGTAAGTGTCATGTAGTTGTGCATTCCAAGAGTACTTTTTTTCATTGTTATGTCATGTTTGGTTGCATGACTATATCACAAATTATTTGCTCCTCTGCAATATTTCTAATATTCTTATCTTAAGAATATAGCTACCCTGAAATTTATCAAATGTGTCTCTTGGTGACATGTGTTCATCTCTCTAGGGCATATGCGCAAAAAAGGAAATACTGGATGATTGACACTAGGGATACTTTTCCAGAATGGTTTTCCAGGAGCGGAGTCACAGCATCAGCTGCCCACATCTCCACCAACACTCAGGGCAGCCGCTAATTTAATTCTGGTGGAAGTATCTCTGAAGTTTTAATTTTCATTATGATGGTGATAAATTATGTTCAGGACCTTTAAAGACTTTTTCTTGGCTATTGGGTATTATTTTCTCTAGAGTCTATATAAGAATTTGTGTGAAGCTTTATAATCTTTTTTAAAATATATTTTTATTGATTTCAGAGAGGGAGAGAGAGATAAACATCAATGATGAGAGAAAATTATTGATCAGCTGCCTCCGGCACGCCCCCTACTGGGGATCAAGCCCACAACCTGGGCATGTGCCCTTGACCAGAATCAAACCCAGGACCCTTCAGTCCACAGGCTGACGCTCTATCCACTGAGGTAAACCGGCTAAAGCTATAATGTTTATTAATTTGAAAATTTCTTTATATATTCTGGATCTAACTCATTTGAGTAATGTTTTGCAAATATTTTCATCCTGTTTTTTTTTCTCACTCTTTTTAATGGTATATTTTAATGGGCCTGAGGTTTATAAGAAAACCCAAAGGCATGAATGTATTTTATTGTACAAACATATTTTCATTCTGACATTTAATTCTATGAATCATCTTAAATTATTTTTGGGTATGATGTGAGAAAGAGGTCAAAGTACATTTTTTACAATGTGAATTTTCAATTGGCTTGACTCCATTTATTGAAAAGACCATCTTATCTATTCTCACTACATTGCACTGGAACCTTTGGTATAACTCAGGTAGCTATAAACATATGAGACTTATATATTATTTATTCAATTCCATTAGTTGCATTAACCATCTTTGAGAAAATAATATATTGTCTTATTTATTGTATGTATGGAGTATGTCTTTATAGCCAACAGTGTAAGTCCTCTAGTTTTGTTTTTTTCTCCCTTGAATATTGCCTAGGTGAATTTCCACCACCACTAAGCAGCTGGCATCAGACTTGCCCTCCATAGTGGAAAATTATGAAAGTGAACAAAACATATGGAAAATACCTGCTTTCAAATATTAGACATTAGAGGCCCGGTGAATGAAATTCATGCACCGGGGAGAGGGGTCTCTCAGCCCGGCCTGCAACAAAGCCAGCGTCCCATGCCCCGGCCGGCCTCTGACTAGAGGCCCGCCCACTCACCCTCCCTCCACAGGCCAGGGCGCCGCCGCCAGCGTCCAGAACCCTGGCCACTATGGGTGCCACCATCTTTGTGATGGAGTGATGGTTAATTTGCATATTACCCTTTTATTAGATAGGATTATCTATCATTTTACAATATAATTGATATAAACACATATAAGTCCTTGCTTTGTCAGCTGAAAGGACCTAGAAGCCATGCCACCTCAGTTTCATCAAGCACAACTAGTACCCAGACTTTGGTTTCCAATAGCAACCAGGGCTCTTTTGAGAAATGGCTGATTCTAGGATCAGGGCAAGAAACATTCAAGATACACTTTGTGGCATACAGTAGGAAAGTGCAAAACTCACACACACAAACACCACACACATCCACTGATGGGGAATGTAAGAAGGATAATTTCAGCAACAAAATGTTTAAAGGAGTATTGGTTTATAATTCAAAGTATAACATAATGTCAATGAGTCTTAACTTATATCAATGGTTGAATAAATAAATTAATGGAGAATAATTGATTAAATTTCACATGCCCAAAACATCTAACTAATGTATGTATATACTCTACTCCCCAGGACAGAGTACAACTCCTTTCTTCAGTGTGAGCACTGATCAGAGGCATCCCTCCTAAGAGCATATCATAGGTAGAGAGGATGGGGAAGAGTAAATTCACATGGAGCAACTTGACAGTACTAGCTCAGCCAGGTCGTCAAGGTCAACATCAAACAGTGATAAAGCATGATAGTCATGTGCCCTGGACCTGTTGCGATGGAAGTGGCATTGACCTTGCTGGTTTTCTTCCTGCCAAAACAAGCAAAATGTAACAAAACAAAACAATCTATTTATGAGAAAAAAATCAGGCAAATTTCAACAGATGGACATTCTACCAAATGCCCAAACAGCACCTCTCAAAACTGTCCAAGTCATAAAAAAATGGAAGGTCTGAGAAACTGTCTCAACCAGGAGGAGCCTAGGGAGACACGACACCGCAATGTTCTGTGCGTCTTGGTTGGGATCCTGGAACAAGGATAGGACTTTTGATAAAAATGAAGGTGATCTGAATAAAGGATGGGCTTTAGTGAATAATAACACTTCCACTAATTGTGGCAAATGTGCCATGTTAATAAAAACAATTAATTCTAGGGGCCACTGGGTGTAGGGCATATGGGAATCTCTGTACTATTTTCTCAATTTTCTTGTAAATCTAAGAAAGTTCTGAAAGTAAAGTCTATTTAAAAATAAAAATGAACAAAGTCTACTCTCTGCTTTGGAAAACATTTTTATACTTTTGAAATATTTTATTTTTCATCCCCTGACACAAATTAGTCTAGGAAACTGAGTATATAATAACTATACTCTTTAAGGAGTGTTTTTCTTTAAATTAGTAAATCATTGGTCTAGGAATTCATTTCTTGAGGTTACATTTTTGAATTTACCAAAATATATTTCAAAAAGTTCTACATTGCAATAAATAATTAAATACGGTGTTTCTGAGGAGATATGTTTATTACATTCCAAGTAGTTGTCACCTTTGTTTTCAGTAAATTAAAAAGGGACTTCATTTCAAAGATAGGTTAAATACTATATTCCACCACTAATCATGTCTCTTTATTATTCTTCTTATGCTAAACAATGACTAAATGAGTCAAACTGGAAATCTATAAAATGGAGTTAATATTGCATTTTTACTATTTTTTTCTGAGAATTTTGTTTCCTACAGAAAGTAACTTGCTTTTACTTTCATATAATGAAAAGCTTCACTTTTCCTCCAGAAGAACATTGTCAGAACTCGTCAATAGTAAAAGTGTGTTTATTTTTTTGCCTTTGGCAGGTCATGTAGGATGTCAGCTTGAGTGACTTAGAAAGTTGCACTCCTCAGAATTGAAAGGAAGTGCCTAGAGGTATGAACAGAAGAACAATATGGCAAGGGGAAGAGGAACACTCCTTGAAGAATAAATTAATTCCAGGCTCTTTGTCTGCAAATAGCTCCAGGCTTCCATTGTGTAGCATTACAAGATATAAAGTCTGGATAATGTTAACTGTGGGCCAATGCTGTATTTTTATACTTATTTTTTTGGAAGGGCACACTTTGCTTTAAATTATACATGGGGGAGAAGAGAAAAATCTACAATAAAATTGGGGTAAAAACAACATTGATTAGGATTCAAGTAGTTTTAAGTTTGTTTCTTAATTCTGTCACTAATTAAATGTGTCTCTTTGAACAAAGTTACTCATACCCCTGAAACACAGTTTTCTTACACGTAGAATAGGAATCATAACAAGTGTTGTTAGTCACCAAATATCTGTGTCTTCTTAAATTCACATATTGAAACCTAAGCCCAAATGTGATGGTGTTAGAAGGTGAAGCCTCCATGATGGGATTAGTGTCCATATAGAGGCCCTGGGAGCTCCCTGGTGCCTGTCACCACAGGAGGGCACAATGAGCGGATGCCCTTCAGGAAACAGGTTCTCCCCAGATGTGTCAGTTGGTGATTTGACCTCAGAATGCCAGCCTCCAGAACTCTGAGGAATGAATGTCTGTTTTTGTGAGCCATCTAGCCTGTTGCATTTTGTTATGGCAGCCTGGATGGACAAAGACATGTGTCAGGCTAGGTTGTGATAGATAATATGTGCACTCAACATGCTTCAGAATTAACCTATAATTGATAGCTATTTTTAGTGGATACTTGCTGATTTTGTTCCTTGCTATCCATTGCCCATTCTACTAGTACCCTGTTTTCCTTTTTGGGGAAAAGAGTGTGCACGTGGTGATTGTGTAGTTCCTAGTGCAGTCAGTTCTCTAACTCAAAAAGGGAAAGGGAGTAATGCTGCCTCTCCTTCTCTCCTTCTCACAGGCAGATGTGTGAGCAAAGCCTGCCAAGCACAGGCACTTGGGGAGGAATTTAAAGCATAAGCCAGGGACCTAACATCCGAAGTCCGTCATCACAGTGTGAATGACTGCTTCTGCCTCGGGTTTGCTCTGTTTTTCTTACCCAGAATGCTCTCAATTACTCTTCTTCCCCTACTGTTCCCAGCTCTCCATCAAACCTGGGAGCCCTCTCACATCCTTGAAAATATTTCCCCCGTTAGCTAAAGTGGGCTTGAAATATTGTGTTATCTTGGGTATGCCATCTGCAACTTCAGATTCTTGATATGTGAAATTGGGATGATAATATCATGGGTTTATAGGGTTTGTGATCATTAATTTATGTAATGAATTCAGCAAAGAATATAATTATTTGTCAGTACTACCATTTAACTGACTAAATATATTGTGATAATTTGAGGCCTTTGGTTTTAATAAGCACTTTTTTTTTTAGCACCAATGTAGGGATATAAAACTTTAATTTAGAAAAACAAACTTTTAGAACAGGTTTAATATCTACAACAAGTGTTTTCCTAAACACCTTTTTGTTTTTTCAACCATTGCTCTACAATCTTCTGTGGATTTGGTTGATGGGTTTTCTTTGTTATCAAATACCCAGAATGCTTATAATATATTTAGAATTGCAGCTGAATCTTTAGAAAGACCAGGCATTCTGCTCTCTAAATATTTTTTTCTCAGTTTCTTTAGAACACTGATTTAACCCATCATACTATATTAAACAACCCAGACTTCTCTCATTTTTATTAGCAGTAAAGTAGTTACAGTTCAGCAATTCTAAAATAACTAGCTTGCTCCTTTGGTCCAAAAAAATCAATCTGGTTGTGTCCCACCTATTCATGGCAGTGATAGATTCCAGGGAATCAATAGAGCAAAGTTCTTCTTTATTATAAATAGGCCATAGGGGGAGTCAGGGGGAAGCTAAGTTTTTATAACTATGATGTGCTAGACAAGGCTCAAAGAGTTTTTATATTTTACCCCACTTTATTTATAAATAAACTTCTTGCAACTGAGAACTACAAAATATGAATCAACACATATACATTCAATAAATATAAAATAAAGAGTTGCAAGTTATCAATAGAGTGATGTCTGAGGCAGAGTACCTTTTAAAAACTTTATAATACTTTTTACACCAAAAATAGAATACATTACATCAATTAAATGCTTAGCATTTAATAGTGACCATATTTCAAATATTTTGGTAAATTATGGAAAGACACATGCAGAAATATTTGTCTTTTTAATACATCTTTCCATATATGTGCCGATCCTTTCATGAAGCCAATTAGGATAACTTTGCTACTTAAATCTAAAAAAAAAAAAATCTGAATTCAAACTGCTGCCCATGAAATAGTTCTTCAGTCTTTAGCTACTTGACATGATGTACTTCTGTACAAAATTCACTATTTAGTACAAGGATAATTCAGTTGTGAAGGGGAACGAGTGATAAAGCCAATGTTGGGCTTCATTGGGTCCAATTGGGTACCATGAAGAACTCAGAATGCTGTGAATGCTCAGGTGTGACTTGGAAAGGCAGGTAGTGTAAGAGGAATCATATCACATGTTCTTTCTGAGGAAATAGACTCAGTTGCCATCTCTGACACATTATCTTCATTGCCTGGTCCTAGCCCCTCGTCCAAAGTGATTTTCAGCCTCCTCAATGACAGGGCTTCTCAGAGCATCCTATTAAGACGCCTCAGGGTCATAAAGTTAACTTAAGAGTGGCCACACAAACGTCAAAGCTGTTATTTCATAAGAGAGAGAGAACAATACATTGTCAAATGAACTATATTAAACCTTCGCTATTCACTTTGTAAAAGCATATACAGGCTGCACTGGAAAACATTTAGACTCAATGCCAAACATTGCAGTCCAGAAAAAATACTATAGTTTTCATCCAACATACTTACATATGTTTAAGACAAGAGACCATGCATAATATAGTTCAATGTAATGAAAGTAAGGAACCTCTTCATTTTGCTACTTTTGCACATTATCTTCATGAAGGAGGAATTAGAGTGTTAACACTTTAAAGAGCTCAGACCTGCTGAAGAGGAGCAGAATTGTAAAGTAAGTGCAGAGGGTTTATAATTGTTAATCATTAAGTACTTTATAGCAATGCCTGAACCATCCAGCCAAAGTACTGCCAGGGGTAGGGAAGGTGAGGCGTTTCCTATGGGAGGTTTTGTTTAAAGTGGTCCCATAGTCACTGCAAATTGGACAAAATCAAAAGCTGTTAGAAGTAGTTATAATAACTCAAAGGAGTGTGAGAGAATTCTTTCAAATTATAGTTGCTTATGGAATGACATTTATTTTGCCCTCTTTCAATTCTCTTTACTGACTAGGCATGTTCATTGCTGGTCCTCAGGCAAAGTTCAAGGTATTCTGGTTCAGTGACAACCCCCAACTTACTACTTTTTCTCTGTGGTGATAAAGATATTCCTTTATCTCTATATTTCCCAGTATCTCCAACCTATATAAAAGTCCTTCCATTGTTCTTTTTATTTAATATGTCCAAAAAATTCATTTTTTAATATTGTTAGGGATGTTAGTAGGACTTTTTACTATAGATTTATTATAGGTTTCCTAGGAAATATTCTTCCATTTGTGAAATAAGCCTTGCAAATTTATTATATTTTATGAGGTTTCCTATGAAATATCCTCCCATTTGTGGAATAAACCTTGCAAATTTTTGGTGGGATAGTCTATTTATAGTTGTGATATTTTATAATCTAAAATTATATAGTGTTTTATTTCATTTCCTTAGAGCCAGGACTATATTTGTTTCAAAAGCAGTTTCAGCCAATGCTCACTTTGACAGTGGGCAAAGAACACGTTTTTGCCTAGCAACTTTGCAATTACTCATCATTCAATTGGAACCTGAGGATTTGGATACTTATGTCTTTGATAATACTTTCAATTTCCATCATCCAAATTGGTTAATGAAATAAAATTTTTCTTCTGGCCACAATGTTCAACCATTGCATTAGTATTAATTAATGAAGGTTTCATGACTTTGTAGAATTAAATATACAAAGTAGACAGAAAAGAGCCTTTTATCCATCAGGAGGAGCATGTGGGAAAACCCACAGAGGAAGAACGACGAATAAGAACTAAGGAGGAGAAATCTGTGTGGCTGGAGCACAGACATACTTCCTTTGAGGGGGAGGTGGGGATTAGGAAGGAGCTAGATGATGCAGAAAGTGTTACCATGTTAAGTTACATTCTTTTCATTTTTAAAATAACAGAAAACAATTGGGTTGTTTTAATCATTGATAACACAATCAGATCTGTGTTTTGAAACCATCAGTCTGGATGCAGTGTGAAGGTGAATTGGTGGCAGAAGATGGGAACTGACCATTTAGGAGAAAAGTCCCATTGGCCAGGATAAAATTTTTGTTGGCTGAAAGTGCCCAGTGTGCAGATGTGAAGAAAGGAGGTTACAGGATAGGATCTTAGGGTCTGATTCTGGTTGAAGTGTCAGTTCTTGTGTGACCCTCTTGGTGAATTTGGGCAGATATGCCAACCTCTCATGTTTCAAATTCTTCATCTGTTAAATGGGGACCTTTATCTCACAGAGTCCTTGAAAGGAATAACGGGGATTATACATATAAAGCACTTGGAATAGGACCTGACCCAAAGGAAGCAATAACTAAGTGTTAGCTATTATTATCTTAAAGACACTTATTTGGAATGTCATGCAATTTGAAAAACAAGAAAAAGTATAGGATTCAGTTGCCAAGGCAATGGTATGAAAAGAATTCTCAACTTTTTCTTTTTTTTATCCCCTAGAAAATAAAGGTGTTCATATAAAAGACCTAAAGGTTAAGAAGTTTAGCATTAGGGATAAATTAAGGACAAACATATTGATATTAAAATCTCAAGAAAAAGTCTAACAACACAAATTGTTGAGCTTTTTTCCATCGCATTTGCTTAGTGAACTTCTGTTTCTGATTAAAAAATGAACAAATTTCCTTACACAATACTTTTTATTTTTTAAACCAAGACTTGAGGAAAATAAATGATTCAGGTTCCAGTTCATCTAATAAACAGATTGTATAAAATGACTTCTAAGTGAAAGCAAATATTTTGTAAAATAAATGGCATTTAGAAGAGGAAATATGGCAACCTCTTCCAGATGTGGCAGTGTCTTCTAGATGCTTTAAAACGTTTTGTTGGATTTTGAGCTAAATCCAAAAGCGAAACTCCTTTTTCGCCAGATTAGGTGTTAGTTCATTTCAAAATTCTGAGCTACGTGACTTCTCAAAATAGTAAAGGTAGGACTTCGAGATAATGCCTGTCAGTCACTGATTTCCACGTTTTAGGTACAAGACACATAAAGTACAGGTTTCAACCTTGAGGAAATCTGAGTGGGGGAGGAGCATGTCAAAGGACCCTTATGGTCCTTTGCTGTTACTAGTTCCTTTACAGACTCTCTCATATGACTTTAAATGTCTGAGTCATGCAGCTTCAGTCTTCTGACCTCTGACCTCAAATTTATCTTGACATCTTAAGTTAGATACCAGTAGTTCCTGATTTGCCTCGTTTGAGGGATTTACTATTTCCAAATCCTGACCTCAAAATTCCAACTCTAAGCAACCCAACCCTTTTTTCTAATTTCTTCTCTCGCTTGACAAGTCACTTAGTGGGCAATGACATGAATATAATTAGAATAGGGATTGTATAGAAGTTTGAGTAATGTTTAAATTCCTCTGGTCACATGCATAATGGACATGATGTCCATAGTCATAGGAATACAAGTGAATTTCTAGGTCACTTCTTCACTATTTTGGACATAGGTAGTTGCTGTCTTTTATATTTTGCTCCGGATGCACTTGTATTTTATTTATGCACAAAAGTTTTACATCTTAAATGGTAAAGGGTTTGACATTTCACCCTGTTGGAACACTAATATGTTAGCCAACCACAGTGTCCTATATGTGCAGTGACAGCAGACACAGACCCCAGAATCAGAGAAAGACACAGTTTATTACTCACAGCACAAAGCAGTGGCCAGAGTAATTACTCTATTGGTTCTCCATCCCCCAGTTCCCACAGGATGAAATGATAAGGGCACATGTTTACTTACCAGGGCAGTGGTTTGTACCACATGGAAGGGGACTCTGAATTTTGCTCTATTTTTTGTTTTTATGAACTGCTATCATATCTCCTGGGCTTTTCCTTTGGAGAGGATGATTACTCCCTGTTCTGGAAAGTAAGACAATCTTCTCCATGATTTGGTTGGCAGAAGGAGGGGAAATTACAACCAGCAAGTGCCAAACATTGGCCTCATCTATTTCCATTTTCACTTCTGCCATAAGCAGGAGAAGAATGTGCCCGAGCTTGCCCTTACTGCTAGTAAGAGGATGAGAGCCATGTGGATCTGAACTTCCCCAGCAAACCACCCCTCCTACCCAACTGAGCCACCCAACTGAACCCAACCAAGATTATCCTATCCACAAACCTGAGAAAAATGAATGCTTATTTTTATATATCACTGAGATTTTGTGATTGGTTGTTATACAGTAGATGTACATCAATGCAAATAATAATGTGAATTTTTAAATTAGATAACCCAATTTTGTATTTCTCAACACTCTCGTTCCTTACCAGTGTAACACATTCTATATAGCATCTACTTTCTACACATTGATGTCTGTGAGGAGACAGCCCTGCATGGATGTGCACACTAACTGAGAACAAATATCACAGACAACTATTGCACATCTAATTTTGATGTCTGTCTTCTGGGGTGTAGTGGATGCTCAATGAAGGAATGACTGATTGATGGACTTTCCCTCATCTGTAATGATTGCACCTAAGTAAACAAAACAGGGAGGGAAAGGGGAATTTGCATGTGTTAGGGAAGCAATCCTTCACATTTACTACTCTGAGAAACTCTGGGATTGAAAATTGTTCTGCCTTATAGACATTGCTGTGAAATGCCACTTCTTTAATTAAGGGATTAAGACACAGCCACGTTTAATTCTGTAGAGAGGCTCTTAGATGTGCTGTGAAGGAGGTAATCAAAGTCTTACTCTGTCCCTTCCCATGCTTTCATTTTGGTGGAATGTGTACAGTTTCAATGCTCTATGAGTGATGATATAGAGTAATGTCTTTTTCTAAAGCGTAGCGTAAAGGGTTTAGAAGATTGTAGAATAACAGTGGGGTGATTTCTAAGACTCATATTTTTAGAGGAATGAATGGTGGTAAGCTGTTACTCCTCTGTTTTACAACTTCACTTTCATAATTTTCCCCCTATATTTGGAAATATTGGATGTCCAGGTAGAAATCCACTAATGGGTCATACATTCCTCTACAGTCAGGCTCAAAATCCCCAGGAAACCTCCTGTCAGCTTCCACGTTTTAGAAAAGTGAGCAAAGGTAAGGTTCTTTTGTCCTCTGTGAAATCCTCTCACTCCTCTGGGGCAGACTGATCTATAAAGGCTGTGGATTATTAACGAATCATTGAAGTCTCCTAGAACTTACATTGCTCTTAGTATTATGTTCAGTGACCATCTTCTCCTCTAATCTTGCAAGCCTCTTGAGTAGATAACTTTTTACAACTGATATTTCCCCATCTTGTCTGACATAGAACTCAATAAATATCCTTTAACTATCCACAGGTGTAGGCCCCAGTTCCCTGTTTGAACTTTGTTTAGGTATTTTATAAATAAAATCCTCTTTCAAAAAATATTTCATGATCAAGACTAATTTTGTGATAGTTACCAGGAAAATTCTTGGAAGAAACAATTTCTTGTATTAACAAGAAAACATTTTTTTGGGGAAAAATGGTCCATTTTGTTTTGGCTATCCCATTTTAAAAAGCAAATTAAGAACCCAGGAAGATTTGATACCTACTTGACAGGTTAGAAATAAAACTAATAATTTTGACAAAATTGTAAAGAAGTTCTTTTCTTAAATATAAGAGAAAGGAATACAATTACTCTGACCGTTGTTCTTTTTCTTTTTAGGGTCCAGCCAGTGATACTTTCCAATGAACCCACAGGCAGCTATTTCTTGTCTGGGAAAGCCTGGATTCTCACTTAATTTTTTTGAAGGGCAGACAAATTATTCCCCAGACCAGCTAATGCTGGCAGAGCATATTTGACAAGTAGCCACCTGATGGGATCTGAAGCTCCAAGCATGTTTTCAAGTTAAATTTTAAAAACCCAGCTCAGCTGGAACTTTTTCTCCTGCTCAGAGCAGTCTGGCCAACACTACTGGCTGCGGGCGGCTCTCTTGACTCAAGTGAATGGAGCTTTTTAATTACTGAAGTAGCTCAGCCTTCCCGCCTAACGACCAAGACAAAGCATTTGTTTCAGAAGGCTCTGTGGTAATCACTGCACTTCCAGGGAAAGACAAGCTTCCCTGAAAAGATAACTCACCAAAGAAATGACTGCCTTCTGCCACATAAAACATTATGCTCTCCTCCCGCAGATGGATGGCTGAGATGAAAAATTTTGGGGGAAAATAATCTGTCATGTTAAGATAACATTACCCAGGGCATGAAGAGGAATTCCTCTTCCTGTTCAAATCTGTTCAACCTACCACTGAAAATGTGTGGTTTTTAAACTTCAATTCCTTCCTCAAATAGAAAAACAAAATGGCAGAGCACAAGATTATCTTTGTTAAGAAAGAGTGCTAATTATAACCTGCTTCACCCTTCATGATTAGCTATACATCTTTTTTCTTTTCTTTCATAGAAAGGTGAAGAAATATCTCTAAAAATGAAAATGTAGTTCCTTCCAATGCAAATCAGCCAGTGGTTTATTAACTATGTGATATTCATTTTTCTGAGTTCCAAGTAAAAAATTATAAAGGAAATAAGATAAAATTCCAAGTGTAAGCAAACAACCACTAAACACCTACTAGAAAGGTATGGTATCTTTAATAAATACTAGTTTTAAAAGAATATACACTCTAGTAGGGGGAAAAAAAGCACCAAAACCTTGAAAAGGCTTATAAAAAAGTTTACTTGATGCTTTTGGGTCCACATTGGGACTGCCCACCATTGCCAACAGCCTCTGTCCACTTAGTCTTTTAAATCAGCATTGTTATTTATTTGTTTGTTTGCTTACTTATTTACTTGAGAGAGAGAGGGGAAGGGAGAGGGAGAGAGAGAGAGAGAGAAACCTTCTGCATGCCTCTTACCAGGTATCAAGCCCACAACCTGGGCATGTGCCCTGACAGGGAATTGAACTGGCAACCTTTTGGTGCACAGGACAACACCCAACCAACTGAGCCACACCACTGCTCTGGCTTTTGTGACAGACTTAATAATATACAGTGTTGCCAAGCATGTGCACAGCTGGTCGAAGTCAGTTGCAGTTTCAAGTACAGGACCCCAATCTGTCATGGTGGACATTAAAATATGTGGGGACAAAACAAACCCTTTATTACATTAAGCCTGAGATCGAGGTGCTTTGCTGTCATTTTGTTTTGTTTTGTTGGTCTTATACACTAATAAAATTTCTAGCATGAGGTAGACATTCAATTGAACTTTGCTGAATGTATATATAAATAAATGAATATGAGAGAATATGTGAAGCAGTACTTATATAAAGAAAACCTTAATTGCATATTTGGTATTCCTTAGAAAATAATCTGCAAGATTTATATTCACCCTCTGCTTAACTGTGTTTATCATCATATATTCCAAAAATTGTAATTTCTTTTCGCACATGTAAACGAGCATTTCCAAATGAAACAAAAATTATGGCCAACCGGCAGCATGCTTTGAGGCCATGCTTGGCAAGCACTCAGCTTAAAAACAGTATATAATTACCCAGTGTTTTTATTATCTCACTAAAAATATTGTTCATTGTAGAGAATCCTGCCTTTCCCAATTTCTGAAATTAAAGGACTTGGAGTCTGGTTTCAAGGTGATAAGAAAAATCCATGTTCTTTGACATTCATCTTTGTATGTAATTACCTGCAAAGCTATAACATGATCACTTTATCATTTTTCTCTTCCTCCTACTAAATCTATAGTGTGTGTGTGTCTGTGTGTGTTTCCTATTGATGTCTTAGAATATAAAATTATATAAAAGCATATTCATTTGGAAACTTTGTGATGAAAATATATCCATACTATTAGTAGATCCAAATTTTATGCTAGGATTTCTGCTGATTTCTCACTGTTGCATGAAAAGTTCATAAGTTTGTCAGAGTAGAGTGTTATTCTCAAACTCAGTGCATTTATGCTGCAATGTATGTGAATCTGCCACTGACTTGGATCGCCAACTATTTCCAGTAAGAGTATTAAAGCTGCGTTGTTATTTAGAGATGTAAGCAATTTTATGTCTGATTGAAATGTTTAGAGTAGTTATTATTTCTTCCTTAAGAAACTATACTATTCATTAGGCAGATAAGCATTTGGTTCTTTTTCAGTTGATAAAGTTTTAAAGCACATTAAAATGTAAGTCTGAAAATACAGATATAGGAGGAAAATAAAACAAAAACTTAAAGGTAGCCCATTATGAAATATATACATACTAGAGGCCTGGTGTACGAAATTCGTGCATGGGAGGGGTGTGTCCCTCAGCCCAGCCTGCACCGTCTCCAATCAGGGACCTTTTGAGGGATGTCCGATTGCCCGTTTAGGTGGCAGTAGGACATCCCTCTCACAATCCAGGACTGCTGGCTCCAAACCATTCGCCTACCTGCCTGCCTGATTGCCCCTAACCACTTCTGCCTGCCAGCCTGATCACCCCCTAACCACTCCCTTGCCAGCCTGGTCGCCCCTAACTGCCCTCCCCTGCCAGCCCGATTGCCCCTAACTGCCCTCCCCTGCTGATCTGGTCACCCCTAACTGTCCTCCCCTGCCAGCCTGGTCACCCCTAACTGTCCTCCCCTGCAGGTCTGGTCACCCCCAACTGCCCTTCCCTGCAGGCCTGGGTCCCCCCCAACTGTCCTCCCCTGCAGTCCTGGGTCCCCCCCCAACTGCCCTCCCCTGCAGGCCTGGACCTTCCCAACTGCCCCCCATTGCTGGCCTGATTGCCCACAACTGCCCTCCCCTGCCAGCCATCTTTTGGCGGACATCTTGTGTCCACATGGGGGCAGCCATCTTTGACCACATGGGGGCAGCCATCTTTGACCACATGGGGGCAGCCATCTTGTGTGTTGGAGTGACAGTCAATTTGCATATTACCTCTTTATTATATAGGATACCACTGTCGTCAAGAATAGGGTGCACATAACACTTTAATTGTTAGCAAGTGCTTCCAATAATATGTTTTTTTTTCTCTTACAGTAAAATCTGTGAACTCTCTTGTGAATTAAAATACCCATTTCCAAAAGATGCAGTAGTGTTTTTGAAAATTAATGTTATTGGGTATCACTTCATGACAACTAATCGAAGTGCTAACTCTCAGACTTATATTCTTCCGTTTGTTAAGATATATTAATATCAGGTTATATGAGTGAGAGAAAAAGCTCTCTGTTTGGCAAGGTTGTAGATTTATTCCCATTACTTCTCAGTGCTGTACCATTAAACTTCTATTTTAGTGAGGGTCTCTTTCTCTCATTTTCTTGCTGCTAAACAGATCATACGATCTCTTAACTGCTGTCTTTTCATAATCCTCCCCAAGCAAAGGCATTTAAAAAAATCTTCACCCAAAGTCATGTTTGCTTATTTTTAGAGAGAGGTTATATATATATATATATATATATATATATATATATATATAGAGAGAGAGAGAGAGAGAGAGAGAGTTGAGAGTGAAACATTGATCAGTTGCCTCTGGGATAGATTCAGACCAGTGATTGAACCCATAACCTAGGTATGTACCCCAACTGCTGGGAATCAAACCCACAACCCTTCAGTTCCTGGGACAATTTTTCAACCAACTAAACCACCAGGACAGGGTGCTAAGTCATTTTTTAAATTAAATATTTCTAAAGGGTTCAATATTAAAAAAAACAAATAATAAAATTAATACAATGTTTTGTTACATAAAAACAGACTTAGCCCTAGCCAGTTTTTTGCTCAGTGGTTACAGCATAGACGGGCAATCATTCCAGTCAAGGGTTCCATTCCAGTCAAGGCTTGATCCCCAGCCCCAGTAAGGGCACTTGTGGGAGGCAACCAATTAATGTGTCTCTCTCACATTGATGTTTCTCTCACTCTGTATCTCCCCCTTTCTTCCATTCTCTCTAAAAATCAATGGGGGGAAAAAATCCTTGGGTCAGGATTAACAAAAAACAACAACAACAACAATAAGCAAAATAAAACAAAAAATAGATTTGGACACTATTACAAAAATAAACAATTTTTTTTGGTTTTAGAATAATGTTAAGAACCATTATTTGATTAATCAAAATCCTAGTACTTGCCATAGGAATTCTAAAGCACATTCCAACCCTCATATGCACAAGGTCCAAAGCTTGAGAAATGCTTCTGGGGCTCTGGCACCTCCTAATGACTCTGTTCTTTGCCAAATGGGCTAGAGCTGTTACTGAGTGTCAGTTTGGCAGGGAAATGATATGACTGTCAAACAGCCAATAATGCCCACCTGACATCTAACTTAGGTGACACAGCCTTCTCTTAAAGACCCAAGAACATGGCCTCCCTATAGTGTTTTAGTCCCATCTGCCACCCTTCTCTGATATGTGACTTTTTCTCCAATCCGACTGAATTATGTTCTATGACCAAACATAATCCAAAATGATTCCTTCTGCCTGAAACATTCAGAGGGCTGTTCTTCTGTCCCTGGGTTTGATTGAGATGCCATAATTCCTACTGTTCCTTTGGTCAAGCCTTCCCCCATCCCTCAAACCTATATGACCCACATTAACTCAAAACCCACAGTTCTTTGACTAGACATCACCTCCTCCTAAATATCAGAGTGAAGTTACTCCTTGCTTTATGTTCTTCATTACGTGATCTGTTTGTCATGGAGATGTCTCTCTTATGTCATCTGTCCTGGAAGAATCTCTTGTATTCCCTGTATTTGTCTGGCACTCACTGGACATCTGCTTGACCTTACTGCCCTAGAGACATGTATCCCAAGACAGGATTATGAATAATCTTGAAAAGTTATTCTTGAAGGCTAACCTCGTCATTATACATGCTAATAGGAATATACTACTGCTTACTAAGACCCATAGTATTTGGTAAGTTCTAGGCAACACAATCTTAAAAGAGAGGAAAAAAATATGAATGTCAGAAAATGTAACATAAATTACAATCACTTTCATATACAAAAATTCTTCTACTAGGGTTAAAAACAAACAAACACAAACAAAAACCCACACCAATTGTTGGGAGATCATTCTAAAAGCTTCACACACAGAAAAAAAACTCTACCCCCTTCAGAATAAATGACTTTAACAAATAATATAAAACAATATGAGATGACAACTTTAACAAACAATATAAAACAATGTGAGATAAGGTAAATAGAACACCCATTTTAATATTGTTATGTACTCCACAGGTAATTAAAAAGTGTAGTAAAGTAAAATATTTAATCACA
This sequence comes from Cnephaeus nilssonii, assembly GCF_951640355.1. Lineage (NCBI taxonomy): Eukaryota > Metazoa > Chordata > Mammalia > Chiroptera > Vespertilionidae > Cnephaeus > Cnephaeus nilssonii. Next base: position 38,713,337 of record NC_137072.1, on the reverse strand, counting down.
ACAGCATAAAAACACTAAAATTCTTAGTAGTAAAGCTGTCATAAAATGGTACACCCATAAATACAAATGCAAAAATCTTCATGGAAAATTAAATTTAGAAAAACAAGTAAAAACAAATTTCTTCATACATAGGAAGGCATAGTATTTGAGGCATATCAAATCTCCTCAAATTAAATGAAAGTGTTTAGTATGATTAGAATCATTTTGACTGAATATGATCACAAAGATGTGCGCAGGATGGGAACACCTAAGGCCAGCCTGGTATTCCTTTTCACAGAGGGCCTGGGCCCCACTCAGCTATGGAAGAGGGTGGTCCTAATGGAACAGCAAACACATAGATATGGAAGAAGACACAGAACAAGGTGAACACTATGCAGGCCCCCTCAAAACCCCAGAGCTGGTATGAGGAGTATATTGAGTAGAAGACAGTTGAGATCCGGGTACAGAAAAGAGTCCTTGAAGGTTCTCTTATCTGACTAAAAGCAGCCACTTCCTGGAAATGAGGTTTCATCAATCTCCTCTCCAGGATAGTTTTGGGCCCTGAAGAAGATGAAAAGGCCACTCAGGGCTTTAACTTTAACCATTTAATGAGCCATCTACTTATTTTGTTGGCTCCTGCATGCATATGAAATAAATCTTTATATCCTGTTAATATGGATTTTATCAGTTGCATTTGCCGGACCTACTACAAAGTCTAAGAGGGTTACAAATCATTACAAATAGGGGTGTGTTGATTGATAAACAATTTGGCTCAAATAAATGGCAACAAATAAGATTTTAAAATAAAATATAGTGGCAATAACTGGCTAGCAATTTGGAAAAAATAAAGTGATTTCCTGGCTTATTTATGATACTTAAAAGATTCCAGATGGAGTCAATACTTCAACTTTGAAGAAAAGTGTTTAAAATAACTTTAATTAAATATGGATGAAGACTTCCATAATTTTAGAGAAAGGATAGCCTTTCTAAAAATTTTACACAATCAGAAATACAGAAGGAAAATGTATTTGACTACAAAAAAGGAAAGAAAAAGCTGTATAGGAACAAACACAATTAGAAAACAACAAACCTAGCAATCATGATAAAAAGTGTTTTAAAGAGAGAAAAATAATATAGATAAGTATTAAATCATTAGATTGTATACCTAGAGCTAATATAATGGTATATATTAATTCTACCTCAATAAAAAAATAGACAAATAAGTGTCAATTTGGAAGAATGTTCATGACATATTATTGAATAAATGAGAAAGGCTATAGAGATGTTAAACCTTATTTTACTTATGAAAGATTATATACATTTGTGCATGTATGTAAGTATATGTGGGCTGGTATTGGGGGCAACATTTATTAATCATGCAGTTGATACTATTATCCCCAGGTTGTATAAATTTTAATATAATTTTGACTCTCTTGTTTTTCACTATTTTATTATTTATGTTTCCCCTTCACACATATATAAAAATACAATCATTTTATAAAATACTAGAGGCCTAGTGCATGAAAATTCATGCACTCAGGGGGTCTCTCAGCCCGGCCTGCACCTTCTTGCAGTCCGGGGCCCCTTGGAGGATGTCTTAGGCTGATGGCTTAGGCCCACTCCTCTGGGGATCAGGCCTACGCTGGCAGTCAGACATCCCTCTGGCAGCCTGGGATCCCATGGGGGATGTCCGACTAAAAGCTTAGGCCCACTCCCTGTGAGTGGGCCTAAGCCATTAGTCAGACATCCCTATCGCTGCCACGGAGGCAGGAGAGGCTCCTGCCACCGCCGCTATGCTGGCCAGCTATGAGCCGGCTTCTGGCTGAGAGGTGCTCCCCTGTGGAAGTGCACTGACCACCAGGGGGTAGCTCCCGCATTGAGCATCTGGCCCTGGTGGTCAGTGCACTTCATAGCGACCAGTTGTTCCACTGTTAGGGTCAATTTGCATATTACCCTTTTATCATATAGGATATTTTAAAAAATGAAATGTGATTTTATCTCAACCATCTTTAATTAGGCAGCCATTGGATCATTCATAATATTTAATAAGTTAAGGGAGTCTAGATTGTTATGTTATACTAATCTCACCTAAATTTGACTTTATCCCCATAAACACCACCTTGAAATTACATTCTCCTGCCTTAACTGAGATTTAGCTAAAAAGAGTTTCTCAAGTTGGTCTTGATATTGTGCCTCAGACTAGAAGAAAGAGAAACATTGATTTTACAACATTTGCTATGAAGGACGTCATCATTTTTAAATACATTTAATCCTGGTAATAGCCTGCTTCTCATTGAAACAAAGAAGAATAGACATTAAAATGATCTATCAAATTGGACGAGGAAATTACATTTCAAGCTGGGATGTAACAATTCAAAATGCCAAATTGCTTTCTTCAGTTTGCAATTGTGAAAATTTCTGCACATTACTTGATAACTTCTCCTGAAATAAAAAAAATAAAATAGCGTCATCATTGAGAAATTGTATAACTGTGTCAGCGTTTTATAAAAACCAATTCCAGAATAGAGGTTTTGAACTTTTAAAAAAAAACCTGTATTAGTATTACCATTTGTCCTCTGCATCCGAATTAGCAAAATAATGCTTTAGAAATATTTGCCATTTGTTTGACAATTCTTTCTGAAATGAGAATTTTCAAGTTTGTAGCTGGGTTTGGAGAGTCAGGAGAGTGTCTCATGCATGACGAATGCAGGTTTGTTGGAACAAATGCACAGGTATTGTGACAGAGGGGTAGGTCCACTAAGCCTAAAGTGTTCAGCATTTCAGTAAGGAGCAGAAAAAGACATTTGCTGGCTCCTGTTCTATTTTGCATCATTGTTTTGTCTATATTGCATCTATCTATATTGATAGATATTGTTTCTATCTATTGTTCTATCATCCAGAATAGTCCTGCTCAAACTAGAAACAGATCATGCCACTTCTCAAAACCATTCACTACCCCATGTCAAGAGAAAGACTTCCTACAATGGACTAGAAGTAAGTTGGCCACATGCTTTATGGTCCAAATTGGCTTATTATTGAGAGCAAAAGGGGGAGTTATCAATAACTATATTTGAATACCAGGCATGAACTGGGATTGCCTGAGATAATCTAATAAATCTTACCTCTGTGCTCCACACAATTTGACCCCATTCACGCTCTAATCTTGTCTTAGGTCAGCTCCAGCTCCCACAGCAATATGCCACAGACTAGGCAGCTTAAACAACATACATGTAATTTTCAACATTCTGGAGGTTGGAATTCTGAGATCAGGGAGGCTTCCTGGTGGGTTCTGGTGAGAACCCTATTCTTGGTTGCAGAAGGTGCCTTCTGGCTATGTCCTTACATGGGTGGGAGAGAGAGAGAGAGAGAGAGAGAGAGAGAGAGAGAGAGAGAGAGAGAGAGCCCTCATTTCTTATAAGGGCACTAATCCTATCATGGAAGCCCATCCCAATGAACTCATCTAACCCTAATCACCTTCCATAGGTCTCATCTCCAGACACCATCACATTTGGGGTTAGGATGTCAACAAATCAATTTTAAGGTCACAATTTAGTCAATAGCAGATCTTACCTCCTACCTCCTACTTCCATCCCCTTGTTCACTCCATCTCAGGCCCACAGACCTCCTTGTTCTTCTCCAAATAACCCTGGCACGCCCAGATCAAAGCCTGTTCTTCCTGGAGCTGAGGATACTCTCTTCATGCCATACTGTGTCTCTCACTCCTGCAGAACCTTCTCAACTCTTACCTTCCTTTCCCCTTACCTATTCACCTCCACTTAAAATGCCGCTCAGCTGCTCATTCTTTATTTTGTTGTTGTTAATTTTTTTTATTGTTGTTGTTAATCCTCAGCTGAGGATATTTTTCCATTGATTTTCAGAGACACACAGAGAGAAACATCACTGTGGGAGAGACAAATTGATTGGTTGTCTTCCACATGCACCCCAACCTGTGACCTTTCGGTCCATGGGCTGACCCTCCATCCAGAGCTCAGCTGCTCATTCTTAACACCCCCTCAGCCTTTTTCTTTCTCTATGGAAATTATCACTATAATACAAGTTTCATATGGGGAGAGAGGAGTTTTTGTTGATATTTTTTGGGACTTTTTTTGCATATTTTCTTTATTGCTGTTTACCCAGTGCTGGGAAGGATGTCCAGAGCTATGTAGCTGCTCGAAATGTATTTATTTAAAAAGAAAATTAATAAATGAATGAATAGGCCATGCTCAGGCCATTGTAGCAGGAGGAAAATAACAGGTTACCAATTTTCTCTGAGATAGCATTCATAGGAAGAATACCATGAATGTAGGTTTTTTTTGTTTTTATTTTGAGAGTATGTTCATTAAATCTGGGAATAATGAAGCAAGGAAGGGCCTAGGATAGAAGAAAGAACAGGAGACAAGGTGGGAAAATGAGCCTAGGCTGGGCTGCTTTGGCTCACTCGTAAGACAGAGAAAGGAAGGCCTTGGGGATAGATTCAGAGGGTTAGTCCTTGATGAGCTGCTACTGCCCATTGCACCCTGGTTGCAAGCCTTATGGGCCCAATTAGAGTTTAGGAGATGCCTGCCTGTGGGGGAAGGAGAGAGGAAAGGGAAAGGCACAATTGTGCTTCTGGGAGGGAGAGTGCATGCTAGGACCTTCTTTTGGAAGGGTTTTAATGGCTGGGAGTTTAGGGGAGGACTTAGAGGAGGATCTCAATAGAATATTCATTAGTTTTATGCTGATGTACCAAAATGAGATTTATTCCCTTAATTTCATGTGTCCTTGGGTGTGGTTGGCAAATGGCGCTAATTGTATTTCTGCTTTCTCTCTCCAGAGTAGGATAATTTAAGCTATTTACCCTCTGGTTGGGAGAGGTGTTAACCATTTACTCTTAAGTATCCTTGGTTATAGAAGATAGGATTTTGTGACTTACATCATGAATGTAATTTTTGTTTGTTTGTTTTTCATCATTTACCCATGAGGTTGGAAAGTAGTGAGAAGTGGAAAGAGAAAGATAATAGTCTATGTGCTCTACTATTTCAATGAACTTTGAGTTCAACTGTCACCAGGAAAGCTTTAAAAAAAATTAGACCAACCTAGCCGGTTTGGTTGAGTAGTTAGAATGTCATTCCACAAACTGAAGAGTTGTGGGTTAGATTCCAGTCAAAGGCATGAATCTCAGTTGTAGGCTCTATCCTGGCCCAGGTCGGGTGCATGCAGGAGGCAACCAAGCTATGTGTCTCTCTCACATTAATATTTCTCTCTGTGTTTTTCCCCCTCCTTTCTACTCTCTTTAAAAATTAAGGAAAAAATATCCTCAGACAAGGATTAACAGCAACAACAACAAAAATTAGATCATTCTTGACATGTTGCTTTGTGATCTTCTATTTTCTTTTTGTAATTATGTGTCAGAAAATAGTTCTATTTTAACACATAAATCCTAAAGCAACTTTTTATTTATATGTTTAGTTTTAAAGTACAGTTGATATACAATATTATATTAGTTTCAAGTATACGGAATAATGATGACATTTAAACAGCTTACAAAGTGATCAAACTGATCAGTATAATACTCATCTGATACCATACATAGTTAGACTATTCCCTATGTCAGTGATGGCGAACCTATGACACGCATGTCAGCAATGACACGCGTAGCCATTTTTGATGACAGGCGGCCGCATGCCGAGGATGAAACATTTGCGAAATAATGTTTTTTCCTCAAAGTGACACACTACCCGAGTTATGTTCAGTTTTTTGACGAATTTTGAAACACCAAGCTCAAAAGGTTGCCCATCATTGCCCTATGTTGTACTTTACTTCCCTGTGACTGCTTTTATAATTGGCAATTTGTACATTTTAATCCCTTCACCTTTTTTACCCATCCTCCCAACTCCCCTCCCCTCTGGCATCCATCAGATGTATCTATGAGTTTGTTTCTGTTTTATTTGTTTATGTATTTTGTTTTTTAGATTCCACATATAAGTGAAATATGGTGTTTGTCTTTCCCTCTCTGACTTAATTCACTTAGCATAAAAGCAATTCCACCTACATTGTTGTAAAGGGCAAGATTTCAGGCTTTTCATGGCCAAGTAATATTCCATTGTATATATGTATCACCTATTTTTTATCCATTTGTTTAAAAAGCAAGAATATATAAAAAAAAAGATAAAAAGCTTGAATATATAATACAAGATCCATATATATGCTATCTACAAGAGATCCACCTCAGAACAAAATACACAGACAGAGTAAAAGTAAAGGGATAGAAAAAGGTATTTCATTCAAATGAAAGGAAAACAAAGCTGTGCTAGCAATATTCATATCAGACAAAATAGACTTTAAAACAAAGGCTATAAAAAGAGACAAAGACACTACATAATGATAAAGGGATGCATCCAACATAATAGCACTTCCTATCTAATAAAAGAGAAACATGCAAATTGACCATACCCCTGCTATGTCCACAAGCCACGCCCACCAGCCAATCAGGAGCAAGTATGCAAGTTAACCCAACAAACATGGCGTTGGCCATGAAGCTAGAGCAAGCAGGAGGCTTGGGTTGCCCCCTGTGATGGAGGAAGCCAAGCTTCCTGCCTGTTCTGGCCTGCCCTGGCCTCTGCTCAAGGCTACAAAGTTTCAATTATAGAAGATAAATAAATCCCAGATACAAGGGTTTCCGCTTGGGTCGCCTGGGGGTGTGGCCAGCCTACAAACCACCACAGGCCCCTCGCCCAGGCAGTCCCACGCCCCAAGGGAACCCCCACCCTGATCCGGGACACCCTTTAGGGCAAACCAGCCGGCCACCACCGGTGCACCAGGTCTCTATCCTATCTAATAAAAGAGTAATATGCAAATTAACCATCACTCCAACACACAAGATGGCTGCCCCCATGTGGTCAAAGATGGATGCCCCCATGTAGACACAAGATGGCCACCACAAGATGGCCAGCAGGGGAGGGCAGTTGGGAGGGATCAGGCCTGCAAGGGAGGGCAGTTGTGGGTGATCAGGCCAGCAGGGAAGGGCAGTTGGGAGGGATCAGGCCTGCAAGGGAGGGCAGTTGGGGACGATCAAGCCTGCAGGGGAGGGCAGTTAGGGGTGACGAGGCTGGCAGAGGAGGTAAGTTGGGGGCGACCGGGCCTGCAGGGAAGGGCAGTTGGGTGGGGGACCCAGGCTTGCAGGGGAGGGCAGTTAGGGTGACCAGGCCTACAGGGGAGGGCAGTTAGGGGTGACAAGACCTGCAGGGGAGAGCAGTTAGGGATGACCAGGCCTGCAGAGGAGGGCAGTTAGGGGCAATCAGGATGTCAGGGGAGCATTTAGGCATCAATTAGTATGGCAGGGGAGGGCAGTTAGGGGTGACCAGGCCTGCAGAGGAGGGCAGTTAGGGACGATTGGGCTGGCAGTGGAGCAGTTAGGCTTCAATCAGGCTGGCATGGGAGTGGTTAAGGGGTGATCAGGCTGGCAAGCAGAAGTTAGGGGCAATCAGGAAGACAGGCAGGCGAGCAGTCGGGAGCCAACAGTTCTGGATTGTGAGAGGGACGTCTGACTGCCCGTTTAGGCCCGATCCTACTGGGATCGAGCCTAAACGGGCAGTTGGATATCCCTTGAGGGGTCCCAGATTGGAGAGGGTACAGGCTGGGCTGAGGGACACTCCCACCCTGTGCAGGAATTTTGTGCACCGAGCCTCTAGTATATATATAAAGCAAATCTTGATGGACATAAAAGAGAGATATAGTAATACAATCATAATGGGGATTTTAAAAGCCTATTAAAATCAATATATAAATTTTTCAGACAGAAAATCAATAAGGAAATGGATTTAATTGATATCTTCAGAGCATTTCACCCCAAAGAAGCAGAATATACATTCTTTTCAAGTACACAGGTAACATTTTCTAGGATAGACCATATTAGGAGACAAAACAAATCTCAATAAATTTATTTTTAAATTTAAGAAGATTGAAATCATACCAAGCATTTTCCCTAATCACAATGGTATGAAACTGAAAATCAATGACAAACAAAAACACTTGAAAAACACACAAACACATGTAGGCTAAATAACATGATACTAAACAATAAATGGATTAATAATGAGATGGAAGAAGAAATAAAAAATCCTAGAAGTGAATGAAACTAAGAACACAACCCCAAATCTATGGAAAACAGCAAACACAGTCTTAAGAGGGAAATACATAGTATTACAAGGAACAATAAATTTCTCAAATAAATAATCTAACCTTAGACTTAAAGGAACTAGAAAAAACAACAACAACAAACAAAGTCCAAAGTGAGTAGAAGAAAGGAAATATTAAAGATCATAGCAGAAATAAATAAAATAGAGTATAAAAATACAAAAGATCAATGAAACTGAGAGCTGGCTCTTTGAAAAGATAAACAAGATTGATAAATCTTTAACCAGACGAGAGAGAGAGAGAGAGAGAGAGAGAGAGAGAGAGAGAGAGAGAGAGAGAGAGAGGACCAATATAAATAAAATCAGAAATGAAAGAGATGTAGCAATTGATACAACAGAAATACAAAGGATTATGATTAAAAACTATGACCAACTATATACCAACAAATTGGACAATCTGAAAGAAATGAGTAAATTCCTAGAAACCTAAAATCTCCAAAAACTGAATCTAAGTGAAACAGAGAAACTGAGCAGACCATTTACAACTAATGAAATTGAAGCAGTAATTAAAAACAAACAAAAAACCCTCCAACATACAAAAGTTCTTAACTAGATGGCTTCACAGATGAATTTTACCAAACATTCACAGAAGAACTAACACCTGAACTTTTTAAAATATTCCAAATAATTCAATAGGAGGGAAGATTCCCAAACTCATTCTACAAAGCCAGCATTATCCTAATTCCAAAACCAGCTTAAGACACTACAAAGAAAGAAAATTATAAGCCAATATCCTGATATAGATTCTAAAATCCAAAACAAAATGTTAGCAAACCAGATCCAGTATTACATTAAATAGATCATACACATGATCAAGTGTGATTTATTCTGGGAATGCAAGGTTGGTTCAATATCTGCAAATCATTAATGTAATATATTACATAAACAAAATGAAGAATAAAAATTATATGATCATATTAATAGATTCAGATAAAGCTTTTGAAAAAAATCCAGCACCCATTTATGATAAAAATTCTAAGCAAAGTGAGAAAAGAAGAAGCATATATAAACATAATAAACATATATAACAAACCCCCAGCTAACATCATACTCAGTGGGGAAAAACTAAAAGCATTTTTAATAAAATCAGGAAAAATATAGGGATATCCACTTTCACAACTCTTATTCAACATAGTACTGTAGGTCCTAGCCTCAGCCATCAGACACGAAGAAGAAATAAATACATCCAAATTGGAAAAATGAAGTAAAACGTGCATTATTTGCAGATGATAACTTTAAAAGAATCCACCAAAAAACAAACAAAAAACCTACTAGAACTGATAAATAAATTGAGCAAATTAGCAGGATACAAAATAAATACCCAGAAAATGGTTGCATTTTTACATACCAATAATGAACTATCAGAAAGGGAAGCAAAAAAAAAAAACTTTTTACAAGTACATAAAAAAAATACCAACCTAGAAATAAGTTTAACCAAAGATGTAAAACATCTGTACTCAGAAAATTATAAGACACTGAAAAAGGAAATTGAAGAAGATATAAATAAATGGAAGCATATACTGCACTCAAAGATAGGAAGAATTAACATTGTTAAAATGCCCAAAGAAATATATAGATTCAATGAAATTTCTATCGAAATACCACCAAAGTATTTTACATAACTAGAAAAAATAATCTAAAAGTTTATATGGAACCACAAAAGACCCATAAGTAGCCCAACAATCTTGAGAAAGAAGAGCAAAGTTGGAGGAATCACACTACCTGATATCAAACTATTCTACAACAAGGCCATAGTAATCAAAACAACATGGTACTGGCATAAAAACAGACATATAGATCAATGGAACAGAACAGAGATCCCAGAAATAAACCCTCACCTAGTTGAACAATTAATACTTAAGAAAGGAAGCAAGAACGTACAATGAGGTAAAAACAATCTATTCAATAAATGGTGTTGGGAAAATTGTATATATACATGAAAGACATGAAACTAGACCACCTTCTTACGCCATACACAAAAATAAACTCAAAATAGATTTAAAAGTTTAATGTAAGACTGAAAACCATATAACTCCTAGAAGAAAACATAGGCAGTAACATCTCAGACATTTCTCATAACAATATTTTTGCCAATATATCTCCTTGGGCAAAAGAAAATAATAAACAAATGGAATTACATCAAACTAAAAACTTTTTACATAGCAAAGGAAATCATTAACAAAATGAAAAGACAACCCACTAAATGGAAGATCATATTCACCACTGATACCTCTGATAAGGGGTTAGTATCCAAAATTTATATAGAACTCATACAACTCAATTAAAAAACAAATAACCCAATTTAAAAAATGGGCAAAGGACCTGAATAGACACTTCTCCAGAGAGAATATACAGATGGCAAATAGACATATAAAAAGATGCTCAATGTCAGTAATCATCAGAGAAATGCAAATTAAAACCACAATGAGATATCACCTCACACCTGTCATAATGGCTGTCATTGATAAACAAACAAACAAACAAACAAACAAAAACAAGTGTTGGTGAGAATGTAGAGAAAATGGAATCCCATGCACTGTTGATGAGAATGCAGATTGGTGCAGTCACTGGGGAAAATACTATGGGGTTTTCTCAAAAAAATAAAAGTAAGACTGCCTTATGATCCAGTGATTCCACTTGTGAATATATATCTGAAGAAACCCGAAACATAATTTGAAAGTATATATGCATCCATATTTTCCTTGCAGTGTTATTTACAATAGCCAAGCTATGGAAGCAACCCAAGTGCCCATCTATAGGCATCGATAGACCTAAAAGGTATTATGGTAAGTGAAATGTCCATCAGAGAAAGACAGATACCATATGATTCCACTTATATGTGGAATCTAAAGAACAATATAAATAAACAAACAAAATAGAAAGAGCCTCGTAGAAACAGAGAACAGACCAGAGGAGGTGAGGGTGGGGGCTTGGGTGAAACATGTGAAGAGAGTGAGAAGTATGAAATATTTATGGGGATATAAATTATAGCATAGGAAACATAGTCAATAATCTATATACATATAAAGCCAGTGACCATAACACCGTTACAACTGGACGACTGGTCACTATGATGCCCAGCCCCTGCCTCCGGCAGGCCCCATTCCTGATCAGCCTCTCTCACCCTGATTGAGGGTGGGGCACCTGGCCAAACTCCCCCTGGCCCCTTGCCCAGGCCGGCCCCGCCCCCCAGCAGGGACCTACACCCTGATGGGGGCATGGCTGGCCTGCAAATTACCCCCATCCCCTCACCCAGGCCAGCCCTGCCCCTAGCAGGGACCCCCCACCCTGATCAGGGGCATGGCCCCTCACCCAGGCTTGGCCCTGCCTCCATCGGGGATCCCCACCCCCATCAGGGGCGTGGTCAGCCTGCAAACCACCCACAGCCCCTCTTCCTGGCTAGCCTCGCCCCCCAGTGGAGACCCCCCCATCCTGATCCGGGGCCCCCGTCAGGGCAGGCCAGCTGGCCCCTACCCTTGCACCAGGCCTCTATCCTATATAATAAAAGGGTAATATGCAAATTGGCCCTAAAGGCAGAAAGATCAGAACAACCACTGGACCAATCACTATGAGGCGCACTGACCACCTCTCAGTTTCTTTCCCTGGCTGGCAGGCTCCGATGGCCTGATGATGAACAATGAACAGGGGGTGAGTGGTGGGGGATACAGGTGATGCCAGGCCAAGGCCCCTGCCCCACCAGCCACCCCATACACAGAGGGCAACCCTCGGCGGGGGCGGGGCTGGTGAGCGGGTAGTAACAGCCAACCTCTCAGTCCCTTCCCCCAGCCATCAGGCACTGATCACTCTATGGCGAAAGGGGAACCAGGGGTGGGTGGCGGCGGGTTTCGGGGCCGGTTGTGAACAGCCGGGGAGGATGGCCCTGATTGCAGGCCAGGCCTAGGGACTGTACCCACGCACGAAAATCGGGCCTCTGGTATTATAATAATGATGTATGGTACCAGGTGGATGCTGGAAATTTCAGGGGGAACACTTTGTAAAGTATATGATTGTCTAACTACTATGCTGTACACCTGAGACTAATACAAAATAATGTTGAATGTAAACTATATTTGAGAAAAATTAACTAACTAAATAAATAAATGAGCTTGACTGCACCTTAATTTATTTATTATTCCCTCTTGTAAAATTTTCATCTTTTATTATAAGTAATCCTAAACACATACACACAAAAATAAAATTACAATACATCTGGGACAACAGCAAATATTTTCAGTTCTTCTCTTTACCTCATATTTGACTCAGAATCTTAGTTTTCCTTCTTATTATTCTTGTGGGCATTTTGTTCTTTTGGATAAAATTATCAGTAGATGTTACTTAGACATATAGATTAGATAAATAAGCAGCATATTCACCTAGGGCTTGCTCCATGAATTTAAGCATGTTTTAACGTCAGAAAACTCAGTAATTATAGTTATTATGTTAAGAGACTAATGGAAAAAAATAGAACTAGATTTTTCATTTATTTTTCCATGAATATATATTGCATTAATTTTACAAAAAATCCATTAACTGAGAATTGGTAGTATCACATTAGCAAAGAAACTTGCTGATGTTCTGTATTTCTCTCTTTTAAATTAGTTGCAGAATTCAACAAAACTCTTCAGTGAAATGATGGATTCTTAACATGGCTGACTGTTGGATACAACAGCTCTTATTAAGGCACCAACAACAGAGTTGCAGAATGTGCAGTAAATATTAGGTACTTAAACTTTGGGGCAGGGCCCAGGAAGCTGCTCCTGCTCTTTATTTGGCCTAGAAAGGCATCATTGTTTTTAAGGAATTCTTGATCTTTTTATCTCAAAAGTTAAAGTTCTGCTGGGCCAGTGTTGCTCAGTGGTTGAATGTCAACCCATGAACTAAGGGGTTACTGGTTCCATTCCTTGGTTTCAGGCTCTATCCCCAGTGGGGGGCATGCAGGAGGCAGACAATCAATGCTTTGCTCTCACTGATGTTTCCATCTCTCCCTCTCCTTTCCTCTCACACTCAAATCAATAAAAACAAATAAAAACATATATTTTTTTTAAAAAGTTATAGTTAGGTAAAAAAGTACACATTTGAGGGCCAGGTCCTGTTCTAAACAGAACCTGGTCATGGGCAAAGGACATAGCTCTCTTGTTTAACGTTCAATGTTACACCCAACCATTAGAATTGTTCCTGAAACATGGAACCTTGTTATAATGCACTAGAGGCCCGAAGCACAAAATTTGTCAAAGGGCTTGGCCCTTGCAGCCCCAGCTTCATCCAGAAGGTCATCTGGAAGGACATCTGGAAGGTCATTCGGCTGTGCAGTCTAACTAGCATATTATGCTTTTATTATTATAGACTAGAGGCCCAGTGCATGATTAAATCCCCTACACACTTTCGCTTTCCATCACGGGGGAGCTGGGTGCCTGTCCACTGGTGCACCAGGCCTTTCAGAAGCCTCCGGCACGGCGAAGGCTTCTGAAAGGCCTGGTGCCTGAGTGGACAGGCACCCAGCTCCCCCGCTTTTGATTTGCCCCAGAGGCCCCTTCTGTGCTGCAGCACAGCCATGGCACAGACACTGAGCTCGCGCCCCACTGGCGACGCGAGCTCAGCATCCTGCAGCCCAATCGGCCACCCCGGCCACCCCGAGTCTCACCCCCCCCCGCACCTCCTGGCCAATCGTGGGCATAGCGAAGGTACAGTCAATTTGCATATTTGTCTATTATTAGGTAGGATGTGAATCCAGGTATACAGGTGTGGGTAAGTTGCTGATCATCTGTGAGGTTTATGATCAAGCATTATTTTCTACTATAGGCTTGGTGCACAGATTCATACACATTGAAAGGAAATTAATTAGAAGGTGGCTGGTGGGGCAGGACTGGGCGAGACAGGCCAGACATGCCCTGGAGCCAATCTCCCAGGGTCCCTCCCTGGCCTGCTGCACCTGGGGTGGTGCAGGGGCTTGAAGGGTCCCTTCAGCAGGTTGAGTCCCTCAACTTGGCCTGTGGGGATCAGGCTGAAACTAACAGTCCGACATCCCCCAAGGGGTCCTGGAGTGCGAGAGGGCACTCTGCAAAGTTGCTGTCGCTAGGCAGCTCCTGCGTTGAGTGTCTGCTCCCTGTTGGTTAGTGCGGGTCATACCTACCAGCCGGTCGTTCGGTTGCTTAGCCTTTTATATATATAGATGATTATGGTGGTCTTGGGAAAATTGCCAGCAATGCATATTTAAAGTTCACTGTGGCTTAGGACAGATTTTTCAATAGGAAAGATAAGGTTGATTATTTTAGAGAGAAACAGGGCAGTTTATCTACAGACAGGCTTTACTGCTAATGTTCACTTTGGCCCAAGTCATTTGTGTAAGGCTTGCATCTCAGACAGAATAATAAACATACAGCCATTGAACTATATCTTCCCCCCCTCCTTTTAAGAATAATCTCATATGTATCAAGTTTTCAGAGAAATCAGTGACATTGCAAGGAACATAAATGACAGTAGGCTATTGAATAAGGTGTGACAAATCTCTCCACATTTTCTTTATATAAATATTATTAAATATGAATAAATCCTCTGTAATGCCTAAGCCCTTTCATCAACAGTGACCATAGCATTCTATTTGAAATATTTAATGAGAACTCCAAAATTAACACAAAAACCTTATCAAACCCATTGCATTACTCTTCTGGGTGTGTTTGTTGTTGAATAGAGTGCTAGTCCTTCATTGTTACTTTCTTAATAGAAGGGAACATGTGAATACAGATGTAAACTATTAATTTCTTTTCATTTGACAAATAACAGCACTGACTACCATATTAAACCATATTATGAGCTATCACTTTAAATAAAGAACTACATACAACTCATTTAAGAATATTCTTAAACATTTACAAATTTAACTACTCACAGACAGCTATAACCAGGAACATTTGAATTTTTTAGATTAAGGTATAATTCACATACTGTAAAATCTATCCTTCTGAAAGTGTTGGTAAATACATTTTTATTGCAGTAGATTATTCCATTGTATGGATGTACTAGATGACCACACTCACATGGCACATGTGAGAGTCTTCAGATTCTAAAATAATATCTTAAAACTATATTAAATTAAGGAAGATTTTGCAGAAAACTATCTGTGCTTCATAAGAAGCCTGAATAACAGATTAATATTGCCTGAGCCTCTTAGCATTATTCCTCTGACTCCATCTAAAAATGGTGTCACCATTATAAATCTCCTAAAATATCAGAGCAGCATATTGTGCCTGTGAACCATTGAATGCTCTGGCATCATTTGCACTTGGCAGGCTAACTTTGAGGATGACACTTAGGTATGTTCACATTTTCATCTAGACTCTGTGGATGTATTATTCTTCTGCAAGCAGTCACAAAAATATTGTAACTAAAGTTGATGGAACTCAGATCAAATGATGATTCATGTCTTTTGAAGCATTTGAAGAATAGGAAATACCACAGTGGATCAGGGAAGAATCCTATATAATAAAGAAGTAATATGCAAAATGATCCTCATGCCCTCATAAGATGGCTGCCTATGACCAGGCTGGCAGGGGGATTACTGAGAGATGACCAAACGACTGAACAAGCAGGCTGTGTGGGGCAACCAGGCTGACAGGGGGGTTAGTGAAGGATGACCAAATGACTGAACAGCAGGCTGTGTGGGGCAACCAGGCCAGCAGTGGGGAGCAGTTGGGGGTGACCAGGCCAGTGGTGGGGGAAGTACGGGGTGACCAGACTGGCAGGGGGTGCAATTAGGAGCAACCAGGCTGGCAGGGGGGCAGTTAGGGGAGACCAGACAGGCAGGCAGGTGAGCGATTAGGAGTCAGTGGTCCAGGATTATGAGAGGGATGTCCGACTGCCAGTTTAGGCCTAAACTGGCAGTCGGACATCCCCCAAGGGGTCCCAGATTGGAGAGGGTGCAGGCTGGGCTGTGGGGACCCCCCCCTCGAGCACGAATTTCATGCACCGGGCCTCTAGTAATATTATAATACTCCACTCCTAGATAATGCAGCTTTCAAGTCTGAGTGTTGAACATGTGTGTTGACTTTCGCTTACAATGAATTCTTGTGATAAAATAATGATGGTTTCCCACTCCTGCAATTATGAGGAATCTTCCTACTAAGATCCTGCTCAGCTCTGGTCTGGAATGTGCCCAGTTTGGGGTAGACTCCATGAAAACATAGCTTTATTTGGAGCTGAAATAACCTTGGAACTAATATATCTGTTCTTAAAAAACTGCAGGTCCAAGGCTAGCTTTGGAATGCTGCAGAGTGGGAGATAATTATGTAACAAATCTTCCTCCTCTTTGAGAACCTGGGGGCCCTCTCTTTATTTTCCTCTATAAAAATCTGCAGCAAATAAAGGCATTTTATCATTTGTCCCAACCATATGATAAATGTCCTATGTCACAATGGCACTATTCTAATTTCACGATTAATCAAATATTTAAGACAAACTTTCAAGCCTGATTTGAGAGGCAAGCGCATGAATGTGCCTGTTGCACTTGCCATGTTACTGTGAATATTCACAGTTTCACAGCCAGGAGCACACACAGCAAGACACTCATGCGTGATTAACAACCACGCACTTGTCTGAGGTTGAAAATGCCAAATCAAAAATTATAGTGACTTTATCAGGAAGCCATATTTTGTCCTGTGACAAGTTTTTTTTCTCTTGTGATAAGCTATGTTCCTGTACTTAGAAGAACCCATTTGTATGTATAGCTCTACATTTAAAATCAATTATCCTTGTTAAGTATATGCATATTTGTAATTATGATGTATTTGTTAAGACTAGCTTTTTATGAAAGAAATTAGTCCAGAATAAAAATATAAAGAATAATATAATTCATATATTTGCTATGCATTACAAATGCAGACATTAAAATAGGTCACATAAAGGACATTTAATTCTGTATGTTATAAGGATAATATAACATTTTGCATAGTCTTCATTTTTATTAGCAATTCTATGCCCCATATGAAGCCTAAGTTATTATTGATAATGAAGCTATAAAACCCTCAAAATTATTTCTCAACACCCTCTCAATAAATAATAAAGCGACTTCTCAATATCTTTACTTATCTTCATAAAGAGTGGCCATTATTGAAACCAAAGAAGAGAAAAAAAATAACATTTGGGTCTTAAACCAAAATTCTGCTTCTGAAGTGACTAGAAGTGGGTATTCTGCCACACTCTCTAGAGAAGATAAGAAGGTAAATTCCTGGGTAGAGTGGATGATTTTGCAAGGATTGTTCTGCTTTTTCTTTTGTCAAGTAACTTCATTTTCTGACAATAAATGCTGTCAGGACAATGTTATTTTCTCTCTATAAATGTGTACTCTTTGTGAAATGGAGAGTGAGATGAAATAATGTAGTATTTATCTAGCTCAGTGATTCTCAAACTTTAGCCTGCATTGTAACACCCCCCCTCCCACCTGTGGGGTCTTGTTACCATGCGTATTGTGGGTGCTGTTCCCCCATGATTCCAAAGTGTGGGGCCAGGTCTGGTGTCTGCACTTCTTTTTCTATTCTCACCCCAGAAGATGTTTTATATTGATATTTTTGTTTGAGAGAGAGAGAGAGAGAGAGAGAGAGAGAGAGAGAGAGAGAGATCAATGTGAGAGAGAAACATTGATGGGTTGCCATACACATACACCCCGTTTGGGGATTGAACTCCCAATCTAGGTAAGTGCTCCAACCAGGAATCAAGCCTGCAATATTTTAGTGTATGGACTGTGCTCCAACCAACTACTGAGCCACCGCAGCCAAGGCATGGTGTCTTCTAACAAGTTCTAGTCTGTAGGTCCAGGTCCGCGCTTTAAGCACTGATGCTGGAGATATTAGTCAATTCTCCACGCAGAATTCAGCCTTGTGAGGTCTGGCCATGCTGTGCTGAAAGAATCTGTCCCTAAGCATGTCTCCTGGACTAGACTATGACACTATGAGGGTAGGCATCTCTTGTCCTAAACTCCAACACCAAGTGAGCAACTGGCTCACTGGTCTTAAAGCAACATTTGACAAATGATTTCAAAGACACCAAAGGAATTTTGGAATAGGAGTATCTAATAAACAGTGAATATCACCTTAAAGGTTTTAAATAGTGTATCAGTAACTAAAGCAAAAACATAGTATTTGTTTTAGAAATTAAAACATGTTCTAATGAAAAACAGAGTTGCTTAGAAAATTTTAAAAAAATAGAAGTCAATTATAAGTTGTGTTAGGCACAACACCTACATACATGCAGCACATGAAGAAGGCAGCCATGTCTGTTGAATTTGATCGCTGTGGACAGCTAATTTAGTTGACGGAAGGATCTAAATGTTCTTTTCTTTCCTTCCAGATCAAGATTATCCGTTTCTTGTGATTTGAGGGCTCAAATAAAATGAATTCTAGTGTACATTAGTAGGCTATGGAAACCAAGCACAAACACAACCCTTAAGTAAACTACAAAGCAATCCATACCTCTAATACATTTTTTAAAATAGAAACAAGTTATTGACAGAAAAGTGCTAGAGTAGAAAATGTCACTGTGGGCTTAATAAATGACTGGGTGGTAGCAATGGGATTTGAAGAAGTAGGGAAATTTATAAAAGGTTCACATTCATATCTGATGAAATAATGCAGAGCATGAAATTTAGAAAATTAATGAGTCATGTTCCATGGCACTTTTGTTGTTGTTAATACTCATCTGAGAATGTTAATTTTATTTTAATTGATTTCAGAGAGAAGAAGGAAAAGGAGACAGCAATAGAAACACCAATGATGAGAGAGAATCATTGACTGTCTGCCTCCTGCACACACCCTACTGGATTGAGCCTGCAACCCCGACATGTGCCCTGACCAAGAACCAAACCATGACCTCCTGGTTCATGGGTGTCTGGAAACCTCCTTATGTATTAACCTCACTTCCAGCAGTCTGAAAGAGTCAATCAAGGGAAGATTCTTAAGAAGGCATTGTCTGTGCCTTCTAAGATCACTTACTAGTACACACAGAACACACGAACACATGTGCCCACAGAGACAGAGGCCAATTGTTTTTAACACCAGCCAGTTTCACATGTGCCTTCTCCCCTTCCCATCACTCCACCTTTTTCTTTATTTCTGTTCATCAGTCTTTTTATGACATGAATTGTTGCAGAATATTATAACAAAGAGTTCCATTTCATTCTGTAACAGTCTTGCTTTCTATTGCCATCAGTATTAATAAAAAAATATTACTATTACTGTTGTATTGTAGAAGGAAGTCTAGTATGTTTAGTGTATCTCACAAGACTACACACAGTCTAAACCCCAGTTACCTGCCAGATAAGGTGCACTGGGCTCCCCCCCTTTCATACCTGCATGCTTTCCACAATTTCTTTTCTTTCCTAACACAACTTCTGATGGACTTTTTTTTTTTTTAAATTTACCTTTATCGTTGAGAGTATTATAGCTATCCCTTGTATCCCCCCTTTTCTCCCCTCTACCTGGCTGCCAACCCACCCCAGGCCTTCATCACACATGTGCTATGCATATAAGTTATTTGATTTATCTCTTCTCATCCCATCCCATCCCCCACTCTGAAATCTGTCAGTCTGTTCCATGAATTCATGCCTCTGGACCTATTTTGTTCATCAGTTTATTTTGTTGATTAGATTCCACAAATAAGTGACATCATGTGATATTTGTCTTTCTCTGACTGGCTTATTTGACTAAACATAATATCTTCAGGCCCCTTAATGCTGTCTCAAGGGGTAAGAGATCCTTCTTTTTCACTGCTGCATAGTATTCCATGCTGTAAATGTACAATAGCTTTTTTATTTACTTATCTATTTGTGCTGTTTCTAAATCTTAGTCATTGTAAATTTCACTGCTATGAACATAGAGGTACATATACTCTTTCTGATTGGTGTTTTGGGATTCTTAGGCTATATGCCTAGAAGTGGGATCGTTGGGTCAAACACTAGTTCCATTTTTAATTTTTTGAGGAAACTCCATATTGTTTTCCATAGTGATTGTACCACTTTGCATTTCCATCAGTAGTGAACTAGTGTTCCCTTTTCTCCATAGCCTCACCAGCATTTGTTGTTTATTGATTTACTAGAGGCCTGGTGCATGAAATTCGTGCATGGAGGGGGGTCCCCTCAACCCAACCTGCACCCTCTCCAATCCAGAACCCCTCGGGGGATGTTTGACTTCCAGTTTAGGCCTGATCCCCAGTGATTGTGCCTAAACCAGAAGTCAAACATCCCTTTCACAATCCTGGACTGCTGGCTCCTAACCACTCACCTGCCTGCCAGCCTGATTGCCCCCAATTTCCCCCCACTTCCAGCCTGATCACCCCTCACTGCCTCTGCCTGCTGGCCTGATCACCCCAAATGCACCCCCTGCCGGCCTGGTTGCCCCTCACTGCCCCCCCTGCCAGCCTGATTGCCTCCAACTGCCCCTTCTGCTGGCCTAGTTGCCCCTCACTGCCCCACCTGCCAGCCTGGTTACCCCCAACTTTCCCCCTCTGCCAGCCTGGTCACTTCTCACTGCCCCCTGTTGGCCTGGTCACCTCCAACTGCCCCCCGCCACTGACCTGGATGTCCCCAACTACCCCCCCTGCTGGCCTGGTCGCCCCATGCAGCCTGCTGTTTGGTCAACTGAATGTTTTGGTCATCATGGTCACTGCCTTTTTATGTATATAGATTGCTGGTAGCCATTCTGGTAGGTGTGAGGTGATACCTGATATAGTTTTAATTTGCATCTCTTTGTTGATTAGTGACATTGAGTATCTTTTCATATGTCTCTTGGCCATCTGTATGTCCTCTTTGGGGAAGTATTTACTTTTCCCATTGTTTTAATTGGATTGTTTGTCTTCCTTTTGTTGAGTTGTATGAGTTCTTTATGTATTTTGGGAATTAACCCCTTATCAGATGTATCATTGGAAAATATGTTCTCCCATACTTTTCATTTTGACACTGATTACTTTTGCTGTGAGAAAGCTTTTTAATTTTATGTAGTCCCATTTGTTTATTTTTTTCCTTCGTTTCTATTGCTCTACGAGATGTATCAGACTTTTTTCCTACATTCTTTGTCTTACCCTTCAATATCTTGGAGAGTTAAAAGCCCTCTCATCCAGCCACACCTGAATAATGACATAGAGAAATCATGAGGAAATATGAAAAATAAGCCCCCATACTAAGACTGTTATAAAACTAAAAAAAAATCATCATATACTCTACTCAGCACTTTTCCAATGTAATCTCTTTCTGACCTTTCTTTGTAATGAATAGTTTTGAGATGGGATAATATTTGTCATACATCAAATTAATCATTATTATTGCTCTATTTATCACTAGAGACCTGGTGCATGAATTCGTGCACAGGTAGGGGCTTATAGGGCCAGGCTAGATGGAGGGAGGGGCCAAGGGAGGTTGGCCGGCTGGCCACACACCCCCAGTCAAACTCCCAGTCGAACTTCCGATCGAGGGGACAATTTGCATATTAGGCTTTTATTATATAGGATAGGTGTTATCATGGAGTCTGTTCTTTTGATTGGGGGTTCAGAAGACAATTATTGTTAAGCAATTAAGAGCAATTAGTAAATTTAAAGGGGAGATGACCAGCACTAAATGTGGCAGAATATCTCTCTCTGTTTAGAAAACTGTAGGATGTGCCAGGCCATGGGTCAGACCCTCTGTGGTTGACTTTAGCGAAGATGACTCTGTTGTTGGACTCACCAAATCTGGTCATGTTCAAAGATTTCTTTTCACCCTTCATTTTGGGAAAGTAAATTCTATAACACACTGCAGAAGCTCGGGCTTATTATCTCCAAATACCATTTGAAAATAAGTGATCAGAACTGTGGAATCATTAAATATACACAATTGGAATATAGAGCTTATAATCTATGAGAATGACCTGGAATATATCACCTCATTATTTTATTTTATAGTCAAAGACATAACTTGCATTATGTTTCAGTGAACAATGATCATCAAACCCTGACAAAATTACCTCATTTCTTTTTTATGCTTTCTCAATACAGGCAAATGTATTACAAACTCTAATTTATTCTGACCCAGAAATTGCTCTGTGGCATATTTCTGCAGGCCCTTGTGTGCGTGAAACAAGAAATCGTTCAGTGTAGAATTATTTTTTCTTATTTTGTTTCCAAATTATTGCTTATATTCCCAAATGTTAAAAAAGTCAAATGAGCTAGTCAGCTTTCATTATAATATTCCTAGACGGTAATGCTGTTACCTAGGAGTAATGCTGTTCTACTACATCTATAAACAGCTATGAAAACAATTGTACCTTAGTCATATGGTTTGATGCTGAGTATCTGAGTTCGTTTTGCATTCACTGAGTATGGCATTAAAGACAATCACAGAGAGGGAGACTGAGGGCGGGACTGACAGGACGGAAGTGCCAATCATTAGAAATGGTGTCGGCCGATTTTCTTTATGGTCAGGATCTGTACACTGGCCACTGTTCACCAAACTCTCAGCTTCTGAAGAAGGATCTTAGGTTGGCGCTCTTAGATAAGCATCCTTTAATATGGAAAGACCCAGACATTTTCATTCCTGTATGAACGCAGCTTAAGAAGTCACTGTTGAGTGAAGGAAGGCATCCACAAAAAGGGCACACTATCTGATTGCACTCATATAAAGTCTGAAGCAGACAGAACTAATCAGAATTGTGGTTACCAGTGGGGGTGGGGAAGTTCTGTGGACTGGGAGGGGCCCTCAGGGGGGATTGAATGGGTGCTTGCAGGGATCAGTGGTGGTTGTAAGGGTGTGTATATTGGCCAAAATTCACTGGGAGGTACACTTAATATTCATGCATTTCACTGTAGGTTTGTTATACCTAGCACATGTTTTAGAGTTTTAAACAAGAAGCACAAAAAGGCTGGTTTGAGAATAAACAGTTTATAACCATGTCACACTCCCCTAACACACACAAAGGGAAAGGGGACAGAGGCCAACTGCTAGGAGCCCGAAGCACACAAGGGCCATCTGTCACCTTTCCAGCTTCTCTTAGATCACTCTCACACTCCCTAAATCTTCTTTGTGGTCCAGACAAAACAGCAAATGCTTTCCCACTGTGGTTCTCCAATTGTGCTCCTCTGGAAGGTAGGTTTCTGAGAGCTGGGCTGAGCATGTTTTGCTACTGAAATTGAATAATAGTAGCCTTTTTCCCATTTCACAGAAAATTAAATGGGTAGTATTTTCTTTGTTTGATATCTGTTCTTTTCGTAAAATTTCTTAAAAATCTCTGTTACCTACTATCACCGTTCTTTCACTGAGCTTTTACCAAAAGACAAATCTGGTGAGAAAATGGGCAATTTATATTAGACAAAAACATACAAAGTGTTTGTTGTGTGAAGTTTGACATCTCAGATTTTTATGGATAAAGGTGTGGGTTATACATTAAAGGTTGTAAGATGTGATGAAATACATCAACAGTGTACAGTACTTCTTAAATGTATAAAATTTTAAGAGAACTTTGGGTGCCAGTTTCCTGGGCATTGGAACAGTTTAGGAGCTTTGGTCCTATGAAGAATGGGCCTTTACTCCACATGAACCAACCCAGTTGTATATTCCAGACCCAAAGCAAAATGGGTGTATTTCAGTCCTTCAACCTAAAAATTATGATAAGTAAACCCCAGATTCTCCAGGCTGCACCACAGCGGGACCTCACTATAAAGCTTTCTGTATCTCAGAAAAGGTGAGGGAGTAAACAGTGAAAGGAAACTGAGGAGGAGGCTGTGCTGTTTGGTTTTCTTATGTTTTAACTTTTCAAAACATTTTAGCTATTAATTATTCTAGAATAATTACATACAGTTTTGCTTTATATATGAGAGAATAAATATCCTACCTAATAAAAGGGTAATATGCAAATTGCCCGTGCCTTCGCTACGCCTAAGCCACACCCACCAGCCACGCCCACCAGCCAATCAGGGCGAGTATGCAAATAAACCCAACCAAGATGGCTACAGCCACAGAGAGCAAGGTTTCCCAGGTAACGGAGGAAGCCAAGCTTTTCGCCTGCCCTTGCTAGGCCTAAGCCTCCACTCAAGCTACAAAGTTTCAATTATAGAAGATAAACAAATCTTAACAGAAATGGCGGCAGCCACGGAGCTGGAGAGAGCATGCCAGGGTTGCCCCTGGCAAAAGAGAAAGCAAAGCTTTCCGCACACCCTGGCCAGGCCCAGGCCTCCGCTTAAGCTACAAAGTTTCAATTATAGAAGGTGAATTAACCCCAACAGAAATGGCTGCCGGCCATGGAGCGAGCAGGAGGCTTGGCTCCGCTCCAGGCTACAAAGTTTCAATTGTAGAAGGTAAATAAATTCCAGATACCAGGGCCTCCTCTTGGGTCACCAGGGGCGTGGCTGGCCTGCAAACCACCACAGGTCCCTTGCCCAGGCAGCCTCACGCCCCAAGGGAACCCCCATCCTGATTCGGGACACCGTTCAGGGCAAACCAACTGGCCCCCATCCCTGCACCAGGCCTCTATCCTATCTAATAAAAGAGTAATATGCAGATTGACCATCACTCCAACACACAATATGGATGCCCCCATGTGGTCAAAGATCCTGCCCCCATGTGGACACAAGATGGCCACCACAAGATGGCCAGCAGGGGAGGGCAGTTGGGAGGCACCAGGCCTGCAAGGGAGGGCAGTTGAGAGGGACCCAGGCCTGCAAGGGAGGGAAGTTGGAGGCAATAAACCCTGCAGGGGAGGGCAGTTAGGGGTGACCAGGCCGGCAGAGGAGGGAAGTTGGGGGCAAACAGGCTGGCAGGGGAGCAGTTAGGCATCAATCAGGCTGGCAGCGGAGTGGATAGGGGGTGATCAGGCTGGCAGGCAGAAGCAGTTAGGGGCAATCAGGAAGGCAGGCAGGCGAGCAGTTGGGAGCCAGCAGTTCTGGATTGTGAGAGGGATGTCTGACTGCCCAGGATCGGGCCTAAACGGGCAGTCGGACATCCCTCTAGGGGTCCCAGATTGGAGAGGGTACAAGCTGGGCTGAGGGACACCCCCCCCCCTCCATGCACGAATTTCATGCAACGAGCCTCTAGTTAAGAATAATGAAACAAACTATTAAATATATATTTATTTTGGGGTGAAGGCTAGATTTCTAAGCTAAAACCTTTCACCATGGACCTAAGATTTTTTTTTTTTGTACCTAAATTGTGTTAGGTTGGCCTTTCTGTTATGTTTAAGACTATTTTTTAGAGCAGTTTTAAGTTCACAGGAAAGTTGAGGGTAAAGTACAGATAATTCCCAAACATCCATAATCCCCATACATGCACAGCCTCCCCCGTATCATCATCCACATGTGATGGTACATTTGTTACAATTGATGAACCTACACTGACACATCATCGTCACCCAAAGTCCATGGTTTACCTTAGGGGTCACTCTTGGTGTTGTATAGTCTATGGGTTTGGACAAAGGTCTAATGACTTGTGTCCACCATTATAGTGTCACACAGAGTATTCTTGGCCTTAAAACTCCTCTGTGCTCCACCCATTCACCCCTCCCACTGAGTCCCTGGCAACCACTGATGTTTTTATTGACTCCAGAGTTTTGTTTTTTCTGGAATGCCATATAGTTGGAATCATACAGTATGTAGCCTTTTCATCCTTAAGATTTTAATCAATCCATTATTTAAAATTAAAAAAAAATGTTTATTGAACAATTTCTTTGCTCAGTGCCCCCTACCTGGCACTGGACATATAACTTTGAATCAAACTAGGAGATTCCTGTTTTGAATTCTGGGACACTTAACAGTTACTTAGAATAAAAGTATTTCATGATTTCACCCAAGAATTTCATCCCAGGAGATTCAATAAGCATTGGAACTTTTGTCCTTGTCTGGGTCTAAGAGACACGAATCTCTTTACCTACCACATTTCTAGAACTATATGGAGGCAGCAGACCTCTTCAGGGACTGAAGTTGTTAAAACAGAGAGAAACATATGCAGGGAAATGGGAAGAAAAGAAGAGATTGGGGGTTGGGAGCCACTGCTGCTGGTGATGAGGGACTAGCTGGCCCCTCCCATGTGTCAGCCAGGCCTGGAGGCTACCAGGGGAAAAGAAATGTCATCATGATGACACATATATTTATAGATAAGAAGCAAAAAAAAAAAAGGCAGATAATTAAAAATCCAAAGCATGCTGTTCACAAAAGGAGCCTTGAGATTTTGAAGATGATTTTTAATTTTGGGTTTAGGTAAGTGAAAACTCAGATGAAAGGTCCATGTTAAGGTAACTTCAAAGCAGCTGTCTTCCCTTCTGAGGAGGAAAATGATTATCAAATCCCCTTATTGATACCATCAGCATTGCCTGGCTCTTTGGTGTTATCAGATAATTTGACTGCTTTGTGAGGCCGACTTTCCTCTACCTTTCATCTCCCCCACACCTCGTGGCCTCACTATCTCCTTTTCTATCTAAGAATATGAAAAGGGAATTTATGAAGTGACACTGAGGAGCATAGAAAGGAAAAGGAAAGCAGATTGAGACTTCTTGTCACCCAGGTGCATGTTTGGCCACTGAAGATACCGCATGCCGCCCACGGGCCAGGGTGAGGTAGCTTTCACGCTGAGCCAGTTCGGGCCTTACTTTCTAGTACTGGAGGTTTGCGTCTAACTCCAGTAAATGTCACTTAGATATTTAAGTCAGATACCTAAACTCTTTGTCTTCTTTTTACTGTGACAACCCACTCATTCAGTACACTTTTTAAAGTTAGCTTTTATATTTTAGTGATTTCAAAATCCCAAGTAGCTGCATAAGCCTCCTGATGAACATCATGCACCCGGAGGACAATGGGAGGCCGAGATGTGTTACCCTAGGTTTGCCCGAACAAATCAGGATGTCAGGGGAAACTGCAGATGGCCCTTCCTTTGGAAACAGACACTCACACTCATGCAACTCCCAGGACCTGGTGACCTGCCCTTATTGCCACGTGGTCTGGTGTGGAGAGGAGTGGTTATGATGTGCATAGAGTCAGAGTACTGGGCTGTCACCTGCCATCCAAGTCACCTTGGTGCATGATTTTATTGTCCCATGATATTTCCTGAAAATAGCATTGCTCTTAAATGAGAGAGTATCTTACCTGATGTAATCTAATCTAGTACCTGAGCCCCTAAGTGAGGACTAGCTCATTGTTTCATCCTGTAAATATCCCCATGACTTAATGATCATCTCTCTCTTATAGAGAGAACTAAGTTCATTCACCTCATTCACACTATAAGGTCTTGGGACTAGAGGGGTGAGCAAAGGCAGCAGCATTCCTGCTCCAAAGGTTAGAGTTCCTGATAGGAAATAAAGAAGAGCTGGATGGAGCTACAAAGCGTACAGGAGGACCTGCTTGAACCAGGAGCTCAGGGAAGCCCCTCTGGTTTTCCCCACTCAAATCACAAGACGAATGAACATCACTATGACAGCTAACTCCAGTCTCTAACAGCAAGCTGTGTACTTCCCTCCTGGCACCTGAGCTCGCCATGGGGATTTCCCCAGGAAACTCAAATTCACGGGATGAAAATGGAATGGTGAGCTCTGAAAGCTCACTCCGAGGAGCTGCAGCATCCGGTGTCCCATTCTCTTCTGTGCCCTGACCTGGCAGAGCTGCGTGGTTACCGCTATTCATCCTCTTCGCAAACTGGTTTTTAATAGTCTTATACAGAATGACATATGCCTTAAATTTTGCCATTGCCTGTGTATAATTCAATGATTTTTGTTAGAAAATTTTCAGTTGTTCAATCATCACCCAAATCCAGTTTTAGAACATTGCCATCACCGCAAACAATTCCCTCCAACCTGTTTACAGTCAAGCCTTCTGTCTCCCCAAACCCCTGGCAACTGCTCATCTGCTGTTTGTGTATAAGTTGATTATCTATGTTTTATATATTCTACTAGAGGCCCAGTGCTTGAAATTCGTGCATGGGGGGGGGGGGGGGGGAGGCGGTCACTTCAGCCCAACTTGCACCCTCTCCAATCCGGGACCCCTTGGGGGATGTCCGACTGCCGGTTTAGGCTCAATCCCAGATTGAGCCTAAACCGGCAGTCGGACATCCCCCTCACAATCCTGTGCCGCTGGCTCCTAATCACTCACCTGCCTGCCTGCCTGCCTGGTCGCCCCTAACTGCCCCACCGCCAGCCTGATTGCCCCTCACTGCCTCTGCATGCGGGCCAGGTCACCCCCAACTGCCCCCTCCCTGCCAGCCTGATCACTCCTAACTGCCCCCCACACTGGCCTAGTCACCCCTCACTGCCCCCCCCCCCCCCGCCAGCCTAATCGCCCCCAACTGCCCCCTTGCTGGCCTGGTTGCCCTTACCTGCACCCCTCCACTGGCCTGGTTGCCCCTAACTGTGCACCCCCCACTGGCCTGGTCATCTCTTACTGCCCCCCTTGCCAGCCTGGTCACCCCCAACTGCCCCCCTGCTGGCCTGGGCACCCTTCATGGACCCCCGCCAGCCTGGTTACCCTACACAGCCTGTTGTTCAGTCATTTGGTCATCCCTCACTAACCCCTCTGCCGGCCGGGTCACCCCACTCAGCCTGCTTGTTCAGTCATTTGGTTGTCCCTCACTAACACCCTCTGCTGGCCTGGTCATAGGCAGCCATCTTGTGAGGGCATGAGGGTTAATTTGCATATTACCTCTTTATTATATCAAATAGGAGGAATCATATAATAGGTAGTCTTTGGTGTCTGCCTACTTTCATTTAGGATAATCATTTTGAGGTTTATTCATGTTATAACTGTATCAGTATTTTAAAACTAAATAGTTTTCCATTGTAAGAAAATTCCTCATTTTGTTTATGCAGTCATCAGTTTAGGAATAATTGTGTTGTTTTTAGTTGTTGGCTATTATGAATATTGTTGCTTTTAACATTTTTGTGACTCCCTGTGGGAACACATATATTTATTTATCTTGGGTAGAAACCTAGGAATGGGGTTTCTAGGTTGCATATTAAGTTTATGTTTAGTTTTTTTAACAAGCTGCCCAAACTGTTTTCCAAAGTGGCTGCACAATTTTACATTCCAACCATCAAAGAATGAGGATTTCCAGGTATCTTATTTTGTTGTTATTATTGCATTGGTAAATGGGATTGATTTTTTAGTTTCTCTTTCTGAGAGATTTTGTATCCTGATACCTTGCTGAAATCATTTATTTTTATTTATTTTTTAAAAATCTATAATGTTGAAAGTATTACATATGTTCCCTTTTCCCCCATTCACCTGCTCCAGTCTGCCCCTGCCCCCCACCCAGGCCTTCATCACCTTATTGTCTGTGTCCATGGGTTATGCATATATGCATACAAGTTCTTTGGTTGATCTTTTCCCAATCATCCACTCACCGACCCCTGCCTTCCTTCTGAGATTCAACAGTCTGTTCCATGCTTCTGTGTCTCTCAATCTATTTTGGCTTTCCAGCATCAGTATGCAAATAAATTCCAGAAAAGTCAAATTTACTGTTTGGCATTTTTTCTTTGTAAGTTTTGGAGTGACATTCCTTTTAGCTCTTCAAGTTTCAGAAGAAACTGGAAATCCCTTGTAATCTTTTTGTCTCTCAAAATTTTACTTTCTTCATGGTAAAAATATATTGAAAGGGTTTGTCATAAATAATAAAAGAGTAGTATTAATTTTAACATTAAGTATGACAATTTAGGTGACATTAATTTTAACATTAGGAATGACAATTTGTATATTTGACATTTTCTTTGGCCAGACACTGTACAAGGTACTTTACATAATATTGAATTTAAAAGAACACACACAATGAAATAGGTTACATTATTGTTATTTTCTATTTTTATAATTTGGAAGATTAAAGCCCAGTCTTTTTCACCATCACAAAACCAAAATAAATAAAACGTAAGTGACTATAAGTGTGTTTCAGTATCACTTTTGTTCATTTAGGGTGCATTCAGTGTGTCTATAGAGCATAGGTAATATAATGAGTATATACATACAAAATAATTGTGTTTAATATACACTATAGTTTCCATATATGTAGAACACAGTTCAGAATAAGTTTTTATTATCATTGATGAGTTGTTGGAGAACCAATCACTACTTATAATAGTTTCCTATATAAAGATTTCCAAGGAATGATAACCAAAAATACCATTATTTTGGGATACCAATGTAATTCATTAATCTAAAAATAATGGATACGCAGTTTCCCAAAATAAAAGTATAATAGCAATGAGATAATAACTAAAATATTATGATAACCTTCTGAATGTAAGTTTCTAAAAATTATATTAAGTTACTAATGGGATCTAAGTTTTCATTAGAAGAAACACACTAAATAATTGTTAAAACCTTATTAATGGAACTGCAATAATTTAACAGAAAGAAATGAGAGTCTGTATTTCTGTATTTACACTATTGAGAGAGTGTAATCTTTGAATGCTGCAATGACAATTATATTTTTCATAACTCACACTTTCAACCAATTTATGAGAAAAGCCTATTCAAAATAGCTTATTCAAAACAACTTAATTAGGGGCTATTAATATTTTACTGTTATCTATAATAATAAAAGTGTAATATGCTAATTAGACTGGACAGCCGAACGACCTTCCAAATGTCCTTCCGGATGAAGCCAGGGCTGCAAGGGCCGAGCCCCTTGCACGAATTTTGTGCATCAGGCCTTTAGTAGACATATAAATACTCCCCTAACAAATGTTAACTTTTATAGGTTAGATCACAAGATAAAATTAACTTGTGATTAATTAGGTTAATTACATTTTAGCATACTTGAAGGGAAGGTATCTGATTTGTTTACTTTTAAGAAAAAATGAGTTTTCTTAAATAACTCAAGATAGGCATTTAGGTAAATCAACAAACTGTTCTTTAACTGTATTTCAGCTGTTCTGTTCCATTTCAAAAGAAGAAAATTTGCAGGAGGTGAAATAGTATGAGAATTCATAGAATGCAGTTTGAAGACATTGTTGCTGTGTGAACTACAAAGCCAACCTATTAGAACAAAGTTCTAGAACTCCAAAGTTGGAGAACTTCAAACTACTTGATTTTGATAATTGCTATGAAGCCACCATAATCAGAGTAGCAGGAGAATGTTGAAAGAACAGTTGCATAGATCAACGGTACAGAACAGAAAGCCCAGAAATAGACCCATGCAATATAGTCAACTGACCTCTGACTTTTGCAAAAGGAGAAAAGACATTCAATAAAGATAGCTTTTTAACCTTTTGCACTCGGATGTCGAGTGTGACTCGACATGGTTAGCATCAGTAGCAGCTTGTATGTCAAATTGTATTGAATGTGTCAATAATTTGAAATATAAAAAATCCAAATAAATAAGTTTGTATGAAAAGAAACTCCAGTTTTTTATTCTACTGCCGCGCTTTGTAAAATCTGGGGTATTTAAAAAATTAAATCCCGAGTAGAATAAAGGAATCGAGAAAAAAAGCAAGCGAGTGCAAAGGGTTAATATACATTTTTTATTATTGACAGTATTACAGATGTCCCCCATTTCCTCCCCACTTTACCCCCCTCCACCCAGCCCCTGCTCCACTCCAAGCCTTTATCACACTGTTGTTTGTGTCAATGAGTTATGCATATATGCATATAAGTTCTTTGGTTAATCTCTTCCCATCCCCTGCACTCCACCACACTCTGAAATCTGTCAGTCTGTTCCATGTATTCATGCCTCTGGACCTATTTTGTTCATCAATTTATTTTGTTCATTAAATTCCACATGTAAGTGAGGTCATGTGATATTTGTCTTTTTCTGACTGGCTTAGTTCACTTAGTATAATAATCTTCAGGTCCATCCATGCTGTCTCAAAGGGTAAGAGATCCTTTCTTTTTACTGCTGCATAGTATTCCATTGTGTAAATGTACCACAGATTTTTTTTGTCTCACCTACTGATGGACACTTGGGCTATTCCAGATCTTATCTATTGTAAATAATGCTGCTATGAGCATGGGCTGCATATATTCTTTCTGAATGGTGTTTTGAGTTTCTTAGGACATATTGCTAGAAGTGGGATCACTGAGTCCAATGGCAATTCCATTTTTAATTTTTTGAGGAAACTCCATACTGTTTTCCATAGTGGCTGCACCAGTCTGCATCCCCCCAGCAGGGAACTGGGGTTCCTTTTCTCCCCATCTTTGCCAGCACTTGTTTGCTAATTTATTGATGGTAGCCATTCTGGCAAGTGTGCCGTAATAAGTTCATTGTGGTTTTAATTTGCATCTCTCTGATGATTAGTGATGTTGAACACTTGGAAAAGAGAGTGTTTTTTTTTAACAAATGGTGCTAGAATAACTCCACATATATGTGCAAAAAAATGAACCTAGGTTTGGAGCTCATACCCTACTTAAAAAAAAACAACTCACCATAGACCAAAGATAAAAATATAAAATGCAAAATTATGAAAGTTCTAGAAGAAAATATAGAAAAATATCTAGGTGAGTTTGGATTTGGTGAAAGGATTTTAGATATATCACCAAATCCTCATTCTATGGAAAGAAAAATTGATAACTTGTACAGTATTAGAATTTTAAATTCTGCTTTGTGGAAGTTGCTGTCAAAAGAATGAAAAGAACAACAGACTAGGAGAAAACATTTGCAAAAGAAAAATATGATAAAGGACATATATCCAAATCCTATCTAATAAAGACAGAATATGCAAATTGACCATAACTCCGCTACAATGATGGTGGCGCCCACAGCCAATAAGGAGGGAATATGCAAATTGACATGACAAGGTGAGAGGCGGAAGGCAGCTCCAGGCCGGAGCGAAGGTGGAAAGGCAGCTCCTAGGCCGGAGCGAAGGCGGTGCCGGCAGCCAGGGGAAGGAAGGCCTATTTTGCACAAATCTTCGTGCATCGGGCCTCTAGTTATATAAATAACTCCTAAACTTCAACTATAACATAACAAATAATCAATTAAAAATAGACAAATGATCTGAACAGACACCTTACTGAAGAAGATGTAAAATAAGTGATGAAAAATAGTGTATAAAAAGATGCCTAACATTACTGTTATTAAAACAACCATGGCATTGCTATTAGAAATGTCATTAGATATTTTTATTATCATACTAGAGGCCTAGTGCATGAATTTGTGCACAGTTGGGGTTCCATGGCCTGGCTGGCGATCAGGGACAATCGAAGCCATCTCACCCAGTCCCTATTGGGGTTATCAGGGCCATCAGGCTAGGGGGGAGAGGGGCTCTGGGAGGTTAGTCAGCTGCGGGGAGGAACTGCAGGAGGGTGGCCTGCTGCAGGAGGTTGGCTGTGGGAGCGCATTGACCACCAGAGGGCAGCCCCTGTGTTGAGCGTCTGCCCCCTGGTTGTCAGTGTACATCACTGAGACTGGTTGATTGGTCATTCAACTGTTCGGTCGTTCAGTCATAAGGGTCGCTTAGGCTTTTATATATATAAATTTATTAGAAAGGCTAAAATAAATTAAAAAAAACTGACAATACAAATTGTTGGACATAATGTGGAATAAGGAGAACTTTGATTTACTTCAGGTGGGAATGCAAAATGGTGCAGTGACTTTGGAAGAGCATTTGGCAATTTCTTAGAAAACTAAGCATAATCTTATATGATCCATTACTCATGCTCTTAGTGATTTGTCCACCTGATTTGAAAACGTATGTCTACACAAAAGCTTGCACAATAATGTTTATTGAAGCTTTATTCCTAACAGCCCCCAAAAAGAAGGAAACAAAATTCAATCATTGAGTTGATTTCAAATTCACAGTGAATTATTATTTAGTGATTTAAAAAATTAAGTAGCAAGCCATAAAAAGAAAATAGTGAATCTTAAATGCATGATACTAAGTGAAAGAAGCCAGTCTTTAAAAGGCACATATTAATGTTTCCACTTATAGGACATTCTAAAAGGTAATACTATAATGATGGTTAAAAAAATAATTGTTTTCCAGGGTTTCAAAAGTGGGGGAGAGTTGGATAGGTGAAGCACAGGGGAATATTTGGGTGGTGAAACTATTTTGAATGATGCTTTAATGATGAATTCAAGACATTGGACATTTGCCAAAATTCATAGAACTTTGTAGTAGAAAGAATGAACCTTAATATATACAAATAAAATAAAATCATTTATGAGGTTAGGGATACCAGTAGTAAATGTAGAATGTGGCAAATAAATGTAATTGTATTACACACATATGAAAGATTAGAAAATATAAGAGCATTTATAAATGTCCTAAGAAAACCAACACTTGATATCACAGTGGATGGTCATGGTTGTAGATACAAAAACAATATTAATCATTACTATTAGTTCAAATACAGATTGCACGTCCTACTCAAGGAACAATCACTGTCCTTAGGCTTCCTCCACACCCAAGGCAGCATCCTATTTTTTTGTACAATTATGTGTCAGCATCATTGTCAACTACTTAAGTTAGCCTTTATCTTGCTGGCTAATAAGTTAATCTTTGTAGACAGTATCTTTTTTTGGGGGAACTATTTTTTTAAATTTAAGTCTTTATTGTTGAGAGTACTACAGATGTCCCCCTTTCACCACCCGTTACCCTCTCCACCTGGTTCCCGCTCCACCCTAGGCCTTCACCACTCTATTCTCTGTGTCCATAGGTAATGCATATATGCATTTAAGTTCTTTGGTTAACCTCTTCTTATCCCCTCTCCCCCCTTCCCTCTGAGATTCATCAGTCTGTTCCATGTTTCCATGCCTCTGGTTCTATTTTATTCATCAGTTTATTTTGTTCAATAGATTCCTTGTTCGTTTATTTTGATTTTTAGATTCAATTGTTGATAGGTATGTATTCTTTATAAAGACTATTAAAAAATTCCCCCAAACATCCATGGCTTGTCTTTCCTCCAAGATGAAACTGTATATATGTTTGTCCCTAAAATGAATCTTTTCTTCTCAAATAGCGGCACCTATAAAGATTGACTTAATGCTGACAGTTCCACCAACTTATATTTTAAAACCACCAGCAATTTGCCCCAATATACATGTACTCAGGCATGCCCCTGTGCATAAGCCTAAGGCATTTCTCAGTGTTTCACTTGTCGCTGTTTAAGTGACTACACACATTTGCTTTTATTGTCCCATTTCTCTTACTCATCTTTCTTGTGGGGAGGTCTCTGATTTCAACTGCCCCCCTGTCTTGATGGAACTTGTGACATTCATATAATCACTATCACCTATTTATCTGGAAGTTGCCTGATTGAAAAAACAATGGGAAACTTGGAGAAAGAAGAGGGAAATTCTTGTTTCTGAATGTCCTTTCTCTCTTTTCTCCTGGCTGAATTTCAGACATCCTGATGACTCCCTAAGCTATCTCTCCTTCTTGTCAGCCTCCCCTCACTCCACAGCATGGGCTGAAGACCCCTCTTTATCTCCCTTAGCATTAGGTGGTTAGCTTTATTTTCTCATAAATGATGCATTCAATCCTGCACTGAACTTTGCCATCAAGTATATCTTACTCTTAATTGCAATAAAACCATTTTTCTTGGGCCTCCAAAGATTGTAATTACTTTGATTTTAGAGCCTGCACCAACTTAAATTTTAAGCCTAACTTGAAAGGCTAACATTATAAGTGGCAAGTTGTAGGCACTCAGTAGATACCAAGTGGGTGCAGGAGTAGATTGGCCTTGAATTTATACTTTGACTTGTCCTGAGTATTTCATGGATGGAAAGTAGAAATAATCATTTAAATGTGACTCATATAGACACATTATATTTTCTGCCTTTCCAAAAGCCATGGTTATTAGAAAGAGTGATATAAAAGAAAATTGGTTAGGGAAGAAAGAAGTATAAAATGTCTAAGGGAAAAAATTTGTAAATAGTAAATCAACTAGCATTTCTACCTTCCACTTCTATAACTTCCACAGTCAACTCCAATTCACCTAAATGCTAGTTATATTACATCACATTTATTCTAGGAAACACAATTAAAGCACACTGTTTCACTAAGGAGTATGATTAAAATGTGAGTCATCTGTGTACATACATCATCTGTGTACATGCATCTAGTAAACACCCTGCTATATTTTTATGAATTCCACAAATAACAAGTTCACTTTCCTTGTAGTATAAACATAGTCTTATTCACAATTGCATCTACGGGGAAGGTGATTTACTTAATATATGGCACCTAGAGAGAGGAGAAAGGCATAGCCTCTTTAATCTTCAGCCTGTTAATATAATGAAAATCATCACATAAAAACCCATTTTCATTAGATAGTTGCAGGGCCATAAAAGCCTGAAAAGTCAGTCAGACTCTCATTAAGCATAGATCTTAATCAGCACCAAGCTGAACTGAAGAACACCCAGGGATACAAGCAAGAAAGCTGACAGGGAGGGATCCTCAGGAAGGGCCCAGCCAGCCAGTGCTGCCCCCTGCAGGTGTCCATCCTGCACTGCGATGCATTCTGGTTTGGGAAAACTGGTCATTGTGACTTCAAAGGTAGAAGGAGGCAGGTGTTGGCAGGGGGGTTAGTTTTTATACTTAGTCACACAGGAGAGAGCATCCAAAACTAATTTCTACCCTCCAGTTTTTCAAGTCCCATAAATCCATAAGTTCAATATTTATTTGCAATAAATAATCTAGATGAATCCATGTACGTCTTACTAAAAAATCCTTTGATGAGAAATGCCTTATCTTCCAGCTAGTAAACGCCATCAGAATTTTGCAAATGTTCTAGTGCCTACTAGGAGGGAAGGAGTGAATTATAGATTGTATAAACTCGGGTTCTCTCTCAAAGCTGGACAAGATTAGTCTGTATTAGTCAGGGTTCTCCAGAAAAATGGAACCAATGGAAAGTGTATCTCTATATCTGTATGTATATCTCTATCTCTATCTCTATCTCTATCTCTATCTCTATCTCTATCTCTATCTCTATCTCTATCATCTCTATCTCTATCTCTATCTCTATCTCTATCTCTATCTCTATCTCTATCTCTATCTCTATCTCTAATCTCCATCTCTATTTCTATCTATTTCTACCTCTACATGGAGATTCATTATAAGGAATTGGCTCACTCAATTGTGGAGGCTGAGAAGTCCCGGAGCCTGCCATCTGCCTGTTTGTGATTCATCCT
The DNA here is from genome assembly GCF_951640355.1 of Cnephaeus nilssonii. NCBI lineage: Eukaryota > Metazoa > Chordata > Mammalia > Chiroptera > Vespertilionidae > Cnephaeus > Cnephaeus nilssonii. The sequence goes on along the minus strand of NC_137072.1, from coordinate 38,676,137 downwards.
GAGTCTGAAGGCCTGAGAACAGGGAGCCCATAGTATTAAGTCCCAGTCTGAGGGAAGGAAAGAGATCATTCATGTTTCTTGGGCCCATCTGTTTAATTGTCTTTGAGTTCTACAGGAAGGCATCCTGAAGTCTCTCTGTCTCATCAATCCATCAGGAAAAAACTGTTGACGCTACCTTAGCAGTATATTGGAAGAGACTGCTACCAGCTCTCTGTGCTCCCGTGAAAACTGCATTGCTTTTTGCAGTAATCCTTTTAAAACATACATGAAATTACTTTACTTTTCTGCTCAACATCCTCCAATGGTTTCTAAATGCACTCAGCGAGACAAAGGTTTCTTTGCCCCAGGTATGCATATATTTTTTCATGTCGAATTTTCCCCACTGTTGTCTGTGTGTCTGTGTGTGTCCCTTACTAGACTCGCCAATGTATAAGCACCCTGAGGGGAGAGATTTGTTTTATTTTTGTTTGTTTATGTTTTTACTTCTGCTGTGACCCTTAGTGCCTAGAACTGCTCCTGGCACAGAGCACATATTTGCTCAATAATTGACTGGATTTGGTTTAATATCTTAGACCAATTCTGTAGATTCAATAATCCCCTTATCCTTTTACTTATATGTAAAAAAGCCTGGAGAGGTGAAACTTGTCTGACTCAAAAGCATTATGAATTACATTTTTAAAGCTAAATATATAGTAAAACTAAATATATAGCAGACTAGAGGCCCAGTGCACAAAATTCATGCATGGAGGGGAGGTCCCCTCAGCCCAGCCTGCACCCTCTCTAATCCGGGACCCCTTGGGGGATGTCTGACTCCAATTCCAGTGATTGGGTGGGCCTAAACCAGCAATGGGACATCCCTCTCACAATCTGGGACCACTGGCTCCTAACTGCTCACCTGCCTGCCTGCCTGATGGCTCCTAACTTCCCCCCTTCCCCCCTGCCAACCTGGTCATCCACAACTGCCCCCTCTGCTGACCTGGTTGCCCCTAACTCCCCCCCCCCCCCGTTGGCCTGGTCATTCCCAACTGCCCCGACTGCCGGCCTGGTTGCCCCCAACTCTCCCCCCTGCCGGCCTGGCCACCCTAACAGCCCTCACCTGCTGGCCTGGTTGTCCCACACAGCCTGCTGTTCAGTAGTTTTGTCATCCCTCACTAACCCCCTTGCCAGCCTGGTCGCCCCACGCAGCCTGCTGTTTAGTCGTTACTGTGACGGTGTTCTGGACAATTTGCATATTCCTCTATTATTAGTATAGACTAAAGGCCAAGTGCACAAAATTAGTGCACTGGGGTCGGTCCCCTCAGCCTAGCCTGCACCCTCTCCAATCCGGGACATCCCTCTCACAATCTTGGACTGCTGGCTCCTAACTGCTCACCTGCCTGCCTGCCTGATCGCCCCTAACTGCTCCCCCTGCCAGCCTTGTTGCCCCTCACTGACCCCCCTGCTGGCCTGGTTGCCCCCAACTGCCCCTTCTGCTGGCCTGGTCACCCCATGCAGCCTGCTGTTCGGTTGTTATTGTAATGGTGTCCTGGACAATTTGCATATTCCTATATTATTAGTATAGACTAGAGGCCCGGTGCACAAAATTCGTGTACGGGGGGGGTCCCCTCAGCCAGCCTGCACCCTCTCCAACCTGGGACCCCTCAGGGGATGTTCAATTGCCAGTTTAGGCCCGATCCTAGGGATCGGGCCTAAACTGGCAGTAGGATATCCCTCTCACAATCTGGGACCGCTGGCTCCTAACTTCTCACCTTCCTGCCTGCCTGATTGCCCCTAACTGTCACCCCTGCCAGCCTGATCACCCCTAACTGCCTCTGCCTGCCAGCCTGATCACCCCTAACTGCCCCCCTGCCAACCTGGCTGCCCCTCACTGCCACCCCCTGCTGGCCTGGTTGCCCCCAACTGCCCCCCTGCTGGCCTGGTTGCCCCCAACTGCCCCCCCTGCCGGCCTGGTCTCCCCACACATCCTGCTATTCAGTCGTTTGGTTGTCCCTCACTAACCCCCTTGCTGGCCTGGTTGCCCCTGCAGCCTGCTGTTCAGTTGTTACTGTAATGGTGTCTTGGACAATTTGCATATTCTTCTCTTATTAGCATAGACTAGAGGTCTGGTGCACAAAATTTGTGCACAGGGGTGGGTCCCCTCAGCCCAGCCTGCACCCTCTCCAATCTGGGACATCCCTCTCATAATCTGGGACTGCTAGCTCCTAACTGCTCACCTTCCTGCCAGCCTGATCACCCCTATCTACCTCTGCCTGCTGGCCTGATCACCCCTAACTGCCCCCCTGCTGGCCTGGTTGCCCTTCACTGCCCCCCACTGCTGGCCTGGTTAACCCCAACTGCTCCCCACTGCTGGCCTGGTTGCCCCCAACTGCTCCCCCTGCTGGCCTGGTTGCCCCTCACTGCCCTCCCCACCAGCCTGGTCACCCCAACTGACCCCCTGCCAGGCTGGTTACCCTACGCAGCCTGCTGTTCAATCGTTTGGTCATCCCTTACTAACCTCCCTGCTGGTCTTATCGCCCCACGCAGCCTGCTATTTAGTTGTTACTGTGAGGGCATCCTGACCAATTTGCATATTACCCTTTTATTAGTATAGGTATTGATGCCCTGCTCAGCTCTTCAGTTTCTGGTTGCTGTACTTCCTAAGTGGCCAGAGAGGGGGTGACATAGAGCAGAGGAGGGTGCCTTCTTTTCAGACTTACCTGTTCCTGATAAGATAAAATGGTGTTGGAAAAATTGTACAGACACACACACACACACACACACACACACACACACGTCTCAAGAAAGTTTCACCAATTGTCATATATTTCCAGAGTAGATCCAATGTTGAATAATAATGTCCCTAGTATCACATTCTGATTCAGTTGATGCTCACATACCTCATTATCCTCCTCTTGAGTTGAGATATCTTTTACTTTGTACCCCTATTGACCCCTTATACACTGTAGGGTATAAACTGAGCCTTCAACACAGCCACTGTTACTTTACCTAAGGTTACGTCTGGCAGCCACAGCCTCTGATTTGATCACTGAGCTCTCTCAATGGCAGAAAACACTTTGGGATAAACATCTTTGCCCACAGATTTGTAAAACAAATGTCTGACTAGCACCGAAGGCAGGTGTTGGGTGCATTTATGGATGATACAGTACTATGACAGAAAATTTGAACAGTCTATGCCCATGGACATCGCGAGTTAAGGTTACATCGCAGTGGGTAAAGTTCTCTGTCAGAGTATTCAGGGCTGTGAGGCTGATCTGCCCTGAAATGTGTGGGGATTTGAGGATACACCACATACAATTTGTAGCCTTCTGCCCCTGATCAGGATTTTGTAGGAAGCCATGCGTGACTGGCTGTGCCTCTAAGCCTTTTGGACAACAGTTTCCTGGCTGCTCTCTCCCTAGTCACTGCCTGACTCACAGCAGATGACGCTTTGTGAAACAGCAGGTTAAGCCTCTTTGTCTGCGCAGGAACACTGTGGGCCTGGAGGTCCTTGGGGAGATTTCTAAAAAGGCAGCTTTGCCTCGAGCTGCACACTGTGTTGTCTTGTCCATTCCTTTCAGGTTTGTCTGAGCCAGTGGCGTTTCCATGGTGGAAAGGTCACATGCCCTGTCCTGAGGCTCTAGGGGAGCCCATTGATCCAAGGTCCTGAGCAAGGATCCTCATTTCTGTCTGACTTCCGCTCTGGCTGTAGGCTCTGCATCTGCCTATGTGGACACTGATACATTCCTGGTTGGCGGCACTTGGTCTACTATTGCAGAGATGATTGAGAGAACGGCAGGTAACAGGCCAAGGTCAGGTAGAATCAACCCCCCTGGCATTAAAAAACAAATAAAAAGGGTCCACCTTCCAAGGCACAGATGTTTATGCATCTCACTATCTTTCTCGGATAAGTAGATGAGTAGAAACATATAAATGTGCGTGCACATGTGTACGCCCACTTTGTTAGTTTGTTCTGTGAACAGTATCTCAAAGGTGAAAATGGAGAGCTATAGCAAACCGGTGAAATTTGGTAAAATGTGACTTAAGTATTGCTATGGATTGAATGTTTGTGTCCCCCCAAAATTCATATGTTGAAACTTAACCCGGAAGGAGATGTGTTAGAAGGTGGGGTCCTTGGGGAGGTGATGAGGTCATGAGGGTGAATCCCCATGATGGGATTAAGCCCCTTATAAAGAGGCCCCAGGGAGCCCCCTGGCCCCTTCTGCCATGTGAGGACACAGTGAAAAGACACTGTGAACCAGGGAGAGGTCCTCCGCAGATACCAACCTGCTGGTGCCTTGATCTTGGACTTCCAGCCTCCAGAAGCATGAGCAATACATATCTGCTGTTTATAACCCCCCATTCTGTGGTAAATTCTGTTATAGCAGTTCAAATAGACAAAGACAAATATATAGTGCAGAGAAAGTACAAATAAAACATAATTACAGTAACGATGCCGCAATGACCATGCCATGTGCTTTTAGGGATGTAGCAGATGTAATAATGAGTGAATTTTCCCTTGAAGGTTGATGTTTCCTCACAATTTTGATTTTAGAAATAATTGCACTTCCATGATGCATGCATGAATTTAATGGGAGGTATAAGAATTTAACACCTTGCAAATTAGACAAAAGGAGATGTGATGAGTAAAATGTAAAAACATACACATCCATAATGAAAGGATCGGAAAGGACTTACAGGAGAACAGAGTGCTGAGGACCATTGTCTGCTTCCAAACCATCCTTGTTTTCATATAATGACCTTAACAATTGTGCGCCTTTTAGAAAGTTACAAATTAAAATTCACTGGATGTTCCCAAGGCTTTGTTCCAGACAGCTTTCCACCCTGCACAAGGGTGATGGATCTGAAATGTCCGTCCCTCTGGGTCCACTCTCCATGGAAGCTTAGTTCACGGCCAACATAAGATGAGCAGCTGGGTAGTGACTAAAATGCCCACCTATTTGTGTTTATTTACTTAAAACACCTGAGGGGGTTCCTTACAACAGTATTAGGATTCTCAATTCTGCTCCATTATCTGTGTGCTTCTGCCAGCACCATGATGCTCTGATGACTGTAGCTCTGTAGTACAGTGTAAACTCGGGGGGAGTGTTGCTTGCCTTCAGCTTTCTCCTCTTTCTCAGGATTGCTTTGATTATTCAGGGTCTTTTGTGGTTCCATACAAATTTGAAGATTTTTTTTTTGTTCTATTTCTGGGAAAAATGCCATTGGGACTTTAATAGGGATTGCATTAAATCTTTAGATCGCTTTAGGTAATATAGGAATTTTAACAATGTTAATTCTTGGGGGGTAGGTGAAGTGGGTAAAGGGGGTGAAATACATAGTAACAGAAGAAAACTAGATTTTGGGTGGTGACTGTGCAATAGTGTACACAGATATCGAATTATAATCCTGTACACCTGAAAATTATGTTATTAACCAAGGTTATTCCAATAAATTTAATTAATAAAAATAGTATTAGGAAAGAAAAACTGAACATGGTTAAAATATTAAAATACATGATGTACAAATTACTTAGAGTTTAACATCAACACAATAGTTTCAACTTAGGTCTGTGAGTTGCAAAGTCATTGCTTTGGTACTTTGCAAAGAGTTTCCAGCTCTATTTTACATAAAATAGCATGCTTTTACAGTTCTCAGTGGCTTAAATCTGTAAATTGAAATTCTCATTTCTTAAATTTCATGTTGATTCTTCTTGGTGTCTCCAAAGCTGCCATATCTACTCTAAGGTAATTCATTAAAAAGAAAAGGCTCTTTTTAAAAAAAAAGTGAGTGCATTTCTCCGTCATGTAATTTTCTGATTATACCTCTGTTGTCTTTGGGGTTTATGTCCATTGGCATGGAAGAGAAATGCAGCCATGATAAAAAATTGCTGTAATTCTCAAATCTAAGTATCCTCTAATATAAAATGTTTAAAAACAAAAACTGGTAGATTGCTTCCACAGAATTGCTGTGAGCATATTACTCACTGCTTTTAGCAACTCCCGCACAGAAGCAGGAAGGCTCTCCTGACTACCCCCAGCGTTAGATGCCACCAGTGTTAGGTTTGACATTTCCATGAGATTAAGTGGTGCCACGTTGACAGTTTGCAGATCCAACACGGTGGGTTGTGCGTGCACCATGTAGAATTTTGTTCTTGGGAGTATCAGTTCCAGAATTTCTAGACCCTCCTGAATCTTCGTGAGAATTCACAAAACAGAGCCTTAACTGCTACACCTATTCTTCCAAAATAAAACAAAACCTAATGAGATGTGACATCTCCAGGGGGAAATGGAGCTGATGAGGTAACTAATATGCTCTATGCTTTCCCATTGGCCTTCTCTCCTAGGAAACAGCTCCCTCCCTGGGAAATCACAGTAGTCCTCACCTTCTCTCTCACTCTCAGGTATCTGCCTCTTAATTCTACCCTTTGGCTATAGTTGAAGATTCATTTCCTGAGAGCCTCCATTTGCAATTTGTTTTCTTAAGAGCCTGTAGGCCAGTAAGCATGAGAACCATCTGGAAAGGTTGTTAACACGGAGGGTTGGTCTCAGCCCAGAGTTTCTGATTTTGCAGGTCTGGCGTGGGGTCAAGGTTTTGCATTTCTAGCAAGGTTTAACGTTGCTGGTGGGGGCCATTCTTGAAGAACCAACACTCCACACTGCTCGGACCGCTCGGGAACACTGACCCTGTGGATTTACAAGGTTCATAGATGATTTAAATACTTAAAACATGCTCTATGACAAATACGAAATTTAAAAAAAAATTCTTACTTGTATTTATAGTGGATACATTCATAATTCACTTGTTACAATTTACATTTAATATAAAGCATGGAACACATACACATTATGTAGGTGAGAATGGTGGGGCTATAGTGAAATAGGCACTCTCATTCAGGGAAGGAATAAATGAGTGCTTTTCAGGGATATACTTCTCAAAATGCAGTAAGAAGCTACAGAACCCTATGCCACTTGGACTTAAAGGAATAACAGGTATGTAAATAAAGATGAACGTATAGGAAATGTACAAGGGTGTTGAGGCTATCAATGTTTACAGAGTAAAAAATCAAAAACAGTCTAAATGTTCCACAGTTAGGGAATGGGTATATAGATTTTTTTCATTTTATTAAATTTATTGGGGTGACATTGGTTCATAAAAATATATAGCTTTCAAGTATACAATTCTATGTTACATCATCTATATGTTCATCAATTAAATTCAAATATCCTCTGTGACCATCTATTTGACCCCCTTTACTCTTTACTACCTCCCCCACCCTTTCCATCTAGTGACCCCCAATACAGGTGACTATGTCTGTGAGTTTTTGTTTGTTGATTTGTCTTAGCTATTCATTTGTTGCTTTCAGTTTTACCCTTAATTTAGGTAAATCCTTAAGAAAGAATACACTAAAATTTTTAAATTTAAATGCAATTATAGAAAAACCTTTCCATCAAAATGCCTATGAAAAGAACACTGACTTTAAGAGAATGCCCATGTCAACAGCATAAATCATGCATTTAAAAATATGAGTCTTTTCAACTTTAGGATGAAGTTCTCCTTCCTCATTTACCTTCTTTGAAGAGCAATGCCCTCCAGGAAACTACAGAGTGGTGCCAGGTGCTAACAAAGAAAACAGCAAGGGTGTCAGTATTTTCATGTATCCCTCCGGGATATGCCAGTGCCCTGCCTCCAGCCTGTGGTGATGTCATGGGGCTTTCCCTGGGCCTTCTTTCTCTCTCTTCTCTGTGGTGATGGCTCCGAGATGAAGGAGGTACGTGACGGCATTCATCACAGGAACGAGAACCATTGCTTGATTCAAAACATTTAAGCAATATATACAATAAATCAGGTGTTTTTCCTCTGCAAATATTAAATACAGACGTATTATACATCTAAGAAATTTTTTATTAAAAAATCTCTCACCAGTCTGTCTCTTTAATTAAATAAAGCCTGTTTGGTATTATTCAAAGCACAAAGAATTTATACCCCAAATCCAGGTTAATTAAATGCCCAGAGCTTGGAAAAACAGACTGGTATAAAGACAAAAATAAATCAATCCAAATGTGATATTTATGAATATGGACTGTTTGTGAGAAAAATATAAATAATTTAGACGGAGTAATATATATCCAATAGATGATAGGATTATTTTGTATTATAGAATGTATTTACATGCAAATCTGAAACCACGTTTTAAATTAAGGTTTCTATTTTTAACATCTATTGCTCATTCCAGAGTAATGATCGCTCTTCCTGGCTAATCCCCTCACAAATCCTGAAGCTTTTAACTACCTGCTCAAATGCATCTGGAAAGTGAGTCCAATGTGGAATCATCTTTCTTCCTGCCCAGTTTGGTTTAATCTTACTCAACATTACCCTTATCTCCTGTGGGGAAGCATGGGACTTGGTTGGAAAGTCTGTAAGGAGGATTCTCTGAAAGGTCAAGGGCCTCAGAGGGGACCTTGCTAAAGGTGGCAGCCCCTGCCTTGACTTTTCCAAACAAGTCCGAGCCCCTGGGTGTTTTACTGGAATCTCTATGTTTAGTCTTCAAACCCAACCCTGTAGAAGCATGTGCTTTCTCAAGGATACTTACCCTGCTGTAATCACAGAACCAATGACTTAATTTTAGTTCAATCTATTGTTACAATAAAAGCCGAAGGAGGCAGGCAATCGAGGCTGCTTTGTTCCTAAAGTGAAACAGCCCCATAGCCTTCTCTTTCACAGGAACTGTGTCAGAGTAATCTATTCATCTGTCGCTCAGGGTCTGCTGGTCAGCCCCAGCGATCTCCCCAAATGGATCTCTGCCTAGGACCTTATCAAGAGTCATTGGGGCCTGCTCTTGCCCAGAATTTAATCGTAATATGTTATTAGTCTGTTCACCAAATTAAAGAAAAAATTGGTCCTTGGCTACATTTTAAATGACAATACAATAAAAATGTTTGATGATCTTTAAAGCTAAAAAATGTATGACAACAAATTCACACATGGAAATGCCCTGTTCACACACACACACACACACACACACACACACATGACATCTTATTTTATTCTCACTACAGCTCTACAAACTTGAACTCAGACATTCTGACTATAACTCTGAGACTTATTCAACTGTTTCCATAGTATCTAATATTCTATGGGAGAAGAAAATGATTTTAATTCAATTACTGTTTTCGGTTAGAAGGGAGTAAGGTCCTTACTGACTTGGAATTCTGTCTTACTAACAAAATTTTTGGCTGAGAAGAAATTCTCAAGAAATGTAGGTTCTCTGCCTCATTTTTCATGTTTCCTTTCCTTCCTTCTTCTTTTTTTCTTTCTCCTAATTCTTTGCACCCTCCCTATTTTTCTTCTTGTTTTTATGTTGCTGTCCTATTTCAGGAGAAAAATAAGGATGACAATGAGAATAAATTATATACTTCATCTTTATACAAAGCAATCATAAAATGAACATGAGTACTGGACATAAAGTGATATTTGTAGTCAGTAGGCAAAAGGATGGTTTATTCAAGAGAAATTGTGAATATCCAGTTAGGCAAAATTGGGCGATCCTTGCCAAATACAACTTTGAAAACTAAATTTCAAGAATATTAGTGAACACCATAAATGTTGTAGAGGGAAATATGAAAGAACATCTAATGTTGTGTCTTGCAATTTCTTATTAAGCCAGATACCATAAACCAAGGAGTCAAAGATTTAAACTTATCAAATCACAAATCACTTGCATACACACATTAAAATGTGCACACACACACATACAGATACTACAGAAACATATGGAAACACACACAGGTGTAGTGTATAGCAAAGTCATAAAAAAATGAAGAATTCGAAAGAGAGCCTGACATAGGCATGTTATGTTAGCTTGTATTATTATTGTTATCATCATCATTTTAATTATTATTTAAAAAGTAAGTCAATAAATTCTTTAAGGTATTTCATTGTAACATTCAAGTCAACTGACTACTTGCACTGCTTTTTACCAATATATTTTGATGTCTTAATGGTCTCAATTTTTAAAGAGTTTTAGATTGATTTAATTCATTGTTATTATGGTCACATGTAGAAATGGATCTGATTAATTCTAGCTATAATACAATTTAGCAAAATAATGAGGTCTTTTTTGGTTACATATACATAATTTTTATTATGGCATCCTAACTACCAATTACTCATATGTTTAAAAATAGTAATGCATTTGACAGTATATATATATATATATATATATATATATATATATATATATATAATTTGAAATGGTGCAGGTGATAATAATTGCATGCCCAGATTTAAATAAAAAGCCATAGCTGAAAATACTATACAGTGTCAGAAGTTCACAAATAACAGGAGTAAAACCAGTGAGTCACCGAAGTAGTAATTAGTAAAAGTTTCTTGTGCACACACCAAAAAGGCATTTAGAAAACCTGGAGAACTCAAACCAAAACGTGGAATGGAGCTCGAAGGTGTATTGTTATAAAGCAACTCAAATAGTTGAGAAGACAGTGACTATGTACTCCTCACAGTGATAGGTTATAACATTAGAATTTTTGTAAATGACAGGGAATGGTCACTGGCTTCCCCTTATCTCCTGTGGGGAAGCATGGGACTTGGAAACAGTAAGTTTTGTCTGTGATTTCCAGAGGCATAAACAAGAAATGACCCATATCAAGTTCATCTGGCAAAATAAGCTAAATTACACTTTGCTTCTCTGACTAAACTGGTTTTGTAGGCTCAGAATTTTCAAGGCTGATTTTTGTTTGTTTTTGATTTTCACAGGGGCATGCAAATTCACATTGCATAGTCATCACCAAAATGATGAAATTGCTTTTCTCTTAGAAGTAATGGGAAACCCTGGAGAATCCACACTCTTAATTTAATCCTTGATCAATAACAGTGTTAAAAATAATTGGCATGAGGTTTGCAGCATTTATAAATGAAAGATGTATTTTTAGCAGAAAAAGGAAGTTTTTATGTTTTCTTTTGTTTGTTAATACATGGAAAATAACGGCCATTTATTTATAGATATGAACCCGTGGAAGCATTTGGGGGCTTGCACTAGTCAATCATTCCTAAATTTTTTGAATTGCTATGTTTAAGGCTCTCCAAAGGACTCGAGATATATAGTGATCAGATGATACATTTCTAGCTTCTCCTAGGAAAATATCATCACCGACCATCTGAAAAAAAACACACAAAACATAACACAAAGCACAAATAATAGTCTAGTGTCAGATGGTGATAATGGGAGGAAAGAAATTAAGTAGAACAATGGAAATGGTGGTAATGATGAGTGAGATGTTTGTTTTTTTTTCAATGAGGTAACATTGGAGGGCTTCTCAGAAGAGGTGGTTTTTCAAAATCAAACCATGGAGTAAATATAGCAATATTCTTAATTATTTTAGTCCTATCATATTTTCTTTTCTTTTTTAACATTTAAGAAATTTTTATTTGAAAATCAGAAGTTCTTGAAGACTTTTTAAAAACATTTAAAAAATATTTATTGTTGAGAGTTTACAAATGTCCCCCTTATTTCACCCTTGACCCCCATCCCCCAGTTCCAGCCCCACCGCAGGCCTTCACAACCCTATTGTCTGTGTTCACAGGCAGTACATATATGCATATAAGTTATTTGGTTACTCTCTCCCCTGCTCCACCCTTCCTTCTGAGATTCATCAGTCTGTTTCATGTTTTCATGCCTCTGGTTTTATTCTATTCATCATTTTATTGTGTTCATTAGGTTCCACATATTAGTGAGATCGTGTGATATTTGTCTTTCTCTAACTGGCTTATTTTGTTTAGTATAATCATCCCCGGGTCCATCCATGCTATCTCAAAGAGTAATAGATCCGTCTCTTTTTAGAGCTGCATTATATTCCAGTGTGTAAATGTAGCAGTTTTTAAATCCATTCATCTACTGATGGGCACTTGGGAGGTTTCCAGATCTTAGCTATTGTAAATAATGACCCTCTGAACGATTATTCTTTCTGATTGGTGTTTCTGGCTTCTTAGGACATATTCCTAGAAGTGAAATCACCAGGTCATAAGGCAGTTCCATTTTTAATTTTTTGAGGAAACTCCACACTGTTTTCCATAGTGGCTGCACCAGTCTGCATTCCCATCAACAGTGTACTAGGGTTCCCTTTTCTCCACATCCTTCGCCAGCACTTATTGTTTGCTGATTTGTTAATAGTAGACATTCTGACAGGTGTGAGGTGATAACTTGTTGTCACTTTAATTTGCATCTCTGATGGTTAGTGATGTTGAGCATTTTCTTTCATGTCTCTTGGCTATTTGTATGTCCTCTTTGGAGAAGTATCTATTCAGATTCTCTGCCCATTTTTTTATTGTATTATTTCCTTTTGTTGAGTTGTATGAGTACTTTATATATTTTAGAAATTAACCCCTTATCAGATGCATCCCTGACAAATATATTTCTCCAATACAGTGGATCCCTTTTCATTTTGATGCTGGTTTCTTTTGCTGTGCAGAAGCTTTTTAGTTTGATGTAGTCCCATGTGTTTATATTTTCCTTTGTTTCCTTCTTGCCCTAGGCAATGTATTGGTGAAAATTCTGCTATGTGAGGTGTCTGATATTTGGCTGCCTATATTTTCTTCTAAGATTTTTATGGCTTCATGACTTACATTTAATTATTTTATCCATTTTGAGTTCATTCTTGTGTGAGTGGACCACCAAGTTCTATCATCTTTAATATTCCTGATTTTCCCCATTAACACTTCCTTTAGTATTTTAACTTTCTCTTCACTTCCTGTAAAATATGGATTTAAGAAAACTAATTTTAGTAGGTAGTCTATGCAGTCACTGCTGGAAGCCAATTCCAGCATGTCATAATTACAAGAGTTTTATCAAAAGGTTGATGAAACTTGGGGGCTCAACAAGGGCTGAGTCACATATGTAATCACCTGTTGGAATGGCTAAAAGGCACTTCCCCCAAACCTGAATAGGATGATTGTTTGCTACCAGACAGCTCAGGGCATCTTAATCTACATGTTATTGCTTCCTACTGGCCAAACACCTGAACAGCCAAAGGCTATTCCCCAATCTGACAAGGCTCTGTACCCTACCCTTTGAAGTATATTATCGCCACCTTGCCTTAGGACACATTGTGTTAATAAAAAGCAAGTGTCCTGAGACAAGGAGAATTTTAGCTCCTTTAGCTAAAGCTCCTCTGACTCCCAATGCCTTTCAAAATTATCTTTTGTCTCTGGACTCTTATTTAATCCACACACAGCCTTTCTCCAGATTGCTGAACCCTTTGTAATGCTAGAACAAGAACCCAGGCAAGTCACCTTAATCTAGTATAGACACTCTGAGGTTTTAAAGACATTAGGGATAAAGGGTGGTGAATGGAATTAATTTTTAAAAAGACGGAGAAAATAAAAATAAACACCTCCTATTAGACAGACATGAGCAGAACAAGGATGATGAGCAGAACCAGGTATAGAAACTCACCAGGGCAGAAAGCCCAGGGTTCCTAGCAAGGGGCAAAAGTGGGAAAACAAGAACCTCATCCAGAGGGAAACGTATCCTCCCCTGGCATATCACCGGTGATGCAGTCTAGGACCTTTTTCTCCCTAAAGATAACATCTAGGCCTCAGTTATCTTTGAGCTCCAGGCCCAAAAAAGCAGCAAAACCATATAGTAAGTGATGCCATGGCTGCCTCAGGACCAGATGAATTGACTAATGACCGCCTGCCCTGGTGTTGACCAATCAGTGAAGAACACGACCCTGAAAGAGCACACCTGGAAAGCTAATGAATATTCTATTAAGACCTTCCCCTGAGATCTCCCCTAAGATTTTTACTTGCAAGAGAGAGAGAAATATGCTCAACACAAAGAACCCAGTTCGTACTCCCCATCGAAGGAGCAGGCTGTGCCATTCCCCTATAGGCATGTATCTGCTAACCTCTAAGGGACCCATGAGACTTGCAACCAGGGGAGCGATGGGCAGTGGCAGCTCGTCCTGGGTTAACCCCCTGAACCTGTCTCCAAGCCGCCCCCCCCTTTCTCTGACTTCTTAGAGAGTCAAAGGAGCCCAGCCTAAGCTTTCCTGTTGCTTCTTCCACACCCTTCCTTGTTTCACTGTCCTAAATACGTTTTTGCTGCCATCACAGACACAATACCCTTTGGTTCAGTGCTTTGTAGCCCTTCCCTTTGGATATCTCATCTCCCATCCCTTTTTCCTTAAATAAATTCATTTTTCCTGTAATCATCATCTGAGATGACTATTTAGCCTGCCCATGCAGATCTATTTGAATGTTTTACATCCTACTTACCAGAAAGAAACAGTTTTAAACTCTCAAAGTTTTTCAATGAAAAGTGATACTGATGTGTTACTGCTCAATCTGTCTACAAGTGTAAAGACTTTTGGTGCAGTGATGTGTTTCTTATTTTTCTCTGAATACAAACTTTGTAATTAGCAGTGCCCACACACACATGCACAGGTACACACATGGTGTCTAATGGTAATAATACTTCATTTTGGGAAAATAATAAGATATGAGCTAAAGTTCTCCTAGCTAAAATAACTGCAGAATTTGGCAAAGTTAATTTTTAGAGTGTAAAGGTGGGAGAGAGAGAGAGAGAGATGGCTGTGAAGAGAGAGACACATCAATTGGTTGCCTCCAGCATGAGATAGGACCAGGACTGGGGATTGAACCTGAAACCAAGGTATATGCCCTTGACTGGGAATTGAACCTGAGACCCTTCAGTCTGAGGGTGGATGCTCTAACCACTAAGCAAATTGGCAAGGGCTGGAAAACTTACTTTGAAAAGATTTCTGTTTTGTATAATTATATTTGTAAAGAATTGTCAGTTTTGTAATTGATGTGATCCAACAAACTCTCCCCTGCTTGTTCACCCAGTTCCTGCCTACTATTTCTTTAACTAGAAAAACCTGTGACATCATTCAATGCACATTCTTTTGAATGATGTGTTTCAATGAATCTCCACTACTTTGCCCTGGGAAGACACCCCATTGTGAGCTGCAGAAGAAAACTGATGGATATCATGTCTCCCTGTTGCTCCTCTTGAGGCCTTTCTCAACGAGAAAATGTTGAAATGTGAAGGATAGACGTGTTGATGAGTATTTTTAATGCAACTTGAACACTCCCACATGCCATTGCTCCCTCAGACAATGAGTGGCAATCCTCCCAGCTGGGAAGACAACAGGAGCTCTCCTTGCTTCTCTGTTGTACCAGATTGTCATGTTCCTGAACCCTAAGCAAAGAGGAGACACTGAAAGTCTGCAGATTGGATCAGGAATACAAAAAGGCTCTCAAAATATTAAAAACTAGAGGCCTGGTACCTGAAATTCATGTGGGGGCTGGGGTGTCCCTCACCCTGGCCTGTGCCCTCTCACAATCCGGGACCCCTGGGGTAGGGTACCTAGGCCTGACCAGTGATCAGGGCCTATCAGGTCTATCCTTCCCCTGGCAGCTGGCAGCTGGCCCTGCCCCAGCCACTGCCACACTGCCACTGCTTGCTATCTGTGCAGCACAGCCTCCCCTCCCCTGCCACCAGTCGCCTCCCTCTGTGGGCGACAGGAGTGGGGTGTGATCACTTGGCTGGCCTGGGCCTCCCTCTGCGGGGTGATTGCTGGCTGGCCCCGCACAGCCACCACAGCGTCACTGGCTGATGGCCTAGGCCTCCCTCTCTGGGGAGATCGATTGCAAGGCCCAATCTCCCTGCAGAGGGAGGCCCCGCCCACCCATCACAGAGTCTCAGGCCAAGTAGCCTTGGCCTCCCTCTTTGGTGCAATAAATCATGGAGCCCCCCATTGGTAGCCCCAGAGAGGGTGGCCTGGGCCTTCCTCTGTGGGGCGATTGTGGGGTAATAGCGTAGCATCCACCTTGACTGGCCTGGCGCCAGTGCATGTCATAGCATGGTCTCGGGGTGGTCGCTCTGCTGTTCAGTCATTCAGTCGATCTGCATATTATGTTTTTATTTTTATAGATTCTTATTTGAACTGTTCAACTTGCTTAATAAAGATTTCTTCTCCCACTTCAGAAACCATAGTGGACCCTTGTATGTTGGAAATAAAACCATTTTGGTTTCAACAGAACAGATAAAAAAAGTTCTGGACTTACACACACACATTCGCAGGTTGTAAGGAACTCAGGTCTCCCACCTCAGAGACGTCAGCTTTGAAATCTGCATGGACCAGCTGGCAATGGTTGGTTTGTTTTCCACCATTTGTGATTTTGAATTGGGCTTATTAATAAGGGTGGATGGGAGGCAGGTGTGGCAGTTTCTGGGTGGTTATTGGCAGGTAATTGCTTCAGGCTATTGTTTTAAGCAGTTTCCATTTGTACATTGTTCCAAGTACAGCTGTCAATAGAGGCTCAGCTAGGAACGCACAACTATGCCATCTAGGCTCCAATTACAAATCTAAATTAATCATGAAAAGCATCCAGATCTGACAATTTCAGCAAAAATGTTAATAATGAAAGTGGAGTTCATTATAGCTGAACTGGTGAAAAGAAAAAACTCCCAATCTTTTTCAGGAATTTCAAACATGAAAGTTTACTGGTAAATTTAAAAATCAAAATGTTCACTACTTTTTGCAATAAATCAAGACTAAAATACAATTAATATAAAAATTCATTTTAGAACAACTCTCTTAAGATGTTTAGTTGTTTTTATATATTTCAATTTAGCAATTGCAGTAATAGTGTCAAGATGTCCTTGCTGATCACAAATGTGATGTACTTTTCTAAAGCAAATTAGTAACCTATGTAGAAATGTCGTCAAATGAAATTTCTAACCTGAAATTGTGTCTGCTGTACATTAGTGGGGAAAAGAGGGGGGGCTGATTAGTATGGGGCTTTTGAATATTTTTAAAAAATCTGTGAAGTGCTTTTTTTTAAAAAAAAAATTCTTTATTGTTGAAAGTATTACAAATGTCCCCTTCCCCACCACATTGACCCCCTTACCCTCTCTAGCCCCCTCTCCAGGCTTTCACCACCTTTATTGTTTGTGTCCATGGGTTATGCATAATCCATTTAAGTTCTTTGGTTAATCTCTTCCCTCCACACTCCCACACCATCTTCCCTCTGAAATAAGTCAATGTATTACATGCTTCAGTATCTCGATCTATTTTGTTCGTCAGTTTATTTTGAACATTTAAATTGTCAAAATATTGTTATTCCATGCTTGAAATATCACAAATGATAATAATTTTTTGTTTAGGGTAAAGGAATATGGCTTGAAGCCCTGGTGTTGTCATTTTGTTTTTCAAGGAAAACATTAAAAATGGAGTTATGCGAGGCCACTTATTAAAAATAAGCAGTTTCCATTTGTACATTTCTGATGTTATATTGTACCCAGAAGTGAGAGCAAGCTGCTGTATTCCAGTACACAGGCCACAATTGTGACTCTGCTTTGACTTGTGGCTACCTGCATTGGGACATGAGACTACCTAAAATGTCACATGACCTTGAAGGGTCTTTGTTATATTCCATCACAGGTGTGAATTTGAGAACTAAAGTTGCTTGTCCAGAATGACCTGTATTAATAAAAGTCTGCAATAATTGCTTATCAACACTGGGCAATAGCAGATGGTGGTCCTAGAGTCAGGAGCTCAGAGGGCAGAGGTGGGAGCTTCAGATGAAACACCAGTGCTTAGACTGGTATTTGTAGAATTCTGACATCCAGGGAAAGGGCCAAGCAGGTAAGAATATGGAAATTGAGGCTCACAGAGACTCAGCACCTGCCCATCACAGAGCCCGTCCTGGGGCCTGACCTGCTCATCTCCAGATTTGCTCCAGGCTGAGCTGCTAGGTTCAGGCCTGTCACCTGGGCAGGGCTCCAGGAATGTCTGTTTATGAAACACATGAAGCACTGCTTACTGCTTCGGTTGGAAATGGCTGCTTCTAACCCACCTTTCTGCAGAATGCTGGTGTCCAGTAAACTACATTAAGGTGTTTGCCACCAAATTGTATAGCATCACTTTCAAACCAGTGTTTCATAAATAAAACAGTTTAATGAATAAAAACATTTGTATACTTTTTGCATTTCGCTCATATTTTCCCCTTTGGTACCCTCTAGAAAATGCTTGAGAAAGGTAACAGGTGATGGAATATACAAATCACTAGTGAACTAAAATAAACTGAAAGTATTAGGAACAAGTGAGCGTGTGTAAGTGGCAGCATGGAACTGTGGCTGTAATTGGCATCATATGAACAGTACTTACTCATATTCCCTCGCCATGGAATTGTTAGTTCCTAAGGTGACCTTAACATGCCAGTTCCTCACTGTGTCAGGCAAAATGTCACCAGTTCAGTGAAACCCAGGGGGCCAGCTTTCTGAAGACATGGTGGAGTCCTCAAGGGCTGTTTCTGTAGAAGATGTTAGGTCAAACCTGCTTTTACTTAGAGCTCACTGGCAATTTTCCTGATTGGGTTTTTTAAATTTCAATTTGTGCTATTCTCTTAAACATGGCCATTGAAAAGTGGAATTTACTGGGGGAGTGAAGGATACAATTTTATTTCATTGGGACTGCTTTGAGACCATATGAAGCTTGCCCTGGAATTGGATGGGTGCTACAGACTGAATGTTTGTGTCCCCCATTCAGATGTTGAATGCTACTGCCCAGGTGATGGTGTGGGCAGGTGAGGCCTGTGGGAGGGGAAGAGGCCCTGAGGGTGGAGCCCTCGTGCTGGGGTTAATGCCTCATAGAGAGAAGCCAGAGATGCCCTCACCCCTTTCACCACACAAGGACACAGGAAGAAAACTTTCTCTGCAACCAGAAAGTGGTCCCACCTTGTCAGCACCTGGATCTGGACTTTCAGCCTCCAGAAGAGTGACATTTCAACATCTGCCCCTTAGAGGCCCCCATTTGTGGGATCCTGGACCAGCTGCCCCAACAGATCAAGACAGAGGGCCCTGACTGTAACTGCTGTCAGGAGCAGTGCCTGGCGTGAGTCACCTGACTATCTTCCTCAGCTCCTGGCTTGTTCCATGCTGCCACTTACACATGCTCAACTGTTCCCCCAGACTGTCTGCCCCCAGTGGAGCTGCTGCAGAAGGCCCCTCAGGTCCCAGAGGAGGGGAGAGGAGAGAGTGGAGCCTTCAGGGGTCAGGCAGCTCTAAAACCTCTTTCAGATGACCTTGAGCTTCAGTGCTTTGCCTCACAGAGCACCAATCAGGGGTCAACCGCCTGCTTCCCCGGGTGCAGCAGGTCCTGGAGTAACACCCTTTAGATGTAACATTGATGAAATTAAATGCTTCCTGGCTGGGGCCAGGTCTCTGCAAAGTTTTCCCCACATCTGCGTGTATGGGTTTTCTCCATTGACTGATTTACTCCTTTGTCCCAAAGGTGAGGTTAAACAGCCTGTAGGCATTTTCCCCATCCCAATGACTGTGCCTTTGAGTGGCTTATGATGGATGTGTTTCCTGTCCAGGGTGGGTCCCACATTTGACCAGAGCTGCTGGGAGAGACTCATGACCATGAATTGGTATAAGAGGATGGGAATATAATGATCTTACATTTATTCATGTTTCTTAAATGTATGTTTAGCTCCCATTTATTTCAATGTTTTACTATTAAACATGTTTTGGATTTTGTTTAGAAGTTTAATGTTTTTTGTGACCAAAAATATGCCGTAGAAACTTAATCCTTGTTTATATCAATTCTCTTAAGGTAAACTTGGTTTCCTTCTATGTTGATTCACTTAAAGTCGCAGGTTCCAAGAACCTACCACCAAAGGTGAGGACTCACTGTAATGATGTTAGTGACTTTCTTGCTTGTTTTTCTCAAAGGAAGCAATACACCTAAGCCCACTTTCACGCTGAAATGACAGTTATGTCTTGTTTCATAAGCTTTGAAGCAGAGGTAGGGTCAGCCCGTACGCTCTTTCTTCTAAGGATGGTGTGTGGAGATGGACCCTCTGCATGCATGGGCTCAGCTTCCTTACTCGCACCCGGCTGTTCACCTTCTGACCTGGAGCCTTCAAACTGAACCTGTCCATTCCGGATTATTGATCCCACTGGCCCACCTTCCTGTCCCTTGGTTTTCCCCAGTCTCAGGAAATGGCCAAACTGGCTTGTGGCTCAGACATCCTGGTTCAGGTCCTTTCTCTCCAACCACCCATTTTAAATAGTGGCCGATTGGAGGGATCAGGTATAAGTACACCTGAAGCCACCACTTGCCTGCCCTGATGCACGGACCTGTCCACACTGTATACACCCGGATTGTGACAGCTCCCTAATGTGTCCCCACCTCCCCAGGATGCTCTCCACACAGCACCTCTAAAAGCAAGTCCAACTGCAAAACCTCACCTCAACCCCCTGGGAAGGTCCCTTCTCACGCAGAATAAAGTGAAGGCATTTATCAAGGCCACACAGGCCCTACTGGTGATGCCTAGTCCAGCTGCAGACAAGGATTCCTCTGGGGCCTTAAAGATACATATTGACGCCAATTACCAAGCCAGGGCACGGAATCAATGCTTAGTGAGGGGCCTGGAAATCGGTGTTTCTAAAAGCCCCAGGTGATTCAGATACAGAGCTGAGGCTCCCACCAGCCCCTCCCTCCCCAGGCCCCAACCTACCCTGGTCCCCGTTCATCCTGCAGCCTCAGCAGAGGACCCAGCATCCCCGCTCTGAGCTTTGGACTGCATTAGTCAAGGGAGCCTTTGGGTGAAAGAGGCCCAGAACATAACAGCCTGGTTTTTTTTTTTGTTGTTGTTGTTTGTTTTCTTTCATAGCTTTTTTTATGACTTTTGTTTACATTTAGATTTCTAAACTTAATGTTTAAGAACAATAAAATAAAACTAGAGCATATATTTTGCCCCAAATTAACAATTTTTATATTTCCTTTCAGTTTATCTAACTCCATCTCTGGTGTGGGTCTCTCTCTCTTTTTCTTTCTCTTTCTTTCTCTGTCTCTGAGAGTCTATGTCTCTCTGAGTTTCTGTCTCTCTCTTATTGAATCTCTCTCTCTAATCTCTCCCTCTTTCTCTCTCACTGAGTCTCCTGTCTCTCTATCTGAGACTCTCTCTCTCTTTCTCTCTCCCTCCCAGAATCTTCTCCTCCCTGTTTCTCTGATTTCCTCTCTACCTCTCCTAGTCCCTCTTTCTCTGAATCTCTCTCCATTTCCCGGGTTTCCTCTCTGAGACATACTAATGTGACTCTGCAACTTTAAGACTATCTGTGCATCTGAGCCCCTTTGCCATGACTCGTGAGTCTGAGACTTGCTGTGACTTGTGTGTGCCTGAGATTATGTGGTACCGTGTCTCTGAAACTGTCCTTGCGACTCTGTATGTCTCTGAATCCCTCTCTGTGACGTATGCGTATTGAGATCTCTCTCTGTGACTGTGTGTGTGTGTCTCAGAGACTCTGTTTCTGTGTCTCTGTGTGACTTGCTCACTTTTCCTGGTCAGCTATCCTCTGACTGTGTCTGTCTACATATCACTATTGAAAGATCTGTTTAAGATTAAATTGGGAACATTTTCCCTTTATATATAATAATCAAATATATTCTCTTTCATATTAAAAACATTACAGACATAAAATGTTTACACTGATTTAATATCCTATATGTTTCATATCCATATTCCGTTTGCTCCACTCTTCCTAGTAGTATTTATACAGGAACAACCTCTTGGTTCAGGATTAGAATCAGCACTGACTTCTCTTAATTTCTTCTTTTGCTGGACACATGGGAAGACAAGGCCTGTTGCATTGCAAGTTGCCCCTCCATTTGGCTTTGTCAGGTGTTTTGTGATTAGATTTGGCTTCTGTGTTTGGTGGGTCCTCACATCAAACCTGATGCTGGAGTGTCCCCAACTGTGCTGGCACTGACTGATGCTTTGGTTGAGTAGTTGTCCCTCAGGTTTCTGCACTATGAACCCGCTCTCTCTGTATCCTGAAACTAAAACACCGTTGTGGGGGGACACTTTGAGACTGTGAGTAGATGGGGTCCCTTTGGTCAACCAGGTACCCCTGTTGCTTCTGCACGTGCCTTGTGTTTGTGTGAGAAGTGCAGAAACATAATTTGTCTCAGGGGAACACAACTTGCAATTTAGTCAAGAGTGAGATAGTTTAGGCTGGAAACTACTGCAGAAACTAGAGCAGTGCCGTTAACTTCTGAGGGTCTCTTTATTTTTAATCTGTCAAAGAATTTCTGGGCAACAACTACGCTACCAGTTTGAAAATAAAATGAATTGTGTCCAAAAACAATACAGCAGAGATAATACTCTAAATGTGCTGCTTTCACGAAACACCTAGAAATGTCAGGTAAAATACATACAACAAGTCTCTCATACAAAGCTAAACTTGGAATAAACGGTAATCCCCAAGGACAAACATTTAACAGAGAGCAAAAAAATATAATTTGATTTTTCCCCTGAGGCCTCTGTGTCCTCCTGGGAGTTTGCTGTGCTGGGACTTTGAGAACTGGCCTTGAATGGCCCGAAGAGCATGTGGGAGCCACACTGAGACCTGTAAGTGGGGTGTGAAGGTGAGACACAGCACTGAGGCTCAGGTCGCAGGACCTGGGGAAAAGGCCAGATGTTCTAACCAGACAGAAAGGAAGTGCTCTGGGCTCTGCATGTGAACAATGTTTCCTCAGTGTATAAAACAAAACTGTCTCCTGTGGGCTTTGGATTCAAATTTTTACTGATGTTTTTAGTTCAGAAAACCTCAAGTGGAGACTCATATGTTCAATCTGGATCTGTGAGGCCTGAGGAGCACATCACAGAAGTCAGCGTCTATTCTCTCTGCAGGGATGAGGTTTCATTGCCGGCCACTCAGGCTTTCACCCCGAGAAACAAACACAGTCCTGGACAATTCAGGTAACTGCATGGCAGAATGTGTTTTAGAAGACACACTTAAATTAGAAAAGAAAATGCAAGGTGAATGGAAATTATTGGAAATGAGGACATTAAAATAAAAGATTAGGCTAAGGAACACAACCAAATATGAGTGCTAGGTATAAAAATATAATATGTGTGATAGAAAGTATAGATGGACTTCTGTTTCTGAAAATGTCTATATGGCGCACTAGAAATCCCAAATGATTCTGGCTACAGGACATCCAAACTGATGCAAAGTAAGGGGAAGTCATCCTTCTAGCTAAACAGGCATCTGACAACCCAGGCGGCATTTTCCTTTGAGATGGCATAAAGCACACTGACACTAGACAGTGTCTGAGAAACGCAGGGAAACCGTTTACAGTAAACTACGCGCTGAGCCTTCAAGCTCCTGAAAGAACACACAGTTCCCAAGGATGGACTCACCTCATGGAAATAGTACAGACAGACACAGGTAACGATGCTCACACAACATATCACAAAACAGGAGGCACGACTTGTCCCCAAACTGGGCTCCCAAGGGACGCACATGTCCACTCAGGAAGCAAACTGAAGTGAGTCAGACAGCACTGCAGCTCCTGCCCTGTGGGCCTGGGAAAGGTAAGCTCACAGAGGCAGGGAGGACAGATGAGGGTGCCAGGGGTGGGGACATGGGGACATGGTGGTCAAGCTCTCAGGTATAAGATGACACACTCTGGGGGCCTGGTGTGAGCAGGGGGACTGAAGTTGACAGCGTGTGCGTTTGGAAGTTGCTAAGAGAGCAGAGCTTTAACTGCTCACCACAGCAAAGTGATCATATGTGAGGCAAAGGATGTGCTAACTAACTTATGTGGGAAACACTCTGCAATCTGTACACATATCACATCATCACATTGTACACCGTAAGCTTACAGTGTCACACATCAGTTATAGCTCAGCTCTGGGGCAAAACGCAAATTCCCGCCACACTATTGGGCCTGCTCTGAGGTGCTGACACTGAAGGCGGGTGGCCTGCTCCTGCCTGCCCCTGGAGCTCTGTGTCAGTGGGAGACTCAGGACCAAGTCCCACTTGCACTGATGCTCAGAGAAGCCAGTGCCACACCCTCCCCTCTTCACTCAGAATTGTCCTCATTAACAAATACAGGGTCCTCCAGTCACCAGCAGAGTCTAGGGGAGGCCTGGCCTGTAAATGTTCCTATGGGACTTCCTCCTCATTGGCCTGACTCTGTGACCTGGGTTCCACATCCCATAACACAGCTTGTAGTTAAATATTCTAGAATTGGATTCACAGAGGTCTCTTCATTTGCTGTAAAGGAGAACTTTGGTCAGAAGTTATACTCCATGCCCGGCTGATGTGCCTCAGTGGTTGAGGGACAACCTATGAGGTCATGGTTCATTTACAGGTCAGGGAACATGCTGGGGTTGCAGATTTAATCCCCAGGAGGGGTTATGTAGGAGGCAGCCGATCAGTGATTCTCTCTCATCATTGATGTTTCTATCTCTCTCTCTCTTATCCTTCCTATCTGAAATCAGTAAAAAATGTGAATAAATAAAAAGAAATTATATTCCAAAGTCCCAGCAACTATGGTATCTTTTTGAGTGATGTTAGAGAAAAACAAATGTTCTGATATTATTAGTTATATATATTAAGGACATCCCAGACTAAGTATGCGGCTAGTAATTGTGAGTCACTATGGGATACTATTATAGAGCTTATGTACAGCTATAGAAGCTAGTGTGTCAGTTCCCTTCACCTCTAACAGTTTTGGCCTCGTGTGGGTCCATGCTCTGTTTGTTGCTGGCTGCATGCCTGTTTGGAAGTTCTGTCTCTTTTGTGACCCCTTTATGACAATATACTGTCCCACTCTGTTTCTGATAATCATTTTTATTCTAAAGTATGCTTTTCTGAAATTGCTATGCATACTGCCACTTTTCTTTTTATTAGCATTAGTATTAATATCTTTCTTTATCCCTTTAAACTGCCAATTCTTTATGTTTGGTTTATTTTTTACCATTATAGAAGATAGTTTAATTGCTTTTGGATGGCATAAAAATAACAAATGTTTACCTTAAAATTATTTGTAAGCATTAGAGAAATATAAAGAAAATAAAAATCTCCAGCAACTCCCACTAAGATAATCACTGTTGATATTTTGTGATGTTTTTTGTTGTTTGAAAATGTATTTTATAATTAAACTAGAGGCCTGATGCACAAAATTTGTGTATGGGGTGGGGGCGTGTGTCCCTTAGCCCAGCTTGCACCCTCTCCAATCTGGGGGATGTCTGACTGCACCGGGATCGGGCCTCAATGGGCAGTTGGACATCCCTCTCACAATCCAGGACTGCTGGCTCACAACTGACCGCCTGCCAGATTGCCCCTAACCGCTTCTGTCTGCCAGCCTGATCACCCCCTAACCACTCTCCTGCCAGCCTGATTGACGCCTAACTGCTCCCCTGCCTGCCTGATCGATGCCTAACTGCTACCCTGCTGGCCCAATTGCCCCTAACTGCCCTCATCTGCAGGCCTGGTCGCCCCTAACTGCCCTCCCCTGCAGGCCTGGGTCCCCCCCAACTGTCCTCCCCTGCAGGCCTGATCGCCCACAACTGCCCTCCCTTGCAGGCCTGGTCCCTCCCAGCTACCCTCCTCTGCTGGCCTGATCACCCACAATTGCCCTCCCCTGATGGCCATCTTATGGCAGCCATTTGTGTCCATATGGGGGCAGCCATCTTTGACCACATGGGGGTGGCCATCTTGTGTGTTGGAATGATGGTCAGTTTGCATATTACCTCTTTATTATATAGGATTTTAACTCTTGTTGAGGTATAATTGACATAATATAATGCTTTCATGTATACAACATAGTGATTTGATATTTGTATGCATTGTAAAATGATCACAATAAATCTAGTATCTGTCACCTTACATAGCTATAAAATATTTTTCTGGTGATGAGAACTTTTAATAACTATTCTCTTAGTAAAATTAATATATGCAATATAGTTATTGTTAACTGTACTTACCATGCTATGCATTCATGAATAATTTATTTTATAACTAGAAGTTTGGAACTTTTGACCCCCTTTAGTAATTTTGTCCAAATCACTCCCACCTACTTCTGGCAACCACCACTCTGGTTCTGAGTGTCTAGAAACTTGGATGTGGTTTTGGCCTTTTCTAATTCCACAGATAAGTAAGATCATGTAGTGTTTGTCTTTCTGTCAGACTTATTTCAATTAACATAATGCCCTCAAGGGCCATCAATGTTGTCACAAATAGCAAAATTTCATTATTTTTTTATAGTTGAATATTTGGTTTGTATATACTAGTATATCACATTTTCTTTATCCATTCATCCATCCATTGACACTTATGTTGTTTCCTTACTTGGG
Source organism: Cnephaeus nilssonii (assembly GCF_951640355.1). NCBI lineage: Eukaryota > Metazoa > Chordata > Mammalia > Chiroptera > Vespertilionidae > Cnephaeus > Cnephaeus nilssonii. Next base: position 38,649,965 of record NC_137072.1, on the reverse strand, counting down.
CACTGTAAATAATGCTGCAGTGATCATGGGGGTGCCTATGTCTTTTAGAGTTAGTGTTTTTCATTTTCTTCAGGTACATACCCAGAAGTGAAATTACTGGGTCATATGATAGTTCTATTTTTAATTTTTTTTAATGGAACCTCCATACTGATTTTCATAGTGGCTTCAACAATTGTCATTCCCATTCACCGTGGTCAAAGGTTCTGTTTTCTCCACATCCTTGCCAACACTTGTTATTTCTTGATTTGTTGATTATGGTCATTCTAACATAATCAACAGGTGATATTCCAATGTGTTTTCTATTTGCATTTTTATGATTAGTGATATTGAGCATGTTTTCATATACCTTTCATGTACCTATGTTGTATTTGAAAAAAATGTTTCTCCAGTTTCTGTGTCAATTTTTTAATCCAATTGATTTTTGCTACTGAGTTTTTATATGGTTTGGATATTAACACCATATTAGTTATGATTTGTACATATTTTATCCCGCCAGTAGGTTGCTTTTTCATTTTCTTGATGATTCCTTCTGCTGTGCAACATCTTTTTAATTCAATGTAGTTCCATTTGTTGATTTTTGCTTTTGTTGCTTTTTAGCATCTTTTTTTTTTAATCTTCACCAAGATCTGTGTCAAGGAGCTTACCATCTATATTTTCTTCAAGGAGTTTTATGCTTCCTGGTTTTGCATTTAAGTCTTTAATCCACTTTGAGTTTATTTTTGTGTATGCTTTAAGTCCAATACAATTTCATTCTTTTGTATTGGACTGTCCAGTTTCTGAACACCATTTATTGAAGGGACTGTCTTTTCTCTATTGTATATTCTTAAATTCTTTGATATAAATTAATAAACCCTACAGGAATGGACTTATTTATGGGCTCTCTATCCTGTTCCATTAATCTCTTTGTATGTTTGCTTTTATGCCAGAACCATACTGTTTGATTATTATAGACTTGTATAATTTGAAATCAGGGAGTATGATGCATCCAGCTTTGTTTTTCTTTCTCTATATTTATTTGGCTATTTGGTGTCTTTTGTAAGTCTTTACAAATTTTAGAATTATTTGTTCTGTTTCTGTAAAAAAAAAAGCTTTTAGAAACTTAATAGGAATTGCACAGAATCTGTAGATTGTTTTGGGTAATATGGACATTTTCACAATATAAATTCTTTCAATCCATGAGCAAAGAATATTTTTTTTTCATTATTTGTGTCTGTTTCAATTAAATGTTTACAGTTTTCAGTTAATAAGTCATTCAACTCCTTGGTTAAATGCTTAAGTATTTTATTTTTGATGCATATATTTAGTTTCTTGTTGACAGACTATAGAGTTGGGGACATCAGTTTGAATTTCTATTTTACTCCATAAAAACACCAATAGATAACAAATATCTATAAATATTTTAATTAAATTTAAATAAAAAATATAAAATATTTATAGATACTTGTATATATAATATATATATCTTTGCTTTGCTAGCTGACAAGAACCAGAAGTAACAAGGGCCCCGGTAGCAATGAACATACCCTGTGCCCAGGTGTTGGTTTCTAATACTACTCTCTAAGCAAAGGATCAGGTGTGCTTAGAGAAATGGCTGACCCTAGGACAGGGAAAGGGAGTGCATAGGATGAGCCTGGAGCATCTTCTCATACCAGAAGTACAGGAAGTGCTTAAAAACGAAAAATAGTCAGAGTGTGCCAGAGGGACACAAAATCTCTCATTGTTCAATACTGAAATAATTTGAGCAACAGAATAAAGTAACATTATATGATAACCCACAAAATAACATAAGTGTTCATGAGTCCATACTGACATCAACTAGTAAATATGTAAATAGCAGAAATAGACAAGTCTATACAGCTTTCTAAATAATTCATGTAGCTTAAGGAGGTGAAATAAAATGCTCTATTCCTTAAGTGTGGGCTGTTCTTATTGACTTTCTTAAAAAAAAAATAGAGTATTGCAAAGTAGAAAAAGAAAAAGAAAAAAAGAATGATTTTACAGTGGAGAACACTGACAACACTACCTCAGCCTGGAGATGAAGGTCAACACCAACAGTGATAAGTCATGTTGACAGTACGCACCCTTGATATGTTGTGATAACAATGCCACTTTATCTCTGTAGTCTTCCTCCCCAAAGACTTTAGCCCAGTATAATCATGAGAAAGACATGTCACACTCAGGAGCAGCATAAAAAGACATGACAACTACATAAATGTAACGTGCTGTCCTAGAGACCCTGGGGGGGAAAAAAAAGAAGAAGAAAGGACATGAAGTAGAAACTTGGTAAATAGGAATAAAATACAGATATTAGAAAGAATAAAGGATCCACATTCATTCTCTACTTCTCATATTATGGTACATTGCTCACATGTTTTCAATAACAGAAACTGGATGTGTGGAGTAGATGGGAAATTTCTGTAGTATCTGCAAATTTTTCTGTAAACCTAAATATTTTCATATAAAATTTAATTCAAAATATGGACTGTAGAAGTTCATAGTGGACAAGTGCATATTTCTGCATAAACAAACCTTAGACCATGTTCCATGAATTAAACTATACCATACAGTAAAAGCTCTACTATACACACTGGGATCATTCATTATATGTCACCAGAGGGAAACACTCCTTTGTTTATACTTGTTCTCAGAGAAAAACATAAAAATGTCAAGGGAAAGATTTCCCCAGAAGAGTACATGTCTGAACAGAAAACTGTAGACAGCAGCAACCGACCCTCCAAGATATTTATGTTGTACTTGGAATCTGGGAGAAACGCTAAATGCCTTCAAGGGATGCAAACTGAACACATGGGAGCACAGCAGAAGAGGAATATTAACACAAACCCCAGAGCAGGAGGGGTCTTCAGAATGCCCTCCTCCTGATGCCAGTAAAGTCTAGTCAATTTCTTTTATAATTGCTCCCCCACTAATGTCGCCATCCTAATGAGATCACTACCATTACCCTTCTCTTTCATCTGTTCTTGCATTCTATGAAGTGTGGTTGTTTGCTATAAGAAACTCTGCAAATTGAAAGGATCTTGATTGAGAGAAAAGATTACCCAGAATTTAGGCTGCTGTGGTTTGCTTTTGTCAACTTGCAATCAATTGGGAGGGAGGAAATCTGGTTGTTCAAATATCATCATCAAGGCACTGAGAAACCTGTCAATTCAGATCACTGCCTTTGGGGCAGAGTGATGAAAATAAATGGTCAAGTCTTCCAAAGTCAAAGCCATTTGACCTTCTCTTCTATCAAAGTGCAGAATAACATGATGTGTGCCACATTTTATAGACACAGGACTCCAATCCAGTGACAAATACCTGAACTTAGCAGGCTCCACATCTTGACTTTACTGACTCCATGTACAGTGGAGGCCATGATGTAAAGTGATAGGCCATTTTAGGAGGTATTTGAACTTGACAACTTATGAACATATCTACATGTATCTTTCTAAGATGAAAAAATTTTTAACTCATTGTATTCAAGAAAATTTAATTTTCTGTTTTAATTCAGAATCTCAGTTAAAATAAATTATTTCTATTTACAAATATCTTCAAAATCATACAAAATACCTAAGGTCATATTTTAGAATTAATTTTTATTGGATTCACTACAGAATTTGCATGTTCCTTGCAAACTAGAATGTAGAAAGGAGTAGGGTAGATTGGCTGTCATTTCAGATTCCATTCTGTACAAAAATGCTAATTGAAGCAGTGGGTCAGATCTTGCAATGTCAGAGATGTGCTGTTCCTTTCCATGGGAAAAATAATGTGCTGCCGCTGCTACATGAGTACAAATCTGACAGCTGCCAGGGAAGGGCAGAAAAACACATGCTGACAAGATTTCCACTTGCTGAGTATTATGATGAGGACACAAGGAGAGTGAGTTACGTTACTGACGAGAGTTGATCTGAGGTAGAATCAAATGCTGTTCGGATTACATGATGTAGCCTAGTGCATGCCCCACATTTTAAAAACCCAGTGAATTATGTACTAATTGGGGATGATGGGATGGTGAATGTGTATTCTGAAAAAAGGAATGAACATATTTTCATTCACTTTTTCTTCTGGAGTAAAACATAAATTTTCCACCAATCTTAGATTGGATATTTTTGTTCATTTTCAATTTTGTTTTCTTACAATGTGTAGTTTTTAATACTCTCATTATCATCTATCCTTCTTTTTTTAATAGTGATCATTTACAGGACTTTTTTTTTCTCTTTGAATTGTTCTCTCATATATGTCCAAGAAGGGGATTTTTAATCATTTTAGTATATATACTTTCATACTTATGGAATTTTAAGCAATAGAAACATTACTAAAACTCATAACATTTATGAGAAATGACTCATCCTTTTTCTCTCATCTCTATGAATTATTATGGAATGATATAGTATTTGTCCATAATAGATTTATTTATAAATTTATAAATTACTAAAACTTTTTTATGTAACTATTTTGCAAACATTAATTTATTACACATTAGGGATAATTTTACACTTTTTAAGATTCTCATCCCTACAACCCCGCTTCTTCCCTATGTCTATGGGTCTATTTCTGTTTTGTTTTGTTTTCATAGCTTTCACATTTCAGTGAAGTCATACAATATTTTCTTTCTCAGACTTATTTCACTTACCATAACCTTCTCTAGATCCATTCATGTTGTCACAAATGGCACAATTTTATTCCTTTATATTGCTGAGCAATATTTCATTGTGCATGCATGCGCGCACACATGTGTGCACGTGCACGCATACACACACACACACAAACATATCCTATATAATAAAAGCCTAATATGCAAATCGACTGAACGGCAGAACGATGGTGGAACAACTGGTTGCTATCATGCACATTGACCATCAAGGGTCAGACGCTCAACACAGGAGCTGCCACCGCCCACGGCCCCAGGCCAGCCAAGGTGGGTCCCAGTGGGGGCCCCCCAATCACCCCGCAGAGGGAGGTGACCAGCAATGGTGTTGGGGGGTGGGGCCAGCCAGCGAGCAGGCAGTGGTGGGGGACAGGGCTGGCGCCGCCCCCCAATCGCCCCATGGTTGCCTCCCACAGAAAGAGGCAACTGGCAGTGGCGGGGGCCAGGGCTGGCGAGAGGGTGGTGCTAGGCCGGCCAAGGCGGATGCCAGCAGGGACCCCCAATTGCCCTGCCAGTAGCCCCACAGATCGGCTCTGATTGCAGGCTGGCCTAGGGACTCTACCCATGCATGAATTTCATTCATCAGGGCTCTAGTATACACACACACACCACTTTTTTACCCTTCATCACCTGTTCACAAACACTTAGGTTGCCTCCCTATCTTGGCTATTACTAGTAACGATACAATAAACATAGGGGTGCATATACCTTTTTGAATTAGTGTTGCTGGATCATGTGACAGCTGTAATTTTATTTTATTAAAAATGTTTTTAATCTATTGTTTTGAGGGGGGGTGAGAGAGAAAGAGAGAGAGAGAGAGAGAGAGAGAGAGAGAGAGAGAGAGAGAGAGATTGATTTGTGCTTCTTGTGTGTACCCTGATCAAAGATGGAACCTGCAACTTTGGCACATTGGGATAAAGCTCTAACCAACTGAGCTACCTGGTCATAGCCTAGCTGCCATATTTCTAATTTTTGAGGAATATCCATACTGTTTTTCATAGTGACTGCACTATTTTATAATCCCATCTCAGTGTATGATGGTTAGGAGCCTCACCAGAATTTGTGTGCTGATTTATTGAGGATAGATATTCTGGTAGGTGTAGGGTGATATATCCTTGTGGTTTTGATTTTCATTTTCCTGATAAGTGATGTTGAACATCTTTTCATATGTCTGTTTGCCATTTGTACCTCCTCATTGGATAAAAGTCTTTTTATATTCTCTGCCCATTTTTTAAATTGAATTGATCCCTTTTTTGGCATTAAATGGTATGAGTTATATATTTAGGATATTAACCCCTTATGGGATGTATTATTGATGAATATCTTTTTTTTTTATTCAGTTGGTTGTCTTTTCTTTTTTGTTGATGGTTTCCTTTGCTGTGCAAAGACTTTAGTTTCATATATTTCCTTTTTGTTTATTTTTTTCTATAGTTTGCCTTACTCAAGGAGACATATCCAAAAGATATTGCTAAGAGCAGTGTAAAGAATTAAGTGCTAATGTTATTTCTAAGAGTTTTATGGATTCATATCTTACATTTAAGTCTTTAATCCATTTTGAGTTTAATTTTATATATGGTGTAAGAAACTTTTTAAATTTTTTTTTGGTATTTATCTGTCCAATTATCCCAACACCACTTATTTAAAGACTGTCTTTACCCCCTGTATTACTTTTCCTTCTTTGCCATAGATTAATTGACTATGTAAGTGAGGATTTATACTTGGTCTCTCTATTCTATACATTTACATATCGGTTATTATGTCGGTACCGTATAGCTTAGATTATTGTAGCTTTGTAGTACAGTTTGAAATCAGGGAGCGTGATACCTACCACTTTGTTCTTTCTCAAGATTTCTTTGGCTATTTGGGGTCTCTCATGGTTTTATATAAATTTTAGGACTAGTTGCTCCAATTCTGAGAAGCCATTGGTGTTTTAATAGAGATTGCATTTAATCTGTATATTGCATTATATAGTTAAGAAGATTTCACTTTATTAATTCTTCCAAGCAAAGTATCGCCTTCCATTTATATGTATCTTCACCATTTTTTTCCCCAAAGTTTTATAGTTTTTAGAATACAGGTCTTTCACCTCTTTGGTTGTTTATTTCTAGGTACTTTATGTTTCTTGATGCTATTGCAAATGGTATTGTTTTATTAATTTTTCCTTCTAATTATTTGTTATTGGTGTATAGAAATGCAATAGATTTCTATATAATGATTCTGTATCCTGCAAATGTACTGAATTTATTAGTTCTAGTAGTATTTTTTATGGAGTCTTTAGGGTTTTCTTTATATAGTATTATGTAATCTGCAAATAATAAGAGTTACTTCTTCCTTTCTGTTTTGGATGCCTTTATTTCATTTTCTTGTCTGATTGTTATGGCTAGGAATTTAAACACTATTTTGAACAGAAATGATAGTCGACATCCTTCTATTTTTTTCTAATTTTAGAAAAAAGGCTTTCAACTTTTCACTACTAAGTGTGACCTTAACTTTGGGTTGGCATATCTAGCTTTTATTATGTTACCCACTTTGTTGGGAGTTTTTATTATAAAAGGATGTTGAATTTTTTGAAATACATTTTCTGAATCTTTCATAACTATATGATTTTTATCTTTATTTTGTTAATGTGATGCATCACATTGATTCTTTTATGGATTTTGAAGCATTCTTTCTTCCCTGTGATGAATCCCACTTGGTAATGATACACAATCCTTATAATAAATTTTTATATTCAGTTTGCTTATATTTTATTGAAAATTTTTACATCTATTTACATCAAGGGTATTAACCTGCATTTTTTTCTGTAATGTCTTTATCAGAGTAGTGCTGGCTACATATCATGAGTTTGAAAGTGTTCCTTTCTCTTCAATTTTCTGAAATAGTTCAAGAAGAATAGCTATTATTGTTGCAATATTTGATAGAATTCACCTGTGAAGGCATCTGGCTCAGAACTTTTATTTGTTGGTAGTTTTGTGATTATTGCTTCAACTTCTTCACTAGAAATCAGTGTGTTTAGATGTCGTATTTTTTTTTACTTAACCTTGGTAGGTTACATACTTCTAAAATTATTCATTTCTTCTTGATTATCTAATTTGTTGACATGCAATATTTATAGCACTCCTTAATGATTATTTCTATTTTTGTGGTGTCAGTTGTAATTACTCTTCTTTCATTAATCATTTTATTTATTTAGGCTCCTGCTCTTTTTTTTTGGTGGTTTATCTAAAGTTGTATTAATTTTATTTATCTTTTCAAATAAGCAGCACTTAGTTTTTTTTATCTTTTCTTTGTAAAAAACATCCTACTTTGTCTCCTATATTTTATCTTTTTTTTTCTAGTTTCTTTAGGGGTCGAGTTAGATTATTTGAGATTTTCTTCTTCCCAGAAGTTGGCCTGTATAGTTATGAACTTCCTCTTAGAACTGCTTTAATTCATCCCATTAAAATTTTAAAAATATATTTTTATTGACTTCAGAGAGAAAGGGAGAAGGAGAAAGAGATAGAAACATCAATGATGAGAGAGAATCATTGATTAGCTGCCTTCTGCACACCCTCTCCCCCGGGAATTGAGCCTGCAACCTAGGCATCTACCCTGACTGGGAATCAAACCGTGACCTCTTGGTTCATAGGTCGATGCTCAACCACTGATCCATGCCAGCCAGACCATCCCATTAATTTTGAAAAGTTTTTTTTTTTTTTTTACTCTTTATCCAAGGATATGTTTTATTGATTTGGAAGAGAGAGAGAGGTAGAGAGAAAAAGACATCAATCAGTTGCCTCTCATGTGCACCGAACTAGGGATTGAACTCACAACCTAAGTATGTACCCTGACCAGGAATTGAACCCACAACATTTTTAGACAATACAACACTCTAAACAACTGAGCCACCTTTGGGGTGAAAAGGTGTTTGCTTGTTTGTTTATTTATTTAATTTGCATTTGTTGCAAAATAGGCTTGGATTTTCTATTTGGTTTTCTTTCTGATATATTGGTTATTTAGTTGCATACTGTTTAGTCTCCATGTATTTGTGTTATTTCCAGTTTTCTTTCTGCAGTTGATTTCTAATTTCATGCCATTGTGATAGTAATAGATTCTTGATGTGATTTCAATCTTCTTGAACTTAAGGAGGCTTGCTTTGTTGCCTAATATTTGATCTATCCTGGAGGATATTCCATGTGCACTTGAAAAAAAATGTGTATTTTGCAGTTTTAGGTTGAAATGGTTATCAAAATATCTATTAATTAGATTTGGTCTAATATGACATTTAAAACCATCATTTCCTTATTAATTTTCAGTCTGGATGATCCATCTATTGATGTTAGTGAAGTATGAAAATCTTCTACTACTGTGTTGGATTTTTCCCTTTTATCTTCATTAATGGTTGCTTTATATATTTAGGTATTCCTATGTTGAGTACATAGATATTTATGGTTGTTTTATTATCTTCTTGAATTGTTCTTCTTTGTCTTTTTTTAAAACCTTTATTGCTGAAAGTATTACATATGTCCCCTTTTCCCCCCATTGAGCCCTTCTAGTCTTCACCCTGCTTTCAGCCCCAGGCCTTCAACCCCTTATTGTCTGTGTCCATGGGTTATGCATATATGCATACAAGTTCTTTGGCTGATCTCTTCCCATGTACCCACCTCCCCCCGCCTTCCCTCTGAGATTAATTTTTTAAAGTCTATTTTGCTGATATGAATATTATTACCACAGCTTGATGTTCATTTCTAGTTGCATAGAATATCTTTTTCCATTCCTTCACTTTCAGTCTGCATATGAACTTTGATCTGAAGTTGAGTTCCTTGTAAACAACATGTATAAGGGTCATGATTTTTAATCCATTCAGTCTTGAGAAAAGTGGCCTTATGTGGAAGCAGTCTCTGTGCGAACTGTGTGTACCAGGTGATTTTGGCAGGCCATTAAGGTAAGAGCTGAGCAGGTGCCTAAGGTATCCATACCAAGCCAGACCTGCTCCAGGTGGGGAGGCCAGGTGTCTGAAGCAATGTCCTCTTGATCTGCTTGCTCCCATTGTTTGGTGCCTAAATGCGCTTCGAAGATAAGTCTGGGGACACCCTGCTGGAGCATCTGGGTAGAGTTCTCACCCACACTGGGTGAGAACAATGGCACTCACCAGAAACTCTGACCCCAGAGAATTCCTGAAGTCCCGGACAGCTCCAACAGCTCTTCAATTTTCTCTATATAATCTCATTGGTTGTACAGGATGTGGTCCCATGTACAATTAGCTTCTGTGTAGGCTTTATGTGCCAGAGAGTTTTGGGATGCCATTGGCCTAACAGGCACTATGGAACCTTGGACCCTGGCTTGCCTGGCCAAAGTGGCTGTTAGCAAAGAGGTTAAGGGCATGTGCTGATGCCCTGTTGTTCCTGCTTGCTCTTTTTGGTAGAAGGCAAAGGCTTTGGGCAATATAGCTACAAACATGCAGGCAGTGATTGCAGGTTAGCCAAAACACCTCAATAGGGCCACCTCATCCCACTGAATTAGAGGGGAATATAAACAATGGCACTGGGCAATTCCTCTGGGTAGATAGTTCCTACAGTACCCGGAAGGCTCCAGTTGCTTTCCAGCCTCTCTATTCAGGGTATTGTCTTATTTGTTGTTCAGAAGCTATTCACTCAGCCTTTGGTTTTGTCACATGAGTACTTGCTATCTACAGAGTGTCCCCCCAAAATGTGTATACACACTTTGAATAATTATTAATTCCAATGCATTAAATCTGAAAAGAAAGAAACATAAATTGAGCTATCAAAATATATGTGTATACATTTTTGGGGGATACCATATGTGTGTGTGTGTGTGTGTGTGTGTGTGTGTGTGTGTGTGTATTTGAGTTTGCTCCCTAGAAAAAGTGAGTTCAGTGTCCTCCTATACTGCCATTGCCTTGATGCCCCTCAAAGTCTTTTTAAGTCCATTTTGTCTGATATCCCAGTTTTCTTTCTTTCATTTTTTGTTTCCTTTAGCATGAAACATCTTTTTCCATCCCTTCACTATCAGTCTATGTGTGCCCTCCTTAAAGATAGAAACAACTTTTTACTTAGTCTTATGCCCAGTCTTTGCAAAATAGCTAATAGTGAATTAAAATGGGGTCAGTTAGAAACTGGTTTAGAAAGTAATCTGAAAGACACTTCTTATATTGCTTATTTTACATTATCATGCACTCTTTTTTTTTGTTTTTGCAGATATCACTTATTATATATTTAGTATTATTTAAAAACTATAGATATTAATTCAATCCTTACATTTCTAAAAGACATTTCATAATTTAAAATATTTATGTAGTTTGGTGAACTTTGTTCACAGTCCATGGGCCACGTCTTGTTATATATCATAAAGTACTATCAAGGGGAGTAGAGATGTCAAAAGTCACAGGAATATATTTGGTGCACACTGTCACTGCCACACTTTTTTCAAAGGTTTTGACAAATTCAATGTGTTCTGATTTTTATTTTTATGACATGCACACACAGAGAATTATGCATGCACATGTGACAATCCATGCTGTTACTTAATCAACTTTAAGCAAGACATCACATTAAAGATACAGATACAGTAGATATAATTAAAGTAAATTAATCAATAAGTAAGAGATCAGTAATAGTCCAACAAAACCTTATGTAAAATAGACTGCATTTAAAAACACTAAACAAAATTGAATGACTCTAAATAATGCAATTTCTGAAATTATCATTAAGGGTCACTTTTAGTCTTGTAAACTTTCATTTATTTAGAGATCATCCACATGTCCATCCCAAGAACTCAATACTATCTTTGTGACATAAACATTTAGCCTTATTTTAGTTCCTCATATATTTTCAATTCTTCAATCATCTAGAAATACACACTGTTAATATGCTCCATGGTTCTCAATCTCCATATATTTACTTATATATTTTCTCTGCCTAAACGTGTTAATTTTGACTATCTTCTCCCTTTCTTTCAGATAGACATTCTAATAGAAGAACATCCTCCTTCAAAATAATTTTAAACACCACTTTCTCTTCGAACACTTACCTTGTAAATTCTGTATATGATCCATTCTTCTTAGATCACTGTTCATTTGATTTTTCAATTATTTTTCACTTATTTACTACTTCTTATAAAGCAAAACATTTTTTAATGTGGGCAATACCCACACATTGGAATAAGTAATTGTGAGGCCTCCAACTTTGTTCTTTCTCAAGATTGCTGAGGCTATTCACGGGCTTTTTTTCGTTCCATATAAATTTTTGGAATATTGTCTAGATCTGTGAAATATGCCGTTAGTATTTTAATAAGAATTACATTGAATGTAGATTGCTTTGGGTAGTACAGACATTTTAATGATGTCTATTCTTACTATCCATGATAATGGTGTATGCTTCTACTTATTTGTGTCTTCCTCAATTTCTTTCTTCAGTGTCCTATAGTTTTCCAAGTTTGGGTCTTTTACCTCCTTGGATAAATATACTGAATTGCTAAGTACCTTACTTTTTGATATTGTTGTTGTTACAATAGTAAATGGGATTGTTTTCTTTCACGATATTAATAACCCCAAATAAAGGTGACCACCAGAGAAAGGCAAATTAGAGGATAGGAGAGAAAGAAGAAGAGAGGGAAAAAAGAAAGGAGTGCAAAAATGAAATTGGGAAAAGGAAAAAAAAATAAGAGAGAAAAGAAAGAGAATAAGAAAGAAGAGGGGAACAAACTATATATATGGGGAGAAAACTCCAATAGAACAGCCACTAATCCCAACAAATGCCAGCAACAAGTACCTGGAGATGAATGCAAACTACAAACAACTAATATCAAGTGAGGTGAGGGAAAACAGAAGCAAAAAACAAACAAAAACAAACAAAAAAGAATAAGCAAAACAATCTCACAAACAAGCATAAAAAATCGATATAATCAACAATCAAGCAAACAACACAAAAGGACAGAGAGAAAAAAAAAATTTTGGATAGTGAAGACAGAGAAGAGAGAGGAGGTGTATATGGACTTGGAGCAGGGGATTGGAAATTAGATATACAACTAGGGTGACATTTTAACAGGGGGTAAAAAGAAGGAATAGGGAAAATCTAAAGCAGGAAAAGGGTAAGAGAAGCAGGCCAACAAAAGGGAGAAAGTTAGGAAGAGAGTGATGGTATAAAGGAAAGTTGAGATAGAGTAAAATGTTGCTAAAGGAAAGATGAAAATAGAATGTAGAACACTGATCCCAAAGTAAAATAAAGAGAAAATAAAATGACACTTAAAAAAAAAAGGTAAAATAGCAGTAGTAATAATACTGATTGAAAATAAAAATGTAATAATTAAAAAGGTAAAATCAAGTGAGGAAAAAAAATTAGTTTCTTAAGTAAAAGATGAAAAAATAAAAAAATAAAATGTGCAGTAGTGAAGGTCATTCACTTCCTCTACTGTTCTGTTTGGCATGCCTGTTTCCTAGTCAGGACAGTATTGCAGTTCCCTGCGTTCCATTGCTCCTCAGTGTTGTAAGCCAGTCCTGATTTTTAAGCAGGCGGTGTGTCTTAATTTCTTGTATTCCTTTATTTATGTTTACACAGAGTCAATTTGTGGTTCAACCACTGGGTGGCAGTGTTTCTGGATTGACCTCCAGGTCTATAGGTCCACTCTAGCCAGTGCTTAGATCCTGCTTGCCCTGTGGCACTCAATACCAGTTTGTGGGAGTGGGTTGCCCCAGAGCTGGTTCTCTGATGGTTATTCCCTGCTCTGATCCCCAGGTTCCAGAAAAACAACTTTCCCCTGCAGTCTCTTAGGGTGTCCCCAATTGGGTGATCCTATGTATTGGGCTTAGTAATCAGAAGCAAGGATTTAAAGAGGAAAAAGAAAAAAAAAGAAAAAAAAGAGCCAGTGTAAGTGTGCCAACTCCGGGGCTGCGCGCAAGTCTGTGCAGTCTTTTATTCCCCCTTGGGTCTAAGCAACTGGCACACTTTTAAAATGTTTAGGCTGTCCTTTTGCGTCAGATCAAAATGGGTTGCTTTTTAGAGTTCCCTTCTGTTAGCAGCTCTGAGGACCTCCTTCCACATTCACAGATCACGCCAGCCTCAACAGCCACAGATTTTTCTAGGCGCAGACTTCCCCTGGTCCTCCAGCTCCCGCAGTGCGCGTGTTTCTCTCTCTTGCTGGGACCAGAGACCTCACCTTCTCCCAGGCAAAATCTGACCTTTCCGTGGTGGAGTGTAGAGCTCCTCTGAATTGGGGACCGATGTTCTCGGGTTCGCAGCTGTTCGGTGGGTGTTGTAATTGTAGATTTTCAGGCTTCCAATAACATCCACTTTCCCCTTCAAGATGGCCTGGTCTCCGTGTCCAAGCCGGTTGCTCCTGGAGGGAAGGCAGCAGCAGTGGGGGCTGCCCGGTCAGGGGAGCCCCGTCCAGCAGTTCCCCACAGTCTCCTGGAGTATAGCTGTCCCTCAACTCACCAACAAACACTCCCAATGCGACCACACACTCTCCCTTTGTTTTCTCACTCACACAGTATCTTGCAGTCTGCCTTCCTGTCAGCAGCCATCTTCTGTAATTCATGGGATTGTTTTCTTAATCTCCCTTTCTGATAGTTAATTATTGGTTTATAATAATGCCACCAATTTCTGAATATTAATTTTGTATCCTGCTACTTTGCTGAATTCATTTGTTAGATCTAGTAGTTTTTTGGTGGATTCTTTAGGGTTTTCTATATATAGTATCATGTCATCTGTGAATAATGACAGTTTTACTTCCTCCTTTCCAATTTTAATGGGTTTTTATTTCTTCTTATCTGCTTGCTGTGGCTAGTACTTCCACGACTATGTAAAAGAACAGTGGTGAAAGCAGACATCCCTGTCTTGTTCCTGATATTAAGGCAAAAGCTTTTAGTTTTTTGCCCATTGAGTATGATGATGGCTGTAGGTTTTTCATATATGGCCTATGTTATGTTGAGGTCTGATCATTTTATTCCCACGCTGCTGAGATTTTTTATCATAAATGGGTGCTGTATTTTATCAAATGCTTTTTCTGTATATATTGATAAGATCATGTAATTTTCATCTTTCATTTTGTTTATGTGATGTATCATATTTATTGATTTGCAAATAGTGTACCAGCCTTACATTCTGGAATAAATCATGGTGTGTGATCTTTTTCATGTATTGCTGGATCCGGTTTGCTAGTATTTTGTTAAGGGTATTAGCATCTATGTTATCAGGGATATTGGCCTATAATTTTTTTTCTTTTTTATTTTATTTATTTATTTTTTTAATTTTTTTCTTCATATTGTCTTTTTCTAGTTTTAGATTAGGATAATGCTGGCCTCATAAGAAGAGCTTGGAAGTCTTCCCTCCTCTTGAATTTTTTTTGGAATAGATTGAGAAGGATAGGTGTTAGTTCTTCTTGAATGTATGCTAAAATTCACATGTGAAGACATCTGGCCCAGGAATTTTGTTTGCTAGGAGTTTCTTTATTTTTTTACTACTGCTTCAATTTCATTAGTTGTAGTACAAGGCCATTGTAATCAAAATAGCTTGGTACTGGCATAATAACAGGCATATAGATCAATGGAACAGAACAGAGACCCCAGAAATAAACCCTCACCTTTATGGTCAATTAATATTTGACAATGGAGTCAAGAGCATACAGTGGAGTAAAGACAGTCTATTCAATAAATAGTGTTTGGAAAATTGAACAGGTACATGCAAAAAATGAAATTAGACCAACAACTTACACCATACACAATAATAAACTCAAAATGGATAAAGACTTAAATGGAAATCACAAAAACATAAAAATCCTAGAAGAAAACATAGGCAGTAAAATCTCAGACCTCCCTCATGGCAATATTTTTGCTGATACATGTTCTAGGGCAAGGGAAACAAAAATAAATAAATAAATAAATAAATAAATAAACGGGACTGCATCAAAATAAAAAAGCTTCTGCACAGCAAAAGACACCATCAACAAAATGAAAAGGGAACCCGCTGTACAGGAGAACATATTTGCCAGTGGTACATCTGATAAGGAGTTAATTCCCACAATATATGAAGAACTTATACAAGTCAATATCAGGAATCAAACAATTTAACTTAAAAATGGGCAAAGGACCCGAATAGGCACTTCTCCAAAGAGGACATACAGATGGTCAATAGACTTGAAAAAAATGCTCAATGTCACTAATCATCAGAGAACTGCAAATTAAAACTACAATGATTTATCACATCATAACTGCCAGAATGGACTCCTTCAATCAATAAATAAACAAGTTCTGGCTAGGATGTGGTGAAAAGGGAACCCTTATGCACTGTTGGTGGGAATGCAAACTGGTGCAGTCACTATGGGAAACAGTATGGTGTTTCATCAAAAAGTTAAAAATGGAACTGCCTTTTGAACCTGTGATCCCACTTCTAGGAAATATATGCTAAAACCCCCAAAACACTAATTTGAAAGAATATATGCACCCCTATACTCATAGCAGCATTATTTACAATAGCCACGATCTGGAAACAGCCCAAGTACCCATCAGTAGATGAGTAGGTAAAAAGTTGTGGTACCTTTACACTATGGAATACTAGGTGGTCATAAAAAAGAAGGAACTCTTGTATGCATGCATATTAGCATAACCAATGGACATGGACACTGGGGCGGTGGGGGCTTGTCCTGGGGGATGGGAATGGCCAGGGAGGGGTTGATGCGGGAAAAAGGAAACAAATGTAATACTTTAAGCAATAAAAAAAATGCAAATGTGGCCCTAGCTGGTTTGGCCCAGTGGATAAGTGTCAGTGTGTGGACTGAAAGGTCCCGGGTTCGATTCCAGCCAAGGGCACATGCCCAGCTTGTGGGTTTGATCCCCAGTAGGGTGCGTGCAGGAGACAGCCAATCAATTATTCTATCTAATCGTTGATGTTTCTATCTCTCTATCCCTTACTTTTCCTCTCTGAAATCAATATATATAAAAGAAGGAACTCTTACCCTTTGCTACAGAATTTATGGACCTGGAGATTATTATGCTGAGTGAAATAAGTCAGTCAAAGAAAAACAAATATTATATGATCTCACTTATATGTGGAATTTAATGAACAAACTAAACTGATGTACCAAATAGAAAAAGAGTCAGGGATACATGGAATGGACTGACAGCGGTCAGAGGGGAGGAGTGTTGGGAGGACTAAATGAAAGCAGTTGAAGGGATTAGCCAAAAAGCATATGTATAACCCATAGTAACAGACAACAGTGTGGTGATGGCCAGAGGGAAGGCGGGGGCAGTGTCTGGGTGGAGGTTGGCAAAGGGGTAGAGGAAATGGGGACATCTGTAAAAGTGTCAACAATAAAAATACAGTTTGAAAAGCCCGTGTTCAAAATGTAAGAGATATAAAAAGAAATACAGTAAAAAATACCATTCATGTCTTCTTACCAACATTTTCATTCTACAGATGAAATTGATGTGTACAATTATCTCCTATTCTTTCTACATGCATTTTATGTATAAGCAAAATATTCTTTTTTTTCTTTACACAATTGGTAACATTATACATTTTTAAATTGCTACTTTCACTTAAAAATGAATATTGGAAAATGTACTATATCAATAACTGGTTTCTTCATTTTTGTGGGCTCCAGTGTGTTTTCTACCACCTATCATTTCTTTGTTTGTCTGATGATGATCAGCATTTGGATACCTTTCAATATTTTTCTAGCACAATATTGCAACAAAATTCTTTTACATATCACATTGAAATATAAAATAAGTTCCTAGAAGTAAAATTGCTGCTCAAAATGTATTTGCATTGCTTGATAATGTCTTTAGAAAATGTATTTTATTTTATTCAGTTTGAATAAAGCCTATCTATGATGAACTTAAAATAAGATAAAAGCATAATAACATCAGTCTGCTTCATAATCTATTCCTACAGGTACTCAATTCCCTCTCTAGAGACAACCAATGATATCAGATTATTATATTCTTTCAGAGATATTGTCTGTATATATAGGAGAGTTTATCATATTTTGACATATTTGAGAGTTTTTATATATTCCATGGAGGTAAGAATGCTCTTGCCAAGCAGCTTATTAACAAAATCACACCAAGTTTCAGGGTAAGCAGTGAAATTCAGTGTCAGTTAGATACAATCCAATCAAAGGACCCTGAGATTAAAGTTATAGTCCTATTTATGTTTCTTATAATTCTCAGTTGTAATTGAAAGGAAACACACATATATGTGCAAGGCACTGCAGTGTTTCTAGCCAAAGATATTAAATCTTATTACAATTTAGAATAGTTGTCCTCTATGTTTTGTCCATGGTAGTCATTATCAGAATTTTCTGCACCATTATCTTCGGTTTTTCTTTCCTCTTTTTATTTTATTTCCTTTATTGAGTCCTCTTAATCTATATTTGGGAACCCATACATAGAGCAGATGTGGTCTTGGGAACAAAATAGAAACAGAGGCATGGATACATGGAACAGACTGACAGCTCTCAGAGGGGAGGTGGCATGGGGGCCTGGCTGAAAGAAGGTAAAGGGATTAGTTAAAGAATATATATGCATAATCCTAGACACAGATGATAATGTGGTGATGTCCAGAGGGAGTGGGGGAGTGGGGGCCGGGTGGAGGTGGGCAAAGGGGAGGGGGAGGACAGCATGTGTAATAGTGAGTGTCAACAATAAAAATTTAAAAAAGCTCATCTTTGTCTCTTTCCTGCATCTTTTTTTTTTTGAATGTTCGTTGTATATTTATTTCTTAGTTTATGCCCTTGATTTGGTGAAACACATCCTCAGATAATTTTGACAAAATATGTATAGGAAATAAAATTTATCTTGAATTCATAAAAAATAGTGGTGTCTTCATGACTAATTGGGGATAGAATTATAAGAATTTTTTTCTTTAGTGTTATGAAATCACTTATTCAATGTTTTCTAACTTCTAGTGCAGTGCAGCCATCTAGAAATCTAAAGATATTCTAACTTTTATCTTTTAGGTAAGACTAGAATTTTTTCTAGAAGTTTGGACCTTGCTGTTATCAAATTTTGCCAATGATGTGTCATAATGTGGGAGTGTGTAGTCTTATTTTGAATTGTATGTAGAGTGAGCCCTTTTGACTAGGAAATAATTTTTCATTGTTGGGACTTTCCCTTATTTTTGGATTGTTTAGTTTATTCCCTCTCTTTATATTTATGTTTTTCTTTCTGAAACCCCTAGTATCATACAGATGTTAGATTTTTAGAATTGGTCTTTTGGTTTCCTTTCTTTATATTAGTGCTACTTTTTCTTTTTTGGTCTACTTTCTAGATGAGTTCTATGTTTTCCAATTTTTCTATGAAGTTTATTAGAACTTCCAAATATTTAATTATCAAAAGCTCTTTATCAGAATCCTATATAATAAAAGCCCAGCGACCATAATGGCAGAACAACCAGAATGACCACTCGATCAGTCACTATGAAGTGCACTCATCCCCTCTCGGTCCCTTTCCCCAGCCAGCAGGTTCCCATCACCCGATGGCGAATGAGGACCCAGGGGTGGATGGCGGGGGATGCAGGTGTCACCAGGCCAAGGCCCCCACCCCGCCGGTTGCCCCACACACAGAGGGCGACCCGCAGTGGGGCTGGGGCCACAAGTGGGCAGGCCTGGCTGACCTCTCAGTCCCTCCCGTCTTGCCATCAGGCTGATTGCCTGATGGCAAACTGGGAACCTGGGTAGGTGGCGGCAGGGGGTGGTGGGGCTGGCTGCTGGCAGCCGGGGAAGATGGCCCTGATCACAGGCTAGGCCTAGGGTCCATACCCACGCATGAATTTCGTGAGCAGGGCCTCTAGTATAGTTATAAGAAGCACTGTGTTTTTGTCTCAGGTATACATTTTTTCCTATCACTCTGAGAATCTAAATTACAGAATGTTTTGAATTTTTCCATTCCTGTGAGTCTCCTTATCTCTCAGTTGTTTACTTGTTTTCTGATTTAAAGAGACACTTTATATTTCATGTCATAGATTTTTATTGGATATTAGGATATCCATTATTATCTGCTTATTGATGAAAACAATAAAATATAATGCCATTTGGAAGGTATGAACAGGATATGGGATTTGTCAATTTTAAGCTTTACCATAAAGTGATCTGCTGGGGACCACATTTGTTTCTTGTGAAACACAGAGTCTTATCTTTATATCTTTCTCCTTAGGTAGTTCAAGTTCTTCATAGGATACATCTAATAGTGTTTGGGGAGTCAAGTTTGGAAAGCCCATGGAAGCCATCCTTCACAAAGGAGGTAGGTCTATTTCTGTTTGAAGAAAGATAGTCATCTATTAAGTGACAGGTAATTTCATATCCTGAAAACCTTCGTTACCCTCATAAAGTAATTCAACAGACTTAAGTAAGTTTTGCTTGTTAGGAGTCTACTAGTATACATGTGTATTAGTCTGGCTCCTCCAGAAAAACACGACCAATAGGATGTGTGTTTATAGAAATACTAGAGGCCCAATGCACAAAATTTTGCAAGGGGCTCGGCCCTTGCAGGCGCAGCAGCTTGCCTCGGCCCTTGCAACCCTGGCTTTGTCTGGAAGGTTGTTCAGCTGTCCGGTCTAATTAGCATATTACACTTTTATTATTATAGATGTATGTGATAATATACATAAATTATTACAATTAATTGGCTTATGTCATCATGGAAGATGAAAAATCCCAAGATCTGCAGTCACCAAGCTGAAGACACAAGAAGCTGATGGGTTAGTTCCAGTTCAAAGGCTGGCAGGCTCAAGAACCCTGAGGAGCTGCTATTTTGGTTTGAGTCCCAAGGCAGGAAAAACAGCGATGTCTAAATTTAAAAGAAGAAATGCATGAGGAATTCTCTCTTACTCAGGGTTGGTCTTTCCTTTTGTTCCATTCAGGCCTTCAACTGATTGATGAAGCCTACCCGCATCATGGAGTGGCATCAGATTTACTCAGACTACTGAATCAAATGTTCACTTCATCCAGAAACACCCTCACAGACACACTGGGATTCATGTTTGACCAAATGTCTGGACACCACCTACACTCTCCAATCAGGTTGACAAGTAAAATTAAACACCATAGTCCATCTCTTTGATTTAACCCCCTTCTTCATCTCCAAAAGTGATGATAATGGTGAGGATAGTCCCTGAAACTATTGAGGAATCTGTGTTTAAATCTGATTTATTTTTCTTTCCTCACCATGGGCTTATGGTACATCTTTGGGTCTGCTATATGAGTTTCCACTTGCCCATCATCTTTCCAGACTTAAATTGACATAGAGCTGTCTGCTCACTAGTTTTTTTTTAACTTTGTGTGTTTATCTTTTTGTTTCAAATGGTTTTAGATCTGATGATTTAGGAAGAAGATCTCTTAGAAACAGGAAATCTGTTGCACTCTCTTAACTCAGAATTGTTTTTTACTTAGTAAAATATAACTTGCTTATTTAAAACACTAAGTATTAAGTTGTAATAGTACCTATGCTAAGTGTGCTCCATAGATGCTTGATCAATAGGATTTTGTGTGTATGCACATACATTCATTAGCACAAATACATATGAATTATGTGTACTCATGTCCATGTGCAAATATTAATGCATTTAAATGTGTGTGCATGATAAAAATGGGATGATATTTCTTTGTTAGTTGACAGATATTCTTGCCATCATTCCCTTTGAAGGCTGGTGACTAAAATGCTATAAAAGAGAAGTGTGTTTGAGTAGTTATAAACTTTATAAATCCTATTAAGGAATCTTAAACCTTATTTTTTCAGTGAGAATTGTAAAATCTTAGGATGCTCTAAAATCTTTCACTTCTTATGTAAATTTCTGTAGATTTTCCAGACATGTCTAATGAAGTTTCTAATTTTACCTAAACAAATTATAAGGTACTAGAGGTCCGGTGCACGAAATTCGCTCATGGGGGGTGTGTCCATCAGCCCAGCCTGCACCCTCTCCAATCTGGGACCCCTCGAGAGATGTCCGACTGCCCACTTAGGCCCAATCCTACTGGGCCTAAATGGGCAGTCAAACATCCCTCTCACAATCCAGGACTGCTGGCTCCCAACTGCTTGCCTTCCTGTCTTCCTGATTGCCCCTAACCACTTCTGCCTGCCAGCCTGATTGATGCCTAACTGCTCCCCTGCCAACCTGTTTGCCCCTAACTGTCCTCCCCTGCAGGCCTGGTCACCCCTAACTGCCCTCCCCTGCAGGCATGGGCCCCCCCAACTGCTCTCCCCTGCAGGCCTGGGTCCCCCCCAACTTCCCTTCCCTGCAGGCTCCGTCGCCCCCAACTTCCCTCCTCTGCCAGCATGGTCACCCCTTACTGCCCTCCCCTGCAGGCTTGATTGCCCACAACTGCCCTCCCTTGCAGGCCTGGTCCCTCTCAACTGCCCTCCCCTGCTAGCCTGTTCGGCCACAACTGCCCTCCCTTGCAGACCTGGTCCCTCCCAACTGCCCTCCCCTGCTGGCCATCTTGTGGTGGCCATCTTGTGTCCACATGGGGGCAGCCATCTTTGACCACATGGGGGCAGCCATCTTATGTGTTGGAGTGATGGTCCATTTGCATATTACTCTTTTATTAGATAGGATTTTGATATGCAAAAACATGGTTATAGCAGGTCCTCTGAAACTGATTTTGTAGTTATTTCCAAATATGACTGAGTATAGTAGTGGTGTTTAGTAAGCACATTAAATTCTGTACTTTCCATAGACTAATGAAATCTTGCTATACTTTCTAATGGTTATGTGTCCACACTGAGCTTCAGGATTATAAGGCTAAAAATTCTACATAAGTACATATGGAATTTTCTGCAATTCTTGGGTTATCTTAATTTATTAATTCTGTATGCTTTCTTTCCTCAGAACCTAATTTAGATATCTTGCAATGTGCTCATTGTTTCATCTGCCTTATCTTGACTGTTTGCTTTATTTTTCACTTGCTTGTGTCATCTTGTGTAAAAGTATTTTGGGTTGTGACTCCTTTTTTGGTATCAGTTGATTAAATCATAGGCTCTTAAATGAATCCCTTGACTACTGTCAAAACATATTTATGTCAAGGTCTCAATCCCTGTCACAATTTGAGAAGCCTTGATTAGTTCACTGTGAAGACTCCCCTTTTATAAGGAGTGCATTTCTTAACATCTTGACCTTTCAGATTATTTATATCAGAACTAATATATTAGAACATTATTTTTTAATGAATATACAGTTGAACTCATTTCCATCTTCTACTTATACTCTAAAACATGTTATTTCTGGTAACTCACTTTTCTCTAATAATTATTTTAAGGTAATAAAAAATGATGAATTGCCTTGATTTTATTATTGATATATTATGCTTTACTTTGCAAATGTATAATATATAAACATTAATGAATTTATGAGAGTACATTCATTAAATAAGCTATAAGATACTAGCTATATCATTAATTGTTCTGTGTGCTTTTTGTAAAACCCATTGCCCTGCCTGACCTAGAGGAAAAACCCTCTGCTGGATTCTGTGTTTTGTTTCTTCCTTATTAGTTTTATCAAAGTATGTATCCCTAAACAATATGCTCTTTAAAAAAAAATTATCTTTATTGGTGAAGTATTACCGATGTCTCACTTGTGTTATTTTTCCCCCACTTATCCCCTCTACCCCCACCCAGGCCTCTACCTCTCCCAGGCCTTCACTACACAATTGTCTGTGTCCATGGGCTATACATATATGCATATAAGTTTCCACATTACTAATAATGTCTCCCCACCATCCCCCCTCTCCCTACCCCCACCTTCCCTCTGAGATTCATCAGTCTGTTCCATGCTTCTATGTCTCTGGATCTATTTTGTTCCTCAGTTGATTTTGTTCATTAGATTCTGCATATAAGTGAGATCATGTGATACTTATCTTTCTATTAGAGGCCCTGTGCATGAAATTCGTGCACTTGGGTGGGTCCCTCAGCCTGGCCTGTGCCCTCTTTCAGTCCAGGAGCCCTGGGGGGATGTCCGACTGACGGCTTAGGCCCACTAAGCCGTCAGTCGGATATCCTTAGCATTGCCAAGGTTGCGGGAGAGGCTCCCACCACTGCCGCTGTGCTCACCAGCCGTAAGCCCAACTTCTGGCTGAGCGGTGCTCCTCCTGTGGGAGCACACTGACCACCAGGGGGCAGCTCCTGCATTGAGTGTCTGCCCCCTGGTGGTCAGTGTGCATCATATTGACCGGTCATTCCACGATTCGGTCATTTGCATATTAGCCTTTTATTATATAGGATGACTGGCTTATTTGTCTTAGCATAATATCCTCTAGGTCCATCCATACAGTTGCAGATGGTAGAGTGTCTATTTTTGTTCTTTGCCCATTTTTTAATTGGATTGTTTGTCTTCCTTTTGTTAAGTTGTATAAGTTCTTTATTTCCCTTCCCATCTAGTAATCATCAATTTATTATTTGTATCTCTGAGTTTGTTTCTGTTGTTTTTTTTTAAAGTTCCATGTATAAATTAAATCACATGGTATTTGTGTTTGACTTATTTCTCTTAGCATAATACCCATTAGGTCCATCCATGTTATCGCAAATAGCAAGATTTCATTAATTTTATGGTGGAGTAATATTCCATTGTGTATATGTATCACATCTTCTTTATTCATTTGTCTATCCTTGAACTCTTAGATTGCATCCATATCTTGGCTATTGTAAATAATGCTGCAATGAACATATCTTTTTTAATAAGTGTTTTTTTTTTTTAATTTATTTAGATAACTACCTGGAAGTGGAATTGCTGAACAATATGGTAGATCTATTTTTAATTTTTTGAGGAAGCTACATAATGTTTTCCAGAGTAGCTGCACCAATTTACGATACCACCAAGAGTGCACATGAGTTCTTCTTTCTCCACATTCTCACCAACACTTGTTTCATTATTGACGATAGCCCTTCTGATAGATGTGGGATGATATCTCATTGTGGTTTTAATTTGCATTGCTCTGATTATTAGTAATTTTGATTATCACTTCATCTGTCTTGGCTATCTGTATTTCCTCTTTTGATAAATATCTGTTCAGTTCCTCAGTCCTTTTTTTAAAATTAGATAATTTGTTTTTTGGTGTGAAGTTGTGTTCCTTATATATTTTAGATATTAACCTCTTATTGGATGTATCACTGGTGAATATATGCTCCCATTCAGTAGGTTGGCTTTTTGTTTTGTTAATGGTTTTCTTCACTATGCAAAAACATTATAGTTTGATGTAGTCCCATTTGTTTATTTTTCATTTTGTCTTCCTTACCCCAGGAGACATATCCAAAATAAAATATTGCTAACAGTGATGTCAAATATTTTACTGCCTTTGTTTTTTCGTGGATGTATGGTTATGATTTCAGGTATTACATTTAAGTCTTTAATCCATTTGAGTTTATTCTTTTATATGGGTAAGAAAGTAGCCTCATTTCACTTTTTGCATGTATCTGTCCATTTTTTCCAACACTACTTATTGAAGAGACTGTCTTTACCCCATTGCATATTCTTGCCTTCTTTGTCATAAATTAATTGACCCTATAGGCATGGGCTTGTTTCTTGGCTCCCTATTCTACTCCATTGATCTGTCTATGCTGTTTTGTTTACTGTCACCTTGTAATATAGTTTGACATTATGAGTAGCATGATACTCCAACTTTGTTCTTCTTTCTCGATTGCTTTGACTACTCAAGATCTTTTGTGGGTCCACATAAGTTTTGATTATTTGTTCTAGTTCTGTAAAAAATGGTATTGATAATTTGATAGAGAATGCATTGAAACTGTAGATTGCTTTGGGTAGTATCACCAGTTCAAGAATCTTAATTCTTCCTATTGATGAGCATGGTATATTCTCCTGCTTATTTGTATCTTTAATTTATTTCTTCATTGTCTTATAGTTTGCTGAGTACAGGTCTTTTACCTCCTTAATTAAATTTATTCCTAGCAATTTCATTATTTTTGCTGCAATTGTAAATGGGATTTTTTTCTTAATTTTTCTTTTGATAGTTTGTTATTGCTGTATATAAATGCAACTTATTCTTGAATATAAATTTTGTATCCTGGTACTTTACTGAATTTACTTATTCTAATAGTTTTCTGGTGAAAGTTTTATGGTTCTTTATATCATCATGACATCTGCAAATAATGGCAGTTTTACTCCTTCCTTTTTTAGTTGGATGCCTTTTATTTCTTGTCTGATTGCTGTGGCTAGGACTTCCAATACTATCCTACCTAATAATAGAGTAATATGCAAATTGACCATACCTTCGCTACACCCACCAGCCACGCCCACCAGGAAACCATTGGAATCAAACCGTGACCTCCTGGTTTATAGGTCAATGCTCCCCATTGACCCACATGAGCCAGGCTTCCTATTTCTTGAGGTAGCTCTGTAACTTGTGAATTTTCCTCTTGGAACTGCATTGGCTGTGACCCATAGACTTGGGATCCTTATGTTTTCATTTTCATTTGTTTCAAGGTATCTTTTGATTTTTTTTCCTTGATCTCCTTAATCCACTCATCGTTTATTAGCATGTTGCTTAGCCTCCATGTGGGTGTGTATTTTTTAGTTTTCTTTTTCTAATTTATTTCTAGTTTCATACCATTGTGAGCAGAGAAGATGCTTGGTATGATTTCAATCTTCTTACATTTATTGAGACTAGTGTTGTGGCCTAACATGTGATCTACCTTGGAATATGCTCCATGTGTAGTTGAAAATGCATATTCTGCTGCTTTTAGGTGAAATCTTCTAAAAATATCAAATCCATCTGGTCTGATGTGTCATTTAAGGTTGTTTCCTTGGTGATTTTCTCTCTGGATGATCTATCCATTGACTTTGGTAAGGTGTTAAAGTTCCCTACTATGACTGTATTACAGTTGATTTCTCCATTTATGTCTGTATGTTTTAGAAATCACATGAAGTGATTTCAATATCAGGCAGCATGAGATTAATTAAAGAAGACAGGAATCTAAAGATATAAGGTAAAATGAGAAAAAAGCAGTATTTTATTTGGCCATGACAATTAACTCACCTACCCTAAATATCTATTTCAGTATTTGCTTTTTTCTTCTTAGATCTAAGGTATAATGAGGCATGGTTATTTAAAATGTTTATTTTAAATACTATTATTTTAAAGTATTAACAGCAAACCATTCCAGAAGTGAGGGCTTTGATGTAGGTATTGATCGAGTCATATTCTATCACAGGGACCAGCAAATTTTCTGCAAAGGGCCAAGTGAGAAATAATCTAGGCATTGCAGCTATCTGGTCACCTCTGTCTCAACTTCTCAAGTCTGTCCTGGTGAAAGAGGAGTTGTGGATAACACATAAGTGAAGGATGCAGTGTTGTTACAACACAGATTGTCTCTTAGTGCATTTAGCAGGCCAGATATGCTTTCCAGGCCATAGTTTTCTTATTGTATTGTTCGTTCTTCAAATAATTATACACCATATGCTTTAAAATCATCGGCATTCTTTAGGGTTGGATCTAGTTCTTTTTTTAAATTTAAATTTTTTATTGTTTAAAATATTATATAAGTCTCCCTTTCCCCCCATTGACTTCTCCAGGGCTACCCCACCCCATACCACATGCCCTCAGCCCCCCACTGTCTGTGACCATTGGTTATGCACATAGGCATACATATAAGTCCTTTGGTTGATCTCTTACCCCACCCCACCCCCACTCCTGCCTTCCCTCATAGGTTGGACGGTCTGTCCCATACTTCTCTGTCTCTATTTTTGTTCATCAGTTTATGCTGTTCATTACATTCCACAAATGAGTGAGATTATGTGATATTTATCTTCCTCTGACTGGCTTATTTTGCTTAGCATAATGCTCTACATTTCCATCCATGCTGTTGCAAATGGTAAGAATTCCTTCTTTTTCACAGCAGCGTAGTATTCCATTGTGTAGATGTACCACAGTTTTCTAATCCATTCATCTGCTGATGGGCATTTAGGCTGTTTCCAAATCTTAGCTATTGCAAATTGTGCTGCTATGAACATAGGGATTCATATATCTTTTCTGATTGGTGTTACTAGTTTCTTGGGAATATATTCCTAGAAGTGGGATTACAGGGTCAAATGGAAGTTCTATTTTTAATTTTTTGAGGAAATGCCATACTGTTTTCCACAATGGCTGCACCAGTCTGCATTCCCACCAACAGTGCAAGAGGGTTCCGTTTTCTACGCATCCTCGCCAGCACTTATCATTTGTTGATTTGATGATAGTCATTCTGACAGGTATGAGATGGTACCTCATTGTTGTTTTGATTTGCAGCTCTCAGATGATTAGTGACTTTGAGCATGTTTTCATATGTCTCTTGGCCTTCTGTATACCCTCCTTAGAAAAGTGTCTATGTAGGTCCTTTGCCCATTTTTTGATTGGATTGCTTATCTTCCTTTTGTTAAGCTGGATGAGTTCCCTGTAAATGTTGGAGATTAAACCCTTATCAGAGATAACATTGGCGAATATGTTCTCCCATGCAGTGGGCTTTCTTGTTGTTTTGTTGATGGTTTCTTTTACTGTGCAGTAGCTTTTTATTTTGATGTAGTCCAAATTGTTTATTTTCTCCTTAGTTTCCATTGCCTTAGGAGCTATATCGGTAAAGATATTGCTACAACAAATGTCTGCTATTTTTCTGCTTTTGGCTTTTTCTCAGATTTTTATGGTTTCCTGTCTTATATTTAAGTCTTTTATCCATTTTGAGTTTATTTTTGTGTATGGTGTAAGTTGGTGGTCTAGTTTCATTTTTTTGCAAGTATCTGTCCAGTTTTCCTAACACCATTTATTGAAGAGACTGTCTTGACTCCATTGTATGCTCTTGCCTAATTTGTCAAATATTTTTTCATTAAAAGCATAATGGCTTGGGTCAATTTCTAGGTTTTCTGTTCTGTTCCATTGGTCTATTTGTCAGTTCTTGTGCCAGTACCAGGCAGTTTTGAGAACAGTGGCTTTGTGGTATAGTATGATATCTGGTATTGTGATCTCTCCAACTTTGTGTTTCTTTCTCAAGATTGCTGCAGCTATTCGGGGTCTTTTTTTATTCCATTTGAATTTTGAAGAGTATGTTCTAGGTCTTTGAAGTATGCTGTTGGTATTTTAATGGGGATTGTATTGAATCTATAGATTGCTTTGGGTAGTATGGACATTTTAATGATGATTCTACCAATCCATGAACACGGTATATTCTTTGATTTGTTTATGTCGACCTCTATCTCTTTTTTCAATGTCCTGTGATTTTCTGAGTACAGGTACTTTACCTCCTTGGTTAAATCAATTCCTAGGTATCTTAATTTTTTTGGTGTAATGGTAACTGGGATTGTTTTTGTTTTTTTTTAGTTTCTCTTTTTTGTAAATTATTATTATCTATAATAATAAAAGCATAATATGCTAATTAAATCAGACAGCCCATCAACCTTCAGGACTTCATTCCAAACATTTTTCCGCATGAAGCCATGGTGGCGGGGTCCGAGGCAAAGGTGGTTAGGGGTGATCAGGCAGGCAGGTGAGAAGTTAGGAGTGATCAGGTAGTCAGGCAGAGTGGTTAGGGGCGACGAGGCAGGCATGAAGAGTGGTTGGGGTGATCAGCCAGGCAGGCGAGTGGTTAGGAGTCAGCAATCCCGAATTGCGAAATGGATATTCAACTGCCAGTTTTGGCCTGATCCCACAGGTTTCAGGCCTAAACTGGCAGTTGGACATCCCCAGAGGGGTCCTGGATTGTGAGAGGGTGCAGGGAGGGCTGAGGGAACCCCTCCCATGTATGATTTCGTGCACTGGGCCTCTAGTTGGTACATAAAAAAGCCATATATTTCTGGGTGTTAATTTTGTATTCTACTACATTTCCGAATTCATTTATAAATTCTGGTAGTTTTTTGATGGAGTCTTTAGGGTTTTCCATGTACAATATCATGTCATCTGCTAATAATGGCAATTTTACTTCTTCTTTTCCAATTCGGATGATTTTTATTTCTTCTTCTTCTTCTCTGATTGCTATGGCTAGCACTTCCAGTACTATGTTGAACAGGAGTGGTGAAAGTGGGCATCCCTGTCTTGTTCCTGTTCTTAGAGAAAATGATTTTAGTTTTTGCCCATTGAGTATGATGTTGATTGTAGGTTTGTCATATAAGGCTTTATGTTGAGGTATGATCCCTCTATCCCCACTTTGCTGAGAGTTTTTATCAGGAAAGAGTGTTGGATTTTATCAAATGCCTTTTCTTCATCAATTGATATGATTATGTGATTTTTGTCTCTCAATTTGTTCATGTGATGTATCACATTTATTGATTTTCAGATATTGTACCAGCCTTGCATCCCTGGAATAAATCCCACTTGGTCGTGGTGTATGATCTTTCTAATGTAATGTTGGATCTGATTTGCTAGAATTTTGTTGAAGTTTTTAGCATCTAGGTTCATCAGCGATATTGTCTTGTAATTCTCTTTCTTTGTAGTGTCTTTATCTGGTTTTGGGATTAGGGTACTGCTGGCTTCATAGAAAGAGCTTGGAAGTGTTCCTTCCTCTTGAATTTTTTGTAATAGTCTGAGAAGGACAGGTTTTACTTATTCTTTGAATGTTTGGTAAAATTCCCCTGTGAAGCTGTCTGGCCCTGGGCTTTTGTTTTTGGATCCGGTTCTTATTCTGAGTGAACATTATAAATGAGAAGATGGTTTTAAGGGAAAAAAAAAGTGAACATAAAGGTATTTAAGAAAATAATTAAGGTTATAAATAAATTTATACTGCATACCCCAATCATTATGGAATCTACAACAAACAGATGTTTGCATTCTCATTTCTTTAACATTTTTTCCTGAAATTTTTGGTTGCATACTTTTTCATCTCATTTGCAATAAAAATTTCTATGTTGTGAATAGAAATCTCCCTCTTCTAATGTTGATTAAAGTTTATTTTCTCATTATTAATTTTTTAAAAAGTATCTTTCAGATCTTAAAAGTGTTATATTGGTAATGCCCTGAAAATATTTCTGGACTGTTATTAATTTCTTTTCGAAAATCTCTAGCATCAGTTTTATGAGCCATAGGATTTGAACATGACCTCTGTAGACTAGATTCTGCCTTTTTTACATTTCAGACCTGTGTCTCCTTCATAATATGTCCTTGCCTGTGCCAGCATAGCACACACACCTATTACACACCTGGTCCTGCCTTAGTGAGTGAATCAGCATAGGGGAAAACAGGCAGTGGACTGATTCTGGTAACCATCCCACCTCAGGAAGGCTGCCTGTATAACCAAATTCTGTACAGACATGACTGCTCATAAATCACAGAGCCATGTCCCAGTAAAACCAAACTGCATAATCATCAACTCAGGTTTAAATCCTCAAAGGGCAATGGCCCCTCCAAAGTCCCTACATAAGGGAAATGTGAGTATTGTTATTTTCATGGCAATATACTTCCATGAATTTAATACAAATCTGTTTTCCTTGTAACAGGACATAATTAGAAACAATTATATTACCAAGGCTTTGACTGGAATGTTATATTTGAGTTGTTCATAGAGTCAGAGATAACCAGACAGCTCTAAGGCACTATAGTTGACTTTATGGAGCCAGTAGCCCCTTGGAAGGATCAGCCTCGTACCTTGCATATAGGGTCACCAGGTAAGAAAGGAAGGGCATCCTTGGCAGTCCCAGGGACCTCAGGGTATTTTGGGGACCTGAGGACAAGAGGCGTTCACTCAAATCTGTAGGTGTTGTAGGAACAGTCTGCTTGCAGGTCCTTGGCTCCTCCACAGCCCCCACAAAGGGAAATGAAATATCAGGAAAGTCACATTCAAACACAGTGCTTATATATCAGTCTTGAAGAAAAGTTAAAACATTTTACTTTTGCAGATTTCAAAAAAATATGTGATCAGTGTGCATATTGCTAAGACATCTCCCAGGGCTTTGAAAGTGGCTGATGAAATAAGTGGTCACTGAAGTTGAAGCTTCATTAGCTTCATGGTAGTCATGTTCAGATTTCCTTAAAAAATGGAGCCCTCAGTTCCACCCTGACCAACTGAATGGAGATTTCTGGGAGGTGGGAGTGAGGCTCTATACTTCTAATATGCTGACCCTTCCAAATGGTCTGGAAGCTCTGTAATGTCAGGACAAAATGTTTTCCCTAGCACGTCAGCATTGCTGGGCTGGTCCTCTTCTTCCAGGGTCAATGAAAATTATTTAAAAAAAACCAGGGATGTGTCCATTTCCAGAAGATCACTCAAGCATTGCAAATTATCTCAGGTTTGAACCAAGTAAACTATTTGTATGTAAGGGGTACAGGCTTGTATTTATTCAGTGAGTATAACAGATGCTAAAAGTTTATTTGTAATACCTATAAGTTTATGTTGGCATTTAGTAATAACAACGTATTTTTATTCATGATTTAAAATTTCAACAATAGATTTAAACTTCATTGAGTAATTATTAAATGCACACATAGAGAGTATTTTTTTTTGTCACAGAGATAGAGAAAAGCATTGTTGGTATGTGGGACTTCGCAATACACACTATTTATTAAATAAATGAATGAGTTATTTGAGCATAAAAAATTGATGCAAGAGATTAACTGCCGAATTGTGACATCCTGGGATATCTGTCCTTCTAATTCTAGTCACCTTCTCCATAATTCATATCTTGTTTCAAAGAGATGAGTGCAAATTAAGCATTTATTCTGGGACCTGAGCCATTTTTGATGATGTCATAGAGCAAGTATTGATGTGTCTGTTTAAGACTTGTATCCTACTTCATATAATGCGAGCCATTTCCTAAGCACCTTACAAACATTAACTTATTGATTCCTTGTTGCAGTGCTGTAAGAGAACTATGATTCTTATGTTTCACAGATGTGAGAAGTATGGCCAGGCTACAGAGCTTCCTAAGTCCACTCAGCTAGAATACAGAGACATTCACACTGACGTCCAGGGTACATGGTTCCAGATGTCCAGTTTTCCACCATCTATGACATTGATCTCATATGTGTACACATAGATCTAAGCATGGGGAGGGTGCAAATCCCAGTATTTGAATTACACAGATGAGTAAGAATTTTTATTTGACCCCGGGTTGCTTAAATTCTCCAATAATTGTAAAATCGTCACTTTGCCCACCAATCCCCTTTTAAATATGGTGGTAGTTTGGGCTTTAAAAATCAACACTGGCTGGCCCATTTTGGCTATTTCTTATTCTCACTGAACATTAGTTAACTTCATTGTTGCACTTTCTGGACATTAGCACATAATTCATGAGCTGATAGGGAGATGAAATGAAGTGATGTATAAATGCTTCTAAATGTGGAGCTGTCTTGGGTAGATGGCCACATGCAGTAGCATTCTCACTATCCATGCAGTGCACACCTGTCATTCACCACAGATGGCTCAAGTCATTACAGGGCTATTTTTAAGTGTCCCATTCCTTTCAAATATCTTCCCCATCCATTACTTGTGAGTGCTCCTTTAACTTTTAATCTTTTTCGACACTTTTTGACCTGGCTTGTGTTTGTGTTTTCTCACCATAAATCATCTCTATCTAAGAGAAGCCTCTCATCAGTCAAGGTCTCGTTGCATTTCTACTCCCCCAAGGTTCCT
This sequence comes from Cnephaeus nilssonii, assembly GCF_951640355.1. NCBI lineage: Eukaryota > Metazoa > Chordata > Mammalia > Chiroptera > Vespertilionidae > Cnephaeus > Cnephaeus nilssonii. The sequence goes on along the minus strand of NC_137072.1, from coordinate 38,616,792 downwards.
CCAATTTCCGAGGATTAGAGCTAGAATCGCCTGAGAGCATGTAGATAGTTCAATAAACTGCTTAAAAAAACAATCCTGCCCTTCTCACACAATCCGCTCTGTGGCCTTCATTTCTGCACGGTTGTTATCCCAATCAATACTGGTATCTCAGTAATTAAAGGCTCCCAGGTTCAGACATTGGGCCTTCTTGCTGGCTTCCCTTATCTGCAGAAACACGGCCTCATACATTTGCTTCAGCTGTCCTTGACTCTCCAGCTGCCATCAACAATTACATTGCTATTTTTTATTCCAAATCGACTGCTGTGTCAGGTGAACTATTTAAATGATCTTTGCTCATACAATCATTACTGTAGCCCACCCTAATAATATTTGACAGCACCATTTGGTTTGTATTTCTTATCATGGTACTAAGCTGAATTCCCTTCCACTCGTCGTAAATCTTTTCTGGATAAATAAGTACATCCCATTGAATTATGTTTACCCATCTGTTAGTGTCCTGACAGGATGGCTCTGGAAAACGCCTCATGGCTGTAGAGGCTTCTGCTCTAACTCCACCCTTCTAATGATCGATATCTGCACTAAAAATGAGAAATTCAGTCAAGCACAGGCATGACTGCACATAGATGAATATGTGATCTTACAGATATCCCGAAGAATTATAAAAATAAACTGCCTTACTTTACATCTGGTGGAGAAAGCCAATCCTGTAGCTGTACTTAGGTAATGAGGAGATCTTTGATTTGTCAAGCCCTGTACAGAGCTGAAAAATAATTTAAATACATTTCCTCAGACCCCTCCACTCACTGACGCTGGATGCTTTGCTATAAATTATGCAAGACGGCAGGATTTGACTGACTCTTACAGAGGTACAGATTCTGTTTCTACACCACTGTATAAGAGTTCACAGGCAGGAGAAATGTGGAAGTGGTAAATTAAGGAGAAAATATAAATAAAAAGAGAAAAGCAATGTAGTTTCAGTCAAGCCTATCATGTGAATAGACAAAGGCCTCAGTAATAGCATTGTCAACAATTGCCCCCCACCACCTTCAACCACCACCACCACCACCAACAATCACTAAATGCTACCATCACCATCAACCAGCATCCTGTCACCATCAACCACTGATATCCACAGCCCACCACCAACAAAAATCAACAAAACCAATAACCACCACTTAGTATCTAATGTAGGAGTTAATGAAAAATAGTACTCATCAGGGAAGTCATGAGGCAGTAGAAAGATAGAATCAGGCCATTGAGGAAGTCCCAATTTTAACAACCCAAGGTCAATCTCAAAGTTGATAATCAGAATAAAAATCAAATTTTATAGTTCATGCACAGGAATTCATGAGTAATAATATGAAGGTTATAATTATTTCTTTTTGTATGTGTTTGTTGTTGTTGTTAATCCTCATGCAAGGATATTTTTCCATTGATTTTTAGAGAGAGCAGAAGGGAGCAGGGAGAGACAGAGAAGCATCTATGTGAGAGAGGTTGCCTCCTGCACATGCCCTGACTAGTTATGTGCTCTTTACTGGAATCAAACTCAGGACCCTTCAGTCCATGGGCTGATGCTCTATCCACTGAGCCAAATCAGTTAGGGCTATAACTTTTCCTTAAAAACAAAATATTAGATACAGCATAGTGGAAAATTGATAACAATGGTGGAAAACTACAAATTAATAACAGAATTTGTCTGTGTTTGCTATGATGCAACCCCAAAACAAAAGTTAAAAATATCTGTGAAGTAAGCCTAGTGAAATTGTTCATATTCACAGGTAAATACATGATCGATGGATCATATGAGCTTCACAAAGTCACATAAGCTGCAGTCCTTACATTGACCCAGATGGCTCTGATTTGAATCAAACGTTCTCGCCACACAAACTGCGATGGCTTTATTTTTCAACAGACACTACCTATATTCAACGAAGAGTTAAAGCATTCTGCTTCAGATGGATCTTTGTAAATTTTCCACTTCCAGCTTTAACAATCTAAAAACTGCTCAGGTAATTGCACATAATAGTAAGTAGGCAGGGGAGTAAAGAAAAAGAAATCAATAAAAGATTATATAATTGTATTTCTTATCTTCCAGTGCTGAAGTTATCCATAGAAAATCTAGTTATCAGAAGACATCCAACCTTGACAAGGTTAGCCTGGATTTGTGGTTACAGTAGTTTGTGATTTTTAAAGTATTATAATTATGATGATAATCATTATGGAGTTGTAGCATGTACCTTTTAATTTGGTTGTCAAGGGAGACAGGGAGTGATAATTAAGGCTAAAAGATGGAGAATGGAAGCCTTATTAAAGGATATATTGAAGATGGGAATTTGATCTGAGAATTAGATTATGATGAGAGTTTTTAATGCAGCTGTGACACTCTTGAGTGACAGGGGAAGTGAGCAGGCAATTACAACGACAGGCATCTCCCCTAATCTTTACAATCCCAAACTCACAGTCACATCCATTTAAATTAATTTTTATGAAGCCTGCACACTTATGGCCTCACCAAATTGGAAATTTGTTTGTTTATTGTCCACAGGAAATAATTTTAGGGAAGCAAGTGGCAATGAAAGCCATCATGCCTGTCTGTCTTGTCTTTTTAACTTGTAAAAATTAATAACAGGAGATTAATCTGAAGGCTGCTGCCTTTATGAAAGCTGGCTGATCCTCAGCAGACAAGCGTTATTGTGATTATCAGTGGGAAGGTCAAAGGAAGGCATGTACAAGTCACAGCTGATTCATGAGTTCCTACGTTAAGCAAAGGATTTGAAAAGAACAACAACAACAAGGCTTGTGTTGCTCAGTGTTATATGTGGGAAATCAGTCTTCCTTGCATTGCTGAAACTGAAATTTTCAGGAATGGATTTTAAACAACTTTGGACATAGTTACTTTAAGATGTCTGTTCAGTAGAGATAGCAATAGCTCATTACCATGCATGCCGAAAACCTATTTTAAGAAGTACTTTACTGCACAAAGAATAATTTACCACATCATATTTTTCCTCCCAGTAATGCTAATATAAATAATTGTTGTGCCTTAAATTGGCATTATGTTTTGATAGCATAGTTTTTAATATACAAAGAACTGTTCGGCGGAACTGTTCAGAAACATGGAAATGGAGACAAAAATAGGAGTCTTTGGGAACAGCTCTTAATTTAAATCCCATTTATTGTTCTGATAGAGTATGGTAGCTAAAGAAGTTTCAACATAATGATGGAATCATGATTGTTTTGCAAATAAGTTTTAAAATATATCAGAAATGTGTTTGTGGTCTAGATATGGCAAAATCTGAAAAATCACACTAATTAAGTGTTCTTTATTATTCCATCTGTTATTTTTTTTTAGGTTATCTAATAGGACTCTCATGTATATATGTATATATGTATTTATATAATGTTGGGAAAAGTTCTGTGATAGTGACTAGTAGGTGTGTGCAATTTTCCTAAGTTCTAGTAATAAAAGGCTGTTAATGTATGTCATCATCCTGCAAAACATCAATATATAGTACCTATAGATGATAGAATAAGAAATGTGATATATGATTAATATCAAAAGTTAAAAAATAGTAGAAAGAATAATAAACAGTAGCTATGTTTTGAGAAGGAGCTGAATCCTCAGTACATTGGAAAATTATTTATAATCTCTAATGTTGAACAGCACAAAACTACTATTTAGGAATAGGATGATTTTAAACCAGAAATAATTAAATGATCCTATATAATAAAAGCCTAATATGCAAATTGTCCCCTCGGGTGGTTGTTCAACTTGGAGTTCGACCAGGAGACTGGGAGTTTGACCACTCGCTATGATGTGTGCTGACCACCAGGGGTCGGCGTGGAACATGGTGGGCGCTGGCGATATGGCGCTGGCAGCGGGCAGCAGTGGAAGCGCTGCCGGCCCTGATGGGCCCCGAAGAGAGCAGGACCACGGTGGGATGGTGGAGCAGGTGAGCTAGCAGGGCCAGGCCAAGGCAGGGTGCCAGGGGGAGCTGTGGGGCTGCGAGGCTGGGGGCATGAGCTGGGACTGTGAGCCTGGGGATATGAGCTGAGGCCTGATCCCTGCAGGCCACCCTGAGGGACTCCACCTGTGCATGAATTCGTGCACTGGGCCCCTAGTCTGAGTATAAAGATGCTTCTATAAGAGAGAGTTCTCATTTCATATGGCTCTTTAGTAATGTGCAAATATTTCTGAGAAAATACTAAAATCTTATTTTTAAATATGTTCTCTATATATGTGTATGAATGCATATGTATGATATTGTATGCCATAAGCTATCAATCATAAAGTGGATTCCATTTATCTTTTGTGAAAGACTAGATGTTCTGAAAAAACTTTGCTATTGTTCTTTTAATTTGTCATTTTTAGTATGATGGTGAATAACTCAGTCCATTTTACTTCATTTCCTGCATATAAAACTTAGGTGGCAATACCTACAGTATCAGTGTGTTAGGGTTCAAATTAATTGTGTAGATTAGTAATGAACATGTATTAAATAATTCTCAGTGCCTGAGCTGTGATTAAGACCTGAGTGCATTGCAATGTTGGCAGAAGGCACTGTCTTTCTACCACCACCAACTGGGCACAATATAAATTAACAACAGAAAATGACTCCAAAGAGGATCCAACAGAATCGCCTCTCCTCTCAGGACCACCATCTGCCTTTGTAGTAACTCAGGAACCTCCATCAGTGTCTGGGGTTCTAATATAACCTCTGCTATGCAGAATATTGCACACATATTGCACTAAGGCTTGATTGATTGCTATACATTAGCCCTTGGTATATAGTTTATTGAATCGACTGAAGGGAATATTCCTGGGACTGTAAAATCTGATGGGGATAATTTGATGTTGGAAAGGTCACTGTTCATGTTGTCTTATATTTGAGTATTTTTCCATGTGCATTTACAGAGGTAGTGAGCATTAAACTGAGATTTAGGAGATAAGTATATTGTCTAAAATATGCCAGGTTCCAACCTATGACCCTGGCAAAGTGGTTAACCAGAGTACTTCCGTGCGTATTATACATGCTCACTTTTACCTTCCCTTTTTTCTGTTCTTCATTTAGCATGTAGATGTTAACACTCACTCTGTGCCCTGAAAATGACCAGCAAGACAGACAGACTTTAAGAAACATAAATACAAAACAAGACTGTGTCTGTAGAGGTCATTTTCCTGGTGGAAATGTTGACATTATCCAGATTTTAATTTACCCCTCTCCAAAATCTAAAATGTGAAAGTCCAAGGAGGATGTTAGTAAAGGAATTTAATAAGCAAACTCTAACAGAAAAAAAAATGAAAAAAAAGTTCATAAAATGTAGAAAAACAGTAAGAATGGTTTGAATATAAAAATACAATTAAAATAGGGGATTAAAAAAATGAGGAAAAAGTGAAAATTAAGTGGATTATCCAGAAACAATTAAATAAGCAAAAGAAAGGACTTTTCAAATGATGTTGGGATAAAGGGACTTCTCCATTGTTGGTGGCCACAAAGACTGATTTTATGTTCCTAGATAACTTGTGATAAAAGAGGCCTTTCCAAATAGAATGCACTAGGAATAGCAGAGGACTGGGAGATACAATATTTGGATTCAAATCTGAATTTTCTACTAATAGGACTTTGATCATCAGCAATTGAATTTAACTTCATAAAAGTAGTCAGCTTGTGAGTTAGGAAAGAAAAAAACTACCTCTTAGAATTACTTTGAATTGAATGAGCTAAATCATGAGGAAGCACTTTATATATTTCAAACTAGCATTTATTGTTTTCCTTTTGTAAACTCCAACTGGTGTAAATCAGACTCTGATGAACAGATATCTTTATTGTTATTCAGTTGTACCTTAAAGCACTGGAGAAACAGTTGTATTCTTCATTATCCTTCCTTATCAAGAAGGAAAATACTTTTATCCATTCCTAAAGGAATGCATTTTTATTTTAAATACTAGGGGCATGGTGCAAAAATTTGTGCATGGGTAGGTTCCTAGGCCTGGCCTGTGATCAGGGCCGATCAGGTTCCCTGCCTCCCCACCTCCTCCTTCCTTCGCTCCCTCAGCACCCCGCCATCGCAGTTGGTGGCCCGCCATATTTTGCGCCGCCCACTGGTGGTCAGCGCACATCATAGTGAGCGATCAAACTCCTGGTCGAACTTCCTAAGGGACAATTTGCATATTAGCCTCTTATTATATAGGATTAGTCATTTATCTATAAATCTATTACACATATATATTTTTTATTTTATAAATGTAAAGAAATTGTGCCACGTTCTGTGCATTACTCAAGAGTTAAATTATATTGATATAATCCCATGTCTCTAATTTTATATCTGGCTGCGTAGAAAGACCTTTAAGTTTTTCTTTAGTTATACAATCACTCCTTCGAAGTTTAAGGTACAGTTTGGGGAAACTTTCTTAGTGTTGTTCTTCTGTTCAAGAACGGTTCCTAAAGGTTACAACTTGAATCCACAAATAAATATAAACTCTACTTAGCATCAACTGTTGGCCATGACTGTGTATATATTGGAATTGCAAGGTTGATATATGTTACCTTTCTTTAAGGTGCTCACTGTCGGGCTGGGAAATGGGAATATGTATACCTTACCCCTAGAGTAGCTCCAAAACTCCTTTTATAATTGTCCATGTGATGTATGTCATCTTTCCCCCAATTTCTCTCTCCCCCTCTCAACTCACAGGTAGGGAGTGACTCTGTGGACACAGTCTTTTGCTTTCCCAGGCGCAATGGTCACAGAAGCTCTGACATTACCTCCTAAATATGAAGACATGTGGATGCAGACACTATTCCAATGTAAGAGAGGATTCTGAGGTGACATCCAGCCCCTGCCCCACCCGCTCTGCAGCATTAGGGGTTACTTAATGGGAGCCTCTCTTCTGGTTTTTCCCATGGGGATTACAGGGCAGTCTGCAAGGCCCACTCACTAGGAGTCTGATTCTACAGAGAGGAAGGGAGAGAGATAGAGAGTTAGAAACATCGATGAGAGAGAATCATCTATCAGCTGCCTCCTGCACACCCCCTACTGGGGATGTTCCCGAAACCAAGGTACATGCCCTTGACCGGAATCGAACCTGGGACCTTTCAGTCCACAGGCTGATGCTCTATCCACTGAGCCAAACCAGTTTTGGCAGGCATCTGATTCTAATGGAGAGTGGGGAGAGGCTTCAAATAACCAATACTAGAATCTTGGCTAACCCAAGATTAATAAGCAAACTCTAATAAAAAAAGGAAAAAAGAAAAAAAAGTGTTCAGAAAATGTAGAAAAACAGTAAGAAATCGTTTGAATATAAAAATACAATTAAAATCAGGGATTAAAAAATGAGGAAAAAGTGAAAATTAAGTGGATTATCCAGAAACAATTAAATAAGCAAAAGAAAGGATTTCCTCCGTGCAGAAATCAAGTGGTTTCCCAACCAGTGACTTTGCTCATCTGCAGAACTAACTTAAGGTACAGTTTGACCAGAGAACTTTGGAAGGTATAGGTTTGCCTAATTCAGGTCCTCAGATAAGGTCCACCCAGGCAGGAGATCTGAGTCATCTCCCACCTGCTATGATATGTGGATTCCAGAGCAATCTGACAGGAAAGGCTCCCTAACACATCTGTAAGTTGCTGCAACAACCTAGAAAAAAAGGTGGATGAGCAGAGCTGATGGCTCTTAGAGCAAAGACAATGACCCTGTTTGACCAGGAAACTTGGGATACAAATCAGCTTGAGTCAAAGTGCTGAAAATAAAATCCATAGTGGCCTTGGATCTTCTTCTCCCACTGTTTCCAGGCATGGAAACTAACTTTTAGCCCCATTTACTGTTCAATGGAACCTTTAGCCTGTCTGACTAGGGAACTTTATCAGAATACTGGGAATTGCTTTAAAAGACCACAGTCTCTGGCTTTCCCCCTCTGTCCCCCCTGAACAGGATATTTAGTGCACTTTATTTCCTGATTCAGGGTCCCCAAACAATGAGCCATGCAGGCCCTGGGTCCCATTCTGCTGTCCCAACTAGGGCAAGTAAGCTAATTTATATCCCCACCTACTGCCAAATATAATATCCAATCCTGACTGGAAAGCTTTCCAGAGAACCCAGTCAATTCTAGAGCCCATCCTAGAGCTATAATTGGTCAGGGAACCAAGCCAACAGCCCTATTCAGCTATTCTCAGCCAGTGGCACACACCTCTACTATCAGCCTCACTCAAAAGTAGACCCTAATAGAAGGCCACACTTGCTCAAGGATTTTAGCAGTATACACTCCAGACTTGTAAACTGAGCTGACTAGTAAAGGACTGTCTCTTCCCAAAGCAAACCTGCAAAGTTTGAAAGAAGAGACCACTTAATCAAATGTACAGAGACCAACATAAGGAATCAAGGATCACACAAAAAAAAAAACCAAAAAATAGGTAACTATATGTCACCAAAGGAAACTAAAAAAGCTATAATAATTAACACTAAACAAATAGACATCTATGAACTGTTAGACAAAGAACTCAGAATAATCCTCTTAAAAGAGTTCAGTGAACTACAAGAACACATAAATAACAAAATTAGTAAAACAATGCATGAACATAATGAGAAGTTAAATAGAAAGTATAAAAATATCCATTAACTGAACTAAAGGACTCAAAGGAGAATTTAAAAAGCAGACTCAGACAGAAAGAAGAAAGAGTGAGGGTTCAAAAATGGTGGTGGAGTAAGTGGATGCTACACTGACATTCTCCCAGGACCAAACTGGGATTACAATTAAAATACAGAAAAAGCCTCCTATCTAATAAAGAGGGAATATGCTAATTGATTGTCACACCCTCACAAAGATGGAAGCGCCCACAACCAATAAGGAGGGAATATGCTAATTGATGTCCACACCCTCAAAGACGGTGGCGACCAGTCCCCTCAGACCCGCCGGAGCAGCCGGCGTGTGGCACTGCCGGGCCTGCCCCCAGGCGGGTCCGGCCACTCCCAGTGCCTGCCTACAGAGTCCCCCAGTCCCCTCAGCCCCCCAGCTGCCCAGGGCCAGCCTGAGGCACAAGCAAGCCTCAGATGGCAGCTTCCCATCTGCCCAGTGCTGCCTGAGGCTCAGGTAACCAGGGTTGGCTGAGGCTTGTGCTGCCGGCAATGGCAGCAGCACAGGTGTGATGGGAGCATCACCTTCCCCTATTCTCCGGGTCACCTCCCACCCCTGAGGGCTCCCAGACTGTGAGAGGGGGCAGGCTGGGATGAAGGATGCCCCCCTTCCAGTTCATAAATTTTCATGCACCAGGCCTCTAGTCTTGTATAATCAACTGAAGACTAGCTGGAGAGAAGCCTGATAACTAAGGACAGAAAGTGGAGACTTGGAGGAAGTACAGCAGCAGAAAGGGCTGGCTGGGCTCCTGTAGATGGCAGCTGAAGTTCCAAAGAGATATATCAGCTGTGGGATTTTTCAATGAGAACTCTGGGGTCTAAACCCCAAGCTGGGTGTCCCATCCCAAAGCACCAAAACTGAGAAAGTTGCCTACATAACATCTGGCTGTGAAAAGCAGCAGGGTGTTTTTCTGCCAGGGAGAGATGACTGAAAATGCAGGCACCCTCTTAAAGGGCCAACACACAAAATGTGTGTGTAGCCACTCAATCTTAGGCTCCATCAGCGGGAGGGCAGAGTGCACTGGAGCTGTTGTAAGGAAAATCCAGGGTAGAGGGGCTCTGGGTTAGAGCTTGGAAGGCAGCCTCCCCAGTTTCCTGTGCTGAGTCATTCCCTCATACTGCAGAGGACATCATTCTCCAGCAGACCTTACCATCAGGCAGCTTTATCATGGAGGTGAAGCAATTGCCCCACACTATTGGAAAGTCTCTTGCTCCACCCTGTGGAGCCTATGCATTGTTGTAGTCCATAGCCTGAGGCTAATCAAGACTGAATAACAATCAGACTGAAGGCAGAGGGGGATCTCTGGAGGCTTTGAATCCTTTTCCTGATCTCCTTCTGGGCCCGGGACTAGGAAAAACAGAACCTGGTGCACATCTTGGTCCTTTCCAAAGGTACCCAGTCCCAGAGAGGGAGCCACAAGCTGTGGATTTCTGATTGCTCCAAACAGGGGACTTAGGGTCAGTCACAAACAGCTTCTGACATTGTCCTGCACTAGGGACTGGGAGTCATAGCAGATCTACCTAATACATAGACACAAACCCAAATAGGCAGCCAAAAAGGGGGAGACATAAAACTAAGCCCCAAATGAAAGAACAAGAGAATTTTCCAGAGAAGAGCTAAATGAAATGGGCATAAGAAATTTATCAGATATAGCATTCAGAATAATGATTGCAAGGATGCTCAACAGCATGAGAAAATATATAGAAACTATGAAAAAAGACCAGTCATAAATGAAGAATGACAGCACTAATAAAGTACACATTGGAAGGAATACATAACAGATTCAGGGGGTGTGGGAAACGATTAACCAAAGATACTATATTCATATATACATTACCCATAGACACAGAAAATAGGGTGGTGAAGGCCTGGGCTGGGGTGGGAACCAGGTGGAGGGGACAATGAGGGAATAAAAGAGTACATCTGTAATACACTCAACAATAAAGATTTTAAAAACAATTATTGGTGTGAAAGTAAATATCTGACAATGCTCTGGAAAATAATTTAGAATCATTTTACAAAGTAACCCCAATTGTATATTAATTAAAACACGCATAATGTACACAAACTATCTCTAGTAATCTAACACTCCTCTCAGAGGAAGCATAGTGACACATGCTCAGGAATTCTCATGGCAACACTGTTGGTAACCACCAGCGAGATGTCTGTTAACAGGAAAGTGAATAAACAGAATATGGTATATTCACATAATAGAATATTACACCCAGTGGAAGTAAATGAGGTACAGTTATAAACCAAGGTAAACCTTAGAAACATAGTGTGGAGTGAAAAGTAACATTTTCAGAAGAGTACACATAACATAATGCCATTTATATAAAATCCTATAAAATAAAGAGGTAATATGCAAATTGACCATCACTCCAACACACAAGATAGCCACCCCCATGTGGACACAAGATGGCCACCACAAAATGGCCAGCAGGGGGGGGGCAGTTGGGGGGGGACCAGGCCTGCAGGGGAGGGCAGTTGGAGGTGACCAGGCCTGCAGGGGAGGGCAGTTGGGAGGGACAAAGCCTCCAGGGGAGGGCAGTTGGGGGGACCAGGCCTGCAGGGGAGGGAAGTTGGGAGGGACAAGGCCTCCAGGGGAGGGCAGTTGGGAGGACCAGGCTGGCAGGGGAGGGCAGTTGGAGGGGACCAGGCCTGCAGGGAGGGCAGTTAGGGGTGACCAGGCTTGAAGGGGAGGACAGTTAGGGGTGACCAAGCTGGAAGGGGAGGGCAGTTAGGGGCAGTCGAGCCAGCAGGGGAGCAGTTAGGCATCGATCAGGCTGGCAGAGGAGTGGTTGGGAGCCAGCAGTCCTGGATTGTGAGAGGGATGTCCGACTGCCCAGTGGGATTCAGCCTAAACGGGCAGTTGGACATCCCTCAAGTGGTCCCAGATTGGAGAGGGTGCAAGCTGGGCTGAGGGACACACCACTCCCCACCATGCATGAATTTTGTGCACTGGGCCTCTAGTCAAAGGTATAAAAACCGAAGAGTAATGTTTAGGGATGTATACCTAGATAAAACTAAAAAGAAGAAATGAAACACAGAATCCAGTAGGGTGCTTTTCCTCCAGGTCAGGCAGAGGAATGGGTTTTAGAAAATACACCCAGGAAAATTAATGATATAGCTAATATCTTATTTCAAAATTTGTGTGTTGAGTTCATAAGTATTCTAACATTATGCTTCATAATTTATTTATAGTTTATATTCTCATAAGTTCATTAATAATTGTATGTTATACATTTACAAAATAAAGTATGATATAGTAACTTCATTATTTTTTTAACCATTTGAATGTAAAAACTAGAGAAAAATAAGTTACTGAAAGCAACTGTATATTAAAACATAATGTTCTATTAGTCCTGTTATAAATTATCTGAAAGGTCAAGATGCTAAGAAATGCTATCCTTATAAAAGGAAAGTCTTCAAAGTAAACTAATCAAGGCTTCACAAATTATGACAGGGATTGAGACCTTGAAACAAATATGTTTTGTCAGTAGTCAAGGGATTCAGAAGAGTCTATGATTTAATCAACTAATTCAAAAAGAGTCACGACCCAAAATAGTTTTGCACAAGATGAAACAAGCAAATGAAAAATAAAGCAAGCAGTCAAGATAAGGCAAATGAAAACCATGAGCACATTGCAAGATATCTAAATTTGTTTCTAGAAGTGTTATGCTAAGTGAAATAAGCCAGTCAGAGGAAGACAAGTACCATATGATTTCACTCATATGTAGAATGAACAAAATGAATTAACAAGAAAAATAGAGACAGACTCATAGATAGAGAGCAGGCTGACAGCTGTTGGGAGGGGTAGTTGGGGGGCTGGGTGGGATGGAGGGATTGAGCAAAAAAGAAAAAAAAGGAAAAAACTCATAGACATGGACAACAGTGTGGTGATTGATGGGAAGGGAGGGATATGGAGGAGGGCATAGGGGGATAAATAGTGATGAAAGAGACTTGACTTGAGGTGGTTGAACACAATACAGTGTACAGGTGATGTGTTGTGGAATTGTGCACCTGAAGCCTATATAATTTTGTTAACTGGTGTAACCCCAATAAATACAATAAAAATAATAATAAATAAATAAATAAATAAATAAATAAATAAATAAATACATTTGATTCTATGAAAGGAAATAATCCAGAGTTAATAAATTAAGATCCCCATAGAAGTGCTGAAAATTCCATATGTACTTACTGGTATATAAAATTTTTAGTTTTATAATCCTGAAGCTCACTGTGGGAAGTGTAACCCCACGTAAGTATAGCAAAATTTCATTATTTCACAGTGCTGTAAAGCAGAGACTGTGAAATTCTTATGAAAAAACACCATTACTATACTCAGCCATATTTCAAACAAACTACAAAACTAGAAATTCAGAGGACCAGCTACAGCCATGTTAAAATACCTTATAAATTCATGTAGATAATATTGGATACTTCATTAGACATTTGGGGGAAAATTGCCAATAATTCACATTAAAGTGAAAGATTTTAGAGCTACCTTGGATATTCTCATTCTCATTGAAAAAATACAGTTTAAGGTTCCTTAATATGATATTTAAAATACTACTTCTCTAAGGGAATGATGTTAAGAATACCTGCCAACTAACAACTAATATAAAGGAATATTAACCCATTTATACACATCCTCACATATTCAAATGCATTAATATTTGCACATGGATATGAGCACACATAATTCATATGCATTTGTGTTAATGAATGTATGTGCATACACTTATAATTCCAATAATCAAGAACCAATGGAACACTCAGATAGGTACTATTACAACTTAATACTTAGTGCTTTGGGTAAGCAACTTACCATATTTTATTAAATAATGGGCAATTGTGGGTTAAGACAGCAAGAACAGATTTCCCATCTCTAAGAGAATTCTCCCCAAATTCTCAGAACTAGGCCATTTGCAATTATAAGATAAATGCACAAAGATGAAAACAACAGGTGAGCAAGAAGCTGTAAGTCAATATTAAATCTGGAAAGATGATGGGCAAGTAGAAACTCATATAGCAGACCCAAAGATATACCATAAGCCCATGGTAAGGAAAGAAAACAAGAAAACAGATTAAACAGATTCCTCAATAGGTTCAGGAACTGGCAGTACCAGTATCATTGGAATTAGGGATGAAGAAGGGGATTAAACCAAAGAGATGGACTATGGTGGTTAATTTTATCTGTCAACTTGACTGTTGCGAGGGTTGCCTAGAAATTTGGTCAAATGTGGTTCTTGTGTTTGTGAGGGCGTTTTTGGATGAAGTGAACATTTGATTCAGTAGATTGAGTAAAACTCATTGTCCATAATGTGGGTGGGCTTCATCCAATCAGTAGAAGGCCTGGATAGAACAGAAAGAGAGATTCACCCTGAGTAAGAGAGAATTCCTCCTGCCTGACAGCCTTTGAACTGGCTCATGGACATTTTTTTCCTGACTTGGAACTCAAACCAAAAGCATCAGCTCTTTTTGGGTCTCCAGGTTGTTAACTGCAGATATTGGGACTCTTCAGATTCCATAATGGAATAAGCCAATTCCCTATAAAAAATCTTGTATATGTGCATACGTATTACTATACACAAACAGTGTTGGCTATTTCTCTGAAGAACCCTGACTATTACAAATCCATAGAATCTTGAGAAGCAATTTTATCCTTACATTGTTTTCCTCATCTCCAGGCTGCTGGGTAACTGACTTTCTTCTGATTTACTCGAGTAAATCGGTTTATTCTGTGTGGAGGCCATCGGAGGTCTCAGTTAGAAAACACCAGCCAGTTAAGGACATGACTGTCATTCTGCAAACAAGAGAAGCATATCTACCTTACTCACTGAAAGCTGGCTCCAGTGGCCTTTCTAAACTTGGCTCCCCAAATACTATTGGATATATCCCTACCTTTCAGAAAGATATTAGATAACCCCTTAAAGAAGAACAAGAGAGGAAAAATGTAAAGATAGGGTATTGTGTGTTTTATAAGAGAAAAAAAGTGTTTTATCTCCCCAGATCATTTTATGGTCTAGGTCAAAACTGACAAATCCTTCTCAGAACCAGCAAATCGCAGTTGAGTCCATTGTTTTCATTTATAAACAGACTAGAGGCCAGGTGCATGACATTTGTGCACTGGGGGGAAGGGGGGAGTTCCCTCAGCCTGGCCTGTGTCCTCTCACAGGGAGTGGGCCTAAGCCGGCAGATGGACATCCCCCGAGGAGTCCTTAGCACTGAAGCAGAGGCAGGGGAGGCTCCCACCACCTCCACTGTGCTCACCAGCCCTGAGCCCAGCTTCTGGCTGAGCGGCACACCAGCTGTGGGAGCACACTGACCACTGGAGGGCAGCTCCTGCATTGAGTGTCTGCTTCCTGGTGATCAGTGCACGTCATAGCAACTGGTCGATTGATATATAGGATAATCATGGGTAGCCTGATATCCAATAAAAGTCTATGACACAAAATACAAAGTTTTGGTAAAAAATAATATCAGTAAACAACTTAAATATAAAGAGACTACACAGGAATAAAAAAATCAAATATACTATCATTAGGATTCAGAAAATGATCAGCTGTACTGTATACATGAGATTAAAAACAGGGTGCTGCTCATAAAGATATTCTGAAAAATGCTCTTAATAATTAAATATTAAAGTTATAAAAAACAGCCAAAACCGGTTTGGCTCAGTCGATAGAGCATTGGCCTGCGGACTCAAGGGTGCCAGGTTCGATTCCTGTCAAGGTCATGTACCTTGGTTGCGGGCACATCCCCAATAGAGGGTGTGCAAGAGGCAGCTGATCAATGTTTCTCTCTCATCGATGTTTCTAACTCTCTATCCCTCTCTCTTCCTCTCTGTAAAAAAATCAATAAAATATATAAAAAAAGAAAAAAAGTTATAAAAAACCTCAATAAAAAGAAATTAAAAATATAGAAGAACTCTTAGAAAGTAGGACAAAACTCAGCAAGCGCCAATATAAAGAAGAACTTGAACGACCAATCTAGAAGTCTAACATCTGTATAACAAAGCTTTAAGAAAAAAAGAAAGATATAGGGGAGTGAGTAAACTAAACAATCCAAAAAGAAGGGATGGCCCCAAGAATAAAGAATCATTTCCTTGTCAAAAGGCTCACTTTAGGGACACCTCAAAGATAAGGCTGCACACTCCCAACTCTATGATACATCTTTGCTAAATGTGAGAAATCGAAGTAAAACTTCTGAAAAAAATCTAGTCTTATCCTAAGGAATAGAAAATAGAGCATCTTTAGATTTCTCAATAACCACACTAGAAGTTACAAAGCATTTAAGAAATTATTTCTTAACACTGAAGAAAAAATTCTATCCCCAAACTATTACTCAAATGAGATAGAATAAAGTCATTACTACTATTCATGAATTAAAAAAAAAAATTATTTCCTATAGATATTTTGCCAAAAACTATCTGAGGATGTGCTTCACCAAAACAAAGGCATAAACCAAGAAATAAATATCCATGATCACAGAAAACAAGATGTAGGAAGGAGACAAAGAAAAACCCAAGGTGATGCTTTGTCAAATACCGATGATGATTACTATGGACAAAATGGAGGACAACTATTTCAAATTGGAATAAAATTCAAAATCTTTGGCCAAAAACACTGCAATGACTTGCATTTGTCACTGTGCTTTCTTCCAGCCATTATTGAAAAGTATAGTAAAAATATGTAAAACCATTACTTTTAATTTTAGAGTTATTTGAATAGACTGTGCCTGGTTGACACTTAATTTCATTGGTTTTCCTAAAACTTGATGTTATTTTGTTAGTTAACTTATTGGCAAGAGCATTCTGATTTCCGTGAAATATATAAGAAAACTCAAAAATGTCCAAATAAGGTAAGTTCACACACACACACACACACACACACACACCCTTTGAAAGGACATAAAAACCTGATATTATCATTTTTCCTTTATTAAAAAGGAAAATTCAGTGGCTGCAGGAATAGATTATGAAGCTGACTTGTATTATCATGCTTTTATATTATTTCATTTGAGCTTATCATAAACATGGTTTATTCAAATTGAAGAATTTATCTAAAGACCTTAACAAACAAATACAATTTGAGCCAGTAGTTAGACTTTTAAAAACTTGGTTTTTATATTTATACATGTCAATGAGATGTGGAGAAAAATTTTGTTTATTATCATGCTAGAAAAATATTGAAAATGATGCAAATGTTGATCATCAGGAAACTAGTAAAGAAATGATAGATGATAGATAGAAAAGGCCCTGTAGCCAACGTGTGAAGAAACCAGGTGTCAATATAAAACATTTTCCATTATTCATTGCTGAAAACAGCAAACTTAAGAATTTATGTTACCATTTGTTTAAAGAGAAAAAATATTGTTTTGCTTAAACATGCATAAAATGCAAGAAAATAATAGGAGATAATTGAAGATTCAGTTTCATTTAGAGAAGAATAATGATGTAAGGAGACATGACCAGTAATGATTTTCACTGTATCTCTTCTTATACCTTTTACATTTTGAACATGTGGGTTTTGTACCCACTTAAAAATGTTTGCTTTACAAGAGGTCAAATAAAATAAGTGAGAAATAATTAGGAAATCAAATGAAGATGAGTGATGTAAGGAAGAATGGATTGCATACAAGGTAAGTGTTTAAAGGGAATGTGTTTTTTAAGGTAAGTGTTTAAAGGGAATGTGTTTTTTTTAATTTATATTTTATTGAATTCAGAGAGGATGGGAGAGGGAAAAAGAGATAGAAACATCAATGAAAACAGAGAATCATTGATCAGCTTCTAGGAGCTACAGAAACTGTGGAGCCTGCATCTGCAACCCAGGCATATACCTTGATCTGGTTCATAGGTTGATGCTCAACCACTGAATAACACCAACTGGGCAAAGGGAATGTGGCTTTTAAGATGGTCTTAAAAGGGGCATATACACTGAGTGGCCAGATTATTATGATCTCTGAATGCATAATAGTCTGGTCACTCAGTGTATATCCTATATAATAAAAGGCTAATATGCAAATTGTCCCCTCGACCAGGAGTTCAACCAGCAGGCCCATGTCCCCTCCCCCTGGCCAGGCTGGCTGGACCCTACCCATGCACGAATTCATGCACGTGCCTCTAATATATCCTATCTAATAAAAGAGTTAAGTTATATGCAAATTGACTGTACCTCCACTACACTCACAAGCCACTCTCACCAGCCAATCAGGAGTGAGAATGCAAATTAACCCAACAAAGATGGCTACGGCCACAGAGTGAGCAGAAGGCTTGAGTTGCCCCAGGCAATAGAGGAAGCCAAGCTTTCCGCCTGCCCTGGCTGGCCCAGGCCTCCGCTGAAGGCTACAAAGTTTCAATTATAGAAGATAAATAAATCCCAACAAAAATGGCCGACAGGCACGGAGCAATCAGGAGGCTTGGGTTTCCTCAGTGATCGAGGAAGCCAAGTTCCTGGCCTGCCCTGGCCTCTGCTGAAGGATACAAAGTTTAAATTATAGAATAATTTAAACTTTGTATCCAGCACCTCCGCTTGGGTCGCTGGGGGCGTGGCCGGCCTGCAAACCACCACAGGCCCCTCGCCCAGGCCACCCCATGCCCCAAGTGAACCCCCACCCTGATCCAGGACACCCTTCAGGGCAAACCAGCTGGCCCCCACCCATGCACCAGGCCTCTATCCTATCTAAGAAAAGAGTAATTTGCAAATTGACCGTCACTCCAATACACAAGATGGCTGCTCCCATGTGGTCAAAGATGGCTGCCTGAATGTGGACACACGATGGCTACCACAAGATGGCCAGCAGGGGATGGCAGTTGTGAGTGATCAGGCCAGCAGGGGAGTGCAGGTGGGAGGAGCCAGGCCTGCAAGGGAGGGCAGTTGGGGGCAATCGAGCCTGCAGGGGAGGGCAGTTAGGGGTGACCCAGCCGGCCGAGGAGGGAAGTTGGGGGCAACCGGGCCTGCAGGGAAGGGCAGTTGCGGGGGGACACAGGCCTGCAAGGGAGAGCAGTTGGGGGGGACCAGGCCTGCAGGGGAGGGCAATTAGGGGTGACCAGTCCTGCAGGGGAGAACAGTTAGGGGTGACCAGTCCTGCAGGGGAGAACAGTTAGGGGCAATCAGGCTGGCAGGGGAGCAGTTAGGTATCATTCAGGCAGTTAGGCATCAATCAGGCTGTGTGTGGTTAGGGGGTGATCAGGTTGGCAGGCAGAAGCGATTAGGAGCAATCAGGAAGGCAGGCAGCTGAATAGTTGGGAGCCAGCAGTCCCAGATTGGAGAGGGTTTAGTATATATATATATACTAAAGCCCTGGTGCACGGGGTGTGTGTCCCTCAGCCTATGTATGTGTGTGTGTGTATATATATATATACACATACATATACACCACACACACATACATATACACCACACACACATACATATACACCACACACACACACACACACACACACACACACACACACACACTGAGTGGCCAGATTATTATGTGTTCAGAGATTGTAATAATCTGGCCACTCATTGTATTTCTGAAAGAATATCTATCTGCATAAAATAGAAAAACAGGTCAGAATTAACATATTCAGGTAGAGAAAAAAATTAAGAAAATACATGGAGATGGAGAACCATTGACCATGTTAACAATGGTATTTCAGGATGCTTGAAGCATATGAAACATGTAAGGAAATAACTAGCATAAGGCCAAACATTCATGTCACAAAAATGTTATTGCATTCTTGGGATGGCCATGAAAATGGACTGTGTATGAATGAAAGTTTTTGAAACTAAAAGTAACCCTTAATAATTTCAGAAATTGCATTGCTTCCAGTCATTCAACATTTTGTGTAGTGTTTTCAAATGCAGTTTATATTTTATACATGATTTTGCTGGATTATTATTGTGTCTTATTTATTGATTAACTCATTCTTATTTTATCTGTTTCTTCATTGTAGAATATTTCTTACCTAAGGTTGGTTGAGTAACAGCATGGACTGTCACACACGCATGCACATTTCTCTATGTGTGCATGTTATATAAATTAGGATACATTAAATTTGTCAAATCTTTAAAAAAAAAGTGTGGCAGTGATAGTGTGCACCAAATACATCCCTGTGTCCTGTGGCATCCTCCATTCCCCTTGACAGTACTTTAAGACATATGACAAGACCTGGCCCATGGACTATGAACAATATTAATTTAATTGCATAAATATTTTAAATTATGAACTCTTCTGGAAATGTTAGGGATTGAATTGATATCTATAGTATTGAAATAATACTAAACCCATACAAAGACATATGTATAATAAAAGACTATGCATTAAGCAGAGTAAATGCATTTATTTATGATGTAAAATAAGCAATGTATAAAGTCCTTTCCAGATTGATTTCTAAGACACTTTTTAACTAGCTACAATTTAATGCATTGATTATTAGCTATTTTCCAAATTCTGGGCATAAGAAAAATAAGAAGGTGATCCTATCTTTAAGGAGGGCACACATGGACTGAAAGTGAAGGGACAGAAAAAAGATGCTCCTGGAAATGAAAATGAAAAAAAAAAAGTTGGGGTAACCATATTTATATCAGATAAAATAGATTAAAAAAAAAAACACACAAAAACATGAGGAGGTCCAATGTGCTGGTGACATAGGAGGATGCTAAATTTACCCTTTCCCCAGGAGCAAACTCAAATATATATGTGTATAGACAGCAATTACGTCTACCAGATAACTGAAAGCTGAATGACAGCTTCTGAACAACAAGCAAGAGAAGGAACTGAATAGAGAGGCTGAAAAGGAACAGGAGCCTTCCAAGAGTTGCAGAAACTGTCTGAGCCAGAGGACCTGCTGAGGTCCATGGTTTACTTTCACCTCCAATTCAATAGGGTGGAGTAGATCTCTTTAGGTGCTTTGGCCTATCTGCAATCACTGCCTGCATGTTCCCAACTACATTGCCCAAAGCCATCTGCCTTTTAACAAAGGGAGCAAGCAGGAACAGCATTTGATTCTACCTCAGATCAACTCTCGTCAGTAATGTACTCACTCTTCTTGTGTCCTCATCATAATACTCAGCAAGTGGAAATCTTGTCAGCATGTGTTTTTCTGCTCTTTCCTGGCAGCTGTCAGATTTGTACTCATGTAGCAGCGGCAGCACATTATTTTTCCCATGGAAAGGAACAGCACATCTCTGACATTGCAAGATCTGACCCACTGCTTTAATTAGCATTTTTGTACAGAAAGGAATCTGAAATGACAGCCAATCTACCCTACTCCTTTCTATATTCCAGTTTTTGCAAGGAGCATACAAATTCTGTTGTGAATCCAATAAAAATTAATTCTGAAATATGACCTTAGATGTCTTGTATGATTTTGAAGATATTTGTAAATGGAAATAATTCATTTTAATGGACATTCTGAATTAAAGCATAAAATTAAATTTTCTTGAATACAATGAGTTAAACTTTTTTCATTTTAAAATGATACATGTAATCACTTTACATAATGGCCTCCACTGTACATGGAGTCAGTAAAGTCAAGATGTGGAGCCTGCTAAGTTCAGGTATTTGTCACTGGATTGGAGTCCTGTGTCTATAAAATGTGGCACACATCGTTATTCTGCACTTTGATAGAAGAAAAGGTCAAATGGCTTTGACTTTGGAGAACTTGACCATTTATTTTCATCACTCTGCCCCAAAGGCAGTGATCTGAATTGGCAGGATTCTCAGTGCCTTGATGATGAGATTTGAACAACCAGATTTCCTCCCTCCCAATTGATTGCAAGTTGATAAAAGCAAACCACAGCAGCCTAAATTCTGGGTAATCTTTTCTCTCAGTCAAGATCCTTTCAATTTTCAGAGTTTCTTATAGCAAACAAGCACACTTCATAGAATGCAAGAACAGATGAAAGAGAAGGGTAATGGTAGTGATCTCATTAGGATGGCGACATTAGTGGGGGAGCAATTATAAAAGAAATTGACTAGACTTTACTGGCATCAGGAGGGGGCATTCTGAGGACCCCTCCTGCTCCGGGGTTTGTGTTAATATTCCTCTTCTGCTGTGCTCCCATGTGTTCAGTTTGCATCCCTTGAAGGCATTTAGCATTTCTCCCAGATTCCAAGTACAACATAAATATCTTGGAGGGTCGGTTGCTGCTGTCTACAGTTTTCTGTTCAGACCTGTCCTCTTCCGGGGAAACCTTTCCCTTGACGTTTTTATGTTTTTCTCTGAGAAGGAGTATTAAGACAATGGTGTGTTTCCTTCTGGTGATGTGTAATGAATGAGCCCAGTGTGTCTAGTAGAGCTTTTATTGTATGGTATAGATTAATTCATGGAATGTGTTCTGACTAAGGTTTGTTTATGCAGAAGTAGCACTTGTATATTTTGAACTTCCAAGGCACATATTTTAAATTAATTTGTATGTCAAAATATTTAGGTGTACATAAACATTTGAAGATGCTATAGAAATTTCCCATCTACTCCACACATCCAGTTTCTGTTATTGAAAATATGTGAGCAATGTACCATAATAATATGAGAAGTAGGGAATGAATGTGGATACATTATTCTTTGTAATATCTGTAGTTTGTTCCTATTTACTATGTTTCAGCTTAGTGTCCTTTTTTTTACCCAGGATCCCTAGGATAGCACATTACATTTATGTAGTTGTCATGTATTTTTATGCTGCTCCTGGGTGTGACAGTTCCTTACTTGCCTGGTTTTGGTGACTCTGAGAGTTTTGAAGAGGGCTGGTCAGGCACTTTGTAGACTGTCACTTACATGGAGCTCTCTGTCTTTCTTATGATTACACTAGGCTAAAATCTCTTGGGAGGAAGACCATGGAGATAAAGTGCCATTTTTATCACAACACATCAAGAGCACATACTGTCAACATGATTTATCACTGTTGGTGTTGACCTTGATCTCCTGGTTGAGGTAGTGTTTGTCAACATTCTCTACTGTAAAATCACTCCTTTTTCCTTTTTATACCTTTCAATACTCTAATTTTTAAAAGGAAGTCAATAAGAGCAGCCCACCTTTGAGGAACAGAGCATTATTTTCCACCACCTTGATAGGGAACAGCTCCATGAATTAATTTGAACTCTGCATAAACTTGATTCTTCTGCCATTTGTACATTAAGTAATTTATGTCAGTATGGACTCATAGACATTTGTGTTATCCTCTGTGTTATAATGTAATGCTATTCTATTTTGTTGCTCAAATTATTTCAGTATTGAACAATAAGATTTCTCAGTTGGCTTCTGTGACCCTTTGACACACTCTCATTGCTTGTTAGCTTTCAGCACTTTATTTTTGGCATTACAAGATGCTTTAGATTCAACTTACACCCTCTCTTATACAGTCCTAGAGTCCGCCATTTCTCTGAGCACATCTGGATTCTTTAATTAGAAAGGGGATTAGAAACCAAAATCTGGGCATAGGGTATGCTAATTGTCACTGGGTATTGTTACTTCCAGGTCTTGTCGGCTGATAAAGCAAAAAGATATTTGTATTCTATTTCATACACATACAAATATATATAAAGATTTTATATATGTGTGTGTATATATATATATATATATATATATATATATATATATATATATAATTCATACTGATGTCTCCAACTCTAATAAAATACTATATGGGTCATTCAGGTATTCTCCCTTTGTGTCTATTCTCCCAATCTACCCATCAGAAATGTGGCCCTCTCCATCCATCATCCACTTGCTTAATTGTTCAGTTATAGCATTTGTAAACTGTGGTTTCAGAGTTGTTAACCTTCATGATGTGGGACACCTTGATCAACTAGAGCACAGAGCTTATGTACAGTCCCTTTGCCTTTCATCTTTCAGACTCCACTCATTTCCAAAGTTACTTAAGTTGTCACTTTTTTCCCCATCCCTTTTAAAGAGGTTGTTTCATAAAACTAAAATGAATTTATAGATGCTTTTGTCCTAGTCTGCATGCCATCCTGGGATTCCCCAACCTCTGGAGGTATTTGTTTTTAATTTTCACACACAAAGGACTCATTGTGCTCTAAGCTTCTACAGGCTTTGATAAATATATAGTGTCCTATTGACACTATGATAGTAATGTTGGAATAATTTCACAACCCCAAATTTTGTAAGTCTATTTCTATGAGATGTTAATTTTTGTTAGAAACTAAGTGTATTTGAAGCAGACCATTTGGCATAAAAGAAGAAAACACCAATAATTCTGAAATTCACTGTGGTCCAGAAAGTTCAATTTGACAAAATGCCTTGCTGAAAAAAAAATCAAACAAATGTAATACATCTTGGAAATCCATTAGATCTTTCAGTTGACTCTCATTAGACTTAGGAGAGATTCAGAAAGGTCATATAGCAATTATTTGGTCGCCTTCATTGTCACTTTGTACAGACTCAAAGTGGCTCCATGTGTTCTATATTAGGAATCCCCTCTGAATGTATGGGAGAGATTTTGTTATAGATTAGTAGAGAAGTGGGAAACTACATGTGCCTACTACACAAGAAGCTATGAAACCTACCTTTCTTTTTATTTACCCAATATAATTTAATTATACCTATCAAAAGGCAGAGATTGTCAGGGTGGACAACAAGATAAGGCCAAACTATTTTCTGTGAACAAGAAACCAAATATACTAGTATGCATCAAAAAGTTTAAAATATTAAGAATTTAAACAAGGCTGTAAAAAAACCCAAACACCTATATACTGAAAACTACAAGTTGTGGTACCATTTATACAATGGAATATTAGGCAGCTATAAAAAAGAAGGATCTCTTACCCTTTGAGGCTGTATGGAGGGACCTGGAGAGTATTATGCTAAGCGAAATAAACCAGTCAGGGAAAGACAAGTACCATATGATCCCATTCATATGTGGAATCTAATTAACAAAGTAAACTGATGAACAAAAGTGATCCAGAAAACAGAAGCATGGAACAGACTGACAAATCTCAGAGGGAAGGCAGCAGCAGGGGTGGGTGTGGGGTGGGTGGGGAGTGGGAAGATATTAACTAAAGATCTTATATGCATATATGCATAACCTATGGATAGACAATAGTGCTGTGAAGGCCTGGCCTGGCAGGGGAGTGGATGCGGGGTGGAGGGAATCAATGGAGAATTAAAAGTGGACATCTATAATACTTTCAAAAATAAAACTATTTTACATTAAAAATATTGAAGGGTACACAAAAAGGGGAAATATATTCTGTACTCATGGATTGAATAATCAATATTGTAAAAATGTCCATACTACTGAAAGCAATCTACAGATTCAGTGCAATTGCTATAAAAATTCCAATGGCTTTTTTTCACAGAAGTAGGACAAATTCATAAAATGCATATGGAACCACAAAAGACCACAAATAACCAGATCAATTTTGAGAAAGAAGAAGGAAGCTAAAGGAATCACTCTTCCTGGTTTCAAACTATACTACAATGTTTTACCAATCAAACAGTATGGTCCTGGTGTAAAAACAGACACACAGGTCAATGGAACAGATTTGAGGGCCCAGAAATAACCCTATCCCCATATGGTCAATTAATTTATAACAAAGAAGCCAAAAATATACAATGGAGAAAGGGACAGTCTCTTCAATAAATGGTGTTGGGAAAACTGGACAGCCAAATGCAAGAGAATGAAACTGGACCACTATCTTATACTCTACACAAAATTCAACTCAAAGTGGTTTAAAAACTTAAATGTACTGGTAAGACCTAAAACTATAAAATTCCTAGTATAAAACATAATTTTTAAGCTCCTTGACTCAGGTCTTGGTGATGATTTTTTAAAAATCTAACACCAAAAGCAACAAAAGCAAAAATCAACAAATGAAACTACATTGAATTAAAAAGATTCTGCACAGCAAAGGATATCATCAAGAAAATGAAAAGGCAACCACAGAATGCAAAGAAAATATTTACAAATCATACTTGATAATGGGTTAATATCCAAAATATATAAAGAACATACAACTCAGTATCAAAAAACAATCTGATTAAAAATGAACAGAGAAACTGAAGAGATATATTTTCAAATAAAATATACACATGGCCAAAAGATGCACAACTTCACTAATCATCAAGAAAAAGCATATCCACATAAAAATTAAATGTAACTTTAAGTCTGTTAGCATGACTACTATAAAAAAGACATGAGCCCAGCCTATGTGGCTCAGAGGTTGAGTGTCAACCTATAAACCAGGAGGTCATGATTTGACTCCCGGTTAGGTCATGGTTTGATGCCCTGGTTGCAGTCTCAACCCACAGTAGGAGGCGAGCAGAAGGCAGCTGATTAATGATTCTCCCTCATCACTGATGTTTCTATCTCTCTTTTCCTCTACCTCCCTTTCTGAAATAAATAAATATATATATTGCATGACATACATTGAAACAAGACAAGAAATAACAAGTTTTGGTGAGGATGTGGAGAAAAAGGAATGCTTGCTGCTCTGTTGATGGGACTGTCCCTTGGTGAAGCAATAATGGAAAAGAGTATGGAGGTTCCTTTAACATCTTTAAATAGAACTACCATGTGATACAGCAATTTCATTTCTGGGTATTTATCTGTAAAACTAAAAAAGCTATATGTCCCCCATGTTTATTGCAGCATTATGTAATGTAGCCAAGGTATAAAAATAACCTAAGTGTCGATGAATGGATGAATGGATGATTAAAATGTGACTATTATTCAGCAATAAATAAATAAAATTTTGCCATTTGCAACAACTGATGGATCTCCATGGTATTATGCTAATTGAAATAGGTCAGACTAAAAGGCAATTACTGAATGATCCAACTTATCTATGAAATAAAAATAAAATAAGCTCATAGATACTTAGAACAGACTAGTCTTTACCACAAGTGGAGGTTGGGCAAAATGAATGAAGGGGATCAAAACCTTCAGACTTCCAGTTACACAATAAATAATTCTTAGTGACTGTAGTTGATAATGTATTGTATATGTAATATTGGCTAAGAGAGTAGACTTTAAATGTTCTTATAATAAGAAAAAATATCTTGTAACTATGTAAGGTGATAGATATTTCTAATCTTACTGTGAAGATTATTTTGCAATGTGCTAGTATCAAATCATTATGTTGTACATGTGAAACTTATATTATGTCAAGTAGACCCCAATACAAATGTTTAAAATTTTTAAATTAAAAAAACATTTTCAAATAAAAATAAATAACAAAATATAAACAGTGGTTATCTCATTGGGAGTTGCTGGAACTTTTAATTTTATTCTTTATACTTCTTATTTTTACAAACAATTTTAAGATAAGCATTTGTTACTTTCTTTATTTTTTAATATTTTTATTGATTTCAGAGAGGAAGGGAAAGGGACAGAGGTAGAAACATCAATGATGAGAGAGAATCATTGATTGGCTGCCTTCTTCATGCCCCCCACTGGGGATCCAGCCCACAACACTGGCATGTGCCCTGACTGGGAATCAAACCATGACCTCCAGGTTCATAGGTCGATACTCAGCCACTGAGCATACTGATTGGACAAGAATTTGTTACTTTTAAAACAGTGACAACCTACTTTAAAATATCCTTTTACAATGGTTAAAAAAAGAAACCAAATATAAAGACACTAGAGGCCCAGTGCACGAAATTCGTGCACGGAGGGGGGAGGCAGTGTCCCTCAGCCCAGCCTGCACCCTCTCCAATCTGGGACCCCTCGAGGGATGTCCGACTGCCCATTTATACCCTATCCCGATCGGGCCTAAATGGGCAGCCGACATCCCTCTCACAATCCAGGACTGCTGGCTCCCAACTGCTTGCCTGCCTGCCTTCCTGATTGCCCCTAACCACTTCTGCCTGCCAGCCTGATTGATGTCTAACTGCTCCCTGCCAGCCTGTTTGCCCCCAACTTCCCTCCTCTGCTGGCCTGGTCACCCCTAACTGCCTTCCCTTGCAGGCTTGATCGTCCCCCACTGCCCTCCCTTGCAGGCCTGGTTCCTCCCAACTGCCCTCCCCTAATGGCCTGATTGCCCACAACTGCCCTCCCTTATAGGACTGGTCCCTCCCAACTGCCCTCCCCTGATGGCCATCTTGTGGTGGCCATCTTGTTTCCATATGGGGGCAGGATCTTTGACCACAAGGGGGCAGCCATCTTGTGTGTTGGAGTGATGGTCAATCTGCATACTACTCTTTTATTAGATAGGATAGAGGCCTGGTGCATGGGTGGGGGCCAGCTGGTTTGCCCTGAAGGGTGTCCTGGATCAGGGTGGGGGTTCCCTTGGGGCGTGGGGTGGCCTGGGCAAGGGGCCTGTGGTGGTTTGCAGGCTGGCCATGCCCCCCGGTGACCCAAGTGGAGGCCCTGGTATCTGGGATTTATTTATCTTCTACAATTGAAACTTTGTAGCCTGGAGTGGAGCCAAGCCTTCTGCTCGCTCCGTGGCGGCAGCCATTTCTGTTGGGATTTATTTATCTTCAATAATTGAAACTTTGTAGCCTTAAGTGGAGGCCAAAGCAGGCCAGGGCTGCAGAAGCTTGGCTTCCTCCATCACTGGGGCAACCCTAGCCTCTTGCTCTCTCCAGCTCCATGGCTGGTGCCATTTTGTTGGTATTTATCTTCTATAATTGAAACTTTGTAGCCTTAAGCGGAGGCCTGGGCTGGCCAGGGTGTGCAGAAAGCTTGGCTTCCTCCATCGCCAGGGAAACCCAAGCCTCCTGCTCACTCAGTGGCCACAGCCTACTTGGTTGGGTTAATTTGCATACTCGCTCCTGATTGGCTAGTGGGCGTGGCTAGTGGGCATAGCGGAGTGATAGTTAACTTGCATATTACTCCTTTATTAGATAGGATGCTGGCTTAAAAGGTAAGGGGCGAAGAAAGATATTAATAATAATACTAGAATAAAAGGTGGAAATATGCATTCCAATTTCAGAAAGGCAGACTTTAGAACAATAAAGATGATCAGGAACAAAGTGGACTGGACATCATCATAAAGGGGTCCCAGAAAACGCAGCATTTCCAAACAGGCAGGCAGCCAGCAACAGTGCACCAACATACACGAGGCCAGCACTGTGAGAGGTGAAAGGAATTGACACACTCGCTGTTAGAGTTGGAGATGGCAACACCTCCCTTTAGTGACCAGGATATTTCAAAACAGTATTACACAGTATCATGAATATGATACACCAAGGAAGAGAGTCACTATAATACTCTCCCTTAGTGACTGACAATTACTAACATTACATTTTATCTGGAATGTTTTAAGTTTGCTTTTTTTTTAACATTACTAAAAAAAGATAGCTTAGTTACTGAGACTTGAAAATAGAGTTTCTGACCAAAGTTTTCCTTTACAGCAAATGAAGAGACCTCTGTGTATTTAACTGTAAGTTGTGTTATGGGATGTGGAACCCAGGTCACAGAGTCAGGCCAACGAGGAGGAAGTCCCATAGGAACATTTACAGGCCAGGCCTCCCCTAGACTCTGCTGGTGACTGGAGGACCCTGTGTTTGTTAGTGAGGACAATTCTGAGTGAAGAGGGGAGGGTGTGGCACTGGCTACGCAGAGCATCAGTGCAGGTGGGACTTGGTCCCGAGTCTCCCACTGACACAGAGCCCCAGGGGCAGGCAGGAGCAAGCCACCCGCCTTCAGTGTCAGCACCTCAGAGCAGGCCCAATAGTGTGGCGGGAATTTGCTTTTTGCCCCAGAGCTGAGCTATAACTGATGTGTGACACTGTAAGCTTATGGCGTACAACGTGGTGATGTGATATGTGTACAGATTGCAGAGTGTTTCCCACATAAGTTAGTTAGCACATCCTTTGCCTCACATATGACCACTTTGCTGTGGTGAGCAGTTAAAACTCTGCTCTCTTAGCAACTTCCAAACGCACACGCTGTCAACTTCAGTCCCCCTGCTCACACCAGGCCCCCAGAGTGTGTCATCTTATACCTGAGAGCTTGACCATCAGGTCCCCATGTCCCCACCCCTGGCACCCTCATCTGTCCTCCCTGCCTCTGTGAGCTCACCTTTCCCAGGCCCACAGGGCGGGAGCTGCAGTGCTGTCTGACTCACTTCAGTTTGCTTCCTGAGTTTACATGTGCGTCCCTTGGGAGCCCAGTTTGGGGACGAGTCGTGCCTCCTGTTTTGTCATATGTTGTGTGAGCATCGTTACCTGTGTCTGTCTGTACTATTTCCATGAGGTGAGTCCATCCTTGGGAACTGTGTGTTCTTCTTTCAGGAACTTGAAGGCCCAGCGCCTAGTTTACTGTAAACGGTTTCCCTGCGTTTCTCAGACACTGTCTAGTGTCAGTGTGCTTTATGCCATCTCAAAGGAAAATGCCGCCTGGGTTGTCAGACGCCTGTTTAGCTAGAAGGATGACTTCCCCTTTATTTGCATCAGTTTGGATGTCCTGTAGCCAGAATCATTTGGGATTTCTAGTGCGCCATATAGACATTTTCAGAAAGAGAAGTCCAGCAATATTTCCCATAAAAGACATTATGTTTTTATACCTAGCAGTCATATGATTATTTTCATCAGCCTCATCTTTCATTTAATATCTTTTTATTTCCCCCTATAATTTTAGTTTACCTTGAATTTTCTTTTCTTTTTTTTTAAATATATTTTTTATTGATTTTTTACAGGGAGGAAGGGAGAGGGATAGAGAGTTAGAACCATCGATGAGAGAGACACCGATTCAGCTGCCTCGTGCACACCTCCTACTGGGGATGTGCCCGCAACCAAGGTACATGCCCTTGACTGGAATCGAACCTGGGACCTTTCAGTCCGCAGGTCGACGCTCTATCCACTGAGCAAAACCGGCTAGGGCTGAATTTTCTTTTCAACTCCAGTTCTTTTAAAATACCTTTCTACCATTCAGTTATCTGAATTGTCCTGGAATGTATTTGTTTCTGTGGATTTTTTTTTGTCATTATTTTGATGGTTTTGTTATTCCCCGCAGCCCCCAGTAAAAGCCTGAGTGGCCTATGATAAAACCTTATCCCAGCAAAGAGAATACAAATTGACTTCTGTGATGTGTTCCTCAGGCATCAAAAACCCAGATTCAACCTCGATTTGATGTTTTCTGAACTGAAAACATCAGTAAAAATGTGAATCCAAAGCCCACATGGGACAGTGTTGGTTGGTAAATTGTAGAGAAAACATTGTTTTCATGCAAAACCCAGACACATTTCTGTCTGTCTGGTTAGAATATCTGGCCTTTTCCAGAGTTTATTTTCTTCTGAGACCCCAGCCACATGTATGATCTTGACTTCACTCCCCACTAACAGAGTCTCACTCAGTGTTTGCTCACACCAGCTCTTTGGGGCCATTAAAACCAACTCCAAAACCAGAGAAAGACACTACAAAGAAAGAGAATTACAGGCCAATATTCCTGATGAACATAGATGCTAAAATTCTCAACAAAATTCTAGCAAATCAGATTCAGCATTACATTAGAAAGATCATACACCATGACCAACTGGGATTTATTCCAGGGATGTAAGGCTGGTACAGTATCTGCAAATCAATAAATGTGATACATCACATAAACAAAATGAGAGATAAAAATCACATAATATATCAATTGATGCAGAAAAAGCATTTGACAAAATCCAACCCTCTTCCTTGATAAAAACTTTCAGCAAAGTGGGAATAGAGAGATCATACCTCAACATAATAAAAGCCTTATATGACAAACCTACAGATAACATCATACTCAATGGGCAAAAACTAAACTCATTTCCCCTAAGAACAGGAACAAGAGGGGATGTCCACTTTCACCCCTCCTATTCAATAAAGTAATGGAAGTGCTAGCCTTAGCGATCAGACAAGAATAAGAAACAAAAGGCATCCAAATTGGAAAAGAAGAAGTAAAACTGTCATTATTCACGGATGACATGATATTGTACATAGAAATCCCTAAAGACCCCATCAAAGAACTACTGTCACTAATAAATGAATTCAGCAATGCAGCAGAATACAAAATTAACACCCAGAAATCTATAGCTTTTTTATACATCAAGAATGAACTCACCGACAGAGAAACTAATATATATATATATATATATATATATATATATATATATATATACCATTTACCATTGCAACAAAAAAAAAATAAGAAACTTAGGAATAAATTTAACCAAGGAGGTAAAGCACCTGTACTCAGAAAATTACAGGACGCTGGAAAAAGTCATTGAGGAAGACATAAACAAATGGAAGAATATACCGTGTTCATGGATTGGTAGAATCAGCATCATTAAAATGTCCATACTACCCAAAGCAATCTATAGATTCAATGCAATCCCCATTAACATACAGCATACTTCAAAGACCTAGAATAATCTCTCCAAAAATTCAAATGGAATAAAAAAAAGATCCCGAATAGCTGCAGCAATATTGAGAAAGAAGAACTAATTTGGAGAGATCACAATACCAGATATCAAGCTATACTACAAAGCCACTGTTCTCAAAACTGCCTGGTACTGGCACCAGAACAGACATATAGACCAATGGAACAGAACAGAGAACCCAGAGATCAACCTAAATCATTATGCTCAATTAATATTTGACAAAGAAGGCAAGAGCATACAATGGAGTCAAGACAGTCTCTTCAATAAATGGTGTTGGGACAACTGGACAATAACATGTAAAAAAAATGAAACTAGACCACCAACTTACACCATACACAAAAATAAAGTCAAAATGGATAAAGGACTTAAATGTAAGAAAGGGAACCGTAAAAATCTTAGAAGAAGCCATAGGCAGCAAAATAGCAGATATTTGTTGTAGCAATATCTTTACCAATACAGGTCCTAGGGCAATGGAAACTAAGGAGAAAATAAACAAATGGGACTACATCCAAATAAAAAGCTTCTGCACAGGAAAAGAAACCATTAACAAAACCACAAGAAAGCCCACTGCATGGGAGAACATATTTGCCAATGTTATCTCTGATAAGGGTTTAATCTCCAAAATTTATAGGGAACTCATACATTTTAACAAAAGGAAGATAAACAACCCAATCAAAAAAATGGGTCAAGGACCTAAATAGACACTTTTCGAAAGAGGATATTCAGAAAGCTAAGAGACACATGAAAACATGCTCAAAGTCACTAATCATCTGAGAGATGCAAATCAAAACAACAATGAGGTACTATCTCACACCTGTCAGAATGGCTATCACCAACAAATCAACAAAGGACAAGTGTTAGTGAGGATGTGGAGAAAAAAGAACCCTCATGCACTGCTGGTGGGAATGCAGATGGTGCAGTGTGGCATTTCCTCAAAAAATTGAAAATGGAACTTCCATTAGACCCAGTAATCTCACTTCTAGGAATAGAGCCAAAGAAAATAGAAACACCAATCAGAAAGGATATATGCACCCCTATGTTCATAGCAGCACAATTTACCATAGCTAAGATTTGGAAACAGCCTAAGTGCCCATCAGCAGATGAGTGGATTAGAAAACCGTGGTACATCTACACAATGGAATACTACACTGCTATAAAAAAGAAGGAATTCTTACCATTTGCAACAGCATGGATGGAACTGGAGAGCATTATGCTAAGTGAAATAAGCCATTCAGAGAAAGATAAATATCACATGATCTCATTCATTTGTGGAATATAATGCATAGCATAAACTGATGAACAAAAATAGAACCAGAGTCATAGAAGTATGGAACAGACTGTCCAACCTAAGAGGGAAGGTGGGGGATGAGGAGGTAAGAGATCAACCAAAGGACTTATGTGCATGCATATGAGCATAACCAATGGACACAGACAGGTGTGGGCGAGAGCATGTGCTGGGGGCTGGGAACGGCCAGGGAGGGGTCAATGGGAGAAAAAGGAGACTTAGGTAATACTTTCAGCAATAAAGAATTTAAATTAAAAAAAAAAAAAAAGCCAAGTCTCAGACAAACTAATGCCATCAAATTCCAACCATTTACCCTAAGCCTTAGGGAAAATTCACATTCTATTTTTTGCTCCATGTTACTTTTTGGCCTTGGGGATTTCTCTATTTATTCCACATTTAGATTTATATGAGAGACTTGTTATATTGTATCTGCTATTTCTGGTATTTCATGGTAGCAACACATTCAGAGTATTTTCTCTGCTATATTGTTTTTTAATGTAATTCAATTGCACTGCTTTAGTTGTTACAGTAATTAGTTTCCAGCCTAAACTATCTCACTCTTGACTAAGATGCAAGCTGTGTTCCCCTGAGACAAATTACATCTGCACTTCTCACACAAACACAAGGCACGTGCAGAAGCAACAGGGTTGACCCAAGGGACCTCATATGCTCACAGCCTCAAAGAGTCCCCCACAAACCATGTTCCAGTTCCAGGATACAAAGAGAGCGAGTTCATAGTACAGATACCTGGGGGACAACTACTCAACCAAAGCATCATTCAGTGTCAGCACAGTTAGGGACACTCCAGGATCAGGTGTACCCTGATGTGGGGACCCACCACCAGCCCAGCACTGCTGCCCAACACAGAAGCCAGATCCAATAACTATACCCCAGAAGAACCCGAAGGAGGGACATCTTATAAAGCAACAGGCTGTGTCTTCCCATGTGTCCAGCACAAGGAGAAGTTGAGGGAAGTCAGTGCTGATTCTAATCCTGAACCAGGAGGCTGTTCCTGAATAAATACTACTTGGAAGAGTGGTGAAAACTGAGTATGAGCTGTGAAACACACAGGGTATTAGATCAGTGCTAACATTTCTTGTTGATAATGTTGGGTTATGAAAGAGAATATTAGAGGTAAGGGGAAAATGTCTCCAATTTAATTTTAAATAATTCAGACAAAAATCATATATAGACAGACACAGAAAGAGTTAGGGAGTTGAAAGAGAAAGAAGAGAGAGAGAGAGAGAGAGAGAGAGAGAGAGAGAGAGAGAGAGAGAGAGAGAGTCTTGGAGAGTTTCAGAAATTTAGTCACATAGCTATAGCTAGTCTCAGAGAGACAGGAAACTTGAAAAGAGGGAGAGAATCAGAGAAAGATTCAGGGATTGAGACAGAGACAGAGAGAGTGACACACAGAGAGGTTTAGAGAGACAGAGAGAGAAGAGATACAGAGGTTCAGAGAGAAAGACAGAGAGAGACAGAGACGGGGAGAATCAGAGAGAGACATGCAGGCATAGGAGATGAAGTCTGAGCAAGAGAGTTGAAATATAGAAATTGGTGTTTGTGTGAAATATACCCTCTAATTTCTTTTATTTTTCTCATACATTTATTCTAAGTTTTAAAATATAAATTTCAAGAAAAGTCACTAATAAAAATGATGAAAGAGAACAAAAATCTCAGCCTGTCAACCCCTTGGCCTGTGTCACCCAAAAGGCCCCCTTGACTAATTGGCTCCAAAGCTCGTCAGGGGGGTGGT
Source organism: Cnephaeus nilssonii (assembly GCF_951640355.1). Taxonomy (NCBI): domain Eukaryota; kingdom Metazoa; phylum Chordata; class Mammalia; order Chiroptera; family Vespertilionidae; genus Cnephaeus; species Cnephaeus nilssonii. The sequence continues at coordinate 38,581,811 of NC_137072.1, read as the reverse complement.
GGCTTCAGGTGTACTTATACCTGATCCCTCCGATCGGCCACTATTTAAAACGGGTGGTTGGAGAGAAAGGACCTGAACCAGGATGTCTGAGCCACAACAAGCCAGTTTTGTCATTTCCCGAGACTGGGGAAAACCAAGGGACAGGAAGGTGGGCCAGTGGGATCAATAATCCAGAATGGACGGGTTCAGTTTGAAGGATTCAGGTCAGAAGGTGAACAGCCGGGTGTGAATAAAAGAAGCTGAGCCCATGCATGCAGAGGGTCCATCTCCACACACCATCCTTAGAAGCAAGAGCCTGTGGCTGCCCCTACCCCTGCTGGCCATGGGGTTTTCACCCACAGAATGAATAAGTTTATGAATCAAGACATAATTGTCATTTCAGCATGAAAGTGTGCTTATGTGTATTGTTTCTTTGAGAAGCAAGAACAAGGCAGAAAGCAAGTCACTAGTGTAATTACACTGATTCCTCACTTAGTGATGTTGGGAGATTCCTGCTAGGACCCAAGGTGGTGTAGTTCTTAGAAACTGCAACTTTAAGAGAAACGATGTAGAAAGAAATCACGTTTACCTTAAGAAAGCTGATATACATAGGGGTTAATTTCCTATAATAAAAACATCAAACTTCTAACTAAAAACCCAAACACTTCTAATATTAAATATAGAAATGAATGAGAGCTACTCATACATTTAAAGGATGAATAATCTCGAGTAAAATCATTATTTTCCCACCAGTTCAGGATCACGGCTATTGGAGCTTCCCCAGCAGCTCAGGGCATAGGCAGGACCCACACTGGACAGGACACTGCCCGTCACAGGCCACTAACACCCACTCTCACTGGGACAGTGATAAGGCAGACCCCCATCAATCTCCTATGCACAGATTCAGCAAGTGGAAGAAAAACTGGGTCCCCAGAGACAAACCTCCTGTGCAGATGTGGGTGAACACTCCACAGACCTGACCCGGCTGATAAGCATTTTTTTAAATCAAGGTTATACCTAAAGGATGTTACTCCAGGACTTCCTGTACTCAGGGAAGCAGTGAGCTGACCCCTAAGTGGTGTTCTGTGAGGCAAAGCACTGAAGCTCAAGGTCGTCTGAAAGAGGTTTGAAAGCTGGCTGATCCTGAAGGCTCCACACACTCTCCCCTCCTCTGGGACCTGAGGGGCCTTCTGCAGCGGCTCCCCTGGGAGCAGAAGGTCAGGGGGTCCCTGGCCACCAACAAGCCAGGAGCTGAGGAAGATGGTCAGGTGACACACGCCAGGCACTGCTCCTGACAGCAGTTACAGTCAGGGCCTCTGTCTTGGACCAGGATCCCACAGACGGGGGCCTCTAGGGACAGACATTGACTTGTCACTCTTCTGGAGTTTGAAAGTCCAGATCCAGGCACTGACAAGGTGGGGCCTGGTGGGACCACTTTCAGGTTGCAGAGAAAGTTTTCTCTCTGTGTCCTCATGTGGTGAAAGGGGCGAAGGCATCGCTGGCTTCTCTCTATGAGTCATTAACCCCAGCATCAGGGCTCCACCCTCAGGGCCTCATCCCCTCCCACAGGCCCCACATGCCCACACCATCACCAATTAAAGACTGTACACCTGAATTGGAGGACACAAACATTCAGTCTGTAGCACCCACCCAATTCCAGGAAAAGCTTCATGTTGGTCTCAAAGCAGTCCCAATGAAATAAAATTGTATTCTTCACCCCTCCCCCGCCCCCGTAAATTCCACTTTTCAATGGCCATATTCAAGAGAATAGCACAAATTGAAATTTAAAAAAAAAAACCAATCAGGAAAATCGCCAGTGAGCTCTGAGTAAAAGCAGGTTTGACCTAACATCTTCTACAGAAACAGCCCTTGAGGACTTCACCATGTCTTTAGAAAGCTGGTCCCCTGGGACTCACTGAACTGGTGACATTTTGCCTGACACAGTGAGGAACTGGCATGTTAAGGTCACCTCATGAACCAGCAATTCCATGGCGAGGGAATATGAGTAAGTACTGTTCATATGATGCCAATTACAGCCACAGTTCCATGCTGCCACTTACACACGCTCACCTGTTCCTAATACTCTCAGTTCATTTTAGTTCACTAGTGATTTGTATATTCCATCACCTGTTACCTTTCTCAAGCATTTTCCAGAGGGTACCAAAGGGGGAAATATGAGTGAAATGTAAAAAGTATACAAACGTTTTTATTCATTAAACTGTTTTATTCATGCAATACTGGTTTGAAAGTGATGCTATACAATTTGGTGGCAAACACCTTAATCTAGTTCACTGGACACCAGCATTCTGCAGAAAGGTGGGTTAGAAGCAGCCATTTCCAACCAAAGCAGTAAGCAGTGCTTCATGTGTTTCATAAACAGACATTCCTGGAGCCCTGCCCAGGTGACAGGCCCTGAACCTAGCAGCTCAGCCTGGAGCAAATCTGGAGATGAGCAGGTCAGGCCCCCAGGACGGGCTCTGTGATGGGCAGGTGCTGAGCCTTATTCTTACCAGTAAAATGGAAAATAAGCAGAGTATCTGAAGCATGGGTTTTAGGAGGATTAAATGAGACAATATGAGGTGCTTAGCAAACTGTCTAAGGCTGGTTTAATGTTCAATGTATGTTATCTTTACATAAACAATCATAAAACAACATCACAAACATTGATCCATGTTTGACCTTTACAGATATGGACATAGTGACTCGGAGGAGCCAAGTGCATCTGAAGCTCACATGTGAAGAAATGAGAGCTGGAATTCAAAGCCCGGTGTAGGCACCTCCAAAGCCTTTGTCCTCCAATCCACACGCCAATCCACATCATGACCTTGGAAAGACTGTATCCTAGAATGTGCAACAGTTGGAAAGTTGTACAGTTAGGGGTACCAAGAACATGGCTCACAAATTCCTTCATAAGAAAGAACACTTTTACTTTCTTTTCTTTTTTTACTACATTAAATAAATTTTTTCTCCATCATTATGATTTTAAAAGTACATATATATGGAAGAATGATTTGAAAGATAATATCAGTGTCAAGAAGTTCAAACATAACAATCCTGCAGGCATTTACAGAAACTCTCTGAACATGAGAACAACATTGCAGGCAAACATACCGCCAGAAAACCTGTCAGTGTTTTGTAAGCATTGGAAATTGCCCCCTGCAGCCCCTATAACAGAGAACACTACCTCTTTGTATGTCCAAGTATCTGTGTAGTCATGGGAGAGAGCACTACATGACCCTTCGCTTGGATGTCAGGACTCTACAAATACCGGTCTATGCTCCCCGGTCTCATAGGAAGCTCCCACCTCTGCCCTGCCAAGCTACCTCCAGCAGGACTCAAATCTCTGCTATTGCCCAGTGGTTGATAAGCAATCATTGCAGTCTTTGATTAATACAGGTTGTTCTGGACCGGAAGTTCATTTTTCAAATTCCCCCCTGTGACAGAACATAGCAAAGTTCCTTCAAGGTCATGTGATCATCTGTGTCCCAATGCAGGTAGCAACTTGGAAGAAATAGCCATAATTACAGCCACGTGTGCTGGGATAAACCAGAGCAGCTCTCACGTCTGGGTGCAATGAAGTGACAGAATGATTTTTACAAGGTGGCCTCTCATAACTCCGTTTTTAATCTTTTCCTTGAAAAACAAGGCAACTAGACCAGGGCTTCAAGCCATTCCCTTTTACCCTAATTAAGCAATTGTTACCCTTTTTGATTTTCAAGCATGGGATAAAAATATCTGCATAATTAAAATTCAAAAGCACTATACTGATCAGCCCTCCTCTTATCCCCCAAATAATGTGCAGCAGACAGTTTCCTGTTGGCAATTTCACTTAGATATATTTCCACATATTTCACTAAATTATGTTGACTTAGAAAAATACATCACATTTGTGTTCAGTAAAGACATCTTTACACCATTGCTGCAGTTGCTAAATTGAAATATATAAAACGATTAAACATCTTAAGTAAGATTTTCTAAAATGAATTTTTTAATCCTGATTTGCATTTTAGTCTTGATTTACTGCAAATAGTCATGAAAAATCTTAGATTTTTAAATTTACCAGGAAGCAGTTCACCTCTGAATGTAGAGTTTCATCCTTGAAATTCCTAAAAAGATTGGGAATTTTTTTCTATTCACCAGTTCAGCTTTTATGAGCTCTGCTTTCATTAGTAACATTTTTGCTGAAATTGTCAGATCTGGATGCTTTTCATGATTAATTTAGATTTGTAATTGGATGGCATAGTTGTGCATTCCTAACTGAGCCTCTATTGACAGCTGTACTTGGAACAATGTACAAATGGAAACTGCTTAAAACAATAGCCTGAAGCAATTATGTACCAATAACTATCCAGAAACTGCCACACCTGCCTCCCATCCATCCTTATTAACAAGCCCAATTCAAAATCACAAATGGTGGGAAACAAACTAACCATTGCCAGCTGGTCCATGCAGATGTCAAAGCTGACGTCTCGGAGGTGGGAGACCTGAGTTCCCTACAACCTGTGAATGCGTGTGTGAAAGTCCAGAACTTTCTTTATCTGTTCTGTTGAGACCGAAATGGTTTTATTCCTAACATGCAAAGGTCCAGCATGGTTTTTAAAGTGGGAGAAGAAAAATTTATAATACAAATTAAACAGTCCAAATAAGATTTTTTAAAATATTTTGGAGACTTTTCTTTTTTTAATCCCTGATCCAGTCTAAAGAGAGACATGCAGGAAAAAAAAGAAAAAGGAGAATAAGGCCCATAATTAGAATTACAATCCATCAGCCAAACCTGAACTAGAAGAAGCACATATAAAAACTACCCTATAAAGACATTGAAACAATTATAACTATTGAATAGAGACACAAGAGGACAAGAATGAAAGAACTCACACTGAACAAAAATTAGGTCAAAATGGGAAAACATCCCATTTTAAAATCAGTAACTATAAAATTCCTAGGAGATAACATTGGAAAAAATCTTTTAAATCTTGGTTTAAAAATCTGATGCCAAAGCATGGTTCATAATACTTTTTTTTGAAGTAAATGAAACATTTTCAAAATTAAGAACTTTTCTTTGAAAGAATGTTAAAAGAATGAAAACACAAGACCTGGAAATACCTTGCAAAGAACATATCTTATAGAGGGTTTGATTCCAGGATATATTAAGATGTATAAAGAACTCCCAAACCTCAATAATAATAAATCAGGCAATAACGTTAATCAATATACAAATAATTTAAACAGAAACTTCACCAAAGATAGAGAATGCCAATGTAAATGAAAAAAAAAGTTATTAGTCACCTGGGAAATGCACACTGTAGCAACAGTGAATGTGCCTATTCGAATGGCTAAATTATTTAAAAAGACTGCCTTGGCTGGGATGGCTCAGTGGTTGAGTATTGACCTTTGAAACAGCAGGTCACGGTTTTATTCCCAGTCATGGTAATTGCCTGGGTTGTGGGCTTGATCCCCAGTGTTGGATGTGCATGAGGCAGCCAATCAATGATACCCTTTCATCATTGATGTTTCTCTCTCTCTCAATCTTTAAAATCAATAAAAATATTTTAAAAAATAAATAAAAATAAAAAAGACCAACCAGAGCAAATGTCAATGAAGACATGAGTAGGGAGTAACTGGTTCTCTTCTACATTACTGGTGGGATTGCAATATAGTACAACTACTGTGAGAAACAATTGGGCATTTAAAAAAATTAAACATACACTTACCATATAATCTACCTATATGCCCTTGCAATACACATGGATGTCCAGAGAGGTTTTATTTTTAAGAGCAGAAACCTGAAAATAACTCAAAGGTACATAATCAGGTGAAGAGAAAAACAAAATGGGATCTATCCCTACAATGCTACTTAGCAAAGAAAAGGAATGAACTAATGATATATGCAACGCTAATGAATGTCAAAGTAATGATTCTGAGCAAAATGAGTTAGAAAATAAAGAGTGCAAATTCTGTTTCCATTTATAAAAATATCCTAAAAAGGGGAGATGTAGATATAGCGGCAGAAGAGTAGGCAGTGCTTGCCTGAGTTTGGGGCATGAGCAGTGGTGGAAGGGATAGTTCTCCAAGGAACTCCCCAAAACTTTGTGTGTTTATGTGCTTTCTATCTGGATCATGATAATTGTTTCACAGATGTGTATCCATAGCTTACCAAATTGTACACTTCAAATGCATGTAGTTCCTTTTATGCAAATTATATTTCAAGAAAAAATAATTATGTATTTAAATGTGTGGATTGTAGGTATACATTTTTACACCTGGAATTTGCTCTGAATCAGGACAATGGGGCTTTGACTTCCTTATCTGTTGATTAAATATCAGAGATAGGTGTTTTGAAAGTCCTCCAAAAATGTTGATTTTGAGGCATTTGTCATTCCTTCCCCCCAACCCCCTGAGATCCATCTGATGGTTATTTATTCATAATAATGGCTGGTTATCTTTAAATTGTGAAATATGAAGTTTGGCATCATCCCCCATGCCTACAGCCCCCAAAAGCCATTTAACAAATTTCATCCCATAGAAGTTTCACTACAGTTAGTACAAATGTATATTTAAAGGGGGCTGAGAGAAATGAGAGAATCAATTTCTGATTTTATCCTATTGAAAAACCATCTCTAAATAGCAATGCTCAATCTCCCACTTGACAAATCAGTGTAAGGGAGGGCCGATAATATTTCTAGATGCCATATCATTTTTTAAAAAAATCTCTAAATTGCCCTTTAATCAGAATAATAGTCAAGGAGAGGAGTATCCAGGCAACCACACTGAGACAGCAGGAATGGATAGCAAGACTTCCTCAAACCCTGGGGAGAAAATCAATCCACTCTCCCCTTTGCAATAAAAGTATATTGCATGTGATCACATGCATTTTGGGGGGTGATTATAAATGATGGGAATTGCCTTTTAAAAATCCTTTAATTTTTCAGTATGCTGAGATGTTACATGAGCTTCCCCAACTGCAAAAGTCTTTATAGCATGACCCATGGTCAGGAGAACTCCCTAAAACACCAGAAACTGGCCAGTGAGAATCTATCACTGAAGATCTCTGCAAAGGCCTTCTCCATAGATAATGACAGACCAATGTTGGTGTGCACAGCATTGGAGAACACATAGATGTAATGCAAAGTAGATGAAAGGATTGCACACGGGTGAAGCTTGTGAAGTTCTCTGCTTTAGCAGCATTTGTCTTACTTGGTTTTTATTGTTGATTTTGTTACTACTTTTATGTGACTCACAAAATTTTCTTCTTTATTCAGGCATGCATTTTGTTTGAGGCAAAAATCACCCATTCCAGAGGACATTGATACATTTTCCCATTTCTGTTGTAAGTTAATGAATTCCTTACCCTTGAAAAACATTAACTCTTACCAAAGAGATATTAGCCTCCCAAAAATACATATGTTGAAACATAACCCCCAAAGTGAAGGTATTTTGGAGATGAGGCCATTGGGAGGTGATTTGGTCTCAATGATGGAGTTTATGCCCTTATAAAAAGAGGAAGAGAATGTAATCTATGTGTGCTCAACAGCCACATGAACTACGAAAGGTCATGTGAGGACATCACCAGGAAGAGACCTTGCTAAGAATCCTACCAGGCTGGAACCTTGATCTTGGAATATCAACCTCTTAGTGGTTAGAAACTAAGGGTCTAACAACTTGTCCCCTGCATGCAGACTTCAGAAATTTATGAGAGGTTGCAAGACCTTTATTTTAATGAAATCTATTTTTTATTCTCTGGGACACATATTTATGATCAAAGCATTTAGAAAACCTACCACTTTCATCCTTCCAGGTAATGTCAGCATATGGTCAACATGAAAGATCACCAGTATGCTCTGTGGACTTGTAGAGTCATTGAAGTCCCTTTGGAATTAATTATGACACTGAGCCAGAGATTTGAGTAACACCTCAGGATCCCATTCTTATTGGAATAGAAAAACAAAACAGAAGTATTAGCAGGATAAACAGCTGCTTACTGCATGTCAGGGCTCCCAGTAAATAAAGTAAAATTGGAACACCAGATGCAAGTGAAGTAACCAGTTGATAAATCTGTTTTCTAGAGCAGGCCACATTGGTTAGTTAAACATGGGTCAATAAGAGTCAACAGGCCTGCTGCTTTTAAGATTCTTTGAGGATACTGAACTTTATGGTTTCTCCAGGACTGTGGAATAGCTTTTATTTATTTTATTTATTTATTTTTACTTTTTATTTTAGAAGAGAAGGGGCTTTCAATTTTAATTTGCTACAAGCTATTCTTTGTTTTATAATAGTGACTATCAATTAATTATACATGAAATATTTTTAAAATGTTAAGTTATTCTTTGTTTCACAGGCCTGTAAGATAAAAATGGCAGTTCTTCCATTTACTGATAATTTATTCGAAAACTCTCAGAACTGGGAATAGGCATGGCATGAGTCAGAGAATATACTGGGTCTGCAATGAGAAAGACCTAAGGAAAAAAACATGTTTGCTATCTGTAACCTAATATTCTGACAGCCAGACCACAGCTGTATTCTTTCCCTAGTGTTCAGTTTATTTTGATGTCTGTGTGCAGTTAGCCCTGAAATGCTGGATATTTCTCTTGGATAATTCCATAATTTGTATTTTTAATATATGATGTTATCAGGTAACTGTATAACTATTGTGTGTTTACTATAACCCAGGTAAATGGCACAGGTGTGGATACCTGAATGTTCATGGTGCTATTTGCAGCTTTACTCCCCAAATAACACTATTTTTCATTAATTAAATCATGTTTGATGTGTAATAAAACTTAGGTCTGGAAATTGGATGAATTACAGCCTCCAGACAAGCCTCATCAGACCAATGTTTTAAGGTATAAAAATCAATTAAGAATGTTAATGACATTCCCATCTAATTTGATCAAACTACTCATCAGCATTGTTTTCCACTGGTCATAATTATTGGTCACATATTCTCAGGTGATTAAATACAAGCCATGATCTTGGTAGCCCCTTTAAATGATCAAACCCATTTCAACTGGGTGTTTGTCACCTGCATCATCTACCTTCATTAAATACCAACTAAAGCACATTTCAAAGATAATGCAATGCCCTACAAGAAACATTTTATTATCAATGTTTTCATAAAAGAAGTACATTCTGAGCGCTTTTGGGAATAGGAGATGGATTTGTGCATCACAAATGAGTCATTCCTGTCTAAGTCTTTAGGTCACTTTCTACACTTCATAGCAAGCCATTTCAAACATTTCAGGTTCATTTAGCTATGGGTAACACAGATTACAGATTCCACAGAGTCAACTGAGCCAGAATTTAAAACCTCATGCAATTTGATTTATCAGATTTAATCTTGAATCTCTTGAAACTTCATTGCCATAAGCAATTTCTGCCTAATCTAAACTCTCCTCTTTGCTCCTATGATTTCATGCATAGGATACAGTTCTATGCACATTCTTCAGGAATTCACTGATACACATTCAAAACATTTTCCACTTTATTTGTGCATATCAATTTTGAAGAATTAGTATAGTTGGAAGCCATATGGAGGGATGTAGGAACTCTCTTCCCAGGTATACAGATGTAAGAGGAAACAGCAACAGGGGAACAGCTGGAATGCAATGTGGGCTCTGAGGGTTGGTAATTTTATTTGGCTTTGATTTTTAAGATAAAAATCTTCAGTTTATTTTAATGATAAATGGAAAGGTTATTTAAGGAGAGAGAGAATGAAATTAAAGAGATAAGAGGGTATAGTAATGGAAGGGATGGAGAGGAATACATTGGGTCTTTCAAATGAAACCTTCCTGAGTCAGAATCAGTGCTTGTTTGGGGGATTTTTGCAAAGAAGTGGAGGAAGGATGACTTGATAGTAAATTGGTTACATCCTGTTATATCCTGGACAATTATAACTCCATGTCAGTCTCTGAGTTACATGAGGTATGGAAGATAAAAGGGACTAAGAGTCAGGGTTTTAGACAGAACACAGGTTGCTTGGGAGGTATGGGCAGGCTGGAAGGAGCTTTGGATTTAAGGGGATTAGAACAGTGGAAATGATAGAAGATTAGAGGGGTGATTTTATGTAACATCCCCATGGATTGTCAGCACTTTGAAAAGATCAGCCTGTGGACATAGACGTATTGTGCGGATATCAACTTTGTTTTGGCATAATAACTTGATGTTGCAATCACACTGGGTTTCTGTGTATTAACCTCCCAGATTTAGGGGAGAATTAAATGTTCCTGTAAAATGTTACAGCTGGAATGTATCTTGGGTAATGAGATACAGACACACATATATTGACTTATATCTGCATTAATAACCATAGCTCTAGTCAGTTCATTGTTATTTTTGTCAAAGTAGTATGAATAGCATACTTAGAAACATGAGGACAAATACAATAGTCACTACCCCAAAATGAATGTAATTTACTGGGAAAGGAACATGGTTGGGGGATAGGTGAAGGGAGGAGTGTAAGGATGAAGGGGAAAGATAACTGCTTTTTTGTAAGACTGTAACTAAACTTTACTTTAAATATATCTACATATATTCTAAGGACAAAAATAATAAACTAAAATACAAGAAAGTAAAAAGAAAGAATCAGAGATGTCTGATCTGTGTGTAAAGTATATAAACTGAGCAAGTTTGGGTACATGGAAGGCAGGCCATGTGTGGGTGCAAAGACAGCAGCTGGTGACATAATATAAACAAGGCAGTTGGCTCCTGACCTCACAGAAATCATTATTTAAGACAAATAAAACAATTAAACATTTCTGCTTCCATCTATATTGCAGTAGCTTATATTGGACATCTTTCTTTTTAAATCAAGAACAACCAAAATAACTGGATAAAATGCACAAAACTCCCAACTACTTGAGGGAATTCAAAAGCAATCAGTGTAGCTAAGACTTGAGGATGCAAGACCGTGGAGAAAAGAAAAGTACAAAACACTGAGCGTGGCATTTTGTGTGCAATTCCTCTCTAAACAGTTGCCAAATTGTGAGCTGCTAAGGGGTGAATGACCAAGAAATCAGAAATAGTGACTAAGAAGCTGAACCCTAAGCAGAGCAAAGTAGGTACTTTGGTAAATACCACAAGCTTCCCCAGGAAAACGCTTAATGGACTGCACCTCAAGAGTAAGCAGCAACACTGAAAGGAGACCAGCTCTCACAAAGCCACTTCAGTCTCGAGTGCATCAAAGTAAGCCTCGGCCATCGTAACTGTGACCTAGAGAAAAATCAAATGTGATCCAAGAAAAGACATCATTATACATGGAACCCACTATGTTTCATGTCTAGCCTTCAGTAAAAGTCACATGACAGTCCAGGAGTAGACCCCCAGGTAAAGCGGATATTATCTGTCTGAAATTCTGAACTATGATGAATATGTTAAAAAAATTAGAGAAGGGGAAAATTTTTACCAGAGAATAGAATCTATAAATAAAATTTAAAGGGAAGTATAGATCTATAATTAAGTTGTATTACTATTATTATACTAATAATTCAGTTGAAGTGGTTAATAACATCTTAGAACAGAAGAGAGTATTAGTAAACTGGATGGGAAAGACAGAAAAAGGGGTACAGATAGGTAGATAGATATAGATATATAGATATATAGATATATATGGTTCAGCAAAAAGGTATAACATACATGTAATTTGAGTCCCAGGATGATAAGGAAGGATGAGAGAGAGAGAACGACAGACACAATATTTGAAAATGGGTGTTCACAATTGTTCCAGACCTGACAAAATAAATTCACATATTAAAAAAAATCAGATTCAGCACCAAGTCAAATAAATATAATGCAATCACACCTTGAGAAAGAATGGTTAACCTCCATAAAACAAAGAAGGGGTAGGTAAAAAATAACAAAATGTATAGTCATCCATCAATTTATCTTTAAAAGTATCCAGAGCATTTATCAGTAATTATTTTTAAAGAGACTAAAGCATAAATGATGGGAGTATACTGGTAATGACAATGGAATGGCTTCTTTAAACTGAAACTCATATAAAACTAATTATGATTCTAGAATTCTCAGTGAAAATAGACTTTAAAAAATGAATACTAAATAAAGACATTTTCAGTCAAACAAAATCTGAACCACTTGACCTATCGAAATAAGTTTGTTCATAGAAATAAAGTGATTCCAGAATCTCGGTAAGGCAGGACGCAGGGGAAAGCCAGGAAGGACAACACTGAACTAACAAAATGTTAATTATTTCAAACTACAATTGTATTAGTATATCGAGTTCAAAATCAGACTTCCATCCCTCTTGCTGAGGAAAGGAGAGTGAGGTGCGGGCCTCACAGCTGAGTCAGGCTCCTGTCCTCCCATGGTTAACGTTCCCGGTGCCTCCTTGAATCCATGCTTCAGGGTTTTGGGAATAGATCTTCCTCTGAACCACCACAAACCTTTTAACTTGTCTGAATAGTTGAAGAACATAAAAAGCACCTGGAAATTACGTGAAACCCCTAAACTCACAAGCTTACCTCCGGTCCTGCCTCTCTGCCTTTCCTGCCTTTAAAGATGAAATTGAACTTCTGAGCTAAAAGCTCCTGCTCTCATCTCAAGTCTCAGTGGTTTTTTATTTCTAGTCACTGAGCTGCCTTTGCACTAAAAGAAGACAACAGTGAAGAAGTGCTCTCTATTCCCCCCAAGGGTCTTGTTTCTTGCCATTTTAGAGGTATATGACTAGAATAAAAGTCTTGAAACCAGAAAATTGTATGTACTTAATGATCTCTCATCTGATTCCTTTCTTTTGGGTTTCACAGTATCTTTTGTCTTAAGATTTGTTTGTGTTATGCAAAACAGTAAATTTAAAATATGACAACTTCATTTCTAGTTCCAGACAAGATGGAATAAATGCATTCTACCCTATTCTTTCAAATTACAATGAAAGACCTTGGACAATATATAAGAAACAAATATCTTAAAACTGTGAAATGATGGAGAAGAGAGAAGTCAGACTGGTCAAAGGTGTTGAGATATGAGGTCTGAGTTCCTTTTATCCCGTCTGTGGGAAGCACTGCCTCCTGTGTGTGCAGACTGGAGAAACCCTTGACCTTGAAATGCAATGTGTAGGAATGGGGGAAAAAGGCCTGAGAAATGTCCACCAAGGAGTCTGGAAGGGGTGACCATCAGGATGAGTCATTGACAATACCCAGCCAACCCCAGCGAGGCACCAGGAAATGTCCACACCCACCCCCTTCCTCAGGGGGCTCATGGCTGGCAGGGAGCTGAGTGGAGCCCCCATCTATGCCTGCTTTGCAGTAATAAAGGCAGAGTTTTCTTCCCTTGCAGACAGAGTACGAGGAGGAACTGGGAGGGGGATGAGCTGGGATAGGGCTTCTCTAAGGCGGTATGTGAAGTCTGAGGAAACCCCATGATGTGGACCTGACAAGTACCAACACAGCCAAAGGCTTGAGAGCTGAACTGGAGTGACAAGCTCTGCTGAGGTTTCAGATCAGCATTGGTGAGGCACACCGGCTGGGTGACCAGACAGAAATCAAAGTAGCCAGGACATATGCGCCAGACCTAAACAGGAAGCCTACCTGCTACAATAGATGATTTAAAGAGGAATCAAGGTCTCATAACACAATACCCAACATGTCCAGAATGCCAGCGAAAACGAGTTGGACACCAAGAAACAGAATATCTCAACTAGAATGAGATCGCATAAATAGCACACACTAACACGGTGATAAACAGATGCTGTAATTATCCAACAGGATTGGTTGTCTTCAAGTGGTTACTTGGTGACTAAAAAATACTCTGAATAAAACGTGTGCTGTTTTGCTGTGGAGAAGGTAACCTGAATATATAAATTGCCCTTGTTGACTCTTAATTGAAGATCATATAAAGAAACTGAAAGACACTTGCAACTTGTGATGAGTCAACACTCTGGGAAAGGAAAGGTGACGGACCGGGTTGGGATGTAACAATCAGGGACAGGGTGGCCCCTCTCGGACAAAAGCTGTTATGCTCTCAGAGAGAGTTCCCTGAACCAGTAAAACACAGAAGCATGCGTTGGTCCCAGGAAGCTGTATCTGCACCCTCCTCCCCACATTCCCAATGTGCCTCATGTGTTGACAGAGACACTGAAGCAACCAAGTCTAGCACTCCTCTTTTTTAAAAAAATGTTTATTTATGAGCAGACGGTGACACCACCCTTCCGAATAAAATGCAATGATTAAGACTTACTAAATGTCCTAGCAGGAGTGGACACCTTGGCCAACAATGCTGTTTTGGGACTTCTCAGCAGCCCTTGATTTCTTCTCTTCACAGCATGACTTTTTCTCACCCATATTTCTATTACTTCCACCTTGTGCACAGGATGTAGACAAAAATAAGTATTGAGATATTACAAAATTGGTCATTAAAACCAGGATCTGAAGAAATTGTAGCACTAAACTAATTGAGGAAAAACTAAGAGAATGAGAATAGGACAGTAAACAATCTCCACAGCACTGAGTTCCATGCTTTTAAATTATAATTCATTGTTGTTGTTGTTTTATGAAACATTAAATCCAACAGAGGATTGCTTAGTGACAACTTAGAAAAGGCTTAGGTTTGGGTAAACGTCTAAGTTGTCCCCTTAAGTCCCTTGCCCCACAAACTTCATGCACAGCTGTTCTTCAATTTTAGTCATCTGTTGTGGTCTCACTACATAGTCTGTGACAGGGACAAGGTGGATAAATGAATGAATGATTACTATAAATGAGATGTAAGTAAAATGTCTTAGTAATTACTAAAGTCCTATTGATGTCTTTGGGCAAGCAGTATTTACTCCATGGAGCCACTCGGAAGCAGCCCAGGCTGATGGCCGTCTGTCATGAGTACCACTTAGCCCTGATGCTTACCCTGGTCAGTGACTCTCAGTACTCAGGGGGAAGAGGATGAAACCGTGGGGGCCTAGTGAGCCTGACATACAATGATGTATAATACTTCATGCAACATCCAGGAGCCCCGCTCTGCCTAACTGAAGGGGCTGCAGGACCTGGCCCCTCCTGGACAATCACTTCCCAGTAGTAATGGAACAAGAAAGAGTTTGGATGAACATCTACATATTAATTCCAAAGTTTATAAGTAATTATTTGGAATTAACATGTCACAGATTATAATTTTTTAGGTACATTATTTCCTGATAAATTATACTGATTGATGTCTATAGCTTCCCTGGACTTTCTCTAAGTTACTGAATGAAATATAATTTCTATGAGGTTTTGTATGAGATTCTTCCAGAACAGCCCATGCTGGTAGGTGGGTTTCAAGCTTTGCTTATGGAGTGGACCTCTTCTTGGGTCTTCGTGTCTGTGCTCACACTAACTTTGTATCGATTACTTTTTATAAATCCGAAGTCACGGACATTATCAATTGCTTGCCCTAAAACCTCCATTTTTCTGACTACTACAAATAAAATGAAGTCATTTATATTTTATCCAATTATGACATTTCCTACAAATGTCTCTAAAGTATGGCAGGTTATTTTGTATTAATATAGATGTCAGATTCCAATAATAAATGCAGGTAGGTAATAAGTTTTTCCAAGCTTATAATCCTAATTTACTATTTATACCCAGAGTCCCAAAATTATAAAACCAGCCTGATGTGGGAAATATTTTAGAAAGTATTATAAACAAAAAACTTAATATAAAGCCTAAAAAAAGACATGTATAAGAAATGAAGTTTTTATTACAAATTTGACAATTTATCAATATAATTTTTACGTATTAAAAATTCTAATAATATAAATTATCTTGGAATTGTGTATATGTAGGATGATTACATTTATGGAGAAATGATGTACACTAGTAGTGTTGCTTGTTCAACTTACACCAAAAATCTCTATATTTACATATAATTCTTTCTATCAGCCTATTTGTTCCTGTGTGTTTATATTTATGTTATTTACTAGTGGCCCTGTGCACAGATTTGTGCACATTCAAAGGAAATTAATTAGAAGAAAGATTCGTGTGGTAATTACTGCAAAAGATTACATGTCAAAATAGTATATATAATAGTATTATAAAATTAAAACACACATGTGATTGGTGCCAGTGAGAGTTTTATATGTATTGCGCATGTGCGATTCAACGTTTATTTTTAAACTAGAGGCTCAGTGCACGAAATTTGTGCACAGGGCGGGGCGGTCCCTCAGCTCGTCCTGCACCCTCTCACAATCCGGGACCCCTTGGGGGATGTCCAATCGAGCCTAAATTGGTAGTTGGATATCCCTCTTGCAATCTGGGACTGCTGGCTCCTAACCACTCACCTGCCTGCCTGCCTGATCACCCCTAACCACTCTGCATGCCTGCCCCATTGCCCCTAACTCTCTGCCTGCCTGCCTCATCGGCCCTAACCACCTCTGCCTGCCTTCCTGATCACCCCTAACCACTCTGCCTGCCTGCATGATGCCCCTAACTGCTCGCCTGCCTGCCTGATCACCCCTAACCACTTGCCTGCCTGCTTGATCACCCCTAATTGCCTCTGCCTCAGCCCCTGCCACTGTGGCTTTGTCCAGAAGGACATCCTGAAGGTCGTTAAGTTGTCCAGTCTAACTGGCACATTATGCTTTTATTATTATAGATTGCCAGTGCGCATCATATGTACCAGCCAGTCAGACAGACGTACATATGGTCGGTCACTTAGCCTTTTACATATATAGTTAATATGTGTATCTGATATTTTAGCAAAATGAAAGAATTGATTTTATATTTAACCCATTGTATGCCATAAGTGTCTGTAGATTCAAGCGGCAAGCATCTATAAAAAAAAATGTTTTCCAGCCGAAACCGGTTTGGCTCAGTGGATAGAGCGTCGGCCTGCAGACTCAAGGGTCCCAGGTTCGATTCCGGTCAAGGGCATGTACCTTGGTTGCGGGCACATCCCTAGTAGGGGGTGTGCAAGAGGCAGCTGATCGATGTTTCTCTCTCATCGATGTTTCTGACTCTCTATCCCTCTCTCTTCCTCTCTGTAAAAAATCAATAAAATATATTTTAAAAAAATGTTTTCCATAAGTGGTAGCCCTGACGAACTTTAAGATTATTTTTCATGAGAATTTTCAGCTGAAAATATTAAGAACACTTGAATTATAACTAACATATTTATTTTTATAATATTAATTGCAAATTTATGTTTAAATGTTTTTAATTATTATTATTATTATTGTTTTTAACATTTATATTCAGATTATTACAGATGTTCCTTTTTCCCCCCCCATAGCTCCCCTCCACCCAGTTCCCACCCCACCCCAGGCCCTTTGCCCAGCCCCACTGTCCTTATTCATAGGTGTAAGATCTTTGTCCAATCTCTTCCTGCACCCCCCACACCCCTTTCCTCCCGAGAATTGTCAGTCTGTTCCCTTTCTATGCCCCTGATTCTATTACATTCACCAATTTATTCTGTTCATCAAATTTTAATTTTTTTAATTATTATTATTACTTTAATATATTTTATTGATTTTTCACAGAGAGGAAGGGAGAGGGATAGACAGTTAGAAACATCGATGAGAGAGAAACATCGATCAGCTGCCTCTTGCACACCCCCTACTGGGGATGTGCCCGCAACCAAGGTACATGCCCTTGACCGGAATTGAACCTGGGACCCTTCAGTCCGAAGGCCGATGCTCCATCCACTGAGCCAAACCAGTTTCAGCCATCAGATTTTTATTAATTTAATTTTTAGATTCACTTGTTGATAGATATGTATTTGTTGTCACTTTGTTGTTCATAATTTTTTATCTTTATCTTTTTCTTCTTCTTCCTCTTCTTAAAGAATACCCTTCAGCATTTCATATAATACTGGTTTGGTGGTGGTGAACTCCTTTAACTTTTTCTTGTCTGTGAAGCTCTTTATCTGGCCTTCAATTCTAAATAATAGCTTTGCTGGGTAGAGTAATCTAGATTGTAGGCTCTTGCTATTCATCACTTTGAATATTTCTTGCCACTCCCTTCTGGCCTGCATAGTTTCTGTTGAGAAATCAGCTGAAAATCATATGGTTACTCCCTTGTAGGTAACTAACTATTTTTCTCTTGTTGCTTTTAAGATTCTCTCTTTGACTTTTGCCCTTGGCATTTTAATTATGATTGTTTTGGTGTGGTCCTCTTTGGATTCCTTTTGTTTGGGATTCTCTGCACTTCCTGGGCTTGTAAGTCTATTTCTTTCACCAGGTAGGGGAAATTTTCTGTCATTATTTCTTCAAATAGGTTTTCAATATTTTGCTCTCTCTCTTATTTTGGCACCCCATAATTTGGCTGTTGCTATGCTTGAAGTTGTCCCAGAGGCTCCTTACACTATCTTCCTATTTTTGGAATTTTTTTTCTTTTTGCTTTTCCAGTTGGGTGTTTTTTGCTTCTTTGTATTCCAAATCTTTGACTTGATTTTTGCGATCCTCTAGTCTGCTCTTGGATCTCTGTATATTATTTTTAATTTCAGTCAGTGTATGCTTAATTTCTAGTTGGTCCTTTTTCATATCCTCAAAGGTCTCACTAAATTTATAGGCCTTTTCTAGAAAATTCTTGAAAAATCTTATAAAAAAAACCTTGGTTTTGAACTCTATATCCAATAGTTTGCTTTCCTCCATTTCTTTCATTTGTGACCTGTTTCTTTGTCTCTGCATTTTGGCTTCTTCCCTGAGTTGATAGAGTGACTTTGTGTGCTAGGTGTCCTATAGGGCCCACTGGCTCAACCTCCCCAGTTACCTGAGGTGGACACTCTTGGTGCTCCCCTTTGTGGGATGAGTGCACAGTCTTGTTGTAGTTAAGCCTTGATTGTTGTTGGTATCACTGTTAGGAATTGACTTCCAGGCCAATTGGCTGTGAGGATCAGCTGTGTCTACTATGGGAGAACTTCTGTGCTGGAGAAACCTTTATGAGATAAGACTTGCTTCAGTGGGACTTTGGTGCTCACTGAGTCTGCCCCCTGAGTGTGTCCCTTATGGATGTGAGGAGTTGTAATCTGGTATGGTCTCGCACTGACCACTGGGTACACTGGCTCTTGGATCTCCAAGAGGGTGTAAAGTCAGCCACTGCCTGGGGCCACTCAGCAGGAGTTACAAAGAGATCTGCAGATTCCTCCTCTTTGTATCGGAAGTGCCCAGACGAGGCCCAGCTGTGAAGCAAGGCAGGCTGCTGCTGGCCTTGGGTCTTCTTTTGATAGCTTTGGGTCTCCCTAACCTAACTGCTGTTTGTTTGACAAGTTTTAGGCTGAGAAAGAACAGGCCATTGGTATGCAAAAGCCACTGCGCACAGCTTGGGTGGGGTTGTAAATTGGGTGGGGCGGGGTCTCAGGTAATCACCAGGGTGGACCAAACAGCAATGGCTGCCAGTCAACCCTGCACTGGAGAGGTCCCAGCACAGGAACAATGACTGCTATGAGCACCTCCATCAGAAAGAAAGCCTCCCTCACATTCCTGCCCTGGTGCTAGACAGTCCAGTTTCTCCCCGTATGTGTCTGGGTCCCCCAGAGTCTTGCACAGAAGTGGAGTTCAATGCCAGTGGGAGCTTGTACCTCTCTCCCAATTAAAAAAGCAGCACCCGGGTGCCAGCCAGTTCCGTGGATCCGCACCTCCTACCAGTCTCAATATACTTTCTTCTTTACTTCTGGTTGTAATACTTCCGCTTAGCCAGCTATTCCGCAGTTCTGGATTGTAGTTGTTCTGTCTCTTAGTTGTAATTTTGATGTGGTTATGAGAGGCAGCAAGTACAGGTGTTTACCTATGCCACCATCTTGGTTCTCCGCAAATTGATTTTTTATATTATTTTTTAAAATTTAATAAATCTTTATTGTTCAGATTATTATAATTGTTCCTCTTTTTTCCCCCATATCTCCCCTTCACCTGGTTCCCACCCCACCCTCTGCCCTGACCCCTACCCACTGTCCTCATCCATAGGTGTACGATTTTTGTCTAGTCTCTTCCTGCACCCCCCACACCACTTTCCCCCGAAAATTGTCAGTCCACTCCCTTTCTATGCACCTGATTCTGTTATATTCACCAGTTTATTCTGTTCAACAGATTTTTTTATTCACTTGATTTTTAGATTCACTTGTTGATAGATATGTATTTGTTGTTCATAATTTCTATCTTTACCTTTTTCTTCTTCTTCCTCTTCTTAAAGAATACCTTTCAGCATTTGATATAATACTGGTTTGGTGGTGATGAACTCCTTTAGCTTTTTCTTATCTGTGAAGCTCTTTATCTGCTCTTCAATTCTGGATGATAGCTTTGCTGGGTAGAATAATCTTGGTTGTAGGTTCTTGCTATTCATCACTTTGAATATTTCTTGCCACTCCCGTCTGGCCTGCATAGTTTCTGTTGAGAAATCCACTGACAGTCGTATGGGTGCTCCCTGGTAGGTAACTGTTTTTCTCTTGGTGCTTTTAATATTCTCTCTTTGTCTTTTGCGCTTGGCATTTTAATTATGATTGTCTTGGTGTGGTCCTCTTTGGATTCCTTTTGTTTGGGGTTCTGTGTGCTTCCTGGACTTGTAAGTCTATTTCTTTCACCAGGTGGGGGAAGTTTTCTGTCATTATTTCTTCAAATAGGTTTTCAGTATCTTGCTCTCTCTCTTCTTCTGGCACTCCCATAATTCTGATGTTGGTACGCTTGAAGTTGTCCCAGAGGCTCTTTACACTATCTTCATATTTTTGGAATTTTTTTTTCCTTTTGCTTTTCCAGTTGGGTGTTTTTTGCTTCTTTGTATTCCAAATCTTTGACTTGATTCTTACAATCCTCTAGTCTGCTGTTAGGTCTCTGTATAATATTTTTTATTTCAGTCAGTGTATGCTTAATTTCTAGTTGGTCCTTTTTCATATCCTCGAGGGTCTCGCTAAATTTATCGGCCTTTTCTAGAAAATCCTTGAAAAACCTTATAACCATGGTTTTGAACTCTATATCCAGTCGTTTGCTTTCCTCCATTTCTTTCATTTGTGGTGTGTTTCTTTTTTTTTTTTTTTAATATATTTTTATTGATTTCAGAGAGAAAGGGAGAGGAAGAGAGAGATAGAAACATTAATGAATGATGAGAGAGAATCATTATTTGGCTGCCTCCTGCATGCCCCCTACTGGGGATCGAGCCCGCAACTGGGCATGTGCCCTTGACTGGAATCGAACCTGGGACCTTTCAGTCTGCAGGCCGATGCTCTATCCACTGAGCCAAACCAGCTAGGGCTGTGGTGTGTTTCTTTATCTCTGCATTTTGGCTGCTTCCCTGAGTTGATAGAGTGACTTTGTGTGCTAGGTGTCTTATAGGTCCTAGTGGCTCAGCCTCCCCAGTTACCTGAGGTGGACGCTCTTGGTGCACCTCTTTGTGGGCTGTGAGCACAGTCTTGTTGTAGTTAAGCCTTGATTGTTGTTGGTATCATGGGGGGAATTGACTTCCAGGATAATTGGCTGTGAGGATCAGCTGTGTCTATGCTGGGAGAACTTCTGTGCTGGAGACACCCTTATGGGAGAAGACTTGCAAAAGCCTCTGTGTTCAGCTTGAATGGGGTGGAGTCTCAGGGCGGAGCAGACAGCATTGGTTTCCCATCAGCCCTGCCCTAATAGGCCCCTGTGTCTCAGTGTCCTGTGGTAATCGTTGCAAGCACCTCTGAGAGAAAGCCGCTCTCGAGTTTCGCCTGTTACCAGATAGTCCAGTTTCTCCTTGAATGAGTCTGGGTCCCCAGAGTCTCGCCCGGAACTGAAGTTCAGTGCAGTCGGGAGCTTTTGTCTCCCTCCAGCTTGAGAAAGCCAGCTGTGTACTCAGTTTCCTGCCCTCTCTACATGTGCATGCCTCAGTACCTCTGCCTTCCGCAGTTCCTCTGAGTCTCAGTGTGTTTTTCTCTTTTCTGACAGTCCAGTTTCACCCGGTATGAGTCTGGGTCCCCAGAGTCTCACCTGGAACTGGAGTTCAGTGCAGTTGGGAGCTTTTTTCTCCCTCCCTCTTGAGAAAGCCAGCCGCGTACTCAGTTGCCAGTCCTCTCCACGCGCGCGTCTCAGGACCTCTGCCTCCTGCTGCTCCTCTGAGTCTTAATGTGCTTTTCTCTTTTCTTCTAGCTATAGAATTTCCACTTAGCCAGCCTTCCTGTGGTTCTGGATGATGTCTGTTTTGTCTTTTAGTTGTAGTTTTGAAATTGTTGTGCAAGGCAGCAGTTTAGGTGTTTACCTATGCCTCCATCTTGGTTTCTCTGCAAATTGATTTTTTAAATTAAATTCCAAATATCATGGTGTGTGGGGATGGTTTCCATTTTGGGCATGTGGCAGTTAACTGGTTAAATATTTTATGTATAAAGAACATTTTATATACCATCACATTGTATATATAAAGAACATTTATATATAAATGTGAATAAACTTTTATTATTTGCCTGATTACAGAAAGCATAGTTATTTTAGGAACTACAAAAAATATAAAAATATATAATAAAGAACACTACATATAAAAGTACTATAGTAAATACTAAAATCACTTATAATTTCTGCATATCTGTGTTTCCATCCTTGTGGGGTGTTTTTTTTTTACAAATAAATTTACAATCTCTAACTTTTATTATATGGGCACTTTCTCCTAAAAATTCTTATTTATTCTAAATTTTGAGGAGCTGTGCACTCACACACCTACTGTCTTGCCCACTGTGCTCTTTTCAATGTCATTGTTGGAAAACAGTTATAAAGTCAGGAAAATACATCTTCCTGCTATTTTGGGTAATATACTAACACATACAGTATCCAAAGTGATAAATGTTATATCTTATCAGTTTAGTGATTTACTTGATTGAAGCAGGTTTTGTAATTGCAGCTCCCAACCAACTGTACCTTTGCCCTGCATCCAACCTCAAGTAAAATGCCTCTGAGAAACTGAGAAAAAGAAAGGGCTTCTAGCTCCTTTGCCTAGTGGCAGGCTTAAAGTGGTTTGAGCAGTGATAGAAACCTGAAATCATGATCTTTCTAAGATAAGTTCAATGTGATTTTACAAAATTTTATTCTGTCATTAATTATGTACAATGCAGTTCCAAAATCTGATTCATTCTATTAGTGTCACCTAAGAGCGAAAACTATGGTCTCCAGATTAACACCTGCCCAAGAGAAACACCACCTAGGTTTCATGAGATGCACTTTCTAGTAACAATCTATAGGAAGTAATCCTATATAATAAAGAGGTAATATGCAAATATGAAAATTGACCATCACGCCTTCACAAGATGGCTTCCTATGACCAGGCCAGCAGGGGAGTTAGTGAGGGATGACCAAACAACTGAACAGCAGGCTGCGTGGGGTGACCAGGCTGGCAGGGGGGTTAGTGAGGGACAACCAAACAACTGAATAGCAGGCTGCGTGGGGTGACCAGGCTGGCAGGGGGGCCGTGAGGGGTGACCAGGTTGACAGGGGGGGCAGTTGGGGGTTACCAGGTCAACAGGTGGGCAGTTAGGGGCGACCAGGCTGGCATATGGGGGAAGTTGGGGGTGACCAGGCTGGCAGGGGGGTCAGTAAGAGGCGATCAGGCCTGCAGGGGGAAGGGCAGTTAGGGGCGACCAGGCTGGCGGGGTAGTGCTGTTGAGGGCAACCAGGCCGGCAGGGGGGGGCAGTTGGGGTGATTAGGCTGGCAGGGGGGGGCAGTGAGGGATGACTAGGCTGACAGAGGGAGCAGTTGGGGTGACCAGGCCAGCAGGGGGGCCAGTAAGGTATGACCAGGCTGGCAGGGGTGTCAGGAGTGACATGCCGACAGGGAGGGGGCACTTGGGGGCAACCTAGCCAGCAGCAGGGGTTAGTTAGGGGTGACCTGGCTGGCAGGGAGGGCAGTTTGGGGTGATCAGCAGGCACACAGAAGCAGTGAGGGGCGATCAGGCTGGCATGGGGGGACAGTTAGGGGTGACCAGGCAGGCAGGCAGGTGAGTTATTAGGAGCCAGTGGTCCAGGATTGTGAGAGATGTCCGACTGCCGGTTTAGGCCTGATCCCCAGGATCGGACCTAAACCGGCAGTCAGACATCCCCCGAGGGGTTCCGGATTGGAAAGTGTTCTGGGCTGAGGGGACCCCCCCGCCCCCGTGCATGAATTTCATGCACTGGGCCTCTAGTTAGAAATAATGAGCCTGATGTTTATTACTTTTTAAAAATAAATTGTTTTTAGAGCAGCTTTAGGTCCCCCCACAGGCACAGCCTCCCTCCATTATCAACACCCCTGCCAGATGCAACTTTGTTACAATGCATGAACCTACATTGACATGTCATCATCATCTGGAACCCATAGTTGACATTAGTATTCACTCTTGGAGTTGTACATTTTATGCATTTGGACTAATGTATAATGATACATCTCCACCATTTTAGTGTCATAGAGAGAGTAGTTTCACTTCCATAAAGTATTCTGTGCTCTGCCTACTCCTCTCTTCCACCCCCTCAGCCCCTGGAAACCACTGTTTGTTTTTTTACCCCTCTCCAAAATTTTGCCTTCTCCAGAATGTTATATAGTTGGAATCACACAGTATGTAGCCTTTTCAAATTGGCTTCTTTCACTTATCAATACTCACTTAAAGTTTCCCTATGTATTTTCATGGATTGACAGCTCATTTCTTTTTAGTGCTGAGTGAGAGTCCTCTGTCTGGATGGACCACAGTTTATTTGTCCATTTACCTACTGAAGGGTATCTTGGTTGATTCCAAGTTTTGGAAATTATGAATAAACTGCCGTGTTTGTGAGCCATATGCAGATTTTTCTGTGAATATACATTTTAACTCCTTTAGATAAGTACCAAGGAGTACAACTGCTAGATCATAAGGTAAGACCATGTTTAGTTTTATAAGAAACGTCCCAACTGTCTTCCAAAGTGGCTGCACCATTTTGCATTCCCACCAGCAATGACTGAGAGTTCTTGTTGCTCCACATCTTCACCCGTGTTTGGTGCTGTCATTGTTCAGGATCTCTGCATTTCTAGTAGACGTGTAGTGGTACCTCATTTATTTAAATCTGCTTTTCTCTGATGACAAATGATGGAGCGTCTTTTCATGCGCTGCATATGAATATCTTCTTTGGTGATGTCTCAGCAATTTGTTAATCAGTTTTATGTTTTCTTATGAGGTAGATTTAACAGAGTTTTTAGTATGTTTTGGAAAATAGTCCTTTATCATATCTGTCTTTTGTAAATGTCTTCTTATTCTCTTGACAATGTCTTTCTCAGAGCATAAGATTTTCATTTTAATGAAGCTCAGCTTATGAATTCTTTCTTTCATGAATGTGCCATTGATGTTGTATCTAATAACTCATCACCATACCCAAGTTCCAAGTTCATATAGGTTTTCTTCTGTGTTATCTCCCAGGAGTTTCATAGTTTTGCATTTTACATTTAGATCTATGATTCATTATGAGTTAATTTTTGTGAAGGATTAAGACTGTCTCTAGATTCATTTCTTGTGGATGTCTAGTAGTTCCAGCATCATTTGTAAAACAACAACAACAAACAAACAGAAAAAAAATTGCTCTATTGTATTGTCTTTTCTTTTTTGTTAAAGATCAGTTGACTGCATTTACATGGGTCTATCTGGGGCTCTCTATTCTGTCCCAGTATTAAATTTATTTATTCTTTCACCAATACCACACTGTCTTGATTATGGCTTTATGTTGTCTTGAAAATTTATTGCTTTTAATGATAACACAATTCTGGAACTAAGAATTTTAAAGCCCTGAAATACATTTATTTTCTAAAAAAAAATTTGACAGTTTCCCTATTGTTCTAAGTTTTGTGTTCTTGAGGAAACTGGACGCTGCAGGGACTCTCCTCTCTGTGGCTGGTGCCAGGGGCAGGATTAAATGCATGTTATAACCCAATCACTGGAGACCAGTCACTGACAGGAGGTTGCAGGAAACATGATGTGACTCAAGTCCATGAAAATCTGTGCATTATCTGTTCTTACAAAGGCCACGGTATTTGCTTTGCTTGATGGGATGATGGACTCTGTAAATGTGAAATGAAATTTTATTTCCTGGCAGTGAGAGGAGTTGGAAAAGGTTGTGAGTTAGAATATGACTCAAATGAAATCAGGAAGAATGCATTCAGCTGATGCTCAGCACAATGCCAGACATTTGAGGAAATTCAAAGCAGATACTTATTTGTCAAACCTAGATTTCTTCATTTTATTATATATGCACTGCCTTTGGACAGACACTGTGCTATCAAGTAACCCTGTAGGTATTTCAGGTAAACGGCATGAGAAATGGATGTTCAAGTCCCTCAAAGAAGAGAACATGGAAGTAGTTTCTCTTCTCAGTAGGTGAGACAAAAAAAATCAAGTATTACTTTTCTTTTAGAAAAGATTTATTCACCTGATACCATTCTGAACTTCTAAAACATAAAGTGACAAATATAAGTCTCATAAAATACCCTGGTTCTGATGAGTAAGACAGCGGAACTCGATAACAAATCCTGGATGGGAACCGTGTTAGCAGAACCACTCAGCCGGAAACGTGAACCTGCCAAAACACCCTTTAAAAAGAAAGGTAGAGAAACACTCTTCAGAAAGGGCCCTGGAGCAGCCAGAGGCCATCCTGCTTTTCTGCAGAAATGCACGGAAGACAGATTGCATTCTCACACTTGGATGTGCCACACCTCTGCCCAGAGCACCGCTGAGCTATGCTTATTTTTAAAGGTAATTTTATTTTAATATACAAATATAATTAGTGTAAAACAGGAACGGATGTTAATACATCTAATGAATTCATTTGCATGGTCTCAAAAAGCCAGAAAAGAATCTACATTTTTTAAAAAGAAGAGGGGCATTGCTCTTTCTAAAATTTTCTTCTAAGTTTTTTTTTCCTGTTAAAAATATCTTCCTCCTATTTTTAGATGAAAGTAAATGCTAATTTGTATACCAATACATAGATCTCAATCAGAGATCTTCCCAAGCACATTCACCAACTGTGTGCCTGAAAGATACTGTGGACCTGGGAGTGACTTGTGGTGACAATTAATATAAAGCTGACATTTAACACCATGCCTTTCAGGAGACCTCCCTCATCAGGAATTTGTCTTGTGTGTTGATTTCTGGGCAGAGAATAAAACTTGTTGTTTCTATTACCAAAAATACCTTTAAGTTTTCTACTTGTGCCCTAAAAGTTACCATTTCTTCCTTCGCCCTTACCATAGCTGCCCTGTCCTGACACAGAATTTACAATCTTTATTCTAGATGGTCCCAAACATTTATTTGCCCTTGAAAATCTGAACTATTTAAGCTTTGCTTCATTCTTATAATTACCTTTTCCAACAGTGCAGAAATCTCAACTGTGGAATTACCTGATCAATACAGCAGTGGGAAAATGTAGGTTTACGGATGTGAGTGCAGGAAACACAGATTATTCTTGTATTATTATTTATTAACTAGTGTCCCAGTGCATGGATTCGTGCACATTGAAAGGAAATTAATTAGAAGGTGGCCGGCAGGTTGGGACTGGGTGAGACAGGCCAGACACGCCCTGGAGCCAACCTCGCATAGTCCCTCCCCAGCTGGCCACACCTGGGGTGGTGCTGCGGCTGAGTGAGTGGGGTGCCTCCCCAGGTGGGGTCCCTCGTCCTGGCTTGCAGGGATTGGGCCGAAACTGGCTCTCTGACATCCCCCAAAGGAGCCTGGAGTGCGAGAGGGCACTCTGCAAAGTTGCTGTCATATAGGGTGTGGAATGCAAATATGAGTGTGCAGTAAACCAGATTCAGGTCTGGAAGTGCCCCAGCAAAAACATAACCCAGGGCCCAAGGTGGAATCACATGGCCCTGTGAGAAATAGGCTCCCTCCTCTATGGTTCCAGGGTGGGTCACCTGAGAACCGCCTCTGACAAGTCATCGCAGCTTGGCAGTTCCTGTGTTGAGTGTCCACCCCCTGGTGGTCAGTGCGCATCATAGCTACTGGTTGGACAGATACATAGCCTTTTATATATATACTAGAGGCCCAGTGCACGAAATTCGTGCACTGGGGAGGATGTCCCTCAGCCCAGCCTGCACCCTCTCCAATATGGGACCCCTCGGGGGATGTCCAACTGCAGGTTTAGGCCCGATCCCTGTGGAATCGGGCCTAAACCTGCAGTTGGACATCTCTCTCACAATCCGGGACCGCTGGCTCCTAACCGCTCACCTGCCTGCCTGATTGCCCTCTAACTGCTCCCTTGCTGGCCTGATTGACACCTAACTGCTCCTCTGCAGGCCTACTTGCCCTCAAATACCCTCCCCTGCTGGCCTGATCACCCCCAAGGCTTTTATTAGTATAGATATGACCCTGCACAGAAAATTTTACTAACCCTGCTTTACAATAAGGGCTTGACGATTGAATCATTAGGACCAGACACCAAGATTTCCTTTCTTTGAATAGTGGAGGGAACAATTATCTTGTCTTTAATTTGCCCCGAAATTAAAATGAGATAATTACTTAAAAAAGTATAAAAGCACCATATAAAGACAACTCTTTAAAATGAAAAACATTATTTTTATTCTCCCCTTCCTTCCTTTACAGCTTTTATTTAAACTTTGAAATTTATAAAAATTTCACTCCAATTTTCATTTCTTTACATTCAATATTATTTTGTATTGGTTTCAGGTTTTATATTAGTTACAGTATAGTGGTTAGACAATCATATACTTTACAAAGTGTTCCCTGATATTTCTAGTACCCACCTGACATCATACCATCATTACAACACTATTGACTATATTCCCTATTTAAGTGACAATGGGTTTACAGGTTCCTTTCAGTCTTTCTTTTGTGTTGCTCGTCCTTCCTTTTCTTTCTCAATTCTTCCCTCATTTTCTTTATATAGTATCTCAATTGGCCATCAAAGCTCAGTGAAGGCACTGGGACACACTTCATCCATTTTATAGACCAGGAAACTGAGGCCAATTCCAGTTGGCTGTGGAACTTGACTCAGCACACAGGAAGCCCTCAGAGCCATGCTCTTTGCGCTTCCTAAGGGGCAGTCGCCCGGCAAACAGAACAAACCTTCCAGTCAGGCTTCCCAGCCACTTTCTCAAGTACCTCTTCATTGCGGATGCTCCACATTCTTTCCTCTCCCCGACCCCTGCCCCCCATTCTTTATTGCCCCTGCTTCTCTGGAGCAGGTGGAAGGCTTCACACTCACTGCCTAGGCATGCTCTGCCATAGGGCAGGGCACCGCGGGCTTGCTTTTGGATCAAGGCGGGAGCAGGAGTCACTGCCTCTGAAGTGTGAAGGCTGCCTGAGTGAAGCCGTTAGCACTGGGAGCTTCTCTGAATCACATCAGTCAGTCCAGTACCCTGCAGTGCAGCACCCCTCCACTGAGGTGGCACCGCCCCTCAACCCCCGCCTCAGGGGTGAGGGTCCTTGCCCCTCTGCCCAGGAGTCCTTCCATGCCCCTTGATCCCTGGCTGGGCTCCAGTACCCACCTGGCATCATACCATCATTATAACACTATTGACTATATTCACCCACATCTTGGGGCCACTGCAGAACCTCTGTCTCTCTGCAGATGAGGCAGATTCCTTTGGTCTCCGTGAAGCTATGAATCTGTGGCCAGAGGCCAGGTCTGGGTCTCAGCAACCCCATGCCTGCAATGCTCCCAGGGACCCCCGGGAGTGGCAGGCGGTGATGCTCCCAGGGACCCCCAGGAGCGGCGGGTGGTGATGTTGCCAGGGACCCCCGGGAGCAGCTAGGTGGTCCGGCCTCGCCTCCCTGGGGCGGCGATGTTCCCAGGGACCCCTGGGAGCAGCTAGGTGGGTCTGGCCTCGCCTCCCCGGGGCGGCGATGCTCCCAGGGACCCCGGGGAATGGCAGGCGGCGATGCTCCCAGGGACTCCCAGGAGGGGCTAGGAGTGTCCGGCCTCACCTCCTCGGGGCGGGATGCTCCCAGGGATCCCCGGGGGCGGCTAGGTGGGTCCGGCCTTGCCTCCCCTAGGTGGCGATGCTCCCAAGGCCCCATGGGAGCGGCTAGGCGGTCTGGCCTTGCCTCCTCCAGTAGGCGTTGAACCCGGACCCCTCCTGCGCAGTCTGGCGCTGCCCACCCCACCGCCTCCCTGGCCATGGCCTGGTCCTTTGTGGGCAGTGTCTGTTGCTGCCCGCAGGGCCTACTCCACTCCCGATGGACCCGTACCCCCAGAAGCAGGCCATGGTGCTGCCGCCCTGCCTTTGTATGCAAATTAATCGCCATCTTTGGTGGGTTAATTTGCATACTCACTCACTCTGATTGGCTGTGGGCATAGCGAAGGTATGGTCAATTTACATATTTGTCTATTATTAGGTAAGACTAGAGGCCCGGTGCATGAAATTTGTGCACGGGGTGTGGGGGGGTGTCCCTCAGCCCAGCCTGCACCCTCTCCAATCTGGGACCCCTTGAGGGATGTCCAACTGCCTGTTTAGGCCCGATCCCACTGGGATCGGGCCTAAACGGGCAGTCGGACATCACTCTCATAATCCAGGACTGCTGGCTCCCAACTGCTCGCCTGCCTGCCTTCCTGATTGCCCCTAACCGCTTCTGCCTGCCAGCCTGATCACCCCCTAACCACTCCCATACCAGCCTGATTGATGTCTAACTGCTCCCCTGCCACCCTGTTTGCCCCCAACTTCCCTCCTCTGCCGGCCTGGTCACCCCTAACTGCCCTCCCCTGCAGGGTTGATCGCCTCCAACTGCCCTCCCTTGCAGGCCTGGTCCCTCTCAACTGCCCTCCCTTGCAGGCCTGGTGCCTCCCAACTGCCCTCCCCTACTGGCCATCTTGTGGTGGCCATCTTGTGTCCACATGGGGGCAGAATCTTTGACCACATGGGGGCAGCTATATTGTGTGTTGGAGTGATGGTCAATCTGCATATTACTCTTTTATTAGATAGGATAGAGGCCCGGTGCATGGGTGGGGGCCAGCTTATTTGCCCTGGTGTCCCGGATCAGGGTGGGGGTTCCCTTGGGTTGTGGGGTGGCCTGGGTAAAGGGCCTGTGGTTGTTTGCAGGTCAGCCATGCCCCCTGGTGACCCAAGCAGAGGCCCTGGTATCTGGAATTTATTTATCTTCTACAATTGAAACTTTGTATTCTGGAGCGGAGCCAAGCCTCCTGCTTGCTCCATGGCCACCAGCCATTTCTGTTTGGATTTGTTTACCTTCTATAATTGAAACTTTGTAGCCTTGAGTGGAGGCTTAGGGCGGCCAGGGAAGGTGGAAAGCTTGGCTTCTTCTATCACCTTGGAAACCAAAGCCTCCCTCCGACTTTCTCCATGCCTGTAGCTAACTTGGTTGGGTTAATTTGCATACTCGCTCTGACTGGCTGGTGAGCATGGCTGGTGGGTGTGGCTTGTGGGTGTAGCAGAGTTAGGGTCATTTTGTATATTACTCCTTTATTAGGTAGGATAGATGATTATATTCTATATGAACAACTGTAAACATACTTTTGCCCATCTCTGTATATTCTTTATACAGAATGTCCCTTTATTTCAATTTTCTATAAATATAAAAGTGACAGTAGAAGAATTTCTGAGGCCAAATTGCAAAATTTTAAAACAGCATGACTTGAATAACTTCAGATAAAGATTCCACTTATCCCATTTCAGTCACAGATAAAGGTTTTCTTCTTCAAGGTGATGATATCTGTGCCTTGGTTTGTGGGGTGGTCTGTTGACTTCTTGTCCACAGCTGTCCTCAACAACAAGGGCCAGAGCCACCTCTATCCTCATATCTCCCACCCACCAAACCCAGGGAGGACACAATATACAGCACACCTCTTTGAATTGCCTTTCAGCTTTAATCTTTTGCCTCGAAAGTGAAATGCAAGTATCTGAGCTAAATCTAAGTAAAATGGATTTCAGAAAGTTGAAGTCATGACGTCCTCTCACCTACCCTGACTATCCATTTCTCCAATGATTCTTTTCTAACAAGAAGGATAAACAATGCAGTCCTCACCTCAAATTCTGAAGTTATAGTTGGTCTCTTTACTAACTGTTGGTGCAGGTCTTCCAATAGCTCTTGACCTCATTCTCTATGTGATGTAGACTCTGTTCACTTCTCAGCCACCATACTGGCAGATGAGCCCTCCAGACCCTTCCCTAGCATTGCAGAGGCATCACTGTTGCTTGTTTTTCCAGTTCATTTTATACTATTTAGTTATTAATGATATTTACAGTCTTCTGCATTATCTGGCACTTACCAATGCCCAGTGACTTCCTCCCTGTTCCAACGTTTTTGTCCCACCTGCCCACACTGGAAATGACTGCTGGTAGGACATCTGTAGAGCTGCTCTTCGAAGTTTCTTTTCATGTGCCTTCATGTTATAGTGGAGCACAACCCCCTTCTTTCATTATTGTCTAGTCCTTGAGATCGTAGACTCTTAGCTCACCAGAGAAGTCATTTCCTGGAGTTGCTCCAGAATATCTATTGCAAAAACATTGTACTATATGGTAAAAAATGTCAAGTACACTAGAATAGAATAGCCCAAATCTACCTCATATAATCCTTTCTTAAATGATGAGCTTTTGATGGAAAAGGGCAATGGAGATGTGCCAGACTACAAAGAACACATAACTAGCTATCAGTGAGTCAGTATATGCAAGGGGAACTCAAGCTCAGAGCAGCCAAGTTTACCTAATGACAAGCCAAGCTATTTAATGACCACTAATCTTAATACCATGTTGACCAGTTGTTGAATTGTGGTGAGGGACCACCAGCTTAATAAAACTATGGCCAGATCTTACTGAATATATTAGAATTACACATTTGTGACAGGTCTTTAGCAAAATTGTGAACCCCATCTCCCACCCCGAATTTATTTATTTGCTCTAATTTTTCTCCTTTCAAATATTCGGTGGATTTCTAATGCTTGGAGGTGTTGCTGGCCCTGGAGCAGTGTTTCCTTCTCCTACCCTCTTTGTCTCCAGTTAAAACTTACAGCTTTCAAGATCAGTGTGATGATGGCTATCTTCTCAGGTGCACAGGAATGAGGGGCAGAAAACTATTCAGAAAAACCTATCTCCGCTAATATCTTCATATAGTACTTGTGCTTTCATGGGCTCACATGTCTCATCAATCAATTAATCTAGCAACAATGGCACACCCAGTAGGTGACCTGTAATTGCAAAGGGAGAAATAATTAGGAAAATCTTCCCATGGTTCAGGAGTTTACATTATTTATGAATGGATAGATTAATACAATGGAAAATATGGCAAAAATGGAGTTGTCTTATTTACTGTAAGTTTGCAATTCTCTGACTACTGGTATTAAATGTGAGGTTCGGTGAATAAGGGAGATTCATTACAGTTGAAAAAAACTCACATGTTTTTTCAACAAAAGGTCCAGTTAAACTTTGCATACACAATTTAGAGATGAAGACCCTGAAGGCAGGTGAAGGGGGTCACAAGCCAGAACTAGACTCTAACCCAGGTCACCTAATGTTAAATAAGTTCTTTTTCTTCTAACCAGTAGACAGACAGAGAACTTGGCTTAAAAAAGTGAGATCGGAGCTAAGTTTTGGCCATGGGCAAGACTTAGAGTGTAAGGTTATAAAGTCATTAAAAAGCAAAAGCAAGCACTGAAAGTTGGCAGTGACTGAAGTCTAGTCAAAGAGGAGGAGGGGATCCCACAGGCCTCTGGACACAAACAGTCAGCTTTGTCAATGCCCCAAACCACCCAAAACATCAGAGACTTCCACAGATGACTTGCTGAGCTCACTGGGATCACACGTGGGCTATGTGCCAGGGTGGTTCTGCTACTCTGGCCCAGACTGCCACTCTGCCCTGGGCTTCTCATCCAGAACCATCCTTTATCTGGAAGTCATTATTCTCACGGCAAAAACTAAAGATCAAGAGAAACCAGACAATCATAGTTTAAGTGTATGTTTTAATATCACAGAGACTCAGAGAAGGTCACACAGCCAGAATGACAATGGGACAAAGAGATGTATTCCACTACCAGGGAGGAGTTGCAGGTCACAAGACAGCTGGTGGGGTTAGGGATCCTCTCCTGGGACTGGGAGCAAACAGTCACATCACTCTAGTCTGAAATAGATCACCTATATGTTTTCCTACTTCACTTTTAGTCATTGGCTTCCCTGATTAGATCAATGGAATAAAATATTAAAAGTGCCTAACATTTTTTGTCTATCTGCAAGTCCAGGCCTATGGTAGTTGGTAAGAAAACGTAGTCAGACATTGTTTTATAAGTTTGTTTCTAAAACTACATCATTTACAGAAAAATTTTCCTAGTGAATTTCTGTCATATTACTGGCAATTTTGAAACGGAGCTCTCAAAATATAGCTTCATTTTAACAGTCTACTTGAATTTTCTGCATTCTCCCCCAAAATAAAACATACATATGATGTCCATCTTTTCTAGTGCCGTGGGCAGCATGGAGGTCAGTGGATGCTGAGCTATGTCTGACATTCAAATTATGATCTATCTGAGTTTAAACATAGTTTAAACAGAGATTGACTCAAGCATGACTGGACTCACAATTAGAGCAGAAAAATCTGAAGTCTAAGTTTACAAATTTTTGGAGTAAATTATATGAGAAAAAATAAATAAAGGTCTATGACAAGGCATGGCATTTTTTCTCAGGGTTTCAACTTCAGAGATGTTTCTATATGTCAAGAGACTCAGAATCTTGACAACCACCAGTCTTGTGGTTACCTAGACAACATAATCAACAATAGCCTTTTTGGCAATCAAGGAAATGAATTTATATTAAAAAAATAAATACTTCTGCTCCTCTTGTCTAAGCAATTATACTAATTAGATTGAAAAATCCTGACATTTCCAATTAGGATGTCCTACCAAATGTATATCTGTAAATGGAACAGAAGGTAAATACTGATTTGTGAAACCAGAATAATTGCATGATGGCATGCCTCAGGCATGGAATTAGACAACACAGTATGTTAACATGATTCTCTATTTTTTACTATTTTTGAGTTGAAATAATCATTTATAAATTATACGTGTTAGGAAATGTCAGTAAAACATTTGGAAATAAAGTATGTCAAGATGGGTTCAAAGCAAATAGAAAGAAAACAACATCAGAAAAGGTTTTCTTTCAACTAAAAAGGTCATAAAACTGCTAACTCACAATCATCAGTAACTCAAGAAGGATATTTTAGGTCTCCACTCCTTGTCTACTGCCATATATACTGATGATTTTAAGAACAGAAAGTCCAATGGATTAGCTTCAGGCTTGTGTACTTACAAGAGTCACAACTCAGGCCACACAATTGCTGCCCATTCCTAGCTTTAAGGAGCCCCAAATACAGATTTTCACTGAGGAGTTCTATATAGGTCACACATGTCCTGTGTGTTTCCTCATTACCTTTTCATGCTGAAACTCTGAATCTCCCATGTATTATGTTGGTTATAGAGATGTGGATCATACCCTGGACAGTGGAGCTGCAGGAGTCACCAATAATCAATTTCCCTGCAAATTCTTCCATGTTATTTGCCTACTGTGTTTCCCTGAGTCCACTGAATTCCTCTAATAGTATATGGTATTTGCACACACTTTTCTGGTTTGTTAACTATCAATTTATGTGTTTCCTTTAACCTAGTTATATAACACAGGACCAGAAACTACCTCTTACCTCCATCATTTTTCTAGCTATAGTGGAAAAGAAGTTTTAAAAAAATACATTTTCAAAACTCTGGTTCCCAAGATTGTCTATTCTGATAATCAGATATTTGCTACAATAAAGACTGTGTTTGTTCTGATAAATCCCTTTTTAAACATTATTTTATAAAATATTTTAATTTTTAAACCTGAACCATACCAACCAGTGGCCTGACACCTCTGAGAACCATTCCAGTTGACCTGTCATTTTGCACATAGTAATCTCAGTCTGTGGTTGATTCTGTAGAGCAAACCTTTTCCTCCAGCTTCCTTTCTAATATTGAGATTTTGTTCCACGCTGAACAAACAGACCACACCGCCCACGGGCACACAGAAATACAGAATCACTAACACACCCACAATCAATGCGCCTGTCAGTTATGATTAGGGGAAGTTGCAGTTATAAAGTACCATGGTGTGACACAATGAGGTGAGTACCTCCTTCAACACATGCCAAAAGCCCATGGCACTGTTTGCTCCACACAGTCTTTGAAGGACTTGACTGTCAGATGCCACATCCTCTTTTGTTTCAACTTGATCATCATAAT
The DNA here is from genome assembly GCF_951640355.1 of Cnephaeus nilssonii. Classification (NCBI taxonomy): domain Eukaryota; kingdom Metazoa; phylum Chordata; class Mammalia; order Chiroptera; family Vespertilionidae; genus Cnephaeus; species Cnephaeus nilssonii. Next base: position 38,545,750 of record NC_137072.1, on the reverse strand, counting down.
ATGAGAAGAGAAAGCTGAGGTCCAGGCAAACAGGTGTCCTTCTGTTCTGGTTGATTGGCTAAAACTAGTCAGAATGCCCCACCTAACTCCAAGAAACTGTACTGTCAGCTAAGAAGTGAGCCACTAAAATTCTCTGTTTAATTAAGCAACAGTGTTTGGAGTTTCTGAACACTCCACAGGGAAATGGAAGCAATTCAGAACAAGTGAAATGGACTTGGGTTCCAAATCATAATCATAATGGTGTTGGCTGACCTCATCATTCCTTTTCTTTTCTTTTTTTTTTTTTTGAATATTTGCAAATGTTATCACTGATAAAGGGTTAATCTCCAACATTTACAGGGAACTCATACAATTCAATAAAAGGAAGATAAATGATCCAATAAAAAAATGGGCAATGGACCTAAATAGATACTTTTCGAAAGAAGACAGAAGGAAGGCCAAGAGACTTATGAAAACATGCTCAAAGTCACTAATTATCCGAGAGATGCAAATCAAAACGACAATGCGGTACCATCTCACACCTGTCAGAATGGCTATCATCAACAAATCAACAAACGACAAGTGCTGACGAGGATGTGGAAAAAAAGGAACCCTCGTGCACTACTGGTGGGAATGCAGACTGGTGCAGCCACTGTGGAGAACAGTATGGAGTTTCCTCAAAAAACTAAAAATGGAACTCCCATTTGACCCAGTTATCCCACTTCTAGGAATATATCCCAAGAAACTAGAAACACCAATCAGGAAGGATACATGCATCCCTATGTTCATAGCAGCACATTTTCCCATAGCTAAGATTTGGAAACAGCCTAAGTGCCCATCAGCAGATGATTAGATTAAAAAAATGTGGTACATCTACACAATGGAATACTGCACTGCTATAAAAAGGAAGGAACTCCTACCATTTGTAACAGCATGGATGGAATTGGAGAGCATTATGCTAAGTGAAAGAAGTCAGTTGGATAAAGATAAATATCACATGATCTCACTCATTTGGGGAATGTAATGAACAACATAAACTGATGAACAAAAACAGATCCAGAGACAGAGAAGCATTGATCAGACCGTAAAACCTCAGAGGAAAGGCAGGGTAAGGTGTGGGGAAGGGGAAGAGATCAACCAAAGGACTTATATGCATGCTTTTAAGCTTAACCAATGGACACAGAGACTGGGGGAGGGGGGCATGGCATGAGCGGGGAGGTGGTGGGGCCATTGGGGCAATAAAGACACATATGTAATACCTTAATCAATAAAGAAAAAAATAAATTAAAAAAATAATTCTAACAGGTGTGGCTCAGTGGTTGAGCATCAACCTATGAACCAGGAGGGCTCAGCTGGATTCCCAGTCAGGGTAAATGCCCAGGTTGAGGGCTCCATCCCCAGTAGGAGACATTCAGGAGGCAGCCAATTAATGATTCTTTCTCATCATGGCTGTTTCTATCTCCCTCTCCCTTCTTCTCTGAAATCAATAAAAATATATTTAAAAAATGAAAATGAAAAATAAGTTTAAAAAAAGGTGAAAGACTGTCAATTTTTTTCTTCTATGTGCACCCTGGTTCATGGAAACTAGAGATTATCAATAGCAGTTTTCTGTGTTGGTTCTTTGTAGCTGAAATTCCAAAGCCCACCTGAGTTTATATCAGTGTTATTACTGCCATTTCAAAGTGAAAGCCTTATTTATAAGGATGTGTTTCTGGACCTTATCAAGTAAGTCAGGATGCCTTTCTGAGCCATAGATTAAAAATCTTCCAGTATATCCCTAACCAATTTGGCTCAGTGGATAGAGTGTCGGCCTGCGGACTCAAGGGTCCCAGGTTCGATTCTGGTCAAGGGCATGTACCTTGGTTGCGGGCACATCCCCAGTAGGGAGTGTGCAGGAGGCAGCTGATTGATGTTTCTCTCTCATCGATGTTTCTAACTCTCTCTCCCTCTCACTTCCTCTCTGTAAAAAATCAATAAAATATATATTTTTTAAAAAAAGAGCTAGTTGACTTACCGGTAACCTTAAAAAAAACAAACTTTCAGTATATACTTTTACTTTGTAAAATATGGTGATGAAAATAGCTTCCTTATTTGGATTAAAATTCTATATAATAAATGGGTAATATGAAAATGGACTGAACTGAGGAACAACTGGTCGTTGGAACGACTGGTAGCTATGATGCGCACTGACCACCTTGGGGCAGATGCTTAATGCAGGAGCTGTCCCCTGATGGTCAGTGCACTCCCACAGGGGGAGCTCCACTCAGCCACAAGCCAGGCTCACAGCTGGCCAGTGCAGCAGTGGTGGCAGGAGCCTCTCCTGCCTCTGCGGCAGCACTAAGGATGTCCGACTCCCCTGAAGAGCAGGCATAAGCAGTCAGTCAGACATCCCCCAAGGGCTCCTAGACTGCAAAAGGGTGGCTGAGGGACCACCCCCCCACCCAAGTGCACAAAATTTTGTGCACCGGGCCTCTAGTATTTTAATATGTTTAGAAAATATGTACACAGTGAATGTATCTGACATTCCATAGCTCTTCTATATCTTCATCATATATCCATTAATATTGACTTGCCTTTCATATGTACACATTCCAACTGCTCAAATATATTCTAAACTTATGGAAGGTGGGGTCTTCTTTTCCAGTTGCTATCTTCCTAACACCTATGAAGGAATCATTAGGAGCTTGAATGCTCAAGATAGGTTTTGTGTGGAAGGCTATGTGTGCCTTGAAAATTAGACATTAGTTATTCCAGAGAGGTTACAAGAAAAAGCATATGCATTTTGTGATAATCAAGGCATTGAGGAGGTAACAGGAAGACTTGAATATTTAAATTAGGAAATAATTTGGCTAAGTAAAGTAGAATCATGTTATGAGGTTTTGAGTGACAGAATAAGGCATTTGATTTCATTCTTAAAATCTTGATGTGGTGATTAAATTTTCATAATCAGTATTTTGGGAAGGTTCCTCTAAATATGGATAATAATGCTTGAGCAGATGAGTTGTGGAAAAGGAAGTGTAGAGAAAATAAAAGGAAATTATATGTTATATGAGTTAATAAAACCCTAAAACATGTAAGGCTGGACTTTTTTCATTATTCAACTAACAAAACAACGGAAAAGTAAGTGGTTAAGTGACTTGAACAAAAAATCTATTTCATAAACTTTTAAATGCTCTCAGTAACTAACTACACCTCACACGTGATTAGTTATACATACCAAATGTATATGCTGTTGGACAATCTGTTTAAAATGTGTTTATTTTAAATTTAAAGTAATTGGCTTTTAGTGTTCAGTATTTCATACTTTAGCTATTCTCATTTGCTCAATTCCTTAGGGAACTTAGTTACTCTAAGGTGCAAAATGTGTGTGTCTGCTTTTTCTAAAAAAAAAAAAAAAATAGCTTACATCCAATTTTTAAACATCAACACAATCCATTAAAGATGATGCTAATTTAAGTTGATTTTCTTTTTGCCTTTCCAGTACTTTTTCATCTCTGCTTATGCATTTGTTTTGGTTTCTCTAAAAAATCATTTTGCTCTGAGCTGATTTTATTAGTCAAATTTTAGCTCTAGGTATCTACTTTTTACAGTCACTTACTTTATAGCTCTTTGGGGACTTCCTATTGTGGACAAAATCACAATAGATTTGCCTTCCTTCCTTCCTTCCTTCCTTCCTTCCTTCCTTCCTTCCTTCCTTCCTTCCTTCCTTCCTTCCTTCCTTCCTTCCTTCCTTCCTTCTTTCCTCCCCTCCCTCCCTTCCTCTCTCCCCTCTCTCCTTCCCTCCCCTCCCCTCCCCTCCCTCCCTCTCTCCCTCCCTCCCTCTTTCCTTCCTTCCTTCCTTCTTTCCTTCCTTCCTTCCTTCCTTCCTTCCTTCCTTCCTTCCTTCCTTCCTTCCTTCCTCTTTCCTTCTTTTTCTTCTCCTTTCCCTTGATTCGGAAATTAACGAAAAATCGGTACAGCGGTCTGGTAGGGCTAATGCCTCTTCCTCTCATTCTTTTTTCCCCATGCTAATGACAGCATCACTATTGAAACAATAAAGAGACAGTGGTGATCTGGAGCTCTGGAGAAAAGAATATCTTGCATTCCTCCATTCTGATGGATTCATCAATTGCCTTATTAACATTCAGGACAAAATAGAGAAGCCATGCTACAGAACTGTGACAGAGTCCTTTTGTGATTCTAGGAGATTCTAAGACACAGTTTACAGTATTTTCAAACTAAGGCACATTTCAAGAAAAATCAACAAATATGAAAGTAGAGAGGGCAAATATTAATATTTTAATTCATAGATGAAAAGGGGGATCATGAATAAATAAAATAAAAAATCTGAACAGACTAATAATGACTAAAGGGATTGAATCAGCAATCAAAAATATCCCCACAAAGCAAAGCTTAAGACCAGGTAGCTTCACTGGTGAAGTCTAACAAACATTTAAGAAAGAATCATATACACATAGACAGATCAGTGGACCAAAAGAGCATCCAAAAATAGATCCAAGGATATATGGGAATGTAATATAACAATATTCTAAGACAGTACAAAAGGTATATTTGTTTACAAGTGGTATTAGCAAAACTGGCAATACAACTAGAGAAAAGTTAAACCTATACTTTATGTAAAAATAAAGAATATATAAATTACATATTTAATGTAAAATGTAAAAGAATAAAAATATTGAAAGAACCTTTGAGGTGACTTTTAACTGTAATGGAAAAACTTTCTTATGCAAACTAAAAAACCCAAAATCCATATAATAAAAGTCACATAAATTGTGTGAGTTCTTATTTTCTTTGGCTAATAAAGTGTTTTTTTATTTCCACTTGAATTTCAATGCCTTAGGCAGGACATGCATTGTCCAGTTCCATGGTCTGCCTTTCTCCCTACTATCTTACATAACAAACCTCTTTATCTTTATACACATTAATGACACTAAAATAAATCAATATTTTACTGGTACAGTAAAGAAAAATATCTATAGAAAAATAAATAAAAAGGAATCAATTCTCAAACTCTTTTTTAAAATTTTCAGAAAATTGCTAAAATTTTCAGAAATTGCTGAAAAGAGATGCAAATATCCTCAGCAAAATGAATAAAAATAAATTTAATAGCACAAAATGGATCATACCACATGGTCAAGTGGTATTCATCCCGAGGATGCAAGGATGGTCCAACGCATGCAGTTCAATAACTGTGATTTATCACATTCACAGAATGAAAGGTAAAAATCATATGACCATCTCAGTAAATGCAGAAAAGATAGAAAAAATTATCCAGAGCTAAAAGAGACATTGCTAAATGTTGAAAATGAGAAAAACTCTGAGCATTATGCCACATTCGAGCAGGGGGGGAATCCTTACTCAATAGGAGATTTTCTTTATGGCCCCAAATCTTCACCCTTACCACAATCCATGATATTTGCCACGTGTGTTTGTCATTCCTCCAATTAAAGGGGTTAAGTATATGTTCCTGCTTCTTAACTTTAGGTAGTGCCATGATACTGACTTTGGCCAACGAACAGTGGTATGTGCAGCATGTCTTATGGCTTGAAAAATATTTGCTATGTTGTGCTCCTGGCAATAGCATTAAGGCAGCATATCCAGAGACATTAACTCACCCAGGAGGAGGGAAGGCACATGGAGCAGAGCAGAACCATCCAGCCAAGCATAATCTACAAGAGCTTTCCCTTAACTGACCTCCAAAATCATGAGAATCCCAACTCTTGTATGAAAGGGCTAAGTTTTGATGAGACTTGCTACAGAACACTTTTGTGGTAATAGCTAATTGATATTCTTGGGCTCAGTCATTATGATTTTAAAGAAGATTGTATTTAAAGTGCCCTAAACACTTCTAAGGGTGGGGAGATAGAATTTTTAAAGATATTCTTACAAATAAAAAGGGATACAATGTTTTATTGGTAAGAATGTGCTCTAGACTACAGAGGAGGTTGACCTTCAAAGGTGTGAAAGAAAATGGTTTTTCTCCTAGTTTATGTCAAGAAAATCCATCAATCAAGTTCAAAAGATACTCATATTCAGTCATGTAATGGGTCAAAATATGATCTCATATGTTTCCTTTCTAGAAAATCTAAAATCAAACAAACAAAAAAAGGTTGATTTAATCCTGCAAGGGGACAAAAAAAAAAAAAAAAACCCAAAAAACAATAAAAAGAAAAATGTGACATATCATAAAATGTAGAAATAACTTGAGATTCATTGAAAAGCAACATTAGTATGAGAGATATTGTATAGACCTGAAGAGCAATTGACCTATATGAGAGTGACAGTATCTTCTAAAAAGAATGGCTTCAAAAATAAAAATGAAATAAAAACCAAGCATTAGTGATGATAAGTAAGAAATGGGAACATAATAAAAATAAGGTTAAAATGTATATATATAATTAGGGACCATATAGAGCTCCAGGGAGAACAAAAAAGAAAAAGAAAATCCTGTCTTGTAAAAGGAATAAACCAGTATAAATCATGGGAACTTTTTCTTTAAAGTGGCATAGATTTCATGATGGAAATATAGTCAGACTTCACCACATAGCTATGTAGCAAACAATATTAACAATCACCCTACCTAATGAAATGGTAATATGTAAATTACCATCACTCCGCTACACCCACGACTGGGCCAGCGGGAGGCGCAGGGGGCGGGACTCGGGGTGGCCGGGGTAGCCGATTGGGCCAGCAGAACGCTGAGCTCGCATCACCAGCGGCAGCACGTGCTCAGCGTCTGCGCCATGGCTGTGCTGCGAAACAGAAGGGGCCTCTGGGGCAGCGAGCTCACGTCCCACCGTGGACCATCAAAAGTGGGGGAGCTGGGTGCCTGTCTGCTCCGGCACCAGGCCTTTCGGAAGCCTTCGCCGAGCCGGAGGCTTCTGAAAGGCCTGGTGCACCAGCGGACAGGCACCCAGCTCCCCTGCGATCGAAAGCGAAAGCGTGTAGGGGACCCTACAGGTGCATGATTCAATCATGCACTGGGCCTCTAGTATCAATATAATCTTTACTGTTCACCAATTTAAAGTTCATCTTCAGTCAAAAGGAGAAAGAAAATAGGACAGAATAAAATGTGGTCAATGTTGACAATATATAAATAATTTACCTTCTAAGTATATCTAAAGTCCTTTCACTTATATTTCCCAGTGCAATTGCCTCCTCACTGGTATTCAGATTATTGCTACATTTGGTGGAAGCTCAGGAGAGATTTCTAGCCTCAAGACTAAATGCACACAGATTATAATTTATATGGCATGTGTCTTCTGCCCCTTTAGGTCCGGCTATAATTCCTTTGAGCCATTCTTCAATATTCTAGCCTCTGAGGAAGGAAAAGTCTACCTCAGAGTCTGCAACCTCATCCCCTACACTAACCCGAAGCTGCTGGTAGTGGATTACTCATAAAACTTGCTTTCTAGCAGGCATATGGAAAAAAAATCTGGGGAGAAAGAAGAATATGGAAGGTAAGCTGTATTTACATAACAAAAATGTATTTGAACAATACAGATATATAAGTAAATGAAGGAATAATCTGAATAAGGGATCTGGTGACTAAAATAGTCCATTTACCTGGGCCAATGAGCTTCTTCCCATACTTCTCACGAAGGAAAGACTATTCACTATGGAGTCATCATTGAAAAGACAGGCAGACAAGCACTTTGGTGGAGACAATGCTATTATCACAAATAAATTATAAGGGAAGAATTTGAGGGGATATTTGCAAAGAAATAACATAAAATAATTTTTGAAATAATAAAATTAGGTATATTTTCCTGTAGACAGTCTTTGGTACTTCAATTTTATATTCACTTGACCAAGATGTCACAGAAGTTGACAATCTGAAGTTTTTAAAGAAGATTCATGTTTTAAGCACAATGAGAGTGTTTAGTCCTTTCTGAGGGTCTCAGAAGGTTTAACTGATCAAGGAGTCTTAGTCTCAAAAACCACTGTTTATTTAAGTTGCTTTCTAAATCATCTGTATGGATATTCAGAGGAATGTGAGATATTTCATATTTAAAACAAACATGAAGGGGTCAGTCTCCACTGGTCAGTGTATGTTTGTGTATGTGTGTGTGTGCATGTATGTGTTTGTGTTGCAAAAATAATAGTTTTTTTTTAACCTCTGAGTATTTAGGTTAGTGTCCATGTGAGCAAAAATTGTGGAATTTTTTTCTTAATTTTTAAGAACTTTTAAATTAATTAATAACCGGTGAAATGTCATCAATAAAATCATGTGGGCCAGGCATTTCATAGGTAATAAGCCTGTGAGTAAATTAAACCTTAAGTCTACCAGGTTCTTCTAATGATTAACTGAAGATTAAACAGATTTGAGAAAATATTGCTTTTTAGGTTAAAAGGTAGCATGAGATTGACTTGGCAATATAATTTCCTGAGAACAGAATTTGTACATGCTTAATTATGTTTAATGAAATCAGTTTGCTTCCATTCTCCTGTCAACTTTTCAAGTGTCACAAAAATGTGGAAAGAAATAGAGGTTGTACTTATAAAGCAAATCATAAGGTCAGTAGACCAGGCGAAGAAGTGGCAGTCTTGGCTCTGATAGTAAAGAAAGGATATTAGGTAAAATCAGTAGATGCAGTAGCATCAAATATCTAAAGAGGGCCCTGTCTAAAGTCCTTTAAAATTCTTAAAATGTTAATTCTCCCCAGAGAATTACTTATTGATTCAAAGTAATACCAATAAAAATCACAGCAGGATTGTTGACTAGATGTTAAGAGGCTGATTCTAAAATGAGTATAGAAAAAAATAAGTTAAAATAGTCATAAAATTTTTGAAAAACAAGAAATGTGTAGAGCAATTAGTACTTTATTTTAAGAATCAATAATTAAGCTGCAAACATTAAGAAAGTGGGATATCGTGATATCGATAAAAGCAGAGACACAAGGATCATCTAAAAAATGGCTGTATGTTTGTGTGTTTACACATTTATTCAATTCACTTACAACATAGAGATTTAATCAAGAAAAAGATACTGCTTTCAACGTGTGGAACAACTGAACAACTATATGCAAAAAAAAATAAAAATAAACTTTAACTCAGATCTTCAGTATTAAAAACATCACAAAGACTAATAAACCTTAAAAACTTTAAAAATAAAATTTAAGATTAAAATTTTATGATCTTGGACTTGGCAGAGATTTCTGTGCTAAAACACAAAAAGCATATCCCATCTCTGATAAATATTAATATTGGAAGCATTTGGTCTCACAATGGTGTGCAGCTTTGAAACAAACTCAGCAGCTTGTGCTATTGTTGGCCCTGGAGCTTGTCAGCCTTTCCTAGCCTTCCTGGGGACCTTTTCAATGTGCCCTGTGCTTTGGTAATTTGCTTAACTTCTTTCAGGAAGCAAGCATGCCATTTAGTAAATTATTGGTACAGCCACTAAGTGGCAAAAGACTGGAAGAACTAATGCAGGTCCCTAACATCCCTAATTAAAAAACCCAAGAGGAGCCCTGGCTGGGTGGCTTGATTGGTTGGAGCATCATCCTGTACACCAAAAGGTTGTGTGTTCAATTCTTGGTCAGGGCACAAATCTAGATTTTGCGTTTTATCCCTGGTTAGGGTGTACAGGAGGCAACCGATGGATGTTTCTCTCAAAAATTTTATCTTTCTCTCCCTTCCTCTGTCTCTAAAAAAAAAAAAAGAAAAAAAGAAAAAAGAAAGCTGATCAGTGTGGCTCAGAGGTTGAGCATAGACCCATGAACCAGGAGGTCATGGGGTCATGGTTTGATTCCAATCAGGGCACATGCCCAGGTTGCAGGCTTGATTCCCAGTGGGACAGTGTGTGTGTGTGTGTGTGTGTGTGTGTGTGTGTGTGTGTGTGTGTGCAGGAGGCAGGCAATGGATGATTCCCTCTCATCATTGATGTTTCTATCTCTCCCTCTCTCTTCCTCTCTGAATTCAATAATTTTTTTAAATCAATAAAAAAAAGTAAGAGGACCTTCTTATCAGGGATATTTACTAAATACTTTGAAATCTATTTGTTTACTATTGAATTGAAGCTGACAGCTAACATGTTTAGGTCTTAGATGACAGAGTGTATAGATGTAGGTATAGGCTTTAACTAAATGTTTCTTTTTTTCTTAATCCTCACCCAAGGATATGTTCTTACTGATTTCAAAGAGAGAAGAAGAGAGAGAGAGAGAGAGAAATATTAATGTAAGAGAGAAACATAAACCAGTTGCCTTCTGTACCTACCCCTACTGGGGACTGAACCTGCATATGTATCCTGACCAGAAATCAAGGGATGACACTCCAACAAACTGAGCCACACTGGCCAGGGCACTAAATGTTTCAATTCCTTCAGTTGTCACACAGCTAACAGTCAAAGATTATAAAGTATGTTAGTCATGTCCTGAGGCCTTCCTGTAAAGCAAGTTCCAGGAAAAGCATTTTAAAGTACACTTTGCTTGAGATAATAGAAAAATATAGCTAGCTAAGCACAAAACAATGAGCTTAAAAAATAGCAATGGTCATAGAGTTAAGTTTCTGCCTTTTTGCTTTAAAGATAATGTCATGAGAGGTCTTCCAGAAACTTGGTTTTTCAACCTGGTTAAATCACCTGACCACAGTGACAAAGGCATCAAACAAGATGACATCAGGAATTGGACTAATCAGACTAAGGGAAACCACTGAAGCTTGCACAGGAACTAACCAGTGAGCCTCATCCTCGACCCCTAACTACTAAACCTCAATCTCGGCCTTTTAAAAATCCTTGATCAAAAGCCATCAGAGTTTGGGTTTAAAGCAATAGCTTCCCATCTTGTTCTCTTGGTTCACCAATAAATGAATGACTCCAATTTCTCCACTGCAAAACTGGGTGTTCAGTATTTGGCTTTGCTGTGAGTTGAGTGGGCAGACCCCCTTGTTCTGTAGCAGAATGTATTATCATACAACTAAAATCCTATCATCACTTTCATCACAGATTTTATGAAACCCTATAATCATTTTTTTTTACAATCTTTGAATAATTATTTGTTGATTTGAATCTCAACATATATAGTCAACTGAACAGTCATCTGGGAAGTTATGTAGCACTGGGAAAAATATGTAATATTCTAATGTGAATATACTCATGACAGTGCCTTAAGAATTTTAGCTGTATTCCCTCAACATCCCCACTTCTTTTGTATAAGAAGAATGATTCATCTCTATACAGGTAGGAACATCCATAAACTCAATATACAAGAAAATCCAGAGAATTAATGGGCATTTTCTGTACCGGGTAAATTGAGATCTGGAAAAAGTAATGAGGAAGGATTCACAGGGGGAAGGAGCCAGGCCAGGAGGCCCAGACCATATGCTTTGAAGTTATCAGCAGACATCAGCAGATATTTGTGATAATGGATGGCAGCTATAGAGAGTTCTTGAAATTATAGGAGGAACTAATGACATTGCTCATTTTTGAAATGAAAAGTTTTATCTTTATAATCACTAACTGGTCAGCTTTAAATTTTAATAGTTGGGAAGAAATTGGAACAAACTGTGGAGTAATCAATTTGCAATCACCCAGATGAGGACAAGGTGGTGGAGGACAGTCAGATGTGCTTTGTGAGGACACAGGATGCCAAGTCAATTTCATTTTCTTCCCTAACGAAGTGCCAGGATTTTAGACAGGGGAGAGACAATAGATGTAATCTATCTGTGCTTGAGAAAGACCTTTCACTGTACTGCACAGAAAAACCCTTACCAAGGAGACAGAAGGCTGTATCTGCTGGGAGGGCGAGCAGTTGTGAGGAAGGTCAGGAGACATCACAGGCAGGGCTAGCCCAGGGAAGAGCTGAGCCCACCTCTGCTTCTCTGAATGTCATCATTCACAAGCACGAAATACAACTCTCAACATTCCCAAGCAGCCAGGAGACTCGCTTAAGTGGGTTGTTACTGACTTAAATTTATGTTATAAAAAAAGTAGCCAAATAAATGAAAAAAAGGATTTTCTAATTTATAAAAATATATTGTATTTTTAAAAGGGAGATATCTGTAATACTATCAACAATATATATATATATATATATATATATATATATATATATATATATATATATATATATATAATATTTTACCTGGAAATATATATATATATAATCATCTCTATAAGTATACAGTTCTAAGTTCTAGTCATTTTTCTAAATCTCCAGGAAATATAGCATGTCTTGATTCAGATTATGTAAGACCTAGTAAAAGTAAATTAAGATAACTAAAGTCCTCTTATATTAAGAATAAAATAGTGACTATTACTAATTTCCAAAGATGTAATTATCAAGTAAATTAGAGAAATAAGATATTTAGATATTAACAAAAAGGTTAATTTACAACAAATTATAAGAAATAAATTAACTTAATAAAATATGAATAAAAGTGCATGTAATATTGTTAGTATTGTTTTTATTTCATAGTACTCTTCTTTTTGGTCATCCATCTCAGTCTGCACTGACTTAGGCTCAATTTTGTAAAACATTGCAAAAAATGCTTCAATATTATTGTGAAGCATTTACTGACAGACCTTCCAAATACTTAAATTTGTGATCAGGAAAAGATTTTAAAGGTTTCAGGAAAGTCCTTGAACCACATTATCATTTCATCTGTATCATACATCTTGTAGCAACCATGTCACTTCTGCTTCAGGTCATGTTTATATCCATGTGCCCTAACATTTAATAAAATAAATAATTTGACTATTTTAAAAGGCTACAGAAAACCCCACAAGGTGAAATAGAAAATGGAACCATCCACGGTAATTACAGAAATGCAAGTGAAAGAAAACCCGTGGAAGTGTTTGTACTTGCTAAGTTAGTGTTTTAAATTACAACACACAGTGCTGGCTTCACAGCACATATACTAAAATTGGAACAATACAGAGAAGATTAGCATGGCCCTTAAGTAAGAATGACACCCTGATTCATTAAGTATTCCATATTTGAATAAATAAAATAAAAATAAATCACAACACAGATGGCAGGTTAAGGGGGTATTGAATTATGCATAAAGTACCCCCTTAGGAAGGTACTTTAGAGCTTGTATTGAGATCCTATTGTGGTACTTTAGGATCTTGTATTGAGAGCTTCCTAGAACAGTGTTCATGTAAGAACCATCCAAACCTCTGTAGAATATTCATAAGAGTTTATTGAAGCCAGAACTGCGGACAATTGCCAGGAAGCAAGATCTCAAATGGTCTAATGAATGATAGTTTGGCAATTTCTGTTATGCATTTGGAATTAAGGAGGGAAAGTAAGGAAGATTACATGGAAGTGGGAGAAACTGAGGATTGCATTATAGGATAGTTAATAAGATTAAGTGGTGGTCACACTTATTTCAAAGGTGTGTTAACCTAGATGCCCAGAAACAACAGACAGGGCTTGCTTAAGGCAAAGATAAAGCTTTTACTAAAGAAGTTATATGCCTGGGGTGTGACTACCCACCATGACCTGCCCACCATGACCTGCTCAGATAGGAATTTATGATTAGATCACTCTGTATGGTTACTTTCCATAGAACTCCTTTTTCCTTTTTTTATTCATAAAACTAGTAGCCCTGTGCACAAATCCGTATGCCAGTAACTCTCTGCACAGAGGCTCTCCGCGGCCCAGAGGCCCATCCACAGCTGGGTGCAGAACGCTTGGCTCATTGCTGCAGCGATGAAGCAAGCATTCTGTCAGGCCGCTCATGCTGCCCACTCTCAGTGGCCGCCACCCCTCCCCCAGGACTGAGAGACTCCGGCGGGACTGAGAGGACTGGGTGCCACCATCTTGTGGCTATGGGCGCCACCATCTTTGTGATGGAGTGACAGTTAATTTGCACATTACCCTTTTATTAGATAGGATGAGTATTTCATATTATAGCAACCATAAAGATACATAGATGCTGGATGTATTAATCTCTCACCTAAAATTTATCTCAAGAAAAGAATACTACAGAAGTAATAGTGTGTCCTTAACTATACTAATAAAAGAGAAAGATGCAAATTGACCATACCTCCAAGACGCCCACCAGCCAATCAGGAGTGAGTATGCAAATTAACCCAACAAAGATGGCAGATTATTTTGCATACACAGGCATAGAGCTAAGTCTGAAGGCTCTGCCCGAGCGAAAACTGAAGACTGAAGACTGAAGACTGAAGACTGAAGGCTCCACTGCAGCCAGAGCCAAGCCTGAAGGCTGAAGTCTTGGCTCCGCTGCGGCCCGTTCCCGGGTGCAGGAGGAAAACCAGTGCCGGCAGCCAGGGGAAAGGAAGGCCTATTGCATGAATCTTCGTGCAACGGGCCTCTAGTATTTTTTACAAAAGCAGTCACCTGTGCCAGGTCTACCATGCACTTTGAAGGGAAATGGTTAAGTGAGTTTCATCAACTCAGTGGGATACTTTGCAAGCACAAAATTCAACATTATGAAAACTGAAGCAAAATAATAATAATTATTAAAGTGGGTAAAAATCAAGGTGGTATAGAAGAGTGAAAAAACTCTAGGAATTAGAAAACCCCAAATATAAATCTTAGAGTGCCTCCAAGGTAATGTGCAGTTTAAGAGGCCCACTCCTTGATGAAATTCTGGTCAGGTTCTTCTAAGCCCTCTTTGTGAGTAGGCCTCAGACTTGGCCTGTGATTAGGGCTGCCTACCTCAGTTTTAGTAAGAATCCTTTCAAATGAGTTCAGGGAGAATCTGAATCTTTGACATCTGATCACTGTCCATATATGATCAAGGTCCTCACCCCCCACCCTTGACATCAAAGTCCTTGACCCACCTTAAGCAAGAATCCCAATCCCATTAGGCCAGACTAGCAGACTATCTTCCCACCTCCTCTCCCTAGTTTGATGTCTCCTCTTAGAAATTTTCCATCCAGGGACCGCTCTCTGCCCCCTGGCTATAAATACTCAGCAGTCTTTTCTGTATTTGGAATGGAGCTCAGTTTCATACCAAAGACTCCTCTCATATTGCAATATAACTGAATAAAATATGCCTTTATTGCCTTTACTCGGCATCTGGCTCCATTTCTCTTTCACAGTATAGCCTCCAACTTCTTGTAAAATAAGGTAATTCAAATAGTCTTTACCATTCATGCCCGGCTTCTCGGCCTCCAGCAACGTAATTCCTCTCTTAAAAGCTCATGTTGGAGGGGTGGAAAGAGGCCTGCATCTGGAGTGACTAGACTTAGAGAAGGTGATACATCCTGGTGGATTTGATCAAAGCCTAAAGTAGAAAAACCACAGAGATGGCTTGCTCATTTACAATGTGAAATAGAATTGTCTTAGGGACAGCATGTTAACATGCACAGCCTGTCCTTGGGGAAAAGCTACACAGAAAGTCAAATTACAGGATGATTTCTTTCTAAACATGATATCAGTGCAAAGGGAGTTAATTATGTGGTTTGAAGTTTTAATAGCATGAGGTTTTGTTAGGCTGATGCGTTCTCCACGCTGGTTGAATATGTACTACACAAACCCTTGGTTTCTCTGCAAGGCGGAACCCAGACAACTGGAATGGACACAGTTTACATAGCTAATTCTTATTGACACATTATATTTCCTTTGATATGCTAATCCTTTTAATCAGAATATAGTCAATTGGGTTTTGCTGAGGGCATACTTACCATTAAGGTGACTTTGCATATCCCCTACTAATGGGATTCAGACTGTAGGATTTCTTGGCAGGATATGAGTTTGTATAGTTCTTTCTGTATATTGCATATCACAACAAGGCTTCTCTAGTGTGCTTTATAGTCTCGATATTTGGAAAGGGACACCTGTGCTTGAGGCTCAGCTTTGCCACATACCATGATGTAGACAAGCCTCACTGACATTATGGAATCAAATAAGATTGCGTATTTGAGCGACCTTTGCAAACCGTAAAGGGCATAGAACATAGGTTTTTTGAACCCTGATTCTGTTTATACCATCTGAGAAGTCACAGAGGTGCATACATTTCCTGAAAGTCTTACTCATCCCTGGTTGTGTGTAGCAGAGTCCTGAGAAGAAGGTAAAAATTTTGTTTACTTTCCCCTGGAGCCATCTATTAATTGAAGTCCTCCTTTATAGGAATCAGATTCCTCCTCTTTTTCTCTCTGTTTTACTGTTTCCCCAAGCCATCCCCATTTTCCCTCTCCCCTCTGCTTAACTCCCAGGGTACTGGGGTGTTGGGGGTAGATGGCACAGATTCTAAAATTCTCCGCATCCCCCCAAATTTAGGATCTTAATAAAAATGGACTTAATAAGGAATTGTTTTATTTCTCACTAAGTATTGAGCAGCCAGAGTATCACTTTAGAAATACTGTGTGTCGCATTTCATCCTATCCCATCACCTCTAAAGGAGAAGTCTACAGGACACCCCCAACTGTGGATTACACTACATAGCAAACACCCTTCACCATAGCCCGAGGAACTGGCCTCAGTGGTTACAAGCTGTGTGCCTAATTATGAAGGCACTTCCTTTGCTGGTATTAGGAAAGAAACTCCTTCAACCATATATGAATTTACAAGTAAAAATTATCAGCTTCCAGAACCTTGAGCAATAAATGTCTGTTGTATATACCAGTAAGCTCCCCTCCGCTCACCCATCCGTGGTACTTTATTATAGAACCTAAAGTTTTGAATCAAGCATCAAAGATTGACTTATTCAGCCAAACGTGTAGTTGAAGAGCCGACCTGGGCCTCTCTGTAGGTATGTGTATATGTCTGTGTGCACAGGGCACTGTGTATTTATGCTAAAAAGTTTAAAGATTCATTAGAGGTTGTTGCAGAAGAGGAGAAGGGAGATCAGGAGGAGAAAGAAAATAATAAGAAGACAATGAGACTATTGAGAACTCTTCCATGGCCTAAAGATCATAAATCAATTTGTGACATGGACTTTTCTTTCTTCCAAAAGCTTCCCCTGAATTTAATATGCAACATGGCCTGATGCTTGTCCCTGAGTCTCAGACACAGGCATTTAATTTGGTAATAATGTGCAAGTTTTCCTCCGCCCTGCCAATATTTCATTCCAGCAGAAGGGTTTCCTCCTGAGCTACTCTTGGCTGCAAATGAGTGAGCAAGTGAAATAAAGGAATAAAGGAAGGCAGTTGACTGTTCAGGCAGAAGCAGTGCCAAGGTGGAGAAATGGACGCCTTCCTATACCCATGGGACGTGAAAGCACCCATCACCTGCTCAGCCCAATCAATAAAGACCAGAAAACCTCAAATGAAGAAAAATCACTGCTCAAGAGAAAAATATTTCTGGCTCTAACATACTATGGATTAAGCCAGAGTTTGTATCAATTCCTTATGTTTGATCTCTCCTTGTGAGTTAAGTTACGGATGATCAAAAATGGTTTTTCTACCTCTAATAGTTACACATTGAAACAATTTGAAACACTCAGCCTACCTTTGAAAAGTTAACCCACATTTTTGCTATGAATAGCTTAAGACAAAACAGACAATATTTCTAACAGCGAGTATAAGCTTAACTAGAATAGTTAATGAATTTAATGATCATAGCGTGTTTTGCAGAAGCTTACAATAAGATACTATAAATGATTGGGATCTCACCTAGTCTTTGGACCCTCAGAGTTCATGTGACTGTAGATGAGGATGATATCTGTCCTGCTAGCATGGTGAGGGGGACACAAGGCAGAGGTGATGTGCGGGGTACGTGGCAGCTGTCAGCATTGTCCCCCTTTGGTCATTGGAAAGATGAATGTGAGAAAATGCTCCCTATGAGAAATAATACACAAGCATCTGATATACACGTTTGTTTGTTTTTAACCTTGCCAAAATTTTATTAAGGGAGCTATTGTAATCCCACAAAAGAAGGGATTGGGTCTATAGAAGATGACAGACAGTGTCCACCATCTTATCCCACTATGAACTCCTATTATGGAAACTATTCCTATATTTCCTATAATGGAAATTATTATGGGGTTTCTAAATATTTGCCAAAATATTTCAATTTATTTCATTTTATTCAGTCTCAGGGCAGGATGTATATATCAAGCTATGCTGAAAGAAAACAGTATAACTTTTAAAATTAACATCTGAAACAAACAACAGTATGATGAAGAATTATAAGATTTTAGTGAAGTATCACTCAAATAAACAGAAACACTAAGAAAGGTCATATTTACTCCAAGTCATTTTGTTGATTTAACTATTCCCATTTTGGAGTAGAGGACTATTTTATCAGGTACTAAAATCCAGCCATTTCTTTATGTTCCTCTAGGGTGCTCTTTCTATAATATTAACCCACCGATCAGTACTTAGATTGAAATGTTTGATATGAAAGATGGCCATTTACCAGACTAGCACCAAGTGAACTAAGATTGCAGGCTATAATGTCTTTTAAATAAAATTGCAGTGTAAGCTACAGAATTTGTAGCATTCATGGTTATGAGGAGAAATGAATAGTTACCTTGTTCAAAAACTGGCAATTTGATAAAATGCAAATATTTTTTAAAATATGCTTTTAGCCCACTGCCTACATTTCTCACCTATTTCCTTACAGTAAGTGTAAACAGGCAATCTAATGATGCTTCAGTGGGAGCTGGAAGTGATGGGCAATCTCTGTCAGGTCACTCATACTTAACACCAATTAAGCATAATGAAAATGTATCCACGGGAGAAAGAGGAAAGCACCCTCTATGAATGTTAAGAAATCTGACAAGAGCTTTCAAATTGAAAAGTCAGGGGCACAAATTACACATAAAGCCCTGGCTCTCAAGTTCTTGGTTCAGCTTTTAGGCAATTATCCAGGGTGTACTTATTATCATTATTATTTACTTACTAGAGGCCCGGCCCACGAAATCCATGTGCAGGTGCAGTCCCTAGGCCTGGCCTGCGATCAGGGCCATCTTCCCTGGCTGCCTGCAGCCAGCCCCACCCCCCGCTGCCACCCACCCCTGGTTCCCCATTTACCATCAGGTGATCAGATCCTGATGGCTGGGGAAAGGGACCGAGAGGTGTTCAGTGTGCCTCATAGTGACTGGACGAGTGGTCATTCTGGTTGTTCCACCATTATGGTCAATTTGCATATTACCTTTTTAGTATATAGGATGGTTCAGAAGTCTTTAGAGAGAGATTAACTGTTGTAGTCATGAAACCTGATCTTGTGGGAGAATGTATACAGATTATCTAATTACATAAGGAATGTAAATTGTAAATTCAGAGAATGCCATGTGGGTCCAAAATTAATACTCTCAATAAGTCAAAAGAGAGAGAGATTTATCTGGAGCCTTAAAAGCTATAATTAGAGAGCATAGGACATAAAAATGTAATCCTGAGAAGTGCCTCCATCCTGAATGAGTTACCTAGACCCAGCTCCTCTGTGCAAGGCAATGTCTACCTGTACAATGGCTATGTTAAGTAAGGCTAAATGTCCCTGGTGCACAAATGCCCATGCTTGGAATGTAAACATTCATGAAGTTACTAAGATGGAAATTCTGAGTAGAAGAGAGTTTTTCTGTTTTGTCCAGGATGAAATACCCAATCCTAGAAGTTTCTGACACCATCTGTCTCCAATAAGGACATGTTGAAAGAATGTCAATAGGGACACAGTCATGAGGGGAAGGACAGGTTCACAATGTCCCTGGCACTTCAGGATGAAACACAGTTCTCCTTTGTAGTTTCATAAGGGACATAACTTGATTAAACAAAATCCCCATAGTAAACGGAGTACTTGCATTGATATGGTCATTTCATGAAGAATTCTGCATTAAAAGTTCATGAGATAATAAAATACCAAATCTACAGTTTTATAGTATTGAGGACTTTTGAAAGCCATGAAGAGTCTCTCCAGAGCAGGGACAGTTCAATATACTCCAAATTTATAGAGCATTTCCGGGGACCATGGTACTGGATTAAAACAGACACTTGATTTTGATTATTTTGCTGTAATCTGTGCTCTAAATGACTAGCCCTGATCTGGACAAATATATTAATGTCAAGGGCTTTAAAACATTACCCACAAATGTCATTTCTCCAACCTGGATTCTAATAAGTCTAGTACAGCATAAATATGAATATCATGCTTTCTGGCAGGATTGCTGTAAGTACATGTCTTAGGATTTTGATTAAGAAAACTGTTTGACATTGACAATCATATCACATACATTTTTTTTCTCAACAAAATTGGAAATTCTAAATAATAAACTTCTTTGAAGTCAAGGTTTTTAAAATATTTAATACTTATATGTACAAACCATGTATAAGAATGTGCAAATATAAATATTTATGTGTAACATATACAGATATGTGTATATCTATCTATATATATATATAAAAACCTAAGCGACTATTATGACTGGTCGACAGAATGACTGGTTGACTGGTCGCTATGATGCTCACTGACCACCAGGGGGCAGATGCTCAATGCAGACGCTGCCCCCTGGTGGTCAGTGAGCTCCCACAGCCAACCTCCCACCACTGGCCAACCTCCCGTGGTCCCTCACCCCCTACCCCCCGGCTGGCCGGCCCCAATTGGGCCCCGATAGCCAGCCAGGTAGAGGAACCCCACCTGTGCATGAATTCGTGCACCGGGCCTCTAATATGCTAAGTATCTGACTGATTGGTTGACCCTTTGGTTGACCGCTCTACCAGTTGCTATGATGCACACTGACCACCAGGGAGCAGACGCTCAGACTGGTAGGTTAGCTTGCTGCTGGGGTCTGGCTGATCGGGACTGGGCAAGACAGGCCGGACACACCCTGGAGCTCTCTCATGGTCTCTCCCCAGCCTCTAAAACATTTCTCCTAATTAATTTTCTTTCAATGTGCACGAATTAATGAACAGGGCCACTAATGTACATATATTTAGTACATATATTTAGTCAATGTATTAGCTCTGAATTTAATAGTAACTAAAGTAAGGCTACCAATATCTCTGAGAAAAAAAGAAAATACTTCTACTGATAATGCTATCACCACCATTTTTCAAAATAGTTTTGTGTGATTAGCTCAAAGCCAGAGGTCAGAATCCAGTCTTCTGAGTCTTGGTTTTAAATTTTTATGAAAATTATCAGAGCTATCTCCAAATATATGCTAAAATCCTTATAGAAGTACTAGAGGTCTGGTCTATGAAATTCATGCACTTGGTGGGGGGGAATCCCTCAGCCAGGCCTGTGCCCTCTCGCAGTCCGGGAGCCCTCAGGGGATGTCCAACTGATGGCTTAGCTGGTAGTTGGACATCCTTAGTGCTGCCGTGGAGGTAGAAGAGGCTCCCGCCACTGCTGCTGCACTCGCCAGCCATGAGCCTGGCTTCTGGCTGAGCGGCACTCCCCCTGTGAGAGCGCACTGACCACCAGGGGGCAGCTCCTATGTTGAGCATCTGCACCCTGGTGGTCAGTGCACTTCATAGCGACTGGTTGGTTGTCTCCCCCCCCTGGTGGTCAGTGCACGTCATAGTGAGCAGTTGAGCGGCCTTAGCATATCATGAGCATATTACACTTTGATTGGTTGAACACATGACCAGATGACTGAACACTTATCATGTTAGGCTTTTTTTATATAGGATTAGTTCTAAACACTGTTCCTTATCTCTTTTCCTCCCCATAGCTCAGCATTATTTCTTATAAAAATGATCATAAATGTAAGTATTAAAACAAATTTGGTTTTATGAGTATAAAAAGAGTAGATTATAATAACTAGTGGCCTTTATTTATTAAAATTAGTATTTTCATCTTAAAACATGCTAATTTTTAATGTAATAACTGAAAAGATGATTCTTTTATAAGAGCTCACAAAGAAAAAAATGTATTTTCTACTTTATACCTAGTGTAAAAAAGTTGAAAATGGATTACATTTATAATGTCTACAATTTTTGAAATAATATTAAGTCATTTTACTAGGTCAGAAAATTGGTGTGTTCCTCTGCTTTTCCTTAGCCTCAATCATGAAAAAATAGGAATTCTGATATATTAAATTCTCATCCCTCATAGCATTATTCAGCTTGACTGTGGTGAAAGTATGTTATTCTAGCAGAACTCTGTGGGTTTTGCCAGCGGGTTCCAATAAGTCAAGGCATTCATGCCAATGGATAAGTAACTCTCAGTGTTGCAATTGGATTTAACTCACTCTACCTAAGTAGGACTAAATTTTAAAGCCAAGTTGATGTCATCATTATGCAACTGTCAACTTTGTCCAGGAACAGGAGTCATCCAGTGGATATAGTACTGGGGTAGTGTTTCCTATTAATGTTATATAGTTAGTAATGATGTGAAAGGTCTGCTTTGTTCTTCTTAATATTGAACATGGTCCTGGTCACAGTGACCAATAAAAATCAACAAACTTGCTTGGCCAGCATGGCTCAGTGGTTGAGTGTCGACCTATGAACCAGGAGGTCACGGTTCAATTTCTATTTAGGGCATATACCCAGGTTGCAGGCTCCATCCCCAGTGTGGGGTGGGCTGGAGGCAGCCAATCAATGATTTTTCTCTCATCATTGAGTTTCTATCTCTCTAGCCCTCTCCCTTCCTGTCTGAAATCAATAAAAATATATATTTTTTAAATCAACAAACTTGGAATTCTACTATCAAATGATTTTAGACTCGCACTCTGTTTTTGAGTTGGGATACAAATGTGCATTATTTAAGAAGTCCATTTTTACATAAAAAGAACTCAGGATTTGGAATCAGACTATCTATGTGTAAGATCCAACTCCGATACTACATATTCATCAATAACTGCTTTAGACTTCCTGATTTTGTTTCTCATTTTAATAAAAATAATAATTTTAGCCTTGAAGAATGTTTATGAGACCCAACTGAGATCATATTTGTCTATACAAATAAAAACTATTTTTATTATTAGCAGCAAGAATCACAGACATGCCGAAACCGGTTTGGCTCAGTGGATAGAGCATCGGCCTGCGGACTCAAGGGTCCCAGGTTCGATTCCGGTCAAGGGCATGTACCTTGTTTGCGGGCACATCCCTAGTAGGGGGTGTGCAAGAGGCAGCTGATGGATGTTTCTCTCTCATCGATGTTTCTAACTCTCTATCCCCCTCTCTTCCTCTCTGTAAAAAATCAATAAAATATATTTTAAAAAAAAAGAATCACAGACAAGAGGGAAATGTTTCTTACTTCAGTTCCCTATAGATAAAGGACACAGACATTTTTCACTGAAGTTGTACATAAAGGTGCATGTTTCAATTCTTTATTCTATTCTCAGCACGTTAGATTTCTATACGAAAGTCCTGTTCTCAAATATAAACTTAACTTCTATTGTCTAAGGAAATGAAGACACAGATATCATTTGCCATAAGTAAAAAGAATGACAGAGCCAATTGCATTCCACTTCTACTTGGTTTACTGACCCTTCCAGTCCAGAGGATTTTCATCTTGTTCATGGTTTGCATATTTCTAGAACAAATTTTATATTTTACAGCAAGCATGTCAAACTCAAAGGCTAACAAGGGCCAAATAAACAAGGCATGCGGCCCGTGGGCTACGTGTTTGGCATGCTTATTTTATAAAATAACAGCAGATCAGAGTAATTTCTCAAGGTACACATCATCATAAATTCAGTTGCATGTTACAGAAAACCCAAAGTACTAGGATTTTCTCTCTCCTGTATGAGAAGTCAAGAAGATCAAGGTGGAGATAATGACAGTGCAGTGATGTGTTAAGGATCCTCCCTGAGCTCCATATCATTGTGTCTAGTGTTTGGCTGTAGCCCTCATGATCCAAGGTGACTGGTGAATCTTCAGCAATTGCATTCATTCTTACACAGAAGAATGTTAGAGGGGCAAAGAAGGGTAAATCCTGCCCCCCATCCATTGCTTAAAGGAGCTGTTCTGATCCTATCAAAAAGTGCTAAGAGCACTTCAGAGTTCAGAGGGCAGGTGAAAAGGCAACTACTGCAGAAGAATAAAAGGAGAATAAGAATCAGGGGCTGTTAGGTAGCCCCAGAGGCCACCTTTCCTTTAGAACAGAGCTGGTTCTGAGTGCAGAAGGAACACACCAGCTTTCCATGAAACACAAACAGCTTAGAAAGCTTTCGTACCCCTCTTGCTCCTATCACTACCCCACATCTATAACCACTTAAGCTGAAAATAACGACAATAAAGGAAGGGGAAGAATAGGGCTGCCCATAGTTGCTCTGTCTTTCAGTCCTTCCTTTTTCAAGAGTGAAACCAAATTTGAGAACTTTGGTACAATGTGGCCACCAAGAAGTAAAATAAAAACAGCTGAGTTTGTTTATATATTTTGACTATGCTATTAATAATGGAATACATATTCACACACATACTATGAAATGCAAAATTTTAACCAAGTGGTGCATAACCTGATAGAAGGTAAAGAGCTTGAGTCCTACCCATAGGTGCCAAAATAATTAGGAGATTACTTGAGAATCATTTCTGTTTTCCTAGGTAATAGCAATATAAATGAATTTGAGAAGGAACATTGCATGCGGTAAGATTTCTTTGACAAACTGTTGGGCAATATTTCATGTGCACATTAATAAGATGATTTTGAAGCACACAATGTTTTATATGAACTATTAAATAATTATCTTCCCAAGTCTTTTTCATCAACTGTATCTCTCTTATCTAATTGTTTCATGTTGTCCTACAACAACTTTTACAATGGATCCAGGCGAGGAAAATGAGCCTGGTTAATCTTTTCTTTATTTCTCAGAAATAGTGCTTTTATCAGAATGAAGGCAAGATAGAATCACAACTGTAAAAACAATTGATACACCCTTTGTTGAGTGATCAGTGCTTATTTCTTTTCCAGAATAAATCTAGCCTTGCTTTACCACACGCAAACCCTGATAAAAAAATATTGAGGTACACAGTCATCAGTTTCCCCACAGTGAGAGCATCAAGTCCTGAATATCCTACCTTCCCAGTCCCCCTCACCACTATTCTGTAAGAAGCCCTGCTCCAATCCCCCTAATCAAGATCCTCGTAGTGCCAGGGACAGTTGGCTGCCAGGAGGTAAATGATCCTTGTATGGACTGTGACTGTAGCTGCATTTTTGATAGTTTCTGGTTGATCAACTTCAAAACTGATATTTAAAATCTGCACCTAAAATGATATAAAATATGCTCAACTCCATCTTATATATTAAATAAAATGGACTTTTGAATTTAATGCCTTCCTGCTTTCATTTTCACAATCAAGTAGAATAAAGAAAACAAAGGCCAATGTCACCTTTCTTCAAAATTACAAAAGTTGTATTGGGAGAAAAAAAAACACACAGAGATTTGATTGTTTTCAGTATGCGCGGTGTGTGTGTGTGTGTGTGTGTGTGTGTGTGTGTGTGTGTGTGTGTTTCTGTTTTTTGTTTTGTTCATTTTTTCTCCAGTATACTTTGAAAACTAGCTTGCCTATCCGATAGAAATTTGCCAATATTTGTTTTTAATTTGGGTTACTATTTAACTTTGAATTCATCATATAATTAGAACAGTTCCTAGCCCATGGTAAATTAGGATTAAATGTGAAATTCTGTTAATGTTACGACTTGTGCTCAAATAACTTTTATCTGAATTTCCCAGGCTGAAATTATGATCTCTCTCGCATGATCAGTGTTCCTTTGTAATAAAGAGCAGAGGTTCATACTGTTTGGAAAAGAAAATCACAGTACAAACCTTTCTTAGGCTGTCTATTGGAAATGCTGGCTCTGTAGGGTCGATTTCATTATCGTGTTAGAAACACTTTTGCCCCAAGTGCTTCTCCTGGTCCTGATTCTTAATTGTTGTTGTTTTGTGGTGTAAAATATTGATGACATTGGTCAAAAAGATTGACAGCGGCATGAATTGTTATTAACCAGACTGTTGGTTGCGGCTTACATTTCAATACACACCAGGATGAAACAGAAGCCCTAGGGGGAAGTGTCCAGTTTCATTCTCTCTTCCAAATGGACAGAAATGAACCCTTTCATGGCTTTCTTTGCCATTTTCCTTTTCCTTTGAGCAATTAAAATGCCCCTTATTGATTTTTACCTTGAAACATAAAACGACTCATTATTTATCAATAAAGGAATTGTCATTTATCACAGTTGGAAATCATCTAGGAAGCTCAAAATAACCAATGATGCAACAGTTCGCAGGTCAAGAACCAAGGGCGTGAACAGAGTACTGGCTGGAGAGAGCACCCAACCTCAAACCTCAGGGATGTTAAAGTTGGCCTTGGAAAGATAAAACAAAACAAACACAAAACAAAAGCAGAGCAGGAGAAAGTTACTCCACCTACACACTTCCAGTACACTACCCCACCCCCCACCACCCCAGCAGACACACTCTTGGCGGGGGGAATGTTCATTGTGTAGTCAAAAGATTTTGGGAAACATTCATCATTTTGTGTCTTCATGCAGCAATGAAAACTACCAAAGTTTCCTCTGAATGGTCTTGTCATCCATGGCTCCTGTAAAAGGCTTATCCATATGGCATAAATTAGCATGGATTACATTCACATCTGTGTGATTATTTTTGTGAATGTCATTTATAATTAATACTGTGGACTGAAGAGCAACAAGGGAGTGAAAGACGGAAATCACACATCCCAGGAGTGAAAAAGACTTCACCCTTCTTTCTACCCTACACTCCTTTTTCTCCTTAGATGCCAACTCAGTCTTACAAAATAGAAGAGGCCCTAGCTGGTTTGGCTCTGGAAGAGACTGAATCTTTTTGACAATATTTCCAGGAATATTAGTCAAATCAATCACTATGGTCAATTTTTAAGGTACATGTTGATTTTTATTAAAGCTAAGCTGCCAAATGTCTCAGGAACTGGTAAACTAATGAGTTTTAGTCCAGCAATAATTGTGGGCCTTTGCATGTTTATTATAATGAGCCATGCAGCAAAATCACTTTCAAGGGTGTTAAATGTATATTCTCAGGTGGAGTTGCAGACCTTCCTATTGAACAGACCATCAAACCTCAGAGGGAAGGCAGGAGAGAATGGGCAGGCGATGGGGGTGGGGTAAGAGATCAACCAAAGGAATTGTATGCATATAAACATAACTAATGGTTGAGTTTTGTTTGTAAACATTAGAGCCAAGGTCCTTTTTGAAATATCTGCTTTTTACTTAATGTTCTTTAATCACACAACCAAGGATCATTTGTTATATAGTCTGTTAAGATAATGATGCAATTTCCAGAGCCAAAGTTCCCAAAGTGCTGGAGTCCATCAGAAATACTGGCATTTGTAGAGCATACTCTCACTACCTACACAGCCATTGGGGTAAATATTAATATAATTATACATCAAAAAGAATCACCAAGGAATTTATTTAAATAATGGGTACAATTGTGTTTTCTTCATTTCCTGTGTCTCTAAAATTTAACCGACAGCATTTCATTCATAATATTTAATCAATATATGCAAATCACTTTAGGGACCTATTATGTCCTGAATTCATTAATCTACTTGGGCAAAAGATAAGCATATAAGAAGGTTTTCTTGGTTGAGGTCATAAATGAAGATGGGTAGTATCAAGTTTCACTATCATAAATCCTTGAGAAATTGTAATAATCCAAATAGTAAGTGGTCCTTTTGGTTTGTATTTCTAAATCAAGCAATTTTTAATTTAGATATATTTTGTGTGAACTTAAGAATACATACATATTGCTCCTTATTATTATTACAGTTTCTTTTCTGCATAATATGTTCTGAGAAAATACAAAATAAGCACATTTGCTTTTTTTCAGAGGTCAGATGCCTTATTTACCATGGAATATAGGGTCAAAGTAATGCCAGTAAAGTTGCATTTGTATCAGTCATCAATAGAATTTGGTTTATGCCTGCACAATCAGCTGTTCTGTTATGACATATCATAAAGCATTTCTTAATCCTTAGGCTTTTGCTAAGATCTGATTTATTAGAGGTCTAAAATAGATACAAATTAAGTTTAAAATAATGTGACACAGGCCAATCATACTACTATTGTGTTAAATTTACATAAATGGAATAATTTTGTTTTAAATGAGCATGTCTCAGTGTTTTGGAATTTTGATATAATTCATAGTAGAGAAAAACATCGAGACATTTTTTTATTTGGAGTTATTTTTATCCCTTTGTTACAGACTCCATCTGTTAGACTATATTTGAATTGCATACATTTATTGGCATTATTAGTAGTCTCATAAATAAATAAAGCTAAAATGAGAATATTCACAGGTATGTCAAAGTCACATGCATCTGACTTTCACAACACAGATCCAGCATGGTCACATTGTTACTATCTCACATATGTTGTGAGATTTTCCATTGGCTGTCTCACTAACACCACTTCTCTAATAAAGTAGCACTAATTAAATGGCATGTCCAAAAGAATGGAGTTCTACCAGCATGAATTAGCTAATATCTCTCCAATGAGTACCTAATAAGAGATGACTGTTTCAATAAAGTATATTTCATCAACACATAGATTTCTATACATCTGAAAGAATGAGAATGATCTATATGTACTAATATGGAGAAACAGCCAGTATATATTGCCGAGAAAAGCAAAGTATAGCATAGTAAATATGAAGTTATTACATCACACAATATTGTATATTATGCATATATGAAAAAGGGAATATAAATTAATAGATATTTGTATTTTCCTTATAGCTACACAAAGAAATTTGATATGAGAAAAAAACTCAATAAAATAGATATGTCAAAGATAAAAATAAACAGGATGTATGGGGAAAGAGGAATAAGTGAGACACTGATTCATCTCTTTCAAATCCTTTTAACATTTAGACCATATTAACATGGGTTATCTCTTAAAAAATGACGCACAATGGATCCCAAAGTCGATGACATTGGTGACCTGCTCTAATCTCCTCTAATGAGCTCATGGTCCCAGCCCTCAGCTGCAGTGAGTGCTGAGTACTAACAGCTTGTAGCTGCATCCTTTTCCATCCTAACCCAGACTTGGGCTGCCTACCCAAAAATTCCTGGGAGGTTATATACCCTCACAATTAGGGGCATCCAATAGTTGATATGATGGTACACAAGCCCCTTGCCTCAGAGTTGGACAACTCCATGCATACACCAGGGCTCCTGAGGGCTCATACAGAGACTACCAGGCAGTCTAAATGCACTGAGATTCTTTTCTTTCCTTGCTCTATCCGGCTTCCCTGAGTCCTTACAAGTTTCTCCTCCGAGGACTCCTTCAAAGTATCCCATTTCAAACCCTGCTTCTGGGGAACTGTCTTAAGGCAAGTAAGAGAAGCAGAGTACAAAGAAACAGCCATAAGATTAAAGGGCCTCCCCTGGGGTATAACTCTTTTTTTTTTTTTTTTTTGAGTTTAACTCTTAACCATCCATGTAGATTAAGCATGTCAAACTCAAAGGCTAACACAGGACAAATAAATGAGGCAGGCGGCCCGTGGGCTGTGAGTTTCACATGCTTGATGTAGATGGTGCTATGCCATTCACATTGTGTTTTCTTATTCCTAAATCATCACTATTCATGGATGCTCACCTGAGAAAAACTAAGTAAGGCATAGGTGGATCCTCCGTATTGACAATAGGTAAAAAGATGACTTTGAATATATCCATGTAAAGTCCATGCATTTTTATTTGCCTCTATTACGTTACTCAATTATATTGAAATTAATTGAATCCACTACTTATAGTTAATGACCATAGTCCAGCAATTAGAACTTTACTAAAAGAAAAAAAAATAGTACTTTAGGATTTACTCAAATTAAGAAATTTCACTGAGAAAATAAAACAATCAACCATCAACAATGGTTATCCAGAGGTATTCAAAAGACTTCAAGGTCCTGGCTCTTCTGGTTGTGTCAGCGAGAGAAAATTATATTGTGATTCTAATGTTGGCTTTAATGATCCAGTATAAACTGACAAAGGGATTTTCCAAAGTCAAATTATCTCCTAGATTTTTTCAATTTTCATGTTTTTTCTATTAAAAATGAATCACGATTTTCGTAATTGTAAGATTTTTATTTTCTTCACAAAGTGTATTCCACAAAACTGAGTGATCTACTTATATTTAATCCAGGTTTTTTTATAGTTCTATATCAATCCGTCCATTCACAGAAGGGATGCCAAAGCCTACATAGATACAACATCTTATAGATTTAGACAGGAAGACATTCTTTATTGGCTCTGTTAGTACTCTGTTTTACATATGTCATTTATTTGGTGTTGGGGCCAAAATCAGTCATTGTCATATCTGCATATTTCACATATATTAGTAGCTGGTGGGTAGGCACCTAAGACTATTAATAATACTATGATTCTGCATGCACCTCTGAATAGTTTATCAGCACAATCAATAATATAAAATATTACATTTTTTCTGTGCTTAATCTATGATGAAATGTATTGCATAAGGACTGTGTTTGGCTATGAGAAGCAGAGAGTAAATTAAGCAAATTAGGTGATTTAAAAAATTTCAGGAATGAGAAATCTGTAGATTGTTGTTTATATCATTTAATCAACTCATGCTTGAGATCTCTTTTATTCATTAGATCTTTTGTCATCTCTGACAATGCTCGCTCTTTGTCTAGAGTTGTGTTAAAATGGTCATCAATAACTTCAAAAGAATTAGGAAATATAATGTTTGTGTGTTTTTTTGTTGTTTTTTTTGTTGTTGTTGTTTGTTTGTTTTTTTGCTGGCCACTTTGCTGCCCTGGACAAAATTTGTGTTCAGTAAATAAGAAAAAGAGGAGGATGGATTTTCAGTAGGCAGCTAATGAAATCTTCTACAAGACACAACAAAAGAATCTAATCTAGACTATTAGTTGTATTTATGCATGTCAGGTGCATCGCCTGGTCTGAAAGAAGAGATTTCTGAGGAAGAAAATGT
Organism: Cnephaeus nilssonii; assembly: GCF_951640355.1. NCBI lineage: Eukaryota > Metazoa > Chordata > Mammalia > Chiroptera > Vespertilionidae > Cnephaeus > Cnephaeus nilssonii. Next base: position 38,515,031 of record NC_137072.1, on the reverse strand, counting down.
AACATCAGTCTCTTTTCATCAGCAAGGCCATATTTTATGCCATCCACTCATCTTTGCCTTTAAAGAACTTACTAATTTTTATACCATCATCTTCAATATAGTTTTCTTTAACCCCAGCTGTAGAAATATGTTTTATGGCCCTCTGCAACAGTTTATACACTTTTATTAGGACAATTATTTGTATAATACACTGCTGAACATTTACTTTTCCACAGACAATATTCTAGACAGTGGGAAGTTTACAAAGATGAAGGAGATGTTTAAACATATAATTAAATTACTCAATCTACAAAATCAGAGATGCTCATAATTAACTAAAGAAGGTGTATGCATATATGTAACCCATTGACAAAGACAATAGTGTGGTGAAGGCCTGGGGCAGGGGGCAAGTGCTGGCTAGAAGGAGTAAATGGGGGATAAAAGATGATGTCTGTAATACTTTCAGTAATAAAGATTTTTTTTTAAAAAAAGGTGTGTGTGTGTGTGTGTGAGAGAGAGAGAGAGAGAGAGAGAGAATTATGACTTCTTCTAAGGAAGGTAAGAAGCTTGGAGTAACTGGAAAACATGTTCATTTATGGAGGTGGCAGGATATGGGGATGATATGGGTATAACGAAAGAGGTTATGAAATGTCTACTCAGCTCAGCATTATCCTGAAGCTATGGAAAGACATTCGCGGTTTAACATCAGGATGAAAACAAGATTGGGCTTGTGTTTTAAGAAGATAATTATTTAAAAAATATATATTTTATTAATTTTTTACAGAGAGGAAGGGAGAGGGATAGAGAGTTAGAAACATCGATTAGCTGCCTCCTGCACACCCCCTACTGGGGATGTGCCCACAACCAAGGTACATGCCCTTGATTGGAATTGAACCTGGGACCCTTCAGTCTGCAAGCCAACGCTCTATCCACTGAGCAAAACTAGTTAGGGCGAGAAGATAATTCTTGCAGGTGATTTGATGCGAGTAAGGATTCAGGAAAAAAGATCAACTTGTAAGTTACTGCAATATTCTCAGTGAGGAATGATGAAATCAACTATAATTGTGACAGTAAGAATAGTAAGGAGAAGATACATTCAAGAAATACAACTAAACATAGTTTGCCTTGCATTCTTGTTGACTATCTGCATGTCTGTCTTTTTCACTATATTATGTGGATGAAAATGGGGCCACATACTAAACTTGACAAGCTCAGGGAAGGTCTGCATGGTTAGCAAACTCAGAGACTGAAAGTAACCACATAGGATGGTCTGAAATTAAAATTTCCTAACCGAAAGTGAGTCATGGGGGGTAATCATGTCTTAGGCTTGTATCTGCTTTGACAAAGGTCAACTGCTATGTTAACTGAGCCTATTGTCTTTTTGCATCTATGATAACATACCTTTGTAATGTCAGAGTAAACCCCTTTCCCAGACCCCTCAGTGTACATCCATTGGATCAGAGCATGAGACCACAGAAACCATCATTGTTATCTTTTCCCCACATACCATCTCTGTGCTGTAAATGTTAAATGTTAACTATCCTATACCCACCACTGTAAAAGAAGTATTTGTAATTTCATTTTACTCTTTATCCAATCTCAGGATTTCCCTGCTTTGTTTTCTCCTGCCTCCCTAATCTATCACCAGTGGATTTTATATAACCCACTTACATCTCCTCCTTTAGTTATAATGTATAAAAAAACTGCAAAACTGTCATTCTCTGGAGCATTTTCTTAATCTGTTGCGATTTTGTTTCCTGGCAATTGTCAGTTTGGTTTAAATATACTCACAAAAATTCTCTCTGGGCTTGGTTGTTTCTTTCTTTCTTTCTTTTTTTTTTTTTTAATCCTCACCTGAGGATATATTTTTATTGATTTTTAGAGAGACAGGAAGGTAGAAGGGAGAGATAAACATCAGAGGAGAGAGAGAAATATCAATGTGAGAGCAAAATATCGATCGGTTGCCTCCTGTATGCACCTCAACCGGGGATCAAACCCACAACCTGGGTATATGCCCTGACCAGGAATGGAACCCGTGACCTTCCCTTGTATAGTATGATGCTCCAAACAACCGCGCCAACCAGACAGAGCTGGATATTTCTTACGTTGACAATTACAAAGGAACAATGGCAGAAAAAAAGTTTTGTGGTTTTTTTTCTTTTTGTTTTTTTGTTTTTGTTTTACTCTATAACATAATGTGACCATGGAATATATTTGGTATTTTATTGATTTCACTTTAATTGAATTTATTGTTTTCTATTGAATGATATGAACAATTCAAATCAATGCAGATAAATGCATATCTTTCACCAGTATTTAAACTATAAGGTACTTCAGAACTAAAAGTCAGTGACTTGACAGTGACCATGGATTCAAGCACAATTCACATCATATGAAAACTGGCTGAATTAAATGTAACAGTAGATCAGCCTGGCTTTCTTCCAGCTCCTTATCCAGATGGTTTGTCCCCTTGCAGGCAGAAAAATGAAAATGAAAAGTGACCATTCTGCTAGACTGGTGTCTCCATGCCAAATATAATTACTTACAAACCTCTTTGAGATTAAAAAACACATAAGCATTCAAAGCAGGAAACCTTGTTTAAAGAATGAGACTTGGCTGAAAACAATCTTAGACCAAAATTTAAAGGAGCTTTGAAAACCCTTACTTTCCTTTTCTTAAAAATTTCTTTATTGATTAAGGTATTACATATGTGTCCTTATCCCCCATTACCTCCCCAACACCCCCCCCCTCATGCCCTCACCCCCCTGTTGTCTGTGTCCATTGGTTTGAGGATGGGGGTAAGGGGGAAAGATCAACCAAAGGACTTGTATGCATGCATATATAAGCCTTACTTTCCTTTTGATTCTTTTTCTAAATGGCCTTCACAGGTCAACAGTCAAAATGGCCCTCAGCCCTTTGACTAGCTGCCCTACCATAAATTGTTATATTTTTCTTCTCAGAATAGTTTCTGTTATACTAAAAATTTTGAATGTGCCTTAGTAGGCACTGTTGAGAGAAATAGAAAAAGAAGAAAAGTCTTTGTCTTAGCCCAGGCGTAAGATCCCATCAATATTGCATATGTTATGGTAAATGTCTGGTTCCATAGAACACTAAGGCTAATGCATGCTACAAGGTTAATGGGTTTAACTTAGTGTCTTCAGGCTTATTAGACAGTGTTTAGATATTACATATTATAATTATTAATCATATCTCAATGAAGGAAAGAACTGTATTCCACCAAATATTTCCAAATTAGTATTCATTTTAGTCCCTATTAATTTTACAAATGGAAAAACTAATGACACACTATAAAGAATTATGTGTATAATACTATTTATCTAAATCCATATCTACATAGGGTTTTTAAAATAATTTGTCCAAATGGCTTAGAAAACGCTTATATTTATTTAATTATCAAGTTCTAACTAGACATAACAATAATGACTGGATACTGTGCGAAAATATTGATTTTGTGCTTTCTTTTTATCCAGTAACCACAGAATATCATAAAAATTCAATGTAGCATTATTTTTCCAGCTTGAATCTAAAGATTCACAGACTTTAAAGGATATTCATCATCTGTCTTTTTGAACATTTATGTTCTAATCTATAGCAGTGTAATCTCCTTAGGAGTTTGGACTCATAATTTTCTCTTAGAAATTCTACTGAAACAGACCTGCTTTATCATTGAGCTTGAATCTTAAAGAGTTTCTCTTTCAAATACTAACCATGGGTTATTAATTTAAATGTTCCCTTTGTGGTTCCATCAATGAGGCCTTATAGGTATGATTTGTAATTATATAATAAGATTGTTAATGCTTTCATTTGAGTAATACAATAAAATAAATAACTCAAGCTTGACTTTTTAGATTTAATATGAAACATTAGTGGGGAAGGTTACATTTTCATTACTCAGATGTATTTTTATTTTAAAACAAATTTTAAAAACATATATGTATGTTTAAAGCATAATATTTTAGAGAAAGAAAATATATTCAAATATCAGACTGATAGGTTTGTATCTCAGATTACTTGTTCACTATGTAACCATTTAATTAAGTCATTTTCTTTTTCCAAATTATACTTTCCTCATTCTTTATTTTGGAATAATAACAAAATTTGCATCTTTTGAATGAGATTTAAGCAAAAATACATATATGCATTATTGTATTTTTACAAATAAGCCTAGTATTGTACAGGGTGAGTAGGAGTTACTCAGTAAAAATTAGAGCATTCATATATAAAGCCTAGATAATTTAAATAATATGTATTTGTATTAGAAATATAGCTAGATTAATTTTTGGTTATGTATTCAATAGAAATAAATAGCCTTGTCAAATCTTTACTCAAAATCTAAAATGTTATTCTTATTCTAAATGAAACAGTGTTTCTTATCCCAGGTCATGTTTTCTATATTTTATCACATATTACATATTCATCTTAAGTTAGAATAAAATCTTCAAATGTTCTACCATCAAAAATGCCCAAGCCAAAGACCACCAGCCACATGGGGGAAAGGATTGCTTGATTCCTAACCAGTTTAGCTCAGTGGATAGAGCCCTCTGACTGAAGGGTCCCAGGTTCAATTCTGGTCAAGAACATGTACATTGTTTGCAGGCTCGATCCCCGGCCTGAGTTGGGGGTATATGGAGAAGGCAACCAATTGATGTGTCTCTCTCACATCAATGTGTTTTTCTCTGTCTCTCCCCCACCCTTCCACTCTCTCTAAAATTCAATGGAAAAAATATATTTGGGTGAGGATTAACAAAAGAAACAAACAAATAATTGCTTGATAGGATTGCAAGAAAAACAGCCTGGAATCACATTCTACCAACAAGACTGAAAAATCTTATATTTTAAAAAGGATGGAGTAGGGTCCACAAAAGAGTCTCACCTTAAGCAGTGGGGAAAATTAGCCTTAGACTAACTATTGCTCTATTTCACCTGGCAAATTTTAAATGCAAAGCCTGATAGAGTTGAACAGTTTCTAAATCAGTTAACTGCATCTCAGAACAAACCTGTAGACTATGTAGAAATACTAACATATCTAACACCCTACAAGGTAAAATTCACAATGGGTGGCATGCAGTTAAAATTTACCACACATACAAAATACTAGAACCCAGAATGAAAAATATAATCAGTCACTCAAAACCAACCCAGTAATGACACCGATGATAGAATTAATTAATAAGGATGTTAAAATAGTTTGTATAACTACATATTTTATATGTGCCAGAACCTAGAGAAAAGATTGAGCATGTAGGGACATGAAATATATAAAACTAGAGGCCCGGTGCACGAAATTCGTGCATGGAGGGGGGTTGTCTCTCAGCCGAGCCTGTACCCTCTCCAATCTGGGACCCCTCAAGGGATGTCCGACTGCCCGTTTAGGCCCAATCCCAGGGATCGGGCCTAAACGGGCAGTCGGACATCCCTCTCACAATCCAGGACTGCTGGCTCCCAACTGCTCGCCTGCCTGCCTTCCTGATTGCCCCTAACCACTTCTGCCTGCCAGCCTGATCACCCCCTAACCACTCTGCTGCCAGCCTGTTTGCCCCCAACTTCCCTCCTCTGCCGGCCTGGTTACCCCTAACTGCCCTCTCCTGCAGGGTTGATCACCTCCAACTGCCCTCCCTTGCAGGTCTGGTCCTTCTCAACTGCCCTCCCTTGCAGGCTGCGTGCCTCCCAACTGCCCTCTCCTGCTTGCCATCTTGTGGTGGCCATCTTGTGTCCATATGGGGGCAGGATCTTTGACCACATGGGGGCAGCTATATTGTGTGTTGCAGTGATGATCAATCTGCATAGTACTCTTTTATTAGATAGGATAGAGGCCTGGCACAGGGGTGGGGGCCAGCTGGTTTGCCCTGAAGGGCGTCCTGGATCAGGTGGGGGTTCCCTTGGGGTGTGGGGAGGCCTGAGCAAGGGGCCTATGGTGGCTTGTAGGCGGGCCACGCCCCCTGGCAACGCAAGAGGAGGCCCTGGTATCTGGAATTTATTTTCCTTCTACAGTTGAAACTTTGTAGCCTGGAGCGGAGCCAAGCCTGGGGCTCCCTCAGAGGCCCACAGCCATTAGTGTTGGGGTTATAATTGAAACTTTGTTGCCTTAAGCGGGTGGGCCCAGCCAGGGTGTGCGGAAAGCTTTGCTTCCCCTGTTGCCGGGGCAACCCTGGCCTGCTCTCTCAAGCTCCATTCTGCCGCCATTTGTTTGAATTTATTTACCTTCTATAATTGAAACTTTGTAGCTTGATTGGAGGCTTAGGCCTGGCAAGGGCAGGCGGAAAGCTTGGCTTCCTCTGCTGTTACCTAGGAAACCTTGCTCTCTGTGGCTGTAGCCATCTTGGTTTGGGTTAATTTGCATGCTCGCTCTGATTGGATGGTGGGCATGGCTTGTGGGCATGGCTTGTGGGTGTGTCAGAGGTATGGTCAATTTGCATATTTGTCTATTATTAGATAGGTTAACCCAAATCAAACAATGAGAGATGTTTAACAAATATTAGTTGATCATATTGGCTCCAGAAATTTTAAATTAATACAATATTGATGTAGCTAACACTTACCCCACCTTCTCAACAGGTATTTCCCTATTCCCAGAGCAGATAATAATTTGCATACCATGTCCCATAGCTCCAGGTGCCATTTCAACACATGCCAGGTACAGGTCCCTCTACCAGCAAGTCTTTGCCTGAGGACTCTCCTTGCCTACAATTAGGGCAGGACAGAATTCCCTCATTTGATAAATAAATAAATAAAATGTTTTAGAGCTGTTTTGGGTTTACAGAAAAATTGAGGGAAAGGAAAATAATAACGTTAGACACACTCCTTACACCTTTCACAGAAATTAACTCAAAATGGATCTCAGATATAAATGTAAAAGAAACTGCTAGAAAAAAACATGAGAGAAAAATTAGGTGATGGGTTTGGTGATGAGTTTTTATTTTTTTATTTTTATTTTTTTCAATTTTTTTATTAAGGTATTATATGTGTACATATCTTACCATTGCCCCCCACACACCCCACTCCCATATATGCCACCACCCCCCAGAGTTTTGCATCCATTGGTTATGCTTATATGCATGCATACAAGTCCTTTGATTGATCTCTTATCTCCCGCACCTCTCCCTAACCTTCCCCCTGTAATTTGACAGTCTGTTTGATGCTTTACTGTCTCTGTATCTATCTTTTTGTTCAAGTTTATAATGTTCTTTATTATCCATAAATGAGTGAGATCATGTGGTACTTTTCTTTCATTGACTGACTTATTTCACTTAACATAATGTTCTCCAATTCCTCCCAGGTTGCTGCAAATGATGAGAATTCCTTCTTTTTATGGCAGCATAGTATTCCATTGTGTAGATGTACCACAGTTTTCTGATCCAGTCATCTGCTGACGGGCACCTAGGCTGTTTCCAAATCTTAGCTATGGTGAATTGTGCTGCTATGAACATAGGGGTGCATATATCCTTTCTGATTGGCGTTTCTAGTTTCTTCGGATATATTCCCAGGAGTGGGATTACTGGGTCAAATGGGAGTTCCATTTTCAGTTTTTTGAGGAAACTCCATACTGTTCTCCACAGTGGCTGCACCAGTCTGCATTCCCACCAGCAGTGCACGAGGGTTCCTTTTTCTCCGCATCCTCGCCAACACTTGTCGTTTGTTGATTTGTTGATGATAGCCATTCTGACAGGTGTGAGATGGTACCGCATTGTTGTTTTGATTTGCATCTCTCGGATAATTAGTGACTTTGAGCATGTTTTCATGTGTCTCTTGGCCTTCCTTCTGTCTTCTTTTGAAAAGATTCTATTTAGGTCTGTTGCCCATTTTTTTATTGGATCATTTATCTTCCTTTTATTAAGTTGTATAAGCTGGCTGTAGATGTTGGAGATTAAACCTTTATCAGTGATGCCATTTGCAAATATGTTCTCCCATGCAGTGGGCCTTCTTATTGTTTTGTTGATGGTTTCTTTTGCTGTGAAAAAGCTTTTTATTTTGATGTAGTCCCATTTGTTAATTTTCTCTTTAGATTCCATTGCCCTAGGGGCAGTGTCAGTGAAGAATTTCTTTTGGCATATGTCTGAGATTTTGCTGCCTGTGGATTGCTCTAGTATTTTTATGGTTTCCCGTCTTATGTTTAAGTCCTGAATCCATTTTGAGTTTATTTTTGTGTATGGCGTAAGTTGGTGATCAAGCTTCATTTTTTTGCATGTATCTGACCAATTTTCCCAACACCATTTATTGAAGAGACTGTCTTTATTCCATTGTATGTTCATGCCTCCTTTGTCAAATATTAATTGAGCATAGTGGTTTGGGTCAATATCTGGATTCTCTATTCTGTTCCATTGATCTATATGTCTGTTCTTGTGCCAGTACCAGGCTGTTTTGAGAACAGTGGCTTTGTAATACAGCTTGAAATCTGGTATTGAGATCCATCCTACTTTATTCTTATTTCTCAGGATTTCTGTGGCTATTCGGGGTCTTTTTTTATTCCAGATGAATTTTTGGAGAGTTCTTTCAAGGTCTGTGAAATATGCCGTTGGTATTTTAATGGGGAGTGCATTGAATCTATAGATTGCTTTGGGTAGTATGGACATTTTAATGATGTTGATTCTACCAATCCATGAACATGGTATGTTCTTCCATCTGTTTACGTCTTCCTCTATCTCTTTTTTCAGTGTCCTGTAGTTTTCCGTGTATAGGTCTTTTACCTCCTTAGTTAAGTTTATTCCTAGGTATCTTAATTTTTTTGGTGCGATGGTAAATGGGATTGCCTTTTTAATCTCTCTGTCTGTAAGTTCACTATTGGTGTATAGAAAGGCCATAGATTTCTTGGCGTTAATTTTGTATCCTGCTACATTGCCGAATTCATTTATTAAGTCTATTAGTTTTTTGACGGACTCTTTCTGATTTTTTATGTACAATATCATGTCGTCTGCAAATAAAGACAGCTTTACTTGTTCTTTTCCAATTTGGATGCCTTTTATTTCTTCTTCTTGTCTAATTGCAATGGCTAATACTTCCAGTACTATGTCAAACATGAGTGGTGAGAGTGGGCATCCCTGTCTCGTTCCTGTTCTTAGGGGAAATGTTTTTAGTTTTTGTCCATTGAGTATGATGTTTGCTGTGGGTTTATCATATATAGCTTTTATTATGTTGAGGTATGAGTCTTCTATTCCCACCTTGTTGAGAGTTTTTATCAAGAAAGGGTGTTGGATTTTGTCAAATGCTTTTTCTGCATCAATTGATATGACTATGTGATTTTTATCTTTCAATTTGTTTATGTGATGTATCACATTTATTGATTTGCGGATATTGTACCATCCTTGCATTCCTGGGATAAATCCTACTTGGTCATGGTGTATGATCTTTCTGATGTACTGCTGGAGCCGATTTGCTAGAATTTTGTTGAGGATTTTGGCATCTATGTTCATGAGGGATATTGGTCTGTAATTCTCTTTCATTGTGTTGTCTTTATCTGGTTTTGGTATTAGGGTGATGCTGGCTTCATAGAAGGAGCTTGGAAGTGTTCCTTCCACTTGAATTTTTTGGAATAGTCTGAGCAGGATAGGTTTTAGTTCTTCCTTGAATGTTTGGTAAAACTCTCCTGTGAAGCCATCAGGCCCCGGGCTTTTGTTTGCCAGAAGCTTTTTGATGACTGCTTCAATTTCGTCCATAGTTATTGGCCTATTGAGCTGTTTAGATTCTTCTTGATTGATTTTTGGAAGGTTATATTTTTCTAGGAATATGTCCATTTCCTCCAGGTTGTCCAGTTTGTTGGAATAGAGTTGTTTGTAGTATTTTGTAACAATCCTTTGTATCTCAGCAGGGTCTATTGTTATTTCACCTCTTTCATTTCTGATTTTGTTTATTTGGGTCCTCTCTCTTTGCTTCTTGGTGAGCCTGGCTAGAGGTCCATCAATCTTGTTTATCCTTTCAAAGAACCAGCTCTTGGTTTTGTTGATCTTATGTATTGTTTCTTTGGTCTCTATGTCATTTATCTCCGCTCTGATCTTTGTTATTTCCTTCCTTCTGGTTACACTGGGCTTTTCTTGCTGCTCTTTTTCTAGCTCTTTGAGTTGTAGGGTTAAGTAATTTATTACCATTGTTTCTTGTTTTTTGCAATAGGCTTGTAGAGCTATGAACTTCCCTCTCAAGACTGCTTTCGCTGTGTCCCATAGATTTTGGATTGTTGTGTTTTCATTGTCATTTGTTGCCATGATGTTTTTTATTTCTTCCTTGATCTCTCTGGTGACCCAGTCCTTGTTTAATAGCATGCTGTTTAGTCTCCATGTGTTTGATTTCTTTGGATTGTATTTATTGTAGTTGATTTCCAGTTTTATGCCACTGTGATCTGAGAAGATGCTTGATATAATTTCTATCTTCTTGAATTTGAAGAGACTTTGCCTGTGAACCAGCATATGGTCTATCTTTGAAAATGACCCATGTGCACTTGAGAAGAATGTATATTCTGTGGCTTTGGGGTGAAATGTTCTGAAGATGTCAATTAATTCCATCTGGTCTAGTGAGTCATTTAGGATTGCTGTTTCTTTGCTGATTTTTTGTTTAGAGGATTTGTCCAGTGGTGATAGTGGGGTATTAAAGTCTCCTACTATGATTGTATTGCTATTAATCTCTCCCTTGATATCCTCCAGGAGTTTTTTTATGTATTTGGGTGCTCCTATATTGGGAGCGTATATGTTTACCAGAATTATTTCTTCTTGTTGGATTTCTCCCTTTAGTATTATGAAGTGGCCTTCCTTATCTCTTGTTATGGCATTTACTTTGAGGTCTATTTTGTCAGATATAAGTATTGCTACCCCAGCTTTTTTTTCATTTCCATTTGCCTGAAAGATATTTTTCCATCCCTTCACTTTCAATCTGTGTGAGTCTCTTGTTCTGAGGTGGGTCTCTTGTAGACAGCATATATATGGGTCATGTTTTTTTATCCATTCAGCTACTCGATGTCTTTTGATTGGAGCATTTAGTCCGTTTACATTTAAAGTTATTACTGAAAGGTATTTGTTTGTAGTCATATCTATTTTTGTGTCTGTATTCCTTCTTACCTGTTTATTTCTTCTTTTTTACAGTATTCCCTTTAGCAATTCTTGCATTGCTGGTTTGGTGGTGATAAACTCCCTGAGCTTTTTTTTGTCTGCAAAGCTCCTGATTTCCCCTTCAATTTTGATTGATAGTCTTGCTGGATATAGTATTCTTGGATTCAGTCCTTTGCTTTGCAACACTTTGTATACCTCCTTCCATTCACTTCTAGCTTGTTGTGTTTCTGTTGAGTAATCATTTGACAATCTGATGGGTGTTCCTTTGTAGGTAACTCTCTGTCTCTCTCTTGCCACCTTTAGGATTCTCTCTTTATCATTTATATTTGCCATTGAAATTATGACATGTCTTGGTGTGGGTCTTTTGGGGTTGATCCTGCTTGGGACTCTCTTTACTTGCGTAACTTTTATCTTTCCTATATCCGGGAAGTTTTCTGTCATTATTTCTTCGAATAGATTTTCTAATCCCTGCTGCTCTTCTTGTCCTTCTGGCAGCCCTATTATACGCATGTTACTTCGTTTCATGTTTTCCCGAAGCTCCCTTAGGCTTTCCTCCTGCTTTTTAATTTTTTTCTCCAATTGCTGTTCAGATTGAGCTTGTTTCTGTACCTGATCTTCTAACTCACTAATTCGGTCCTCTGCTTCTTGTAGTCTACTGTTGAAACTTTCCATGGTGTTTTTGATTGTAGCTATATCACTTTTCATTTCTTCCTGATTCTTGCATAAGTTGTTGATTTTCTCATCCATCCGATGTATAAATTCCATGACCATTACTCTGAACTCCTTTTCGGTCATGTTGCAAGCTTCAGTTTCACTAATTTCCTTTCTTGGCGACTCCACATTTTCTTTCCTCTGTGAGTTATTTCGTTTCCCCATTCTGGCTATTACCAGAAAGCTCAAGCTTCCGTTTGCGTGGACCTGGGCCGTGTGCTGTGGGGACTTCGCTCCACCCTAGTTTCACTGAAGTGCTCTGACACTAGGACGTGTGGCTGCCTTTGGTTGGTGGGAACCAGACTTGCCCAGGATCAGTGTCCCCAGTGTTCCGTGTGGTCTTGCGTGCACATTTAGAATCAGGGGCCCTGTCTGCACCACACTGTTGGTATGTGCCGAAAATGAGATCCTTAGCATGTGCCAGGAGTCAGAGTTTCCCTGTGTCTGCACCAAGACTCGAGTGTCAAAGTCTCTGTTGCCTTGTGCGGTTTCTCGTTGAGAATCAGGGTCCCTGTGTGTGCACGCACCAACAATTGGGGTCGCTGGCTCTTAGTGTGAATGCGCTGTGAGTCAGGGATCCCAGGCAGCTGTGTCCGGCGTGCCAAATTCCCTGAAGTGGAGCTGCGTCCTGTGTGTGCTCTCTCTACTGAGCCAAACCGGCTAGAGCGCACATTCTTAAAATCCTGAAGGTGAGCTGGCTCAGTGCACTCTCCCAGAGTCCTGGAAGGGGGGCGGAGTCCGTCCTGCGTGCCAAATTCCCCAAAGGGAAGCCCCTCTGTGCACGCTCTAAGAATCCCCGAAGGGGGAGCTGTGACCCGCGAGCCAAATTCCCCCAAATTCCCCAAAGGGGAGCCCTCTGTGCACACTGACAGATTTCCCCGACAGGGAGCTGCTTCTGTCCTGCACGCGCCAAATTCCCTACGGGGGAGCGCGTCCCTGTGCAAAGCTCGGCAGCTTGGGCGAGGGGCGGGTCTATCAGTTACTATGGCGCTATCCGTGCGCCTGCGCCTGCGGGGAGGGGGATAGGCTCTTTGACTCACGGAAATCTGCGGGGAAGTCTGGATTCTTGTTGTTTGTTGGTCTGAAGCTGTGATAGCAGTTCTCTGTCCCCAGTGGCTGCAGGGTCCTGGTTTGTGTCAGAAGCCAGGATCCGAGTCTCAGGCAGCTCTGTTTCTCAAGATGGCGTGGTTTCCGCGTCCACACCAGCCGCCGAGAAGTGTCCGCTTTGTGCGCGGGGCTCCGCCGTCTACGGCTGCTCTGTTAGGGAGCCCCTTGGAAGACCTGCAGAATCTAACTGACCCTATCTCATACACACACACATACCACACACATCTACACTCTCCTCTATGGGTTCCTCACTCACACTCTCTCTCTCCCTACCTTCCTGCCGGTCACCATCTTTTTTTTTCTGGTGATGAGTTTTTAGATAGAACATCAAAAGCATAATCTATGTCAATAAAAAATAATAAAATGGATTTTACTAAGATTAAAAACATTGGCTTTGTGAAAGACACTGTTAAGAGGAAAAAAAATGACAAGTCAAGAAGTGGGTAAAATAGTTACAAAATACATATATATATCTGCTAAAGTACTTGTGTATAAATATACCAAAAATTTTAAATCACCAATAAGAAAGCAAACAATTCAGTAAAACCAGAAATGAATAAAAATGTCAGATCAAAGGCCTCATCAGAGAACAAAATAAACATATGAAAAGATGGCCAGAATCATTTGTCATTAGAGAATAGCAATCCTACCTAATAAAAGAGTTATATGCAAATTGACCATCACTTCAACACACAAGATGGCCACCCCCATGTGGTCAAAGATGGCTGCCCCCATGTGGACACCAGATGGCCACCACAAGATGGCCTGCAGGGGAGGTCAGTTGGGGGAGACCAGGCCACCAGGGGAGGGCATTGGGGGTGACCAGTTCAGCAGGGGAGAGCAGTTAGGGGCAACCAGGCTTGCAGGGGAGGGCAGTAGGGGGGGACCAGGCCTACAGGGGAGGCAGTTGGGGGCGACCAGGCTGGCAGGGGAGGGCAGTTAGGGGCAATTGGGTCAGCAGGGGAGCAGTTAGGCATCGATCAGGTTGGCAGGGGAGTGGTTAGGGGGTTATCAGGCTGGCAGGCAGAAGCGGTTAGGGGTGGCAGGCATGCAGGCAGGTGAGCTGTTGTGAGCCAGCAGTTCTGGATTCTGAGAGGAATGTCCGACTGCCTGTTTAGGCTGGATCCCACCAGGATCGGACCTAAATGGGCAGTTGAACATCCCTCGGAGAGTCCCAGATTGGAGAGGGTGCAGACTGGGCTAAGGGACACACCCCCATGCACGAATTTCGTGCACTGGGCCTCTCTATATATAAAAGCCTAAGTGACTGATAGACCTTTTGACCATTCGACTGTTCAACCAGTAGCTATGATGCATACTGACTACCAGGGGGCAGACACTCAATGCACAGGCATGGAAATAGGGAACAGACTGATGAATCTCAGAGGGAAGGGGGTGGGGGAGGGTGGGAAGAGATTAACCAAAGATCTTATATACATTCTAGAGGCCTGGTGCACAGATTCATGCACTGGTGGGATCCCTTGGCCTGGCCTGCGGGGATTAGGTCAAAACCGTGCACCAGGCCTCCAACATCCCCCAAGAGGTCCCGGATTGTGAGAGGGTGCAGGCCAGGCTGAGGGACTGAATCCGTGCACCGGGCCTCCAGTTAAATAACAATCAGATACCACAACATACCTAACGAATAGCTAAACTGCCCAAATTGATAATACCAAAAGGTGAGAATAATGTAGAACAACAGGAAATATTCTCTGCAGCTTGAATTGCAGAATGGTAAGGCTACTTTAGAAGTCAGTTTCATAAACGTGTTATAAAGTTAAATACAGTCTTATCTGGTAATTGAGTTCCTAGGCATTTAGCAACCCTTACTCAAGGTCATTAAAAATAAGGAAAGTGTGAAAAATGTCTCAGCCAAAAGTTCTTATTTAAGAATGCAACCTAAATCTGACTATATCTAAATATTGCCAATTGCCCTAAAGTTTAGAAAATATTACACCTCTATGACTACCTTGTCTGCAATTGGTTGATTAGCATTTATTTTGGCACTTAATGGTAATTTTACATGTGGTCGTATAATAGCACTACTCCTTCAGAAGCGAATTCTGCAAGTTGGTTGCCAGAATCCACAATCAGAAAAACATTAGAATCAGGAGCTGTGTGTTTGTATCTTGGGTTTGCCACTTACAATTACGTTATTCTTGGATAAAAGTCTTTAAATTTTATATTTTAGTTCCCCCTCCTCTTCATAGGAAATAGTAATATTTAAACAAATGGATTTGACATTTGAGGCAATACACAATAATTGTATATTCGAATGCTAAATATTATAATTATATTCATCATAATAGCAGATAAAGTGGAAAACTGGGAAAATCAGAATAGTTGATCTGTTATATTCAAAGAATACAGACTATAAGCTGGAGAAAGCATTATCTCTAGAAATTGGGAGATATCATAAAGGGACTGATAAGGAGAAAATTCTGAGATTTTCTAAATTAAATTACAACAGCTGGAGAGTGAGAGAAAGAGAACTGTTTGTCTGTTAATGGCTGTGGGCCATCTAACAGGACTGTTCACATTCCTTTTGTCTTTTGGAACTTTGGAGTAATTTTGAGGTGACCATTTCTGAAGATCATGTTAGCCAGTACTCTGGGAGCCTCGGCTTCTTGTTCACACATGGTCTTTCCAGACTGCTGCCCACAGCCAATCCACAGGAGTGGAGATTTCTTCTTGAGTTCCCATAGAGAGCCCAGTTCACTTCCTTCCAACCCTTTGCCTATAGCAAATGTAAATTCTTTCAGATGGCTTACATCTTTCTCCCTCTTTCCCCTACTTGATGTATAAAAATGTTTGAAAACTCTGAGACAATAGGCATGTATGTCTTTTCCATCCAGCCATGCTGCTGGTGGTTTAGACCCCATGACCCAAGACCAGTCTTCTTTTTGGCTAGCATTTTGTCTCAATAAAACATTTCTTAAATACTTTTAGCCATGGAAGTTAAAATTTTTCTTTAACAGAACACAGGGAAAATTGAGGGGTTACAAAGAGAAAGGAAGAAATGAAAAAGTGTGGAAGCATCTGCCTTTTATTGAGATGCATAAATATAGCAGAACATGTCACAGGTGTCCTTGCTATTGAATGACTGAGTATTTCATAGGCATATGATTTTTCATCTAAAAAGCAACTATATATATAAAACCCTAATATACAAATATACTGAATGGCAGAACAACCTGGTCACTATGACGTGTGCTGACCACCAGGGGGCGTGCACAGAACATGGTGGGCAGTGGCAGCAGGCGGCAGAGTGCGGAACATGGTGGGCATTGGCTGCGGTGGGATGGTAGAGCAGGTGAGCAGGGGCACCAGACCAAGGTGGGGTGCTGGTTGCTGTCATCCGGGTGAGCCTCTGGTGGTTACTGAAAATTCTTTGCTCCCACACACCAGTGCTCGCCCCGCTCGCACCCGCTGCTGGAGCCGGAGCTGCTGCTTTCACCTGCTGCTGGTGCCCAGCGCAGGTCCCGATCACTTGGTGCCAGTGTCATCAGCAGGTGTGAGCAGTGACTGCTGGCCCCAATTGCCCCTGAAAGCTTCTCCACTCCCCCTGCTCCTGAGGGGAGACTGAGGCAGCAGCTACCACTCTCACCCGCTACTGGCGCTGGCCCCAATCACTGCACCATCAGTGGCCAGTGGATGTGAGTGGGGCCAGTGCCATCAGTGCGTGGGAGTGGCGGCAACTGGAGCGGGGCTGCCGGCAGACAGGGGACCAGCGGCCATGGCGGGAGGGGCTGCATGGTGGAGTGGAGGATGGGCCAAGACCTACCCCTGTGCCCAATGCAGCCTTGCAGGCCACAGTTCCTTTCAAGGTACATGAATTTGTGCACTGGGACTCTAGTCCTATCTAATAAAAGATTAATATGCAAATTGACTGTACCTCTGCTACACCCACAAGCCACACCCACCAGCCAATCAGGAGTGAGTATGCAAATTAACCCAAAACAAGATGGCTGCGGCCACAGAGTGAGTTTCCCCGGCAATGAAGGAAGCCAAGCTTCCCACACATCCTGGCCAGCCGTGGACTCCACTCAAGGCTACAAAGTTTCAATTATAGAAGATAAATAAATCACAACAAAAATGGCGGCAGCCACTGAGCTGGAGAGAACAGGAGGCTTGGGTTTCCCCGGCCATGGAGGAAGCCAAGATTTCCGCCCACCCTGGCCTGCTTTGGCCTCCGCTCAAGGGTACAAAGTTTCAATTATAGAAGATAAATAAATCCCAACACAAATGGCTGCAGCTACTGAGCGAGCAGGAGGCCTGGGTTTCCCCAGCAATGGAGGTGGTCAAGCTTTCCACCTGCCATGGCCTGCCCTAGCCTCTGATCAAGACAACAAAGTTTCAATTACAGAAGATAAATAAATCCCAGATACCAGGGCCTCTACTTGGGTAGCCGGGGGTGTGGCCAGCCTGCAAACCACCACAGGCCCCTTTCCCAGGCCACCCCACACCCCAAGGGAACCCCCATCCTGATCCGGGACACCCTTCAGGGCAAACCAGCCATGCACCAGGCCTCTATCCTATCTAATAAAAGAGTGATATGCAAATTGACCATCACTCCAACACACAAGATGGCTGCCCCCATGTGGACACAAGATGGCTGCCACAAGATGGCCAGCAGGGGACGAACCAGGTCTGCAAGGGAGGGCAGTTGTGGGCGATCAGGCCAGCAGGGGAGGGCAGTTGGGAGGGACCGGGCCTGCAAGGGAGGTTAGTTGTAGGCGATCAAGCCTGCAGGGAAGAGCAGTTCGGGGGGGGGGGAGACCCAGGCCAGCAGGGGAGAGCAGTTGGGGGTGACCAGTCCTGCAGGGGAGGGCAGTTAGGGGTGACCAGGCCTGCAGGGGAGGGCAGTTAAGGGTGACCAGGCCTGCAGGGGAGGGCAGTTAGGGGCAATCAGGCTGGCAGGGGAGCAGTTAGGTGTCGATCAGGCTGGCAGGGGAGTGGTTAGGGGGTTGGTTAGGGGGTGATCACGCTGGCAGGCAGAAGCGGTTATGGGTAATCACGAAGGCAGGCAGGCGAGCAGTTGGGAGCCAGCAGTCCTGGATTGTTAGAGGGATGTCCGATGTCCATTTAGGCCCGATCCTACCAGAATCGGGCCTAAATGGGCAGTCGGACATCCCTCAAGGGGTCCCAGATTGGAGAGGGTGCAGGCTGGGCTGAGGGACACCCCCCCCCCCCATGCACGATTTTCATGCATCGGGCCTCTAGTAGTTATATATAGTACCTGCTAGAAATTAGAGACCTTACTTAAATACAAGAGACACTTGAGAAAAAGGTTGCACGTATTCAGCATACTATGTGTCACCTCTGGAAGTTATGGGTAAACACCACTTGTCTTTAGTCTATCCACTCAGAGGAACCTCATTCACAATTTTTAGGTGGCTAGCCCTGCTAAATGGCATTATAAGCTATGAGTCATGTGGCCCAATTATGACCCATCACATGCTCCATGCACAAGGTAAGAAGTATTTAATATTCACCTCATTTCATTTTCACTGCCTAAGTATAAAGGTAGTGTGAGGCACCCTAGACAGCATCTTGATTGCGATGGATCCACAATTCAAGGGGAAAGATGTTCCACATGGATACACGAACTTATCACTGAGGTATAGCCCTGACAACTGCACACATGAGGATTCTAAATAGAGAGGGGTCACTGCTGACTCAGCAAGCAGACGGGCCCCATGCAAAATGGGCTTCTGCCAATTTGTGAGCTTCATTGACACAAACCAGAAAGCATGTGGCATCATTGTGCTGCTCAAAGAGAAGGCAGGGCTTGGGTGGCCATTCTCCTAACAGGAAAGAAAAAAAAAAAAGGAAACATTTGTTCTCCTCTAGCAGGTTTGATCTCATGTAACCAAAGGAAATAGGAGATCAGTAGGGGAGCTATCTATAGGGGAGCTATCTATATCTAAGGCTGAGGTGCCTTTCCCTGGAGGCAGGGTATTTACACAATTTAATACATTTACAGAACATGGCCCAAGTCATTTTTTTTAAAAAATATAATCCTCTTTTTTTTTTTTTTTAATTTGGTCAGGACTCTGCCTCTCTATCTCTTTTTAAATATATATTCCAGATCCCCACCCCTTCTTCTTTGGCAACCATCAGCTTGTTCTCTGTATCTATGGGCCTGTTTCTGTTTTCTTTTATTCATTTATTTTGTTCTTTTTTATATTCCACGTGTAGTGAAACCAAATGGTATTTATGGTGTTTGTATTTTTCTGTCTGACTTATTTCACTTAACATAATACCCTCTAGGTCCATCCATGTTGTAAATGACAATATTTCATTCTTTTTATGGTTAAGTAATAACCCATTGTATATATGTACCACATCTTCTTTATCTTTCGTCTATCTATGGACATCTAGGTTGCTCCCAAATCATTTCTGAATAAGGCTATGTCTATATACGTATGAACACTCAATGATGGAATCATGAATTATTTTACTTTTTTGATTATATCAATTGTGTGTCACACTTAATATGTGACTATTCCCTGGCCATCTTGTCTATATTCCTATCTGGTACTTAGCATATTTTTTCCTTATAATATCACTCTATGTACTATAAGAACCTTGCTAATTATTATTTAAATGCAATTAAAATATCTAAATATCCCTTTATCTCAAATATCTAAAATAATTCATGTCTAAGAGACAACAAACGGCTGATGAATATTCTTACTTATGAGTTGAGCAAAATGATTGCAACCAAAAATAGCCATTCCATGATTCTTTGACTGATGTTTCTTAAACTTACCAGATATTACAGGGCTCTCTATTGTAGCTACTTTAATCAAAATCATTGAAGAAATAAGGCAGAAAAGTAAATTTGTAGTCTCAGAGTACAAACTCTTGTGACTCGTACCATATCTGTAACATATACATATACACACACACACGCACAATTTCCCTTTTTTTTCTAGTCAGTGTATTAACATATTTAGGATAATGGTGGGCCAGTTCAAGTTTACACAATATGACTAAGCTTGGAAAAATGAAAAGCTCTGACATCTGTCCTCTTATAGCCCCAAACTATTTCTTTAGCTCCTTTCCAGTTGAGAAAAGAAAGCCTGGCAGATGCCCCAGGGCGTGTCAAAGCTGAGCTGGACTGTGGTGTCCGTGTTTACCCTGTTTCCTCACTTTGGGCTATCAACAGTGCTAAGACCTATTTCTGATAAGTGAAAGCTGTCGTATTTTAAATACCACAGGGTGATTCTGGGTTATCCAGGTGCTGATCTGTAGGGCACGGCACAGAGTTTACGCTGGAGGTTATTATTCCAAAAGTGAAGTCATAAAACAAGAACCATGAAAAGGACACGTCAAAAAAATCAACAATGGATATGACTTCAGTCACTGGCGCTTCATCCAGAGGGAGTCATTTTGGGGGTAGCAGCGGATTGACAGTGACTAATACCAACAGGTGCGTGGGGAGGTGATTGAGGCAGTGTTAGCAAGGAGTGGTCACTTTGCCCCACCGCGTACACTCTTTTCACATCTGTCTTCTCTCCTTGGGGGTGTACTTGCCAGTTGATAAATTCCAGGTTACTTGGGGGAGGCCCAACCTGGTCACAGGTAGGGGGACACTGACCTTGCCCCTCCTGTGTGAAAAATCAAATACACAGGTACATAGAGAGCAATTACTCTTGCACGACAGCTGAGCACTGATGGACAACTTCTGACAGCAAACAACAGAAAGACTAAATAGAGAGGCTGGGAAACCATGGGCCCTTGAGGAGCTGCAGGAACTGTACGGGCCAGAAGAGCCGAGAGTGCTATTGGTATGGCCCTTCCACCTCCATGGGGCAGTGGGGACCTCTGTGTTGGGGCCTTGGCCTACCTGCAGCATCACTGCAGCTCAGTCAGAGCCACGGTGTCTGGAGCCTTTGCCTCCAAACAAAGGGAGCAGGAACAGCAGGGCATCCTCCCACACATCTGGTCTACCTGCCAGGAGTGGCTCCAGGCAGCAGGCTAGTGCCCCAGGCCCCATAGGGCTTGCTGATCCCAGGCTCAGGAGGTGCCTGCTTGTGCCCCAGGCTCAGGAGGTACCTGCCAGGTGCCAAGCAGCTTCTCCAAAATACCCAGCACATAGAGCCTGCACAAAGGCTGCTTCTACACGGGATCACATTTTGTACAACCAACAAGAGAGAGACTTACAGAGAAGGCTGAGGAGCTGTGGAGCTCTCAGGGGTTAGGGCGGCTGTGGTCACTTCCCCTCCACCTCCATAGATGGGCGGGGCTTCATCCAGAGGCTCTGGCAAGGTTGCTGTGGAGTGTTCCTGGACAAATCCCTGGGCCCATTTTGGTCCTTTTGGGTATTGTCTCCGCAATGAGGAGCCAATGACATCCAGGCCATTGGTGTGTTCTGGAGAGGGAACACACCATCCCAGTCAGAGATAGGGGCCAGGCCCTCCTCTCCCTGCTGATCTATCTGTGGATGCGCACTCCCCAGAAAAGGCACCTTGGTACTGACCCTCTTCACCTGGGAGACCCTTGAGGCACTGCAGAAACTGTCTGGGTCAGAGGAGCATGACCGTCCCACAGCTGAAGGCTGTGCTAGCATTATCCCCAGCTGCTGGGTAATAAAAGCCCATTATTCCTCAAAATGGACCTGAGCAGCATCTCAGTGCCTGGTAGCTGCCATTAATTACCAACACACCTCTCTTCACTTTTTTTCCCCAAGTGCGAGCCTCCCTTAATCTCTTCTCTTTGTTAAGTGATTCAAGTGCCCTAATTGCTATCTGTCTTCATTATGACTCTTAAATCCCTTTGTCAAAATGGTTTCACAGTTTCTCTCTAAACAACTCTCACAGCACATTTCCAGGAATCACCCCCTTATTTTAAGTAATTTTTATTAAAATTATTTTTAATTTATATATATATATATATATATATAAATATTTTTATATTTATTCATGCATGGGTAGGGTCCCTAGGCCTGAACGGTGATCAAGACTGATCTGTGGGGCCACTGGCGGGGTGATTGGAAGGGCCCCCCACTGGCACCCACCTTGGCCAGCCTGGCGCTTCCCACTCGCTGGCCCCACCCCCCACCGCCACTGCTGCTGGTTGCCTCCCTCTGCAGGGTGACTGGTGGGGCAATTGGGGGGCCCCTGCTGGCACCTGCCTTGGCTGGCCTGGGACCTGCGGGTTGGGGGTAGCTCCTGCATTGAGCGTCTGCCCTCTGGTGGTCAGTGAGCATCATAGCGACCGGTCATTCATCTGGTCATTCTGCCCTTTGGTCTATTTGCATATTAGGCTTTTATTATATGGGATTATCAAATTTATTGGCATGACATTCATTAATAAACTTTTAAAAATAGTCATTCTTGTTTTTTTTTTTAAGGGGAATACAATTAATTTTATTGTACAATACTTATGTGATACATAATTTTAAGTGCACATTTTAAGACTGTTGGAAATTTTTATATAGCGTTTTTATTATAAAGTATAAGGACAAATTAAAACGAAAAATAAAAGGCTTAAGTATTTCTCTGGAAAATAAGGGGAGAGGTTACCTTCCCCTATTTTTTAAAAATTTACTTTTTTATTTTTTATTAAAGCATAGTCGACATACAATATTTTGAGATACAAGTGTGCAACATAGTTATTCAATATTTGTATATCTTACAAAGTGATCATTATAAATTAAGTAATCATCTAGTAATGCACAAAATACTTATCATACTATTGTTTATATTCTCTATCCTGTATGTCACATCTCCATGGCTTCCTTATTTTATAACTGAAAGTTTGTACCTCTTATCACCATTAAGTTCTTAAAGAGGCCAGAAAGTTTTTACTTAATGACAACCAAACAAATAAGAGTAGGTTATATAGTTTCTTATTAAGGAGGAAATTTAGTACTTATTTTACTATGACAATAGCCTTGAAAGGAGGCCCATTTTCAGCCCATTAAGAGGTGTGACCATTGGCCATTTGACTGACTTGCATAGATTGAAAACTTTTAGACCACTATGTCAAAATGACATTAAAACCTGCTTGGACTAAATACTTACACACTGAACATCACTGGACACTAGCAATTTCATATGATGCAACAGCATTGTGAGACTGATGTTTTCTTTTTTCCAAGCACAAGATTAAAATAAGCCTTGCTATGAGGTACTTTCAGTATAAGTTTCACACTCTGTGGGAAATCTTTATGGTGTTATCAGTGTTTAGGGTATGTATTCAGAGAAATTGTTAATACTGCAAAGGCCTCTGGCTGAACCCTGGCTCCAGGATCATAAAACCTCTCCCATTTTCAGAAATAAATTACATTATATTTCTTTCTTCTGGTTTATAGCTGAATATACCCAGTGTTTTGGTAGACAAACATCAAGCCATCCCCCGGTCCCAATTGGAAGTTACTGACACATGCTTGATAACTGTGGCTATCGCACATGACAAGGGTTGTGTCAAGATATCTTCTCCTGAGGGGCTATTAGTCTCTGATCCCAGATAGCCTGGGGGAGGAGGTGGTAGAAGAGAAGAAAATAAGCACTGACATTAGAGCCATTTATCACCTACTGCTGCGTGTAGAAGAAAAGGATCCTCTTTCAAGATAGTCTATTATCTGCGGCTTGCTGGCTTCATGCTGTCATATGTTTTTTTCAGTAGTCAATAAATTGCTGAAGGCCACATTTACAGAGTAAGTACTGCTGTACATCTGAGTGTATATAGTGTTCTGTTATTTACAGCAGCATTTGCCCATTTTCTAGAAGTCTAGTAGACCAAGAGGTATTTTGATACTCACCAGATAATTTCATTAATGATAGTGTACCAAATCTATTTTCATAATAAATAAACCATAAATATAAATATCCTACCTAATAAAATGGTAATATGTAAATTACCATTACTCCACTACGCCCACGATTGGGCCAGTGGGAGGTGCAGGGGGCGGGACTCGGGGTGGCCGGGGTAGCCGATTGGGCCAGCGGGATGCTGAGCTCGCGTCACCAGCAGCGGCGCAAACTCAGCGTCTGCGCCATGGCTGTGCTGCCATGCTGGAGGCTTCCGAAAGGCCTGGTGCACCAGCAGACAGGCACCCAGCTCCCCCGCGATTGAAAGCAAAAGCGTGTAGGGGACCCTACACATGCATGATTCAATCATGCACTGGGCCTCTAGTATGTATATATATTTATATATACATATAAATACATGTATATACATACACACACACACACACACACACACACACACACACACACACTAGAGGCCCGATTAGGGTCCCTAGTCCTGGCCAGCTATCAGGGCCAATCAGGGCTTTTCTTTTTCTGCAATGCCCCCTAGTGGTCAGCGCACGTCATAGTGAGCAGTTGAAGTCCTGAGGGGACAATTTGTATATTAGCCTTTTATTATATAGGATATTTTAAGTCATGTCCCTCCTTCAAAAATGCTTAACAAGCACACACACACATTCATTTAGCTAAAGTAGTGCTTACTTATTCCTTTCACTTATTCTCATTTCTGTTTTAATCTATGCATTTTATTTCTTTCATCAGTATGTACACCATACAGAAGCCTATATACCATGCATTAATTGGTGCTAAAATCACTGCTTTCATTTAACACCAAACCCTTGCCTGGATAATGAGGAATTAGGTCCTAAGCTCTATTTTATAAAATCAGGTCTGGGAATCATCCAAGAGTGTTTACAGGTAAGGAATTTTCAGCTGTCTTTGTTCTGCCCAGCCAGGCATTCACCCACTAATTTATTAGGGACAAGATCAATAGCTTGAACTAGATTGCTGTACTTAACTTGAATCGAATTTATGCCATGTTTACAGCTGTTTTCTCTGATAGTATCCTTGGAGGAGATGAGCTGTTAATCTAATGGGTTTGTGCCGCCATTTTGCATGTGCTGATTGCTTCAATGACTTCCTAGAGATTCTTTTATATTAAGCCCAAACTCATAGGCAGAAATCAATCAGAACAGCACTTTCTCTCTAAAGAATATAGAAAACTTATTAGAAACAAAATAGTGCTTCTTAACTATGGTTAGCCTTGGGCAACGTATGTCCACCGGTACAAGCAAGAAACAGTGGGTAGTATTATTCACTCCAGCACCACCATAGATATCTTATTAGTGTTCAGCTCGGTGTAACAGATTACAGTAAATGCAGCTGCTTAGAACAACATACATTTACTATCCCACAGATTTTCTGGGCCAGGAGTCCTGATGAGACTCAGCTGGGTCCTCTGCAATACCACCACCAAGGTGCCAGGCAGGATTCATCAGGAGTTCAAGAATGCCAGAATCCTCTTCTAAGTGTACTCAGTCATTTTGGCAGAATTCAGGTTCTTGGGACTAAAGGACCTATGGCTGCCTACTTGGTCTGAGTGAGTCTCCAGAGTGAGTCTGCTAGCAGCATGGAATTCTATATAAAGTGGTCATGTAATTGTTAATGGAAAAAAACCATTGAAACCTGTAAAGAATTTTAGTGAGTTTATTTGAGCCAAACTGTCGACATATGCCAGGAAGCAGAACCTCAATGAATTGAGATAATGCTCCAAAGAATGGCGGGTTACATCTGTATTTATACATTGCCATCAAAGGAGGGACATAGGTGGGTTACATGAAATTCACTGGTGACGGATTAAGGAGGTGGGATAAAGCAAAGCGGTAGGAAACCCCTGGGATTGGATAAAAAGTAAAATGATGGACACACACTTAGGTGGGTGCAGGAACAATTAACATGATAATGAAGGAATTTGAGGCATCTGTCCTGGCGCCCACCACATTTGGTTGTGCCCCAGGGGCTCCAGAAAAAAAAAAGGAAGTTACAAGTTACCCAGACATCTCACAGATATGTTATCTTAGAGGCAAAAAGGCAAATGGGCTCAGGAAAGATCTAAGTTGATCTTTGTCAGGGAAAATATCTGCCTAGGAATGACTGCCCACTATAACCTGTTTGTAGTTAAATATTTAATTTTCAGACCATCTTTTGTGGTTATTTTAGGTCTCTGAGTTTTCAAGACTGCCACACAGGCCTCCCCTGAGCTTGTCAGGTTAGCATGTGGCTCCTTTCGTCCACATAATCATGGCAGTGACAACCCGTTATCTTTGCCATATAATGTAACCCAATGATGGTGGTGACTTCTGATCAACTTTTTCCTATTCTATTGGTTGAGAGCGAGTCACAGGTTGCTCCCAGACTCAAGGGGAGAAGATATGCCAGGATATGAACACCAAGAGGTGGGGAACATGGACATCACCTGGAGTCTGTCTTCCACAGTCCACATTCTGCCTCCAATGATTCACATCCTTTCTAGATGCGAGTATATTTATTCTCCTCCCCAAGTTTTCAGGATTTTCACCCCATTTAGCACAAACTCAAAATCCAAAATCTCATCCTCTAACTCAGGCCTCAGTGTAGAGGAGGCTTGTGGTAAGTAGAGCTCATAGGGCACAATTCCTCTTGTTTTGTGAATGTGTAAAACAAGACAAGTTAACTCCCCTTCCTACTCAACATACAGTAATGGCACAGGCATAAGATAATAGCTGTAACAGTAAAAGGAGTCACTGGTGTTTTGCAGCAGTTTTGAAATCCAGCTGGACTCATGTTGCGAATTCCTTGATTAGATTTCAAGACTTGGGGAATTACTCTCCATGGTTCTTGATTCTTTCTTATGGAATAGGCTCCTCCCTCTGAGTCAAGTTCAAGCAAGTCAAGTACACATACACCTCCCTGATATTTACACTATCCTGCCAGGATAACAATAAGGAATAGAACAATCATTGGTAGAAATATTTTTTATTAAGTAACAGAATAAATTTAGAATAAATTATTTTTCAATATTCTGAGATTCTTTCTTAGTATTCATGTCAAAGAACCTATGTTCTGTGAAATTGAAAATGACAAATTGAAAATGAACCAAAACTGTAAACACCATTTTTTTTCAGAAATTTTATATATAAATAATATATACACATATATTATATATATTTAAAAATTCTTCTAAATTATCATTTTCTAGGAAATTTTAGATAATTTCAAATCATATTTCTCAAAGTATTTGGAGTGAAATAGTAACAAGTACATTTAACTGGTTTTCTTAAAAAATATTTTAGATTCACAACTTTGAAATTATTCCTATATTTATCAAGTATAGTGGATAACAAAAAAATTTTATGTAAAAGAATCTAGAAAACTATATTTAAAGAAGAAGGGTTTTTCTTCCCAGTGATATGGTTGGAGAACAGACATTTCCTCAACAGGAAAGTGGGTGCTGTTACCAAAAGAAGGAAAAAAGAGCAGATAAATCCATCGCCACCAAGGTACTTTGCACAATGTGTGTACATGACAAAGTCTAGGGGCCATCCGACTCTTGAGTAGATGTGGGGAAATGTGACCCTGACATTACAGGGTTCAGGGCAGTGCTGTCCTCAACAGAAAGCCAGACTGCAAGTAGAAAGAATGTCAAGGGTCCCCGAGCTAGAGTAAATGGGAACATTCCCAGAGGGTTTGTATTGGGTATTTTGGGGAGTTGTCTCCAAGAATATAGAGCGGCAATCTGGGAGAATTTTTATTTCTATCAGAGGCTGGGTCACAGAGAGATGTAGGGTGGAATCTCTGCTGATATTTTAAGAGATGCAGTCGCAGTTTCGATGCCACTGTCTGAAAGGCTTTCTGGGGCTGCACATGTCCCCCCTATCATAGTCTCTTCCCCATGGAGGGTGAGCAGATACTGGGCTGGTGGCTATTTCCGGCTTCCCCCAAATTTAGGGATTTCTTTTCTGGTCTCTCCCTCCTACATTGATGCGATAGTACTATCCTGAAGTCTGAAAATTATGGGTTTAACAGGTCCCCAGATACCTGCACAATTTCACAATGCATAGAAATCAAAGCTCAAAAATTAACTCAAGATAGATCAGATCTGGCACCTTAAGTGTTATTCACAAAAGGAGAAGGCAACTAGAAGTACCACCATTGGTTGTTGTAGCAGCAAAACTCCTTTAAACATCATTATGCTCATTCATAAGTCTTTTTCCAATCCCTTCGATATGCCCAATGGTGTGTGTGTGTGTGTGTGTGTGTGTGTGTGTCCATTTACAATGTTCTTTCCCTTACTATATGTATAACTGGTTTCTTCTCATCTTTCAGGTCTTCTTTCAATCCAAAAAGTCCTCTCTTCACCAATAAATTTAATAAACAAATTTTATTAAATTCTACAAGTTTTTGAACTTTTAGAAAGGATAATGAGCAAAATAGAAACAGGCATGGAAACATGGAACAGACTGACAGCTGTCAGAGAGGAATAGAAGGGTGGGACTGGATAAAAAATGGTGTGGGGATTAGCTATAGAGCATATATGCAAAGCCCATAGACACAGGCAACAGTGTGGTGATGGACGAGGGAAGGGGGCTAGGGCTGGTTGGAGGTGGGCAAAGAGGGGGGGCATGGGGACATCTGAAATAGTGTCAACAATAAAAATAAAGTTTAAAAAAGGATGCAACGCATATATTATCAATTAGAATTTTTTTTTTTAATTCAGCATTCTGCTACTAAGATGTATACAAATTTTGGCATGGAGTTGTAAATTATTTTAAATGCTCTATGGTATTCTACAATGCAATTATAGTTTATTTATTCATTCTCTCTGAATAAAATGTTTCAGCATTTTGTAATTACAAATAGTACTTCTATAAATGTTCTATATATTTGTCAAGGAATGAGGTTGCCTGGTTATACATTTAACTTAAAAATACAGCACCACATTTTGTTGCAAATGCCTTCACAAAAGTTTACTATCACTAATTATGTATAAGAGAACTAACTGATTCACATCTTCTCTATAACTTAGTATTATCTTGCTTGTTACTTTGACAATGAAACAGGTTTAAACAATATATCTTATGTTTTCCATTTCTATTTGTGGAATATCTATTCATGATTTTTGGACCATTTTCTATTTTTTAATTTATATTTTATGTACTAATTTTGCTTATTTATATTTTACATACATATACTTAGTAAGTTATACATGTAGCAAACACTTTATCTTTTGACTGTGTTTTTAATTGTTTCTTTCTTAAAGTGTGATTTTATGGATAAATATTTTTAATTATAATTGATTTGTGTTGGTCAGGCTTTTCCTTAATGTTTATACACATGCTTAAAGAAATAATTTCATGTCAAAAGTCACAACAATTAATAAGGAATATATAAAATATAGAATGACTAGCATGCATATATAATGCATATATGATATTTTATCTATAAAATTTAGTTTTTTGCTTTTTACATTCAAATTATTTTTTCTAGTAAAAATTTGTATGTATGGTGCTATATATATGTATTGGGTAGGTATCTCATTTTCACTTTTTCCACATGGATATTTACTTTTTCCATATCCACTTTAAAGAGCTTCTGTTCCTCAGTAATTCATAATGCTATTGCTGTGTTTTTGTTGTTTTTTTTTTTTAAGTTTTAGATGTATTTCTGGTCTCCATATTCTACAAATTTGGCTATCTCTGTGTACCAATACCATACTGTCTTAATGTATAATTGTTTTTAAAGTGAAACTGTTTGTTCATCTTTTTTTGAAGAGTCTTACTATTCTTGACTTTTTGGCTTTCTATATAGGTTTAAGGTACAATTTGTCAAATTTCATGCAAACATGTGTACACAGACCATAACATATATGTACGCAAACGAGATTTAGTTGGATTATGATTAGAAATGTAAAAAATCTAAATGTCAATTTGTGAAAAATAACAACTTTAAGGAAATTATAATTTTATATTTATGCATGTGTATATAACTCTCTTTATATAGGCTTAAGTTGTTTAGAAAAGTTTTACACTTTTCAGTATACAATCTGGCATATTTTTCAAATAAATATAATATTTTATTTACTTTTATAGAAATATCTGTAAAGAAATATTATCTACCCCAGTCTTATTAGAAAATAAATGACATTAATCATCACTGTATATGTTTAAGGCTGTAGCATTATGGTTTGGTTTACATATATTGTGAACTGCTTATCACCAAAAGTTTAGATAACATCCATCT
Organism: Cnephaeus nilssonii; assembly: GCF_951640355.1. NCBI lineage: Eukaryota > Metazoa > Chordata > Mammalia > Chiroptera > Vespertilionidae > Cnephaeus > Cnephaeus nilssonii. The sequence continues at coordinate 38,485,144 of NC_137072.1, read as the reverse complement.
TCTCATGTGGACATAATAAAAATAAAATAAAGAATAAAAAGGGAATAAGGGGAAAAAACACACATTTCTTCTTCTCATGAGAACTCTTAAGATTAAATGAATTAACAACTTTCCTGAATATCAGAGCAGAATTAGCTATAGTCACCATGCTGTACATGACATCCCTAGTACTTATTTATCTTATAGCTGGAAGTTTGTACCTTTTGACCACATTCCTGCAATTCCTGCTCCAAACACTCTCTGTGTCTGGTAATCACAAGTCTGATCTCTTTTCTAGAAATTTTATATAACTACTAGGGGCCCAGTGCATGAATTTATGTACCTTAAAAGGAACTGTGGGCCGCGAGGCTGCTGTAGGCACAGGGGCAAGTCTCAGCCCATCCTCCATACCCCCACCCAGCCCCTCCTGCCATACCCCTCCACCCCCCTGTCCCCTGTCTGTTGGCAGTTCCACTCCTGCCACCACCACTCCCACGCGCTGACGGCGCTGGCACTGCTCGCACCTGCTGATGGCGTGGAGCAATTGGAGCCAACACCAGCAGTGAGTGTGAGTGGGGCCATTGCCATCAATGGTTGTGAGCAGTGGCTGCTGTCCCGATCACCCCTCAGGAGCAGGGGAAGGTGGAGAAGTCCTTGGGGAGATTAGGGCCTGCAGCCGCTGCTCGCACCCACTGATGGCGCCAGCACCAAGCAATCGGGACCAGCACCAGGCACTGGCAGCAGGTGCAAGCAGCAGCTCTGGCGCTGGCTGTGGGTGCAAGCAGGACTGGCACTGGCAGCAGGTGTGAGCGCTGGGTGGGACTGCAGCGTGCAGGAGCAAAGAAGTTTCAGTAACTAACAGAGGCTCACCCCAATGTCAGCGACCGGTGCCCTGTCTTGGTCTAGCGCCCCCACTCACCTGCTCACCATCCTGCCGTGGCTGATGCCCCCATGTTCCACACATACCCCCTGGTGGTCAGTGCACGTCATAGTGACCGGCTGTTCAGTTGTTCGGTTGTTCTGGTTGTTCCGCTGTTCAGTATTTGCATATTAGCCTTTTATTATATAGGACTAGAGGCCCGGTGCATGAAATTCATGCACAGGGGGAGGGTGTCCCTCAGCCCAGCCTGCACCCTCTCCAATCTGGGACTCCTCAAGGGATGTCCGACTACATCCCTTTCACAATCCAGGACTGCTGGCTCACAACTGCTCGCTTGCCTGTCTTCCTGATTGCCCCTAACTGCTTCTGCCTGCCAGCCTGATGACCTCCTAACCACTCCTTTGCCAGCCTGATTGATGCCTAACTACTCCCCTGCCAGCCTGTTTGCCCCTAACTGCCCTCCCCTGAAGGCCTGGTTACCCCTAACTGCCCTCCCCTGCAGGCCTGGGTCCCCCCTAACTCCCTTTCCCTGCAGGCCTGGTCAACCCCAACTTCCCTCCTCTGCCGACCTGGTCACCCCTAACTGCCCTCCCCTGCAGGCTTGATCGCTCCCAACTGCGCTCCCTTGCAGGCCTGGTCCCTCCTAACTGCCCTCTCCTGCTGGCCATCTTGTGTCCACATGGGGGCAGGATCTTTGACCATATGGGGGCAGCCATCTTGTGTGTTGGAGTGATGATCAATCTGCATATTACTCTTTTATTAGATAGGATAGAGGCCTGGTGCATGGGTGGGGGCCAGCTGGTTTGCCCTGAAGGGTATCCCAGATCAGGGTGGGGTTCCCTTGGGGCGTGGGGCGGCCTGGGTGAGGAGCCTGTTGTGGTTTGCAGGCCGGCCACGCCCCCCGGCGACCCAAGAGGAGGCCCTGGTATCTGGGATTTGTTTATCTTCTACAATTGAAACTTTGTATCCTGGAGTGGAGCCAAGCCTTCTGCTTGCTCTGTGGCAGCAGCCATTTCTGTTGGGATTTATTTATCTTCTATAATTAAAACTTTGTAGCCTTAAGCGGAGGTCAAGGCAGGCCAGGCCAGGTGGAAAGCTTGGCTTCCTCCATCACCGGGGAAACCCAAGCCTCCCTCCTGCTTTCTCTGTGGCCGAAGCCATCTTGGTTGGGTTAATTTGCATATCGCCCCTGATTGGCTGGTGGGCGTGGCTGTTGGGTGTAGCTTGTGGGTGTAGCAGAGTGATGACTAATTTGCATATTACTCTTTTATTAGATAGGCTTGCAAATATTAACTTCATTAGTTTCATTTTAATTGCTATTGCAAACAAGTTTAAAACTTGGTTTCTACTATTTAAGCTTTAGAAATTCACATAAGGTCAATGTGTTTATTATGTTTAAAAATTAGAAAGATCTTATATTGGCCACCATTCCTACATTCATACAATTGTCATTTACATAGACATGGCTATCTCATGAATTAGGGCACATCTTCACATTGCAACATACCAAAGCTCATGCTTGTCTTCTATTTTACTTCTATCTCTTCCAGTAACGTTTTAGTCATGCTATAGTGGAAAAGTTAAGAATAAACAAAAATAAGCTTTTAAAAACAGGAATGACTTTGTAGATAACTTGTTGCTTTTAAAGATTTGTTTATATAAAGCATTTCTATAACACTCATTTAATGCCGTTTCAGAGTTGAGACATTTAGGTTACTTCGTAAATGTAGTTTATGCCCTATAGCCAAGAAAAGGTGTTTTGTTTTGGTTTTGCTTTCAAAGATTATCTTCAGCCATGAGGTTCGTTTTGCTTTTAGCTGCCTTGTGATATTAATCTGTCAGAATCTTCTCTCACACTCCTGTCACCTACATATAGGAAGTGTTCCCAAAGCATGACAGTGAATCTGCAAATTCAAAGTTTTGGAGAAAAAATTTCTGGACTGGCCATCAAGGAAGTTGCCAGGTAATTAGTGCTGTTGCTATTTTAACCAACTGGGAAGCTCCGCAGAGGTTGGGGAACAGCTGCGTAGAGGTGTGATCCATCATCCAGAATTTTTACAATCCATCAAAGAATACTAATCTAAATTCTTTTCCTCTTGATTCTGTTACCTTGCAAAATCTGAAAATTTACATTTCTTAGAAAGACATGAAACAGTAGAAAGCTTAGTAGTTAATGTTTTCCTTGGTTGGATAATATTAGTTAACATTTGGTTATTAATTCCAATTTATAAAATATTTTATATTTAAAATTTTATGTCTTTGTGTGTGTTCTTAAATTTTTTCAATTAATATATACAAAAACCAGAAATTTAAAAAGTTAAGGACCTTACCCAAGATAAGATAACCTAGTTGGTATCTGATAAAACCAGGATTCAGTCATCTTCCAAATACCTTACTTTTTACACTAAATGTAATTTCCTAAATGTAATAGCAAGCTAGATTTTCACTGTAATCCTTGCAATAAATGACATTGAAAACAAAACAAATGTTTGTATGGAAAGTACATATTTGCCACTTTGAAAAGAGAGTCAAATCCTCTCAAATAATAGATGAAACCAGATGTTATAAAGTATGATGCATGTGTATCATTCTTCTCATGGCATAATGCAAATCCTTTAAATAAAGGCAATTTCTATAATGCTATGGTTTATGCCTTTAAAATTTCACTATAACAGAAAAGTTTGGGTTTGCAAACATGACATTATCTGCAGGCTTAATCTGATTTTTGAAGCAGTTTCTGTTGGATTTTTCAGACTGTTGGAAATCCACATTGCCTTCCTAAAGCCTGTTTCCTTTCAATGTGTATAGTATTGGAGTCCAGGAAAACAGGGTACCAGGTAATTTATGGAGGTAGCAAACCATGAATTTTCAGCTGGAGCTCCTTTCAGCACTTGGCTTGCTCTCTCCTCATAAAGCTTGAACCCATCTTACTAAAACAAACATTTAAAGTCATCAAATTTAAGAAAAATATGCATTTGTAAAAATTTCCAAGTGGCTCAAAGGGTAGTAAGTTTCATCTTTTGTGTTCACTCAAAATTTAGAATATGTTTTAATAATGGGCTTATGCTGTCTGAGCCAAAGTCGCTCAAAGGAAAAGATGGTACAATATAAACACAGTGGAGATCTAGAGGTGCTTTGGCTGAGAGAGAGAGAGAGGCATTACCAGTGTCTGTGCCTTTGCCAAGCAAAAAAAGGGTTCTAAATGCAAAATTAAAGGATGCCATCATATATTACACACACACACACACACACACAAAAAAAAAAAAAAACAACAAAACAGAATTTTCTTCTCATCAAAGCCCACTTGTTTTAACCCTTTGCACTCGCTTGCTTTTTTCTCGATTCCTTTATTCTAATGCTAACCGTGTCGAGTCACACTCGATATCCGAGTGCAAAAGGTTAATATAGCTCCCTGGTCGACATGAATGAGAAATCACAATCTCATTGTCAACAAACTTATTAACAAAATCAGAGGGTACTTTTTTTTATTAAAAATCGTGTTACATAAAGTGCCTTTTTTTTTCATGTGCAAATGTTCAGAAGCTCAGAGGTGACCGATGCTCTTATCAAAGGAAAAAATAGCTACAGAACATGAAGAATTATATGCCTGGCACCTATGTGCCATGTTCACTTATTTCTGAATTCAAAAAAAGGAACTCGTAGTGTTATGATACATTTTTATATTGTTTATCCTCAAATCACTTCAGAATTATAAAAAGTTCCAAGATAGTACAAAGATGCCCCATATAATTTTACTCAGATCCCACAATCCTTTCTAATAAAATAGTAATATGCAAATTGACCATCACTCCAACACACAAGATGGCTGCCCCCATGTGGTCAAAGGTGGCTACCCCCATGTGGACACAAGATGGCCGCCACAAGATGTCCTGCAGGGGAGGGCAGTTGTGGGCAATCAGGCCAGCAGGGGAGGGCAGTTGGGGGGTCAGGCCTACAGGGGAGGTCAGTTTGGGGGGACCAGGCCTGCAGGGGAAGACAGTTGGGGGGGGACCCTGGCCTGCAGGGAATGGCAGTTGAGGGGGGCAACCAAGATTGCACGGAAGAGTAGTTAGGGGCAATCGGGCCAACAGGGGAGGGCAGTTAGGGGTGACCAGGCTGGCAAGGGAGGGCAGTTGGGGACAACCAGGCTTACAGGGGAGGGCAGTTAGGGGGGACTGGGCTGGCAGGGGAGGTCAGTTGGGGGTGACCAGGCCAGCAGGGAAGGAAAGTTAGGGGCAATCAGGCTGGCAGGGGAGCAGTTAGGTGTTGATCAGGTTGGCAGAGGAGTGTTTAGGGCAGTGATGGCGAACCTATGACACGCGTGTCAGCACTGACATGCGTAGCCATTTCTGATGACACACGTCTGCTGAGGTTTATTAAATACAATTATATATAACAATTATACATTTATGTTATTTAAACTATAAATATTGCAAAATAATGTTTTTTTCCTCAAAGTGACACACTACCCAAGTTATGCTCAGTTTTTTGGCAAAGTTTGACACACCAAGCTCAAAAGGTTGCCCATCACTGGTTTAGGGGGTGATTAGGCTGGCAGGCAGAAGCAGTTAGGGGCAATCAGGCAGCCAAGCAGGCAAGCGGTTGGGAGTCCTGGATTGTGAGAGGGATGTCTGACTGCCCGTTTAGGCCTGAACCCATCGGGATCGGGGCTAAACGGGCAGTCGTACATCCCTCGAGGGGTCCCAGATTAGAGAGGGTGCAGGCTGGGCTGAGGGACACACACCGCCCCCCGACTGTGCACAAATTTTGTGCACCGGGCCTCTAGTTTTTAATATTTTTACTTACCATATCTTTATCATTTCTCTTCCTAAATGTTCATATTATTTTTGTGAACCATTTAAAATAAATTGCAGTCTCATGTCTCTTTGCCCCTAAACACTAAATACTAAATATTTTTTCTAAGAATAAGAGCATTATTGTGCAATGAGCTACATCAGGAAATTAACGTTAATATAAAGCTATTATCTAATCTACAGGCCTTAATTATATTTCTCAATTGCCCCCAAAATTTCTGAATAGGAAAAAAAAGTTTCAATAGTTAGTCCAAGATGTCACATTGCATTTAGTGCTCATGACACTTCAGTTTCCTTTAATATAATAAAACTGCACAATCTCTCTTCTATTGTGAGTGTGGTATTTTATGATTAGAATGAGGTCACATATTTTTGACAAAAGTGATGTTGTGTTATTCTCAGTACATCAAAGCAGCAAACATGTAAAGTAAACCAGATTTCAAAATATTCCCAAATGCAATTAATAGGGAATTAAAACCTTCCCTTTATTAATTCATTAATAATGATAACTGGAATAGGGTTATAATGATCAGAAATTGATCATTTACAATATCCTGGGCTCTATTGAATTTACATTTGTATTGAGGTCAGTCTTTTATGATTATTCTTTCTTACAAATGGCTAACTAGGTATTACTAAGTTAGAGCTGGAGAACATTATTTTGTCATTTTCACTTAATTTATTAATTATCTTTCTTTTTTATAATTCAACACAGACAAAAGCAAAATAGGATTACCACACATATTAAAGCTAAGACATCCATGTGTGTTGACTTTATTTCATTTGATGAAGAAGGGGACATTTTCAGAAGAAATTTTTCTTTTTTTTTATTGTCTAAAGTTTTACATATGTCTCCTTTTTTCTCCAGTTGACCCTCCCCGCCCCCCAGCCATTCCCACCCTGGGCAAACCCCCACGGCCCCAGTGTCTGTGTCCATTGGTTATGTTAATATGCATGCATACAAGTCCTTTGGTTGCTCTCTCACCCTGCCTCCCTTGCCATTTTTCTCTGGATGTATTCTTGTTCATCAAATTATGTTGATCATTATATCCCACATATGAGTGAGATCATGTGATATTTATATTTCTCCCACTGGCTTATTTCACTTAGCATAATGCTCTCCAGTTCCATCCATGCTGTTGCAAATGGTAAAAGTTCCTTCTTTTTTTATAGTGACATAGTGTTCCATTGTGTAGATGTACCATAGTATTTTAATCCACTCATCTGCTGATGGGCACTTAGGTTGTTTCCAAATCTTAGCTATTGTAAATTGTGCTGCTATGAACATAGGGGTGCATATATCCTTTCTAATTGGTGTTTATGGTTTCTTGGGATATAGTCCTAGAAGTGGGATCACTGGGTCAAATGGTAGTTCCATTTTTAACTTTTTAAGAAAAATCCATACTGTCTTCCACAGTGGCTGCACCAGTCTGCATTCCCACCAGCAATGAAGGAGGGTTCCTTTTTCTCCACATCCTCTCCAGCACTTGTCCTTTGTTAATTTGTTGATGATAGCCATTCTGACAGGTGTGAGATGATGCCTCATTGTTGTTTTGATTTGCGTCTGTTGGATGATTAGTGACTTTGAGCATGTTTTCATATGTCTCTGGGCCTTCTATATGTCCTCTTTCAGAAAGTGCCTATTTAGAACATTTGCCCATTTTTTTATTGGATCCTTTACCTTCCTTTTGTTAAGTTGTATGAGTTCTCTGTAAATTTTGGAGATTAAACCCTTATTGGTGATAACATTGGCAAATATGTTCTCCCATGCAGTGGGCTTTCTTGTTTTTTGTTTTTTTTTATGGTTTCTTTTGCTGTGCAGAAGCTTTTATTTTGATGTAGTCTCATTTGTTTATTTTCTCCTTAGTCTCCATTGCCTTAGGAGCTGTGTCTGTAAAGATATTGCTATGACATATGTCTGCTATTTTGCTGCCTATGGAGTCTTGTAGGATTTTTATGGTTTCCCATCTTACATTTAAGTCCTTTAGCCATTTTGAGTTTGTCTTTGTGTATGGTGTAAGTTGGTGATCTAGTTTCATTTTTTTGCATGTATCTGATCAAATTTCCCAGCACCATTTATTGAAGAGACTGTCTTGACTCCATTGTATGCTCTTGCCTTCTTTGTCAAATATTAATTGAGCATAGTAATGGCTTGGGTCAATTTCTGGGTTCTCTGTTCTGTACCATTGGTCTATATGTCTGTTCCTGTGCCAGTACCAGGAAGTTTTGAGAATTGTGGCTTGGTAATATAGCTTGATATCTGGTATTGTGATCCCTCCAACTTTGTTCTTCTTTCTCAGGATATCTGTGGCTATTCGGGGTCTTTTTTTTTTTTTTCCAGATGAATTTTTGTAGAGTTTGTTCTAGATCTTTGAAATATGCTATTGGTATTTTAATGGACATTGCATTGAATCTATAGATTGCTTGGGTTGCATGGCCATTTTAATGATGTTGATTCTACCTATCCATGAACATGGTATGTTCTTCCATCTGTTTATGTCTTCCTCTATCTCTTTTTTCAATGTCCTATAGTTTTCCAAGTACAGGTCTTTTATGTCCTTAGTTAGGTTTATTCCTAGGTATCTTAATTTTTTTGGTGCAATGGTAAATGGGATTGTTTTTTTCATTTCTATTTCTGTGAGTTTATTATTGGTGTATAAAAAGGCCATAGATTTCTGGGTATTAATTTTGTATCCTTCTACATTGCCGAATTCACTTATTAGGTATAGTCGTTTTTTGATGGAGTCGTTGGGATTTTCTATGTATAGTGTCATGTCATCTGTGAATAACGAGTTTTACTTCTTCTTTTCCAATTTGGATGCCTTTTGTTTCTTCTTCTTGTCTGATCACTAAGACTAGCACTTCCATTACTATATTGAACAGGAGTGATGAAAGTGGGCATCCTTCTCTTTTTCTTTTTCTTAGGGGAAATGAGTTTAGTTTTTGCCCATTGAGTATGATATTGGCTGTAGGTTTGTCATATAATGCTTTTATTATGTTCAGGTATATTCCTCTATTCCCACTTTGCTGAGAGTTTTTATCAAGAAACTAGAGGCCCGGTGCACGAAATTCGTGCACGGAGGGGGATTGTCCCTCAGCCCAGCCTGTACCCTCTCCAATCTGGGACCCCTTGAGGGATGTCCGACTGCCCGTTTAGGCCCGATCCCACCGGGATCGGGCCTAAACGGGCAGTCGGACATCCCTCTCACAATCCAGGACTGCTGGCTCCCAACTGCTTGCCTGCCTGCCTTCCTGATTGCCCCTAACCGCTTCTGCCTGCCAGCCTGATCACCCCCTAACCACTCCGCTGCCAGCCTGGTTGATGCTTAACTGCTCCCCTGCCAGCCTGTTTGCCCCCAACTTCCCTCCTCTGCCAGCCTGGTCACCCCTAACTGCCCTCTCCTGCAGGGTTGATCATCTCCAGTTGTCCTCCCTTGCAAGCCTGGTCCCTCTCAACTGCCCTCCCTTGCAGGCCGGGTGCCTCCCAACTGCCCTCCCCTGCTGGCCATCTTGTAGTGGCTATCTTGTGTCCACATGGGGGCAGGATCTTTGACCACATGGGGGCAGCTATATTGTGTGTTGCAGTGATGATCAATCTGTATATTACTCTTTTATTAGATAAGATAGAGGCCTGGTGCACGGGTGGGGGCCAGCTGGTTTGCCCTGAAGGGTGTCCCGGATCAGGGTAGGGTTCTCTTGGGGTGTGGGGCGGCCTGAGCGAGGGGCCTGTGGTGGTTTGCAGGCAGGCCACGCCCCCTGGCAACCTAAGCGGAGGCCCTGGTATCTGGGATTTATTTTCCTTCTACAATTGAAACTTTGTAGCCTGGAGCAGAGCCAAGCCTGCTGTTCCCTCCAGGGCGGCAGCCATTTCTGTGGCAGTTAATTCACCTTCTACAGTTGAAACTTTGTTGCCTTAAGCGGGTGGGCCCGGCCAGGGTGTGCTTTAAAGCTTTGCTTCCCCTGTTGCCGCCAGCAACCCTGGCCTGCTCTCTCAAGCTCCATTCAGTTGCCATTTGTTTGAATTTGTTTACCTTCTATAATTGAAACTTTGTAGCTTGAGTGGAGGCTTAGGCCTGCAACGGCTATGGACAGCTTGGCTTCCTCTGTTACCTGGGAAACCTTGCTCTCTGTGGCTGTAGCCATCTTGGTTTGGGTTAATTTGCATACTCGCCCTGATTGGCTGGTGGGCGTGGCTTGGCTGGTGGGCGTGGCTTATGTAGCAGAGTGATGGTTAATTTGCATATTACCATTTTATTAGAGAAGATGGTGTTGGATTTTGTCAAATGCTTTTTCTGCATCGATTGATATTATTATGTGATTTTGTCTCTCAGTTTGTGTATGTGATGTATCTATCACATTTATTGATTTGCGGATATTGTACCATCCTTGCATCCCTGGAATAAATACCAGTTGGTCATGGTGTATGATCTTTCTAATGTAATGCTGAATCTGATTCGCTAGAATTTTGTTGAGGATTTTAGCATCTATGTTCATCAAGGATATTGGTCTGTAGCTCTCTTTTTTCTGGTGTCTTTATCTGGTTTCGGGATTAGGGTAATGCTGGCTTCATTAAAAGAGCTTGGAAGTGTGCCTTCCTCTTGAATTTTTTGGAATAGTCTGAGGATGGTAGGTTTTAGATCTTTAAATGTTCAGTAAAACTCCCCTGTGAAGCCATCTGGACCAGGGCTTTCGTTTGCTGGAAGATTTTTGATCACTGCTTCAATTTCTTTGGTAGTTATCAGCCTATTCTGGTTTTTTGATTCTTCCTGATTGAGTCTTGGGATCTTGTATTTTTCTAAGAATATGTCCATTTCTTCCAGATTGTCCATTTTGTTGGAATAGAGTTACTTATAGTATTTTTCATAATTGTTTATATTTCTGTGGGATTGGTTGTCACTTTACCTCTTTCATTTCTGATTTTGTTTATTTGATTCCTCTCTCTTTGCTTCTTGATGAGCCTGGCTAGAGGTTCATCAATCTTGTTTATCATTTCCAAGAACCAGCTCTTGGTTTTGTTGATGTTTTGTTGAATTGCTTCCTATTGAATTGCTCCCTTTACTATTGTGTGTTTTTTTTTGTTGTTGTTTGTTTTTATGTTGTTTATTTCCACTCTGATCTTTATTATTTCCTTCCTTCTGCTTATGTTGGGCTTTTCTTATTGCTCTCTTTGTAACTCTTTGAGTTGTAAGGTTAGATAATTTATTACCATTTTTTCTTATATATATATTTGTTTTTGTTTTTTTGTTGTTGTTGTTTTGAGGTGGCCCTGTAGAGCTATGAACTGCCCTCTCAAGACTGCTTTCACTGTGTCTCATAGATTTTGGATTGTTGTGTTTTCATTGTTATTTGTTGCCATGATGCTTTTTATTTCTTCTTTGATCTCTTTGGTAACCCAATCATTGTTTAATTGCATGCTATTTAGCCTCCAGGTGTTTGATATTTTTATTGTTTTTTTATTGTAGTTAATTTCTAATTTTATGCCATTGTGATCTGAGAAGATACTTGATATGATTTCTATCTTCTTGAATGTGAAGAGACTTTACCTGTGTCCTAACACGTGATCTATCTTTGAAAATGACCTATATGCACTTGAGAAGAATGTATATTCTGTGGCTTTGGGGTGGAATGTTCTGAAGATCTCAATTAATTCCATCTGATCTAGTGAGTCATTTAGAATTGATTTTTGCTGATTTTTTTGTTTAGAGGATTTGTCCAGTGGTGTTAGTGGGCTATTAACATCCCCTACTATGACTGTATTGCTATCAATCTCTCCCTTGATATCCTCCAGAAGTTTTTTTATGTATTTGGGTGCTCCTCTATTGGGTGCATATATGTTTACCAGAGTTATATCTTCCTATTGAATTGCTCCCTTTACTATTATGAAGTGGACTTCCTTATCTCTTGTTATGTCCTTCACTTTGAGGTCTAATTTGTCAGATATAAGTATTGCTACCCCAGCTTTTTTTTTTTTCCATTTCCATTTTACTAAAACACCTTTTTACATCCCTTCACCATCAGTCTGTGTGAGTCCCTTGTTCTGAGGTGGGTCTCCTGTAGACAGCAGATATATAGTTCATGTTTTCTTATCCACTCAGCTACCCTACGGGCATTTAATCCATTTACATTTAAAGTTATTATTGATAGGTATTTGTTTGTCACCATTTTTATTCTTTATGCCTGTGTTCCTTCTTCCCTTCCTATTTCTTCTTTTTACAGCAGACCCTTTAGCATTTCTTGCATTGCTGGTTTGTTGGTAATAAATTCCCTTAGTCCTTTTTTGTCTGTGAAAATCCTGATTTCACCCTCAATTTTTATTGCTAGGGTACAGTATTCTTGGATTCAGACCCTTTTTTTGCATGACTTTGTATATTTCATTCCATTCCCTTCTGGCCTGTTGAGAAATCAATTGATAGTCTGATGGGAGATCCCTTGTAGGTAACTTTCTGTCTCTCTCTGGCAGCCTTTAAGATTCTTACTTTGTTGTTGTTGTTTGACAATTTATTTATAATGTGTCTTGGTGCCATTCTTTTGGGGTTCATCTTGTTTGGGACTCTGTGAGCTTCTTGGATTTCTGTGAGTTTTTTCTTCCCAATATCAGGGAAGTTTGCTGCCATTACTTCTTCAAACAGGTTTTCTATTCCTTGCTCAGTTTCCCCTCCTTCTGTTCACCTATTATGCAGATGTTGTTTCGTTTCATGTTGTCCCAAAGCTCCCTTAGGCTCTCCTCCTGTTTTTTAAGTTTTTTTTCCAGTTGTTGCTCTGCTTGGTGTTTTTTCCTACCTTGTCTTCTAACTCACTGATCCAGTCCTCAGTTTTTTCTAGTGTACTGTTGATGCTTTCTATTGAGTTCTTTATTGCAGCGATGTCATCCTTCATTTTTTCTTGATTCTTACACATGTTGGTGAATTTGTCTTCCATCCTTTTCAGCGTCCTTATGACCATTGCTCTGAATTCTTTCTCTGACATATTGCTTGCCTCCATTTAGTTTACTTCCTTTTCCAGTGATTCCTCCTTTTTTTTTTTCGTATGCAGGCTGTTTCTTTGTCTCCCCATGATTGCTCCTCTCAGGGTGTCTGGTTATGTAGCTCTCTCTCCCCTGCCTTTACTTAAAGGCACAAAATACAACATGACAAGACAAGATGCACAGGGCACCAAGCACAAATATATTCATGATACTAATAACCCCAAATAAAGGTGACTATCAGAGAAAAGAGAATTAGGGGATAGAAGAGTGAAAAAATGTTATTGAGAAAAGGAAAAAATGTAAGACAGAAAAGAAAGAGAAGAAAAAAGAAGGGGGAAAATATATGTATATGGGGAGAAAACTAAAAAAACAACAACAACTAATCAAAAAAATGCAAACAACGAACACTCTGAGATGAATACAAACAACAAACAACATCTATTCAAAAATATGCAAACACCAAAACAACAAACTCCCAGATGAATTCGAGGAGTCAGAGCTTTCTCTAGGTGGTATCTTACCTTTCCATCTATGGATTGCCTCACCAGTTTTGTTTAATTTGCCAATCCCGGATGGGTGTTGTTCAATTGAGCTGTCCTTCTATCTGCTCTGTGAGAAGGCACAGGGCCAGTCTGTGTATTCAGCGCTGCTTTGTCTCCCCCTGGACAGACTTTTTAGGCACCCATAGTCAGGGAGACTGAAGTCTCATCAGTGTTCATGGGATCACAGCTGAGGGAGCTGGTCCCTGGGTATTGTGATTGTAGGGTCCCTGGAGGTATCCGAGGTCTCCCCAGTTGAAGGTAAGGCTGGGCTTCTGATCACGGTTGGTCTCGCTTTCAAGATGGCGCAGTCTCTGCAGCAAAACCGGCCACTCTGGGAGAGATTTCAGCCATAGTAGTGGCTGCCCAGCCTGGGGAGCTTGTTCTGCCAGTCCCCAATGGTCCTGTGGAATATAGCTGTCCCTCACTCACAAATACAGACCCTCTCGCATGTCGATGCACTTTCCTTTCATTCTCTCACTCACACACTATCTTGTAGCCTGCCATCCCATCAGCAGCCATCTTGGATCTGCAGAAGAGTATTTTCTTAATTTATGTTCCAAAAATTTTGATAAATACTTTTTTAAAAAGCACTTTGGAGGAAATAAATTATAAAACAGTTGCCTCTATTAGAGATAATTTATGAACACAGTTAGTGTAAATTTTAGCATGCCCAGAAAACAGACAGGTGTTCATTATATTTTGCTCATAAAGCACAAGGTATAGATAAAATAGAATTATATATAGTTACCAATTAAAACTAGAGAAAACAGGAAGAAGGCTTCTTACAAAACTGAACAGAGTCTCACCACACAGTTCAAAAAAATGCTCCTTGGTATTTGCCTGACTAACTTGAAAATGTATGTCAGCACAAAAAGGTACTCATATGTATTACAAGTGCCTCTTTCATGAACACCATAACTGGAAACAACTAAGATGGCCTTCAGTAGGTGATTAGATAAACAAACTGTGACATATCCACACACTGAAATATTATTCAGTGGTAAAAATAAGTGAACTATCAACCCATGGAAAGACAGAGAGGAACTTTTAATGCATATTGCTGAATGAAAGAGGCCGGTCTGAAAGGCTATACAGTGTATGATACCAACTATGTGACATTATGAAAAAGGTAAAATATAGGCACAATAAAATGTCCAGTGATTGCTGGTTATTTGGTGGAATTGGGTGGGGGTGAAGGTGAAGTACAGGGATTTGATGGATAGTAAAATGATTCTGTGTAATATTGTAGTGGTGGGAGCATGGCATTATGCATTTGTCAATCTCATTACTTTACAGCACAAAAAGATAATCTTAATATATGCAAATTAAAACATATTTTAGGAGGTTGGATAATTCCAGGAATGAATACAAACTATGACAAGATAATATAATTACAATACAGATGTATGAATCAACCTCACTGAAGTGGGGGATAGCAAAAGGTGCTGCTATAGGTAACTTTGGAAATGAGTCCCTTTCGCAATCCTGGACTGCTGGCTCCTAACCACTTGCCTGCCTGCCTGCCTGATCACCCCTAACCACTCTGCCTGCCTGACTGATTGCCCCTAACCACTCGCCTCCCTGCCTGATCATCCCTAAACACTCTGCCTGCCTGATCACCCCTAACCACTCACCTGGCTGCCTGATCACCCCTAATGGCCTCTGTCTCGGCCCCCGCCACTTCGGCTTCGTCTGGAAGGACGTCCAGAATGACATCCAGAAGGCTGTTTGACTGTCTGTTCTAATTAGCATATTGCGCTTTATAAAAGCGCAATATGCTAATTAGACCAGACATCCTTCCGGACGACCTTCTGGATGAAGCCGGGGCTGCAAGGGATGCCCAGGTCCTGGGTGCTAGAGGGAAGCCAGTGTCGGCAGCTGGGAAAAGGAAGGCCTACTCTTGCACAAATTTCATGCATCAGGCCTCTAGTTAAGTAATAATATTAACAAGGCTCAAAGTTTATTCAGATTTCCTTTGTTTATACATATAATGTCCTCTTTTCTGATCCAGGATCCCCTCCAGGACACCAATTGCATTTCATCAACTAAAGTACAATGCCAGTGTGGCTTTCCTTTTGCTTGTAGTTGGCAGTCAGACATCCCCTGAGGGGTCCTGGATTGTGAGAGGGTGCAGACCAGGCTGAGGGCCCCCCCATGTATGAATTTCGTGCACAAGTCCTCTAATTATAGATATAGACAGTGAACATGGATAATCTTGTGGTGCCAGAAAGTAAGAAACTAAAACCAAAACCAAAACAAAAAGCACACAACCTAAATTAAAAAAGCAATGATGATGATATGTCAAAAGAAAGCAGGAGCCAACTGGAAATTCTCCCAATAGTTGGGATAATTTGAAGCACAAAATAAATAAAGTAGTATTGGATTGTAGTCCAAAATACAAAATAAATAACCCTGTATCCATACTGATATATATATATATATATATATATATATATATATATATATATATATATATATTCTAATAAATAAATGTCAGGGACTAAATAAGTCTCCTTTACACAAGAACGCTAAATAATTTATGTAGAGAATCCACTAGCAAGAAGATGGAGCATATCTCCTCACTCACTGAGTGTGGGCTGAGCAGACTGCCTTCCTGCCAAAATCTACAGTAGAAAGGGGGTGGAAGGATTAATTTTACAATAGAGAGAGCTGACAAACACAATCAGCCAGGTGATCAAGGTCAATATCAACAATAATAGTTTGTGTTGATGAAATGTGATGAAAATGACATTTTGCTTCTGTTATCTTTTGCCCAAAGCCTAGGACTGCGGTCTCATCATGAAAAGGCTTGAACCAAATCCCAACTGGATACATTGTACAAAATACCTTACTACTCAACATTTTCTAGGTGATGGTCAAGAGGAGCCTAAGTAGACATGTCCATTAAAAGTAATGTGGCATCCTGGATGAGATCCTGGACTCGAAACCTGACAAGATGTAAACACTGAGGAAACCTGGATAAAATATGGACTTTACTTGAGAATAATGTCCCACATTGTTTCATCAATTGTGACAAATGTGCAATGCTAATAAAAGATGTTAATAACAGGGGGAAATGGTTATAGACTATAGGGTGATTCTATAATATCATTGCAATTTTTCTACAAATCTAAAGTAATTCTAAAAGAAAAATATTTAAAATCTACTTTTTTTAAAAAAAAAGCAGGGCAATAGTAGTGAATAAAAAAATTAAACTAAAATGAATAACTTAATAACTTTTCAGAACACAGCCAAGTTGTATGCAAAGGATTCAGTAAAGGAGAGCCTTAATGATGGGAGGTCAAATTTATCATGCGATAACGGGGATTAGTCCCTGTGCTGGGTTCCAAAGGCATAATTGGGGGGAAAATCGCATGCTTCTAGCTCCCTGGTGCCAACAATTGGTTCCAGATGAGCAGAAATGCTGGGATGAACAAGTCACATATCTCTCATCAGCAGAGAAAATGGGATAATTTATTAGACATTTCTTCATCTCTGAACTAATTTGGTAATTGATCATAATACATTCAGAAATCAATTAATTAAGACAGAGAAGTTATGTTCTTGCTGCTAGTATAAAAAGACCTGTAACAAAGCAACAGTTGATTTAAGGTGAAATTGCTCTTTCTGTCGGTTCAAGGGAATATATCATTGCCATTTCTATACATCCTTTTCCTTTACCATCGGAAAAGCGCTCACACCTGTACCCACACAAGTCTTTCCCACAGAAACTGCCAGTCCGTACTGTCACCTTTATGCACCTACTTCTATTAAATCAGCTTTGTATATTGAAACTTTACTGCCCCACCCCTCAAAGCCTCTCTCATGTTCAGCCCTTGTTCAGGAAACTTACCGAAATAATCCTCGGTGACCTAAACTGTCCTCTACCTGGCAATTAACATATCATCTACTTACCATTTTGGTGCTTTATTTAATTTTGTCTTTTAATTTACCCCAATTTCTCCCTTTTTATTGTATTTCCTTAAAATTACAAGATTCTTGTACATAGCCGTGAATAGACTATATCTTGCTACACTGACATGAATTGATGAAAAAAGGCAGACATTTTCAGATCATGTATTTTCATCTTCAGATATGTCAAATCTGATCAAAATTTCAGAAACTTTAGATTTAATTTTATAACCTTGACCTTTTATAACCTTTCCATCAAACTTAATAAGTTTGATGGAAAGTTTAGCAGGCTCCAGTCAGTATTCTCAAGTAAGAAACTTTAATACAGTTTGCTGGTATAGTTAGCTACATGTGATTTTTAACAAAATGCCTCATTGCTGTTGGTGAGAGCATCCTATTGTTGTCAAGGGCTAAGTGTGATCAGTGACCACGTACCTGTTACCTACGCATCGAAGCAGCTGGCTCCTCCCTGATAAAATCTTAACCATGACCCATATTGTGCAGCTTCACCTATACTTTCCACTCCATAGTTGCACAACGTGACTGTGCTTCAGGTGACGATCTACGTTGTGTCCTGTTGTTATACTCACTTCCTCTCTTAATGACCACACTTATTTATTTTTGTTCACATCCTACTTTCTAATTACTCATTTCCAATTATGAGTCAGATTTCTTCTGAAGCTTAATTACTCCTCTGGTTGAAAATGACAAATTAATTTGCTTATTAACTCTTTAATACCTTTAAGTTCAACGACTTAGATACCAAGAGAAGAATACTTTAGATTCAAATTGTAGAAAGTCAGTTCTAATAAAGCATTTCTAGAAAAATGTATCAAAGGCTCCTTGTCCCCCAGCCACAGAATAATTAAAATGCTATATATTTTTATTATTTTCTATATTATCATGTATTTCCTTGAAAAAACCCCACACAGTTTCTGTATTTAAAACATGTGTGGATAAAACCCAAGTTTCATAATTTTTTGTACAATTTAGTCCCCCAAACAATAATAAAAATTGGACCATGTGATTTAAGCTTATTGCTCACTTTTTCATTATTTCCATCTTTTGATACAGGTAAATTCTTACTGTCAATACTGTAAATAATCTTATAGAAGATGGACAGATGAATGCTGAAGCCAGTTAAGAATTTATTTTTTACAGAAATATAAAGTTAAATTTTATTTTATATCTACTTTTTGGCTGAAAGCAGAGACAATCCCCACATTACACTTTCCCATACTCACCCCTATTGTTGACATTAATGTGGGACATTTGTTTCAATTGCTGAACTAATATTGACACACTATTATTAAAACTCTACTGTTGACCGAGGAGCAAATACAATGAACAAAGAAGCCTTTTCCACAAGTGGTGCTGAGACAACTGGACATCCACATGCAAAAAAAATTTAATCTAGACACAGATCTTATCACTACACTAAAATTAACTCAAATGGATCATAGACTTAAATGTAAAATGCAAAACCATAGTATTATCAGAAGATAATATAGGAGGAAACTTAGGTGATGTTGGGCTTGGTAATGACTTTTTAGATACAACACCAAAGGCACAATACATAAAGAAATAATTGCTAAATTGGACTGCATTCAAATTAAAAAGTTTACCTCACAAAAACACTGGTAAGAGAATCAAACACAAAAACACAGATTGGGAGAAAATCTTTGTAAGGATAATGAACTCTTTTCCAAAATACACAATACACTCTTAAAACTCAACAGTAAGAAAATGAAAAACCCAATTAGAAAATGAATAAAGAGCTCAACAGACACCTCACCAAAGAAGATATACAGATGGCAAGGAAGCATATGAAAAGATGCTCCATGTCCTAAGACATTAGGGAAATGTAAATTAAAACATCGAGATGCCACACCTACTAGCATGGCCGATATCCAGAGCACTAACAACACCAAATGCTGCTATTGATGAGGAGCGTGAGACCTTTCATTCATTGCAGGTGGGAATGCAAAATGGTAGTCACTTTAGTAGACTGTGTAGTGGGTTTCTTACAAAGTTCAACATAACATAGATCCAGCAACTGTGCTTCTTGGTATTTACTCAAAGGAGTTGAAAACTTATGTTCACACAAAAACTGCATAAGGGTGTTTATAGCAGTTTCATAATTGATTCATAATTGCCAAAACTTGGAAGCAGCCAAGATGTCCTTCAGATAATGAGATATTTTTCAGTAGAACTAAAAATAAATGAACTATCAAGCCATGAAGAGGAATGATGGAAACTTAAATAAATATTACTAAGTGGAAGAAAGCAACCTGAAAATGATTTTAGTATGCTTTCAGATGAAAACTACTTGAGATGTATTATGTCACATTGTATATGATATTATATGATGTTTGTTTGCATGTAAGTATTTAAATGAGATTGTATGTAATACATAAATATTTCTCTTCTATATTTTATTATATAATTCCATGTTCATTTGTAATGGTCCTTTGAGAATACTGGAAGAAAAGATGGAATTTTAGCATGAAACCTTTTGAATGTTTTGTTCAGATGGGTCTAAGAAGAAAACACTGATCAGTGAGCATATAGTGGATTTAAAGAGAATGTTTAAAAATTTGTTTTTAGGATTACATAATATGTGATGATTAATAATGGGTAGACATGGAGGTCTATAACACATGCAAAAAAATGGGATACATCAAGCTCATTTCAGATATTTGCATTTCAATGATCCCCTGGATTCTGGAAACTTATTTTAAAAAACAAACATTTGATTGATTTCAGAGAGGAGGGGAAAGAGAGACAGAAACATCAATGATGAGAGACAATCATTGATTGGCTGCCACCTGCAAGCCCCATACTGGGGACTGAGCCCTCAATCCAGGTATGTGCCCTGACTGCGAAATAGAACCATGATCTCTTTCCTAGTTCATAAGTCATTGCTCAACCACTGTGCCACACTGACTGGGCTGGAAACTTTAAGACAACATATTGTTCTGTGATTGCTACTTCACCTAATTAATGTTTACTTATTTGTTCCTTCCTCCTTTTTTTCTGCCTTCCTTCCTTTGTTTATACTTTCAGTAAATTAACATCTATTTGATATCTCTGTGTTGGAACCCTTGGGAGTGTTCAACTGGCATAAAGATCTTTCTAGAAATATAAATTTCATTTGGCAAAAAGCTGGATATGGTGCTTACTAAAGCACTCCCCTGTCTCCATATCCAAGATATTATGACAAAAATAAAAAATATCAATGTACTTACTAATTTATTTTTATTTTTCTGGCTCCATGTCAAATGCTTAGGTTAGAGGGAAGAACAGAATGAAATACTTACTATCTTGAGTAACCTCATAATGCAAACAGATGGGAAATTTGCCTGGTATAAATAAGATGATTTTTCAAGCTGTAAACACGTTGGGGACAACTTTAATAGCTTCTCACAGCTTCAGCAAGTGAAACATGTATGTCTCAAAAATATTGATCAAGTTTTTGTGAAATTAAGAAATGTACCTGTGACATTTTCTGTCATTCTAGAACACCTTAATCTTACTTAAACACTTTTAATGTTGAAATAAGGATTTTAAGCACTCATTATATGTCTCTTCCTTCTATATCATTATTGGGTGTATATACATAGTCCAGAATTCTATAATAATTGCAATTAGTGATTTCTTTCCCAATATGTTTATGATCCCATTGGGAGTACTTGAAAATATTTATAGTATTGAATTTTCTTCCTAGAATATAATTTCTTCAACTTTTATCGTCACATCCTGAAGTCTCGGAGTCTACTGATACTTTTTAACTTATGACTTGGGTAAAATTATAATCCTCAAAGGTGTGATTAAATGAATCTATGAAATACACATTGAGATGACATAAGCCAGTACTGATGAATGCACTTAAAACACACACACACACACACACACACACACACACACACACACACACACTTCCTCTGACTACACCTTGGGATTCCAGTAAATTATTGTCAGTAATGAACTGCAGGTACTTTTTGATAAGACAGGGATGAGCATTTGGTTGTTTATCATTTTTCCTCTACCAATGTGACATCTCTGCTGATTACTTATATTATGGCTAATTTGCAGCTTATTATCCATCCTAGTTTCTTAATAAATGTCTGATTAAGTGACGGAAGCTGTCACT
The DNA here is from genome assembly GCF_951640355.1 of Cnephaeus nilssonii. Lineage (NCBI taxonomy): Eukaryota > Metazoa > Chordata > Mammalia > Chiroptera > Vespertilionidae > Cnephaeus > Cnephaeus nilssonii. The sequence continues at coordinate 38,463,900 of NC_137072.1, read as the reverse complement.
TTGCCTCCATGTCCCCACTTCCCAGTATAATATCTGCAAACATTTTTGGGGGATAAAAACTGCTGGACGTCACACATGTCATTTGCAATCATGTTCTATTGCTTCAGAGGGGGCATGTTAAATAAATGCCCTTCACAACTAATTACCACAAACTAGACACATGTAATTAGTTACCATATTGTTGCTTTGTTTTCACATTTTAGGCTTTGAATACATGACTGTATTGGGCAAATTAAGAAAGTGTGAGTTGTCTAATGTGAAAGAGATATTCTTATCTTGGAGGAATAGTCAAAGTGAGGAAGTTGACAATGATTTATACACTGGATTAGCATACTAAGTTAACCAAGAGATGGACAGACATCAGAAAACCTGTTAGACCACAGAGGTGACCTCTCAAATAAAGCTGGAAAACTCACTGGGAGAACCATTTCCAGAATGTTTAAGAATAATGGGTATGAAGAAAGAACCATGGCTTCTGTGGTGGATGAAAGTGATGCTCATAAGCCTCTTCCTTTGTTCTTTCTCATCAACATGCATGAGAAACCAAGATTAAGTTTGTAAAAATACAGGTAAGAAATGACTTGATGACTTCAAAAACACCTGTTTCAGAATAGCATGCTTTACTTTGCAAAATGAGGTTTTTATTGGTGTGTGATTTTGCAATAAAGTTGTGTTAGCATCGCCAATCTATGTAATAACTTTCAAAATGGACTTCTTGGAAATTAAGTTAAATGTAGTTATAAAAATATTCTTATTATATTTTAACTTTTTTTCTTTTTTAAGATATATTTTTATTGATTTTTTACAGAGAGGAAGGGAGAGTGATAGAGAGTTAGAAACATCGATGAGAGAGAGACATTGATCAGCTGCCTCTTGCACAGTGTCTCCTACTGGGGATGTGCCCCCAAACAAGGTACATGCCCTAGACTGGAATAGAACCTGGGACCCTTCAGTCTGCAGGCCAACGCTCTATCCACTGAGCCAAACCAGTCAGGGCAACTTTTTTTTTTCTTTATAACTACGAAAATCTCAGTTTGTCAGACCCAAATTATTGTCATAAGATGAGACGGGGAGGAGTAGGCCCTCTTGTCCCTTTGTTGGAAGGGGACAGAGACACCTTTTCTCCCTGAGAAACCAGGCAGAAGACAGTCATTTGACTACATTATTTTTAAGCAGAAAATGTTTCTCAACTTTTCAATATTTGACAAGCAATTCAATAGGGCGCATACTCCTCTAAAGAAATATTTTATTTGAGTATAAAATACATGTGGGAAACTATACATATCCTAAGTAGATAGCTTGATAATTATTTAGAAAATGAACATGCTAGCATAACCACACTCCAGATGGAAGTACAGAATACACCAGTGTTTTAGAAGAAACCCTGTGTTTCCATCTAGTGACTAGCCCTGCCAAGAATTGTGTCTCTTAATTTCTAATATCATAGATTAATACGCTTCCTTAAAACTTTTTATAAATGAAACCACATGATATACCTTTTTTAAATGTTTAATTTGTAAAAAAATATTTTTGTTAGATTTACATGAGATTTTAGTGTTAATAATTTTTTTTTTCTTTTCAGTTCCATGGTGCAAATGTACCATAACTCACTTATCCATTCTACTGTTGATGGTAGTTCCCACTTTGGAGCTAATTTATGTAGTGACATCATGAGCAGTCTTATGTAAGCCTTTGGTTGGCTGGGATATTGGGTACATAAGTTCTACTAGATATTGTCAAACAGATCTCCAAACTGGTTAATCAAAATTATGCTCTCTTTAGCAGTGTAGGAGGGTTCTTAGGCTTCATACTCTCATTAATCATGCGTCTTTTTTGTCTTAGCCTTTCTGGTGTGTATGCAGAGATATCTTATCATGGTTATAATTTGCATTTCTCTGATGATTGATGAAATTGAGCACCTTTTCATTTGTAGGCCATTTTAATATCCTTTTAATAAACTGTATATTCAAGTCATTATCCATTTTTTCCCATTGACTTGTCTTTATGTAGTCTGCCTATAAGGCATGTTAAATTATATAATCTTTTTTTGTGCAAATTCTTTGGCACTTATCTTGGATTTTCATTGATGTGTGCCCACAACCTGCTCATTTCATGCTGGAAGCTATCAGTTGTCAACACTATCATGAAAGTGCAACAGGGAACTTGGAAGGCTGATGGACCTTTAGCAAGGGCTAAAGCTATGCACCAATTGTTCTGTTGAGATAATGGTGGCTCAAGCAATTTCCTGATCTAATAGTCTCAAAGTAAATACTTACTAGTATTTACTGACTTTTAAGATAGTCTGTCTGCTACTGGATTGCCTGCCTAACTAAGGGCAAGATAATGTATTCTAAAGTTGAATAAAAGCTAACAGGGCCTGGGCCCAGTGGAGCCTCTCCACTAGAGAAAGGTTTTCCACCTGGCGCCCCAGGCCTTCTAAATTCATATTTCTTGTCTAGTGTATTTGTTTGTGCACAGCCCCTTTACAAATGGATGTGGCATTGTCATCTAGTGCCTCGAAAGGGACCTGGAGAAGAAGATTCACTGGAGCAAAAAATGAAGTTCACTCACTGGAAAGGTGAGAAGATCACCAAAAAGGTGGGGAAATTCACTGTGTACAAAGCCCGTGCCGGCTTTGGAAGTGGCAAACCATAAGTGGGCAGGAACATATTTTATTTCAGCCAGGCTATAATGGGGAAGAATTTGATTAAAAGACAAAAACATCATTGTAAATTTTTAGCTTGTATGCTCAAAAATAAAGGAATTAAAATGTCAAAAGGTACTCTCTTAAATCAGGCTCAAGGAAAATGAGTGCCCTTGTCATCTTTAACTACATGGGCTCTTGTTTGAACTGCATTATGCCCAATTCGTATTGGTGATCAAAAGTCTGTAATACCTAAGGCCCCAGATCCTCTGCCTCCAATGTGGAAAGGCTCAACAGCTAGAGAAAATGGGGCTAACGGTCCTTTAACAAAAGGACTCCTTAATACTTTGTCTGAAAATTATCATATGACACCTTGGGACAGGCAGATTTTAGCAAAATAACTTTAGAGGCCAGTCAATGCAATGGATGGCAGAATAGGATAAGATCCATGAAAAGAATTCTGAATTATTAAGTCTTGTCTATATGTTGTGGGTGCTTGTCTGTTGTTGTTGTTTTATCTGTCTTTGTAGTTTATTGTTAGTTTATTAAGCATGCCTTTAATTTAATTTAATAGAAAAGAAACAGTAGATGGCCAGACCATTACTAAATTTTGCCAGAGCAAACAGAATGTGGGAGTGGGGAGAGATAGAATATGAGCAGTACATGTGGCTGATAACACAGGTTCTAGGAAAATTCCCTAGACAAAAGGAAGTAACTAAAAAACGCCCCAGGCCATTAATTACTAGTCTTTTGGTGATCCTGTAAAATGGACACCCACTCTCAAGAGTGTTATTAAAAGTCTCATTTTCGCCATGTTTTTATTTCCCAGTCCATCATTTGAAATTTGAATAGTTGAGACATTTCTCACAATTTGGGGAATCGTCTGGGATTTCTGTACCCATGAGGAGAGAAAGGCAAGCTTCAGAAAAGGTGCGCCCCACCTGATTTGGGGTGGCCTCTTGGACTGAGCCTCATCTCTCCACGGATGCTATAGAATAAACCCAAGACTGTTTTTTTTTCTTTAAAAGATGGCAAAAATGACACAAGGAAAATATATAGGCTGTATTTGGGCAATAACATTAATGTTTCCATAATAATAGGTAATTCTTAAATAATAATGTACCACATTCCAAGGTTGCCTCACAAATTGTGGGGGCACTCCTGCTTTTAGAAAATAAAAATAAAATAATACTTTAACATTAAAGCCACTGAAAGTCAGTAAGTTATCTCTGTTACAGAATTTGCCAAAGTAAATGCCTTGGATAATAATAATTGGCTTTAAAATCTCAAAATTGTTAAAACATAAACAAATAAATGTAACTAAAATGAATAATTTGTAATAAAGATTTTCAGTAATAATTATAAATATATTAATAATGAAAGTCCAGTCACTCAACAGGACTGCACTATGTTAGAGGAAAGAGCTGGTCACATTTCCTGCAGCAGCAACCTTAGATGTTATCTCTAAGGAAGAATGTGGCAGTTTTAAAATTCAAATGGCTACAGGCCTGCTCCCTTCTCTGCCTGCCTTTTCACCAGCCTCATATATAGTTTTCCAAAGTCTTTGGTAACTTAAAACTTTAGAACATTGCTGTATCAAATAATAAAAATTGTTAAATATCTAGGTATTTTTAAATGACAAAATACTGAAATATTAATCTGAGTTTGCCTCATATGAAAAATCTAGAGGACAGAATTGAATCTATTAATTAAATATGTTTTGTATTTTATTTGAAATATATCCTTAAAAATATAAAATATGAGAAATGCTAAGTATTTAATTTGCCACCTAAAATTCAAGGCTTCTAAAAGTTTGCAGTTCAAATTAAGTTGGGAGAAATTATATGGTTGTGATAACAAAATGCATAAAGTATAGAAATTCATTTTTGAGAAAAATAATTCTTGGATTTTCTCTGGAGAAATTAGTAGTTAAAAATATATATTATAGTTTTTATGTGTACTATGTGTGGTAAAATTTCAACCTAGAATATAATCTTATTGGCCTAATTAAAAAAGAGGATTAATTCTATGGTCTGAACCAAAATTTTAATATAAAAACCAGTTTAAATTTAATTAATGTCTTTTAGAATAATTACAAAGGTGTGTTGATAAATGTCAATCTAAGAAATGCTGGTTGTTTACTTTTAATTATCATTGGAAAATTAAGGTTTAAATATTGTATAGTTTTAATAATAGAAGGCAGGGCATACATTTTAAAGGAAAAGGAGGAAAAAGTTCTATACAAATAGCTGCAGGGATATAAAGTTAATGACAGAAAGAAAGAATATTAGAGTAGGAATGCATTTTTAAAGGACATAGAAAGAAGGTTTGAAGATTAATTTCAAAGTATTAAATTTATGAAGGTTATGTATATGATGAGAAGAAAAAAAGAAGTTTTGAAAGAGAGAAGTGAATTCTAAAGTTAACTATTTGCAAAAGTTGTAAAAGGGTCATAAAATATCAAGGAAGTTTAAACAAAGTCTAGACCATTACCCTTATCTCCTGCCAAGGAGAGATTAAATGGTTAAAAGGAAAGGGAGGGAAGAACAAGGTTGCATACATAATGCCTCAGACAGACTGCTCTTCAGATAGGCTGGGGGTGGGGTGGCATCTGTACTTCATAGGTCAAATGTATAACTTTGTTTAGTTTTTCAATAAAGATGCATACTTTAATTACTCTATAAATTAGCTTTATATGATATAATCAAGGTCTCATATAAACCCATTTATATGAGAAGCCAATATTTTATGATGAATTGGTTCTAACAAAGCCCAAAGTAAAATTTGCATACATATGCAAATAAGCACTAGCCAAAAAGAATGCTGTTTGAAAATAAATTTAAGCTTAACAAAAAGGAGAAATTTTAAAATTTCTTCCGCTACTATTTACAAAGTAAACTAAAAGTTACTATTCAAGCATTATATCTCACCATTAATGAGACGCCATAAGTAAAAAGAGAGTTACTTTTACTTGAAATGTATGCATTGCAGTATTGGCCAGCATACCTCTCTCCTACTGTTTTTTTTTTTTTTTTTTTTTTAAGCAACCAAGTTTGTTGCTCTGTTTAAAAGAAAGTAAAAAGTTTTTAAAAGAAACTCCCTAAATGTGGTTTAGAAATTACTCTGGAAGGAAATACAAAGGGAAACACTTCAAATATTTAGGAACTGTAAATAAAAGTCAATGTATTAGGCCTTAAAAAGTAGAAATACTAAAAGGATTACCTTAAGACCTTACATGACTTTTTAGCAATTATTAAAGGACATTAATTAGATAAGACCTTATCTAAAAATCTCTATGAAAGAAATGACAAATTTATTACTCAATTAAAATGATTCAGTGACACAAGCTGTCATTTCCAGCAATATTGTAAAAAGTAGAAAATTCAACAAATTACGGGACAGGCAATTATAGAACACCAACATCAGTGGCTAAAATCCCAACTTGAAAAACAAAAAGGGGGAATAGTGGAGAAATCTCCTATCAGTAGACCACACCAAGCCTTAATTACTTTAAATTTTTTCACTTGTAATGCTGATGGCAAGACACCCATGGAATTACACTGGTGTAAGAATAAGCCAAAGGAAAATGGTCTGGTTAAGTGGAAAGAAGCCAAGTCTGATTTATGAAAGGGTCTCTTTATTAACCTTTGGTCGAGGAAATGCTTGTGTATTTCCAGAAAACTCCTCCAAGCCCATGTGGATTTCTGCAACATGAATCCGAGAGAGGACCTTGCACCCTGAGCTTCACCCTGTACTTGCAGCTGCAGACAGTCAACTGCTCCAGCCACAGATAGCAGTGACCCTGGGCAACATGCTGAAGGTACGAAATGGGAGGAGAATAAGACAGAGGAGAAACAGTCCAGAAATGACCTGGGGATGGTGAAGAAGCCTTGCCATGCTAGCAGTCATCAGTTGTGCGATGGTGCAGGTTGCCCTGGACAAAGCCAAAGATGGTTGGATCTGCATTGTCATTCCCCACCGTTTGTCCACCATCCAAATCTTGAATATCATTGCAGTCATATCACAGGGGATAGTGATTGGGAAGGGGACTCAAAAACTAATGGCCCAGAAAGAAGCCTACTGCAAACCAATTCCTTAGATGCCTGGCAACAATTTAAAAAGGACATGAAAGAATTTAATCCCTTCCACTGGATCTCCTTACATTTGCCTCTTAGCATAACCACTATTGCCTGTCTCATTCTTGTTCTTATATGTTTATTTCTAGTCTGCAGATGCGGAACAAAAACTCTTAAAAGGACTCAAGCCCTTCAGGTGGCATACACTTTTCAAGATTTATTAAGAAAACAAAAAGGGGGAGATGCTGGAAGATATCTATTGTCAACACTATCATGAAAGTGCAACAGGGAACTTAAAAGACTAATGGACCTTGAGCTTTAGCAAGGGTTAAAGCTATGCACTGATTGTTTTGTTGAGATAATGGTGGCTCAAGCAATTTCCTGACCTAATAGTCTCAAAGTAAATCTTTACTAATATTTACTGACCTTTAAGATAATCTGTCTGCTATCGTATTGCCTAAGGGCAAGATGTGTATTCTAAAAATGAATAAAAGCTAACAGGGCCCGGGCCCAAGTGGAGCCTCTCCACTAGAGAAAGGTTTCCTGCCTGATCTCCCATGCTTTCTAAATTCATATTTCTTGTCTAGTGTATTTGTTTGTGAGCAGCCTTTTTTTCCAGATCCTGAACCCTAGCCACAAATGGATGCGGCATTCACAATTTCAGGCACTTAAAATGCTATTCTGGCTAAATACAGAACATGAGACCAATTAATGGAGCTCAGAGCTTTAAAATTTAGATATTTCCCTAGTCTTAGGCAAAGTATTATATTAATGTTACTTGTAAACTATTAATAATTAATATATGGCATATCAATATAAACCACTCTCATTAAATCACAAAATCTTTTATTATGTATAAATAATGTTTAATATGTAAATTTTAAGATTTAAATTGTGTACATGCTTTATATAAGTATTTTGATATTACTAATCTGTACTTTCAAGATTTAAAATATGTTATTTAAAATTCCAGCTTTCAATATAGTCATTACATCTCATTTTTTAAATAGAAAGATATTTAAAACTTTCACTTAGTATTGCTTTGCAGTTTAGCAATATTGCGTAATATGATTAGAGGCAGTAGGATTAAATAATATTTTCTTTAAAAAGTGTTACCTTTCTTTAAAAATCCATCTTTTTTATGCCAACCTTGATATTAAATGGTATAAAATTTGTCAATACATATCCTTTTAAAATAACTGCCACTTTCTACCTTGCATTCTATAAATCTTCTTTCACAAAAATAACACTGATTTGTGTAATGCCCTACTGTATTTTATATAAAACAAAAACATAATAATTTCTAGATGCATAAAAGGAGAAATTAGAAAGGTAATGTTTGTTGAGCATCATTTAATTTTGGCCATAATTTTCACTAGAATTTTATAAGGTAAACTATTGTATCCATTTTATATGTATACTAGAGGCCCAGTGCACAGGATTCGTGCACTGGTTGGGGGCAGGCCTGCAGGGATCAACCCGATGTAGGAGTGCACTGACCACCAGGAGACAGCTCTTGCGTTTAGTGTCTGCCCCCTGGTGGTCAGTGCACATCATAGCGACTGGTCGACCAGTCATTCTGGTCGTTCTGCTGTTCGGTCCCTGGGCTTTTATTATATAGGATTAGGAAACTCATAATTAGAGAAGTAAGCAAACTGCTTTTCATAGGTAATGCTATAGACCAAATTATGTCCTCTCAAAAGTTGTATGTTAAAGCTCTAACTTCCAAAGCAAGTGTATTTGGAGACAGTGCTTTTAGGTCGTAGTCTATATCTATAAAAGGCTAATATACAAAGTATCCCCTTGGGAGTTAGACTGGGAGACTGGGAGTTTGATTGCTCACTATGATGTGCACTGACCACCAGGGGGTGGCGCAGAACATGGCAGGCAACCAGAGGCGGCAGGGCACTGAGAGAGCAAGGGAAGGAGGAGGCGGGGAGGTGTGGGTGAACCCTGATTGGCCCTGATCACCGGTCAGGCCTAGGGACCCTACCTGTGCACAAATTTCATGCACTGGGCCTCTAGTTCGGTAAATGAAGTCAGAAGGATGTGGTCTTAATCTGATAGAACTGGTGCTCTTATAGGAAGAACAGAGAAACCAGATCCCTCGCTCTTCTCTTCTCTTCTCTTCTCTTCTCTTCTCTTCTCTTCTCTTCTCTTCTCTCTCTCTTTATCTCTCTCTGCCATGTGAAGACATAGTGAGCAGGCATTGTCTGCAAGCCAGGAAGAGAGTCCTCACCAAAACCTAGTCATGGTGGCACCCTGATTCCAAACTTCAGTCTCTGAATTATAAGAAATAAATTTCTGCTGTTTAAGTCACTCATTCTACAGTGTTTTGATATGTCAGCCTAATCTAACTAATACAGGTAAGAATATTTTGTGTACCACTATAGAAATCTCTCTGAAATAGGTTTAATCTCTAGAATTGCATTTAATCTACAGATCAATTTTTAAATAACTTACGTACACTTATTTTTGAGTCTTTTGTCCATAAGCATTGACTTTAATATTCAATGAGTATTTTTAACAAATTACAATAATGATTAATATATATTTTATATTAATATATTGTATAAGTTCCTCATATTTTACATGATATTAAGAATGGCAAATTTTAAAGTATTTTAATTTGTGTGTTGGTATTATATAGATTTTTTGTTTATAGATTAACTTTGAATATTGAACTTCTATACAAGAATGATACTAAGATCTCATTAACTCTGGTATATCTGTAAAATATTTGGGGATTTTTATAAAATATCTTCCTTGTTCAAACTTTGTGTAATTTGTTTATTTTTCATTTTAACTGAACTAGCTAAGCCTTTATTAAATTACTAGAGGCCCGGTGCACAACATTTGTGCACGGAGGGGGGGTTGTCCCTAAGCCCAGCCTGTACCCTATCCAATTTTGGACCCCTGGAGGGATGTCCGACTGCCCGTTTAGGCCCAATCCCAAAACGGGCAGTCGGACATCCCTCTCACAATCCAGGACTGCTGGCTCCCAACTGCTTGCCTGCCTGCCTTCCTGATTGCCCCTAACCACTTCTGCCTGCCAGCCTGATCACCTCCTAACCACTCTGCTGCCAGCCTGTTTGCCCCCAACTTCCCTCCTCTGCCGGCCTGGTCACCCCTGACTGCCCTCTCCTGCAGTGTTGATCACCTCCAACTGCCCTCCCTTGTAGGCCTGGTCCCTCTCAACTGCCCTCCCTTGCAGGCCTGGTCCCTCTCAACTGCCCTCCCCTGCTGGCCATCTTGTGGTGGCCATCTTGTGTCCACATCGGGGCAGGATCTTTGACCACATGGGGGCAGCTATATTGTGTGTTGCAGTGATGATCAATTTGCATATTACTCTTTTATTAGACAGGATAGAGGCCTGGTGCATGGGTGGGGGCCAGCTGGTTTGCCCTGAAGAGTGTCCCTGATCAGGGTGGGGTTCCCTTGGGGCGTGGGGCGGCCTGAGCGAGGGGCCTTTGGTGGTTTGCAGGCTGGCCACGCCCCCTGGCAACCCAAGCGGAGGCCCTGGTATCTGGAATTTATTTTCCTTCTACAATTGAAACTTTGTAGCCTGGAGCGGAGCTAAGCCTGGGGCTCACTCCACGGCCAGCAGCCATTTCTGTTGGGGTTATAATTGAAACTTTGTTGCCTTAAGCAGAGGCCTGGGCCCAGCCAGGGTGTGTGGAAAGCTTTGCTTCCCCTGTTGCCGGGGACAACCCTGTCTTGCTCTCTCAACCTCCATTCTGCCGCCATTTCTGTTTGAATTTGTTTACCTTCTATAATTGAAACTTTGTAGCTTGAGTGGAGGCTTAGGCCTGGCAAGGGCAGGCGGAAAGCTTGGCTTCCTCTGTTACCTAGGAAACCTTGCTTTCTGTGGCTGTAGCCATCTTGGTTGGGTTAATTTGCATACTTGCTCTGATTGGATGGTGGGCGTGGCTTGTGGGTGTGCCAGAGGTATGGTAAATTTGCATATTTGTCTATTATTAGGTAGGATGAATAAAATGTATGATAGCAAGCCTTCTTGTCCTATCTGTGGCCTTTGTTGCACAGGTTACTGTGGTACATTTTGAGAGGTGGGGCTAAACTTCAACTGATTGCTAATTCTGCAAGATGGTTTCCATTTTTCTGTACCAACTTGACAAAAATTCTTAGAAATAATTTGAAGACAAAGTCTAAGAATGATTAATTTTCTTAAATTTCCTTGGGGATGACCATATGTAATGTACATCCAAACAAGTTCATATTATTACTAGAGGTCCAGTGCATGAAATTCATGCATGGGGTGGTCCCCTCAGCCCAGCCTGCATCCTTTCCAATCTGGGACCCCTTGGGGGATATCTGACTGCAGTCAGACATCCCTCGCACAATCCTGGACTACAAGCTCCTAATCGCTCACCTGCCTACCTGCCTGGTTGCCCCTAACTGCCCCCCCCCCCCCGCCAGCCTGATTGCCCCTCACTGCCTCTGCGTGCCAGCCTGATCACCTCTAACTGCCCCCTCTGCTGACCTGGTTGCCCCTAACTACCTCCTGCTGCCAGCCAGGTTGCCCCCAACTGTTCGCCCTGCTGGCCTGGTCACCCTAACTAACCCCCCCCTTGCCAGCTTGGTCACCCCACGCAGCCTGCTTGTTCAGTCATTTGGTCATCCCTCACTAACCCCCCTGCTGGCCTGGTTGTAGGCAGCCATCTTCTGAGGGTGTGGGGATCAATTTGCATATTACCTCTTTATTACATGGGATAGTACATCAGCACCCACCCCGTTTCCTGCAGGTAAATGTACTTGCCATGAGGATGTCACCTGGAGGATAGAGCCTTAAGACAGATAAGCAGAAACATTGTTGAGATCCCCCTCACAATTTTCCAGGTGCCTTAATCTTTGCTGGGTCAGAATCTGACCATTCTCAGATCTGTATGTTTGTTTTTCTTATAATTTACCAGTTTTATCTGTGCTAAAATGTATTGTTTAAAAAATTTTAAGATAGTTTTAGTGTTTCACAATCCATTATTTAAAAGTCTTCAGGCCACATCTACACTAATAAAAGAGAAACATGCAAATTGACCATCCCTCTGCTATGCCCACCAGCCAATCAGAGCAAGTATGCAAATTAACTCAACAAAATGGCGGTTAATTTGCATACGCAGGCGCCAAGAGGCCTGGATCCTGGGAACATCCTCAGGACCCAGACCACTCCTAGCCTGTAGGTCCGCGCTTAGGCCCTGAGCAGCAGGGGTCCCAGAATGCCTCCGGCCACTCCAGGCCTACGGGCACAGGCACCAAGCAGCTGGGGGCAGGGCAGGAACATCCCCGTGTCACCATGGCGACACGGGGATGTGTCCGCCCCGCCCCCAGCCGCTTGTGTGTGTGCTGGCGCCAAGTGGCAGTCTGGGTCCAAGCCCCCAAGCCCGGTGCCCAGGACGCGGGGCTGGCTGCTGGCCCTGGGGGTGTATGGAGACCCTGGCAGCCACTGCTGCATGGTCTGGGGTCCCTGCATGCCCCCAGACCTGGTGTCCACGAAGCGGGGCTGGCTGCCAGCCCTGGGGGCATACAGAGACCCTGGCAGCAGCCGCAGTGCAGCCCGGGGTCTCCGCATGGTCCGCAGCCCGGCGCCCAAGATGCAAAGCTGGCTGCTGGCCTCGGAAGCATGCCCCTCCCCCCTCTGTGGCAGGGACACGCCCCTAGCCCAGTGAACACAACACAGGGGGTCCTCTGCCACACGAGCTGCAGAGGAAACACCTTTTCTTTTTTAAAAAAATATATTTTATTGAATTTTTTACAGAGAAGAGGGGAGAGGGATAGACAGTTAGAAACATCAAGAGAGAAACATCAATTATCTGCCTCCTGCACACTCCCCACTGGGGATGTGCCTCCAACCAAGGCACATGCCCTTAACAGGAATCCAACCTGGGACTCTTCAGTCTGCAGGCTGACGGTCTATCCACTGAGCCAAACCAGTTCGAACATAAATACCTTTTATGACCGCTCATTGGTTAAGCTCCCCCCTGTACACCGCCACTTGCAGTGTTCTTGGTAACTTGGGTTATAAGAATCCAAGAAGGTGATCTAAGGTTTTTCCACCACACTCCTGGAGGAAAAAATGAAGGTCCGCTGTTGGAGGGGCTAAGAAATGTCATATCCTGCCCTAGCCGGTTTGGCTCAGTGGATAGAGCTTCGGCCTGCAGACCACAGGGTCTGGGTTCGATTCTGATCAAGGGCATGTACCGTACCTAGGTTACAGGGTCCTCCCTGGCCGGGGCCCAGGTCAGAGCTCATGCAGGTGGCAACCAATCAACGTGTCCCTCTCACATTGATGTTTTTCTCTGTCTCTCCCTCTCTCTTCCACACTTTCTAAAAATCAATGGAAACATATCCTCAGGTGAGGATAAAAAAAAAGAAAGAAAGTAAGTAAGAAATGTCATATCCTATGAAAGACACATCTAGAAAATGCTTAAAGAAAGTTGTCATTTTTTCACAGTAAAGGGACTAGAGTCCGTGTTGATGAAAACACTTTGGCGGCTGCGATGGCTGGCAGTGGCTGCAGCAGCAGGTTAATGGGGCTGGCTCCTTCCCTTGATCATCCTGGTTGCCTCCTGCAGAGGGTGGCCAGACTGCACCTTAGACATCAGTAAGACATCCCCTGAGGGCTCCAATTCTATGAGAGGGGGCAGGCTGGACTGAGGGAACCCCCATTCGTGCACGAATTTCGTGCACCAGGTCACTAGTATTATATGTTTTGGTATTCAGAATTGTCAGAATTTCTAAAGGATGGTGATGTGCAGAGACCATATATAAGGTTATGACCTCAGCATAAAGTAACATCACATGATCAAACACATATTACACTGGCAGTTGCATGTCTAAATAATTACAGAAAGTAACATTAAAGGAAAAGACTATCAATAGTCTCATGTCAAGTCAGGTTTAGTTTAGTCTCTAAAAATGGTTGTACTCCAACTTATGAAAAGTAAAAACTTTTGGCTTTTAGAAATACTTAAACTTTCAAATTGCAGATAATTGATTCTTATCATTAATGAGATTTAAAATGTATAGACCAGAAGATAAGTCTGATGAAGACCTACTTTTCCTTTTAAACCCTAACTAAGAGTTTTTAAATCTAAAATGCCAATGCATTTGTCTAGCCATTATTCCAGCATATCACTCAAGGCAGTGAAAGCAAATCTGAGATAAAGCATCTGTGATATGGGTTGGAAGTGTTTGGTTCTAATTTGAGAAATCCCAAGCAAATTTCTTTGAGGAGTGTGAGTGCAGCATTAATTGCATTGTAGATGAAGTCTGTAAAGCTAATTGTTCAAGGTTGCACAGCCCAGTAAGGGACAGAGCTAAAACATGTCCTGTCTATCCCATGCTGGACCGCATACCTGACTCTTACAAGTGAAAATTTATATCAACAGCTGTTGCAACACATGGTTGGTGGGGATACCAACTGAAACTAGGGCACAATTCTTCTTGGCATGTTAAAGGGGGGAAATCCCATATACTAGTAGAATAGAGAATACATTCTTGTGCTGATTCCCACTACAAGCAGATAAGGGCTCAGAAAAAACTGAGATATTCCTAAAGTTAGCCCCTTCCACTATTTACTCAGCATATTCTCTTACCTGGAATCTTCTTTCTTGTTGTCCTCAAAACCTACCCATTTCTCAGAGCACAGATAAGGCTCATCTCTGCCATCACCAACCTACCTTTCCTGAAAATACTTTAGAACATAGAGGCTGTGTAATACTAACTGGCATTTAAATTTGTGGTTAGGTGTAACTGACATGCTATGTACAATTATTAACTATAGTTGAAGTGCCATGTGAGCATATATGTGCTTTACATACACTTACTTCACTCCCAAAGCCCTCTAGCATAGTTGTGTAAACAATAAAATACTTCTGCGTAGGTTTGACCACTGGATGCCACTATTTTCTGATGACTGAATGACCATCTTTGGGACTTAAGAGAAAAATCACCCCTGCATTTAGAGTACCCCCTCAGAATGCAGGCAATTTCCTCCCATTTTAAATAATTCCCAAATCTGGACATTTAAAGCTTTTCACTCCTTTCTTGACTAGCTACTTCTTGCCCAGATATAATGTCCTATGGGCCCTAAGAAATTATATTTATTTATTTTGGACTACTTATAATCGCCTGTCCTATCTGAGAAGAGAGTTAAAGTCTCCTGGAAGCTAGAGCCAGACCATTGCTGCTGAGTTGAGCTGTGTTTGCTGGGTGCCGGCCAGGGCTCACTGGCACTGAGGATGGAGGGGCCGCTGTGCTGAACAAAGGCACCGTGTCGCTTGAGAAAGGAAGGGATGAGCACAGCCACACAGAAAGCTGAGGATTGGCAAGAAAGCTGAGAACTGAAAACTAAATTACAGGTGGGTGTCTCCAGAGCTTTCACGGTGTTTACTGTGTGTGTGCTTATCCTGTGTTTGTGTTCACAATCCAAGCCTTTCCCTACCTTGCAAATGCCAGACTGCAGATCCTCTTTGCTTTAGTAAAGAACACTTGTAATTATACATTGAACTCCAGAGTTTTAGGGACTCGAGTTAGAAGAGAGATACTCTGATGGGTGGAAATGTGTTCCTTAAAAAAGATCTAAAGAACAACAACAACAACAACAACAACAACAACAACAAAAAACACAAAAAAATTAGAAACAGACTCATAGATACAGAGAACAGACTGACAGTTGTCAGAGGAGGGGAAGGTTGGGAGGCTGGTGAAGGGATTAAGATGTGCAAATTGGTAGTTGCATAATAGTAAAAGAGCTGTAGATTACAGCATAGGGAATATGGTCAATCATATCATGATAACTGTGTATGGGTCAGGTGGGTACTTGAAACATCGGAGGGGACCACTCTGTAAAGAACATGATTTTCTAACTACCATGCTGTACATACGAAACTAATAAAAATAATATTGAATATACACTGTAATTAAAAAAAATATGTTGGCATCCTCACCTCAGAATCTCAGAATGTGACCTTATTAGAAAATAGGGTATTTAGAGAAATATCAAGTTAAGATGAGGTTACTTGGGTGGGCCCTAGTCCAATATGCCCCATGACCTTATAAAAAAGGAGATTTGGGTACAGAGAAGAGACCAGGGGAAAACATTAGGTAAAGATGTGTTATCAGAGGAAAGCATCTACACGTCAGGGAGCTGAAGTTTGAAGCCACCACCAGATTCTAGGAGAGGCCTGGAACAGATTTTCCCTCACAGACCTCTGAAGAAACCAACCCCAAGGAGATATTCAATGTCTAGCTTCCAGAAGCTGAGGCAATCAAGTCCCATTGCTTTAATTCACCCACTTTGTGGTACCTTACTATGGCAGCCCTAGCCTGCTAATTCACACATTTTCCTGGTTTATGATCACCAGGCTGAGTTCTCCACAGCCATGCCTTTTATCCTGCCCACCCATTACCTCACAATCCAAAGGGCAGTAGGCTTCTATTCTGGGGACCCAGAATCTGGAACTCTCACCATTAGAACCTGGCTGTGTGACCAGGAGACACCAGCAACTTCTCATGGTCTCAAAGGTTTCAGCTGACAAATGGGAATAACTTACATGCACAAATACAAGACAAGGGACCCTTATTGAGGGCTCTTAGAGTTGTTAAGAATCCTTAAGGCGTTTCCAGCCAGAGTGAAGGCTGAATGTGGTGGCCAGAGCCAAGGCCTGGGTCCTGGATACCAGAGGGAAGCCGGTACTGGCAGCCAGGGGGAGGAAGACCTATTCTTGCATGAATCTTCGTGCATCGGGCCTCTAGTGAAGAAATAAGTACGTGAAAAATGTTCAGTGTGATGGGGAAATTACCAATGGAATGTCAGTCATAAGACATGCAGTCTTATCCAACAGGTACAAGAAAAGGTGCTCAACATCACTATCATCAGGGAAATGAAAATCAAAGCCACAGTGAGATGTTATCTGACTTGTCAGAGTGTCCATTCATCAAAAAGACAAGAGGTATGTGTTGGCAAGGATGTCAAGAAAAGAGAACACTTGAGCACTGTTGTTGGCAATATAAAGTGGTGCAGTCACTATGGAAACAGTATGAATATTCCTTAAAGAATTAAAAATGGAACTGCCATATGACCCAGCAATCTCAGGAGTATTTATCTAAAAGAATTGAAATCACATTTTGAAAAATATACCTGCAACCTATGTTCATGTCAACATTATTCACTATAGTCAAGATATGGAAACAACCTAAGAGTCCCTCAACAGATGAATGGATAAAGAAAATGTTATTCTGGAAATATAATGGAATATTATTCAGCCATAAAAAAGAAGAAAGTTGTGCAATTTGTGACAACATGAATGGACCTTGAAGGCATTATGTTAAGTGATACAAGTCAGTGAAAGACAGATATGTACTGCATGACTTCACTTATCTGTGGCTCTAAAAAGTCAAACTCATAGAAACAGATCGGCTGTTACCAGGGGCTGGTGTTGGGAGAACTGGGGAGATGTTGGGCAAAGAGTAAACACTTCTAGTTATAAGATGAATAAGTTGTAGGGATACAAATTACAGCATGGTGACTGTAGTTAATAATATTATATTTTGTACTTGAAATTTTCTAAGAAAGTAGATGTTAAATGTTCTCACTACACACATGCACCGTAAAGGTAACTATGGGAGGTAAGAGGTAATGAAAGTATTAATGAGCTTGATTGTGGTGATCATTTTATAATGTATACATATATCAAACATCATGTTGTACACCTTACATGTATACAATTTCTATTTGGCAATCATACATACCTCAATAAAGTTGGAGGGAAATACTTGACAATGACCACACCACATTAAGGTCCAGCTAAATTACTTCACAGGGCTGTCCATACTCACATGCTGCCTGCTACCAGTTTACCCAATGCTTTAGCTTCTACTGTCTTTACTCCTGTAGGATGCTCCAGGACTCCTGTCATGTCCCTGCATGGCTAGCCTCTGGAAAATGACCGAGGCCACCTGCCACTCACATTAAGATTCTGGCTCAACTATTTTCCATGCCAGATAATATAGGGATTTTTCTTGAAGTTCTGAAATTCAAAATTCTTTTTGAGGATATAAGCTAGTCCCTGAATGTTGATATACAGCCTTAGAAGTATTTAGACAAACTTGAAAACTCGTTCTCCCCACTAGACAATATCAATAGGACCTGGGTCTTTTCCTGTTATCCTTTCCTGTGAATCCTAACACATTGGTTGAATGAAATAGGAGGCCTCTGCAATTTCTTGGATGCATGATGATGAATTCCCTGAGGACTGGGTGAATGAATGACTGAATGAGTCAGAATGCTAGAAACCGCTAACCTGAAGTTACGGGAAACACTTTACGACACACAATCAAGAAGAGGACCCATATATGATTGTGAACATTCTAAATTTAACAAAGCAACAGGTACACACATCTGATCATGTATCTGACTTTAAGACTCCCTGAAAATATCTTTAGCAGCCTACCAAAATCAATGTGAACTTATAACTCCATCCAGTCTTTAAGAAACAAACATGAAACACTGGAACCTTAATTCAGAATGTATGAGTTATATGCGCTTATAAACTATGAAAAAAAGAATCATTTCCAGAAACCAATTGTTTCACACTAAAAAGTATTTGCAAATATCCCATTGTCTGGAAATGTTTTACAAGTATATTTTTATGGATTAAATTTTTGTCATACAGTATCATCAAGATTCTGTCACATTTCAGTGTTATTGATTTGAAACACAAGTGGATTTTGATATCATTTATTCTGGGCTACACACTGTGTAATTATTCAAATACTTCATTTTCATTTGGGCTTTCCTATTTGTTTTAAATGTTATTACTTGCTTCAATGCTTTTTCATTTTAGTGAGCACACTGATAAATATTTCTATCAATTGCAGATGTGGTTTTTGCATAAGTAACTAAAATGCTAGTACCGTGGTTTAATATAATATTTGACACCACAGGATCCCATAGCAGCAATTAGAAAGTTTGTCTGCATTTGTGTAATTATAAAGACCTTATGGAATGCTGTAAAGTGTGCTTATAATTAGTAATTTTAATGCTTCATATCTTTTTAAAAAGCCTTAGGCACAAAGCCAAGGCTGATACTAGGTAAAATGGTGAAGTAGACCAGATTTGCTTCTCACATTTCTTATCCTTTCATCTATGCTTATTACTGATTTTTCAAATCTGGATTGGGGTACCCCAAATGGAGTCAGCCTTGTAGATACCTCTCTTCATACCATCCTTCACCTCTTTTTCTATTAGAATACTCAGATTGTTTCTTCTATTGATTTGTTGATAGTTGTTGCTGTTTGCTCTTGTTGTAGGTTGCCAAAATACTCCTTTTTAAAATTGATTTTAGAGAGAGAGAGAAGGGGGGTGGAAAGAAACATCAATTTGTTGTTCTACTTATTTATGAATTCATTGATTGCTTCTTGTATGTACCCTGACCAGGGATGGAACCCGCCACCTTGGCATATCAGGATGACACTTTAACCAATTGAGCTACATGGCTAGGACTCCAAAACACTCTTTAGAAAATGTAGTGCACACTCAACATAAACTAGGTTGAATGGTCAGCTGGCATGTTAAAGTAAATCAATGAGTTCCTAGGGTCTAAATTGCTTGGTAGCTGCCCCATTATTTTTATAATTTTACTACTAACATTGTTAGTTCACTAACAATTGATTTATTGTATGTTCACTAACAGTTGATTTATTGTAGCTAAAAAAGTGAAGCACCCTTTCTCAGGTTAAACAAAAGAATATTCTCCAAAATTTAAACAAGATCAGAGTGACTCAAAGGAAGATATGTACACTTTGCCAACCAAAGCCGGCTGCTCACTGCTGCTGAATGCCTCATTTTCAGGACACCAAACTGAAGAGGAAACTGGCATGCTTCTTGTAACCCTCATCTTCCCATCGGTTACCACTCCCACACAAAATAAGAACAAAATATGGGGAGAAAATGAGCTTCTCTTATTTTTGAAACTAATTTATGTCAGAGATTTATAAACCAAAAATGGAACATTAAAGCAAATACCCTTTAATGAAATTGGAGATTATAAAATAGCAAGCTTCACCAAGTTTTAAAAATCTTCAATGTTTCAATAATTATCACATTTAGGTAATGACTATTGGATAACATTCCTATAATGATAAGACCATGAGAATTGACACATATATTCAAGATTGCAGTCTGGTAAGAATAAAATATGTTTGAGAATTGAAACGCAGAAAATTCTGCCAAAATGTATTGCCTTCTATGTGCCCTGCTCTATGTGATTGGCATGTAGTTCTCAACAAAAATCATGACGTTATTCTATTCATTTCAGTTAAGGAAACTGAAGCACAAAAATTCAATTAACTTGTCCAAGGTCATATTCTTAGTGCAAAGCAGAGCCAGGATTTGAATTTGGGAATTCTGGCTTTAGAGACTGTGGTCTGAGCTACTGTAAAATACAGCCTCAGAGCTAAAGTAGTTGGATATTTTAACTCTAAGGAATATTGGAAAAATAATATATATTCATTTCTCATAAAGAAGAAATGCTATTTAACATAAATACAGAAAAATGCACAAATCAAGATACACTGCTAGAGAAATTATTGCAGAGTGAAAACTCCATACAGATCCATAAATAGTCTATCAGACACCCCCGGTTTTCTCCGCTAATCATCACTCCAATCTATTTCCAAAATTAGTGATTAATTTGGCCTGTTTTAAGATCATACCATATATAGTTTTATTTGTTGTCTCTTTCATTCAACATTAAATATGTTCATATTTAATTCTTTTATGTTTATACTAGAGGCCCAGTGCACGAAATTCGTGCACAGAGGGGGGGTTGTCCCTCAGCCCAGCCTATACCCTCTCCAATCTAGGACCCCTGGAGGGATGTCCAACTGCCCATTTAGGCCCGATCCCCTAACCACTCCCATGCCAGCCTGATTGATGTCTTAACTGCTCCCCTGCCATCCTGTTTGCCCCCAACTTCTCTCCTCTGCCGGCCTGGTCACCCCTAACTGCCCTCCCCTGCAGGGTTGATAGCCTCCAACTGCCCTCCCTTGCAGGCCTGGTCCCTCTCAACTGCCCTCCCTTGCAGGCCGGGTGCCTCCCAACTGTCCTCTCCTGCTGGCCATCTTGTGGTGGCCATCTTGTGTCCACATCGGGGCAGTATCTTTGACCACATGGGGGCAGACATATTGTGTGTTGGAGTGATGATCAATCTGCATATTACTCTTTTATTAGATAGGATAGAGGCCTGGTACAGGGGTGGGGGCCAGCTGGTTTGCCCTGAAGGGTGTCCCAGATCAGGATGGGGGTTCCCTTGGGGCGTGGGGTGGCCTGAGCGAGGGGCCTGTGGTGGTTTGCAGGCAGGCCACGCCCCCTGGCAACGCAAGCGGAGGCCCTGGTATCTGGAATTTATTTTCCTTCTACAATTGAAACTTTGTAGCCTGGAGCGAAGCCAAGCCTGGGGCTCCCTCCGAGGCCGGCCGGCAGCCATTTCTGTTGGGGTTATAATTGAAACTTTGTAGCATTAAGCGGGTGAGCCCGGACAGGGTGTGAGGAAAGCTTTGCTTCCCCTGTTGCCGGGGCAACTCTGGCCTGCTCTCTCAAGTTCCGTTTTGCCGCCATTTCTGTTTGAATTTGTTTACCTTCTATAATTGAAACTTTGTAGCTTGAGTGGAGGCTTAGGCCTGGCAAGAGCAGGCGGAAAGCTTGGCTTGCTCTGTTACCTGGGAAACCTTGCTCTCTGTGGCTGTAGCCATCTTGGTTGGGTTAATTTGCATATTTGCTCTGATTGGCTGTTGGGCATGGCTTGTGGGTGTGTCGAAGGTATGGTCAATTTGCATATTACCTTTTTATTAGGTAGGATAGCATTATGTGTTCATTTTCAGTTCTATATAATATTCCATTTTCTATATATGTCCATTTTATTTTAAAATCTTTATTGTTGAAAGTATTACATATGTCCCCTTTTTCCCCCCATTGAACACCTCCAGCCCACCCCTGCCCTTGACCCTAGGCCCTCACCACCCCACTGTCTGCATTCATGGGTTATGAATACTTGCCACCCACGCTCTCTCCCCTGCCTTCCCTCTGAGATTCCTCACTCTGTTCCATGCTTCCATGTCTCTGGATCAACTCCATTTATCAGTTTATTTTGTTAATTAGATCCATGCATGAGTGAGATCATGTGAGACTTGTCTTTCTCTGACTCTTTTCACTTAGATGATACTCTGGAGGTCTTTTCCATGCTGTCTCAAAGGGTAAGATATTCTTTTTTTTTTACTGCTGGATATAGTATTCCTTGGTATAAATGTACCACAGCTTTTCCCCCCAATCTGTACATGTCCCTTTTATATGAGAAGATTTTTAGGCTATTTTAGTGATGTTGTTAATAAAGATAACATTCTTATAAACTTTCTTATACATCCATTTAGTATATATATGTAATATATATATGTGTGTGTGTGTAATATATATGTGTGTATATATATATGTGTGTGTGTATCTATATCTATATCATCTATATCTATATCTATATCTATATCTATATCTATATCTATATCTATATCTATATCTATATCTATACACACACATACATATGATGTGGCAAATGATGTCATTTGACACAGACTTCTTAATTTAAACATAATCAATATTTTTAAATCTTTTTATTAAGGCTAAGGTTTTTGGTATTGTATTCAATTAATCTATGTTAATACTAGGTCATGAATACATTCTCCATTTATAAATACTGTCTATGGCTGATTTCTCTCTACAAAGGTATAGGTGAGCAGTTGCAACAGATCTTATGTAAGGCAGAGCCATATATATTAACTATCTGGACATTTGCAGAAAAAGCTCAATGGTTATATTTCACACTTTTATCAATAATCCATGTGGAATTATCTCAGGAGTATGTAAAGTAGTGGTCAAGCTTCTTTCTTCTTGCCTAGCCAGTGTGGCTCCATGGGTGAGCATTCACCCATGAACCAGGTGGTCATGGTTTGATTCCCAGTCAGGGAACATGCTGGGAGCTCCATCCCCAGTAGGGGGCATGCAGGAGGCAGACAATCAATGATTATCTCTCATCGTTGATGTTTCTCTCCCTCTCCCTTCCTCTCTGAAATAAATAAAAATATATTTTTTAAAATATTCTTATTTTCCTAATTAACCAAGCACTAATTACTGAAAGGAATTCCTTTTTTGTTATTCTGTTATTCTGTCAAATATAAATTTGTCTTAAATGTTGATTTTTTTTCTTTGTTTAGTTAACTACTTAGTTATTTTTGATATTTCATATTCTATTCCATGTAGCTGGTTATTCTCATGTTAACTTCACTCTTTGTGTGTGTGTGTGTGTGGGTACTAGAGCTATGCTCAATACTTATTTTAAAATTAAGTTTATTGAGGAGACATTTGTCAACATGAACATATAGGTTTCAGGTGTGGGTTTCTATGTTACCAGATCTGTATATTGCACCACATGCCCACCACCCAAAGTCAAATCTTCCCCTGTCACCTTATGTTAAGACCCCTTTTGTCCCTCACCCCCTTTCCTCTGGCAACCACCACACTGCTGTTTGTGTTCATGAGTTTCGGTTTTATAGCCCACATTCCCACATTTGAGTGAAAGTATATGGTTGTTAGCTTTTTCTGACTGACTTATTTCACTTAGCATAATATTCTCAAGGTCTATCCATATTGTTGCAAATGGTGCTTATCTCATCCTATCTTAAGGCTGAGTAGTATTCTATTACATATATATACCACATTTTCTTTATCTAGTCTTCAATCACAGGACACTTTGGTTGTTTTCATGTCTTGAACACTGTGAATAATGCTGCAATGGACATAGGGGTGCATATATTTTTTCAAGTACATGATTTTGAGAGTTTTTTGGGTTTTTTTGGTGTATACCCAGGGGAGGGATTGCTGAGTTGTATGGTAGCTCTATTCTTAATTTTTTTGAGGAATCACCAGATTGCTTTCTCTAGTGGTTGTACCATTCTACCTTCCCACCAGCAGTGGATGATAGTTCCCTAGTTTCCATAACCTCTCCAACACTTCCTACTGTTTGTCTTGTTGATAATGGCCATTCTAACAAGTGTTAAGTGGTATCCCATTGTAGTATTGATTTGCATTTCCCTAATGGCCAGTGAGTTTGAACATCTTTTCATATATCTATTGGCTGTTCATATGCCCATTTTTTAAATTGGGTTGTTTGGTGTTGAGTTTTATGAGTTCTTTATATATGTTGGAAGTTAAACCTTTGTTGGAGCTACTTTTGCAAATGCCATCTCCCATCTAGTTGACTGTCTCTTTGTTTTATCAGTTTCTTTTGCTGTGCAGAAGATTTTAGTTTGATATAGTCCCATTCATTTATTTTTGCCTTGACTTCCTTTGCTTTGGGGTCAAGTTCATAAAATGTTCTCTACAACCGAGGTCTATAAGTTTGGTACCTATATTTTCTTCTATATAATTTATTGTTTCAGGTTTTATATTTAGGTCTTTGTTTCATTTTGAATTAACTTTTGTACCTAGGACAAACTATAATCCAGTTTCATTCATTTGCATGTGGCTTTACAGTTTACAAGCACCATTTATTGAAGAGAAAATCTTTACTTTATTGTGTGTTTCTGGCTCCTTGGTCAAAAATTATCTCTTCTTATACATGTGATTGTATAGCTGGGATCTATATTCTGTTCCATTTGTCTGTCTTCCAATATCAGACTGTTTTGATTATCATAACTCTGTAGTACAATTTGAAGTAAGGTAGTGTGATACCTCAATCTTCATTCTTTTTTTCTCAGGATTGCTTTGATTATTTGGGGTCTTTGTGGTTCCATTCAGATCTAATGATTTCT
This sequence comes from Cnephaeus nilssonii, assembly GCF_951640355.1. NCBI lineage: Eukaryota > Metazoa > Chordata > Mammalia > Chiroptera > Vespertilionidae > Cnephaeus > Cnephaeus nilssonii. Next base: position 38,439,306 of record NC_137072.1, on the reverse strand, counting down.
CATTCTATTTCTTTAAAAAATGACATAAGGAAAAAAGTGAAAAGAGCCATGCAAACAAAATCAGAAATGAGAGAGAAGTCACCACAGACATCACAGATATACAAAGGATCATACTAGAATCTTACAAAACACTATATGCCACCAAATTCAGTAACCTAGAAGAAATGTATAAGTTCCTATAAATATATAACCTTCCTAGACTAAATCATGAAGAATTGGAAAATCTAAATAGACTAATCAGCAGTGAGGAAATTGAAACAACCATCAAAAAACTCCCAAAAATTAAAGTCCAGGACCAGATTGCTTCACCAGTGAATTCTACAAAACGTTCAAGGAAGAATTAAAACCTATTCTTTTCAAACTCTTCCAAAAAATTGAAAAAGATGCAAGGCTTCCTAACACATTCTATGAGGCCAATATAACTTTGATACCAGAACCTGGCAATAATAACACAAAAATAGAAAACCACTAACCAATATCTCTGGTGAATACAGGTGCAAAATTCCTAAACAAATATAATACAGCACTTCATCAAAAACAACAACAACAAACAAACAAAAAAAGAAATATCAGGATCAGATGGAGTTCATTCAAGGGGCACAAGGATGGTTCAACATACATAAACCAATGTACTACACCACATTAACAAAAGAAAAGACATAAATCATATGATATTATCAATAGATGCAGAAAAACATTTGAAAAGATATAATATCCATTTATGATTAAAATACTCAAACAAATGGAAATAGTAGGAAAATACCTCAATCTAATAAAGACCATAATGATAGACCCTCAGCTAATATAATGCTTAATGGCAAAAAACTGAAAGCTTTTTTTCTCAGATCAGGAATAAGACAAGGATGTCCACTCTCACCACATTTATTCAACACTAGAGGCCTGGTGCATGATATTTGTGCACAGGTGGGGGGGGGCAGGTGTGGGGGGGTGGTGTCCCTCAGCCTGGCCTGCACCTTCTCCAATATGGGACCCCTCAGGGGGATGTCTGACTGCTGGTTTAGGCCCAATTCCGCAGGGATTGCTGGCTCCTAACCACTCGCCTGCCTGCCTGCCTGATTGTCCTTAACCATCTCTGTCTACTGGCTTGATGCCCCTAACTGCTCCCCTGCTGGCATGATGACCCCTAACTGTCTCTGCCTTGGCCCCTGACACCATGGCTTTGTCCAGAAGGACGTCTAGAAGACATCCAGTCTAATTAGCATATTACCCTTTTATTAGTATAGATAGTGCTGGATGTCCTAGCCAGAGAAATAAAGCAAGAGAAATAAATAAAAGGAATCCAAATAGAGAAGGAAGAAGTCAAACTGTCACTTTCTGCAGACGACATGATTCTGTATATAGAAAACCTAAAGACTTTATAAAATAAAAACTATTAGAAATAATACACAAATACAGACAACTTGCAGGATACAAAATCAGTGAGCAAAAATCTATTGCCTTCCTGTATAAAGCAATAAAACTTCAGAAAAAGAAATGAAACAACAACAACAACAATAATTCCTTTTGCAATTGCAACCAAAAGAATAAAATACCTAGGAATAAAGTTAACAAAGGACGTGAAAGTCCTATATACTGAAAATTACAAAGCATTATTAAAAGAGATTGAAAAAGACACAACAAAATGGAAAAATATCTTGTGTTCAGGAAATGGAAAAATCAACATAGTTAAAATGGCCATATAACCCAAAACAATATACAGATTTAAAGCAATCCCCATAAACTTCACTCATGATATTTCGAATTGGTGAGTCAATGCCCTCCACCTATGTCTCATCTATGTCCATCGAAGGTATGTCTTAATCAATGTGTCTTTAAAATATCTTGATACTTGGTAAGTTAAGTTCTCCTGACAGTTTTTTCTTAAAGTTTATCTTTGATATATTGCTCTTATACATTTCCATATGTTTGTTAAATAAGATTATCAATTACCACACACACACCAAATTAGATATTGACTGGGATTTCATTAAATCTAGACTTAATTCTGTGAGATGCTACTTTTACAATATAAACTCTTTCAAAACATGCACATGGGATATTAATCACTTTTTTAAATGAAGTCTTTATTTGTCTTGATAGTTTTTGTGGGTTCTTCCACATCTTTCATTAAATTTATTCATAAGCTTTTGGAGCTTTGGGTACCATTGTAAATGGTAGAATTTAAAACTTTTATTTTCAAAAAATTGTTTTTTAATTGTTTCATGCTGGCACTTACAAAATTCCTTTTTTATATTCAACTTATGTTCAGTATCATTGTTCAGTTTTCTTAGTTCTAATTGCTTATCCTGAAACACATTTGGATTTTCTCCCAAAATAAACATGACACCTATGAATAATGTCAGTTTTCTTTAATCCTTTGTAATCTATGTTTGCTTGCTATTTTTTCCTTGCCTTACTACATAGACTCGGACTTCTGAAACAATGATGTTTTGAATTGGTGAGTCAATGCACTCCATCTATGTCTCATTTCTCATCTTACAGGAAGTTTGTTTAGATTTTCATCATTAACCAATAGAGTTGCAATGGTGTTTTAAAGATAATCTATCATAGTAAAGAGCTTTCTCTTCATTACCTGCTTTGCTAGTAGAATTTTATCAGAAATTGATGCTTCATTTTCTCAAATGTTTTCTGCATTATTTGGATGAAAATATATGTTTGTTTTTCTCTTCCATAAATGTAGTAATTACAATGGGTTTAATTTGATGTACTCTGTAGTTTCTTGAAGTCAATGCTAACATACCAATTTTTAAACTATTCTGCTTTTTTAATATATGTATTTAAATATTTCACTTTCCCTAAATCTCCGTTTTGGGTGCACTAGAGTCATATTTTTTTAAAAAATTCATTTAGTTCAAAATACACTGATCTATATACACTCTGATATACAGTGACTTAGTCTTTGACCCATAAGTGGTCCCAAAAAGTATTGCTTGATCTTCAAATATATGTGGAATTTTAAGTATTTTTTATCATTATATAATTTAATTCTACTGTGTATAGAAACTATCCTCTGTATGAATTGAATATTTTTGTATTTGTTGAGACTTAATATGTGCCCCAGCCTGTGGTCAGTTTTGGTAAATACCCGTTGTGTGCTGGAGAAAAATGTAAACCCTAGAATGGCTAGATGTAGTGTTCTTCATGTCCAATGTCACAATGTTAGTTTATTATGTTGTTGAAATATTTTACACCCATACTAAATTTTGTTTCTTCATTCTATTAGTCACCTACATACCATTAGGATTATAGATTAGTCTGTTGCATACACATTTTAATTTTGATATTACAACAAGTTTTCAAGGGGAAAACTTTTACCTGGGAAATTAAGTATTTTACCTTGAATTTTTTCTTTTTATGTCTTATATTCTATCTTTCCTTTAAAAAGTCTATTTTGTCTGATATTAGTGTAGTTACTATTTCTTGGGTTTTTTTGGGGGCAGTGATTGCTTTTTTTCATTCTATTATTTATAATTTTTGATTTCTGTATATAATGCTGTGTCTCTTCTAAGCAGTTTTGTTTTGCTTTATACCCAACTTTCAGTCTTTGTCTTACTTGTAACAGTATCTTTCTGTTGATAATTATCACCTTCCTTCCACTCTGGGTCATTTTCTTTCTACTTGAAGAATATCCTCTAATGCTCTTTCAATGCAAGTCTGCTCATAAACACCTGCCTTCATTTATGCTTTTCCACAAATGTCTTTATTTTGCCTTCATTTGTGAAAAATATATTTCCTTATTGAATTCTATGTTGGTAAATTTTTTCACCATGTTGAAAATATCACCCCATTGTTTTCTGACTTGTATTACAGCCACTGAGAAGTCAGATTCCATTATACTATTATTTCCTTGAAGTTAATAACTTATCTGGATATTTATAATACTTTTTTCTGTGTTCACTTTGCAGCAATTTTATGAGGATAAATGTAGATGATTTCCACTTTATCTCTTTGTTTGGAGTTCGTAGAGGTTTCTAAATCTGTGGCTTGAAGTTTTTATTCAGTTTTATAGAGAATATGGCTTTTAAAAACAAAGTAGATAATATGTTTTGCCTTTTTTATTTATTTTTTTATTTTCTGACTCCTCTCTCTCTCTGTGCTTCAGGCTTAAAATGTTCTCCAGATCTATCTCCAGTTGTCATTAATATGCTGTGAATGCCATTGATTATTTAAATTACTGTTATTGTATTTTTAAGCTCTTGATTTTTTAAAGTGATTAGTTTATATCCTTTTAGTTCTCTGCAGAAATCATCTATAATGAATTTTATTATTTTTATTTTAATTTATTTTAGTTGTCATATAGCATATATGCAATAAAGCTACAATTTAAACAACTTTTAAGTCTACAATTCAATGAAATTAAGTACATTCACCTGGATATCGAGATATAACCACCATCCACTTCCAGAATTTTTCATCTCAAACTCCATACCCATCTACACTAATAAAAGAGAAAGATGCAAATTGACCATACCTTCACGACGCCTCCCAAGCAATGAGGAGTGAGTATGCAAATTAACCTGACAAAAATGGCGATGACCCCGCCCCCCAGCAGCTATGGGCCTCTGGGCAGCATGCATGCAGGCGTGGAGCGGCTGGGGGGGGGGGTGGCTGGACGCCTGTTATGACTGGGAGGGCGGGGGCAGAGGGAACTACAGGAGCTACAGGAGCGAAGACTGAAGGCGGCAGCCAGAGCAAAGGCCTGGGTTTTGGGTGCCGGAGGAAATCCGGTGCCAGCAGCCAGGGGAAGGAAGGCCTATTGCATTAATCTCTTTGTGCAATGGGCCTCTAGTTAAATAATAACTACCCATTGCCATTTCCCTACCATCGCCATCACAGCATCTGGAAACAACCGTTCTACTTTCTATTTCTATGAATTTGAATATTCCAATTATCCTAATATATAAAAACCCAGGGTCCATAACATCCAAAACAATAGGAGACTCGACCAAACAGAAATCAGTGCTGGGTTGTCATGGCGACCCAGCACTGACTGCTTCAGCTGTGGGAGCCTGGACCCAGTACTGACTGCCAAGGGGGCTGCGGATCAGGCCCAAAGAGAGGCCTGGAGAGAGAAGCAGGGTCTGATCCGTAGCCTCTGTGGCAGCTGTTGATCAGCTCTTGCCTCTCTCTTTTGCTCTGGCCCTGGCCAGCAGCCAGGCCTCTTTTTCTCTGGGGCCTCAACTGGGCCTGCTGATCAGCCCTACCTCTCTGATCAGGCCCGTTGATAGGCCCAGAGACGCTGACTGGCATAGAAACAAATCAATCAGAACCAAATCTGGGTGAAGTGTGAGGAGCCAATGGCTGCCTCAGAGGCAGAGCTTTTGACGCTGACTGGCATAGAAACTGACCAATCTGAACCAAATCTGGGTTAAGTGCGAGGAGCCAATGGCTGTCTAGGAGGCGAAGCTTTTGACGCTGATTGGGATAGAAACTGACCAATCAGAACCAAATCTGGGTCAACTGTGAGGAGCCAATGGCTGCCTAGGAAGCAGAGCTTTTGACACTGACCTGCATAGAAACCGACCAATCAGAACCAAATCTGCATGAACTGCGAAGGCAGAACCTAAGGTTGGGCCTGAGCAGGGGTTTTAAGGGCAACAGCTGTTTGGTGTAAGGTGTAAGAAAGCAGTTCAATTTTTTAATGACCAGTTTGGTAGTATAGTGTATATGGCTTGCTATCAGTCCTGATAAAGGGATTAGGTATTTTTGCCTGCCAAGAGCATCTCCTCCTGATGAAAAAGGCTCCCCCTCCCTTTTAAGCAATCCTATCTTATATAATCTATCTATACTACTGAAAGGGTAAAAAGCTAATTAGACCAGTTCGACTGACCATCTTCTGGACGTCTGACTTCCTTCTGGATAAAGCCATGGTGGTGGGGGCCCAGCCAAAGGCCATTAGGGGCAATAAGGCCAGCAGGGAGGGCAGTTGGGGGTGAGATCAGGCTGGTAGGGGAGGGCAGTTGGGGGCGAGATCAGGCTGGCAGGAGAGGGCAGTTGGGGGCGAGATCAGGCTGGCAGGGAAGGGCAGTTGGGACTATCAGGCAGGCTAGGGGCAATCAGGCTGGCAGGGGAGAGCAGTTAGGGGTGAGATCAGGCCATCGGGAGAGGGCCGTTTGGAGTGAGATCAGGCCAGCAAGGGAGGGCAGTTAGGGGTGATCAGGCAGGCAGAGGCAGTTGGGGGCAAGATCAGGCCAGCAGTGGGGGAGAGAATTTGGGGGTGTGATTAGGCCGGCAGGGGAAGGCAATTAGGGGTGATAAGGCAGGCAGGCAGAGGCAGTTAGGGGCGATCAGGCACCCAGGCAGAGGCTGTTAGGGGTAATCAGGCAGGCAGACAGGTGAGCGGTTAGGAACCAGCAGTCCCAGATTGCGAAAGGTATGTCCAACGGCCAGTCGAGCCTGTGGGATCGGGCTTAAACCAGTTGTCAGACATCCCCAAAGGGGTCCCTGATTGGAGAGGGTGCAGACTGGGCTGATGGAACCCCCGTGGAACCCCCCCACTTCTGTGCACGAATTTTGTGCACCAGGCCACTAGTTTTATATAAGTGGAACCATATAGTACTTTCCTTTTTTGTGACTAGCTTATTTTAGTTAACAAATTGTCTTAAAGATTCAACTATGTTTTAGCTTATATCAGAATTTCCTTCATTTTTAAGAGTAAATAATATTCCACTGAAATTATAGACCACATTTTGTTTATCCATTCATCTATTGATGGACACTTTGGTGGTTCCAACTTTTTGGTGATTGTGAATAATATTGTTGTGAGCATGGTTTACAAATATCTCTTCAAGATACTGCTTTTGATTATTTTGGCTACATGATGAGAAGTGAAATTGATGGGTTATATGGTAATTCTGCTTTTAATATTTTGAAGAATATATATTGTTTTTCATAATGACTACAGAAATGCACAGTGTTTTCATTTTTCTACATCCTCACTGACACTTGTTTTTTGTTAACAGCCATGCTAATGGGTATACAGTGGTATCTCATTGTGATTTTCATTACATTTCTCATTATTAATGATGTTGAGCATCTTTTCATATGCTTATTGATCATTTATATATCTTCTTTGGAGAAATGTCTATGGAAGTCATTTGCCCATTTTTAAATTGGGTGGTTTGTGTGTGTATGTGTGTGTTTTTTTGTCTTTGAATTTTGTTTGTGAACATATTAATCATTGTTATTTTAAAATTAATATTTATTAATTCTATTATATTGACCTCTTATTGGTCTTACACTGTATTTTTGAAACTAAGTGTTTGTGTCTCCCAAAATTCATATGCTGTAAGGCCCCAGCCCCTAATGTGACTGTATTTTGAGATAGGGCTTTTAATAAGCTAGGTTAAAATGAAGGATGGGACTCTGTTCCAATAGTATTTGGGTCCACATAACATACCAGAGACAATAGCTCTCTCTCTTTCTGTGTGTGTGTGTGTGTGTGTGTGTTCACCCTGTAAGGACATTGTGAAAAAGCATTCATCTACAAGCCAAGGAAAGGGCTCTTACCAGGAACAGAATCAGCTAGAACTTTGATCTTGAACTTCCATCAACTGTGAAAAATACATTTTTGTTGTTTAAGCCCCCAGTATGTGGTATTTTGTTATGGCAGCCCAAGCTGACTGAGATACAATCGTCAATAGTTTATCTTCCCCCACCCTCTAGTCTTACATAGTATATGGCTACATAACTGCTTCTTTGTGATTTGCAAATCAGATATTGTGTATGAAAAACATAAGGATAATTTGAGATGTGGATGAAATTACCCTCTCTTAGAGAGAATGTTTTTACTTTTATTTCCCAAAGGCAGCTATGCTATGGGCTCTAAATGTGCTATATTGCCTTGTGCCTCCTAGACATGAAGATGTTCAACACTGTATTTCAGGGTCTATGAGACCAATCTCTCTGCTTCACTCTACTTACATGATGTACCCTGTTGGAAATCTAACCCAATTCTCGAGATATTTACCAGGGCCTCTATTCTTGAAAATTCTGAACACTGCATTAACCCATCTGAAACCTGTCTTGGTTGTATTAACCAGTCTAACTTGATTTTTGATATTTGAATGCTGACTGTTCCAAGCCCCTCTACATGCCTGTCTCTTCCACTCCACATCTGTGCTAGCTAATGCCCACATGCTCCCTCTGTCCTTGGCAAGAAGTTCAAACCACACAGCCTTTAACATGGGAGCCTTCACCCATTCCTGCCCCAAACCACAATATAATCCAACTAGTATCCTCCCACTCTCCTCGAAGCTGTATTCACACCTGCTTGGGAGCCTTCCCAGAAAACCTTATATGTGAGTAATAAATCTTCTTTGTTTGTGTGGTTTATGAGTCTCAACACCCAACAAAATTTGGGGTGGAAAGTCTATTCTGCTTCTGCAGAATAATCTCATTTTTTTTAGTCTTTCAGTACACACATTTATAATTGGCCAATTTCTTGATGAGAAAAATAGACTAAGTGCTTATTTACGTTCTGTTAGCTATTTAGTTTATTTGAAAATTATGTACTTAAAAATCTAGTTTATAGAACTATACTTAGCAGGAAATTGGTCCAAACAAAACTTTGTCTGTCTTTTTTGGAAATTTAACTCCACAAACACAGATTATTATTATTATTATTATTATTATTATTATTATTACATTCTCAAATTCAAAGATAATGTTAAATGCATTGCAATGGTGTCACAATAAAAAAGAATCATCAAATTTGCAAGTGTGATCTGTGGGTGAATTCAGGCAAGTATGGCAGACTGCATTGTTCACAATTACTTCATTTTCTAACAGGACAATTATACATCCCCTGCCCTTTTGAGTTTCAAAGCAGCGTGGCTTGTGCTCTGGGTAATGAAATGTTGATAGAAGTAATGTGAGCCACTTTCAAGGAAAAGCTTTATGAGCCAGTTTGAGATTTACTGTGTCTTCCCTTCTTCTTTGCCAGAAGACAGGCAGAGTTACCAACGGGGACTGCTCACTCAGAGAGGTTCACCAAATGAGGGTGTTATGAGCAAAGTCATAACAGACTCATGCGAACATTAGTTTGAGGAATAAGACACCAACTTTTGAGAGCCACTGCTATTTTGGAGCCACTTCACCTACTGTAGCCTATCCTAAGTAATATAATAATGGTAGTACTAATTAGAGATAAGGGAACATTTCAGGGCATGTTTAAAAATCATGAAATGGTGGATCACAGTACGGGAATATTTCCATAGTGGGACAAGTGTCCTTTGCCAACATCTCTTAGATGCTGAGATTGTGATGGAGAGCAGCATCTTTCGGTGGCTTGTACAGTTTAGTACCTGCTCCTTGGTGACCTGCCATGAGAAGAACACATCCTCTGAAACTCAGTCCTATCCACTTGGGACCCTCCCAGGAAATAAGAGACTGGAATCTAACCCACAGGCTGGAGCCAAGGCCAGCAGACAGCAGCCTGCAACTTCCAGTTGAACCCAGGCTGTACCAGCCAAACATCAGTTGACTCACAGATCTGTAAACACGAAAACTAGATTATTGTGGTGGTGAGCCATGCTCTTGGTTCCTTGCCCATGTATCTCAGGCTTTATTGCTTCAGGGACTTCTAGCTAAACTCCCAATGCTGGTGTCTGTGCAGCTCACCTGAGAGCTTTGTCCCAGGCTCAATTGGCCTGTTGCCTAAACACAGGGTGCATTAACTCTCCCTGTGGGCATCGAAGGAGATGGATTTTGGGGGGTAATTTATATATATCTAAATATTCGGTCTATAGGTGGAAGTTAAAACCATTATATAGAAAGGGATCACAACAGGAAAGAATTTATTTAGAGAAGTAACAATCAACACCCCTAAGGGCAGGGACAATAATGAATCTAGGAAGAGGACTGAGTAAGAGACATGAGAGAAATAAATAGACAATCAGCAGAGAGTAGCAGCACAGGACCTAGAGAAATAGAGCTTTCCAAGGAATGTTGACAACAATGCTCAGTCAAGTATAAATGAATGTTAAGTAAGGACTGAAGTTTGTATATTGTAAAACCAATATGAATAGTAATTATGAATATTTTTGAGAGGGTGCACTGCAATGGGTAAAAACAAAAGTCTGATTTCAGCGAGTTCTGGGTAATGCAAAGGAAGGAAGTAGAGATAGTGAAAATGATTTACCGTTCAAAGAACCATCTCTAAGAATATAAACCAAATCAAGAAGCAGCTCAGCCCCCACCCCCTGAAGCTTACTGTTGAATGCAGCACTATTCAGCAAGAATAGTGTGTGAACTGCTTTTACAGTATAAACATTTTAGTAGCCACATCAAAAAGTAAAAAGGAACAGGTGAAATTTTAATGATAGATTGTATTTAATCAACAATTGCAAAAATCTTATCATTCCAACATGTAATCAACGTAAAATATTATAGGCAGTTTTTTACCACTCATAAATTTCTAAACTGGTAAGTGTGTGCTCCTACATACATCTCAATTCAGACTAGCTATATGGCTAGTGTGCATAGATACATGTGGCCAATGAATATTATATGGGAAGTATAGATAAACAGATTCCCAATGCAAGTAAATATATACTCAGTGAAAAAGTCAAACCACTAACAAATTCTGTTATAATGGCTAAAATGTTTTATCAGTTTGCCTATGAGCTGAATGGCCAAATTAATCTAGAAACCTGCTTAGGAGTTAGTTGACTGAATGTAAGATAATGGCTGAATGACTGTCATGTTTCAGGAAGGAGATGCTGTAATTTATAATCCCAGGAAGAATGATGAATAGATCATCCACGAGAATGTAATACCAACAGCAGGTTGTGCATTTTATTTCAGGAGAGACTGAAAGCTGTCACTTGTATACATTGATGCTTTAAAGGTACAGCGTGAGAATCAAATCAATGTCTCCAAATTATTCAAAGCATGGGAACTTTTTTTTTTTGTAGACTAGTTTTGAAAGTTCTATAAAGATGGCTTTAAAGTGTATCTGAGAATTTCAAAAGTAAATCCAAGGAAGGCTATCACATTGATTATCTGCAAATTTAAGTGCCAATAGCTTTAATGTTACCCCAAGTCCCCCTTAAAAATATTTTATAAGCAGCAAACTTAAAGGATTCTATGTAAGAAACATAAGATGGAGTAGATATAAAAACAAAATCAGGTTGTTAGTAGCACTTTGGGATCAAAAGAGACAGTGTACGTGGTCAGCATGGCTAATGTTCTCTCTGGACGTATTCCTCAGGCTCTTTCTGTGTGGCCAGCCTGGGGCTATGTCAGGGTTCTCAGGAAACTCTTCTGTCCACACGTTTCTTTGGTGCTCCTGGTAGTGAACTTCGGAAACCACAGTTAATATCAACCTAGGATTATCAGATTTATCAAATAAAAATAGAAGGGTATACATAGGATATACTTGTACTAAAAAAACAACAACAACATAACTATTCATCATTTTTCTGAAGTGCAAACTTAACCAGATGTACTATATTTTATCTGGCAAAGTGTTTTCCCTCATCAGTTTCTCAATATTAAAGACATTGTCTCTGGTAGATGGTGAGGGTTCATGCTACTACAGCTGATCTGAAATTGTCTACCTTTGCAGCCTCAAGCCAGACCACATGTGCAAATTCAGGACCTTCCCAGTGACTGAGTCAGTGCCATAGTGCTGTCTCAGCCCTACTATCGGTGGCACTAAGAAAGGAGTTACATTACAGACAGAGTTGGGCTCTAGTTTCTCTATTCTCAGAGGGCTCAGCTTGATGCCACAGCACCCTGCTTACTTCTCCTGCTGCTTCTTTCTCCTCTGCACAGCTACCCCTCCTAATATCTCAGCCTCCTTCTTGGTCTTGCATCCGTGGTTTGGAACACACATGCTTGCTTTGTTCTTAACATGACCATTCTCCAGCCACCAGTGAAACTATGCTTTTCTCCAGCAGGACAGCCATGAACTAATTTTTAATCAAACTATGGAATATTTTTAGAACATTTCACCTTATGTAAAAATTCACAAACTTAGGTGGAAAGTAACATTTTCCTTTGTCTTAATAGGGGAAATTCTTCAGAGCAAAAGGAACTTGGAAGGGCTATCATGTCACCATTCCATTTCTTTCCTGGAGGATGTGCTGAGCAGTGGGGAACCAACTACCTTTTTTAAAAAAAATATATTTTATTGATTTTTTACAGAGAGGAAGGGAGAGGGATAGAGAATTAGAAACATCGTTGAGAGAGAAACATCAATCAGCTGCCTCCTGCACACCTCCCACTGGGGATGTGCCCGCAACCAATGTACATGCCCTTGACCGGAATCGAACCCGGGACCTTCCAGTCCACAGGCCAACGTTCCATCCACTGAGCCAAACCGGTTAGGGCTCAACTACCTTTTTTCATGTTGTCTGGTGATATTTCCTCATTTCCTGTAGATATTTTAATGCAATCAGTGCAGTTCACATCTGCAGAGCAATCAAATTACCAAGTCAACATAATCCAATGAAATGCTGAAGAGCCAAATAATCAAATTCAGGTTAATATTAATTGCTATATTTCTGCACCTGGATTCAGAAAAGAAGAGGATACAGAGAGATAGAAACAGAGAGTAAGAGGGAACAGATATCCACTAACCATTAAATGATTACAATCATGTTCTCTGAGGTTGTTCAAACTCTTTTTTTTTTTTTTTTTGCCTCAGGCTTACACTGAATTCCTTAATCTGGAAAAATGAACATTAATTTGCTTTTTGTACTGAGTACATAATTATGGGCATACTTTAGTATAAGCATGATGTATATAAAACTCAGTATTTAGTTCAGGAATAAATGAGCAGGTACCTGGGAAGCAGAAAGCAATTTGTATTTAATATGATATTTCCCATGTCTCTGACCTCTGACACCACAGAATTGTTTCTTAGCATCCTATTTTTTAATCTCTACATTTAAAAAAAGATTTATAGTTATAAATTTATGGATCTTTTATGTCAAAAGTTACCTTGCTACAAATGGCATGCTTCTAACTAAATCATATTTTCTTTGTACTTGAGGAATGAATCTCATAAAGATAGACTAGAAAAAATTAGAAATTCTTAATCTAATTCTTATTGTTCACTTTCACATTATTTAACTCTGTATGCCACTTCAGTTCTAAACCTGTTCCTTCATTTGAAAAATATAAGGTTAATGATATTGATCCTGCTGTATTATTATTAAACTAGAGGCCTGGTGCACAAAATTTGTGCATGGTGGGGAGTGGGAGGCTCCCTCAGCCCGGCCTGCACCCTCTCACAATATGGGACCACTTGAGGGATGTCCAACTGTCAGTTAACATCTCTCTCGCAATCCAGGACCACTGGCTCCTAACCGCTCACCTGCCTTACCTGCCTGATTGCCCCTAACCACTCGCCTGCCTGCCTGATCTCCCCTAACCGCCTCTGCCTCAGCCCCCTGCCACCACAGCTTCATCCAGACAGACATCTGGAAAATCTTTTGGATGTCCCATCTAATTAGCATGTTATGCTTTTATTATTATAGATATGGTAATACATTTAAAGTGTTAGTAAACCATAACATAATGTACATGTAGGCTGCCAATGTGATGCAGTTAATTAATTAATTTATTTATTATCTTCTTTTTTAGAGGGAAGAAGGGAGAGAGAAATAAACATTGATTTGTTGTTCCACTTATTTATGCACTCGTTGGGTGATTCTTGTATGTACCCATACTAGAGATAAAACCTGAAACCTTGGCATATTGAGATGATGCTCTAACCAAGTGGGTTACCCAGTGAGGGCAAGATGCAGTTAATTTTTAAAAGTGACAGTAAGAAAATTTGAACAAAATATGGACTTTAGTTAGAAATAGTATGTAAACATTGGCTCATGAGTTGTGACAAATGTACCACACTAATGCAAGATGCTAGTAATAAGGGAAACTGAGTATGGCAATTCTCAGTAATATTAACTCAACCTTTCTGTAAATAAGTAGCCATTCTAAAATAATAAAAAAACTTACTAATATTTATTTACTCTTCAATTACATTTGACATTAAATATTTTGTATTAGTGTACAGCATAGTGGTTAGACAATCACATACTTTACAAAGTGATCCCCCTGATATTTCCAGTACCCACTTGGCATCATACATAGTTATTACAATGTTATTGATTATACTCCCTGTGCTGTATTTTTACATCTCTATAAAAAGCTTTAAACAAATGACATGAAATCAGGACATATAGGTCCATAGTGGCACAGTATCTATATCAGCTAATGAAGCAAGACCATATTTGTATTTTTATTGTGAGTGAGGAGTAAGGTGATCTACTTGAAATTGAATCACATCCATCATTTTTTAAACATATATTTTTATTGATTTCAGAGAGGAAGGGAGACAGAGAGAGGGATAGAAATATCAATGATGAGAGAGACTCATTGATTGGCTGCCTCCTGCCCACTCCCCACTGGGGATTGAGCCCACAACACAGGCATGTGCCCTTGAGCGGAATCGAACCCAGGACCCTTCAGTCCACAAGCTGATGCTCTATCCACTGAGCCAAACTGGCTAGGGATCATCATTTTTATAGAAAAAGGAGAAGTCTGCTTGCATCATAGGACATGACACCTCCCACACCAGCCTAGAATGTAAAAAGAGGAATGGCTTTGTATTTTAGGGCAGTATCACCATGTAATTTGAAATCCCAAGGATTGACACCGATTGGAGATGAATTGTGCATCAGGAATTTGAGAAAATATGTCACCAGTAGTGCAGCTTATCACCACTTCCCTCTCTGAAACATGTCTTACTAGACATAGTCCTAAAGCAACAGGTTGGCTATGTTGCCAGGGCAGAGATAGACTAGAAGCAAAAAGTTCTTCCCTAATCAGAATTTTTTGGGCCATGTTTATTTATATCTGCCATTTGGAATCTTACTTCTTTTCCAGGCAGACAGGGAAATAGGCAGCTTCAGAGTCTTGAATAAGACAATTTTTATACTCATTTTCTCATTGCTTTGTTTTTGGAAATTTTATCAGTAAATTATACAATATTCATCTCTGCTTTAAATCCAAATAATTTCAAGGTAAATGTAGAATTCAGAACCTTCTCAGTCTTATTTTTATACTTACATTGAGGACTCAGGTTTAGCACTTTTTTTTTTTCTGAACTCAACATATTTAGAGGCATTTTTTCCAGGATATATGGCAAAATTTGAAAGAATGTTTTTCATTGGGGGGGGGGGGGGAGACAATGATATATTATCTCCTCTCCTATCCAATTACTCTTTCTCTCTTCATCTCTCTGCTCTTTTCTTTCCTTTCCCCCTCCTTCCTTTCTTCCCTAGTTCCTTTCTTCCTTCCTTTTTCTTTTCTTTCTGTCTTTTCTTTTTTACCTCTTGCTAGAGTATTTTTTAAAAAATCTTTGACAACATGTCATTTATTTATTTATTTTTTAAATATATTTTTATTGATTTTTTTACAGAGAGGAAGGGAGAGGGAGAGAGAGAGTTAGAAACATCGATGAGAGAGAAACATCAATCAGCTGCCTCCTGCACACCTCCTACTGGGGATGTGCCTGCAACCAAGTTACATGCCCTTGACCGAAATCGCACCTGGGACCCTTGAGACTGCAGGCCGAGATTCTATCCACTGAGACAAACTGGTTAGGGCTGACAATATGTCATTTAACCCATAAATACTTTTCTTATTGAAAGGAAGATGTATATATGTCAGACTAGTATAACAATCATATCATTGTTACACTTACGAGTATTTTTACAAAATCCATAAAGTCATTACAACTTGTTCATACTTACATTTTTTAAATGTTTAAAATAAGTGTGGGATGCTTTTGCAAATACTTGGTTTCTATAAGTTAGAATCCAAATAAAGTCTGAATATTGAGGTCTATGGACCTCAAGTTATCAAGTACGGAACACTTCCAGACTTGGTTATAAGACACAAGAACAATTTCAGAGACTCTGCTTTGATTAATAGTGAAACTGTGTATTGTATAATGAGCTATTTTCAGCATATGATACCTATTGTTTCTGAGATTATATTTTTATTTTTTTCATAATAAAAATATAGATCCTGAGTATTTTTTTAAAATCCTCACCCAGGGATATACTTATTAATTTTAGAGAGAGGGAATATAGACAGAGAGAAACATTAATGTGAGAGAGAAACATTTTTTTGATTGACTCCCATACACACCCCAACAGGGGATCGAACCTGCAACTTTGGTATGTGCCCTGACTGGGAATTGAACCCACACTCCTTTGGTATATGGGACAATGCTCCAATCAACTGAGCCACACTGACTTAACTTTATTAAGTCCACTTTAGAGGTGAGTTTAAAATAATGAATATGAAAGTAGAGAAGTCATGTGATTGAGGACAGAAGGGATGAGAAAGGAATCAAATATTTATATTTATTTAAAAATTTGCCATCATAGTATTAGAAAAAAATCATAGGTTTTGTGAGAAGCTTCATTTTTGTCATAGGATAAAACAGAGAAATGTTAAGGTGTTTTCCTGAAGTAGACAGTGTTATGTGTTAGCTAAGAACTTTGGATATCAAAAAAAAATAGTTTTATATCTTAGATCTATCATTGTGAAATGTTATCTTCTTGAAACCCCACTTTCTGTATATAAAATGGAAGTAGTAATGGACTTACCTTCAGAGATATTTGTTAAGTTCAGATGAGGTGACTCATGTAAAGAGCTGGTCATATCATAAAAGTTTAACTACTGATGTTATTTTTATTGTTACTCTCTACACTCTATAGTCATCAAGGTTAGTCTTGAAAACTTAGAACACAACTAATAACCACCATAAGTAAAGTAGATGCCAGGTCTTTGGGGTCACAAGTCTCAAGTTTTTACCAATGGCTAGGCATGCCAAAGCTTCCTGGTGCCTGGCCGGTCATGTGAGTGCATTTAGTGCACTTCCAAGAGTAATCTGGCTTGGAGACACCTGCCTTGGTTCCTCCCTTCAGATCCAGGGCATGATAACAGCCTACTCTTGGAGACAAAATTCTGGAATTCTCCTTCTTAGCACTTTGTGAGAGTTACCAGGTCAGTGGTAGTGAGGACCTAGGCTCTGGGATGAGTCCTCTTGCCTCATATTTGAGCAGGACAAGGGTAGCATCAGGCTTGGAAGCACCAGGAGCTCGGCAAAGCTGACCTTGCTTCCACTGAGAGGACATCATGTTGGATGGACTATAGTTGCCATTGGGTCCTGAGACTTCTGAACAAAAGCCTTTCATCCCCTGTGAGAGGCGCATTAAAACTCCTCTTAGTCTGGCCACTCTGGTCTCCACTCTGCTCCAGGACCAGATTCCAGAGTGGGCTCCATCTCTAGACAAACATTTGCCCTCTACAGGGCTGTGGTTGAATGGGCTGTCTGAAGATGAAATCTCAGAATGTGCAGAGATTCCCAACTTGATCTGTGGATTTAGCGAAATCCCAATCAAATCCCAGAAATATATTTTATAAATATACACAAATGTAATAATAATGATAATTGAATGATTGTTATAATTCAATCCTAGAAGGATTTCATTTCATACTTCTTTTGGGTTTTGTGCTTACATAAATTATTCACATCCATCTTAAAAATATTTGAAATATAAATGCATTATTTGGGGGTGGAGAGTATCAGACTTAAAAAGTATACTTAGGTCATACTGTCTCCTTATAAATTCTGTACACTAAATGCCCAAGGGTTCAACTGCATTTAAGTGAGATTAAATTTCATTGTTACAAATGTCCAGGGTTCCTATATTCCACCTCTAAATTCTAAGAACTCAGATTCCATTCAACACATCATCCAGAACTTCGTGAAGTTCTACTCTGTCATGGTAACACCATTCTGTCCCACCTGCTACTACCCCCTGTGAAAATACATGTTCAAGTTAGGATTACTTCATTATCACCTTAATACTGCTGGAACTAATAAGAGGTTTTCTCATTAGCTTTTCAAACACCAGGACTGAGGTCCTGCCCACTTTCCACAAGATTCTCGTAGGTGTTTCTCATCCACATAGGCTTCTTGATCAGTGTCCACTCCTTCAGAAAAAAAGCATATGAATATGAGCTTATAGAGAGACCACCAATCTTCAGTTTAGCTAACAAATATCCAAATACTGCATTCTGTTTGAAATCAATTGGAAAACCACTATGGTATAGGAATACATAATAAACAGAACTATCTGGATTTAATTATCACTAAGTCAATAATAGTAAATATGAATGTCTTTAGTTATAACATTTATAACACTCAAATAAACCTTTTCATCTATTGTAATAGTAAATAGGATGACACTTTTATCCTCTCAGTATTTGGAGATTAACTTTAGCTATATGAAATTGCATTTGATAATATATTATTAACACAAAAATATCTAGATTTTAAGCACCTTGGATCATCAAACCATCATACAACCAAAATAATGTGAAAATATGAAGCAATATGTATATAAATTCCTTATCCCATCAAATGTGCATAGTCTGTATAAAACCTGCAGGTAGGTGTTCACCAATATCACTAATGTGGATCAGAAAACACATTTGTTTACAAACTCAGCTGGAGATGGTTTAGTCTCTGCATTTATCTCATATCATATGATCCAGGTATGAAATATTAAAGGACTAGCATAACAACTTTTTAATGAGTGCCCTATATGATAATACTAGAGGCCTGGTGCACGAAATTCATGCACGGGGGGGAGGGTCTCTTAGCCCAGCCTGCAACGATGCCAGTGTCCTGCGCCCTGGCCTCTGGCCAGAGGCCCTCCCTCTGTGTGGCCAGGGCGCGGTATGCTGGGCTTGTGGTTGGGGGTGTCCATGAGCCCAGCGTATCGCACCCCAGCCTCTGGCCAGAGGCCTCTCCCTCTGCATGGCTGGGCATGGGATGCTGGGCTTGCATCGCCGGGGGTGACCGCCCCTCCCTCTGCACAGCTGGATGTGGGACGCTGGGCTCACATTGCCAGGGGTGACTGCGAGCCCAGCGTCCTGAGCCCGACCTCTGGCCAGAGGCCCCTCCCTCCATGTGGCTGGGGCACAGTACACTGGGCCTTCGGCCCCACCCTCTGCGTGGCCCAGGTGCAGGATGCTGGGCTCACATCACCCGGGGCGACCACCCCTCTCTCCGAGCGGCCGGGCATGGGATGCTGGGCTCATGGTTGCCGGGGCGACGCTGCCAGCATCTTTGTTGCAGAGTGATGGTTAATTTGCATATTACTCTCTTATTAGATAGGATATGATATATGTGAGGAAACAACCTTATAATCTTAAGAAAGAAAATTACCACCTAAAGTCAGCCATTTTCAAAATTTTCTGAGTGTAGGTCATGGTATATTTTAATTTGCTATCTGCTCTTTAATCCCACCTAATTAGGGGATTTTACTTCCTTGTAATACTGGATTCTTAATCCAAGCTTGTAAATTACAATGGGTATCAGTTTTTCATTAATTGCAGGTTGTAGGTTAATTGGTAATTCTTCATAAGGCATTTTTCCTATAAATGACTCACATGTCAGTCATTCATTTCATTCCCAAGACAATAGATTTAACCATTTATCTATGTGTTTCTCCCGCAAAATGCTGGATAAGGAAGCCTGCTGTTTGGATATCCCAGATTACCTCAATGATAAAGAAAGCAGTAGAGATCTCATGGTGAAAATTCTTCCTCTACCATCAAAAGTAAATTGGATATGAAGACCTTTATCTCACACATCACTCCACAATGCATTTGGAACAAATGGACAATTTTCTTAGAGAACATTCTGACACCTAAATTATTTTGCATAGAATTGGTTATCTTCATTCCAACGTTTATTGAGAGAGAGAGGGACAGAGAGAAAGGAAGAGAGAAAGAGATGAGGGAGTGATACACTGTACATTGGTTTGATTTTTCTAAATTACAATCAATAACATTTTGGCATTGATAAATGCTTTGTTCCTGAATAAAAAAAATTCAATATATCTAACATTAAATCTTATCCTGGTATCTTCTAACCAATCTTCTCACCAAATTTTCCTCATATCTATCTTCACACTCCTATTTACTTGAACTTAAACTACAATGTAACTCATAATTTCACTTTCTATATCTGCTGCTCCAAATTAAGTCATGAACACAGTTTATCCAGGCTTTATTGGCAGTGTGAGGCACATATACCCTTTATTTCTGCCTTTACTCCTCACTCAAAATCTAGATAATCAGGATCTTATAAGTATGTATTTCCTAAACACTTGCTATTATAATACTACTAGAGGCCTGGTGCACGAAATTTGTGCATGGGGGGTGGGGTGGGAGGTGTCCCTCAGGCCAGCCTGCACCCTCTCCAATCTGGGACCCCTCGAGGGATGTCCGACTGCCCATTTAGGCCCGATCCTGGTGGGATTGGGCTTAAACGGGCAGTTGGACATCCCTCTCACAATCCAGGACTGCTGGCTCCCAACTGCTCGCCTGCCTGCCTTCCTGATTGCCCCTAACCGCTTCTGCCTGCCAGCCTGATCACCCCCTAACCACTCCCCTGCCAGCCTGATTGATGCCTAACTGCTCCCCTGCCAGCGTGTTTGCCCCTAACTGCCCTTCCCTGCAGGCCTGGTCACCCCCAACTTCCCTCCTCTGCTGGCCTGGTCACCCCTAACTGCCCTCCCCTGCAGGCTTGATTGCCCCCAACTGCCCTCCCTTGCAGGCCTGGTCCCTCCCAACTGCCCTCCCCTGCTGGCCATCTTGTGTCCACATGGGGGCAGGATCTTTGACCACATGGGGGAAGCCATCTTGTGTGTTGGAGTGATGGTCAATCTGCATATTACTCTTTTATTAGATAGAATAGAGGCCTGGTGCATTGGGTGGGGACCGGCTGGTTTGCCCTGAAGGGTGTTCCGGATCAGGGTGGGGATTCCCTTGGGGTGTGGGGCAGCCTGGGTGAAAGGCCTGTGGTGGTTTTCAGGCCGGCCACGCCCCCTGGCAACCCAAGCAGAGGCCCTGGTATCTGGGATTTATGTATCTTCTACAATTGAAACTTTGTAGCCTGGAGATGAGCCAAGCCTCTTGCTTGCTCTGTGGCTGGCAGCCATTTCTTTTGGGGTTTGTGTATATCTTCTATAATTGAAACTTTGTAGCCTGGAGCAGAGGCCTAGGCCAGCCAGGGCTGCAGAAGCTTTGCTTCCTCCTTTGCCGGGGGCAACCCTTGCCTCCTGCTCTTTCCAGTTCAGTGGCTGCCGCCATTTCTGTTTGAACTTGTTTACCTTCTATAATTGAAACTTTATAGCCTTGAGTGGAGGCTTAGGCCAGCAATGGCAGGTGGAAAGCTTGGCTTCCTTTGTTACCGGGGAAACCCAAGCCTCCCTCCTGCTCTCTGTGGCTGTAGCCATCTTGGTTGGGTTTATTTGCATATTTGCTTCTGATTCGCTGATGGGCGTGGCTTGTGGGTGTAGCAGAGTTAGGGTCAATTTGCATATTACTCTTTTATTAGGTAGGATGCATTTCCAAAACGTAACTATTTTATTGAAAAAATATTTTATATAATCCTAAAGGATATTTACATTACATATCCACTCCCTGAATATCTTCCTGGGGAATATGTTGATTAGAACTGAATGTTTAAGTAATTAAAAAGTAGATAATAAGTGATTGTTCACAGCCTCATCTATGGTGGACTGTGTCAGGTGCTAGAAAGGTCACTGTGACATGGACTGAGAGTTGCCATTGGATAAAGCAACATGGATGTCATAGATGGCCATGGAAAGAGCAGGATAATTGTATTTCGGGGGAAAAAAACACTAAATTAGAAAAAATTCAAATATATTCATAAGCTTGTGGTGTTATAGAACAAATGAGGATCTACCTGTCCTATGCACAGCAAAACCAAACACTGAACATCAAGATTTTCTTTTTAATTTTTTATTGGTTCATTTTAGAGAAGAAGGGAGAGAAAGAGAGACATTGATTTGTTGCTACATTTATTTATGCATTCATTGATTGCTTCTTATATGTGTCCTGCCTGTAGATTGAAGCCACAACCTTGCCATATCAGGACAACTCTAACCAACTGAACTACCTGGCCAGGGCTGAACATTGAGATATTCAATAGAGAAATTAATGCTCTTTCATTTGCAAGGCATCAAGCAAGAATAGCAGGAAGCTATCCCTTTAAACCTGAACTCCTGATGTCATTTTATTAAGTTTTTATTTGTTTGTTTGTTTTTATTGATTTTAGAGAGAGAGAAAAGGAAAATGATAGAGAGATAGAAGCATATATCAGGGAGTAACATCAATCAGCAACCTCCTACACACCCCCTTAATGGGAATTGAGCTAGCAACCCACACATGGGCCTTGACCGAAAATCAAACCAGTGACCTCTTGATTCATGGGTCAACACTCAGCCACTGAGCAACACTAGCCTGACTATCAAGGTTGGTTTTTTTTTGTTCATTTTGTTTTTAATTTAGAGAGAGAGAGAGAGAGAGAGAGAGAGAGAGAGAGAGAGAGAGAGAGAGAAGAGAGAGAGACATTGATTTGTTGTTCTGTTTATGTAAGCATTCATTGGTTGATTCTTGTATGTGCCCTGACCTTGATTAAACCCGAAACCTTGGTGTATGGAGATGGTGCTCTAACCAACTGAGCTACCCAGCCAGGGTTTTAATCAAGAGTTTTTAAAGGCAAAGCTTAAAGGTTAGCGGCTCAGGGTACAAGTATGTGGAAGTGCTGGCCATGCAGGTTTTTATTGAGAGCATTGGAGCTTAGTGATTATGGTAAAAGGGCTTTAGCCCTGGATATTCTTAGACAAAGGATCCTTCATCTTTTTTTCTTTCTTTCTTCTAATTCTTTTATTTTATCTTATTTTATTTTTATTGTTGACACTATTATAAATGTCTCCATCCACCCCCCCTCCCACTACCCACCTCTATCCAGCTCTGCCCCCTTCCTTCTGGCCATCATCACACTGTTGTCTGTGTCGATGGGTTATGTGTATATGTTCTTCCTTCACCAGTGCCCCCTTCCCCTCTCCCCTCTGACAGCTATCAGTCTGTTCCATGCTTTCATACCTCTGTTTCTCTTTTGCTCATCATGGTGAAAATTATTTTGTTCATTAGATTCCTCATATATGTGAGATTATATGGTGTCTTTCTCTGACTGACTTATTTCACTTAGCATAATAATCTCCAGGTCCATCCATGCTGTCCCAAAAGGTAAGGTTTCCTTCCCTTTTATAGCTTAGTAGTATTCCATTGTGTACCACAGCTTTTTATCCACTTATCTACTAATGGGCACTTGGGCTGTTTCTAGATTTGGCTGTTATGAATAATGGTGCAATGAACATAGGGGTGCATACCAGTATATTCTTTCCAATTAGGAGTCTTAGGATATATTTCCAGAAATAGGATTGCTGGGTCCAACTTTTGAGGGAACACCATACAGTAGGTCCTCGGGTTACCTCGGAGATCCGTTCCTACAGTGTGACATAACGCGATTTTCACTGTTAAGTCAGAACCCACAGAACCCAC
Source organism: Cnephaeus nilssonii (assembly GCF_951640355.1). Lineage (NCBI taxonomy): Eukaryota > Metazoa > Chordata > Mammalia > Chiroptera > Vespertilionidae > Cnephaeus > Cnephaeus nilssonii. The sequence goes on along the minus strand of NC_137072.1, from coordinate 38,415,810 downwards.
GGAACCCACCCACATAAGCACCTACGTCACTCACATGGAGCACATACGCAGCAGTAATGAAGTGAAAGAGTAAAATAAAAAATTAAAGGAAAGATAATTTCTGACCTTTACTTGTCGTAATTAAATAATAAAAAACATAAAGCACATATGTACATACATCGATAAATAAATGGGAGATGGCAACGTAACCACAAAATGACAAACGCGGAGTCTGACGTAACCCGAGGATTGCCTGTACTGTTTTCCACAATGGCTGTACCAGTTTGCATTCCCACAACAGTGCACGAGGGTTCCCTTTACTCCACATCCTCATCAGCACTTGTTGTTGGTTGATTTATTGATGATAGCCATTCTGACAGGTGTGAGGTGATACCTTACTGTGGTTTGAATTTGCATCTCTCTGATGATTAGTGATGGTTCTGGTTTTAAAGTTCCAGGCAATCCAGGTATTTTGGTTAGAGGTGCAGCTGGAGGTCAAAGTTCTTTCCCCTGTGTATGCTTTGGCTATATAACTTGCAGTTTTGGTGTGTTGTCTCTGAACAGCAATTCAGTATCTTGTTAAACAGTTTAGGACCATTATGAGCTGGTTATGCAGTAGTAGAGGGGATTATTCATTAAAGAGTAGTAAGTTGACATTTGGGAGAGAAGAACCAGTTTCTGAAGCCTACCATGAGTGGGACAGCGGGGAAAGAATCTGAAACATGAGGAAAGGGCTGCCTTCAATGACACATAATCCTCAGCAATTGCAGGAAAAATGTTATGTGGCTACAAATGTCCTTAGGTGTCTAGGAGCAGAGAAAATTATCTTTTTTTTTTTTTATAGAAAGGAGAAACACATTTATCAGCTGAGAGTGAGAATGGGCAATAATTACTGGAAGTTTCTGGAAAAAGGAAAAAGAAGAAAGGGTCAACTGGAACAGACTATGACAAGATAGCAAACATTTCAGTCTAACAGGTCCTTCACACTTTATTGCAATTACTCGTTGTGTCCTTGTAGCATGAAAGCAGCAACTGACAACAGGTAGTAAGTTCCAGGGCAACTTAATTTACAAAGCGTTCAGCAGGACAGAGTTGGCCCTGGGACCTCCGTGTGCAATCCTGATGCAAGAGAAGAGAAGGGTGGATGGACTTGTGTCTCAACAGTCTCCAGATTCTCACCCTCCCCGCTGCTCTGAATTGTAGTGAATCCTGTTTTTGCACTCAACAAGCAATGCCTCCCAAGCAGTTTGCCTCTCTAATTCCAGGGGTCAGTGTAAAATTTTCAATAGTTCACAGTAGAACATAAATTGGAAAATACTCTTTAGAAAAACTATATGGAACTGAGGATAAGGCATTCTGTGCTTCAATATAAAACATTTTCACAGACATTAAATATTTCATTTAAAAAACACCCCATCATGGGTAATGTATCTTGTCCAATCTGTAAAGCAATATGCCAGCCATGGAAGTAGTGAGTAACCTTTCAGGTGGAGCTCAAAGCCAAGTACCGGATGTTAATTGAATTTCAACAAATATTTTTAAAAATGTGTTTGTATTTTGTGTTTTGAGGCTTAATAATCTCTCTACTTCCTTGTGTTTATTTAGTGAATAAACAGTTGAATGGATTAAATAACTTTTTATGTCAGGAAATCACTTTAAATTCTTCAGCCTAAACTACACTTAAGTCCTGTGAATAAAAAGCCCCTGAAAGTATTGCATCCTTGTTACTTAAAGTATGGAGCTCAGGTTGGCAGCAAGAGGACCACCTCCCACTGAACTAGGAACGCAGGCTCCTAGCTGCTGCTCTGGGTCAGGGTCTACCTGCTACAAGACCCAGGGTGGGGCCACCCACCAGCCTCAGAGAAGCTCTTCTCTACAGCATTTCCTCCTCCTTTCTGAGGTGGAAAGGACAATTACTATAAAAACGATGTGATCATTGGATTTCATTTCATAATTTTTGTAAAAGTCATTAAGGCCCTTTGAATTGCTTGGTCATGCTGGCTTATAATTTCAGTTCTGGCCTCTAAATGTCATTCAGACGATCCGCTAAGAAAATCAAAATGAAGAATATTAAATTATGAGGACTTGTTCCATTCATTGCTTTTCTCCCAACCCGAAGAGCTTTATTTTTAGATGAATAATTGCATCCTTTGTACTGAGAACAAATTAATAACCGGTTGCATTTAACAATTCCAATTTCGCCATCAGAAGGGCTCATGTACCCAGTCAGGGTAGAATATTGCAGTGACAATTAGTTAAAATTTAGCTGGCCTTGTGGGGAAAAAATAATCTGTATTCCAAGGGCAGCTGTCATTAAATGGGGACATTTGGGTTACTAGGCAAATATTAAATTAGATGAGTTTGCAGAAGCCATAAACATGTTATTCCAGAGCCCTACAAGAAGATAATAGAAGTAATAGCAAATAGGCTTTGAAATCACATTTTAATTAGTCAGACAAACTGTTTTACACAGAAACTCTGACACAGCACCAGCCATGGTGCCATGAAGCTCGTTAAACATATAGATATGAGCAAGTTTATTTGGAAATAAAAATGTACCACTTAATAAGCAGTTTTACTCAAAATAATGACTTCCATAAATCATTATAACTAGAACATTATTGAATTGAGAATATGCCCTATTTGACTTTATTATTATTCAACATTATCTCTGGATACCATAACAAAGTTCCATTTATTAGATGCATTTTTCAAAACTATAAAATTTTATTAATATTATAAAATTATTATAGTGTTAATTTCATAATATGAGTCAATACAGTGATATTAGTCTCCAGGGTTCTTTGTTTTATTCCCACTATGTTTCCTGTCACCTTAGGAGGAATTCTAGAACCAGTCCTGAGCAAACTGGTCAGTGGTCACCTGAGAAAATGGCAGTACTCTCCTTTTGTCTGCACCAATGGTCAGTTTTGGGGAGCTCCACTAACCCCAAAGTTCTATTTTATAGGTTCCTCTTCTATTTTATAGACTGCTGGGAGTTAGGAGCTGATAAATGTATTCAACCAGGAAATGCTTCAAGTTAGTGAAATGAGGGTGGGGTGGGGGAATACAAGAGGAGTCCAAAAAAGCTAACATTATGTAACTGCAGTTCACAATGAAATTTCAAGTAGTGTAGACCTATGGAAGGTGAGTCTGAACAGGGGCTGACAGAGTGTCCTGGAGCACCTCAGCTATTAGTGTGGAAAGTCCCAGCTAGGAAGAGGAAAGTGTCACCAACAACCAAGAACAAAATGTGGTAAGAACTCATGGAAGAAGTTTCTCTTGAGCAATCTTTGACATGGGGTTAATTTGTCTGCAAACACCATCCCATGAATCCAGCTAGCTTTCATATCATCTGAGTTTAGTGCTAATTGGATTACTCTGTCTACCTGACCATCATATGTTACACAAACTACCTTTATTTTCAAGTTTGAAAAGACTTATGAAAAAATACATACATATCCAAGAAATGTGATGTAGAAACATGATGCAGCTCCTATAGAAATCCATCAATTATATTCCTTTACATTCAAACCCAGAATATGTCTCTCAGAAAACATGAGCTGACCAAGGAGGCTTACCCCAGCAATAGATGGTTAACTCAACATCAGAAGATGTGTACTGCAATTTATCACTTTAACTAATTAAATTACAAAAAAACACACATTTTATCTCAATAGATGCAGAAAAACATATATCTGATAAATCAAACATTTATTTTAAGTCTATTTTTAAATATATAAACAATAAATTTTCTTTATAAGAGATATGTTCTAAAAGTGAAAATATCAGCAGAAAGCATACTCAAAAGTGAAATGATAAAAATGGAATGCTTGAATATCATAAATATGACAAGCCTACCAGCTATTAACACTTTTAACATTATACTATATTTCCTTGTCCTGCCATCCTACATAATAAAAGGGTAATAGGCAAATTAACCATCACTCTGCTACACCCACGATTGGGCTGGTGGGAGGCACGGGGGGCGGGACTCGGGGTGGCCGCTGAGGGGGGACCAATGGGGCCGGCGGAAGGTGCGAGCCGTGGGACTCTGGGTGGCTAATTGTGCCTGTGGGAGGTGCAGGCAGCGGGGACTCTCTCAAGTCCTCACCCCCCGCTCCTCCCGCCAGCCCGATAGGCCACTTAGGGGGGACCCATGGGGCCGGCGGGAGGCGCGGGTGGCGAGACTTGGGTTGGCCAATCGGGCCGGCGGGAGGCGCTCTGATCAGCGGGTGGCCAGAGCCAAGGCCTGGGTCCCAGGTGCCAGAGGAAAACTGGTGCCGGCAGCCAGGTGAAGGAAGTTCTATTACACAAATATTCGTGCAACGGGCTTCTAGTAATACTATAAAAATAAATCATGGGTGAAATACTGAACACTGTAAAAAATATTAATTATCTCTAAATTGTTCTATCATTCAACAAAATACCAAAATTCCATCAACAGAGTAGGTTGTAGTTTTTCTGAGCACATTGATAAGTAAATTCATAAATGTATATGGAATGACAATAGCTCAGATTTAGTAAAAATACATCTGACTTAGAAGAATACCTTGAAATATGACAGACAGGGCATTGGAGATTGCTGGAGAATGGAGGACCATTCAATAAAGAAAGCAGAGACAATGCTTCCTATTTGGAAAATTTAATTAAAATTTAATATATTAAACACCTAAATGTGAGTGAGAATTTTAAATTGTTATGATAAGTATAGGTCAATCTCTTTATGAATTTGGAGTAGTGCATTAGGTAGAATTAAAAGCTCATATATGTTAACAAAAATCTCAAAATTTCAGTGGCTTAACCATTTACTTGCTTATTTCTTCCTCATAGAACATTTGCCACTGTTCCAGGGCACACAACCATGCAAGCCGGCAGATCAAGTCCAATTTGTGCATTGTTTTGTTGTTTTTGCTCATGCTTTTAGTGTCATAATATAAAAATCTATTGCCAAAGCCAAGGTCAGGAAGACTTACTCTTATGTTTTCTTCTAAGAGTTTTATAATTTTCAATCTTATATTCAGCTCTTTGACCTATTTTGAGTTAGTTTTTGTACATGCTGCGAGTAAAGGTTCAACTTTATTAATTTGCATGTGGATATTCAGTGTTATCACCACTATTTATTGAAAAAAAAATTAAACCTGTTGTTTTCAACATCAGTTGGTCTTGACACTTTTATTTGAAACTAGAGGCCCAGTGCACAAAATTCGTGCATGGGTGGGGTCCCTAGGCCTGGTGGGCAATCAGGGCCAATCAGGGCCAGGATGATCAGGTCCTGAAGGCCCTGGCGGGATCAGGAGAGAAGGTAATGGTGGCCAGGCCAGGTGCAGAAGGAACAGATGCCAGACACCTACACTGCCCTCGGTGCCCCGCCACTCCACAGTTCCCGCACTCCTTCCTTCGGTGCCATGTCACCACCAGGGGCCTGCTGGCTGGGGGAGAGGTGAGGGGAGGGGCCAGGGGAGGTTTCAATCCCCAGTTTGGAACATGCAGGAGGCAGCCAATCAATGATTCTGTATCATCATTGATGTTTCTATCTCTATTTCCCTCTCCTAAATTAATCAAATATATATTTTTAAAATGCAAGGTTTTTAGAGGAAGAAAGGTAGGGCAAGGGAGTTATTGACAGGGGGGTATTTGAGATCTAACTCACATGTCATATAGGATAACATAAGGTGGTCCTCACGGGGTGACAGGTGAGGAGTGGCAGTGGGTGGAGCAGGGCACTGTGGGCTGAGGAACGGGCTGTAATGACTGGGAATGTCTGTGACAGTGACACCGAGCATGTGTTGGGGCCATTGCTGGGATCATTCATCCCCAAGAGGTTTTGATTCTGGATGGGAGGAGAAACACGGAGATCAGTGGGCCTTTCTTAGTCTAGAAGGTAAGGCAGGCAGCAGGAGTGGGCTTCCCTGCTTCCCTACAAAGGTAAACACACAGTGTAACTGCACATGGACGTCAGTCACATGGCCAAATCAATGCCCAGGCAGCGCTGGTGGCTGTGTCCTGCCACTCTCTGGCTGTGCTGTGGCGCTATTGGCTGGGGGGGGGGGGGGGGGCTGAAGCCATGCACCCAAGTGCACGTAGTATATGAAGGGGTGGGCAGGAAGCCAGAAGCTGGAAGTTGGAGCTGAGGCAGCCCGGCAGCACTGTGTCCACCATGGAGCTGGACGGGGAGCAGCTGTCGGTGTGATTGGCTTTAGAGTCAGAAGGGCTGTGCTTCCTGCATGTCACCAGTGAGTGCCTGTGAGCCTGTGGCATGCCAGCCAGGCCAGGCGGGGCCTGGGGAGGCCTTTCCCTCCTGGAGCCGTTCTTCCCAGGGTAGCAGTGTCAGCTGATTTTTCTTTTCAATTTTTTTTTATTGGAAAGTAAGCTCTGGGCTTGTGTTTCCTGGGATCCCTGGGCCATAGTATATGCCGCCAGGGCTCACTGCACCCCCCTCCCCCTCCTCCTGCATTTAGTGTCTGGCCCCTGGTGGTCAGTGTGCATCATAGTGACTGGTCAACCAGTCGTTCTGGTCATTCTGCTGTTATGGTCGCTGGGCTTTTATTATATAGGATGATTTGGCCATATATGTAAGGGTTTATTCCAGATGCTTTACAATGTTTTTGAGCAGTACACCCAACTTTTTGGCCACTAAAATGCTCTCCTACTACTTTTTTGTTGTTGTTGTTAATCCTCACTCGGGATATTTTTCTCCATTGCTTTTCAGAGAGAGTGGAAGGGAGGGAGGGAAAGAGGGAAGGAGGAAGGGAGAAATGGGCTGTAATGACTGTTTGCTTCCTGCATGCTCCCCAACTAGGGGCTGAGAGCAAACCAAAAACCAGGTATGTGCCCTTGACCAGGAATCAAACTCATGACCCTCCCTTGGTGGCCCAATGCTCTAACTACTGAGAAACACCAGCCAGGACCTCTTACTACTTTTCATTTGACTTTTTCTTGATTCATTGTTTACTTGGTAGCTGTAAACCTTTGACTGTTTTCTAGGGTTCTGACGATTTTGGTTCTGACTGTTCCTGCTTAGTTTTTTTAATGTTTCTTTTAGGGGACAGGTTCTTGGAGTTCCCTATTCTGACATTTTGTCAATATTGCTCCCCCAGAATGCTCTTTGTATTAAAAAATGTTTTCTAAAGCATTTTCTAAAGCACAATTAAAATAATTAATGTCATAGAAGAACAACAACAACAAAAAAGGGGGACTTTCCTTCCCCCTGTAACATATTAGACTTGTTTTAGCAACCATTAAAAACAAGTCTACAAAGCTAAATAGAAAATTAGCAAACAGATACAAGAGTTTGCAAGGTTAATGTGTGATAAAAGTGACATTTCAAATTAGTGTGGAAAGAAAAAGATTACTCAACTATTGCAGGACAATAAGCTAACTACCTGAAAAAAATAAAATCATAGTCTATGATTTAATTTATAAACAAATTAAATTATTATATTTAGTTGTTATCATTTAATAAAGGTGGATATATAATATTGAAGTATATGAACAAAATTTCTAAGGTACTCCCTAAAAAACAACCATAATAACAATAAAACTTCCCAAAATAAATTGTATAAGATATCAAAAGATAACTAACTGGGAAAAAAAATCTGGTATATTTCAGAAAAATATTTAATATAGCACTATAATAATAACATAAGTAACTATGTATTAAGTAAAATCTTTAATATTTTATTTAAGAACTAGAGGCCCAGTGCACAAAATTCATGCACAGGGGGGTGTCCCTCAGCCCAGCCTGCACCCTCTCCAATATGGGTCCCCTTGAGGGATGTCTGACCGCCTAAACTGGTAGTTGGACATCCCTCTCAAAATCCAGGACTGCTGGCTCCCAACCGCTCGCCTGCCTCTGCCTGATTGCCCCTAACCACTTCTGCCTGCCAGCCTGATCACCCCCTAACCACTCCCCTGCCAGCCTGATCGACGCCTAACGGCTCCCCGGCCAGACTGATTGCCCCTAACTGCCCTCCCCTGCTGGCCTGGTCACCCCTAACTGCCCTCCCATGCAGGCCTGGCCCCCCCAACTGCCCTCCCCTGCAGGCCTGGTCACCCCCAACTGCCCTCCCCTGAAGGCCTGGTCCACCCCCCCAACTTCCCTCCCCTGCAGGCTTGGTTCCCCTCAACTGTCCCCCACTACTGTCCTGGTCACCCCCAACTGCCTTCCCGGCAGGCCTGGTACCCCCAACTGACCTCCCCTGCAGGCCTGGGTCCCCCCCCCCACTGTCCTCCCCTGCAGGCCTGGTCCACCCCCCACAACTTCCTTCCCTGCAGGCCTTGTCTCCCCCAACTGCCCTCCTCTGCCAGCCTGGTCACCCCCAACTGCTCTCCTCTGCTGGCCTTGTCACCCCTAACTGCCCACAACTGCCCTCCCCTGCAGGCCGTCTTATGGTGGCCATCTTGTGTCCACATGGGGGCAGCCATCTTGTGTCTTAGAGTGATGGTCAATTTGCATATTACTCTTTTATTAGATAGGATAATAGTTAACATATAATTTGCTGTAGTGTATATTAAGGCACATATCAAAACTATAATTTTAGCTTCATTTTTCACAATATGATTAACAGTTTATAACATCCTTAACTACCTTTTGAGTCTATACCTTTAAATCTCTGAATTCACATTGTTTTTAATAAATGGAGACCTTTCCCTTTTTGTACACTTAGAACATTTCTGAATCTTGTGTATTACAAAAACACTGTGATAAAAATCTTGCACATGCAACTTTGTGCAAATGTCTGATAATTCCCTTGGGAAACATTTCCTAGAGTGACATTTCTGATTCAATTTATCTCATTGAATTATCAACTTATTTCACTAAATTGATTTAGGTAGCATTTGAATATATTGTACTCTCATAAATACTTTATCAAAATGAAAATCCTTAGTTTTCTTATTCTTTATAAAAACTCTCTATTTTCTAAAAGAAACATGGTATTTTTATTTTACATTATTATACAAAATGTTCTTTCATGGTGCATCTCTTTTTGTTTTTGAAACTTTTATTTAAATGTTTATCCAATTATTTTAGGGTATTTTTAAATAAATTTGTATAGTTTACACATTAACATTATAAAATACAATATGTTACAAACGCATTTTGTTTTTCTCTTTGCATTTTATTTCTGTATTATATACTTTTTTATTTTTCAAATTTTCTACAGTTATCACAATTAAAAAATCAAGAGGAAATTAATGAATTAAAAGATTAAATGTGTTATAAAGTAAGTAATTAGAAAATATGGAGAAAAGAAAAAAACTTTGACACACGGAAGCAATGAGAAGAATGGATTTGTTTATCATTCAGGGCCAAGGAAGCAGATTCTTGGGAGAAGGTTTTTTCAAACAGCAGCTCCAACAAAGGGTTAACATCTAAAACATATAAAATACTAATACAACTCAATACCAAGCAAACAAACATTCCAATAAAAAAATGGGCAGAGGACCTGAACAGGCACTTCTCCCAAGAAGACATACAAATGTCCAACAGATATATGAAAAGATGGGCAAGTTCATTAGCTATTTGGGAAAAGCAAATGAGATGCCACTTCATACTTGTTAGAATGGCTATTTTAAAAAAGACAAGAAATAACAAGTGTTGGAAAGGTTGTGACTAAAAAGGAACTCTCATTCAATGCTGGTGAGAATGTAAACTGGTACAGCCACTATGGAAAACAGTATATAGGTTCCTTAAACAATTAAGACTAGAGTTATCATATAACCCATCAACCCCTCTTCTGAGTATTTACCTGAAAATTTTGAAAATATTTATTTGCAAAGATATGTGCACCCCTGTGTTCATTGCAGCATAATTCACGTTGACCAAGATATGGAAACAACCAATGTGTCCTAAACAGATGATTGGGTAAAGAAAGTGTGGCACATACAGACAATGGACTGCTACTCAGCCATTAGAAAAGATGAAATACTGCCATTTACCACAACATGGATGGACCTTAAGAATATCATGCCAAGTAAAACAGTCAGACAGAAAAAGTCAAGAAACATAATTTTACTCATATGTGGAATATAAAACTAAAAGCAAAAATGAATAAACAAGAAAAACAAACAAATAAAAACTCAAAGACACAGACAACAGTATGGTGGTTACCAGAGAGAAGAGGGGTAGGGGGCAGTAAAGGGTAAAGGGGGTCAAATATAAGGTGACAGAAGATGATTTGACTTTGGGTGGTGGGCACACAATGCAATACACAGACCATGTGTCCTAGAAATGTACATGTGAACCCTATATACTTCTACTTTTTACCATTGTTAACCCCATAAATTTATTTATTTTTTTAAAGAGAGACTAAAGGAAGTATGGGTTCAACCAGGCAAGTTTCTCTAGCCATTCTTCATATATGGAATCAGCAGCAAACAAAAAATCACTACCTTCTCTTCACTTCTACATTTTTGAGTAAGGAGAAAATTTATTGGGGTCATGTTTGGCTGGAGGAGGATTTTTTTGTGGGGAGAGGGTAGGTGGTTTTTAAAAATGGCTTCACCAGACTGCACATTAAGGTCGAGTGTATTTTTAGAAGATGATTTTAGACAGACATTTTCTCTCTGGTCTTTCTCCTGCCTATATTGAACACATTTTAGTTACTTTCCATCTGGACCTTAACTCCGATTTCCTTTGCCTCTCTGGTACATTCTCCCCAACATGAGGCTTTGTTCCTCTCACAATTCTTATTCTTCTACTAATTTATTTATCAATAAAGATTAGATTAAACCACACTGAAATCTGGGGAAACTTTCCTTTTATTCTGGTCTTCCACTTTTTATTTTTAAAAAATAATTTTCATTTTCAATTAAGTTGACATACAATTAACTTCAGTTGTATAATCCAGTGATCCAACATATAACTTTCTATGTGATCACCCTGATAGATCTAGTACCCATCTGACACCACGCATAGTTATTACAATATTATTTACTATAATTTTTATGCTGTACTTTACATCTCTGTGACTATTCTGTAACTACCAATTTGTACTTCTTAGTTCTTTCATCTTTTCATCCATCCTTCCAATGCCCCTCCCATTTTTTGAAAACCCAGTCTCCTAACCCACCTTTCCTCTGGCAACCACCAATTCACTTCCCGTTTCTATGAGTCTGTTTCAATATTGTTCGTTTATTTTGTTCTGTAGATTCCACATATCAGTGAATCATATGGTATTTGTCTTTCTCTGACTGACATTTTACTGAGCGTAATACCCTCTAGGTCAGGCGTCCTCAAACTACGTCCTGCGGGCCACATGCGGGTGTTTTTGCCATTTTGTTTTTTTACTTCAAAATAAGATATGTGCGGTGTGCATAGGAATTTGTTCATAGTTTTTTTTTAAAACTATAGTCCGGCCCTCCAACGGTCTGAGGGACAGTGAACTGGCCCCCTGTTTAAAAAGTTTGAGGACCCCTGCTGTAGGTCCATCCATGTTGTTGCAAATGGTAAGATTTCATTTTTTATGGTTGAATAATATTCCATTGTATATATGAACCACAGCTTTTTTAAAAATGTCTTTATTGATTAAGGTGTTACATATGTGTCCTTATTCCCCCATTACACTCCCCTATCCCCTCTACCCATGCCCTCACCCCCCTGTTGTCTGTGTCCATTGGTTAGGCTCATATGCATGCATATAAGTCCTTTGGTTGATCTCTCCCTCTTACCCCCACCCTCTCCTACCTTCCTTCTGAGGTTTGATGGTTTGATCGATGTTTCTATGTCTCTGGAACTATCTTTGTTCATCAGTTTATGTTGTTCATTATATTCCATAAATGAGTGAGATCATGTGAACCACAGCTTTTTTATCCACTCATCCACTGAAGGGCACGTAGGCTGTTTCTAGATGTTGGGTATTGTAAATAACGCTACAATGAAGATAGGTTTGCATATGTTTTATTTCAAATTAGTGTCTTGGGTTTCCTTGGATAGATCAGTCATGAGGCAGTTCCATTTTTTTTTTTTGGAGGAAATTTCATACTGTTTTCTATAGTGGCTGCACCAGTCTGCATTTCCACCAACAGTGCACAAGAATTCCCTTTCCTGGGGAGACTTTTTCTTACATCAGATTATGTTAGGCCACTGTCATATGTCATCTTTGTTGTTGCATAGATACATTTACCATACTTGACATTTTAAATTGTTTAATGTTTCTCTCCCATGAGTTTAAGAACTTTACATCTTTTTACTGTAAAGCCTAAATTCTTAGTGGTCTACTCCTGCTGCATAGGCTAGCTTGGTTCTCCTCCAGCACAAAGCCACACTCCCGCATTGGGCCTTTCCCGGGGTTTCCTCTACGTGGAAGTTATTTCAGATACTGCTTAGCTAACTTCTTCACCTGTGTCAAGCCTTTGCTCAAAAGTTACCATATTTCGTAGAGCTCCAGGATGACCCTATTCATTTCTGCAACTAACTCCCTCTACCCCACACTGCAACCCCTGTCATATCCCACTTACCTGCTTTGTTTTGCTGTTTTTCTTCAGAACGAATGTTTCAGGTAATTTACTCATATTTTGTCACATTCTCCTCACAATGCAAGCTTCATGAGAATAAAAAATATTATCTAGTTTGTCTACTGATGCATCCAAAAATAAAAGTGATCAGTGGATGAGAGGGGACCAATGACCACTTGTTAAATATATAGTGCTGAAAGTGTCATAGACCTTCAGTAAATAGTTGATAAAGAAATGAACTAATTCATGAATTAAAGAATACCTCTTCATATGTATCTCTGTAATTCTGTTATTGTTGTTTTTTAATTACGGAAGGAACATTTATGCCCTTTTTCTTCACAGATAGTCTTTATTGACTTCTATCCACATAATAATTTGTCCTCCTGTTTTTTAATTGTGTCATGATTGGATATTTTATTATAAATTTGGTTGGGTAAGAAATTTGATTAGATGTTCTTGAAATGATACAACTTGGATTGATAAAACTGCTAAATGTGTATTTATTATATTTAAATTTATTTTCAAAATATTTACATACAATGTACTTTTAAATAACACTTTATCCTTTTGCTACATTAAATCATTTCTTTCTTTGGCATAAGAATTTTTATATGAGCTCAAATGAAGAATGTCATTCAAAATCTATGTAAATTTTAAAGAATACAGTGAGCACTAAATAGATGGAGCTTCATATTTAATTAGAAAAAATCAATTGTAGATTATTCTTAACCTATAGGTATTCATATTTTATTGTTTCATGTATACATTTTGATTGTTTTCATGAATTTATATATCCATTAGAGTTGATCATTGAACAATGTGGATGTTAGGAATGCTGACCCCTACACAGTCAAAATCCACTTAGAATATAGTCAGCCCTCCACATCCAAGGATTCCCAAACGCAAATGGAAAATAGTATTAATTCTACCCCATACATCAATCTTGAAAAGTAGTAATGTTAAGGCTAGACACAATTATTCAAGTTGTGTTAGTGTTGGTGAAGGTCATGGAGAACATCTAGTCTAATATCTTTTGTAGATGAGAAGCTCAAGTGTCAGAGCATGAAGGTGACATGATCAAGGACATGTCACACGTTCATCAATGTTTGACATCAGAACAAAAAATAACCTACGCCTTCCAGGCTATGTGTATACTTGAGAGATGATGCTCAGAGGCAATTAAAATGGAAAGATTAAAACTCACCTTTCTTATTTTGCATGCACACAATTATTTTTTTATATCTGTACAAAAAGATATTTTGCCTCATGGCATGTTTAATATTACCAAAAAGAGGTAGATAAGCCTAATATGGATAAAAATGAGAAATATTGCTAGCTTCTAAAATTAGAATGTAAACATTTCCGTCTGCATGAAATAAACAGAAGCTAAAATTCAGGGAATCAAACCAGATGACCCTCATACACTCACTGCCTAACCCCCATCCATCTGTCTCACTAAATATTCTGATGGTGTTACATGAACCAAGTGGAATGGCAATATGAATCAAAGTATCATGTGAGCAGTAGCTGTGATTTTTGTCTTATGAGTTTTTATGGGGGAGATTAGTAAGTTGAGTGGGAACCTAATGAAATTGTTCCCAAAATATGTACACAGAGCACCATTCCTATAGTTCCTGTAAAACCCAGAAGCCTGGGCCATAGACAGAGTCAAGTCATATTAACACTACTTTTAATACTACCATTAGCTAATGTAGCCCCATTAGTGATATAAAATGTAAGCAATCATGCTAAGATTTTTCAACTGTAAGGGAGAATGGGACACTGAGTAGAAGACAGTAAATATGATAGGGATATAAAACTACATTCCTCAGAATAAATACAATCTTGATAAATATTCATCAATGCTCCTTTTATTCATGATAGCAATTCATAACAATTGCAAAAATAATATAAAAAGAGCAATTAGAGATGATTAGAATTCTCAAAATCATACACTCAGATGAAATGAAATATTTTTTCAGAAGTCTTCAAATGACAATTTTCAGAATTAGTTTTAAGTTTGCATAACCTAGAATGATCTGAACTTATCTTACTGATTACTCATGCTGAGAGAATATAATTACGGTGATTCTAATATTGTTCAAAATAATTACTGCAGCTCAGCAAGTTCAATATAAACTTGCACTAATCTGAGACTATCTGGAGATAATGTAAAAAGATCATGAACAAAGTCCAGAAGATATATTGAAGTCAGACCTGATAGTTAAGCTGAAAACCGTAAATAATGTTTCTGCGACTAACTTGATACTGTTTTTTGACTATGTGATTTGTTACCTTTCATGGAAATGGGCTTCTGGTTTAAACTGTGATTATGAATAACATGCAATTCCACAAGTCGTTTTAATGTTCCTGTGTTTGTATAGTGATAAATATTTTAACTAATTTTATTTGGTGATCTATCTTTCTTAGGTATGTAAATTCTATTTCAATCTATTAAATGAATTACCTACTTTGAGAAGATTTCAATTAGAATCTGCAATTAAAATTTTGGAGGGAGATTTTGATGGGTGATCTATTTATTCTTAATTAAAATAAAAATAAAGATTGCCAAACACCTCATTATTACATTAATTTCTCAATGGACTTGAGAAGCATGATGTTTTGAAGATACAGGAAATATGTGTTTGAATTATCAGACTAACTCTAACTTAAAATTTGAGGATATTTATATTCAGCAAATCCTTCCTTAAAAGGAATCACTAAAATTCCAGGAAAAATAATGTTAAAAGTAGAGAAAAAATTAAGTCAACCATTAATTAAAAATTGAATTATTTATTTATTTATTTGTTCATTTATCCATTAACTACTTGAGCTTCTATTTTAGTGTAGGCTCTAATCTGTTTGCAGGAATATCCCTAATAGTCATGTCTCCCAGATTTCCCTGACCATAACATTCATAATATCCAGTTTCCTACTGTCTTCTCTCTACCATCTTTATGATGTGGCTTTGTCCTCGTGTGTTGCATGAAGATTTTAAGATGTCATTTTATCTGCAGCATCATGTTTATATTCAAAGCAGGAGGAGGAGAGAAAGAAAGAAGGTTGGTGAGTATATAAGGCAAGCAAAAATACCCCCTGAATCCTTAAGAGCTTTTGATAAACATCTCTTGGCCAGACCTATGGCCTAGGGCCACTTTTTGCTATAAATGAATCTGAAAAATGAACACTTTATCGAGATATACAGCTTTCTCAACAAAATTAAGGTTTAGTTATCAATAAAGTGGGGGGAAATATACATTGCACAGGCAACCAACAGTGTCTGCTGAGTTATGGATGAGAAAGACAGTGTTGTAAGAAAATGATAGAATTGAATGAAATCAGTTTATATAAGAATGATTTCTTCTTAACTGATATCAAGACCAAATGTGAACCCATCCCTTCTCTCTTCTTTATACCCTTGAAAATCTACATTGGCCTGAATTATTTATTTATTTTTTTAAGAATGCCCTTGATTCTCAATCCAAATGTTTTAAAAACTACATGAATTTCTGCAATAAAATTTTTAAAAAGCAATCTCAAAAAAAAGTAATTATAATAATTTGCAATGTTTATTCACAAAAATATTGAAGTAATCTACATACACAAC
The DNA here is from genome assembly GCF_951640355.1 of Cnephaeus nilssonii. NCBI lineage: Eukaryota > Metazoa > Chordata > Mammalia > Chiroptera > Vespertilionidae > Cnephaeus > Cnephaeus nilssonii. The sequence goes on along the minus strand of NC_137072.1, from coordinate 38,399,765 downwards.
AGTAGGGGTTGGCTTAGTAACTAAGAGAACAGTCATCCAAAAGAATTACATGTAGCCATTAAAATGTAAATATATTTGAAAATAAACTGATGAATTAGAAAGACACTCATGATAGGTTTCATCAGCAATGGTAGGATTTTAATAGAATAACCAATGCAATCAATGTTAAATAGATAGATATGGTCATATATAATGTGACAAACGTAAATTTTCAATTGTTCGCATGGAAAATAATACAATAATTAAGAATAATACAAAAAGCTCTATGTTTCATTTAGTCACAATTATTAACCTACTTTTGCCTCAAACTGGAATGATATCTTAAAATCTTCATGCAACACACTTGAGGGCAAAAGCCACATCATAAAGACGGTAGAAAGAAGACAGTAGGAAACTGTGATATTGTGAATGTTATGATGAGGCAAATGTGGGAAACATGGCTATTAGGGATATTCCTGCACAGAGATCAGAGCCTAGACTATAATAAGAGTTTATATCTATATTAAAATATGGATATGTTTCTTATTCTATGTTAATGTTAGACTTTCTGAATATTAGAGAATAATCTTACTTTATTTTTTGACTTGCTAGTATTTTAATAAAATTAAGTCTAATAAGAATTATTTGGTGAACATTAGCAAAGGAAGCAGGAATGAGGCTATTGGGAAATATGATTCTATGTAAAGTTTTTAGTGTGTCGGAGTGTCAAAACCAGGAATAAGGAAGTAGTTTTCCATTTAAGAGACAATCTTGTTTAATTGTATGCAAGACAAATGGAAATACAAGGCAAGGATGGAAGTTTTTTCAAAGTCCAGTTCAATCTTAAGGAAAGCAATAAAGTAAATTTGAAGAAAGCTTTTGTTTTGGCTCACTACCCTAGATGGACAATACAATATTATTTCCTCTTGAAAAGTTCTTTGTATTTGATATTTTTTCTGTAAGAAAATTATCTCTTAAGTTTGCATTTGCCACTTAGCTCTGAGTTGCCTGAAAATTTCTATTAAGATCCAACTTTAGATACAATTCTAAAAAGTGAGAATTTCTACTCATATTCTCTATTATGCATTTTCTCAGTTGCAAGAAACAGAACATACTTCGGCAGTTCTATAAGATGTGAATTATGGAGATGTTCAGTTGGATAATTTAATTGTTTAAGAATTTTGGGGAAGATCAAAAGCCAGCCTTCGAAACTGCCCCAGAACACATCACCCAGCCACTCCTTGAACACCAGGCCCCAATTGCACAGAACCAACGACAGCTGAGACTCTCCCTAGTGGCTCTGGCACTGCCACTCCATGTACTAGACACCAGTTCCATCACAATTTCCTGAAGATGAAGACTCTTACATGTGCTCAACTCCTGGTCGTTCCCACATTTAATTCAGTGTCTCATGGCACAGCACCTGGACCTCAGGCTGGTGCTCTAACATCAAAGGAGACAAGGGCCACACTTATTCTGGCTCATGTACATTCCCAGCACCCACAGAGGGCGTTCAATATGCTGGATGTCCTGAAATGACCCATGCTCTCACTACAAATTTTATGCCAGGGTGGTTTCAACAAGGTGACAGGATCACAGGTGTCAGGATCACTTTTATTCCATCTAGATAATGACATATGAGAAACACCTCCCTAACACTCTTAGTTATAGTGATTGCAAAGGACATGAATCAACCTTAATAACCTACACGCCTGATTAGTATCACACACACACACACACACACACACACACACACACTTGAATAAGTTACAGCTTTCTAGCTTCTTGGTCATAAGTCCTTTTGTAAAATTTTTCTGATATTCTCCATTTTTCTATTTTGTTATTCAATCTACTCTTTAACTCTATTATACAGTGTCTAGAAATGTGGATAGTACTAAAATATATATTTAATAATAATATGTAGTTATGCATTCCAGGATATTATATTGGGAATATTCTTCTTCTTTTCTCTTGCATTTTCCCCCTCATGGCACGTTTATGATATTCTCCTCAGCCTGCTTCCAGTCTCTGTTTCTCCATCGTGCATTAGTGTAATTGAATAGAGTGTTTCAAATAATATGCAAAGAAAAAAATCACTTCTGAATCTCAAAATTATGTTTTCTCAGCAAGAAAAATTGGCTTAAAGACAGATTTTTTCCATGGGAAGCAGTGCTTTCTAAATAGGGTTAGCATGTCAAAAGTTAAGGTGAGAGGATGCATATCATAGTGGGTTTTTTTTGTCAAATAATGTAGAGAAGATACGATTTCTGTTTATTGCTGCTACGTCGTGTGGTTTAGCCCTAAGTATGGAAGGATATGATTAAGAATTTAGAAAATGCTTACTTCTGTTCTGTTGGGTTGCTCGGGTGATGGAATGAAGAGAGGAGAGAGGGGACGTGATTAGAATCAGAGCCACGGTCCTCGTTCTCCACCCCAACTTCATATTGGTAAGAGGTATCTTTAAAAGCATTCCTGTCTATAAGGTGCAGCTGGAGAATTCCAGGGCTGGTAGCCCTGTTGTCTGCAGCCAATCACAAGCTTCCAGGAGAAACCCTGACTCCAGGTACTCCACAACTGCAAGTGCAAAATGCAGGGTCCTGGGGGATAGCAGAAGGAGACAGAGACTCCAATGGCTTTGTCTGTCCTCACCCCTCTTCTCTAAGCTTAAATTCTGAAGATGGGTCTGTATGAAATAATTTGTGATAATAGCAGTGGGGTCTCTGCCCCCTTTCCAAATAGGACTCCTAGACCACTCAATTGGCAGAACCTTTGTCACTTTAGGCAGGAAAAGCTCCTGAGAACAGCTCTCCACACTTACCCTCCTGTGTGAGGTTGGTGGGGCGGTGGGGGAGGGATGAAAGGCACTCAGAAATAAGATGTGAACCCAAAGAAGTCGGCAGACAAATTAGCTAGGAATCCTGCCAGAAGAGATTGCTGAATCTGGTGGAAATGGCTTTGCAGTAAAGACTTATGAGGCAGATAGATGGGGCCAAAATGAATTTAGAATCACAGATGGGCCTCAGGAGATAGAGAGAACCCATTTGTAAGAACACCGAGCCTGAGCCATCCAAATGGCAAGTGGACAATACTTTCCCCGAGCGCCACATTTTGGCAGGGGATGTATGGTGGTGAGGAGGGTCTTAGGCAAGCCACGCAAAGCCTTGCTTGAGGGGAGGCCAAGACAACAGAAGAGGAGGCCCACAGCAGATGGGAGGCACTTTTCTGCCATTACTTCAAAGTTTCTTCTTAGAATCTCACACAGAAACTTTTTAAAAAAAGATGGGTTATACTGGCATGACATCTAAGATATAAACTTTCATCCAAAAGCTCAGTTTAAAATATTAAATAAGAATAACATTCCCCAATGCACTGTAGCAGAGGACCCTTCAGGGACAGTGAATTAGCTGCAGGGAAATGCATGCAGCCCATTGGTTTGCTGCAAACCTGAAAGAATGAGTACTGGAGTCTTTAATGAGAATGTCTAATAAGATAGAGGCTGTGCAACACTGCACATCTGAGCCGTGTTCTGGGACAGCATCAGCGAGTCTGATTTAGTAAAAAAGTATTTCACAGAAAAAATAATGAAGGTTAGACAATAACACAAATTACAAAGAGACTATATTTCCAAATAGTAATCAACCAAAATAAATACGATTTATAGCATCAAGATTGCTTTAGCTAAGATTGGTAAACAGTAAAATCCTCCAATTTTAAACACAGAGAAAAGTTCTAATCCCAAAGCTCAGGTGACAGTGACAGAGGATTTAACTAAAGCTAATTATATGGATGCTTCAAATGAATGAGCACCAGCCATTAGCTTTCTGGGTCTCTGATGACACGTGGACCAGAGTGGCATCCATTAGACAAGACAGGCTCACAGTGTGATGCTGAAGGCTTTGGTAGGGGCTGTGGATACTTGAGTAAGCACCTGAGTAATTACAGTCTATTTGATGTGGCAGGACTTTCATGTATGAAAAAAATGCAAGAAAAGTGTAAGAGAGTGTGCATTCTGATCTTTAACTGTAGCCTGTAAGGTTGCAATAATAAAGAGCAAAATAAGAGTAAATTTTATAGAGAAAGTAGATTTTCATGTTGGTGATGGAGAATACATAGAATTTGAATTCTAAGATGATAAACGAAGTGAACCTACACTGCCTTCATAATTCTTCAGATTCTTTGGGGAGATTAAACCTATATATAATAGTAATCTCTGAAACCACTCATTGTAAATGAAATCATTTTTTCAGAAGACATAAACACCCACACTCTCATGTACATATTCCTACATCTTGAAATGAAATGATAACACTGTTAAAATAGTAATTGTTCTATTCACTGTTTTTACTTAAAGGTGGAAAAAATGTGAGTTGCTTGTATATATTTTCATTTTAAAAATTTACTCACCTATAAATCAGGAAGTATAAGAGCCACTGGAAAAAAAAAGATGACACCAAAAATTCAGAGAGCTTCCAATGTTCAAGTTAGAGGTTGCATCACTCCCAATTATAGATAAGTAATTCATATATACATAAATTCTTATATATAAATTAATATGTATATAATTTCTTGCATATTCTATTTATCACTGAGGAAGATTAAAAGACAAATTCCCAATATGATACACTGTCTGTTCCTTGGCACATGACCATATATAACATTTTTTCATTAAATTTTTCATGGATTAAAAATCAGGAAGCAAACCCTTCTTCACAGGACACTAGTAAAGCACCTGATGCTTTTAGTAATTTTACATCTTGAATGAAAGGGAGATACTAGTATATTGTTTTGTGTAATACAAACACTAATTATGTATGTTAAATACCAATCTTATCATTACATAAAGAAATTTAAGGTAGCGGTGTATTGTTTGAAACATATAGAATAATTATTCTCATGCCCAAGTGGTGATTCTGTGGAACAAAGTCTCAATGCAGGTAGTTCTCCCCCTTTTTTTTGGTTGTTTTTGTTAAGTAGAAATTGCCTTTGTGGCAGATTTGTTAACTTAAAAATCCCCAAATTCATTTTCACAGTTCAGCTAAAGCTCACTGTACAATTTCTGGCACAGCAAGAAGAGCCTGAGTAGATAAGTGTAGAGAATGATCTGGGAACGAAGTCAGCATTTTTATAGACTATGGTTTTTAAACGCTAGTATCTTTCCTTCTGTAAATCCTTAAAAGCTATCATGGAATTTTGCCCTCTTAACTTTTCTCAATAACCCCAGAAATAACTTTTTAAAAAATATTTGAAGTCATTTCTATAAGTGATATCAAAGCTTGATATTTAGTTTTAGGCTTTTCTGAACTCAGATATTTATATCTTCAACAGTATGAAAAAGGCATCTACTTATGAGGTAAAATGAAACTTGGCTCATAGCTATAGTATTTAACACCAGTGGAAATTAAACATTTCTATTCCATATTTAGAAAAGAGTGGGTATTTTACTTCTCAGATATAATAGGTATCTGAATTTCCTTGCATTCCACTCAAATAAAAATGATCACTTTTTAACAGAATAAAAAAATTAAGAAGGTTCCTGAATAATCTAGTAAGCACTTCTGGTGTGTTGTCTGCTTGTTTACTTGGCCTTCTTCAACGCCCACTATCCAGGCTGGGTAAGGATCTGTGCCGGCAGTGCCCTGTGATAGTGGACACGGCAGGTTGTCAGGTTATCAGCCCCATGGACGTACCACAGCCCCATTTTAGGCCTGTTTGATTTCATTTACTTGCTTTCTGGACATTCACACCTTGGTATCCACTGTCTTTGGGAAGTAAATTACACAAGGTACGTGTGAACAAAGTCTGTTAGTCATTTTCAATCTTTCTAAATTTTCATTATGGTTTTGTATTTTTGTTCATGTAAATCAAAGAAGCCCCTACCCTAGTCAATTTGGCTCAGTGAGAGTGTCGGCCAACAGACTGAAGGGTCCTGGGTTTGATTCTGGTCAAGGGCATGTACCTTGTTTGCAGGCTTCATCCCTGGCACTGGTGGGGCTCCTGCAGGAGGCAGCAAATTGATGTGTCTCTCTCACATGGATGTTTTGCTCTCTCTGTCACTCCCCCTCCCTCCCACTCTCTCTAAAAATCAATGGAAAAATATCCTCAGGTGAGGATTGACAACAACAACAAAATCAAAGAAGCCCCATCAGTTATAGGTGGAACCTCAAAGACAAATCAGCAGAAGCTCAGGTCCGCAATTTATGAAGATTCTTGTTGGTTCTTGCTTTATAAACACAAATAATACTATTCTAATCTTAATGTCTAAAATGGTTAAGCTACTTTCTTCTTCTTTTTAGAAGTATCCCTTCTGATAAAATTTCCTTTTGAAATCCCTCTCCCATCTTGGAAATCATTCAGGAAGGGCTGGGATTTAGTTGAGTGATCCTATAGTTTTAATCCCTTTTGCTAGAAGATTAGAAATGAGGTTAGATTCAGGCTGGCATCAGTGCTGGAGCACAGGGCAGTTAAAATGAGTAAATGGGGCTGAATTAAGCAGGGGCTACATGGAGTAGAAGGCTCTTGACCCAAATCTTTTCTCAGAGCACTAAGCTCATTTATGCTCACCTCGAAGCCATCCTTCATCAGATTGAAGTGGGCTACATTGGACTTGGTTATTTTGAGGAATTTAAAGTAGAATCAGCTATGCTTATGCCACAAATAAGAATTTTTCTGCACCACTCACATGCTACATGGAGATTTACATATGGGGCAAAAAGTACAGTATTTACTCTTTCAAAATTCCAGACTTATTATTTTTGGTTTCCAGTGTAATTGTAAGGCACAATTTCTTTCCCACTGCAGTAATGATTATAATAACACAGCAGCTAATGGAGAAAGGAGATTTTGTTTAAATTGATTGCTAAGCTAATGGAACATTGTGTGTGTGTGTGTGTGTGTGTGTGTGTGTGTGTGTGTGTGTGTGTTGAAATGGGGCAGATGATTGGGTGAAGTACTTCAGAACCTGGTTTCTTATCTTTCCTAAAATACTCTCCACTATTTGTTGAATCTGCCTAAGCTTTGTAGAAAATTCCTAAATTGCTGGTTTGATTATTGTCAGTGGAGAGTTTGCGTAAATATACAGTGTTGATCGTTTATTCATAGTCCTTTCAGTTCCTTGCTGTTTATGCTTTTTGATTAAAGTAAAATAGCTAATATATCCTAAACAAAAAGAGCAATTTACCAACATAATCTGAAAAATAACCTGTGGAATCTCTCTTTTCAAAATGGTGCCCTTATCTCCAGGTAAGAAGAAAAAAAATACATCCATTGGTGGCCAGCAGCTCCAGCCTGGCCTTCCTGGCACCTGGGCCTGCCTAGCCATCCGAGGGACAGCTTCCATCATCCCATAGGTCACAATAAACTGCTCACTATTTACCTCCTCTGGTCGAACTCTATATGGGAAGAGGCTGTCTCAGCCATAGTGTCATCTTGCTTCCTTTTTGCACAATTTTAGGGGATCTTCAGAAATCTGTCCTGAACCTTCCAAAATCTCAGAGTATACACTGAGTGGTCAGATTATTATGATCTCTGAACGCATAATAATCTGGCCACCAATGAATAATATATATATTATTATATATTAGAGGCCCGTTGCATGAATTCGTGCATTTTGTGCATGGGTGGGGTCTGGCCAGCCTGGCCAGGGGGAGGGGACATGGGCAGTTGGCCGGCCTGCCTGCTGGTCGAACTCCTGGTTGAGGGGACAATTTGCATATTAGCATTTTATTATATAGGATGTACACTGAGTGGACAGATTATTATGCGTTCAGAGATCATAATAATCTGGCCACTCAGTGTATTTCTATCTAGAGATTTGTGCTGTCTGTTTTCCAGAGCAGTGTCCCAAGCATTTCATCTTTTTGTTGCTCATTAGTTAGATCAAAATGTTGTCCTCCATCTAGTTTCTTCTACAGCACAAGCCAGATGGTTCTCCTAAGGGCCTGTGAAGGTGGTGCTGGCTGGTGATCACCTACTTTGCTCTCCCTTTCCTATTTGAATTTAATGGGGAACTTAAATGGCCAGAGTCTTAATTCTGAATAGGGAAGCCATAATTCTACCTTGCAACATTCCCTGAAGTATATTTCTTTACTCTGGTTCTGAAAACTGACCTTAGAGGAGAAAAGTTTTCCTGAAACAAACTTCCCTTAGACATTCACACATATCAGCATAATAAAAGCTCTGAGAATTTTACCCCTTTCCCCACCGCTGATTTTTAAACCTTTGATTCAGGTTTTTTAAAAATGTACAGGCACCAGGGTGGTTGAGGGCATGAGTAGGGGGGTGGGGCGGTAATGGGGGGGATAAGGACACATATGCAATACCTTAATCAATAAAGAAAAAATAAATAAATAAAATAAAATGGATTTAACCTCTGAACTCTTTTCTTTGTAACATTGATTTCTACACTTCAGAATTAAAAGGTCTCAAAAGAGAATTTCTATGGAGGTTTCTGATGTTGAGGAGATGTGGAAGGGATGGATTATATACTCCTGCTGCCCATGGCTCTTCTCAGGACCCAACACAGGATCTTCTAAAGTTTCCAAAGGCGTGACTGATGGAAGTTCACTCTTACCCCTCAAAGTCAGAGTGACAGAGTAACTTACTGGTATTTTTCAAACCAGCTAGCGAGTGTTTCAGTGGAAAGGATCGCCGCTGTAGTCATGCTAGAACATGACTCCTGGGAGGAATGCGGGACCACCCAGGACAACCTGCCATGTAGTCACCCACGCTAAAGTCATTGAAAGCAGCAGTATATTTGTTTTTAAGTATAATATCGAAATATTCCTCCTCACATCAGTCTCTAAATTTTAAAGAAATGCATTCTCTAAGAATAAAATTGGGAAAAAGCCTCAAGGCTATTTTTGCTGATGAATCAGCCCACATTTTCATTAGAAACTCGAACACTGTGCAGAACACGATGAATAAAGAATGAGGCTTTGTTTGGCGAACATATGACATGGGGGGTTTAGTAATCTGTCCCTTATTGTGTGTCTAAATTGGAATGCCCGGATAATAATTTAGCCTAAGCCAGCAAGACGAGATGGTGACTTATATAAATCATATACCACTGAGTATATAGCTCACTAAACAAATACCAACAGGAAGAATAATGTTTGCCTAATGGTGGCAAATGTCAGACAAAATGTAGATTCAGCAAAGCAATCACCATGAGCCTATACAGAACAGTTCTGTAAAAGGAACGTTAAAGGGCGTGGGTGCCCCACTGTCTTTGGTGCCCCTCCTTGGGTGAAAGTGAAGCACTTTCTGTTGTTTTATGACTAGATGAGAGTTTGGTGGGGAAAGAGTGAAAAATTTGAATTCAAAGAAAGAAAAAATGAATAGAAGGAAGGATTAAAGCAATATAGAAAAGAAAAGGTAACATTTTTGATTAATTGAATATGATTTCATTTAGTGATTGTCATTCTACACTAGAATATAATAAATCACTTTTCTGTCCCACTCACTACTGTTCACCCATTGTAATGCCCTGCACACAATATGTACTCAAATGTTAAGTAAAGAAGAAGTTTAAAGACAATTGGACAACATGTATCTCAAATCAAAATATACCCCCCAAATACTATGCTATTATTGCCTCCTGTACACCCCCTACTGGGGATCAAACCTACAACCTGGGCATGTGTCCTGACCAGGAATCGAACCTGTGACCTCTTGGTACAGGGGAGGATCAATGTTCAATAAACTGAGCTACACTGGCCAAGGCCTCATTATTATATTTTTTAAATACAAATTTAAAAATGAAAACTTCATCATCTGTTTCTACCTTCTTTGAATTGTGTCCTTTATTTATTGTTTGGAAGACAGTGTTCTTTGTAATATAGCTCCATCTAAGTTGTGAAAGGTATATACTTTGTAACAATACCACTCTGTTTAATCAGTGGTTTAACACATTCACAATCTGAAAATTTGTTAGAAATGTTTAGAGCCATGTATCTTAGACAGTGGGACATTTGTTTTGGTATTTAGGTCACATACTTTTTGTCTTCCACTTACAGGTGCATTGGGAGATATTTTCTGTGTTGTGACCTTGAGATATGGGAAAGGGGGTATAGTCTAATTATGACTGACATTTGAATCTGAGTTTGAATATCTTGTTCATGAATAATGAGCATATGCTTTGAAGTTAACTAAAATATTTATTGAATAGGGCATTGTGTAATGTAGTATCTAAGAATAAAACAAAATGTATTCCTTTTCCTTGGGGATCTTAGAGTCTATATATGAAAAAATGTTAAATAAGATAAAATATTTTACTAAATGTGCAGAATGATTAAATGCTAAATGCGTCAAAGGGTTTCATAATTTATAATTTGATAGACTGTTTAAATTGGTGGAAAGTACAATCCCTTAGTCTTCAAAAATGGGTTATACTGTTTATTATGATTTGAGTTTGAATAATGAGTTATAGAAGCTGTGTTTTCACAATGATTATGGGGAGTAGTTGAGGAGATGGATCCAGCTACTGAGAACAGATGTCTTGGATGTTCAACTGAATCAAGTGACAACCGTGCATGCCTGACAATGTGATATGTCAGGCTCTACACCCTGAGCCTGTTGTAGACAGAATTTCATAGATTACAACTGTTCTTAGTGATGTAAGCTATAAATTATTGGAAACCAAAGTAAAAACAATGGAAGTAATGCAAACAACTGCTTTCCCCATTCCTCATAAATCAGTGTCTTGAGAAAAAAAGTAATAAATGTGAACACATTAGGCTACCTTCCTGGCACTAGATATACTTTTGATGAATCTTTAGTAGTCTTTTGCACCATCTAGAAAGAAACAAACACATAATTGAACAAGTTTCTCTTACTGTGTATCAAACATGCAGGTCCAAGTATGCTGATAACATTCTGGTTCTTAGAGAGAAGAACCTGTTCTATGAGATAATATTCCTGCTAGATAAACAGGAATTAGGGTTAAAAGGAAGCAGAGATCCCAAGTTAGAACAGACATTGGGGACCATATAACCCTTCTCTTATTTTGCAGAAGAAAGACATGGATTCTGGAGAAATAACTTAAGCTTCCCAAGTATGCCCACTCAATCTGAAATCCCACTGGGTCTGAAATCCAGGAAACCCAACTCCCAATTCTGTGTTCCATCCTCTGCTGCTACTCATTGCCTCCCCAGTGATCTGATAGCCTAAAATTAATAGCACAGAATGTTCATACATTTTATTATGGATTATGAGTATTAGAATGAAATTCAGATAATTTGTACAGACTAATATGAGTATCTGAAATCATTAATATTCTAGGCTGGCTAGCAATGTTTGTGTCTATTCTGAGTTAGGTGAGTTGAGCAAACCAAATACACCAAATTCTCCATATCCTGATTGCTTTTCCCTCAACAAGATGTTTTTGCTATTATGATAGTAATTCCAGTGTAAGTTGGTGTACTTTCAGGAGAGTGGGTCAGTCATTGTGATGTAAAATATTTGGTTGCTCTGAGAGTCATATTTCTCATTAAAATTAATTTGTCAATCTGTTTTTATATAGTTAATTATTAGAAAAATGTTATGAAAATTAAGAAAATGGTACCATGAGTATTCCCATCTATGTTACATTTAAAATTATCAGTTATTCATTTGTCAACCTGGGCTTATACCTTAGTCTCACAAGGATGGCAAATGTGAGTCCATAACTGAGAAATGAAGTAAAGTTTGATGTGCTTAGAAGTATTCTGGATCCATCAAGCGAAGAGCCAGACACTGGTGATGATAAAGACAAATACCATACAATCTCACTAATATGTGGAATCTAATGAACAAAATAAAATGCTGAACAAATGGAACTGGAAGCATGGATACATGGAACACACTGGCCTGTGCCTGATGTGTAGGAGGCCAGGGGTGACTGGATAAAGAAAGCAAAGGGATTAGCTAAGGAATATATATGCTTACCCCATGGACATGGACAATCATTTAGTGAAGGCCAAGGGAGGGGAGGTAGGAGTGGATGGAGGTGGGAAAAGGAGAGGAAAAGGCGAATATGTGCTATTATGTCAACATTAATTTTTTAATAAAAATAAAAATTATTTTTATATATATACACAAGTATCTTTGGTGATACTTGAAAGGCAATGGCCAACGGGTGGTTACCAAACCTTCTAACTTCCTGAGTTACCTTGTGGGGAATGCACCTGTCCTCATCTACTTTCATTTAACATTTAAATCATGCTTGGACTCCTGGGAGAGCATACATAACTCTTTATTCTGTTAAAGAGTTACTACACTCCCTTAAAAGGAACTCATTCTTTCAAAATGTCCTACTTTCCCCCGAAAATGCAGAATCCATTTACATGACTCTGATTATACTCTTTGGCTTCAGATAGTTTTGAATTAGTAATAAGCTTATGTGTGGGGGTAAAATCATGAGGAGTCAACCCTTCTGCTCTTATTTTTCATCAGGGATAATTGAGAGCCTCACTCTTGAGGACCACAGACCACAGCTAAAGAAAAGTTTAATTTTTTCTTTTGTTCTATTTCTCTTACCAAATGTTCCAAAAGAAAGACATGCATTCTTAAGCAGGGTCAGATGTATGGGTACTTGCATGTTGCCATTTTTTAAAGTGTGTATGTAGGTTACACAGTGTTTGTATATCTTATATATTCAGTTAAAATATTTTTAAAGCAACTGATTTGTTTTCCTTGAGCACAGCATTATTTTTCAAATTGTGCATGTAAACATTACCATAGTCCCAGTGGGAAAGTGCTATTTGGAATACCTGCAGTGCCTGGGGCTGCTGAAGTCCTGGCTTGATACATTTATTAAACTCGGTAATAGACATCTTTTGATGTAAGATGAAAGAGGTTGGCTTGCATCATGATCAATGTACAACTCTCAAAATATTTATAAACAAGAAAATGTCAGGACTCCTGCATAGGTAAAAGCCTAAACCCTTTTGGGGGTAAACATGGCAGGTGGTGGGTGCTCCAATGACTGATCTCACCCCGGGCTCACAAAATACAAAGTTCTAATGCAGTCAGCATGCTCCACTGCATGGAAGGCTCACCATCAACAGCACTGTGGTTGAGCAGAGGGTCTCTAGAGCTAGACCACTGGCTGTATCACTCTACCCAGGATTTCAAAACCTCTGTGCGTTACCCTTTACTCACCTGTAAAAAGGTGACAATGAGAATCTGCTTCTAAAGTCATTAGCTGCATGCCTGGCACAGAGTAAGGACTCGATAAATGTTAATTATGCTGTTAGGAGTTGTTTGTTGAAACACCACTGTGTTCTACCTTATATATTACTAGTAGCCCATTTGCAGGAAGAATCCTGCAAGTGGCCGCTGAGGCCGCGTGCGCTGCCGCTGCCATTTCGGCCACTGCGCCTGCTCCCGCACCCCGCTGCCGCCCGCCCTGCTCTGCCCTGCTCAGCATCGCTCCACCCCGCCCCACCCTGCCCCGCCCTGCCCCGCCCTGCCCCGCCCTGCCCCGCCCTGCCCCGCCCGGGCTTTCCCTCTGGCAGCCACCTTGCTTTCCGCTTTTCCTCCCTCTTCCTTCTAAGTTGTCTTCAGTCTTCACTCTTCCCTCCCTCAGCATATGCAAATTAACTGCCATCTTTGTTGGGTAATTTGCATACTCACCCTGATTGGCTGGTGGGCATGGTTTTGGCTGGTGGGCATGGCTTGGGCGTAGCGAAGGTGCAGTCAATTTGCATATTACTATTTTATTAGGTACAGCTGAGTCATATTAAACACATATGGTGATTTTAGAAACAAACCCCTGTCCAAATGCCACTCCACTGGGCAAGGTTGATGCACGTGAATAATCAGAATACTGCCTTGACTATCAGATATCACTTGGAGAAACCAAGGGCATAGAAATCCAGAGATGGAGGAGAGTGACATAAATATGCATTGAGAGAAATTTGGGCTGGGCTTTCAAGGGCATGAAGATTTGCATTAGTGATAGAAAGGCTCTCCAGACCAGAGCAGAACGATGGATGAAAGGTACACTTGAATGGCAGACTTGCCTTTTCTGGCATCAGACATGTGGATCCGGATTAATGTAGACTGGAAAACTCTGGTCCAAATGAAGCATCTGAGAGTTCCATTTTGTCCTGTGGACAAGGAGCAGGGTAGGCATGGCCACATGACCAGAAGGATCTTATCTCAGTGCTTCCAAAGCTTGGAACATTTCATAGGTCAGATGGCAGTTCATGCCAAGAGTAGAAAATAGTTAGTGGCTATTATTCTCTGTAGATTTATAGCCCAAGTCCTCACTTTAAACATTCATAGGGAGCACAAGAATAAAATTTTGATATGATTCATGAAGTAGGATAACATCACAAGAATTCCATAGCTCATGTTTGATGGTGTAAAAATAGGAAGTTAGCCACAGAGACAAGAGTAAGAGACATCAAGCTTATCATAGAATAAAACTAGAGGCCCGGTGCATGAAATTTGTGCACGGTGGGGGTGTGTGTGTCCCATAGCCCAGCTTGCACCTTCTCCAACCTGGGAACCCTCGAGGGATGTCCGACTAACCATTTAGGCCTGATCCCTAAATGGATAGTCAGACATCCCTCTCACAATCCAGGACTGCTGGCTCCCAACTGCTTGCCTGCCTACCTGCCTGATTGCCCCTAACCGCTTCTGCCTGCCAGCCTGATCACCCCCTAACCACGCCCCTGCCAGCCTGATCAACGTCTAACTGCTCCCCTGTCAGCCCGATTGTCCCTAACTGCCCTCCCCTGCTGGCCTAGTCACCCCTAACTGTCCTCTCCTAAAGGCCTGGTCACCCCCAACTGCACTCCCCTGCTGGCCCGGTCACCCCTAACTGCCCTCCCTTGACAGCCTGGTCGTCCCCAACTGCCCTCCCTTGTAGGCCTGTTCCCCCCAACTGCCCTCCCCTGCAGAACTGGTTCCCCCCAACTGCCCTCCCCTGCAGGCCTTGTTCCCCCACAACTGTCCTCCCCTGCAGGCCTGGGTCACCCCCCAACTGCCCTCTCCTGCAGGCCTGGTTCCCCCCAATTGCCCTCCCCTGCAGGCCTGGTCCCTCCATAACGGCCCTCCCCTGCATACCTGGTCACCCCCAACTTCCCTCCCCTGCAGGACTGACCCCCCAACTGCCCTCCCCTGCTGGCCTGGGTCACCCCCCAACTGTCTTCCCTGCAGGCCTGGTTCCCCCCAACTGCCCTCCCCTGCAGGTCTGGTCCTCCCCAACTGCCCTCCCCTGCAGACCTGGTCCCCCCAACTGCCCTCCACTGCAGACCTGGTTCTCCCCAACTGCCCTCCCCTGCAGGCCTGTTCCCTCCCAACTGCCCTCCCCTGCTGGCCATCTTGTGGTGGTCATCATGTGGTGGCCATTTTGTGTCCACATGGGGGTGGCCATCTTGTGTGTTGGAGTGATGGTCAATTTGCATATTACCTCTTTATTATATAGGATAACTCAGATACTAAATGGAACCCCTCACCTTTTATACATTAGCTATATGGATTCCAATCAGCAGGCACACAGCCTGTGCAAATATAAGTAGTCAAGATATTTTGTTTTTTTCTTTCCTGAATTTCTAGAGAGCAATGCTCTCATGGTCACCAACCCTAAAGAATGTTAGAGTCCTCCTGAAATTGTACTTACTTGCTTGATCTTTCAGTTGATCATAAATTTTAAGTGTCTCCTAGGTGTGAGGTGTTACTGCAATAGCAATGCTATGAAGGTAAAGGAAAGGCAAGCTGTATGTGTAGATTTCAGCACCAAGAGGTTTACTTACTGAGGAAGAGTTCATAAACTCTACCATATCTTAATAACTCATCACTTAAATATTCTTAAGAGTAAGAATGTACTGTACATTTAGCATTCTGGGTGCCATAGGGTGAAGAGAGTCATTTTTAATTTGTTTCTATGACTTTGCTTAGAACATACATACTTCAACATAACCAGTTCACAAAAAAACATATATAGAAATGCATGGTTTCAGATTTTTCCCTAAGCAACAGGTTTTCTTTTTCACATTATTGCAAACATTTTTATTTTAGTGCTCTGGAAGTTTTATTGTTATTTTTCTGTCTGTTGCATTTGTTATTGTTTTAGGTCTAACCATGGATAAAGTGATTTTAAGGATTTATATCTTTATACAATTGACTGTGAATCATTTAATTAAGCTAAATTGAAACTGAAATTAATTTTAATAGAGAAGTAGAGTAAATCAATTGAGTGTTTGTTGGATGTAATGTGCAGATATTTCATTGAAAATCTAATTTAGGTTCCCTGTTGAACCCAGTTTACAGGCAAAGACTGGTAGTGAGTTATGGTGCTTCTTCAGAAACATCCCACGTCTTAGCTGCAGTAAGTTGTATGAGCTTAGATTACAACAGTAGCAACACATGTAATCAACACCTATTACACTGTTACAAAAATATGGACATTGTTACCTTGTGCTTCAGGGAAAAGACAAAGATATGGTCATAATACTTAATCTATAGTGTTAAAAACAAACATTCAGATATCTCTGCAGTGAAAATTATAGAATAATTTTCAATATTTAAAATTTATCAAAATCCTAAAAAAATAAAAGAATATCTTGAAATTCTGCTCATATTTCCCCAGAAACATGCCATTTGTTCAACAGAATGTGCCTAATAGTGTCAACCTTACCCAGATTAATCTCTCATTGAGAATTTTCTGTCTTCAGAGTAAAGTCTGGAATTATAAGCATTTAAGGCTCTTGTAATAGTCAGAACTTTAAGGTGGTGTAGTTGAGGTTTTGAACACTCTAGAAATGGAATTTATGCTCATCAAAGCCACCCTGGTACTAGGCTGTCTAGTCCTTCCCACCCATCTTTGCCAAATTGTAGCATTAGTCACAATAGCCAAAAATATGGAAACATTTTCAAAATGTTTCATTAACAGATGAATGGATAAAGAAAAGGTGGTGTACACATACAATGGAAAATAATTCAATAAAGAAATCCTACCATTGGCATCAACATGAATGAACCTGGAGGACATTATGCTTAATGATATGAGGAAGTCACAGAAGGATGGACATGCATGAACCCACTTAGATGAGGGATTTAATAGAGTGAGACTCACAATAGTGGAGAATAGAATGGTGGTTTCCAAGGGAGGGGAAGAGGGGAATAAGGGAAGTTGTTTTCCAATAGAAAGAAAATTATAGTTATACTAATTAATAAGGTCTAGATTTCTGTGTACAAAATAGAGCCTATAGTTAATTAATAGGGTGTTATGCATTTAAAACTTGTTAAGAGAGAATATGTCAGGCTGAGTTCCTACCCTCCTCCTCCCAAAAAAGGGGACATAAATCTTTGGGAGTTGATAGATATATTTATTACCTTGTTTGTGGCAATAGTATCAAATGTGTTTATGCATATGCCCAAACTCATCAAAATGTATACATTAAATATGTGCAGTGTTTTGTATATTAAGTATGTTTCAATAGAGTTGAAAAAATGAAAATGCAAAAACAAATAAACAGAAATAAATGCAGACCTTTTAACCAGCCCATGACTAAGTCATGACACAAAGAACAGAAAAGGATTCTACCCAAAGAAGAAAGCGATGGCCATGGTAGAGGAATGGGAATATACAGGTGATTCTACACCTTAATGTCAAGCACACCAACTTCAGCAACCACAGAAGCATCATTTGTTATCAAAGAAGAGATGACAGGGGATGAGAAACTTGCTCAGGATTAGCTCATGCTTAGAGATACTTGTGGCTGAGCATGGGGATGGGGAATTCACGGTGACATAAATGAGGACAAACAGAGCATTACCTTCCTAAGCAACAGCCTGAAGCTGAATATCAGGGGTGAGTAGTTTCAGAGAGCATGTACGTTGTGGGGAGGTGAATAAGCAAATGCTGAGTGGTGATTTGCAGACCAGTCCTTGCCTGTGGTTCCACACAAAGCAGGAAATTGTGTCTGGGGGCTTCTATGCCCCCAATTCCTTGTCTATTGCAGATTCAATGGTCAAGGCAGACGGAAGCTCAGGATCAGTACTGGTGCAGTACCAGGAAGTTAATGGGAATATCTGAATGGAAGAGCAGTGACCTCTTCTTTCAGCAAAAGACTTCAGGCTTGTAAGTGCCAATATCACTGACAGAGTTTATAAAATTGTATTAAATTCATACAGTCTCACTTATGGAATTCACTTCTCCTCTAGCTCTGCCGTATGGTCTATAGAGATGACCTTGATAATAACATTCCCTGGTCAGGCTCCCAGGTGCTTCATTGAAAGAGAGGGAAACGGTCCAAATGGCTTTCCCTTTGTAACTCTAGAGTATTCTTAAAGCCATTGGTGTTAGAGGAGGCCTCGTTTGAGTAGCTGTTCCTCATTAATGCCTATTATTTATTAGTATAAATATTGATGAGGAAGGAATGCTTTTGGATTCCAGCTCTTTTAATGTGGCAAGACGAGTGAACAAGGGCTGCCGAACAGAAGCCTGCTTATGATTTATCTCAAGAGGAGACATTCCTTGCTCCAAATTACCACATGCCTCAGAGAGCTCCTTCTAATGTTATTTGTCTCCGGAAACTAACCCACAACCACTCCAGTTAGTCTTTGCTCGGTGGGCAGTGAAATGACAGGGACACTGAGCAAGAGGGTCTGAAATCCAGCTATACAGACACTTGAAAACATTAAATGGGAAAATACTAAGAAATTAGAGAAAAGCAGGAAGCATATCTTGAGAATATTATAATACCTAGTAAATATTCAAGCACTTTCTTTCTTTCTTATCACGGTGCCCAACTACTGGAACAGATGGAAGGAGATGAAATTAATTAAATGGAAATATAAAACAAATGAAATGTTTTTAAAACATTCCCTGAGCGCAGCCAGTGTGGCTCTGTGGTTGAGCATTAACCCAGGAACCAAGAGTCACTGGTTGGATTCCCAGTCAGGACATATGCCTAGGTTCTGGGCTCGATCTCTAGTAGGGAGCAATACAGGAGGCAGCCAACAGATGATGTTTCTCTTTCATCATTGATGTTACTATCTCTCTCTCTCCCTCTTCTTCCTATATCTCTAAAAGTCAATAAAAATATATTTTAAAAATAATTAATTAATTAAAAATTAAAAGTTCACTGAAGTAGCCATAATGGATATGTCAATGCCAATTCAATAAGGGGCCATGAGACAGAAACACTGCAGTTTGGGGGCAATTACAAACTTCGGGCTGGGGATGATGCTGGTAGCTAACCTTTCACCTCCTTAGAGCAAGTTCCACACCCAGATCCTACTCAGGTTTAACTGAAAGTTAATGCAAAGCTTTCCTCGGTGGGAGATGGTATGTCTGCTGAGTCGCACAACTGTTACATCATTTCAGACAATTTAATCTTCCTTCCAGCTTCTTTCTATACTAGTAAAAACGAGCAAAATGAAAAAAACACACACACATTTGAAATAAAAACTAGCAAGGTAAATCCATGCAGTGATGGTGGAGAGATGTCACGGGTAGTCGGGCTGGTGTTTAGGAAGGAAGAGTGCTGTCTTTATAAAATTTAGTCTAGTACTTCACTGGAAAAAGTTACCCATGGAAAAAGTATGATAATAGTGAAATTGATAGGACAGAAGTACAGAAATCTGCTCATGCTGACAGAATCAAGTCGGATACTGTTAACTTATTTGAGATAACTTTTAGGGTCTTTCAGACCTCTGTGATATCCTTACATCTCATCACAATTTAACACATTCCATATTAGTAGCTAATACTGACTGAGTGACCATAATGTGGAAGGCACCATTTTAAGCACCTAAACACATTCTATTTCATTTAATAGCAGCCACAGTTCCAAGAGGAAGGAATTGTTCTTTCAAACTCCTGATAAATAAAACAATTGAGATTCAGAGAGTTATAGAAATTTTTGTAGTAAACAGTGCAATCTGGATCCAAGCTCACCTACCTGTTCCCAAATCTTTCTTTTTTAACAGATATGAAATATTGCCCGACTAGACCCCATGGTTAACAGCTTCTGACTAGATGTTGTGGGATGTGAATAAAAAGCTGTGTGGTTCCTGACCTGAAGGAAATAACAAGTGCTTAAGGGTATCTAAATCTACCTACCTGTCTACTTATTTGTACGTAAATCTATATATCTGTATGTAAATATATATGCATATGTAAACTAGTTATGTATGTATAAATAGAATATACTTACATCTCTCTATGTAGTGAGACAGTGATATATACAGAAACAGAGATAGGTCTAGATCCAGTGAGGCATCTTGCCATACAAAGAAGAATTTCATCCTACAAGAGAGAAACCTGTAGCTGGCCTTCTGTAAACACTACCATGCTTCCAGAGAGCAGACTCTTTGGTTAAATTGAATGGACACAGTATATGCTTCCACTTATATGCATCTTCTTCAATTTCTTTATTCAGTATCTTATAATTTTCCGAGTACAGGTCTTTAACATCCTTGGTTAAATTTATTTTTAGGTATTTTTTGAAGCAATTGTGAATGGGAATGTTTCTTAATTTCCCTTTCTGATGGTTTATTATTGGTATATTAAAATTCAACCAATTTCTAGATATGTACTTTGTATCCTGCTACTTTACTGAATTGATTTATCAGTTCTTGTAGTTTTCAGTGGAATCTTTAGGGCTCTCCATATACATTATCATGTCATCTGCAAATGACAGTTTTACTTTTTTCCCCATTTGGTTGCCTTTTATTTCTTCTTCTTGTCTGATTGCTGTGGCTAGGATTTACAGTGCTATGTTGAATAAGAGTGGTAAAAGTGGACATCCTTGTCTTGTTCCCAATCTTAAGAGAAATGTTTGCAGTTTTTGCCCATTGAGTATGATGTTTGTTGTAGGTTTGCCATATCTGGCTTTTATTGCATTGAGGTATATTTCCTCTATTACCACTTTGTTGAGAATTTTTATCATAAATGGGTACTGGATTTTATCAAATGGTTTTTCTGCATCTATTGATATGGTCGTGTGGTTTTTATCCTTCATTTTGGTGATATATCACATTTACTGATTTGTGGATTTGGACCAATCTTGAATCCCCGGAACAAATACTACTTGATCACAGTGTATGATCTATTTAATGTATTGCTGGATCTGATTTCAGAGAGCAGACTCTTGGTCTTGCCTGGAAGGACTTTGATCCTCCTTTGACCAGTTAATGATGCATTGACATTGGACAACTCATCTCTCCATCCTTTTTCCTCCTCTAGATGGGAAATAATGAGATTAACGAGTAGGATTGTTGTGAGATTTACATGATTTAATGTGTGCACAGTCTTTCCAAGATTTCCTCATTGTGATTCGTCATGCTGTATTTATCTGTGCCCATCATGGAGGAACAGAGAAGGGATTGGCTGGAAAGGCCCAAACCTGAGGAAGGATGGCCACTGGGAAGGACTTGCTTTTGATAATTGGGAAGGAAGTGATGGAAATCTTGGCTCAAGGGGATAATACAAGAACCTATAGAGAAATAATTGAGCACTCTATGAAAGTAGGGCAGAGAGTCACCGGTACTTGATCATAATCCCGTTATTTTGTTTACGCTGGAGGAAAGTTTCCAAGACTTGGTTTAAATTTCTCCCCGAATCTGATTCTTAAAATTCTCTATTTTTTAGTTGAAAACCAACCAATAAATAAATCTGTGGAACGAGACTCCTCCTAGGTAATTTGTATATTTTTTCCTCTTTTTAAAAATATTTTTATTGATTTTTAGAGAGAGAACGATAGAGAGAGAGAAACATTGATGAGAGAGGAACATCATCATTGATTGGCTGTCTCTTACACACCCGAGAGTGGGGATCAAGCCTGCAACCGGGCATGTGCTCTGAATGGGAATTGAACCTGCTACTTCTCGGTTCCTGGTCGATACTCAACCACTGAACAACACTGGCTGGACTGGTTCTGCATTTGTTGTTTTGTTTTTTGTTTTTGTTTTTTGTAATTTGTAGTTTAATTATAGTTTTCTGGAAGAATGAGGACTATCTACTACAGTGATTTAGATGGTCAACATTAATTCCTGGTTGGAAGGATTTTTAAACGGACTCATATTTTGTGCCTCTAGTCTCACATCATATCAGTGTCTCCCAACAGTTTTGGTGCATATGGTTTAAATGACAGATCCATTATTTCATCAGTTTCATGCATCCGTGCTCCCTTAAAATACTGGGAATAATGAAATGGAGAAGCTGGTCAGTAGCCTGGAAATCAAGAGTCCAGCCTGACTCAACTGCTTTCATTATTACTGAAGCAAAGAAACCACTCACTGCTTGACTACAATCCAGCCAGGTGTGCAATTACCACTGTGAATTGTTAATTTCACTACAGGTGGCTGATAGAGGAAAGCTAATGATGCAATATCAAAACCAGGCTCTTCTCTCCCTCACAGTGTTTCTTCCTTCTTCGTGCCCTGGAAATTCTGCCACATTGTGATGACATGAGATATTTTCCCATTAGCTTGAGTTCACTGTCCGCACCTCCACTCAGCCGGTTGATAGGTGCTCTTTGCTGTGTTCCAGTTCCAACTCAATAATGGAAGGAGATACTGTGGGAGGCTCTCATTTCAAGGAACAGTACCACCAAGTTAAGCACAATCTAATAGGGGAATCTGAATGTACAAAATAAATTTTTAAAAAACATGCATTAGGGCTCACCTCTAAGTACAATGAACAAATGAAATGATGTATAAGATTTCAATGAAAATACCCATTTATTACAAAAGGACTTGAACTACCAGTTTGTAAACTTATTGAGAAAATTGCTAAATTTTCAATTTTATCTATTAATACTAGCACAGTGTGGAACTTTTGTAGGTTAGTGGTGAATAATATTGTTATATCATCTATTATTTAAAGTGAAATTCTTATGGAATTTTATTTACCTAATGAAATAAGAAATATTTTTACAGTATTTATTCAGGGAATATTTATGAATTATCTGTGACTTTTATAGGCAATCATCCTTTTAGTGTCTTTAGTAGGTACCTAAATAGGGTTTCTTCTTCTAATTTCCCTGAATGTAAAAAAGCAAAAATTCACTTGATTCCTCAATTTTTAGCACATATGGGCATTAATGATCTCTCATGCTAGGATATGAAGCAACCAAGCATCCATCCTTGAATGATGCTTTTTCTCTGCATGTCAATTTGTCTTGACAAAGAGAAATTAATACACAGAGGGTTGTATGTAAATTTCCTGTTTGATAATCAACATTATTTCTCAGGCTAAGTTTAAAATCGCTGTCATTCTTCCCTGAGTTTTGCTCTTATAAGTCACTCTCTAGTGTTTTATCACCCCTGCATTTTTCAACAAATATCTGGGCAGCTGTACCTATCCCCAGGCCACTTTTCTCTTCTGTTTTTATTTTCAAACTCCAGCAGCTTCTATTTTATTGGATCAAGCACAACTTATCTGCTCAGAAATTTGGCCTCCATTCGACCTGGAAAAAAGTTTGATTCAACTCTGGCACATCAAGTTCCAATCCACTAGATCTTTTGTAAAAATAAACATGTATAAATTTTATCACCTTATTAAAAATTAATTAATTTAACATATTTGTAGTAAATATGTAATATGCTATATAATCTGTTAGGTGCTATATTAAAATGCTATTAAAATTATTGCAATGTATCTTATGTAAATATTTGTATAAATATATGCCTTCTTGTTATATGTCACATTGTACACTTATCCACAAACATATTCGATGAAGTAACTTTTGTGATTTTTTTTTATCCATCAAAAATTTCATCCTAAATAACCTTGATCAGTGACAGTAAGGAGTTTTCACTTTTCTTTCATTTTCTTCCTTTCTCTTCCATGCTTTTCTTGACCATGGAAGCTACAGCTTAGCCAAATGCTTCCACACTCTAATTAGGAGAATTATAACCAAACATAAAAGTTATTCTATAGTATAAAATCTTTACTTAATATCCTTTGAGTATATTTGGGGTTTCATTATTGAATAAAATAAAGTTAGCCAATGGCCTTTGTCAAGTATGTCCTATAAATGAATCCTTAGCATTTTCAAGATTTTCTCTCTCTGCTTATGGGAATCCAGTTTCAATGCCTTTTTAAATATATTTCCTCTCCCCAAAATTGTTTTTGGTAATTTCTAAGTCATATTTTCTCTTTTTCTCTGAAAACAGTTTATAATTTTTGAGGCATTCCTTAGTCAAAAGTGTGTCTGTCAACTGAAGAAAGACGCTGCGTACAAAGGTGCAATTGATTCTGCTAATGAAATAATTATAAAGGCACCAACATTTAGACATTTAGAAGTTAGGCATATTTTCATGGAATTCCAGGAATTATTGACTTTTGTATTCTCATTTCCAGTCCCAAGTTGTTCCATTACCTGAAGTTGTATCTTAGAAGCAGGGTGAAGGTGAGCAAACAGCAGAACCAGCTATGGCCCTGGCCATATGGTAAACGTCTTCTGGTCTAAGTCTGGGCTGCACAAATAAGGTGAGTTTGATATGAGATGGTGGAAACTCCTTCCTGACTAAAAATCTCTTCTAACTTGCCTTTTTAATAAAGAAACTTCAAGATCATCTTTTTGAAATTCTGATCAGGATATTTATGACAGTTCTAGCCTAGTTAATATATTGGTCCATATTATGGGTTCAGTTTGTTTTTGAAAATTGTCATTGACCAGGTACTCTTTCTGTTTAGTACTTCAAAATAACTTTTGGGGAAAAGATCCTTATAATCTCACTAGAGGCTCAGTGCACAAAATTTGTGCACAGGGGGGAGGGGTGTCCCTCAGCCCAGCCTGCACCCTTTCCAATCTGGGACTCCTTGAGGGATGTCCGACTGCCCGTTTAGGCCTGATACCAATAGGATTGGGCCTAAATGGGCAGTTGGACATCCCTCTCAAAATCCAGGACTGCTGGCTCCAAAATGCTCACCTGCCTGACTTTCTGATTGCCCCTAACCGCTTCTGCCTGCAGTCTGACCACCGCCTAACCACTCCCCTGCCAGCCTGATTGATGCCTAACTGCTCCCTTACCAGCCTGATTGCCCCTAACTGCCCTCCCCTGCTGGCCTGGTCACCCCTAACTGCCCTCCCCTGAAGGCCTGGTCAAACCTAACTGCCCTCCCCTACAGGCCTGGTCCCCCCCCCCCCAACTGCCCTTCCCTGCAGTCCTGGTCCCCCCCAACTGCCCTCCCCTGCTGACCTGGTCACCCCTAGCTACCATCCCCTGCAGGCTTGATCGCCCCCAACTGCTCTCCCTTGCAGGCCTGGTCCCCCCCAACTGCTGTCTCCTCCTGGCCTGACTGCCCACAACTGCCCTCCCCTGCTGGCCTGATCGCCCACAACTGCCCTTCCCTGCTGGCCTTCTTGTGGTGGCCATCTTGTGTCCACATCAGGGCAGCCATCTTTGACCACATGGGGGCAGCCATCTTGTGTGTTGGAGTGATGGTCAATTTGTATATTACTCTTTTATTAGATAGGATAGAGGCCTGGTGCACGGGTGGAGGCTGGCTGGTTTGTCCTGAAGGGTGTCCCAGATCAGGGTGGGGGTTCCCTTGTGGCATGGGGCGGCCTGGGTGAGGGGCCTGTGGTGGTTTGCAGGCTGGCCACACTCCCCGGCGACCCAAGCGGAGGCGCTGGTATCTGGGATTTACTTATCTTCTATAATTGAAACTCTATAGCCTTGAGCGGAGGCCAGGGCCAGCCAGGGTGGGCAGAAAGCTTGGATTCCTCCATCACCAGGGGAAACCCAAGCTTCCAACTGGCTCCAGCTCTGTGGCTGCCACCATTTTTGTTGGGATTTATTTATCTTCTGTAATTGAAACTTGTAGCCTTGAGCGGAGGCCAGGGCCGGCCAGGGTGGGTGGAAAGCTTGGCTGCTTTCTCTAGCTCTGTGGCCGCTGCCATATTTGTTGGGTTAATTTGCATACTCCCTCATGATTGGCTGGAGGGCGTGGCTTGTGGGAATAGTGGAGGTACAGTCAATTTGCATGTTTCTCTTTTAATAGATAGGATACTGACATATTATTCAAGCCAATCTTCTTTTAGTAACTGTTTTAAGTTGCATATTAATTGACATTCTGATTAGCCAGGAAATAAAGGTTCAATTATATGTGATAGAATCACACTGACTTTTTATATAAAAGATTTATAGAGACACACTTTTCTGTAGAGTATATTTTCTAATACATCTTAAAAAACACATCGACAACACTTTCGATGTAGAATTAATGATATTACAATGCTTATTATTGATTTGTATAATGAGAAACATAATAAGCATTATTGACTTTTTCATTAAATTCCAAATAAAAAATGTTCCTTTAGTAATAGAAAGTCCCTTTAATGAAGGATTGGTAAGGACTTCAGCTGCTTCTGCTGAGTCTTCAGCTGCTTATCCCATCAGCTTCTGTGTGAAGCCACCAACCCTGAAGGCCATGAAGAATGGTTTGAAATCAGGCATGAACAGAGTACAAAAGGGCATTATCTGCTGGGGAAGTTTTACAAGTTTCTTTACTGGAACTATTAAAAAATAAAGTAAATTTAAAATGGTGAAAGATGATTGAAAATTGTTAAGTGTGGTGTGTTAAATGGTGCCCCCGCAAAAAAAAAAAAAAAAAAAAAGATATGTTCACATCCTAATATTCAGACCCTATGAATGTGACCTTATTTGGAAAAAGGGTCTTTTCAGGTGTAATTAAGTTAAGGACCTTAAACTAGGACCATCCTGGACTATCCAGGTGGCCCTAAATCCTATGACAAGTGTCTTTATAAGAATCAGAAGAGAAGAAAGGAACACACAGGAAGGAGGAAATGTGACCATGGATGCAGAGATACACACAAAAGCCAAGGACAATGGCCATCCCAAAGGCTGGGAGAGGCAGGAAATGACCCCGTCTAGAGCCTCCAGAAGGGGTGTGGCCCCAACTGTACTTGATTTCAGACTGTTGGCTTCCAGATCTTTCAAAGAATAAATTTCTGTTATTTCAAGCTACCGTGATTATGGTAATTTGTTATAGCAGCCTCTGGACATGAACATAAGAAATGATTTCCATAAGTTGGAATGTCCAACAAGAATTGCCAGTAAGAGACTTCTGAGATGGCTTGTCATTAGCTTGAATTCTCTACAATCTTGGAGTGGGTGGGCCTTGAGGAAAAATATACAAACAAATTGAAAAATAACTTGGTTTTACCTATATACTTTCGAGATTAAAAAAAAAAAATACATGAACAAAACTGACCAGGAAAAGTAGAAGACATAGTCACTTAGACTATTACACCAGCAGAATCCAAACATCTTCCTCCTACTGGGAGCCCTGCCTGGGGAGCAAATGAAAACCATGAGGTTGCATGTTGAGCACAAAATCTGAACAAAGGAGTTTAGTAAACAAATGTTACTATTTAAAGAATGCCAAGGTAAATAGCCCAAAACATCTATTCCACTAGAGAGATGGTATTGCAAACAAAATAGAATACTCCAAAAACCCATTTTTAAGGCTTCACTCTTTGAATATCACTAGAAATAACCATAACTTTTTTCTGTGGTTGGATATATATATATTAATGTGATTACCTTAATCAGACCCCTAGTCTGGGAGATTATTCGGTTTTAAAATGGCTTTACTGATTCACTGTGAGTTTTTTTTTTCGGTTCTGATCCATTAAAAGTTAGTTTTAGAGGTAACCTTTTAGAGGACATTTTCCTGCTTCCCACCCAGTTCTGACAGGTCCCTGGCTGTAAGCTCTTGTTGGTCAGCAGGCTGCATTTTCTGACCACGAAGGTGGAAATACCAGGGATACTACTCTTATCTTTGCTCATCACTAATCCAAATCCAAACTCACAGAATTTTATAGATAAAATTAAATTGGATAGAAAAGGTAGCTGACCTTCAGATAAAGTCATTTTGAAGAATTTCAGTTAGATGTGACAAAATAAGAAAATAAAAATGTGAGGCTGCTCCAGAGCAAGAGCTGATAAATAGCCAGAAATGTCTTTCTCTAAAAGTATTCAGTCCTTGTTATCAAGAGAGAAATAAGTACACAATGAGCCAAATATGCTCTCTCTCTACTTTTGTGGCTTTAAAGAAGGGCCACGTTTTACCAGGAAAATAGCACTGCAGTTGGAATGCAGTTCATGCCACAAGACACAGGGAAAGGCGTATTCACAAAGGCCAAATATTAAATACATGTTAAAAACTAGAAATGAAGTTTTTGTTTTCAAAGAATTTCTTTGGCTGCCATATTTACTATATTCTGGCTCAGTAATTATTCTGAATTTACCATATAAAAGACTTCCAATTACAGCTTTAGGAGGAAGTGACTACTTAGCTACTTAGCATGCATACAAATTGAAAAGCCCAACTCCCTCCATTCCAGTGCCTCTTGCTGATGAAAATGTAATTCTTATTTTTAGGTTTTAGGAGATGGAAGTTGTAGTCAGAAAATTTGCTAGACCGTGTTAGCTGTTCCACTTAAATTAAGTGATATCCTACTTATTCCTCAACTAAATTAGTTTTCACCAAGATCTACTAGCATAGCAGACACAAACTCCTATTTCCCGACATACATAATCTATTTTTGGTGACATCTTCAATGGCTAGGCACAGGGGCACCGAGATGTGCTAAGTTATTAAATGGCAGTGCATTAATTCAAGTTCCTCTTAAGAAGTAGTCATAGAATGTTTCTCCTTCCAGATTAGCAGTCCAGAAAAAAATGGTGCAGATTTCCTGAGCATGATTTGTTTCCTGAAGCCTCACTCACACACCAAAACATACACTCACATATTCACTCGGGGCACAAACTCTAAGCTATGCTCCTTGTGCTTGTTTGGGTTATAGTCATGATTTTAGTTTTATTGAGGTGTGAATGATATACAGACACTCACACACATCTTGAGACTGTTTTCTTTGCTGGAGAGGATGAAAAGGAGGAATACTTTTTCTTTTCAACCCTCCAAATCCTAGAATTTCTGAAATCTAAGTTGTAGTTCCCTCAAAATTAGCCAGCTCATTAATGTGTTAATCTCTTTCCTGGAGTATCTTATTTTGTGCAGTTAGTAAGAGACAAATGTGCTTTTAACAATCTGTTTGCAAATCCCCCTGTGCAAACCAAAAGACCATTAGAGGTATATATATATATGCGTTCAGAGATCATAATAATCTGGCTACTCAGTGTATATATATATTTTCTTTTTTTTTTTTCTAAGCTGTTCAATGCAACATTTTTTTCCAAAATCTTCTTAACTTTCTAAGATGGGTGTTATCTTTTCAGCTCTCTATAACACTTCTTCAGCATTTCCCATCTTTCTATTAGCTACCTTGTCACTGTTAACTTCCAGCAGCCAACTGATCCCAAACAAAATGCCATATCTTTTGCTATGATAGCACTTGGGTGTAATAGTACTGTTGCTGTCCTCTATATTAATGGCTACAATTGTGCTGCCTGAGGAACAGCCATAGGACCTTAAGGACATAGATAATCAGCTTACATTTAGCTCCCAAGTATGCAAGCTGACAGTTTCAGCCAGGGTTGGTGGAAGTCATTCTGGTCTTGGCTAACCTGCTCACATGCCTGGCGGTTGACTGCTGATCATCTATCTGATGGGCCCAGTGTATTGACAGTGACACTCAACTCAGCTCTTTTGTTTCTGTTATCCATTGCCAGGACCTGTGGGCTAGCCTCAGCATGTCCATCCCATGGCAGTGACAGGCAAGACCAGAAAGTGTGAATTTAATCATACAGATGTTCTCAAGGTTCGACTAGCATCACTTTGCTGACATCCCACTAGCCAGAACAGGTTAAATATCAAGCTCAGAATCAGATGAGGAGAAATGCTTTATGACAAAGGGTGAGGGTGCTGGAAAAGAGGAAACATCAAAGTCAGTTTTACAGTCAGTCATGTAAATAAAGTGAGCTCCCAGTTTCTAAATAAAGGTGAATTTTAAAACATTATTGTGATCCAGAGGAATAAAGTAACAATGAACCCATATACACTAGTTGAGAAAAGTTATATAGCTCTTATGAAAACTCACATTTTTAAAATCTATTTTTTATTTTCTACATTTCTGTATATTTACTTTCTCTACAAATATCATGGGTCCCTAATGACTTAAAAGCAAGAATCTGAGTCACCTTTAGCCTATTAAGTAAATATGAAAACTGATTCTTTCACATCTATAGACATTTTCTAGGACATGATGGCAATGAGATGTGACCACTTCTTTCCCATCCAACTGGAAATAGGAGACATCTCATGGCCAGGGTCATCAGAATGCCCACCACCAACCAGTTGACATGGAAAGGCAATAAAGCATGAGGGACAGATACATCATAATTTTTGAGAAGGTCATTTTGATTTTTTATGAACACAGAGATTAAAAAAAGAATCTCAAGAGAACTTAACCCAATATACTCTCTGACAGAAATATATCTTAGAAAAAGTTCTTTCTCTAAAGAAGCAAAACCTTAAAAGTCACATTCTAAATATAGACGCCAGAAGTGGATTTTTTTTTAAAAGCACCAAAGATGGTCTATTATGCCGTAATTTCTTCAGAAACAGAGGATTAAATATTGATGCCCAATCAATAGATGAAGTAGCTAAGGTGACTAGTTAAGTGATTTTGAATTGTACTTTAGACAATAATACAAAGTCCTTGTGCAGTTGTCTCTAACTGCATCGTTTGTAAAAATGGTTTTCATTTTGTAGTTTAGTGGAAAATCAAATATTTGATTCAGCTCTTAGAATGTCTTTCTTGAAAAGTTGGACTTTTCCATCATTACAGATAAATCCATGCCCTTTTTCTTCCTTGCAGCATCTGTTTTATGGGAGTGACATCCAGTGCTGCCACCATAGGGCATATGCCACAGATAAACAAAAGAGGCATGCACTTGTAATTAACAGTAGGATCCTGCACCATCTTGAAATAAACACAACACATTAAAAAATAAGTGCACCTCATGGCTCTGGAGGCAACCATTTTACAAAAGTTCTCCAAAATCCAAAGTAAGTTCTTCGTCATTTTGTTTTTTTCCAAATCCATAGGGATTCTGAAAATGAAGTGTGTGTGATGCTTTTTATGAGCTGTTCCCCAGATCGTTACCGTGGACTGTCATTAGAATACTCAGTCATCTGCAGGAAAACAGAGGAATTGTGTAGTAGATTCCAGAATTAGCCCCAAGTTTTCAAGGAAAACTGAAAATCCAGCCTTGATTATTTCCAAAAAGAGCAGAAGTCATATAGTAGCAATGAAGATAACAACAAGATTTTGTGTTAAAGTGAACAAAAGGGATTAATTTCATGAACATTTTTTGTTGGGAAAGAGTCAACATGTGGTCCACATAACCAGACTTTAACAGCATATATATGCATGTATATACATTATATGTACACATATGTGTATATACACTTATATACACATTTTATACACATGTGCATTATATACATATACAAATGTATACATGTATATGCAGTTATCTATATATAATATGTATATATAGCAATATATGTATGTATAGTATGTTTATGTGTGTCTATCCACTTATGCATTATATGTGTTATATATACTATACATGTATATATAACAGTGTGTGTATATAACTATCCATAAATACATATTATATAAGTATACATTCATGAATATATGCAATATATGACATATATATTCATAATATATATAGATTGTGTGTATATAGACACGCTCGGAATAAAAGTCTAAAATTAGTACTTATCCTATGGATAATAAACAATAGTAACATATAGTTTAACTTG
Organism: Cnephaeus nilssonii; assembly: GCF_951640355.1. Lineage (NCBI taxonomy): Eukaryota > Metazoa > Chordata > Mammalia > Chiroptera > Vespertilionidae > Cnephaeus > Cnephaeus nilssonii. The sequence goes on along the minus strand of NC_137072.1, from coordinate 38,368,078 downwards.
AAAATCACCAACACTCTTTTTGCTGTTTTCCCAAATTTTCTTCAGTCGTTCCCAAGTCCTACCATGAGGCTCAACAATGAACCCTGATCTGAAGACACTTCTTATCAAAGAGCACGGGTGTCACCTTTGAGAGGGAATGGAGTAATCCAGCCTGGGCACCGATGAGAACACTGTCGCTGAGCACAAGAGACAGGCCCACTTGTTCTGGTGATGGCGGGAGAGGGGGGCAGCTGCCCTGGCAGAGCCACAGGAAGCAGCACAAAAGGAAGAAGTCGGTGCATGAGAAGAAGTCCTCTGAAATATACTCCACATTACAAATACCTTCCTGGCAACATGACCTGAGCATGCCAACTGAAAGGCCGTCAGAGCAACAAAGTGTCCCTGAAGAAAACCAACCACATGTGGACAGAGGCTCATCACGCCAGCCTTTTTGGTGAGCCCTGTTCAGGGAACAGGATGTGCCTGACTACCTCACAATTGTGTAAACTAATTTCTTCTGATGAATCTCTTTATATCTCTCTGGTGAAACTATGACTGATGCATGTGCCCCCTGTGAAATGGGAAGAACCACGGGTTTCATGGTTGTCTTTATCCTTTATTATATTAGGGGACTATAAAATTAGGTCAGTAGGTTAACTCAAGTTTTGTTTTGTTTTGTTTTTTTCGTGTTTTTTTTTTTTTGGTAAAACTGCCAGTATGTGTACATTTTAGAGTTTTGGTTGCAACCTGAGTATTTGCAGAAATATTTTATCTCACATTTGACACTACAAGGTATAGAGTAAGCAGTACTATAATTAAGAGAAATCCAGGATCAATTTACCAGTATGTACTTCCTAATCCGGTACCCTTAGGATAGTTTTCACAACTCTGTAAGTGGCTTTATTTGGAAATGTGTGTAGTATCTACAGGGCAGTCAGGCATTAATGATTGAACAAGACAATATATGTGAGCATATCATATACACTGTTAACTACTTGATTATTAATATGAATTGAACCAGGAGCTGGTTTGCAGGTCCCAGAGCAAGGAAGTTGCCCTTGCATTTTTAAAATTTTCAACCCAATAGGTTTAGCCTTGGGAAGAAACTGCACAAATAAGACAGCTTCCTAGAGCAGAATGGAATGTAAGCTACGATTAGAATTCAGTAGAAAGGAGGGAAACAAAAAGAAAGCAAAGTACTGCTTGTCAATTATAACAATTTCAGGCCTATCATTTCCAGCTGTTCAAATTATTTTGCTGTTGTTTGCTATTTTGTGATTATAAGACATCCACTGGTGATCGCCACAAAAGTACTGAATTGCTTATTTCATAAACTGTCCCCTACTTCATAGTAATTGGGCTACAGCCTTGTTCTTCTGTCTTAATTTTGCCTGAACTTCTCAGGCAGTTTGAAAAGCTTCAATTCTATTAAGCTCCTGGAACTTTTGAAAATCTCCTTGATCCATCTTAAAATTGCAAACTGACCATCACCAGCCAGCTCCACTTCTTTTGATCTATTGTTCACCACTAAGAAGAGTTGGAAATTTCTTTCTATATGGTTTGCCACAGAGACTGCATATGATTTCGAGTCTCCAAGTGAAAACCTAACTTGCCTTCTCAATTAGTGAATGGAGAGATTGCTCCCCAGGAGATAATGCCTCTGTTGATGTGAGATTTGCAAATCACTTTGAATCTGGGACAAAAATCTAAGCATAGCTTTGTCCTGAGACAAGTGAGGAACAAGAATATCATTTCAGCCCTAGCCAGTTTGGCTAAGTGGATACAGCGTCGGCCTGTGGACTGAAGGGTCCCAGGTTCAAATCAGGCCAAGGGCACATGCCTGTGTTGTGGGCTCAATCCCCAATAGGGGGTGTGCAGGAGGCAGCCGATCAGTGATTCTCTCTCATCATTGGTGTTTCTATCTCTCTATCCCTCTCCCTTCCTCTCTAAAGTCAATAAAAATATATTTTTTAAAAAAGAATATCACTTCAAATGTAGAGTCCTCTGATCTTCTGGCTGAAGTGACAATCAAGAAAAATGTATTTTTAGGAGAGGTCTTATGACAGCAAGAACCTTGCAAAATGCAATACTGAGACCAGAAAGAGAATAGGTGAAAGGAAAGGAGTGATTTGGATGGAGAGATTAACATTTTCCTTCAGTAATGGAGGATTTATCAGGGTATGGTTGACACAGATACATGAAATGTTAAAATGGTAATGAGATGTAATATGATTTTATCCCAGAGTGAAAGGAATCATAGCAAAATATATTTGAGAGTGGAAATGATAATGCCATCAAATAATCAGAATAATAATGATGCTTCAAGACCTAAATTAGATCTCACATTTCTATTGTTCCAATTTTACCATTTTCATTAATTCAACTAACTTGGTCTGAATATTCAACAAATATATTTGGGGAACGTATCTTGTGCCAACATGCAAGGTTCTTGGGAACATAGATGGGAAGTCATAATGCACAATCCCATAGAATCACAACATACAATTGCTAGTCTCTGCCATTAAACAGTAATTTTCCCTTTTGCTCTCCCAAGCCCTTGGCAACCACCTTTTCAAGACCTAAAGTGAGTAAAAGTCTTGAAGAAATATATAATAAAGGGAAATATTGAGAGGGGGGGGGGTGAGAAGAGACAGAAAGAGAGAGCGAGAAAGAGAGAGAGAGGTGTCTGTGGTGGAGAGAATGGAAAGGAGAGGGGGAGGGGGAGAAGAGGGAGGAGGAGAAGGAAGGTAGAAAAGAAGAAGAGGAGTCAAGAGTCAGAGGGAGGAGGAAGAGAAGGAGAAGTCAGGGTGAGTCAAAAGAGACCTTTGCACTCTTACGTTAAATTTACTGTTAGGTCTAAGCAAACTTGAGTCTGATTCCTATTTATTTCAGCCCAAAAGCAATACTTACACATTTTGTTACTTTTTAATATATTTTTACACTGCTCTCAAAGTGAGTGATCAAAACATGTATCAAATCATGTATTTTATTTTTCAGCAAAAATCAAAATCAAAACATGAACACAATTGCCTGATTTTATTCCATCCTGTCCTCCACTTAGCGATTGAAAACTGGGATTTGAGTTGGCTACTCCAATCTTTTAAGCTCAATAAATATGCTTTGTTTTGTGAGTACAAAGTGAAATAATGCAATTAAAGAGCCTAGTCTAGTGTTTGAAACCCAGTAACTATATTTAGAATATAGAGCCTGGCACAGACAGATGGTAATTGTAATTATTCAGATTATCATAAAAACATCAATATTTTTATTAACATAAAACTGAGTTTTAATTTCAATTCAATATTCAACATCACACACAACAATGAAAATAACAAAGACATTTTATTAAAATCAGAAATAGGACAAAGTACATAATGTATATGCAATTATATTTCAGTCAAAGTCCCAAATGGCTTTTATTTTGAAACTTGACAATATAATTACACATTTCTTCTGCAATAAAGAGACATGATAATCGAGGAAATATAGAAGAAAGATAATGAAAGAGGAATTTCACTGCCAGATATTGTGTAAGCTATAATAAGTTTTAAAGTACCATTAATTTAAGAACAGTCATATAAATGGAGGAGAACAGAAATCCTAAAAATAGACCCTAGTAAAAGGATGCTTGCTATATGATGAGTGAAATTTCCAGTAATTTAGTAATACGCTTGATGAATGACACTATGATAATTGCTTCACACATGAAAAAGTTTATTGTGATTTTTCATGCAATATGTCCTCATAGATAATAGATGACTAAATATTTAAATATAAAAAGAAACCATAAGAGCATTCTAATACCACATTTAAATAGTTATAATATCTTTGAATAAGGAAATTATTTTTCAAATGTCAAAATCCTTAAAAGAAAGACAGAATTAATAAATAAAAAACATTTCTGCGTATAAAAATAACATAAAAATATAAAGATTTTTTTAAAAGAAGAGAAATGTTTAGGACTCTACTAAAAACTACTATGTGTCCTTTTATATATAAGGTGTTACAAAATAAAAATTAACAACAGCAGCTGTAACCATAGCAAAGAAACACTGAAAAATAATGGACATATTTATACATATAAAAATAAAATGTTTAGCTTAACCAGCTAATGCCTACTGAATTTTGTATAAGGGAGAATTGTTAAACTCTCTGATTATGATGGTGCTTCTATGATTACTTCTTTCACTGCTACCCAATTCTGCATCATATTTTCGAAGCTGTGTTTTGTGTGCACACAAAATTAAGAATGTTATATGTATTCAATGAACTGACACTTTTATAATTATACATACTCTAAGTCATCTACGGTAATTTTCTTGTTTTGAAATCTACTTTGTTTGAAATTAAGATAACACATCTAATTGCATTTAGATTGTTTGACACTATCCTAAAGTCTCAGATATACAGTTCTGCTGTTTTCCCCTTCCTTCCTTCCTTCCTTCCTTCCTTCCTTCCTTCCTTCCTTCCTTCCTTCCTTCCTTCCTTCCTTCCTTCCTCTTTCCTTTCTGTCTGTCTTCCTGTGCATCAGCTTGGATAATTTCTATTGGCTATTCTCTGACTTACTCACATATTGAATTCCACACCCAGGCTCTCAGTAGATCCTTTCTTTTCAGTGTAGAGGACTTGTTGAGCATTGTGCAAGTATGCATCTGATGGTGATCAACAGTTTTTTCTTTTTTTGAAACTGCTCTTTTCAACTTTATATTTAAAAGCTATTAAATATAAAGGAAAATTCTAATTTTCCTTTTTTTCTTTCAACACTACAAAGTGCTATAGTGCTCTATATTAGAGTGAAAGATATGAGTACAAATACATATTTATTTTAATATATGTGAATAGATAAATTCAAAAATAAATATTGATATGGGCATATACTATTGGTTAGTGTGCAAACACATTTCTATCTCTGCCCATAGCGGGCCTCACAGCCATGACACCAATGAACAAACATAGCACCTGATTCTTTGTTCTTAAATATCACATTTCCTTAGGAGTCAGCACCACTTAGAGAAATTGCTGCTTCTAGGGCTGGAGCAGAGAAAATGCAAGATGAGCCTGGAAACTCCTGTGGAGGCACAAAGTGCTCAAAAAGCTGGGTGGGGGCAGATGGGCACAGGGGTGTGTGTGCATTACCTGAAAGCATAAAGCTTATGGTCAAAGCTGCTGCAATGTAAACAAATGACAATAATTGATAATAATGGTTTGGACTAAGTATCCTTTATTGTATACTGATATAAACAAATTGTTGAAATTTATTTATTTCAGTATACAAAAAGGGACAAATCCTCCTTTCAGAAGAATGTCAGATAAAATATATATATTCTTCCTCCTCCATTATATAGCTTAATTTCCTTCTTCCAAAGAATAGCATATAAAAAGAAAAAAAATTCATAACTGCAGAGTGGAGAAGTTTAGCAGACACAACTTTAATCAAATGATCAATGTTAAAATCACCAGTAATAACTCATATTAATTATATATATAATCAATATGATATATATCTCATTAATATGATATTTATCTATTGATCTACTTGTCATCAATATCTAAAGCAGTCTTTGGCCATTAAGTAATGGACCTGGTTGTATTCCAATAAAACTTTATTTCCTGAACATACCTGCATGTTTTTGCTTATGCCAATTTTTTTTTCCAATAATACCCCTTTTTCTTTGATTAAATTGCAATTACTGCTACTGCAGACATCAAATAAAACCCATCTTTTCAGACCAAACTCAAATGTTCCTTATCATAGCTTTTTCTAAGCTGCTATTATAATCAATTTCTCATGTGTGTTATTCTAGTCATTTTAAATTATGTGTTTCCTTTGTTCCTAATAAAAGGCTTTCTTATAGGATGCATGGTAAATATACATCAGAAATTTATTCTGAAAGTATAAATTTCATTCCAACTACATGCACTGTGAGAACACAAATATATGCATTCTTGTCTTCTCATTTTAGAGTTTATGGAATGAAAGTGCATCTTACATAGACAATGCATGAAAACCAAACCAAAAATCCAAACAGCTTATTAAAATCTAATATATTCTGATTATTAGAAGTCAAGATATCCTTCAAGATTGTTAGCAGTCAAAATGCCCTTGCTTATCCACAAAAAAATATAGTAAAGAACATATTTAGTGTGCTTTGAAAGTCAATGGAATAGAAAGGGAAGTACATAGAGAAAATGTGTACTTAGATTTAAAAGAAAATAAAGAAAACAAAACTTATTTAACCCAAGATTTATCAACAGAATAATGCAGTGCATTTTAGCAGAGACCCTGCTGCACAAGTCATTACAATCGATTAGGTTTCAATTATTTAGTAGCATAGGGAAAAAGTGGGAACATTGTGGCCAGCATTTCAAAAAAAATGTCATCAAACTTTCAAAACATGAGCATGCTCGTGTTGAATATGATATTTATACAGGGGGCATTAAAGAGAAGATCAAATTGCCTTTTTATGTAAGGAATTGGATAAAGAAGAGGAATCAAGTAAACCCAGAGTGTAATTTTCTCATGAACAGAATTGATGGGACGTGCTCAGGTCAAGGCTAATGTGTGTCATTATACAGCTGAGGCAGGAATCTGACACTTCTTTGGCCCTGGTATAAAATGTAAAGTGACATGCTTTTATTTTCCACTGGGACAGCTGTTACAATTCTCAGATGAGAACTGGCCCCAGCTGGCATGGTTTAAATGGAAATACATGTGGATAATAACTGAGGATTATAAAGCTGTGCTAGCTAACCAGGAATCAAATTAGGGGTAAGTAAAAGCATTGTTTATGTTTCTGCTTTTAAATCTTCACAGAGACTTGATTATATATTATTAGCATGCATCTTTATGAGTTAGGGACTCAGGACCTAAAAGGGCAAACTTAGCTTCAAGGCATTCCCTGGTGGTGTGTGTGTATGTGTGTGCGTGTGTGTGCGTGTGTGTGTGTGTGTGTGTGTGTGTGTGTGTGTACACATCTATCTTCCTATATGTGCAAAAATAGATAGATACTTACTAATTTGTTCAGACTCCATCAGTCTGAAACTAACCTTTCCTAGGATTTAATGTGATGCCTTTTCAATCTAATTTGACTGACTTCTCCTCAGGAAAAAATCTAGCAGTTTGAGTATGAGTCAGATGTCCATGCTGAACCTGCAGACCCAAGACTCTCAACAACAAGCATGGACCTGAAAATGGTTGCTGTCTTTGGGGATTGCTGGGGAATATAACTTAGCCCATTGCACTCCCTGCCCAAGGAACTCCCTGGCATCTCCAGCTCACATTTGTCAAGTCTCATTTATGAGTCTAACAGGAGTTCAGAACTGATACTAGGGAAGATGGTGATTAACAGGGCACTGGAGGAGGAAGCATTAAAACCCTTTATTCAATGTTTCCTTTACCCACTCTGTGTCACTTACTTCCTGTAATCCTGCAATGTACTAATGAACTGGGTATCACTGCCATTCTACTCATATGGAACCAAGTAGAGTTTCATTTGCCAGGGTCACACAGATAGGACACAGCAGCCACTCTCTGAACCCAGAACACTTCAAGTCCGAGAATATATTTTTCATACCACACTCCATTGATTGTTTATAGTCGAATAAATGTAAGTTATCCAAGTTTTCCTTGAGTATTAGAGGTGAATAGCACTTGAATATTTTAAGAAACATTTTTAGTGGTTTTGCAACTATCGTAATTTTCCAACTGACAGAAATAAACAACACTGAGATATTTCCCCATGGGCAAGACTCACATCATGGACTATTACACTTGGTTGGGAAGTGTGTTCCTAGCACAATTATGCTCACAGCCGAGTCATCGGCCTTGTCATAAATGAGAAAGCGGAGCTCCAAGCACTCTGCCTTCCCTTGCCATCTGACAGATTTGAATGTCGCTGTGTGGCCTGCTCAGCAAGGAACAGCTTTCAGGCATGCACCGCTGGGCAGCTCTGTGGGACATACGACGTCCTTATTTATGGGCAGAAGTCTTCAAAGTTAGACTGTTAAGGCATTTTTGCAAATCATGAAAATAACTCTTGGAATGTTTATAAATATTTCTGAAGTGTAAACTTCTTTCCTCTGTCTTGGAAAATGTGCTGCAGAATACAGCCATGATCTAATGTTCAGAAGCATCTTTTCTTAGAACTGGTGGGAGACTTAGAGGCCAGTTAGTGCATCCTAACTCCCAGGGCAAAGATGCCCTGGATGATAGCCCCTTCCAGACTCTCCGTCATTTCCAAAGAAGATTCCATTGTCAGTTCTTTCTTGATTGTCTACATTGTTTTACTAGGGATGCCTGTTTTATCCTGTATACTTCCATACACATCATATTAGATGATGAATACCATTTGAAAATCACTAACATTCTCATTCTCTACTACATTGTCTTTTAGATCAACTACCCTGAGTTTCTTCCATTTTTCAACATGGAATTTTATCCCAAATCTGATCATTGTGATCCTTGGACTTTGCACCATCTCCGAATTCATTTGTGGGTATTTTCTTACACCAAAACATCCACATAAAACACAAGTCCAAATGTGGTCCCAATAGAACCAAGATCTTATCAACCACAGCCTGGAAACAATTTTGATCTGAGTATAAAACACCAATTGTAGCAAATTAACAGGACAACAACCTTTTTCACCTGTCACTTTTTCTGCAGCCTCCTATTGCATTGTTTTTAATGACAAACTTTTAAACATTTTAAATTCTTATGTCAAAATACTTAACTTTTTATAAAAATTAAATTTTGATATTAAATGCAGCAATCTTAAATAATAGCTGTTGAGTTTAACATTTAAAATTATGAATCACTGCCTCAACTGATGAAAATAATTTTGAAAATATACTTACTTCTCTTTCCAATATACATTTCACCCTATTTAGTTGGAGAAGAAAGATAATTGAATGTGATGGCAGGTGACCAAAAATCTCTTTTGAAAGTTTTGTTTATTTTACACCCCCACAATATTATTTTTTCTGGTTGTTGAGATGATTACAAATCCTTTATCTGTATTAAATTTTGCTGTGACAGTATGCTGTCTAGTTTATAGAGTGAAGGTATATTTAGATCAATGGTTCTCAACCTTTCTAATGCCGCGACCCTTTAATACAGTTCCTCATGTTGTGGTGACCCCCAACCATAAAATTATTTTTGTTGCTACTTCATAACTGTAATTTTGCTACTGTTATGAATCATAATGTAAATATCTGTGTTTTCCGATGGTCTTAGGCGACCCTGCTAGCGGTTCGTGACCCACAGGTTGAGAACCGCTGCTGTAGAGCATAAGACCATCGGAAAACACAGATATTTACATTACGACTCATTAACAGTAGCAAAATTACAGTTATGAAGTAGCAATGAAAATAATTTTATGGTTGGGGTCAACACAACATGAGGAACTGTATTAAAGGGTTGTGGCATTAGAAAGGTTGAGAACCACTGATTTAGATGAAGAGATTCCCCAATTTCAACCCTGTAAGCCTTTCTGTGACACATCTTTTCCTCTCTTTGTCCCATATTAACATGCCTCACATGTATCCCCCACACTCTGTTGTGAGGCTTCCTATAGACACACTTGCAGCCTATCTCTTAACACTAGTTTATAAAATCACTCTTTAAAAAATTTTTAAAAATAAATAAAATCACTAATTATTGACAATAGTGTCATCTGCTCACCCTCAAAACTCACTTCCCCAGACTAGCACATGTCTCACCTCTACTCTTGAGTCTGAGTCTGTCAAAGGCAGAAAAATGAATTAAGGGCCTTTTTTTATGCTTTTACTGCTTTCTCAGTTAGGGAGGGATGGTGGTGATCAGGATTACTGAGGAAAACCGGCCTCTCCAAGCCACCATGCAGTACATAGAACACCAGACTTGCAATGGGGACAGAGTTTCAGCCAGAATACAATGGGGCTGAGGTTCATTCCTGCTGCTCAATCTTTCACATTAAATCTTCCACTTTCTAAATATGTTTTTATTGTTTTAGAAAACAATTGTCCAGGTACCCACACTACGATGCCCCACAGTGAGTCCTTTCCATCACCGAAATGTTCTTATTCAGTTACCCACCACATAAGGGCCCACTCTCTGAAAAACTGATGGTGAAATCTGTCAGGCGTCACATTCAGTTTAGCAGTTGCCTTCCACACTTAGAGGAATTTTCATCCTTGAAGCTGAGTAAGGAAGAAAGTATTTTAGACAGCCGCACTTTGTAAGTAGCATCTTTTAAAATTATTTTGACAGTTTCTGAACTTTTTGTGCATTATTGTCTCCCTAGTAACAGGTAATTTGAGTAAGGTAGATGAATGTGGGAAATGAAAGCACTATTATTTGAGAAGACCCACCATGCAAACTGTGAGATCCTCCCTCCCCGCAACTGGTGGGCGGAGTTATGACATTACCTGAGTCTCTTGCCCAGACATCCCCAAGACATTGAACCACCAATCAGCTCGTGCCGAGTGCCCTGGGGCCCACCCCTTCCAGTTCCTCCTTGGGCCCAACCCCTTCCTGTTCCCTTTCCTTAAAAGGATTCTCCACGCCCTCCCCCTCCCCCCCCCCCCCCCCCCAGTCTCTCCCTGTCCCTCTCCATTTCTCCTTATGCGGAGGCAGCCCGGTTGGGTCCCTTCTCCTCTTCCTCCTACTCTAATCCTGATTTCTACCTCCTCCGTAATGAATCTCGCTCATTACTGTGGAATAAACCTCCCTTTTAATATATCTGGGTTTCCGGCTCCTGTTTCCTGTGCCTCAAACCTTACATAAGTGGAGACTGTTACCACCCGTCTTAGCAAGTCTGCATTGAGATGAGCCAGTGGAGGAAAGAGTCAGGCTGCCCTGGCTATATGTTTAGCTGGAAGTGCTCTGCTCCAGCAGAAACCACAAAATAGACCCTTGGGCACACTGGTTCACCATCATCTTTTATTTGTACTTTGTCAAATAATCACCGGTATAGACAAACTGTAGAATAAGAGGCATTGAATAACTCGATGCCCACAAGAGATTATATTAAAATAGACAGGTAGCTCTAAGTAGACCAGTGATGCTTGTTCACTTATAAGCAGGATGTGGTGGTTTGAAATGTGCCATCCACAATAGATGTTTTTGAAGCAAGCTCTTTGCAGATGTCAAATTAAGAAGAGGTCATATTGGTGTAGATTGGGCCTGAATCCAATATGACTGGTGTCCTTGGAGGTAAAAATTTGGAGACACTATTCCCCTTAATTTATCAAGGCCAAAAATGTGGAAAAGACTAAGGAATTCTTTGAAATTAAAGGAGATAAAAACTACTGGACAACTAATGGCAGGATATGATTTATGGATCCTGAGCCATAAAAAAAGAAAGAAAGAAAAAGAAAAAAAAAACCCACACGTGACATTGGTGGGAATTTGGTGAAATTAAAGTGGGAAGTGTGAGTTGGTGCGAAGTTTTGTATCAATGTGGATTTCTTGATTTGGAAGTGTACGTGTTGATAATGTATGATTGTTTCTATGTTTGTTTGTGATATACCCACTAGAATTTTGCATAGGCTGCTAGGGCAAGTGTTAAAATATCTATTCTATAGTGTACCTTTATCTTCATGTCTACAGCTGGCTCACACATGATTTAGTAAGAGGCTTGATAATGGTGAGTGTGTATGGGGGGGTATGTGTGTGACAGTGATAAAGATGGAGATATGAGAGAGAGAGAGCGTGATAGAACAAATATGGTAAAATGATATCAATAAAGAATTGGGGAGCATGAATCAAGGGGGTGTGGAAGTCTTTTATGCTTATTTAAAATGTATCTGTAAAATTAAAATCATTTCAAAAGAAAATATAGGCATAGAGAATAAAATTATTTTCTTCAAAAGTAATTGGCAAGTCAGGTGAAATTCTGGCCTTAACCACTGTTTCAACTGAATAGAAATTTCCATTGTACTAATTAATGTCAGATGGTTTCATATGAGGCATATTTTTTACATATTCAGAAAAGAGGAAAAATCAAAAGAGGAAATTAAGCCACCAAAACCAAGTGAAAAAGAAAGCTACCAAATAAGCATTGGTATTCAGATTTGTCACATAGACATTCATATAAACTGTTATTACATTATGTTCAGGGTTTATTCATATCTATTAAAGAGTTAATATTTTTCAGTAAGCCAATATTAATATTGAATTTATGAGAATAAGGTTATTGTATTAATTTCAGAGAGGAAGGGAGAGGGAGAGAGAGAGAAAAAAAATCAATAATGAGAGAGAATTATTGATTGGCTGTCTCCTGCATGCTCTGCACTGGAGATGGAGCCCACAACACAGGTAAGTGCCCTGACCAGGAATCGAATCATGGCTTCCTGGTTCATAGGTCGATGCTCAACCACTGAGCCATGCTGGCCAGGCAAGAAAAGTAAATTCTAAAATCGAATGCAACAATTTCAAATTTTCAGTATGTCATTAATATAAGCCTAACCAATGGACACAGACAACAGGGGGGAGTGAGGGCATGAGTGGGGGGATGGGAGGGTAATGGGGGAATAAAGACACATATGTAACACCTTAATCAATAAAGAAATTTTAAAAAAGCTAAAAAATATGTCATTAAGAGTGGACATTGATTTTATCCACTTATTGGTTTAAGAACTAATTTAAAACCCTCATATCCTGTGAAGAAGGACAAAATTCAGCCTCCAAACCCATCAGACTGATGTACAAGTACAACAAGCTATGGGTCCAGCCAACATGGAGTTGTTCCTTCTTTCCAGGTCATCCCTGTTACAGCCACAACCACAACCCAACCTGCAACTGGACAGGACACAATAGATAAGCTTAGGAAGATGCTCAAGGTAAAAAGAAGAAGGCAGGCTGCCCCAGGACTTGAGGATGTGCGGATGACATGGCAATGAGTCTCTGGTGAGTTCTCCAGGTTTCCTGATTGACTCTTAGATTTCCCACACATCCAACCCAAAACTACATAGATACAGTCAAACAAGCTTCCCCATGACCAGAAATGGGTGAACAACAAAAAACCTTTGGCCACATCTGCCCTTCTCAAACCAAACACCAACAGAAAAACTGAAACATGAATCCTCTCAAAGTTTCAGCAGGGCCCAGTGAGAGCTGGTCCTACATTCCACCCTTTTATCCACCAAAGCAGGTGTCAGTTCTCAGTGCCTCTGCTGAAGCTGTGTTAGTGAGTTCGAGGGTCTCACCTGTCTTCTCCTACCTGGTGGACCCAGCCAGCACTCTGGTTCTCTTGCTGGAGTAGTGTTAGAAAAAAGCAGATCTTGGTATTTGCAAAAGTACCATCTGTTTTCTGAAGCAGATAATACATAGTCTATTGTGGCAAATGTCACAAATAAATCTATTGTAGAGCTTATCTTCTTTAAATTAAAGCAGTTTCTAACTCTTCAGTATCTACCTTGTCACCTCTTTTTTCACTCCTATTAACTTAACTGCCAGAGTGAGATTTCTTGGATGTGCCCAACCTCTACAATCTACAAGAATAAAAGAGAAATATGCAAATTGACTGTACCTTCATGATGCCCACCAGCTAATCAGGAGTGACTATGCAAATTAATCCAACAAAGATGGCAGGTTAATTTGCATACACAGGTGCTGGAAGGGCGCAGGGGGTGGGACGCAGGCGTTCTGCACTGCCCCAGTCGCTTTGGGCCTCTGGGCAGCGTGGGAAGACAGGAAGGTGGTGCTGGCAGCCAGGGGAAGGAAGGCCCATTCTTGTACAAATCTTCATGCAATGGGCCTGTAGTCTAACTAATAAAAGAGTAACATGCCAATTGACTGTACCTTTGTTACACCCACCAGCCAATCGGGAGTGTATATGCAAATTAACCCAACAAAGGGGATGGGGTGGGACGCTTGCGTAGTTGCCATGGTGAAGACGCAGGCATTCTGCACCACCCTAGCTGCTCCGGGCCTCTGGGCAGCGTGGGAAGGCAGAAAGGCAGCTCCAGACTGGAGCGGAAAGGTTGCTCCTGCCAGAAGGAAGGTGGTGCCAGCAGCCAGGGGAAGGAAGGCCCATTCTTGCATGAATCTTTGTCCATCGGGCGTCTAGTATTTTATATGAAAAATAAAAGACTAGATCCAACTTGTGGTAACATGGAGATGACTCTTTAGAAGCAGAATTTCTCTCCTTGAGTTGCAATCTCAACTCGCTTCTACCTCTGCCTATTGCCCATTGTCATCCTGCTCATCTTCTAAACCTAAACATCCTCTAATAGAGGGTTGCAGGTAAGTTATTGATCCCTCAAGGTGGGTTTACCTAAATTAATGTGCCATTTTTCTTGGATTTACTTCCATTGAAAGACTTGTTTTATTTTTAATATTTTTAGTTACCTGGGAAGAAATTTGAGTGATTTTGGGGGTTCAGAAAAGGTCCTATTTTATTTACTAAAGGCACATCACCAGGTAAAGGTCAATTTCTCCACAAATGCTCTGTCCCTGGAAAGAGAAGTATTCATCTGGGCTATAGGCAGGATGACAATGGACACTGCCAGGGTGACTGGAGACAATCAGCCTCCTGTTGTTTCACTCCAGCCTAGGGAATTGAGACTCAATCGTCATGGAAGCCCAGCTGATAGCATCACATGCTCCATATGAAAGAAACTGCAATGTTCTTCTCCACAAGCAACAAGATAGAGATATGGCTTGGAGAGAACAACATAGAAGGAGAGGAAGATTCAGAAACAGGTGCCATACTATGGAGTTTTTCCTGTGTGTGTGTAATTTCATACAAAACCTGTTTTTAAAATAGATCTTGCTTCATTTGAGAGAAATATTGTAAATCACACGTTCTGTTTGAACATATCTTGATGCAAAAGAAACAACTCCATAACTACATTTCAGGAGAAGCTGCAGGGAGTCACCCTGTGACCAGATGCAGGACCTTTCTGTGCCCTAGCACGGATTCACATCCTGCTTTTCAGGGACAGTCTTTTCCGGGCATGTGGCCCACTGTCTTCCTTAGTACATTGCACTAATCAGACACCTGGGACTATTGTAATTTTAAACTTAGAAAATATACATATGACAAATATATTGCTTACATAGTTGAAAATGTCAAGTATCTAAAATCTAGAATTAGGAAATGAGGCAATAAATAAGTAAATAATAAATAAAGACCATGTGTCCTTTCCATGTCACACTAGGCTGGAACATTGTTCTAGGAACCTGTCCTAAAGTCATCTGAACTTCATGAGTACAAAATGTTTAAATTAAATATTTAATTAAAAATTAGAATTCTATTTTTTAATTAATTTTAAATTATTTTTATTTTAAATTAATTTTAATATTTTTATAATATAAAGTTGGCCCTGGACAGTGTAGCCTACTTGGTTGGGTGTCATCCCTTGCACCACCAAAGGATTGCTGGTTCAGTTCCCTGTCAGGTCACCCGAGTTGCAGGCTTGATGCCCAGTGGGGGTCATGCAGGAGGCAGCTGATCTATGTATTGCTCTCACATTGATGTTTGTCTCTCCATCTCCCTTCCTTTCTAAGAATCAATAAAATTGTTTTAAATTAAAAGTTTATTGTCAGTTAAGGCACTGGCCATTTTAATTTACTTTTCAGAAAATCAAAATGATTTTTGGTAGATACGTAAATAATTTCTGCCCAGTAGGTAATATATTCCCACAGGTTGTGGTTTCATTGCCTTCCAGAATATGATAACTTTCTTTCTAGTTCAGCAATGGCCTTGTTAACTATATCCCTATCAGTTTCTTGAGTTCTTTTTTGAGCCAGCTTTTTATCCTGTTAATCAGCTTAGCCATACTACTTGTTACAAATGTCTTTGAAACGTGTTCATTATAGATATCTATGAGGATTATATTTTTAAATTATTTTTAAATTTACACAGAGACAAAAATAGGATATAGAATGTGATAATTATGTAATACATCTTGGGTATTAATCTAGTTTGCACTGTTGGGAAAACCCTGTTTTTGTATTAAATGCTTTATCTAATATTGACACAATAATTTGGGAATAGGGATTTATTTAAGATTTAAAGGAGTTTAATGCACAGAGAAAGCAGACATAACATTTAAATTGGATGTTTGTGTTGGAGAAAAGCTGTCAAGGAAAGTGGCTTCTATTTTCCACCCATAATTTATTCTGTAACCCAAAGAACACAGACCTTTGTGTAATGCATGATCTATCTCGGATTTACCTATAACCTTCTTTCCCACACTCTTTTTATTTCCAAATAAGAATCAAATAAGAATCAAGGGCAAAAATAAGAGGTATTTAAGCCAACTCAATTGTATTATGTCCCCAAAAGATCAAGCAGTTCCAAGTGCTTCGAATTAAGGCCTTTTATGCTGCATACAATGAAGGTAGACAAGGAAGCTACCCAAACTACATGGAGAGGAGGGAAGGACAAAATCTAGTTTCAGTTTTTATCCTGTAGTATTGAAGTTGTTACTTTTTAAATCTGTGTGTGGTTCAAAGTAATATCACATTACCTGTTGGCAAGGCCTTTATAGTACACCCTTAGTCAACTCTCCCATAAAAGTGACACAATTTTCAATTCCAGACTGTCAACACAAACTTTACAACACTGGACAGTCTTTTTAATATCCTAAGAAGAAAAAGAAAATAAAAGCCTGAAATATTAAACTTTTTCTCTATGAGTTTATATATTACATATTAGACAAATATCAAAATAATCTCTGATTTTTTTTTTCTTTCCTTACCATACACATTTGTAGATGCTAATGTATTTAATGTATTTTCTTCTGTATTTGTCTATTTTTGTCCCTTCTCCCCAATTTAACTGGCAGGATGCTAGGTCCTGCTTTTTAACAAGGGAACTTTGAGAAGCACAATTTTCCCAAAAGGTGTCCTGGTCTCTATTTTTATACTGCCACCCCAGAAGGAAAAGAGTGGTTGGAGGACTCTAGAAAGAACAGGAAGCTGGAAATGTTTTCCCCAGATTGGAAGATGTGTGGTGTGTGCAGGGGAGAAGTAAGAGTGGGCAGCAGTACAGAGTGCAGGAACCTGCTCTCCACTCTCTGGTATCCCCTCTGCCCTTGCCAGTACTCACAGCTCCAACCCTGGGGTGATATAGATGAGTGGGAGGCTCCTATAGGTGGGCAGGTGGAGGAGACAGAGGACCCCATGCTTCCCTCCACCAGTGCCCTGAGGGTCCTGACAACAGGACGTGGCTGAGGAGGGAGACAGGTTACAATTACAGTTGAAAGGCAGCAGTATGCATTTTTTGGCAGAATCCAGGCTTGAAATGAAGATAAAATTAAATTATAAAAATAGAAATGTGATACCTATACACTACAAAGTAGAATAATTTTGTGTTTGTTTCTTATTATTTATCTTTATGGGATGCAATTTTTCATGCTGTCAAGGCATTTTAAATAAGTCATCACGATTAAATAACCTCCTTGAGAAAGAAAAGTTGGGTGGTACCAGAGCCTGAAAACCTTCGACTGATGTCTCTCCCCAGGGAAGTTCCATCAGCCTGAGTGTCCCTAAGGCCCAGTCAGATGGTGGAGATTTGCTAAGTCATTTATTTTATTTTAATGAATATTTTAGGTAACCTAATAAATATATCTATAAAGATAACTCAAGAAACAACAACAAAATCAAGACTTACAAAGTTTTCCACCGTGAGTCATGGTTGAATATTATGGTACCTGGTTGGTGTCAGTTTGAATTTTTCCTTTTGGAGTCCTTAACATCCAAAGTAAAAGAACATCTGGCATCGAGTTCTTAATACGGTTGAACCAAGCTACTACGCTAAGAATAAATGAAGTATTTTCTCAAGGAAGAATGAATCATACCATTTTGGTCTTTATTTTCCATTTACCTCGATTCTTTCCATTACACCTCTGATCTATAACAAACAATAAACCTGTTTCTTCTCCCTCCTTACATTTCTTTCAGTTCAATTTCTATGAAAATAGTAATAGTCAACATACAGACATATACAATCACACTCACGTACAGCCATGTTTCTAGAGAGGAAGAAAGTGAATGGTGTAGGCAGGTACAAAGAAAACTGTGAAAAGGCAAGCAAAAAGTGAATTATTTTTTATCCTTTTATCTAGAAGCCATATAATGGTTAATAGCAAGCTCTGAACCTTTCCCTTCTCGGTCAGTTAGAATTCTGCCCACTTAATTATCACTTATAATTATTACTGTCTGTTGACCATCTGGGCCTCAAGTGGTTTGTATATATTTTCTGATCAAATGATGTCCATAATTGAGGACTCATGTATAATTGTGGAACTTTTCTTGCAATCTAAAATAAGATCTATGGTTTTATTTGAAGGCATCTAACTAAGGCATTAGAAGTAAAGCTTTGCCCTAACCCAGTGGTCGGCAAACCGAGGCTCGTGAGCCACATGCGGCTCTTTGGCCCCTTGAGTGTTCTAACACCACTTCTTCAAAATTGACTCGCCCAGGCTAAAAACCAACTTCTGCGCATGGGCCATGAAGTTTCAGTTGCACTGTACATGGGCGCCCGCACGTGGTATTTTGTGGAAGAGCCACACTCAAGGGGGCAAAGAGCCGCATGTGGCTCGCAAGCCGTGGTTTGCTGACCACTGCCCTAACCGGTTTGGCTCAGTGGATAGAGCGTTGGCCTGCAGACTGAAGGGTCCCAGGTTCAATTCCGGTCAAGGGCATGTACCTTGGTTGCAGGCACATCCCCAGTAGGGGGTGTGGAGGAGGCAGCTGATCTATATTTCTCTCATCAGTGTTTCTAACTCTCTATCCTTCTCCCTTTCTCTCTGTAAAAAAATCAATGAAATATATTTTTAAAAAAAGAAGTAAAGCTTTCATTGGACTAAAATCAGATTCCTAAAAGAGGTTGTAATTCCAGAGACTATTTCAAATGCCTAATCCCATCCATCACACTGTATTTCTCATTTGGTGGCTTTGCCAGGTAGAGAGTGGCCCTAATGAACATTATAATTAATTATGGAATAATATCAAATTATTGAATATATATTTACATGTATATGTGTGTGTACATATATTTAAATATGCATGCATACATATATGCATCTGTATATATGTATGCATGTACATATACACATATAATTCAAAATTTTCATAAATAAAATAATTCATTAAGTTATTAAAATTACTCATTGAAAGCATTCTTCAAAATGTTTTTGTTTATTTTTCAAAATTTTTTAAATGTAACATATAAAGCAATAGATCCAAATACTAGTCCTTGTTAATTGAGAACTTGGCTAAGATATTTTTATTGGTGGTTATGCCATAACTTACTTACATTGTCTTCTACTGATGGACTTCTAAAATGTCTTCAATATATGCTCTGATTAATATTTTGAAAATAAATTTTAGTGTTATTTCTGTAAAATCCCTTCACAGGTACATAATTCCTGGGTTTATATTGAATGATTTTTATGATCTTGATAGAATTGACATTTGCTTTCTTAAATTGCTTTCTATTCCTTTAAGAAGGCTGAGAAATCTTATGGTGTTGAATCTACCTGATCACTCTGTAGCTTTGATATGTTTTATTTTGATATTTGGAATTGATCTTCTTTGACTTCTTTCTTGTTTAGACTTTTTTATGACACACTTTCAAAAGTGCCCCACATAAAGAGCTCAGCTTAACAATTTTCATTATGTGTAAACACACAACAGCAACTTATGCCAACAACACTGTTGATCACTACTGTCAGTATCATGTAAACTATTTCTTGGGATTTTAATGAGCACCAAACTGATTTGGTACTTCTAATACCACATTTTAATCATCACCAAATTAAAAACTCTATTCATTCTGTCTTGCTAGTATAGACCTCAGGAGGTTAGCCGCAAAACTACACAGAATGCAGGACAGTTGGAATGCATTTAAAATTTAGGGGCTGCCTGTGGTGAAAGATGTTTTGCACTGACTACCAACTCTGTTGGAAGTATTGTGTGCTCCTCCATGTCTTAGAGTGGGACATTTTTCACTACTGATGGCAGGAGCATGCTGAATCCTTGAGTGATGACAACTCCATTTTCATTCCTTGTGTGGTGTGATGTGACCTAAGGCAACAGAAGACATGAGAGATGACCTTTCTATTGATCTCACCTCTACCGATACACTGATAAATACTTAAAACCATCAATACGATTGAAAAGGAAACATATTTTAAATAAGAACATTTTTAAGTCTTGTGCTGGGTGGTGCAGAGTTACATAGAGGGACAAAGGGGATATTTGTGGGGGTGCTTAGGGAGAATGCATCACACACTCTAAGAAGAGAGAGAATGGTTTTGTTCTGTTTGCTTTATTTAATCACCAGTGTCTGGTACAGAAGCTCTGACACTTCAGTTGCATTTCTCTTTGTGATTCATGATAAGAGGCTGAAGATATAAAAGATCTGCTCAGAAGCACCTTCCTTGACTGTACCACAACAATAAGAATAATATTGTCTGTATGAAGCCCTGAATATGATGCCATATCCATCATAAAAATGCATTTGCTTTCTTGTCGATTTAGTAAGCCATTCAACGAAGTATTTGATGAGAAAATTGAATGAGCAAAAGATTAAAAATAATTGAGATTTTTCAGAATTCTAAATTCAATTTTGTATACAACTATTATTTAGTGCATTTCTTTTCTTCTATAAATCTCTACAAGCAGCTTTTTTTCCGATGCAATTATTTGGTGACAGTAAACATATATATTCACTTTATAAATATCAGGGTAATTTTTTAAAAGTTAGATTTTTATTTTCTGCTTCTGTAGACTACACTTTTTGTTACAATTGCAGTGTCAGTCATTCAGTCAATGCATTTATAGTCAATATTGTATTTGGGAAATGTAATAATTAAATTTATGTACTAACCTAACTGAGCTAAGTCAGTCCGCTGTTAAGTCAGAGAGCTTGTAAAACATTATTTCTGTGTGTGTGTGAGAGAGAGTGTGTGTGAGCACGTACGTACATACACGCACATGCACATGTTTTGGAAAAGATTAGCATTGAATTAGTAGATTGAATAAAGAAGATCCATGCCTCCCACTGTGGGTGGGCCTCCTCCCATCCACTGAGGGACCTAATAGAATAAATGAATGAAGGGAGAATGGCTCTTTCCTTGAGCTGCCCTGGTTCTAAGGCTTTTCGTCTTGAACTTGATCACACCATTGGCTTTCCTGAGTCCCCAGTTAGCACATGTCAGATTGTGGCACTTCTCCACTCCAGAATTATATGAACCAATTCCTATAATAAACCTCTTCTTTATATCTATGTCTGTATCTGTATCTTTATCTATATATTTCCTACTGGTTCTGTTTCTCTGGAGAACCCTAATACAGGAAATGTTTGACACTGGTGGAAGGGACTAGTTTGTAGCTTTCGCCTATTTTTATGAAATAAATACCCTCATCGTGGACAATTTAAAATTACCAGCTTGGTGTCAATTGGCTTGAAATTGTATTTCACATCAGTGTTCACAGTCAGGTGCAGGGTGGATGAGCTGGCTGGTGCACACCACTCCCATCTATGAATCTCTGCCTAGAAACTGTATTCTGCCTTCCCTTTTATTATATGGTATTTAAGTGATTAATTCATTAGTTGATAGTGGAAACAAGATCCCTCTCCTGAAGAGGTTCCAACGGATTTGAGAAATAAATAGACTTATATGGAAAATAGAATAATGTTGTAAGAGTTCAGATAAGAGAAAATGCAATATGGCAGATCATTAAAATGTGTAGTGCCAATCCTATATAATAAAGAGGTAATATGCAAATTGACCCTCACGCCCTCGCGTCAAAAGATGACCACCCCTATGTCGTCACAAGATGGCCGTCCCCATGTCATCACAAGATGGCCATCCCCCATTGTCACAGGATGTTTGGCAGGGGAGGGCAGTTGGGGGCAACCAGGCCTGCAGGGAAGGGCAGTTGGGGGCAACCAGGCCTTCAGGGGAGGGCAGTTAGGAGCAACCAGGACTGCAAGGGAGGGCAGCTGGGGGGGACCAGGCTGCAGGAGAGGGCAGTTGGGGGTGATCAGGCCAGCAGGAGAGCACTTAGGTGTCAATCATGCCAGCAGGGGAGAGGTTAGGGTGCTATCAGACTGGCAGGCAGAGTGGTTAGGTGCAATCAGGCAGCCAGGCAGGTGAGTGGTTAGGAGTCAGCAGTCCCAGATTGTGAGAGGTATGTCCAACTGCTGGTTTAGGGGATCGGGCCTAAACCAGCAGTTGGACATCCCCTGAGGGGTCCCAGATTGGAGAGGATGCAGGCTAGGCTGAGGGACACCCCTCCAGTGCACGAATTTTGTGCACTGGTCCTCTAGTATATAATATACCATTTTCAGAGCTCTTACCAGGCACAGTGCCAACTGCCTTATGTGCACTATTCCATTTAATCCTCATAATCATGCCACCAGAGTCACACTATCATTAGTCCCATTTGACAAAGAAAAAAGGAAACTGAAACTTAGGAAGTGGGGTAACTTGCCCAAACTCACACGGACAGCAAGTGACAAAACCCATTTAATTTTCAATGGATTGTAGAGGTTAAAGATTCTGTGGTTTTATAGAAGGCTGAGATATTGTGGTTGAAATAAACTAAGAATACACACACACACACACACACACACACACACACACACACACATATATACATATATATATGTGTATATATATATATATATGTATATATATATCATATATATGTATAACATATATATGCACTATATATATGATGGGTTTGGGATAATGTGTAAGGTTTGAATATCTAAATGAGTATATAAAATTAACAGAGAAAAGAAATAAGTCTCATATTATAGTGTCTAGTAAATTTCCAGGATTCTTGGGTGTTTTTATCTCACACTTTTTTACAATTGCCACATCATTATCTTTATGGTTTGTTATTGACTTCACTGCTAGCTTGCTAGCTTCGCTAGCTTTTTTTTTTTTTTCCCCAAGATATTGCTTTTAGCCCTAACTGGTTTGGCTCAGTGGATAGAGCATCGGCCTGTGGACTGAAGGGTCCCAGGTTCGATTCCTGTCAAGGGCATGTGCCTTGGTTGTGGGCACATCCCCAGTGGGGGATGTGCAGGAGACAGCTGATCAATGTTTCTCTCTCATCGATGTTTCTAACTCTCTATCCCTCTCCCTTCCTCTCTGTGAAAAATCAATAAAATATATTTAAAAAAAAGATATTGCTTTTAAATTTTTAAGTCTGGCTTCTACTAACCCTAGGGTTAGTGTAATTCAGTGGTCTGCCAATGATAGTTCAGAAGATTTTCTTAAATGCCTTGCCTGTTTGTCGGCCACCCTTTGCCAAGAGAATCTATGGGGGAAAACATGTCTTCAGACTTTGGAAAGATTACAAGATAGCCTTAGTTTTCTCTTTCTGTGTGAACAGGGCTTTAAGTTTAGCTAGATCTACAACAGCTCTCTTTCCCTATGTCTTTCCTGGGCATAGACTCCAACTTCCCAAGCATGCAACCTTGTAGATCTCTAAGAATATGTTTCAGCTTTTCAAAGTTCCCTGTGGTCACCTAGTTCTCCAGGAATTCCTTTTATATTCCCAGCCAACTAAGATCACAGCTCAGGCAGCTGCAAAACTGAGCAAATTGCTACTTTTTTGGTATCACCCTCAGATAGAATGTTTTTGTCCACTGAACTTAACTCTGAGTCAAATAAAATAACCAAAAAGTATTAACAGATCCAAATCAAGGCTAATAATGGATAGGAATTGAAATAAATGGTAGGCATCTTTTGCTGTAGGTCTTATATATTAGGAGACTAATTTATATCATCGTAATTTTTATTGCCCTCTGTTCGCTATGAATTTACAGACTTGAGGACTTTCCCACCTGTTTCTATATTTCTCACCCCTGTTGCCTACAATAGACAATAGCTAATCACTTAAAAATACATAAGCTCAGTGGTTCAGTGTAGACCCAGGAACCAAGAGGTTGCTGGTTCACTCCCGGGTCAGGCACATGCCCAGGTTGCAGGCTCAATCTCCAATAGGGGGCATACAGGAGGCAGTTGATTGATGATGTTCTTCTCTCATCTATGTTTCTATCTCTATGTCTTTTCCTTCCTCTCTCTCTAAAAATCAATACAAACATATTTTTAAAAATACACAGTTGTTAATTGATCCAAAAATATCTACTGATAATGTGAAACAAAAATGAGAAATATTTGGAACTGAATTAAAATTGATAATATATTATTCATTATTTAGATTTCTGTGTCCATGAACATAGAACGTTAAGGCTTCCATTTTCTCTTTCATTTTTATTCAGAGACAATATTTTTTTTTATTTAACATGCATTGTTCTAGGTATTCATAATGTATAATAAATTTTCTAATGTATATAACTCTGAAAAATTGCAAAGTAATTGATTACAACAATCTGATACATGAATTTGAGGTTACTGATAGGCAAAAAAAAAAAAAAAGAAAGAAAGAAAGAAAGAAAGAAAAAAGAAATTGAACTGTATTTCAGCACAAAGTACCTCTAAACAGCACTTATTTCTAATTAAAGTTTCACTCAAAGATTCAGCAAAGATAAAAAATAAATCCTTTTCTAATTTGCTGAAAATTCAACGCAAGACATATATAGCCTTAATATCAGGGTTTGCAAATCTAAAATTGTTCCAAATAAGTAACCAAAAATAAGAATACTTTCAGGGTGATTGATACAACTGAAATTATTGTTCCAAAAATTGAAACTGGTAATATTGATTTTGCTCCTCTACTTCAAATTTAATATCTGGTCATCTAGAAAATATGATGGATGTACAAATGGTGCAAATCTTAAGATTTGCACAAACCCTATTCTGAAGGATATAAGCTAAGAATAGAGTTAAGGCCGGGGAGGGGGGTTAGAGAGTAACCAAAGGACTTGCATGCATGCATATTAACATAACCAATGGACACAGATATTGGGGTGGTGGGGGCTTGCCTGAGTGCTATTGGCTTGGCGGGGGGAATCAAGTGGGGAAAAAGGAGACATATGTAAAACTTTACACAATAAATAATTTTTTAAAAAAGAATAGTTAAGATAGAACAGCTTTTCTAATTCCAACATACTCAGTAGCCTGATAAGCTATGTTTTGCAAAGTTACGGACATAGGTTTTAAATGATGCAGCTGGCTCCTATACCTGTTTTTTGTCTGTCACTCTCACTTGCTTTTCCCAATTTCTCAAAACTTTCCTCATACTTGAAAACATATGCTGTTGTTTTATAATGTTACTAGAAGCCCGGTGCATGACAACTCATTCACTTGAGGGGGTGTCCCTCAGCCCGGCCTGCCCCTCTCAGTCCAGGAGCCTTCAGGGGCAGGAGGTGACCCAGCGATCAGGGGAAGGCGACGCCCCCATCACACCTCTGCTGCTGCCACTGCCGGCAGCGAAAGCCTTGGCCAGCCCTGGTTACCTGAGCCGTAGGTAGCACTGGGCTGCTGGGCAGCTGCCATCTGAGGCTTGCCTTTGCCTCAGGCCAGCCCTGGGCAGCTGGGCAGCTGCCATCTGACACTTTCCTGTGCCTTGGGCTGGCCCTGGGCAGATGGGGGGCTAAGGGGACTGGGGGACTCCAGAGGCAGGCATGCAGAACAGCTGGGCCTGCCTCGGGCTAGGCCCGGCCTTGCTGGCTTGCCGCCCCAGCGGGGCTGAGGGGACTGGGCGCCACCATCTTGTGGCTGTGTGCGCCCTCATCTTTGAGGGCGTGGCAGTCAATTAGCATATTGCCTCCTTATTGACTGTGGGTGCCACCATCTTTGAGGGCATGGCATTCAATTAGCATATTCCCTCCTTATTGGCTGTGGGCTCCACCATCTTTGCGACAACTTGAGGGTCAATTAGTATATTCCCTCTTTATTAGATAGGATCACTTAGGTAATTCTTCCATGACAATGTTCTTAAAATTCATGTTACTATCCAATGCTTAAATGTGAGACACCCTTTTGCCCTTTAAATGATGGTGAATGACTGATTTTGTGTCTTTCCCAGGTAACTGAAGTTGTTTATTAAATACTAGAGGCCTGGTGCATGGGGAGGGTGTCCCTCAGCCCAGCCTGCACCCTCTCCAATCTTGGGACCCCTCAGTGGATGTCCGACTGCTGGTTTAGGCCCAATCACTGCGGGCCTGATCACCCCCTAACTGCTTGCTCCCTCGCACCAGCAGGGACCGCTCACAATCCGGTACCACTGGCTCCTAACCGCTCACCTGCCTGCCAGCCTGATTGCCCCCTAACTGATCCCTTGATGGCCTGATTGCCCCCACCTGCCCTCCCCTGCTAGCCTGATCACCAGTTAACTGCCCTCCCCTACCGGCCTGATTTCTCCCTAACTGCTTGCTCCCCCACACCAGCCTGATCTCACCCCTAACTGCTTGCTCCCCTGCTGGCCTGATCACCCCTAACCACCTCTGCCTCGGCCCCTGCCACCATGGCTTTGTCCAGAAAGAAGTCGGATGTCTGGAAGAAGTCAGGTTGACCCAGTCTAATTAACATATTACCCTTTTATTAGCATAGATGACTAACTTTTGAAAGTGCCCCCCATAAAAGCCGGCTGAAAGGAACATGAGGTTGACACACAGAAACTTAGCTGAATGACTTCATCTCATCCTCTCAGTCTGCATTTGGGATGCAGCAGTCACAACAAAAGGCCGCTCATGTCTGCGGTCCAGAGGAGAGAGTTTGGGAACAATTAAAAGCAGAATACCCATCAGAGCCTTTGTTCTCCTGTTGTCCCCCATTCTAATTCAAAGCACACACATGTCGCTATAATGAATGCCCTTATTCTAAAATTGCTCTCATTAATTTTCCATCTCTCTCTTTCTTTTTGAATGATTCTCACTATGGGAAGAATTTTGCTCATGCTGCCTCTCTAGTCATGTCAGAGGCTGCTTACCAGCTCTCACCTCATCATTCAGGTGTACACACCACTCTTAAGGACACAGGTCAACTGAGCCCTAATCAGACCCTCTGTCTCCACACATTCATGAATCTCCCAGTCACATCATAAATGGTACTGGCCTGAAAAGCACTGTTTTTACCCATCAAAAGACTACTTTTTAAAAGTTCAAGTCAAACCTCATCCAGGCAGAGCCTGGGATATTTTACTATCACCCATCTTCTTCTTCATCTTCATGTTGGAGAAACCATTTAACTTACCTCTCCAATAGGGTCATTATTTCTAATTTCTATTTTGGAATCATCAAATCATCTGTGAGTTGAAGCAATCTTAGGGTCAAGATGTGGGGTTCACTGGTTCTAAACTGCTTATATCATGGAAATATAGAATTATTTTTCTTTACTAAATAAAATTATGATGCCTTACAATTTCTGTTTTATAATAGCTTTGTATTTACAAAAATATCTGCATATATAATACAGGGGAAAAAAGCATATAACCCAAACCCAGTTTGCTCTGTTACTGATATTTCAGTAGAGTAGATTAGTATGGTATATTTGTCACAATTAATGAACCAGTATTAATACATTACCATTAATTAAAGTCCATACATTATTCATAGTTCCTTAGATTTTTTTAAAACTTAATGTCCCTTTTCTGTTCCAGAATCCCATGAAGGACACCACATGGCATTTAGTCATTGTGTCTCCCAGGATCCTCTTGGCTATGACATTTTCTCATACCTCCCTTGCTTGGAATTATCTTGACAGCTTTAAAGAGTAGCAGTCACTATTTCATAGAATATACTCAAGTGAAATTTATCTGATGTTTTTATTCATGATTAGAATATGATTATATATATTTTGGAGGAAAATCACAGAGGCAAAGTGCTATTCTTATTATATCATATGAAGGGAACACACTATCAAAATGAAATTTCTATTAATATTAAAGTTCAAACAATCAACTGTCAGTTTTTTTTTAGCATTAAATTATTCTGTTACTCTCTTTTAACACTGTGCTCTTTGAGTTGAAACTGCTGTATGGACAACACAGGTAAGAAGGGGCCACTTAGGCCACACTTGGGGGGAGCAGAGTGTCATGTAAATATTAGGAATTCTGTACAGGAGATTTGTCTCTTCTTCCCCACTTGTTTAATCTTTATATTAGTGTGGGATTATGGATATTTATTTTATACTCTGCATTATAATATAATTAACACTACTATAGATTTTTTTATTGCACAAATTGTTCCAGCTTTGGCCAATGAGAACTCCTAATTGATTCCTTTGACAAAGCCCATCATGTGTGTGTGTGTGTGTGTGTGTGTGTGTGTGTGTGAGAGAGAGAGAGAGAGAGAGAGAGAGAGAGAGAGAGAGAGACTTCCTTATTTGCTGGCACTATCAGACACTCCGGCCTCATCTTGGATATTTCCTTCCCTGGCCCTAGAATCAGCCATTTCTCCAAGGAACCATGTAATTGGAGAATGGTAAGCAGCAAGATTTAATGTTGAATGTGCTCATAGATACTGGGGAGTCATTGCTTATAGATCTTTTCTGCTGAACCACAAGGAAATATATGTGTATGTATTCACCCATATATGCATATATATGTTTAAATATATCTAGATATAATTATCTGTGTCTATATTAGGCTAAAAATGAGTTGATAGTAATGTCTCCAATTCTAATCCATTACCACACAGATCATTCCTGCCTCCTGCCTTGTATATCTGTAACCTCCCACTCTAACAGTGAGAAAACTGGTTCCTACCATCCACCATCCATTGACTTAATTGTTCAATACCAGTACACATGTGTAGTGGTTTCAGAATTATTCATTTGTACTCTGTGGTAAATATCTTCATCAGTTAGAACACAGTAATTGTGTACGGTTTCTCTTACATTTAATCTTAGACTCCATTAATTTTCCAAAGACCTAGGTTAGCATTTTCCTGTACTCCCCTACCCCAGTGAGGTTGTTTCACATGTTTGTAATACAGATAGATTCTTTTTTCATGTTCTGAAACCATCTTAGATTTCACCACAACTTAAATATCCTATATAATAAAGAGGTAATATGCAAATTGACCCTCACACCCTCTCACAACATGGCCGCCCCCATGTGGTCAAAGATGGCCACCCCCATGTGGTCAAGATGGTCGCCACAAGATGGCTGGCAGGGGAGGGTAGTTAGGGGTGACCAGGCCAGCAGAGGAGGGCAGTTGGAGGTGACCAGGCATGCAGGGGAGTGCAGTTGGGGGCAACCAGGTCGCAGGGGAGGGCAGTTGGGGGGGATGAGGCCTGCAGGGGAGGGTAATTAGGGGTGACCGGGCCAGCAGGGGAGGGCAGTTGAGGAGGACCAGGCCAACAGGGGAGGGCAGTTAGGGGCGACTGGGCTGGCAGGGGAGGGCAGTTGGGGTTTACCAGGCCAGCAGGGGAGGGCAGTTGGGGGCAATCGGGTCGGCAGGGGAAGGCAGTTGGGGATGATTGGGCCACAGGGGAGCAGTTAGGCATTGATCAGGCTGGCAGGGGAGTGGTTAGGGGGTGATCACGCTGGCAGGAAGGCTAGTGGTTGG
The DNA here is from genome assembly GCF_951640355.1 of Cnephaeus nilssonii. NCBI lineage: Eukaryota > Metazoa > Chordata > Mammalia > Chiroptera > Vespertilionidae > Cnephaeus > Cnephaeus nilssonii. The sequence continues at coordinate 38,338,667 of NC_137072.1, read as the reverse complement.
GAGCCAGCAGTCCTGGATTGTGAAAGGAATGTCCAACTGCTGGTTTAGGCCCGATCCCACAAACCAGCAGTGGGACAACCCCTGAGGGGTCCCAGGTTGAAGAGGGTGCAGGCTGGGCTGAGGGACAACCCCCCAGTGCATGAATTTTATGCACTGGGCCTCTAGTATATGTATATATAGCTTAAATATACAGTATGTGTGTGTGTATATATATATATATATATATATATATATATATATATATATAGCTTAAATATATCTATATATATAAAAGTCTAAGTGACCAAACGACCAGTGACTATGACATGCACTAACCACCAGGGGGCAGACGCTCAATGCAGGAGCTGCCCCTGGTGGTCAGTGCGCCGCCCAACTGATAGTCCTGTCCCTGCAGCCCACTGGACCCAGTAGCAGCCACTCCCTCAGTAGTCCTACAGGTCCAATCTCCAGAGAACAGGCCAGGCACCGATGGACCAGCACCACCAGCATGATTCCGACAACACCGCCAGCCTCCTAGAATTCAGGCATCATGGCCACTTCCCCTTCCTAGACCTTCCGCAAGGATGAAAGGATATAAAAGTGGCCATCAGGTGGTTGGAATGGATGGCATAAGTTCTGCTAGCCATCTTGCACCACATATAAATACGGATAAGAGTAAGATAGATTTGATATTTTTTATCTGTCTAATGTCCTGATGAGCATAAAAGAATGCAAATACTTTTTATCTCTTTCTTTCTTACCAAAACACACTTTATGTATATAAAAATTACACATGAGAGAGTCAGAATAAAAGGTTATTATAAGTGAGAATTCAATTAGAAAAACATTACTACATATGGTAAGTGTCATATTCAAATAAAATTATAATTCAGAAAAATCTTCAATAAGATGCCTGTATTAATTGTTGCCATTCATTGTGCTATATATCTATGTTCTAGGCAATGAAAATAGGACAATATAGATAGTAGATAGATAATAGATAGATAGATAGATAGATAGATAGATAGATAGATAGATAACTGTCAGATAGATAATGATACTGTATTTTCTGGCGTATAAGACGACTGGGCATGTAGAAGATTTTCCTGAGTTAAAAAGTCGTCTTAAACGCTAGAAAATATGGTAGATAAATAGATGAAAGATATAGATAGATTAGGATAGATGATAGATAGATAGATAGATAGATAGATAGATAGATAGATAATAGATAGATAATAGATAGATAATGATAGATAGAGAAATAGATAACATACATGATAGGTAGATACGTAGATCAATGATAGATGATAGGTAGATAAAAAGATAGAGTGTATAGATATAACCATATCTGTACCTATTTTTGACAAAAGTATTCTCATATAACATGTTCAGATATATAATAGTATTATTTTCTATTTTGTTGTTGAGGAAACAGCACATATAATGAAGATAAGTTGAATAGCAGACCTGAAGTACTCCATTTAGCTAATAGGTAGCAGAACTGTATTTGAATCCAGCCTTTGGACTCTTTGCCAATAATCTAGAGCCTTCTAATTTTATAAAATAACTAGTGGCCTGGTGCACAAAATTCATGCACAGGGGGCTTGTCCCTCAGTCCAGCCTGCACCTTTTCCAATCTGGGACCCCTCGGGGGATGTCTGACTAGATGGACTATTTGGATTTTGTATTCCATATGGTCTGCGTACCATATTTGATTTTACAATTTAAAAAAGTCAAGGACACTGGTCTTCATCCAGAATTTCTGCCTTAGCTATATGGTCAATGACATCTTCTGTTTGTAATTTGGATTCACATAAAATCAATAATATGTGAGCATGAGGCAGTCTGCCTTTCTAAAATTCAATGGCATGAATTTTAGCTATTACTTTGCCAAATAAATGGAATGTGCATATATCATTTAAAAGAGCATTCAGCTTAATATTAAACACTCTTGCTACCAAGTCAGGTCTGTTTTCAACATTTTGCCAGCATTGTAAATTGTTTGTAATATCTGCCCATTTGGGGTTGCATGTCATGGCTATGAATAAATAGGGCTTGCCATACTTTATTACAATTGCCATAGCATCCTGATATCTCCGGTGCATATTTCTGGGACTACCCTCAAAAGATGATGGAAGTGTTATCATTTTACCAATTGGCACATTGTCATTTTCAGATCTAGATGTGAGATAATCCATCAAACTACTATAGTTTTCAACTCTCAACTTAGATTGGTTTGCTTTAATGAAATTTATTCGATTGGCCTCCATTTTTTAATACTAATCCACAATAAACTGTTGAGTTAATTTTCCTGCATTTAAAATAGGATTGAATGTGTCCTGCTGAGAGATGAAATCCATAATACTGCATTTGTGTGACTTTCTTAATTCATTTATTTTATGCATGAGATTGTTGATGTTGATCATGAGCCCTGGGTTTTTGGCATTGCTAATCTTTTACTTGTCACTTCGGCCGTATCTAAAATATAGAGTTGAGCAAACTTCTGAGAAACACCATCCAAAGGATGTAAAGTTCCAGTACGGTGATAAACTTGTCCATGTATTCTAAAACAGTATGACCCATATCCTGATGGTGATGCAATATTTGCACCCATTGAAGCAAAAGCAAAAGAACTATTTATGGAACAAATATTTTCCATGAAGTTTTTACTGTCAGAATCTTTGTCATTAATCTTTTTAAATATGCTGGGTATTCTGGAAAATGTATATCATTTGGACAAACTTTACCTTTGCTATAATATTGAATAAATTTTCCATCAGATGGTTTTTCATCAGAGAAATTTAGTGATAGGCAAAATTGACATCTAATAGTCATTCTACCACAACTATGTTCGAGAATTGCCCCCTCATTTATTCCATTTTCGCTGAGAAGGCAGTTCCTACCAGTATTGGTAGTACTTGTTGATGACTGTTCTTTAGACATATTCTGTCGTCGTTGCCTTCTTTCAACTTCAGAGGCTCATTGGTCTTTAGACATTTTCTGTTGATGACACCGGCTTCTTTCAGTTTCAGCAGCACGTGGCTCTTCAGACATTTTCTGTCAATGACGCTGGCTGCAGAGCTACGTTGTGCCAATAGTTGCTCTTCAGATACATTCTGTCACTGCCGCCACCTTCTTTCAGCTTCAGAGGCATGTTGGTCTTCAGACATTTTCTGTCGATGACACCAGCTTCTTTCGGTTGCAGAACTACGTTGTGTCAATAGTTGCTCTTTAGACATATTCCCACCTCCCTGCTGTCAGGGTCTGGGATGCAGATGAATGAGAGTCCTGGCTGTCAGGCCGCTGAGAGCTGGCTGACCAATGGCTGATTCTGGCTGATTCTGTGGGGGATAGGACTCCCTCCTCCCTGCTGTCAGAGTCTGGGCTGGCGCCCACGGGGACACAGTGTCAAGTCCGCCTACGCCAGGAGACCCAGAGTCAAGCCCCCGCCCACTTGCATGTGCCTCAAAATCCCATGAGATCCAGACCTGCCTGCACTCACACAGACGGACACAGCATCAACCTGCACAGAGCCGTGGGACCCCTATAGAGCTGCCTGGTGGAAGCCGCACAGAGCAGCAGCCAGGACCCGCCCAGTGGCGGGGCTGAGGGAACTCCAGCAGCAGGTGCGTGGAGTGGCCACCGGGCCTCCCACCCCCCCACGGGGCCGTGGGACCTGTGGCAGCAGGCACGTGTAGCGGCTGGCCCCGCCCCCGCTGTGCGCATCGCCATCTTGTGACGGTGTTATGGTGTGAGAGTTAATTTGCATATTACCTCTTTATTATATAGGATACCACCCATTTATTCAGCAACTGTTTTTACATACTTTAATTAGATCACCAACCTGTGAGGTAAAGGTTATCATCATTGTTTGCTTGCATGGTCACTGAAGCTACATGATATTAAGAAGCATGCTATGATCCACAGATTGTGCAGGGGAGGGGTGGGAAACCCAGGTTGGTCTGAGGCTAGAATCTGCAGTCCTAACATATACTGTACACTGTGGCCTCACCATCAAGCAGCTCATCTAGTCTAACCTGGTTTGTCCTACGCTGGGATGTCCACTCCTGGCTTCAGAACCATCTGCATCTTTCTTGTTATGCATGAAATTGGGTGTTGAACAGTCTAGCCTTGTAGGCCAAACATGAGGACATTTTGCCTGTAGTTTTTTCATGTTTTTCTCACTGCAATTATGTTTACGTGTACTATGGTGATGGGAGGATGGTACTAAATCTATTTTTGAAGACACAATTCTTTCTAGAAGCTGTGCTGAAAATGAATTCCACATAGTAAGGAACATAAAAATGATGTAGGTAAAGGCCAGAGCAACCTGAGGAAGGAGCTGTGAGTCTCATGTTATAACCACATCAAAAGTGTGAGCAGGGGACAGTAGTAACATGAGAGATTTTTCACGTGTAGCTCAAATGAGTGGCTGGCCTATTTATTCATCATATTTAAAAGGTAATGCTCTGAGTTGGAGGTAATGAGGGGATGTTGTATATGATTTATAAATGTTTAAACCAGATTACTTTAAGAAGCAAGTTGGAATAGATGAAGTAAAGACTGAAACAGAGTCAAATGGACTATTAAGGTCAGATCAACACTATATTGTGCAATAAAATAAGCAATTTTAAAAATATTTCTGTTTATCTTTCTCAAGACCAGACACAGCCTCCCTATCTCTCAGGTTCATTCTTGTTAATCCAGTGGGGGGCCAAGGTGTTAAAAGTTAACACAGTTTGATTAACCATCCCTCCTAAATGGCAGTTTTGCATTTGAATTAGGAGCTTCAGAAAGAGAAAGTTGTTTGTTCAACAAATAATGAGTAGACATTTCCTATACACTGAGCATTCTCCCTGAAGCTTGAGCCATGGTGTTGGGCAGCCCAGGCAGAGACACCCCCTGCCATTAAGGAGTTTATATTCTAGTGAAAATCCAAAGAACTAGATGTAGAGAAATCTCTCCAAGTGGGGAATTTGAGAAGATGGTTTTATAACTAGGAAGCTTCTCAAATCACCCCTTGTAACTGTTTGCCTTTCATTCCCAGGTAGACCTGGTCACAAAAGTTATTTAAACCCATTTATAAGCAGAGTATAATAGTTCAGGGGCAGGAAAATTGATGCACTTAAAAAAAATCATTACTGTCATTCACAGCAGTGTAGCTTCTGAGGGCAGACACACCTGGATGGTGTCTCTTCTGATGGGTGCCTTCTCGATCCTATCATAAAATTTTAGGGTGAAAATGTTCCATGTCATAAGAAATGCAGCCTGGAAATGAGTGCAGACTTGAATTCTGCTCAATAAAACCCTCTCTCAGATTCCATCGCGCATTTCTGGAAACTCAGATGAACACTGTCCTATATCATTATGCTTCTCCATCTTCTGCCAACTCAGATTGGAGGCAATTCTAAAACCTTATGTCCTATTGTTTCAAAAGTTCTGGAAACAGTTAGAAATACATCATGAGTATCACTTTCCATGTTTTTAAAGCCATCTTGTTGACTTAGAAAACAAAGCACACTCTCCTACCTTTTTGTAAGAGTTTGAACAATGCTGAAGTGTTTGTTTGTCATTCCTAATTCCATTTGCATATCCAGATACTCCATAGAAATGTTACAGGAGCACAATTTAAACTCAGCAACTCAATCTGTGTGAGTAGAAAAGGGGCAGAGCCATGGGTTACAGATTTGGGGATGCTGAGCCTATTTGAGTGAATCAAAGACCTAAGGTCAGTTAGGAAGCTGGAAGATAAAGGAATGGACCTTTGGAGACTCTGGGCCAGACTCTTCAGTGACAAATGAGACCCCAACTAATGAAAAAGCACCATGTAGAGTATGATTAAGTTAAGGTGACTAGACGTCCCGCTTTTGGCGGGACAGTCCCGATTTTTAACAATTTGTCCCGCGTCCCCTGGAGTTTTAAAAAAGTCCCGATTTTTGGAAAGAATGCACGACAAGCTAGGGAAAGGCGGGAGAATGGGAAGGGAATATACGGTTTTCGGTGGCCATGTGGCTATTTAGCCAGGATATGAGTTTTATATTATTTTTGTTAATTTTATAATGTTAAACTTTAATAATAACAAATAATTGTTGAGAACTGATTATCAAGAACTGCTTATCAAAGTTCGCATTGTTGATCAGTTGTTAGAATTCGACCACCATTGTTTGGACTTAATGAACAATGGCATTTTTTGGGATTGGCAACGACGAAAACATTTTGTAACTGTCTCTCAGACAATACACATCATACTGCGTGCTAGTAAGCTAGTTAAACAAGTGATGTCATTACAAATCAGCTATTCAGATAATTTAGGTAAGTAATTTATTTATTTATTTCATAAATACATACATTTTCTTGAATTTAGCAGACAGTACTCGTATTATTTATATTTTATAGTGGCGGCAAAAAGTCTAGCGCCGGCCTTGAAAGTGACACTTATGACTTAAGTTACGGCAAATTCAGAGGAAAAATAATACAAGTTAGTATTGTTATTATTTAGAAATAAATATAGGATTAAAATTAAAATAATTTTTAAGATATAGTTACTTTATAACAATCAAGTTAATTTAATTTATAAACTAACAATAAAATATGTTCATGTAATTATGTACCTACTTACTGTGTTTTTAAGCAATATGTATATAACAATTTATAATATAATTTAAAAATTTTTTTTTAGATTTTTAACATAATGAATAAGAGGATGCAAATTCAACGATGATCTAAGAAGTGAATTTCCTTTTATTAAAAAAACCAAAAGTGATTACAATATAGACCAAATTTTTAATCAAGAACCCCACCCCCACCCCCCCGGTCAATGGTTTCCTGCTTTACCAATGTTAAAATCTGGTCACCTTAGATTAAGTGGAACCCAAGATGGACAGTTCATCTATGACACTGTATTACCTACTTTTCTAGATTTCTGTGAGTTTTCAAAAAGTGGTAAATGAGGTTTCTGGAACAAAACAGACTCACATCATCCCTCTCTTCATGCCTTTGAAACTCCCATGTTCATGCTGAGCTCAGGCCTCACTTCTATTTCCCACTTACCTGTCCACCTTTTCTGTTCTCCCTCTCTCACTCTCCCTCCTCAATAATGTTCTCCTTGCTTCATTGTTTCTCTCTCTCTCTCTCTCTCTCTCTCTCTCTTTCTCTCTCTCTCTCTCTCTCTCTCCCCCCCCTCTCTCTCTCTTTTCTTTGTCTAGTATCATTTCTCTCTCAATTCATAATCTCTCTCTTTCATTTATCATATAGACATGGCTTCTATTTATCAAACCACAACCAATGTTTGCTTTGTTATTTTTACTTTAAAAGAAACAAAAAGCTTAAAAAAGGGAAAATGTATTTTAAATCAGGAAATTGGCCAGGCAATTCTCAGATAATTGTTTGACATATGTTCTCATTGTCTACAAATAAACTTTATTAATAGTTTTTTTTAATATATTTTAATTTCAGACAAAGAGATGGAGGATTTTAGAAACTTATACCAGGTCAGGCAGCTCAAAGAGGACAGAGCCCATCGTTTTTCAAGCAGGAAGTGACTTCCCCGTTAGTCCATGAGGCAGACAATAAATGAAGAGGGCTCGGGATTGTACTTTAGGCTTCTCTGTATTTTAATTATCACTGGAAAGTTGGAAAATAAGGGAATAACTAAGACATACAAATGAAATACATAATTCACCACAAGGACCTGAGCAAAGTTATGTCTGGGAAATGATGGAGTTTGGCCAAGGGGAACAGAGTCTATCTGATCTCACCCATTATATCACTGGGGGCTGAGCCAGATAAGAAAATAGGCTGGTCATTTTTTGCAGCACCCAGCACTGTCAATTTTGAAACGGTGAAAGACTTTAATTATAGAGCCAGTTTTCATGCATTTTACCTGCTTGTTCCTTCTGATCCTCATTTAAAGCCTACTGTTTCCTTAGCAACCTGTCTTTTCCTTTTCCCCTCCATTGTGTCTTATCAGTTAACGGGCTGTTAAAAATGTTTTAAGAAAAATTATAATTTATAACAATTTATCTTGTTTAACAATAACCTGACCATTTTTCTCATTCTCTCCACAGTTAAAAGGGACCCATGTATCAAAGATGAATTATAAAACATGTCGATGATACCTTAGGAGGCCGGTGGCAGCAGGAAGAGTGCGCAATTACCTCATGTGCATCTAGGGAGACTGGTTGTTTTTTCCCCTCCCATTGCTAAATACCCTCCACCTGGGAGAGTTCCAGGTACATAGTAAAGGATTAATAATTTCCAATAAGTGGATGAATTATTGAGTACATTTGATTCATTTACTTTAATCATATAACAGCTCTCCCATATTTTTGGCCTGTGCACCAAATATTTTTGTTTTGTCACTTTTCTACAGATTCCTTATTATCCTTATATTCTTTTTGACATGCTTATGAGGTATGGGAACAAAAGTGCATTGAAAACACAGCTACTGTGGTCATCTTTTACTTGAAATAAGAATGTAAACATGAATGTTTTATGCTATTTACTAGAGATTTTCAATTTTCCCCCTATATATTATAACTTTCTTCTTGATTGCTTTTTCCTCTATCAAAATGCCTATTTTCCAGTTCACTGAAAATTGTTAGTATCATTTAAAATCTTTTCAAATCTGGTAAAGTATTAATTTGTAAAAATAGGCCCTCTCAAATTTCAATTTTATCTATTCTACCTATTATCAAACTGGTCATTAGAGTTCTTGTATCCTTTTCCCTGACAGTGGCCCACTATTCAGTTAAATCCTTTCCCTTAGAACTCAGATCATTTAAAATTTTTATTTCTCAACTGTGAGTTTAATCTTTAAGCAGATTGCTGTCTGATTCAATTTATTAGAGGAACCATAGAAAAATAACACGCTATGCTTCCATAGTGCATGTCTTATTTCATAAGCTGTTTTCATGTGTCATTGTAAAATACTGAAGTATTTCTTACATTTAGTGGTAACTATAAATATACTATGAAAAAAGAGGAGATATTAACTGACAAGCTTAAAAGGAAAATCTTATCTTTGATGTGTTAGACTTAAAAAAATAAAGACATTTAAAAAATGTTTTGAATATTACCTACATTTCACACTGAGCATGCAAAAAAAACATAAATATGAGATTGACAAGAATGAAAAAAATACATACTTAAATTTGTATAAATTGAACTCATGTGAATAACTGAGACAGATTCAAATATCACATTATGTAGAGTAAAAGGTTGAGGAGATGCCTGAATATCATTATAAAGACATTTTTATGACTGCTGGATTGAATAGTGTCCTTCAAATACCTACCCAGAATCTGTCTATGTGAACTTATTTGGCCGATGTAATCAAGTTAAGTCCACACTGAATGAGTGGACCCTAGTTGAATGGCTAGTTTCCATATAATAAAATGGAATTGGACAAAGACTGACACATGGGAAGAATGCCATGGGCTGACAGGCAGAAATGGGAGTGATGCTTCTGTAAGACAAAAAAAAAAAAAAAAAAAAAAATGCCAAGGACTACAGAAACCACCAGAAGCTGCAAGAGGGCAGGCTAGATTCTCCCCCAGAGCCTTCAGAGGGAACATGGCCTTGCTGACACCTTGACTTTGGAGGTCCAGCTTTCAGAACTCTGAAAGCATAGAGTTTTCTACTTTAAGGCATCCAGTTTGTGCTAAAATGTTAAGTAGCCACAGGAACTCAACCAGTAGCTGTGTTACTATGTCACTCTATAACTCATTGAGGGAAAAAAAACATAAAATGAAAACACACTCAAATAGGTCAATGGTCACAGAAAGATTGTGGGGATGTGGTAGAAGAATGTAAGTGAAGATCTCTAATTCCAGGATGTTTCCAAGTCTTGAGTTTATCCAGAGTGTCATGGATTATGTGGAATTCATGGACCACTCACTCTGATGTCAGGCTGGAAGGCATGGGGGGCAGGGCGTGTCTACAGGAAACAGTTTTGGAGCAAATTGAGCAAAGTGGGAAATAGGTCCTAGTCCCACAGTTCTTACTGTTTAACTCTTCCATACAGAGGCAGTAGAGAAACACAGACTTCCAGAATCTGGGTGTCAAACATGTCACTTAGTCCATAAGTTGCCGAGCCCCTTGTGGTTTTAATGACCCTAGTATTTTTGGCAGCTAGAATTAAATAATTTAATTCATAATGTTTCCATTTCTTTGGTTGTCATGCAGCTTATAGTCAAACTAGAGGCCTGATGCACGAAATTCATGCAAAGGGGCTTGGCCCTCAAAGCCACAGCGGCTTGCCTCAGCTCTCACAGCCCCAGCTTCCTCCAGAAGGTAGTTCGGCTGCCCTATCTAATTAGCATATTATGCTTTTATTATTATAGATACTAAGAAAGTATGTTAGTTATGTTCTGAAGGCCTGCCTGTAAACAAGTTCCAGGAGAAATGTTTAAAAACACATTTTACTTGAAATAATAGAAAAATATTGCTAGTTAAGCACAAAGCAATGATAACTTAAACAATGGTGACAGAGCTAGAAGTATGGAAGAGTCACTGCTCAGGGGAGCTATGGCTGTATTACATCAGGAGACATGGAGTCCAATCAGGAAATAAATGTGACCAAATACATGATGTTTCTTTCTTTCCAGTTTCCACTCTTTTCCGTAGGCACTTCCCATTGGCTCAACCATCATCATTCCATCTCTCGGGGAGTCCAGATGGTACAGTATGCAGGGCTCAGCCTCCTGGTTACAGAACATGACAGAAAAGGAAGGAGAATGGACACAAAATAGCAAACAGAATAACCAGCGGCCACATGTGTATACTCATTTACTCAAAATGCATTGACATAAAACCTCATTTCCACTGGTCCCCTCCAGGGCAGAGATGAATTCATAATATCTAGAACCATATTTCCTAAGACTTTTGACAAGTAATAATAGTATTGATAACATTAATAGAGTCCTTGTTAGGATCCAGACTTCTATGCAAAGTGGATTATCTACTGCACATTATCTTCTTTGTTTGTAATAATACTCTACAAGTAGGTACTATGGTATTTTTTAATGCATGAACATTTAAATATAATACTTGTACTAAAGGTTGCTTATATGCCAGACATTTCTCCTAGTCTACACTCTCCAATATGATAAGCCACATGTGCTGTTGAACACTTAAATGTGGCCATATCCAAATTAAGATGTGTTCAAGGTGGATAACACACACTGGGTTTTAAAGACTATGAAAAAACAATGTGTAATACCTAATTATGTTTTTATATTGATTACATTTGGTATATATTGTGTAAAATAAAATAAATGATTAAAACTCATTTTACCCATTATTTCTTAACGTGGCTACTAGAAAACTTAACATGGCATATGTAATCCACATTTGTAGTTTGTATCACATTTTCATTGGAAAAAGCTGCTCTAAGTGCTTTACATAAACACCAACAGGCAGAAACTGTATTTAAATCTAGATCTTCTCATCCAAAAGGTTTTGGTTTAGTCACCATGCTATCTAATGTCCAAATTGTTACCAAATGAGTGCATGAGAATAAAACTTGCCATCTTGAGATCCTGCTATGTATCAGGCACTATATACTAGGTATTTTATGTATTCTGCTCTGAACAACCATGCATGATAGGTACTATTTTATTCATTTGTTAGATGAAAAAATATAATTTTAATGTAACATACTCTTAACTACAAAGCCAGTAAGTAGGTAATCAAAATGTAAATCCAAGACCGATTCCAATGTCCCTGTTCTTGAACACAATGTTATAGGAACTTTTTTGTATGAATGTTTTTTAAAAAACATTTTAATACATTTTTATTGATTTCAGAGAGGGAGGGAGAGAGAGATAGAAACATCAATGCTGATAGAGAATCACTGATGGGCTGTCTCCTGCATGCCCCGCACTGGGGATTGAGCCCGCAACTCAGGCATGTGCTCTGACTGGGGATTGAAGCGTGACCTCCTGATCATTGAGCCACACCAGCCAGGCTGTATAAATGCTTTTAAAAACAAAGTGAACATGTTAAAATTTCAGAGACAAAAATAGATGATATGTGTCTGAATATACTCAGAAAGCTAAATTGTTGGGACACTTAATAACTTATTCTATAACAGGGCATGATTAGCAGTAGGCAGAATTTCTCAAACATGACCTGGCAGATTAAGAGTTATTAATATGGAAATCTTAAATGATGAACAGCACAATGGGAACACCTAGTTTATCATCAATCACTGAGTATCCACAACATATGAGGAGCATCCATCATGCCGCTAACAGAGGCATTCACACATGCACACTCACAAACATGGACAAACCTTGTGAGTCTGGGAGCTGATTTCTCCACCATGGGAGACAACTAAATGGTAAATGGAAAGATCATGGGGAAAACTCACTACAAGATGTGATCATCAATAATCTATCAAGGATCTACACGGAGCTATGATTTATGTAGAAAGTATAACAAATAATAAAGTCCTTTTCAATCACCTTTTATACATAGGAATTAAATACTATATTATAAAATTTTCATACAAGAACTAAAAACTGGAAACAGCCTTCCCTATGGTACTGCAATGCTAGAATAACAGAAATTAATTTTGTAATATATTTATCATATTTAATTTTCCTCTTATGTTGTGGTTCTCAGTTTGTTTCATGTGAACTCTATTTTCCCACAACCTTTGTGTACCCAGAAGAAACATATTTTTTCAGAATAGAGGTATTTTACAGAAAGACTTTTTCTCTTTTAATTCACAAAAATATATTGGTGAAGTTTAATTAACATAAATGTGTTCTAATTTTAGAACAAATAAATGCATTGTTTATGGATAAATTTTAGTACCTATAAAATATTTCCTGGGTGGTATCTTTTCTGTGTGTGAGAAAGACACACAATAATATCACTGTAATTTTACTTTTGAAGGTTTTGGGTAGTCACAGTGGGAGAATGCGAAGAGGGGTAAAGAGGGATAGTGTAGAACATTTAGAAAAAGAAGACCTAAATCCCCTAGCTGAAACAAAAGGCACAGATCATTAAAAATTTCGTAGTAAATTTCAGAAGAGTTTTTGAGCTCATCACTCAATGAAGCCTGAACTTTTATGAAACCAGATGCTGAATAAGGAGCAGTTTCTTATTCGGGGATCATGCCTGGATTCTAAGCGAATGTGTTCTAAACCACGTTGATCAATTGGAAGCTATAAAAATGATGAGCATTCTTTCTGCCATGGGTTTTGCAGTGTCCAGACTTCTCGTTATTTACCTTCAATATATCCTCAGTAGGAAACGTAGTAACAGAAATCATTTCCTTTCTCTTTTTTTTTTTTCTTCTGTAAAGCATATGGCCCAATCTATCCTGCGAAAACTCCAATTTATTTTAGCATTCATGAACCTTCAGGACTAATTTCCTGAGCCAAACGATAATTACTTTAATTCTACACTGCTGGAGAGAATTTGAAAACAGGACTTCTTTAGGAGAAAATTAACTTATATAATGAGTGAAGAGATAAATCATATTAGCTCTAATTAAAGTATATTAACATTTTGGTTGCATATGAATAAAAATCAGACACAATGAAAGCAGGTTTCTAGTAAAGAGTCAATTTATGGAGATTTATGAAGATTTTAGGGACTTGCAAAATTTCATTACTTAACATCTCTATTAAGATCTTTACAAGCATGCATAATGAAACGCCTAATAAAAGATTTAATAAATGGACTTTTGCTTAAAGTCACACTGATTCAGTGCAAGCAAAGGTTTTAAACTCATAATGGAGATTAAAATGATAATTGCCAATTTAAAAATACATATGCTATTCACATGGCGAGTAGTGGAGAAGTGGATCAGTGTTAGGAAGTCAGAGAACTGTCTCCTCCAAGGTAAATAATTCCACAGTTTCTGCTGCCATTCTAAGAGTGTGATACTTATTTCAGTCTCCTATGTTTTTTACCCATTATCTAAACAAGTGCAAGGTCCAGGGGGAAATAGGGATGAATGTTTACTATAAAACTATACTTCAAATCCTTCCCTCCTGCATTATTACATGGTCTTTAGCTTTATATCTAGAAAGAATGTTTAACACAAATAGTACACTGCCTGGTAACCTTACTTAAGTAAATTTGATGGTGAAAAGAATTTGATTCCTTTCCAGAAATGTTCTTCCACTAAACTTATACAATGGCACTGCCTATTGATTTCACTTTCAATATTTCTCCTGAATGGCTCATAGAGAAGATGCCTACAAACCAAGTCACAGATAAATTCCTCTCCTATAAAAGTGCCCAGTGAGCACCAGATTCTGTGTGTCTAATTTGCCAGAGGAGATTTGCAACCAGTATTTACCATGATGCTCCCCACTTTCCAAGACAGTGCATGCTCCATTTATCATGACATTCAGAGCCTACCACCCTCCAGCAGCTATGGGCACTCTGATCATCCACTTTAAGGTTCCCACAGCCCCATGACTATTTCAGAGTGGGATTTATTTGCCTGTCATTCACACATCACTGTTTACAACTACCTTTTTTGTTTTTACAATTGTCAAATATCAGGCTATCATATAAAGCATATAAACTCTACAGCTTTATGAAAAACAATTATATTCACTCTGCAAAAAATATGCATCTGTAGATTATCAAACACTAAAAATACACATTTTAATAAAGTGCCAAGCTAAAGTCTGTAGAAATACATTTCAGTTCCTGCATTAGTGCATTGGCAATTTGATATTGCAAACAAATATTCTCATGGATGTTTAGTTACTCATTTGCAGAGCAAAAAGTGACAGTGCTTTTAGGAGACACTCTCATTTCCATGTATTACCTCTCAAACTCCTGGAAAATATTTATTGAATTGCATTTTTAAAACTCTGAATTGTATTGCTATTGATATCAGGAATTGAAGAAATCAGATAATAGAATTTTCAGAGAACTCAGAGAGTAAATGGCAATTTAAAAGCAGAGGGAAGGGAAAGATAATGGTACAAGGAAGACAAGAAGAACTAATGATTAAAGATTTTCTGATAGTATGTTGGCAAAAAATATCCTAAACAATCCTAATGTAGCAAAAAATGAATTAGTAATATAATTATTATAGTATGATATAATCCTATATAATAAAGAGGTAATATGCAAATTGACCATCACTCCAACATACAAGATGGCCACCACAAGATGGCCAGCAAGGGAGGGCAATTGTGGTGATCAGGCCTGCAGGGGAGGGCAGTTGTGGGGCACAAGGCCTGCAGAGGAGGGCAGTTGGGGGCAACCAGGCCAGCAGGGGAGGGTAGTTGAGGGCAACCAGGCCTGCAGGGGAGGGCAGTTGAGGGTGACCAGGCCTGCAGGGGACGGCAGTTGAGGGTGACCAGGCCTGCAGAGGAGGGCAGTTAGGGGTGACCAGGCCAACAGGGGAGGGAAGTTAGGGGCAATTGGGCCGGCAGGAGAGCAGTTAGGTGTTGATCAGGTGGACAGGGGAGTGGTTAGGGGATGATCAGGCTGGCAGGCAGAAGCGGTTAGGGGCAATTGGGCAGGCAGGCATTTGGGAGCCAGCAGTCCTGGATTGGGATCAGGCCTAAACGGGCAGTCGGACATCCCTCGAGGGATCCCAGATTGGAGAGGATGCAGGCTGGGCAGTGGGCCACCCCCCGCCCCCATGCATGAATTTCATGCACTGGGCCTCTAGTTATTAATATAATTCTAAAAGACTTTATATTTTTAAAAATATATTAAATGCTTAATTGAGATTCTCATAAATTAAGAGATAGAAAAGTGGAAAGCCAGAGAGATAAAAAAGTAATAGACATAGAAACTTTCCCCAGGGGGTTCTTGCTGTGGGATGTGACTCTAATGGGCCCAGGGCAGAAGATGTCCCACCGTCTGTCCTTTGAGGTGTGGCATCCACTGCAGACACTTGGAACCCCAAATGCTGTGCTCTTGTGTTTAAAAGCTACCTGTGGCCAGTCTTACACCAAGCTGAGACTTGAAAATATGCAGCCTATATGTTATGAAGAGCTTCAAATCATGAACTTATTTTTAAATGAGCTCTGGATTTACACTGAGCAGAAACAAAAACTTGAATATAAACTTAATAAACACACACAAAGATGTGCGCACACTCAGGAAATATATCAGTGTGACTAAGAACTAGAAAAAGTAATAACCAGAAAAATCAAGCACACAAAAAGACAAGGGAATTATGAGATACAGGCTATAAACTAAGCACACACCATAAGGAAAATTTTGGTATATTCAACATTCAAATTAGAAAATTTTATTTCTCAAAAACATAAAGATGATGTATTTTGTTTAAGAAATAGCATACTTCCCCTAAGATAAATGATATTCTTCTATATTATCTTCAAAAAGGTCTGTCATTCATATTTAAGTTTCTAGCTTACCTGGAATTTATTTTTATGTAAGATGTGTTGAGACCTAATTTCATATCTTTTTATATGTCTAAACAAGGCATTTTGAGGAGATTTGATCATCAGAAAAGAGTCCATAAAATAAATTCATGACAAATATACTCTGCTTTTTACCTTATTTTTTACGTGTTTAGAATAGTTAGGATTCATATATTTGCTGTACCATGAGGAAAAATGGAAAAGCCTCAGACATATTTGAAAGATAATAGAGGAATCATACAAAGATTAGATTTTCAATGAGAGCAAAGTAGACTCTTATGGGCAAAAGGCTTTTCAAAAGAGATAAAATAGACTGGTTTTGTAATTGAGGTCAGATTTTCTCTGAGAATAGTGGGTTCCATGTAGTAGGAACTTTCTTACTCAAATCCATAATCAAGTGCTTTGTATAGTGTAGGGATTGTACTAGTTACACAATAATTGTAAGCTGAATAACTTAACAAGTGAGCTTGAGGTTTTACCTTGTTGTCAAAGGTGTCGAAATGTCCTATGTGGAAGTCATGATTGTTTCTTATTGATCAGTGAAATATTGATCAATCCCTTGGCATTAACAGGCGATGTCCTCTTTGGGTTCCCTCCTGCAGCCTTTGGGGTCTCTGAGGACTAGGATACAATGTCTGACTTCTGTGTTAGTAGCTCACTTGAGGACAACATCAGTGAATCTTCGGAACACCAAATTCAGCCCACAGGCACACTGTGCCCAGCAACTGCTTTTATTCATGTTTAATGTTATCTCTTGCTATTAGTAATTCTTGCACAATACTATGAAGCTATAAATAGATGCAACCTTAGAGAGACAAACATACAGTGCAATCATTTTCAATCTTTTGTGTATGTATGCGTCTCAAAAGAAATTTATCATTAGTTGTCATGTGTTAATTTTCCACTTAACATATTACCTATGTTACCTAATTTGTCAATACCTGTCAAGGATAACACTGCACCTTCAGGAAGTCTTCTTTGATGACCCAAGCTAAAGGGTGAGGCCAATACTTTATTCATTATGATTTTTAGGAGAATAGTAATGAATGAATTAGGACTCTACTATTTGTATTGTACTTACAATAATGTTGATGGAAATAAAACTATTCTGTTTTTATGTTACTTCACCCTTTTCCCATAAAATTGTTTTAATAATTAGTATGAACTGAACATTTTGTGTAAGTCAAAAATAATCATTTCTGCCTCCCATTTCCATTATGGCAAATACAGCCAGCTAAGATATTTAATAGACATGTTATTTTCTCATTGATGTATCTGTTATATTATATTGCTTACAAATACTAAATAGTTCAGAAAGCTGCTGAAAAACATATTATAATTGGTTTTCTCAAGTCTCTGAACCTTGATAATCCATTTTCACATTTTAGTGATTTCAGAAGTGTATCTGCAATTATGCCTACTGCTTGTTATTTTTAGAAAATATGTTCTACTTATACTTTCTAGAATAAGTAGCAGGACATTCATAAGGTTACAATTAAGCATGGAATGAACCTAGCATTAGGTCCTGCAATCTATGTTTTGACAAATATTTCTAATTACAAGCTTGGAAATGTCCACACAGGTTACATCAATATGAGAAAATGAAAGGATATTTTTTTTGTAAAATGCTTATATACTTACTGAGCATATTGGAAAATGACCCCTGACATTTTCAGTGAAAATCCGCCTACTTTTAGAGGGGTTTTGCAAAATACACTTTCCTTGTCTATTATATAAATGACCCTTCTGAAGTAGCAGAGTCAAAAACTTCCTGAGTAACTTAAATTTTTAAAATTACTACTTTCTCAGCAAAGTGCTGGATGAATAACTTTAATTTTCTGAGTCTTTGGCCAGCATGTGACTATATTAACTAAGTCATCAATCTTCTTACTGATTACTCAGAACAGTACTTACATAGAAATCTGTTACATCCTGCCCTCCAAGGCCCTCTAATAGGAAAAATATGCATTTACCTCCTCCCCACACTTTCTCTTGGATGCCTCACTTACCTTAATAATGTTTAATATCTCAATTTCATAAGAAAGGGAACTAGAATAATTTACTTAGCTGATCAGCCACTCCCTTCCTCCAGAAACATAAAAGGAATGGGTAGATGCTGAAATATAAAACAGAATTGTGTTTCTCTACCTGAAATATTTTGACTCTTTTGACAGACTTAATGGGTTACACCAATGCAAACTACAAAATGTTTTGGGAGAAGAGATTTAAGACAGACTGGCATACCTTAATGTGGGGTTGGGAGGATGAGAAGAGATAAACCAAAGAACTTACATACTTATAGGCACAGCCCATGGACATAGGCAATAGAGTAATGAAGACGTGGGGGGGGGATGAGTGGGGACTGGAAGAAAGAGGGTAAAGCAGGGGAAAAGGGGAGGTATCTGTAATACTATTAACAATGAAGAGAATATTGCAAAATAAAATGAATAATTTATATAATATCAGGGGGGAAAAGAAATTAAGACAATGGTGTAGTCTCTTGAAAGTGGTAAATAAAGTGGGTTCTTTCCACACTATCCCCACAGACTTCAAGAGCTCCTTCACTGAGTATGTTAGATAAAGGGTATCTAATTTCCTTGGAGTTTCCAACCTTAAAACCAAGTGTCTTGATTATACTTAGCAGATTCATAAATAAAATTCATTTGTATGGTTGATGAATTAGACATACCCAAGAAAATTGAGGCATGGGATATTTTCTAGGACAGTAAAACTCCTCTGTGTTATACTGTCATTGTGAATGGTGACATTATGGATTTGTCAAAATCCATCAAACTTTACAGCACAGAGAGCTTAATGTGTACAACTTTTTAAAAAATTACTGAGGATGAATGCATAATGTGACAAAGCAATCTAACTGTATTATGGATATATGAAAAACCCTGACTAGAGGGTAAAGGTGTCAAGATGCTGACCTAAGTAGCTTTGGAAATGAATGGAGTCTGTAAGACTGGGGCAGAAAAAAAAAATTATGTGAGACCTGCACTTTAGTTGATAAAGCTGTTTTGAATGGGAGGAAATACAGGTGAGTAATTTTGACACCACTATACACATATATGCTATGAATGAACAGTTAGGTGAGGGCACAGACAGGAGAGTGGCAGCCAGTGTCTCCCTGTTGGAGGGAGGCTACAAATAAGTAAAGGGAGGCTGGAATGACCTGCGGGGTGATTAATGCAGTAGAGTTGGAGACATAAGTATGAACTCATGTTTAACTTGACAGAGATATAGATAGTTACATATGGAAATATCTATAGATGTGTATATGTACATGGGTTAGCATAATACACACCTATATTTCCATACATTTTCTTGCTCTCTCTGCTGACAACAGAAGCAAGGACTCCCCAACAGCAACAAGCTCACCAAATATCCAAGTCTTGGTTTCTAATTCCATTCTCCAATAAAAGGGATCTGGCATCCTTGGAGAAATGATGAATTCTAGGAACGGAGAAGGAAATATTCAAGAGAAACCTGTATCATCTCATAATTCCAGAAAGTAAGGAAGTTCTCAAAAAAAAAAAAAGTAGGAGTGTCAAAGACACACAAGAACTAATGAGCCAATGGAAGAGTTCCTGATGCCCAGAATTGGAACAATATGAGGAAAAAATAATATAAAAATATATTATCAGATTGCACCCCAAAGTAAAACTAAATATACCTGAGTCTACGCTGATGCCAGTAAATTATGGGGAAAAATGAATAAACTGCAGAGAAGAGGTAAATCTCTGGTGCATATGAAGTCTAATTAATTTGAGAAGACACTCGGCCCTCAGGGAAGCAGAGCACAATTCCCCACTCTTTGGGTGTGGGCTAGACACAGAGTGGAAAAGGCGGAAATTCAAGTAACTTGACAGAGGAGAAGCCTCCAAACACCTCTTCATTTAGATCATCGAGATTCACCTCAACATGAAGAGACAAAGTGGCAGAATGTGCCCTTGTTCTCAGTTTAAAAAAAAAATAAACTTTTTTCCTGTGATACTTTTTCTCCAAAGTCTAATCCTACCCTATCATGAGAAAAACACAAGGCAGATTCTAATTAAGGGACATTCTACAAAACACTCCACCAGCCCTCCACCAAACTGCCGATGTCATAAAAAATGAGGAAAGTCAAAGACATTGTCCCTGCCGAGAGGAGGCTAAGGAGACAGGATAATGCCGTAATGTGGAAAAAAGAGGACATTTGGTAAAAACTAAGCAATTCTGAGCAAAGTAAGGACTTGAGTTAATAAGGAAGCAAAGATAATGTACGGTTCATTATAGAACATAATGTCCACTAATTGTAAGAAATGTACTAGATCCAGGTAAGCTGCTTACAACAGGGAAAGCTGAATGCAAGGCTCATGTAAACTCTGTACTTTGCAAATTTTTGGTAAATCCAACACTTTCTAGATGTAAAAGTGTATTAAAAAGACAACATCTGAATCATGGGCTTAGAGGGAACAGACGCAGAAGCTGTGGGGAAATGCTACAAGCCAGCAAGGGAACTATGAGGAAAAAAAACATCGATAATTTTTTCATAGGAAGGAATGCAATGGATTTTTGTGTTCATTCTGCCTCAAATATTTGCACTGAAGCAAGCTTTTGAGAATGAGAAAATGCGGTATAGATTTTCCAGGCTGTCTCTCCCACGTGCTTACTCCCAGGTAATCAGGAGGAAAGGGCATCACAGGCCAGGTTAAATTCTGGTAGAAGTGTGGAGGCATGCAGAGTATCATTCTGCCCAAACACATCAGGTAACTTTCCACAGGCTGCTTGCCCTCCCTCAGGCACACATCCCACAGTCGTGATGCAGAAATTGCCCGGAAACAAGAGAGCCACTCGGTCCAGAAAGGCAAGGATCTTGACCCCACTTGTGTGTGTGTAAAGTCACATCCACCTGTAGACTTATTTGTTTTACCACCGCAGAGATATGATGTATAGTCCCTGAGGGGCCATGGGTGTTTGCTCTTTTATCTTGCATAGGCAGATAACCTACTTCTTCAAATGATGTGTTTGAGTAAAAACATGGTTTATAGTACGAACTTGCCCCTCACTCTCAAAGTCTTAGTTGAATTGGGGCAACACTTCGTGAACCCTCTTATGTCACTCACAACTGCCCAAGGCCTTTATAACAAAATGCTGAAGCACAGTACCGAGGGTCCCAGTCCGTAAATGAGCAGGGTTTTATCGGAGGGATCTCTGATTCTGAATTGATGAGCAAGCCCCTGCAGTGGCATTTCTGCTTATGGTCGCACACTCGCCATGAATTCCTCTGAACTCACAAGCCTTTCAAAAGGCGAGACACATTGATTTCCTCATTATGTCAGGAAGTGGCAACTTAAGCAAATTTCTAAACCCTTTCAAACCCCGAGGTCTGTTCAGCAGTGATAAGACAGGACACCATCTGTAAGTTGGTGAGGGTTTGCATTAAGACAGTTCAGAGCAGGAGTATTTTTGTCCTGGAAAATTTTCCTCTTCCCTCAGCCCATTAGGAGAGAATGGAAGAGGAGAGAGAGTTCAAGGACTAGTTCACTTATAACATTCCTTAGTATTTTCCACAGTGAGAGACTGGGGAGTTGGGGTTCTGGGCTTAATTGTTTTACTCATATCTGCTTCACACACATTTTTCCTGACCCCCTTCAAGAGAGGACTATGATACAAGATTACTTATTCTCATTAACCACAGATGGATGCATGATGAGAAAAACAAAAGTGACATCAGGATTTTTAATTCAGTATTAAATGTATAAAATATTAACATGGAAACTAGTCTTTAAAAAAAATCTGAAGGAGAGGAGGTTGCCAAAAAGAAATGATGACAGTCTGACTCAAAATGTTTCTTCTTCAAGCCACTACTAGGCCTTCAATCTTACAAGTGCACTTCACAGAACAGAAATGCCAGAGGCTAGTAAGGAGAAGAAAAAAAGAGGAATAGTAGCTCAGAGAATTATGAATTAAAAGGACAGAAGGACAGTGGTAGGTGATCTGAAAGGTCAGAGGTATAAAAATCAGGGTCTTCTGAGAAGAATCAATTTCAGAACTGTGAGTGAAATTCTCTAAGTACAAGAAGAGGGAGAAGTTTCATTCATGTTTGGAGGTTCTTTTGACATTTCCATTAACTGAAAAAATATGAGTAATCTAATCTATACATGTTTGATTCATAGTAGAAGACAGCATATTAAATACTCATTTCAGATGTTACAATTAAACAGTGCACAAAACATTGATTTCATCATATCCTGGTGCTTTTTTAAATTGCTGTAAGTGCCTAAAGATCCAATGACCATAGTCACTCAGTTCTATTTCTGCTGAGTCCGAAAAAATGGAAAATACTGAAACAGGAGAAATTAGTTCCTTAAAATGTTGAGAAAGTTTTTCCTAGCTTTAATTCAATGTAAATCAGTAACTGTTCATTAAAGATAGTTAGTATACTATTATCTAAATATAGGGGCTTCAAATGGACAAAATTAAAATTTTGTGGTTTTTTTGTTTTAAATATATTTTATTGATTTTTTTTACAGAGGAAGGGAGAGGGATAGAAAGTTAAAAACATCCATGAGAAAGAAACATCGATTCAGCTGACTCATGCACACTCCCTATTGGGGATGTGCCCACAACCAAGGTACATGCCCTTGACCAGAATCGAACCTGGGACCCTTCAATCCACAGGCCAACGCTCTATCCACTGAGCCAAACCAGTTAGGGTATGTTTGGTTGTTTTAATTTAAGCCTATTATACTATATATGACCACTCATTTCACTCTTTAATTTCCAAGTATTTTTAGCAAAACAACCAGGAGTTTCAGGAAAGATAAACACCTTGTAAAGTGTTATTTTACTCCCACTTCTGCTCTACAGTGACGAGGACGTATTTGTCAAAGTGCAGGGCTGCTTAGCAATGACAACATTTGTTGGTTTATGGAAAGACGTGAACATGGAAAAAATGCAAATAAATTTAACATTAATTCATTTAATGACCAGTGTAGACTAAAAAAATAAATAAAAATAAAAAAAGAACTTACCTACCATGTGTGTTACATAGTTCCTTACACATCTTACTAGATTCTGTGACTTAACTGCTGCAGTAACTTTTCTCACAGTTAAAGAAAAAGATAATCAGAGAGTTAAAAGCCTTGTAATCTTAGCTGGCAATCTTAGAGCAAAGATTCAAACCCAATAATTTTCTGAAATTCACATTTTCAGGATCCATACCATGTTGATTCCACATTTGTTAGGACATCAGATAGAATTATGGAAGGAAATTTAGTGAGTTTCACAAAATCATCAAGTCGTATGACAATTTATAATAGTCACACTTTAATTAAATATATGATTAAATGTATGTATGCTAGATGGGGGCTTTGCCCTCAAGCATTTCCTTTCTTTATTTTTTTCTAAACAGCTCCAAGAAAGTTGATGAGATTCTTTATTTTGCAGCATGGAGTGCAGGTAGTACTTTACTCAGAAAAGAACTCCAAGTTCACAGCAGATGCCTCTACTGGGTACTGTGGACGTTTCGTGGATCCCAACACAGGCATTTCGTGTTATTCTCTGTTTGGTCTTCAGAGAGCACATGTCTCCTCTGAGGAAGCCTTAGAACAAAGGTTCGAGGAAAGGAAATTCAAATTTTTCTGCAGATTGAGCCAAGCCAAAAACATATCTAACATGGCCCTTTTTTATGTTCTTCCCTTCTCTGAAATAACTTGTAAATAACAATGTCTTGTCAGATCAACTCTAATGTTACATGATATTATCTTGACCTTCATCATGACAAGTGTATAAAAATCTTTGAGAGAGAATGTGTTGCACATAGTACTTATTTATTCCAGACATCTTTGTTGAGCAAGTTCAGGGTAGCACTTAGGAGAGAACAGGAGTGGAAGTGGTGCCGACCTTGGAGAAGTCATATTTCTTCTGAGCTCACTTCGTCAGCTGGCGCATCTGACGTGTAACGGTACTGCCCAGAAAATGTACCTGACAAGTAGCGGGGACACTACATACAACTGAATTTAAGAAATAAAATAATAATCTGGTTTTTATTTGTATAACAGTATAAGCAGAGTCAAAGAATGACCCCCCCAACACACACCACACACCACACACACACACACACACACACACTCACACTCAAATTGGATCTATATTATTTGACCAAACTCGCAGTTCTAGTACATGATCAGAATTTTAAGCACCAAATTCAGTGCTTTAGGGAGATTATGTTCATTTCAAGAAAATAAAATCTCTACTTATTTCAAATAAGGAAAATCACTTTCTTCCTCTGAATATAAAGGAAATGCAATCAAAGTGAGGTAGTCCCACTCTTCACATAACCCTGATGATAGATTCCTGATTATCAGAGATCATTCTAAGTCCCTGAAGATGAAGAACATGACACAAGTGAAGAGCAATATTCTCACAATTGTGTCCTTTGTTAGGTGTCACAGCCCTAAAGGTGAAACTTTAAATCAGTTTATTCAATGATTTTTAATGTTACTTTATTGAATATCATATTTTTATGTGACATAGATTTTGTCATATCATCTCTTATGAAATAAGATTAATTCACCAAGTTTAGCTCACTTCTCATAATATATTAGTTATTCAGATTACTGTCTTATGTTTAGCATCGAGCCCTCCCTGTAGGTGAATTTTGTTCATGTGATCCCAGGAGACAGACATATATATAGTGGCTGTTAATAGATGATGAAATGATAAATAAAAAGAGGTACCAGGATTGAGCCCCTTCTATGTGGTAGAGATAGTATTATATTACCTTAAAATTGGCAGTTATTCTAAAAGAGAAAAAAATTACATGCATTTTACCAATAAGGAATCTAAGACTCAGAGGTCAGAAGTCCCTTGCCCTGGCAGGACATGATGGGAGGTGAGGAGCAAGATTTTTTCAAGTCTCTCTTCTGTACCACATAGCCCATACTGAATAGAAAGTCATGGCCATGCCTCAGAATGCTAATCTTAAATACTTTTAATAATTGTAACTTTTTTCCATTAATGTAAGAGAATAAAAGAATAAAAAGTACATGATTTACACACACACACACACACACACACACACACACACACACACACAAAGAAAAGCTTCAGAGTAATTTCTAACAAATGTATTTGCCTGTATTGTGTGTGTGTGTGTGTGTGTGTGTGTGTGTGTGTGTGTGTGTGTAAACATACACATACACTTGATCTAAATAACAATCAAAGATTTGGCAGTGTCTAAAATGTCCTCCTGTTTTTGTGTGTTTGATTTTTACGTTTGGTTTTGTTAGTTGTGTGTTTTGAACTCCAGAAGACCTGTCATCACACATTGCTTACTAGTCCCTTTATGTTTTCTTTCTCACCTAGGATCAAGGGCATTCAGAAATAGGAACATGAAACATAGGTAAATGCTGTCTGAAGCTCACTAATTCAGTCATTAAGAAAAGGTGATTAGAATCACTCTATGAGAAATTTTTCATGTAGCTGGGAAACAGAGAAAAAACAACAAATAAACCTGAGACAATGGTTTAAATGCATGCCAAATAATATCTACCTGCCCAAAATATTTATATAGACAATCTATAAAATAAACACGTTAATTTTCCCATAAATTTTTCAGCAATGAGAATACATTAGATTACTAAATAGAAAGAAAAAAGTGGGTCTTTCTCTATTGAAAATGGCAAAACTTACAAGATGAGAATTAAGTCATTTTTCATTTTCCCCGCAAAATACATATTTCAATTTAATGTAACAATAGTAATCAAGCAAGGTGTGGATAGATATATTTTTGGTAGTGTGCATGAACAAATCCCTCCCATGAAAGCAGTTCAGTTGCTTGCTGCTAAAGGATATAGGACAATAGTGGACTTACAGAAAGAGAGATTTAAGAAACAATCCCATTTACCATCGCACTAAAAAAATTAAGATACCTAGGAATAAACATAACTAAGGAGGTAAAAGACCTGTACTTGGAAAAATACAGGACACTGAAAAAAGAGATAGAGGAAGACATAAAACAGATGGAAGAACATACCATGTTCATGGACTGGTAGAATCAACATCATTAAAATGTCCATACTGCCCAAGCAATCTATAGATTCAATGCAATCCCTATTAAAATACCAATGGCATATTTCACAGACCTAGAACAAACTCTCCAAAAAATTCATCTGGAATAAAAAAAGACCCCGAATAGCTGCAGCAACCCTGAGAAAGAAGAACAAAGTAGGGAAGATCACAATACCAGATATCAAGCTGTATTACAAAGCCACTGTTCTCAAAACTGCCTGGTACTGGCACAAGAACAGACATATAGATCAATGGAATAGAATAGAGAACCCAGAAATTGACCCAAACTACTATGCTCAATTAATATTTGACAAAGGAGGCAAGAGCATACAATGGAGTCAAGACAGTTTCTTCAATAAATGGTGTTGGGAAAATTGGACAGATACATGCAAAAAAAAGATGATACTAGACCACCAGCTTACACCATACACAAAAACAAACTCAAAATGGATAAAGGACTTAAATGTAAGATGGGAAACCATAAAAATATTAGAGGAATCCACAGGCAGCGAAATATCAGACATATGCCGAAGCAATACAGCTTTACCGATACAGCTCCTAGGGCAATGGAAACTAAAGAGAAAATAAACAAATACATAATATAAACTGATGAGCAAAAACAGATCCAGAGACAGAGAAGCATCAATCAGACCATCAAACCTCAGAGGAAAGGTAGGGGAGGGTGGGGGTAAGGGAGAGAGATCAACAAAAGGACTTATATGCATGCATATAAGCCTAACCAATGGACACAGACAACAGAGGAGTGAGGGCATGAGTCGGGGGGTGGATGGTTAATGGGGAGGTAAGGACACATATGTAATATCTTAATCAATAAAGAAAAAAATTAAGGATATAAGACAAACTATGAAATAAGTAGCCCCTTACTTGTCTTCAGTGGGAGGATGACACATCAGGCAGGCACAATTCCCTGAAGACCTACTGATGGACACTCTACAGAGTTCACAAATTAAGACACATGTTATCAGGGCCATGGTCCTAAAATTCCACCAATCTGTTAACACATTACTCCTGTGTCCCAAAAGAAAAGACTGGTGGTGTTGAGGGGAAGAAGAATGTCTCTGTCTGCAAAACCTTTGAACAAACTAATTGCCATCAATAAATGGTTTATTGGTATATTCCATTGGCTGTGTGTTCTTCGTGTGACTTAAAGTTAATTTTTCACTATGGTTTCAAAGACCTCATATGCCAGGAAATATCAGCTTCTTAGTATTGTTTAATCCAGTAGATACTTAAACTGGAAATCCTGGCTTATCAGTGGTGGTTAGTATATTAGTGCCTCTCCAATGTCTGCTTATCAGTTTACTATTGAGCTTAATGGAAATGGAGTTCAGGACATGATTGTCTTCAACTCTGAAACAGGGCAAAGCTGCGAAGAAATAGAAATATGAGCACATTTAGAAATGTGACAAATTTGGTTCTCTCATTTGCCTTCCAACTCCTGTTAGAACATTGACATTCTGCAAAGAGCAATAAATAGAAGTTATAGTAGAAAAATTATTTGCTCTTTTTTCACAAAGAAGAGCAAAAACCACTAAAGCTTGCAAAAAAAAAATCTACTCCAACATGCCCTGATAAATTTTTATTATTATTACCCTTTTCTGTCTTATCTGGTAGTCATCCCCCACTGAATAGTTAAACAAAGAGTTTTGCAATGAAATCTAAATTGTTATATCATTAGAGTTAATTATGTTAAAGAGGGAAGAGGGACTTCAATTTGTAGCTTTTAATTCTAGAGTTCTCCAAACAATAATTGGCACAGAATACAAACAATTCTGACCATAGGAATTACCATAAGGACCCTCACCTGTCCCTGACATGAACAGAAACTGGCAGGAGCAGCGTATTCAAAATCATCAGAGCAAGTCCTCACTCATACGTTAAGTCCACCTATAATCCAAACCCTACACCAAGTGCCAACGTTTTTTTATTTCAATTCTTTATTGTTTAAAGTATTACATATGTCTCCCTTTTCCCCTATTGACCTCTCCCCGCTGCTCCCACCTCCAAGCACATGCCCTCACCACCCTACTGTCTGTGTCCATGGGTTATGCTTATATGCATGCATACAAGTCCTTTGGCTGATCTTTTACTGCCCCCTCCGCTGCCTTCCCTCTGAGAATGGATGGTCTGTTCAATGCTTCTATATCTCTGGATCTATTTTTGTTCATCAATTTATGTTGTTCATTATATTGGTAACACATTTCCAGGTCAAGCCAAGGTGCAGGAATAAACTGTGGCATTAGAATAATGCTTCATGCTGCTTTCCCATATGACCCTCACTTGGAACATTTTCATTGAACTCACTCTGCACACACCAAACGCAGTCTCCAGGCCAGCTACTTGTCAAGTTCTCCATGTATGTGATTTCAGTTGCTTCATATTGCCATTTAAATATTTGCTATTACATCAATTTCCAGGCTTCATTCTGGCCTCCACACTTGTCAGTGGGTGATGAAGATGCCTTATGCTAGTCTCACTCCTAGCA